>NC_138190.1:104915920-106216811 GCF_964194105.1 Spermophilus citellus
TGAGTATTGATGGACAGATATACACATAGATCAATTTAACGAATTTGAAAACCTGAAAATATCCTAACACAAGAAATAGAGAAATAGGCGCTGATTTTTTACAAAGTTGCAAAAATAATTCAATGAAGAAAGGTTAGTCTTCTACAAATGGTACTGGGACAATTGGATATCAACAGGCAAGAAAATGATTCATGACCTAACTTATACAAAAAATTTACTCAAATTGGATTGTGATGGACTTATATAGAAGATTTTTTTTTAAAACAAGGGCTAAGCAAAGAGTTCTCCAACTTGACACTAACAAGAAATAACAATAAATATTTTGCTCTATGAAAGACACTATTGAGAGGACAAAAAGACAAGTTACAGGCTCTAGGAGAATATAATTGCAAACCAAATATCTGACAAAGGACAGTAAAAGAAAACTAATAATTCAACTAGAAAATGGGTAAAAATCATGAAGAGAAATTTCACTGAAGAGACTGTATGGATGACAAATGTCTTGGTCCATTTTGTGCTGTTTTAACAAAATATGTGGGACTGAGTAATTTATAAAGAACAGAAACTTACTGTTTCATGTTTCTAGAGGCTGGGAAGTCTAATATCAAGGGAGTGCCAGCATCTGATGAGGGCCTTGGTGCTGGGTCATTCCATGGTTCAGTGTGAAATGTCAAGAGTATAAGTCAGAAGGGGATCAAACTCTCCCAATCTAATTTCTTTAAATTTATTCATTATGGCAGAATTCTATGGCCTAATCACCTCACCACAGTTCCGCCTTTTCACAGTCCCACCCTTTAACACTATTGCACTGGGGAGTAAGTTTCTAATACAAGCTTTCTTGAAGATACATTCAAACCAGAGCAGCATGTAAGCACTTGAAAAGATGGAAAGCACAACTAGACATTAGGGAAATGAAAGTTAAGGCCACAACGAAATATCACTATTTCTAAAAATAGAGCTAAAATTAAAAAAAGTGACAAAATACCCAATATTCATGAGATACTGGAGAAACTGAGTCACTCATATACCACAGATGGGAATATAAACTGGTAGAGCCACTCTGGGAAAATAGTTTGCCAGTTTCCATCCTTTGCAGGATGTTTGTCTGTTGCTATATGCCATAGCAATTGAAACCTAAGACTCTATCTTATGTAAAAATCAGCTCTGGATACATGCTTTTATCCCAATACATACAGTCAGATAAGAGCAAAAAATTAAGGAGACATATTTCAAGTCATCTTAGCTGACAAGTCTCCCTAGTGAGGGGCTCTGTAAAGCTTTGTTTAAATAGCTTTATTCATAGTAGTTCTCTTGCACTGAAGAATAGATGAATAAAATAAAACAAAATCAAAAGCAGGGCATGGTGGCACATGCCTATAATCCCAGCAGCTTGGGAGGAGGTTCGAGAGTTCAAAGCCAGCCTCAGCAAAAGCAAGATACTAAGCAACTCAGAGAGACTCTGTCTCTAAATAAAATACAAAATAGGGTTGGGATGTGGCTCAGTGGTTGAGTGCCCTTGAGTTCATTCCCCATTAACCAGCCCCCCCAAAAGAAAGAAATCAAAGGCATACAGAGACATACTTTTTCTCTCCATTAGCTATGTGAAAGGGGAACAGAATTCCTGAACAGATTCCTGAATATTCTAAAGAGAATTTCCATAAGTTCATGATGTGATATATGTTATGCAGATCAAATAAATATTTATCTATTTATCATTCATTTAATCTTTATTTGCTCTTTCCCTTTCTTTCTTTCTTTCTTTCTTTCTTTCTTTCTTTCTTTCTTTCTTTCTTTCTTTCTTTCTTTCTTTTTTATTTCATTGCTGGGGATTGAAGCCAGGGCCTCACACGTGCTTAGGGAAGTTCCCTATATTGAGGTATATCCCCAGCCCTTTTTATTTATGCATTTTTTTATTTTGAGAAAAGGTCTCATTAAGTTGCTGAGGCTGGTCTCACACTTGTGATCCACCTGCTTCAAATTTCCAGGTAACTGGAATTACAAGTGTGCACCACCATGCCCAGCTTTTGATCTTTCTTTCAACAAATCTCTGTATATCTATTACTTATCAAACAATATTCCAGATACTGAAGAAAGCAGTGATAAAAGTATTTGCTCTTATGATGTTTATAGTCTATGGTGGATAGACAATGAATAAATATGCATATGTGTAATAAAGCAAGTAAAGATAAATGTAATGGAAGTAAAAACAGTTTAGGAAAGAAAGCAGTAATAGGAGCAGGGATGTTATCCTATACAGGGAAATCAAGGTAGGCCTTTCTGATTTTGAGCAAGGAGTTAACGGATATAAAGGAGTAGGTGATACACATATCTGAGAGAGGTTATCTTCTATTTGTAGAAATGTTTTATCAGTTAGTGATTGTGGACTGCTGAGAGGCTATATGCCACATATGATTCATAGGAGTAAGCCAGAACTGACACTTGACAAGGAATTGTTCCAACAACCATTCCTCCTCTCAATTATCTAACCTCTTAAGAAATCACTTATCAAATTGCTCTAAAATGCTATTTCCAAACACAGTTGTTTTGTTTCCATAATCCACTATCTCCAAATAGTCAATGTCTGCATTGTGTTGAATCAATTTCCCTGGAAGGAGATAGAAATTCTTGGGTGAATGTTTCATGGTGGAAGTACTCTCCTAAGAAAATCTTATAAGAAAGTATATAAAGCTGGCTACAACTGAGTAAGAAATCAAGTAAATGTCAGGTTTCTACCTAAATCTAACTTTAGCCTGATCCAAAGGGAAGCTCCAGTGCATGAATGCACCACAGAATTTTCCCACACTGAGACATACATGCATTTGTGCCTCCTACTAGATTGATTACCCCTTGGCTGTGGATAGGAGAGGGTTAGAACAAGATATAACGTCTCTAGTATTCCTAAGCAAAACCTAGTAAAGGGGATCTGTGGGAGGAATCTACAGAATCTATTACCCCTAACAATACTCTCCAGCCAGTGACAGTATGGTCTGAGCCTGCAGTTACCCTAAGATATCCATATGAGTTGCATGATTGCATAAGTCACTGATATTATCATAATACACTTTCTTTAAATCAAATATTGGAAACCACTGACTCCATGTAGATAGTTTAGGACTTCAGGAACTTGTGACACAATGCATATTAATGTAAGTAAGTTCATTTAATCCATGTATATTCCACAATTATTGATTATTATAATCTACATTTATTCTTTGGTTTAATCAGACACATTCTAATTTTTCTGGATTTTACTCATAAACCCTGACCATAGACATTATGACACTTTGCTACAATGTTATTCCTGTAATCCCAGTGGCTTGGGAGGCTAAAGCAAGAGGATCATGAGTTCAAAGCCAGCCTCAGTAACTTAGTGAGGCCCTAAACAACTTTTGCTGACTGAACAAGTTTTTTATACTATACACAGTTTGAATAGCTTGGAAACAATATTCTTTCAGAAAACTCCAGAAAGGAAAGCCCTATGACATTTTCTAAAACAATTCTAGGATAGTGGAATGTGATAGACATCATTATCCAAAGTACATGTATGAAGACACGAATTGGTGTCAACATACCTTATATACAACCAGAAATATGAAAAGTTGTGCTGTATATGTGTAATAAGAATTGCAATGAATTCCACTGTCATTGATTTTTTTTAAAAAATCAATAACAAATGGTTTAAAGAACTAAAATTTTTAAAAGGAAGGAAAAAATAAATAAATAAAATAATTCTAGGTGATATTGAATTCTTACAGCCAATTTTGAGATTTTTTTAAAGACTTACCTGTCTATGACAGGTAACTTTTAAAGGGAATATCATTTCATCACACATGTATATATTTGACAATAATTTATTGACTGCTTATGTGCACTAAGTACTATGCACTAAGGATTCTATGAGTAAGTAAAACATGGTCTATGAGATCAATTTTGAAGATGCTAAGAAAAGTAACTACTTAGCAATAATATGATATTTAAATATTACCTTTTACCTCAGAGTTGTTTTCACTTTAACACTATTGAAATTATTTGTGAAAAAAATAGAATGTTTTTTCTTCATTGAAACTTAACACAGGAGGAATTTCCTGAATACTGGAGTTAGAACCTCCCAAATCCACTCCTCCATAGAAGCAACAATAACATTGGCAAAAATGTCAAAATTAACTTTTTTTTGAACTCTAAAATTATCCAAAGGCTTACACAATCTAAATGGGGTAGTTACTAGAGAAAAATGGCTGGATTTTAGTAAGAATGGTTATCTATGTGGTATTGTGTTATTTTAACTCTCCAAAACCTACTCCCCTCTATCCAGGTTTATAAAAGTCTGGAAACATCCTCACTAGCAGTAGTATATCTGCAAATCAGAGGCATGCTGCACACAGTGATGCATGACTGTAATCCCAGTGTCTGAAGAGGCTGAGGCAGGAGGATCAGAAGTTTGAGACCAGGCTGGGCAACTTAGGGAGACCCTTTTAAAATAAAAAGGGCTAGGAATGTGGTTCTGTGATAAGGCACCCCTGGATACAATCCCCAGTACCACAAAAGAAAGAAAGAGGAAAGGAAAGAAAGAAGTAAGGAATCATTTAAAAGGAAGAAAAAGAAAACCAGAAACATTGCAGCTACTGGATGGGGCAGAAAGGTCCATTGCCCCCTAAATATCTCACCCTCAGAGAATTGTTACTGTTTCATTTTTTCTGACAGCTTTACTACAAAGCTCCATTCTCAAAATTTGTCTTTATTTGAACATATATATTATTCTACATGAACAGCACTACATCCAGGGCATTTGTCAATGTCAACCAGCAGGGATTATTTTATATAGAAACTGCCTATGGCAGTGTTACAATTTGAGACAAACAAGAAGCTAACAAAATATTAAAAGCAAAAACTGTTAAGAAGATTCGTATATGGGCTGGGGATGTGGCTCAAGTGGTAGCGTGCTCGCCTAGCATGCGTGTGGCCCGGGTTCGATCCTCAGCACCACATACCAACAAAGATGTTGTGTCCGCCGATAACTTAAAAAAAAATAAAATAAAATAAAAAAAAGAAGAAGATTCGTATGTTCTCATCATACTGACAAAAAGGAAAAAAATGACCACTTCTATTTGAAACTATACTGGCAATTAAGCCAGAATATTTAGGCAAAAAAATAAAGACTTTCAGATTTGAAAAACAGAAATAAAACTCCTGATTCACAGATTACATGATCTCATATATAGGAAGTACTATATATAGGAAGTACTAATCAGTCAACCAAAATCTTATTAGAACTAAAATACAAGTATAGCAAGATTTTAAGACAAAGTCAACTCAATTTCTATGTATAATATCAATTAACAGTGTGAAAATAAAATTATGAAAAATTCTATTTATGATAATATCAAAAAGAATAAACTACTTAGATATATGTTTAATGAAGGAAGTGTCAGATTTGTACACTAAAGACTAAAAATATTCTTGAAAGACATTAAATAAAACCTTAATGAATGGAAAGACATCCATGATCATTTATCAAAAGACTGAATATCGGGCTGAGGATGTGGCTCAAGCGGTAGCGCGCTCGCCTGGCGTGCGTGCGGCCCGGGTTTGATCCTCAGCACCACATACAAACAAAGATGTTGTGTCCACCGAAAACTAAAAAATAAATATTAAAAAATTCTCTCTCTCTCTCTTAAAAAAAAGAAAAAAAGAAACTTTAGAGGTGAAATAATTAGAATATGAGAGCCTTAAACTTATCAGTGCATTAATCCCCAGTTAGGGATTAACTGTAGGCAGATAGGGTGGCTGGAGGCAGTGAATCATTGCAGGGCATGCCTTGGGGGCTATTTTTGTTCTTGGTGAGCAGAGCCTTGGGGGCTATTTTTCTTCTTGGTGACCATGACCTGACCAGCTTTCCTCTGCAACACACTTTTGCCATGTTGTTCTGCCACACCTCAAGTCCCGAGAAATGGAGTTGGTTGTCCTTGAACTGAGACCTCCAAAACTGTGAGTGCCAAATAAACTTTCCTTCTCTAAAGGTGTTCTTGTCAAGTTATTTGGTCATAGCAGTGAAAAAGCTGACTAAAACATACAAAAATATGGATGAACCAAGAGTCTATTATGCTGAGTGAAATAACCCAGACACAAAAGAAAAAATGTTGTATAATTCCACTTTTTGGGGTGATGAAACCACTATAAAAATAGATTGAGGGAGCCCACAGTGATCTGCTAGCTGCCCCAAATACCAGCTAGCCAATCGTCTGCTCTAAGGCTCCCTGCCAAGATGTCAACAGACCTTACCAATGTGTGTTCTCAAACGGAAAACACCATGGAAACCAAAATGTTTATATTTCACGACTATTTAACCAAGGGTACCCAAGTGTACTCATGGAAAAGGAGTGCCCTATAATTTTGGAAAATCAAAAGGACACTCTACTGTAATCCCAGAAATCTGGGAGGCTGAGGCAGGAGGATCACAAGTTCAAAGCCAGCCTCAGCAATTTGGCAAGGCCTAAGCAACTTGGTAAGACCCTGTGACAAAAATTTAAAAAGGGCTGGGGATGTGGCTCAGTGGTTAAGCAACCTTGGGCTCAATACCTGGTACTCCCCCCGCCAAAAAAAAAAAAAAAATAGCACTCTGGCTATGTACAAAATAATTGCAAGCCTCACCATTGAATGCAGTGACTATTTTGTAGAGCATATGAAGAAGAAGTAGGCAAAATCCAGCAATCAATTCCATCCTGATAAAGAGTTCTCCCAAGGGCCAATTAAGGAAACTGCCCCACAACTTCCCCTTGGGTAAAGATTTCCTGAGAGGTTTAGGACCCTTAGAAAATGTGCAAACAATATCCAACTCCCATTTGACAAGCAGAAAAAAAAGTTAAAGATTTTGGTCTTTATATTGTTTGCATCCTCTTGCCCTCAATAAAAAGGTCTGTTTTTTTAAGTTCTTAAAAAAAAAAAAAGATCATGGCAATAGTTTTACAACATACTTAATGCAATTACTGTCATAGAATTGCATACTTAAGCTCGGTGTGGTGGTGCACACCTGTAATCTTAGTGGCTCAGGAGGCTGAGGCAAGAGGACTGTGAGTTCAAATCCAGCCTCAGCAACTTAGCAAAGCACTTAGGAAGTCAGGGAGACCCTGTTTCTAAATAAAATATAAAACAGGACTTGGGACATGGCTTAGTGGTTAAGTGCCCCTGGGTTCAATCCCTGGTTTAAAGGAGCAGCATGGGCTGGGGATGTGGCTCAAGCAGTAGCGCGCTCGCCTGGCATGCGTGCGGCCCAGGTTCGATCCTCAGCACCACATACCAACAAAGATGTTGTGTCCGCCGAGAACTAAAAAATAAATATTAAAAATTCTCTCTCTCTCTCTCTCTCTCTCTCTCTCTCTCTCTCTCTCTCTCTCTCTCTCTCCCTCTCTCACTCTCTCTTTAAAAAAAAAAGACTGAATATTGTTAAGTTGGCAACACCCCCCCAAATTGATCTAAAGATTCAAACTTCCAGCTTTCACTTTTGCAGAAATTAATAAACTTATCTTAATATTCATATGGAAATGCAAAGGACTTAGAATATAAGTGAAAACAATCTTGAGAAAAAAGAAGCAAAATGCAGGACTAATATTTTTCAAGTTCAAAACTTACTACAAACCTACAGTTATCAAGTCTGTGGTACTAGAATAAGAATAGATATAAAATCAATGCAATAGAATCAAGAGGCCAGAAATAAATCCTTAAAATTATGGTCAATTGATTATCAGCATGAATAGCAATATAGTTCAGTGAGGGAAAGAAATATTTTCTACAAATGGTGCCAGGACACCTACATATCTACAGGCCAAACAATGAATTTGAACTTCCACCTTACACTATATATAAGAATTAACTCAAAATATAATATAGACCTATATGTAAGAGCTAAAATTATAAAACTCTTATTTTAAAAACATAAGAGTAAATAGTTGTAACATTGTTTTATACAATGACTTCAGATGTGGTACCAAAGGTACAAGCAGGAGAAAACAAATATATAAATTAGACTACATAAAAAATAAACCATTTATTTTTCCAAGAACAATCTGGATGCCCAAGCTGAATAATGAGGTATTAAGGGGAGAATTTGAAAATATCTGATATATTCCTGAAAACTTAGAAGAAAATGTCCAGTGCACAGCTATGTTCATACCAAGGAAAGACTATAATAAAAGACTGAGTGGGCAATAACAAGTGTTATTGACAAGGATGTGGTAAAACTGGAATTCATATGTTGCTAGTGGCAATGTAAAATGGAACAACATTTTAGTAGTTCTTCAAAAAATTAAGCATATTGTTGCTTTATGAGCCAGCAATATCACTCCTAGGTAGTTATACAAGAGATTTGAAAGCATATATTACCTGAAATTAGTATTCATTAATATATCAATTTTTACTATAGTCCAAAATGGAAAGAATGTTCATCAGCTGATGAATTGATAAATATAATGTGGTATATCAATAGAATGAAATATTAGCAGTCAAGGAAAGGAGTGAACAACATGGGTGAATCTTGAAATAATTGTGCTAACTGAAAGAAGTCAGACACAATGCATATTTCAAGGTACATGAAATATCCAGAGTAGGCAAATCCATAGTGCCAGAGAGTAGATTAGTAGTTGCCTGGGGCTGGTGCAGGGAGCTGGAATTGGGAAAGTCTGCTAATGTTTATAGGACTATTTTCATGGTGATAAAATGTTCTAAAATTATGTTGTTTTGATGACTGCACAACTCTGAATGTAGTGAAAACAACTGAATCCTGCACTTAAAACGGGTAAATTGTGTGCTTTATGAATTATACTTCTACAAAGATATTATTTAAAAAAACTAGCCTAGACATCTTGAGATAAATAGCTTATTGAGAACAAAATTACTGGCCTGGTTCTCATTCACATAAGACAACCCGGTATACACACTGGTGTTCAGATTTCCAAAATGTTATCAAAGTTTAGCTACACATTTTACCAAACATAAATTATTTAAATAATATAAGCATTGAGGCTGTACACATCATACTAGGTTGATAAATAAGGATAATAGTGAAAAGTTAATTTCCAAAATCCCAGAAGTTTACTGGCAGTCCTTCTTTCTCTTCAAGGAAAATGCCAGGAAAAGGAAAGGTCTAATAAGTTGAAAATAAGCAAATGCATTCTAATACCAAGTTCTCTTACAAATCTATAACACTGGGACACAGAAGAAAAGCTAACATACGGAGATTTTTATGAAAAATAGAAGTAGGATTTGAATGGGTAAAAAGAGAAGGAAAAGGGAACATCATAAACCATTTATAGTGCATCTAATATGTACTCAGTATAAGCAAAGGCATATGGACAAATATTAGCATTTGTTTTGAGACACGGAGGGGCAAGAGGGGACTAAAACCACTGAAATGGTGGGTCTGTGTTAGAGATTTCTGTTTATGCTCTCCAATAAATAAATCAAACTATATTCCACATCTGAGAGAAAGATAACATAGGAACATCCTTGATTCCAATGAAATAGGTGGTATTAAAAGCTATACAAATCCATCTGTGTATATAGAGGCAATTTAGTTAATAAAATCATCAAGAGCAACCATAAAAGGGAAAGATGTTGGAAAAGGGCAGCACTGAGCTGGAGGTTGTAGTGCTCTGGTTGCCAGGCAGCCACCCTCAGGCCCTCTCTTGTTACCGTGGTGATGTTTGGAGAGCTTACCTAAACACTCTTTGAGATAGCATCTGAACTCTCCACATCCTTTTAGCACCAACTAGTCATGCCACTTCTTTTTACTCCTCCCCCACAACTCCACCTACACTCTTATAATCTTACAAATCTGATGCACCTACAAGTGTACCTCCAATGTCCAAGGCTAAGGAATGATGCTAATTTGCCTGCCCTGGGATATGAATGAAAGGATAGTTAATGAATAATAGAATAGATCAAAATAAGTTTCTTTAAATTTAATATATATATATATATATATATATATATATATATATATATATATATAGTAAATAATGCAGGATTTATCAGACTTAAGGTCTTGAAAAACCTATTATGGACACAATACCTTTATTTTATTTATTTATTTTTAATGTGGTATTGAGGATTGAACCCAGTGCCTCACCCGTGCTAGGCAAGAACTCTACTGCTGAGCTACAACCCCAACCCATTAAAAAGCCTTTTTATTAAGGCTTGGTAACCAAGAATATTGACTTATAGTTCTGATGCTCTTCTATTTATCACTGTGTGATCTTGTTCATGTTAGTCCCCTTTTCTATACCTGAACTTTTTAATTTGTAATAAAAGGAAGTTGAATTTTAATAGCTACTTTTAAACATTTCTGGCCATAACCTAATCTAAGAAATACATTTTACAGCACAGCCCAGTATACTCATATACATGACAACAAATCTGAAACAAAAATTTTATGAAGCAATTCTTACAATTACTATGTGTGATGCACTTTGATATTTTCTGTGCTATTCTTTTTCATATTTTTAATTGCTGGTTGTGACCCAGTAAATCAATTTCATAACCTCATTAATGCTTCACAATCCACAGTTTGAAGAACACTGAACTAATGAGTATCTAATGGCTTCCTATAGTTGTAGTATTCTGATTTTATGTCATGCCTTTATCTTCCTTTTAGACTAATAGCAACAATAGCTAGCATTTATTGAATTTTTAGTATGTGCCATTCATTATTTTAAGTACTTTACCCATATGAAGTAACTTAATTTTCAACAAATGTGACTACTTTTATTAGTACAATTTTAAAGATGAATAAATCGATGTGCACCAAATTTGGTGTTCTACCAAAATACATTTTGTGAAATATTTAAAGTGTTTTGAATATCTTACTTAGAACATATCCATTTTATAGCCTTGTCTGTTTTTATAATTCAACCTCTGGAGGGCACTGTAACAAAACTTCCAGATGAGGTAAAAAAACCAACCTAAAGGTTACCCTAAAAGTCACTCTAAAAGTCTCTTCCCTTAATTACTGTTATTGTGTACTATAACTGATCCTAAAACAGGTGTAATAATACCACATCAGGGAGCATTCATACTCCTGTAAGTGTAAAAAATGCTCAAATAGACACCTAAATTCTTAGTGTGGCACACATTATCAGCAGATTGCCAGAGCAATACAAAAGACTCCAAAAGTGTACACTTAGTCATGTACATCTTTATTCTGAATTGTAGTGAAAAAACAGACATGGGTGCTATTTCTTCCCAATTTCAACTACCAAGCACTACAATCAAAATCCATCTTTCATGAATTAGCTGGAGGGACCAGAATGTGATGATACAGTATTATTATGCATAAATTCCATAGAGTACATAGTTCAAAAGATGCTGATGAATCAGATTTTAAATACTTCGATTATGTTCTTTTTAAAGGATAAATAATAGATAGTTGATATTTAATGACTCCTACAGTAAATCTAGTAAAAATCCACAATTTCACTTAATCATTTAACAATTACTGTTGAGCATCTAATTTATGCTAGATACTGATTTTACCACTGGAGATTCAGTAGTGAAAGTCACAAAGTGCCTACGTTGAGGGAACTTATTTTATGCTTTATAAATAAAAATATTTGTTTATTGCATTTGTGTGCTTATGGGAAGACACACTTGTATATTTCTTTTGGAAGAAAGGTAGTGATAATTGTGTTTTACATTTATTTAAAATAGTCAAATGCCTTTTATGCATAGTAACTGTGAAAGAACTATAGGAAATAAAAAAGGAACAAATCAAGTTTTGCTCTCAAAAAGCTTCTAATCTAGTTACTCCAATGCCACCTAACCAAGAATATTTTGTACCCCATGAGACATTTGGCAATGACTGGGGATATTCTTGATTGTCACAATGGAGTCTGGGGGAGTAGGTTATATAGTCATGTGCTGGGTAGAGTCCATGAATAATTCTTAACATCTTATAGTGCACAAGACAGTCTTACAACAACTAATTTCCTAGCCAAAAATGTAAAGAGTGCCCTAATCCGACAGAATATATAATTTGAAAGGGTTTTTTAAAATGTTTTTTATTAATGCAGTATAGTTTTACAATTCCTAGGGTTCATTTTGACATAATCACACATGTGTGGAATATAATTTGTTCCACTTCAGTCCCTAGTATTTCCTCTTTTTCTCTCATCCTCTCTCCCTCATTCCCCTTTCTGTACTCTGCTGTTTTTCCTTCAATTTATTTATGGTTTTTAAAATTGGTGCTTTATAGACAAACATAATGTTGAAATTCACTATGGTATATTCATATATGTACATAGCATAATAGTCAATTTCATTCCACCACAGTTCCTCTTTTCTAGTCTCTCCCCTTCTATCCCTTTCTGTCATTGACTGATCTCCCTTCTATTTTCATGGGATTCTCTCTCACACGCACTTATTTTCCTCATTTTTCTCTAGATTCTGCATATGAGGGAAAACATTCAACCCTTACTTTCTGATTCTGGCTTATTTCACTTAGCATGATGTTCTCCAGTTTTATCCATTTACCAGCAAATGACAAAATTTCATTCTTCATTATGGTTGATTAAATCTCCATTGTATATGACATGTTTTTTAATGGAAAGTTATTAGATGACAAATGTTAAATGAATGATATTTACAAGGCAATACTGAGAAGAGAAAGATCATTCTAGATTTAATTGGTTCAGAGAGGTGCTATGAAGGAAATGGAGCTCAAGTTGAAGTGTAATGTCAATCCTCTGCTCAAAAAAGGAAAACATTCTGGGCCAGCTACCTATCTGACTTCATCTACCCCTCTTCCTTTCTCTCCTGCACTACAACCCACTTGCTTTTGCATATCCTTGAAAATATCCAACGTATTTTCTGTTTCTTATGGATTCTGCTCTTGCTGTTCTCTCTGATTCAAGTGTTTCCCCAGATATCCGCATAGGTCACCACCTCACTTTCTGCAGGTCTCTTCTACTCAATATGTTATTAAAGAGGGGCTGGGGATGTGGCTCAAGCGGTAGCGCGCTCGCCTGACATGCGTGCGATCCTCAGCACCACATACCAACAAAGATGTGTTGTGTCCCCCGAGAACTAAAAAAAATAAATAAATATTAAAAAAATATGTTATTAAAGAAACTTTCCCTAATCAAACTCTAAAATATTAACTCCTGTCCCTCCACTCCTTTTCCCCTTACTATGATTTTTTGTCTCCACAGCCAACTGTACACGGCTCAGAAAAATATATGTAGAATGAGTGAAATAATTAAATATTAAAAATCGCAGAGTTCTTCAGCCCAAGCAGTGAAAAGCTAGACTATGAAACCCTGACCATAGTTATCCCCAGTAGACAAGAACAGTACCTGTTTCATAGTAGGGACTTAATAAACAGTGTATAAAGAATAATAAAATAGGGCTGGGGATGTGGCTCAAGCGGTAGCGCGCTCGCCTGGCATGCGTGCGGCCCGGGTTCGATCCTCAGCACCACATACAAACAAAGATGTTGTGTCCGCCGAAAACTAAAAAATAAATATTAAAAATTCTCTCTCTCTCTCTCTCTCTCTCTCTCTCTCTCTCTCTCCCTCTCTCTTTAAAAAAAAAGAATAATAAAATAAAATAGCAAAATGAAATTAATATAAACAAAATTAGCTCATAAAACCTTTCAAATATTCTTAGGACAATTACTACATTATGTGTAATATTAGCACCTCTGGATACATCTAATAAATATCATGATTTTTTAAAAAAAATTAGTTGTAGATGGACAATAGCTTTATTTTGTTTGTTTATGTTTATGTGGTGCTGAGGATCAAACCCACTGCCTCACACTTGCAAGGCAAGCACTCTACCACTGAGCCCTTATATTTTTAATTCTGGCTATTCTAATAAGTTTTTTCACTTCAAAATATTCCTGATATATGCTCTGTACTAATGAAATGCAGGTATTGAAAGTCTGTAGCTTATCTGTATATTAGGCTAGTTATTATATTTAAAATAAGTGCATTTTAAGAAAGCACAATGTAGGCTGGAGTTGTGGCTCAGTAGTAGAGCACTTACCTAGCATGCATGAGGCACTAGGTTCGATCCTCAGCAGCACATAAAAATAAAATCAAGATATTGTGTTCACCTTTAAATAAATAAATAAATAGAAAGAAAGAAAGAAAGAAAGAAAGAACAATCTAAAAGTGATTCTATCAAGTCAATTCTACTATCTTCTGTTTTAATTTGCACTTAATCACTAATTCACCCACCCTGCTCTCAAGAAGCTACTACAGACAATTATGCTACTCATGAAAGCAGTAGCAATTAAGGTTTATTGAGGACTTTTTCTTTTCTTTCTGTGTGTGTTTGTGTGTGTGTGTGTGTGTGTGTGTGTGTGCGCGCGCGCGCTAGAGACTGTCCTGAAAGCATACATTATCCGGTTTCATTCATACTACAGGAGACCCATGTTATCGCATTCATGTATATTAATCAAGGATAAATCATTTTCTGTTCTTGGCCCAAGTTCCAAACCCCAAACCGCTGAGTTTTGATTACATGCACCCTACTTCCTTACACTTTCTTTTCCAATTGCCACTTGTACTCTCCTTTTGGTGGGAGCAAGGAGCTCTCTTTCCCCTCCCTCTGGCTAAGCTTTGAGAACCTTGATGACATCGTTTCCACCTCTTACTCCTCGGCCACTCCTCCCCCAGACCACAATCAGGCAGGCACCAGGTCGGAAGACCTGCTACGTAACCCGCTGGTGCTACTGCCTAGTAACAGTGCCTCAGAATTAGAAGCAAGTCGGGCGAGGGGTGGGGCGGGAAAGCTGGAGCGCGCGCAGGCGTAGCGTCTTTGCAGCCTCGCTACGGGGCGGAGACTTGCCAGTTAGCAGGGGCAGAGTAGCGATCGTCGCCAAAGCGCGCGGTTTCTTTTCTCCCAGCTTTGAACCCGGCAAACTAGCTTTTAGGAGTACAGAGAGTTCGAGGTTATATCACAATGTCTGGTGAGTCAGGTCAGCCTCAGGCTGGCCCCTCACACGCTGGGCTAGATTGGCCAAACCTTCAAAGAGATCGGGCTGGGGTCCCAGGAGGAGTGATCCGAAGGGCTGGTGCCCAGGGGCCCAGGTCCTGGATCCAAAAGGTTCTTGAGCAAATAACTGGCTCACCTCGTCAGTGGGTCACCCCCTCCGAGGTGGTGCCTGTCACTGTCCTGGCTGTCCAAAGGTACCTGTTAGAGGATGAGCCACGGGACACGGTGCCCAAGCCTCCCCTTTACTGCTATGATGTGACGATCTCAGACGGAGTGTACCAGGAGAAGTGCTACTTGGACCCCAGCTTGAACTCTCTTGTATATCAGAATATTCTTAAAGTTGGCATAGAAATGAAAATTTCCAGAGTCTCGTGTCTTTACAATGAGAAAAGGGTAGGCCAGGGAATCCTGTGCATAGATAATGTCCACTGTGGGGAGACCCTAGACGCAATTTCTTTAGAAACTCCCTTCAGAAATAGAGCACATGAGGAGAAACCCGAGAGACCCTTAAGGGGCGGGAAGAGTCATTACCTGGCGCTGTGGAATAATGAAGATCCTTATGGAGATATCTGGTTAACGGACAAGCAACCTGAGGAATACAATTTTAACAGTAAGTAATTGGAGGGAACGGCAAAGGGTTTCCAAAAGTTGCTTTGTTTTTTCCAGGAGCTTGCGCTAAAGGCAAAGAAATGAAGGTGCTTTTGTATTGTTGATTACAAGTGAAGGGTACGAGCAAACAAGTTTTCTTGAAAGAGTGACAGAAGCTTTCTTAATGAAATTTGTGCAGCCCCTCTCTCGGTTTGATTGCAGAGTGGCCATTCTGAAGTGCCTTAACACATCTTAAATTCAGTGTAGCAAAGATACTAATGTGGAACTCAGTATTCCTCTTGCATTAGTTATATATTTGGCTATGGTGAATGAAGCTTAGTTGCATCGCATTTCATTTGTGGAAACAGTACGTTGTATTGGTTGAAGAGCATGTAGATTTGAATTTTGCATGGGAGTTGTAAATATTTGCATGTTTTCAGGTTTTGACCTTCATTCATAAAGGATGTCCCATGATTTATTTCTTAATAGTTTACATTAATCAAAATGCCACTTTTATATCCTTGTAACAGTTATTTAAATATCACTTTTGAGGGCATGATTTTGTGGAAAGGCTCAGAATTCTCCTTTTCATGTTTCTTATTACTTATTATGGACATTACTGACCTATGAAGTTCAATTTTTCAGTATCAGAAGTGGGAAGTTACCCAGAAAATGCCACCTCCTCATCAGTAACTGCTCTAAAATGCTTTTATTATTCCTATGAGATGGAGTTAATGGGAATGATAATACTGTGGGCATGAAAACATATGGGACAAGAATAAAATACAAACATTTAAATAAAAAGTACTAGGAGGAGAAATATAATTTTCTACACTTACTGATTTTCAGTATTTTTTTATGTTTTAATCAAACTGCTAAACCACAGGTCATCTTACTGTGATTTTTAACAGTAACAAATGAGAGCGAAAGGATAACTAATTGAAAAATATGCAGTTATAGTCATATCCAGTTATAAAGCAAAAAGAAAATGTTATAGAAATTTGTAGCCAAGGATGATTTAAATAAGTAAATTTTTAAAAATTATTTCTGGAGTGAAATAATGGACTGACTTTTTAATTTTTAATTAATTTATTTATTCTAAATTTTTAGCACACATATAGAGCACAATATTTCATGTCTCTGGTTGTACACAAAGTAGAGTCACACCATTCGTGTCTTCATACATGTACTTAGGGTAATGATGTAAATAATAGACTGATTTTATCTTAAGCATAGAATAAAACAGTAGTGCATTACTATTCTAAACATTGATAATTTTTATTTTTAGAATTGAATATGTAAAATGAAACATTGGTGTCCTATAAGAGTTAAAAAGAGTTAAAATGTATATATTGCTAGCTTTTAAAAGAGTTAAAAATTTGTATATTTGGTTTTTGTTGTTATTATTAAAGTAGTATCTATTCATTTATCAAAAACATGTTTTATTACAAAATGCAATGTCCTTATGCTAAAAAAAAAACTATACATTTAAAAGTATGTTGTGCTAAAAGTGCAGTAAAATGGTGGGGTGGTAAAATCTAGGAAGTGAGTTTATTGTTGTTCTTTGAAAAATCCTTTCAGGTTTGCTATGTTTGAAATTCTTAATCATAAAATTCTGGAGTGCAATGAAAGACCTCTTTAACCTTCCCTTATACCTTCAACTTCTCTCTCAAAATTCCAAACTGTCTATGGTTCTGTGTGTACCTTTGAAGAATAATGAATTATATGGCATTGCATGATTTGCTATTTACACTTAATTTATCTTAGATATCTTTCATGTATATTTGTATATATATAATATTCCATAGAATGGATATATGGTAATTTCTATAATCATGCCCATGTTAATGGTAATTTGTAACTTTGGCAGTGTTTAGTTTTTCCATATTAGATACAGTGTTGAACATTGTTAGGCTATATGCATATTGATTGTATTCAAGTATTTATATTAAATAGATGGATTCCTACAAGTGGAATTCTGGGGTAAAAAATATTCGAATCAATTTAATGGAAATTGACAAATCATCTGAAAAAAATTGTACTAATTTATATTCACTAACATGTATGAGTGCTCATTTTCATATGTCTTGCTATTATAAAATTATATCTTTTGACTTTTTTATTTATTAGTAAAATTTCTTTGCTAATGGTTATTAATTTTTGTCTGCTATATACTCCAAGTTATTTTCTCACACTCTGTCCATTTTTCTCTAAACTTTGTTTATTGTATATTTTTGTGCCTTTGAAACCTATTATTAAAGTATAACTTTACATGGTAAAATGAAAAAGTCTTAAAAATAAGTTTGATAAATTTCTACTTATATATACACCTGTGTCATTACACTCCTATCAAGACAGAGAATATTGCAAGCACCCCAAAAGATTCTCTCATGCCTTCTCCTAGTCAGTACCGTGACTGAAAGGTAACTCCTATTGTGACCTCAAAGACAGCTTTTTAAAATGGAGGTTAGATCATGCCAATTGCCTGCTTAAATCTCTGCAGTGGCCCATTGCATTTACACAGCAATTCAAACTACCCACTAGAATCCACAAGGTCCTACAGAAGTGGTTGGCAAATTTTCTGTAAAACGTCAGATGATAAATCTTTTTACCTTTGCAAGACATATGGTCATTTTCAAAACTATTCAGTTTTGCTATCATAAGTTAAAGCAGACCTAGACAATGTGTAAATGAATGGGTCTGTGTTCCAATAGAAGTTCATTTACAAAAATAGGCAGCAGCATGTTTTGGCTATGGAACCTGTGTTTGTTGATCCTGCCGTACAGAATCCCTTTACTCACCCCTCTAACCTCATCTCTAACCCCTTCTTTTCTTCATTTTGTTCTAGCAATACCAGCCTTTTGATCCCCAAACTTCCAGCCTTTTGCCTGCCTCAGGTACTTTGCACCTGCTTTTTCCCCTTTCAGAATAGCTTTTTCCCATTCCCAGGTTTCAACTCAAATACATAAAACATTCTAGAAAGGTATATCTAAGTAAGTTTTCCCTACCTGTTTATTTTTATTATAGCACCCTGCAAATGCCTTTCATTGACTCATAACACTCTGAAAATATTTTCTTTTTTTTCTCTTCTGAACTGTTCATAAGATTTGTAACTTTTTTCACCATTGTGAGACATAACCCTTATACTTATAACAATGTTTGGCACACAGTAGGCATTAAGTAAGTGCTTTTTGAATAACGAAATGAATGAAATAAATTGCATTGATGGATTTGCTGATGTTGAGTCACTTTCAAATCCCTACTAGGTTGTGGTTATTTTTTTGACTTTTGCAGGATAATTTTTTTCTTCTAGTACTTTTTTTCTAGTCATGAATACTCAACTATTCAAACTTACATGTCCATGTGTGTCTTCATAATTTATGTTATTCCCCTCCTGAACAAGAAAAGAAGTTTAGGACTCTAATTACTCCTGGCACATTTGTCCCTTGGCAAGCTGCTACAGTAGATTAGAATGTGATTTAAGATTTTTACCATCACAAATTATTTTGATTAATAATTTTTTCTCTTTTGTACTACTTCTATTGAAATTTTTCAGCATTATTCTAAGTTTATAAATGAATAGGTATAATTAGTATATTTTACTGGGCACTGAAGCAATTTGTGGCTCAGGGACAGAGCTATTCCTTAAAATGTGTTAAAAATCCATGTGAACTTGCTGCCATTTTGAGGCCACTATTTCCTTTTCCACATTTTTCATTTAATTCCATGATTAATGACCTGTCCTGGTTTTCTTCTTTTTACAACAATACCGGTAATTTGTATTTTCCTAGAAGATGACCTATTTCACTTATACTTACAAATTTATTTATATAGAATCATACATAATACTCTTTTAACAATTTTTTCATTGTGTGTAAGTTTTAGCACACTCTGAATATTATATTTTGTATTGTTTTTCATGATTGGAATTGCCAGAAATTTACCTTTTCATTAGTTTTTCCAGATGATTTGATTTATTAGTACTACTGTTTTCTTTTTGTTTATTGTGGCATAGTGTTTTCTAATTCATTATTTTCAGGTTTTATCTTTATTCCTTTCTGCATCCCTTAAATTTATTCTTCTGCAATAATTTTTAAAGTATCACTACTGGTGTACTCAATACATTTTAAGGGATTTTTGAGGTCAAACTATTTTAATAATAATACTAAGGCTTTACTTACCTTTTTCCACTCTTATTCTCTCACAACTGCACCATGAAGTTTTCCAGAGGCTGCCTGACATGTGACATTGAAGCAGACTGAATGAGAAAGAAGACATGAGAACCTAGATGTTTTTTAATAAGCTAGATACTAATGGTACTTGCAGAATTGGAAAACAATACTACTCTTCTCACTATACTTATTTTGGAAAATATGGTCATTTTTTAAATTATAATTATATCTTAGGTCTATCACTATTTTTAAGTTGATGATTTTTAAAATTTCTTTTTTAATTTTATTTATAACACAATAAATATTGATAGATACAACCCACATAAACAAAATCAATCTCTTCGAGATATTAAATACTTTGTAAGACTGTAAAGTGGTCCCAGGACCAAAAAGTTTTAGAATCACTCTTCCATTGCTTATTTTCTAACTTATTGTATACCCTTTATTTTTATTCTTTCTTTTTTGATAATGTACACACTTATTGCTGTGAATTTTCAGGTATTCCTCATTCTCTGTAAATAGATTTTAGTTCCTTTTTGAATTTGAGAAGTATGTATATTCTGTTAAATTTGTGAGTTAAAAATCCAGACTTGGAAAAATGTTAATTGAGCTGATAGATGTTTGATTGCAGCTAACTGTCTGGACCTAATTATGGCAGAACAGTTTTTTCTTAAAACTCTGTTTTTTTGCAAAACCATGTAGCTCTTGAATTTATTTCAGTCGATAAAGTAGTCATATCTGCCTTCATTGATCAAGAGTGTTATGTGTATGTTCTAGATAATTCAAAACTGATCCATGATTTGTCTGACCATGTTAAAAAAAAAAGAAATCACTTAGTTATACTAGATCAAATATTCAGATCTATGATTCTGGGCTACTAATGTTTTGGGAAAATCTAGTGAGAAAGTTACACAAGGTATCCTAGTAATATTGGAAAAATCTCTGTGTTTTATGGTATAAGCATAATTATAGCATACCATTAAAACTCTAAGTAAAAATAAATTACAAGTATTATTTTTATGCCAAAACGTTGACTAGGTAATATATTATGTGAAAAAAGATGGAAAAGGAGGATGCCTTAACAAACAGAAAATATTTGAACTCTTGCAAATTCAGATTTTAAAAGTCAGGACTATGGTCTGTGAGAGTAAAATTGGGAGAAAACTGCAGATGGAACCCTTCTTAACCCAAGGGAGGATAAATCAAAAGTATGAGTTAATCCTTTAAGATGATGAATAGCTTTTAAGTAGTTTTTATCCTTAAGCAGGCTTGGAGATTAAAATGTTTCAAATTATATGGCATATGAAAGATAATGAGCTCTCTCTGGGACAGGGTAAAGTAAAGAGGTTACTTTTCAATAGGGTGGTTGGGGATAACATCACTGGGAAGTGACCTTTAAGTAAACTTGAAGAGGGATGGGAGGAAGACACTTGGATATCTAAGAGGAAGATAGTCCAGATCCAGAGAACAGCAAGTACAAAGGCACTGATACACAACCATATCTGACATGTTTGGGGAAGATGATACCTCTTTATATGAAACTGAGGTGAGAACACTACAGAAATATATCATTAAAAAAAACCCTATATGTTTTTTTCTTCTTTTTTATTATTAGTTGTTCAAAACATTACAAAGCTCTTGACATATCATATTTCATACATTTGATTCAAGTGGGTTATGAACTCCCATTTTTACCCCGTATACATATTGCAGAATCACATCGGTTACACATCTACGTTTTTACATACTGCCATACTAGTGACTGTTGTATTCTGCTGCCTTTCCTATCCTCTACTATCTTCCCTCCCCTCCCCTCCCATCTTCTCTGTCTACCCCATCTACTGTAATTCATTTCTCTCTCTTGTTTTTTTCCCCTTTCCCCTCACTTCCTCTTATATGTAATTTTGTATAACAATAAGGGTCTCCTTCCATTTCCATGCAATTTCCCTTCTCTCTCCCTTTCCCTCCCACCTCTCATCCCTGTTTAATGGTAATCTTCTTCTCATGCTATTCCTCCCTGCTCTGTTCTTAGTTGCCCTCCTTATATCAAAGAAGACATTTGGCATTTGTTTTTCAGGGATTGGCTAGCTTCACTTAGCATAATCTGCTCTAATGCCATCCATTTCCCTGCAAATGCCACGAAAAAAAACCTATATGTTAAACAAGTGCCTCATAATGGGAAAATAATTAAGAGGTAAGGTAAGATCTAAATTTTCCAGGCAGTAATCAAATGATTTGGTAAGGTGGAGGGCAATCTAGATGAAATACTGCATTAGTTTATATAGGTATTCAAGTATATTCTTGACATATAGTTTTATACACACACACACACACACACACACACACACACACACATATATGGCATATATATAAAGCATATATATGTATGTACATATATATGCTTTTATTAGGAATGAGGCATAGTTCATGTAGAAGTATATATAAGTATATAGACTGTCTTAGTTGGCAAGAAATTACATTTGGTGTGATTTACTACCATCTTTAAATATTAAAATAGATCTTGAAAGTTACCATGACATATTAAGTAGAAAAAAATTTTCTCTTTTTTATATTCTAGATACCAGAATCATTTCCCTTTCTCATCTTGAAATGACCTGGGCTAACAGAAGGAATTTTCCTGCCTTGCTTGTGAGGATCTTGCATAAATCAAAACTACGATACTATGGAAAACCTGATAAAAAGATGATCGAACCTTACCAGGTACAAGTAATGACAAGATAATATATATGAATCTACATTTATAGATTATAACTTATAATGCTGACTCTATGTAGGATAAAATACTATTTTAAATAATATTCCAAAGTTTCAATTATATATATATATATATATATATATATATATACACATATATATATACATGCATTGCAGAGTATTTTTCTTTGTAATTTATAGTAAGACAGAAATTCTTGGGGGCTGGGGATATAGCTCAGTAGTACAGCACTTGCCTAGCATTTGTGGGGCATGAGTTCAATCCCCAGCATTACAAAAAATAAAAAAGAAAATGAATTCTTTCTATATTGGTGCTCTTTAGTTCCTTCATACATACAGCTGATCTCCTTCACATCTTTTTCTTTGTCTCAACATTTTTCTTCTCTACTGTGTTTTTCATACCACCATATAAACATACCGTAGTATCACGTTTAAAAAATATAAAGAGAAAAAAATCTCCCTTGACCTTATGGCTTCTCTATTCCCTCTTTCTTCTTCAAGCAAGATTCTTAAAGTAGTAGTCTACACTGGGTGTTTTCACTTGCTGGCCTCCCCTTTACTTCTCAACACAATTACATTAGCTAAATCCCAAAAAACCAAAGGTCACATGTTCTTTTTGATGATATGTGGATGCTAACACACAACAAGGGGAGGGAGAGAGGGGAAGAATAGAAGTTCAGTGGATTAGACAAAGGAGAATGAAGGGAAGGGAGGGGGATAGGAATAGATCGACAGTGGAATGAATCGGACATAACTTTCCTATGTACATACATGAATACACCACAGTGAATCTCAATATTGTGTATATCCACAAGACTGGAATCTTAATTAGAATAGGATGTACTCCATGTTTGTATAAATATGTCAGAATTAGCTCTACTGTCAAGTGTAAATAAAAAAGAACAAATAAAAAATAATAAAGTTACTGTAACTAAAAGTGGTAGCTAGGTAATAGCCTTTCCCTGACAGCTCAATGCATGGGTTACGGTAAAACAATTATATGGTGCCATACAAATCCAGTTTGTCCAAGTATTTAAAATTTCTATTTTGTGATTTAAGATTTTCAATATATTGTTGAATATGTGAGTGGATGGGGTGATATGCCCTGAAGAAGCCAAGGTAATTCTACCAGTAAAGCAATGCTATGTTTAAATAAGAAGAATCTAAACACCCATAAAGTCCCCATTTAGAAAAACATGGGTTGTTGGCAGTTCTGGTGTGTCTCACTGATATCATGTTACTTCTGTATACAGAGATGATAAGAGTTCTGTGACTCTTTTGTTCCTAATAATTTCACCATGTATTTCTCAAGAGTCCTTGTTTTGCTTGATTGTATTTCTTTTGAATACAATATGGTAACTTATTGTTACCATTGTTATTCCATTAGGATTATGGTAAATGTTTTTGTTTCTTTCTTTTTTTAACCATTTCTTTGCCTCTGTCTGTTGAACATATGTTGCTGTGCTGCTGTATGGGGCTCTGTTGTACCCAACTTATTCACTCATTGAACTGCTATGGAACCTGAATTGTTTCAAGTTTGTCTTTTCATGGTGTTGACAGTATCATTTTATTTGTCTCTAAATATAAATGTTTTATAAATACTTTACATATGGTGGGGCAAGTGGATTATATGTAATACATGAATTCAAATTTATTAGTAAATGTCAATGAAATGTAAAAACAAAACAAAAGAAAACAATTACATTGGCTTTTTTAAAAAAATTGTAGTTGTAGATGAACAGAATACCTTCATTGATTTTTTATTTTTATGTAGTGATGAGAATTGAAACCAGTGCCTCACACATGCTGGGCAAGTGCTCTGCCACTAAGCTACAGCCTCAGCCCACATTGGCTTTTTCTTTAGGTTGTTATTCACGAATGACCTTCTAGTCTCATACTTTTCTATTATCTTGACTCTCTGTGCCATGTAATACTGATCAGAACTATTTTCTTGATATATTTGTGTTCTGTTTGATTGTTTTGATTACTAGTATACTGTAGTTTCTCATGTTAATCAAGAACCATTTTAGGTGTTTTATCAAGCTTTTATTATAAAAATTATGCATACTTACTGGGAGGAATTTGGAAAATGTAGACACCTTTATAAAGAGAATAGTATTATCTATGACTCAAAGAAAACCACTGTCAACTTGGTCAGCTTTATTCCCTTTCTTGTATGTATGTAAATTATGCATATACATATATCTACATATTCAATACATGCATATCTATCATATCATGTATATCATACATAGCACATATGTGCCTGTATATTATATATTGCATGTGACCATGTCATATAGCACATTAAATTATCTTACAAAATGGAAACCATAGTGTACAAGTGTACATAGAATTCTGTATCATTTAACATTTTCTTATTTTCTCATATCACCAAAATTCTTCATTCAACATTTTTCATACTTTACAAATTCTGTTATGTGATATAATAAAACTATTCAGTGGTTTTCCTATAGGTTTTGCTTCCTCATTCTCTAAATACTTTCCTCCTTGAATTTTCCTCCCCACTTTTTCCATTGTCTTACCTCCTCTGTCTCCCTCAACTAATCCCTGCTTGCTTCTCCAGACTCAACTCCCCCAGAGCTTTTCATGCCTTATGCTAGCCAAATTGCCTTACTAAGAATTTCTCAAAGGTAACCAGTTGTTTTCTTCCTTTTATGCCTCTTCATGTTGTTCTTTCTTCCGGGCATGTTCTTCCTCTCAGCTCTCATCAGGTTGACAAAACCAACTCTAACATTCAGTTCAATACTGACCTCTATTTTAAGCCTTTTGCTGCACAACCATATGCATATTTACTAAGGAAAATCAACTGCATTCTACTATATAACCTTATATTTGTCTATCAGAACATATAACTCAGTTATGTATATTTTTAGTAGATTGGCCAAGTTTACTCTTGTGCAAGTTCTCTGACTATAAGGAGGCAGTGTGGTCTTATGCTTAAGAATATTTACCCTGGAAGCTTCATTTCTGTTTACCACTCCTTAACTTTATGATGTTAGCAATGTTATAGTTTACTCATCTGTAAAATGGGGATATTGATTGTACTTTCCTTCCAGAGTTGATGCAAGGTTTGAATTAGTGAATATAGGTAAAGGACTTACATGCCTGTAAGTAAGTACTATATCTATTTTGGCTATTATTATTAGGGATGCTGATTCACCTCTTCATCCCAGTGCCTAACAATGTCTGGAGTATCATACAAACTCAGAGCAAGTTTAGTTAATAAAAGATAGATTACTCAAAATGTATAGTCATCAGTATGAAAAAGGATATGAGAATGTAAAATCATCATTTAAGAAGAAATTTGGAGTCTAGGAAGCACCACCTTATGAGGATGTTCCAGGGGGACATTGGTGGTATTTGACTACCTCACTGTTTCAAGAATTTAATTATATATTCAAGCACCATAATGAACTGAAATACTTCAGAGTGACCACTGATTAATTTCCCAACTTACTTTGAATGAAATATGAGTAAATTCAAAAAAGAAGAAACTATTATCAAAACACTTGAAACACTGCCTTTTTATGGGACTAACATTGTCATTATATTTTAAAATTGAAAAAAAATAGATTTTACTACAACAGATTTCTCTATTTTAACTATACTGCCTTTTTCTGCTCCAATAAGTTTTCACATAGTAACTCACAAATAATTCCCATATAATTTATAGTAAAGCCTCAAATACCAGTCTAAATAAATTAATATAATCAGAACATTGTGTCCAATTAGTGACATGTCTGAAGTTCTATAATATAAATATCAAGGCCCTCTCACAGTTTAAATAATCAAGAATTGTATCAAGATCTTCATTTAAAATTTCCAAGTTTGGGTGGTCTGATTCATTTGCAAAGATATTAGGTGGTTACTACGTTTAAGGCACTGTGTTAAAAAATATGAGAGAACCAAATATAAATAAGATTTAGACTATGCTTCATAGTTCACAATCAAAGAGTGAGTTAATAGCACATCTGTGACTTCCAAGCCTCTTATAGTAATCTCTCCTGTAGATTACCATTATTAGCAGAGTTGGCAACAGAATCATTAATAATAAAGAATTAAAATCTTAATATTATTTTCCATAGGTCTAAATTTTCACAGACAATATGCTATATATCATCCATATGAATAAAAATAAATAAATTATTTATATATATATATGCTTTTGCTTTTTTTTTCCCTAGACCTTTTTGGAAGTTGCCGACAGTTCAGGCACGGTGTCAGTGATTATGTGGAATGCCCTATGTCCTGAGTGGTATAAAAGTTTGCGTGTTGGTTTAGTTCTTCTACTTCAAGATTATTCTGTTAAAAAGAGCTATCCATTCAGAATGCAGCCTCTCCCTGTGGATCCACAGATCAAACTAATTTCTACAATGGGTTAAGTATTCAATCAGTTTATTGTATTATGGTTATTTTGCTTATAAAAAATTTGCAAAGTATCATATCAGGCAAAGGACCATAAAAACACTGAAGTTGTTAGAATCTAACAAATTTTCAAATTCCTTTATCTATTTGTTTTTTTGTTGTGTTTTGTTTGGGGGGGGCAGTACCGGGAATTGAACTCAGGAGCACTCAAACACTGAGCAATATCCCCAGCACTATTTTGTATTTTATTTAGAGACAGTGTCTCACTGAGTTGTTTAGCACCTCACTCTTGCTGAGACTGGCTTTGAATTTGTGATCCTCCTGCCTCAGCCTCCCAAGTTGCTGGGATTACAGGCGTGCACCACTGTGCCCTTCTCCTTTAGTCTATTAAATTTTGTTTTTGTTATATAATATTAAGTTAATAACTTGAATATATTTTAAAGTTACTACTAGGTGTTATCTTGAAAGGGCTATTGTTAAGTTTTTATTTTGTGATTATTTCAAGTTCAAAGAATAGTATAAAGAACTTATATTCCCTTAACTCACATTAAACAATTGTTAATATTAAGCAATTGTTTACCTTTGCTTTAACATTCTCTCTCTTTACATTATATATTTCCCTATGAACTATTTGAAAGCCTATCACTAGTATTTTAGTGTATATTTCTGAAGAAAAAGAACATTTTATTAAATAATCACAATACAGTTACAAAAATCAGGAAATTTTAAATTGATACAGTATTTCTAATATTTAGTCAATGTTCAGATTTTGCCAATTGCAATCTTTAAAGGGCTTTTCAAATTAGTATTGATATCAAAGTTTTGATATCTAAAAATCTTAAATATTTTAGAAGCATTAGAATTAATGTATTTTTTTTTTGTACCAGTGCTTAAAAATTTAACCACATCCCAGTCCATTTTATGTTTTGAGACAGGATATCTTTAAGTTGCTTATGGCCTCACTAAGTTGCTGAAACTGGCTTTGAACTTGGAAGTCCTCCTACCTCATCCTCCTTAGCTACTGGGATTATAGGCTTCTGCCACGCACCCAGCCTAGAATTAATAATTTAAATGATTACTTTTAGATTTGGATGTAATTTTTAGTTTCCTTTTTCAGAATTATAGATAGCATCCCTCAATAAGATTTTTATCTTATAATAGTTTTATTCTGAATCTTTATTTCTGTATAATATCTATTCTTCAGCTAATCCATTAAAATTAATTACCAAGATATTGCTCAGGTAATTATAGCAATTATTCATTGTTTTCTTAAATGTGTGTTTATTTGGAAAACCTCATATGATTTTATTTCAGGGTACCAGGGATTAAACTCAGGGGCACTTGACCACTGAGCCACATCTCCAGCCCTTTCTTATATATACATATATATTTTTATTTAGAGAAAGGGTCTCACTGAGTTGCTTATTGCCTTGCTGTTGCTGAGGCTGGCTTTGATCTCATGATCCTCCTGCCTCAGCCTCCTGAGCTGCTGGGATTACAGGCATGTGCCACCTGATTTTTATTTAAAATTTAAGTATTTTTCAGACATTGTAGTTATTACCTACATAATTTATGCTTAGTCCTTTGACTAATTAGAATTTACTATAGAAAGATAAGAAATTAAATTGATAAAAATATTGTGATTTACTTGAGAAAATATAGTAAAAGTGAGCAAGAGGAAGCTAATTCACAGCATGATTTTTTTTCTAGTACTAGGGATTGAACCCAGAGGCACTGTACCACTGAGCTACAATCCCAGTCCTTTTATATTTTATTTTGAGACAGGGTCTCACTAAGTAGCTTAGGGTCTCATCAAATTGCTGACAATAGCCTTGAATTTGTAATCCTCCTGCCTCGACCTCCCAAATCAGTGGGATTACAGGCAGGCACCACCACACCCAGCTCCAAATACACATTATTATATTACACAACCATGCATATCCAGGTGACAAAATTCCTTTAGTAAGGATTGAGACATTATTTATTAATAACAGATAAGGTAAGTGACTTTGTCAATGACTTGTAAAAATCACTGGAACAATGGAAATCAAATCTTAGTTCTAATGATATCTAGCCTATATATTTCTACTAGATAAATAGTTTTCTGGATAAAGAGAATTAATTCAAACAATAGTTTTTATATGCCTGTGGACAAGGTCTAACATGTCTGGTACTAACTAATAGCTGCTTCTAAACCTTAAAAATGTATGAAAAGTAGGGCAATAGACATCATGTAGTCAGTACATAATCAACCACTAAAAAAATTAACATTGAAAGCAAACCAAACACTGCTGCTACTCTTGTTATATAGAATTATAGGGGCAGATTTTCATAATGGAAATCTTCTCTTTAAGATATGTAAAACTATGCTTTTAAATAAGTAATTGCAGATATATAAATTATTTTTAAAACAATAACCTTGATGAAAGTATGTGTTTGTCAACTTTTGTTGCTGTGACCAAGATACTTGATGAGAACAACTTAGAGGAGCAAAAGTTTCTCATGGTTTCAGAAGTATAGTTCATGGCTGGCTGACTCCATTATTCTGGGCCCAAGGTGAGATGGAGCAGAGGAATGCTGCTTACCTCAAGGTAGCCAGGAAACAGAGGTCAGGGGAGGAGGAGGCCCCAGAGAAGATTAAACCCACCTAGGGCACACTCCAGTTACTGCATCCTCCACCCATGCCCCACATGCTTAGTTTTAAAACCCAGTTATTCCACTCACATTGTTAATTTATTGAATATATTAATTCACTGATTGGGTTACAGTTTTCATAATTTAAATTTCAGCTCCGAATTACAGCATTAACATATGAGATTGGGGGACATCTTATATTCAAACCAAACAAAATATTTTTAAAACATGCCTTTTAGTGTTTAAAAGAGTTTTACTGCTTATTAATGTTAGTCATTAATTTTCTCCCATATTTTCTTGATAAGTAACATAGTTCCTTCTCTATCAGGGGTCAACTGTTTCTGTAAAGTTTCAGATAATACATTAAACATTGCAAGCTATATGGTCTCCATTGCAGCTACTCAGCTTTACCTTTGTAGAGTGAAGACAAACATATATGATATATAAGCATATGAACATTACTGTGTTGTAATAAAACCTTATTTACAAAAAAAGCCACCTGTAATCTGTAGTTTACATAGCCTACATATATAAGTAGATCTGAACTTTGGCTATAAGTTTGAATTGCTTGGGGAGCTTTGAAGAACCATTGGCACTCCCAATTGATTTAATTATTCTAAGAAGGAGACTAAGGCTCCTCAGCAACCAGGCACAGTGGTGTACAGTGGTACCTATAATCTCAGGTCTTTGGGAAGCCGAGACAAGAAGATCACAAGTTCAAGGTGAGTCTGGACAATTAGTGTGACCCTGTCTCAAAATAAAAAATAAAAAGGCTGGTGGTATAGCTCTGACAGAGTGCTTGCCTAGCATGCATGAGGCCCTGGGTTCAATTCCTAATAACAGAAAATAAATAAATAAAAGTATAAATATGAAAAATGAAACCCATAGCTGATTATAATAATACATCTAGGGTTGAGAACTATGAATTCATGATCTTTAAAAATTACCCATCTCATGTTTATCAAGGCACTATTCACAATAGCTAAGATATGGAATCAGCCTAGGTGCCCATCAATGGATGAATGAATTACAAAAATTATGGTGTATATATGCAATGGAGTATTATTTGGCCAAAAAATGAAATCTTGTCATTTGTAGGAAAATGGATGGAACTAGAGGACATCATGTTAAGGGAAATAAGCCAGACATAGAAAGACAATTATTGCATATTCTGTCTCATAAGTACAAACTAAAAAGTAGAAGGGGAAAGGGAAGAATGGGAAGAAAAGAGAAAAGAAAAAAAGTCAATCTCAAAGTAGACTAGTGATTACTAGGGACTGGGTAGGGGAAGAAGTGAGGGTGGAAAAGGGTGAATGGTTTGATCAATGCATGCTGTATGCATGCATGGAAATATCAGTATGAATCCCTTTAATGTGTAAAATTAATATTTTAATAAAATTCTAATGAAGAGCATATATACTTCCCATTAATGTTTCTATTTAACCCATTAAGTCCCAAATTTTCAATTCTGTTAATATTTTAGCAAAATTGACACAGGTGTGTTAAATAACTTGGAAACAACAATATAAAGCTTATGTATTATAATATTAATATTATACTATAATATAATGTAATTATCATCATTGTATGATTAATTATATGATATATAATAATCATATAGTATATATAATTATATACCATATACTATATTTAAGTTTTTATAGAGTTCTACACCTGGAATGATGGGACAAAATTGGTTAATGTTTCACTGGCAGTCCTAGACAGTGTTAGAAGACAAATATGCATTAAAGATACAAAGATTTAGAGACTGGTGTTGTGGCTCAGCAGTAGCGCCCTCGCCTAGCATATGCGAAGCACTGGGTTTGATCCTCAGCACCACATAAAAATAAGTAAATAAAATAAAGATATCGTGTCCAACTACAACTTAAAAAATATTTTTAAAAAATATATAAGGATTTAAAACCTACAAAACACTCATTATTTACAAGTTAAAAGTATTTCTACACAGAAAATACAAAGTGTTAAAAATAATAATATATTTTCAAGTTTAGCTATAGCATAACTTTACAAGTCAACTAATTTTGTAAATTTCAATACTAAAGAGTTAGAAGTTATAATTTAGAAAGTATTATTTATGGTGTCAACAATTTTATGGTATAAGGTATCTAAAAATAAATCTAGCAGAAGATATGTAAAACCTCTTTGGAGATGATTATTAGAGATTATTGAAAGACATTAAGAAAGCCCTAAATAAATGAAGAAGCATCCCATATTCACAGGTAGGAGGTCATCCTCCATTTCATCAGTATTTAAAGTCCCCCCAAATTGATCTATATAGCTTTAAAGTTATTCCATCAGGGTTTTTTTTTCTAGAACTAACAAACTGATTCTAAAATTCATGTAGATGCACATTAACTGCCAAGAATAGTCAAAACACTTCTGAAGAACAGGGGAACAAAGAGAGTGAGGACTTGTCCTATAAATATCAATAATTATAAAGCCATAGTGTTTAAAATAATGTGGTATTGGTAAAAAAAATATATGGACAAATTGACCAGTGTGTCCAAATATGGAGCCAACATAAAGCCCTATGCATAGAATTTTGATGTAGATGTGTCACATAGAGCATCAAGGAAAGAGGCACTATTCATCCCATTATATAAATCAATCCAGGTAAAGAAAATGCTTAAATGTGAAAGGCTAAACTTTTAAAACTTAACAGGAGAATTTATAGAAAGTAACCTGGAGTTTTATCTTGGGATGAGAAAGGATTTCTTAGAGAAGATGTAAGTAGTAGTAACATTAAAAATATTAATAACCATAACTGCATTAAAAGTGTGATATGCAGCCATTAAAAGAATGATATGCACCAATTAAAAGACAACATAAAAAGAATTTTAAAAAAACAAGTAACAAAATGGGTGTAAGCTCAAAATCAACAGAATTAATAACCAATATATAAACAATTACAAACAGAAAAAGGTAATACAACATAAAAAAATGACAAAATACACAGCCATTTTAAAAAGAGGATGCATAGGTGAACTGTAAGTATATTAAATATTGTTCAAAATAATTAATATAACGGAAGTGCAGACCAGTATCACAACAAACTGTTACATTACCAGGTTTACAATAAGTAAGAAATTTGGCTATAACAAAATTTGGAGAGAATGTGTATCAGTAGGAATTTACATATTGCTACTGTAAGTATGTCCATTACTTAAAATAATTTGGGCTTATCCTGTAGAGTTGAATATTTACACATAATACAACTCAGGGATTTCAATTCTAGGGGTACTAACTTAGAATCTCTTGCCTGTGTGCACAGGAAGGTATATATAAAAGTATGTAGGACAACCTTGTTTGTAATAAGAAAAACATGGAAATAATCCAGGTATCTATCAACACAGTAATGGCTAGATAAATTATAGTATTTTATCACACCAGAACATTATTCAGCCATGGAAATTTTTTAAATCCCAATTACATATAGCTACATGTATAAACTTTAGTGATATAATATTAAGTGAAATATAACCCCAGAATACTATGTTCAAAAGCAAAGCCAAGCAGTATTTTGTTTAGGCAAAAAGTCATAAGAGAAAACTTTTCTTAACTTAAGGAAATTATCAAAAACAAAGATATGGTTAAGCTTTGGTGGGAAGATAAGTGAATGTTTAATGGAGGTGGAAGAAACCATTAATACTGGTCTACTTTTTTAGTTGTCAGATCAAAAGTGCATAGTCTATGTTTTTGTTGTGTAATTTATACACATACATATTCTTTAATATATATTAAATATTAAAGTAATATATTTGCTTTTCAGAAATCTGCCTCAATCTTCGAGATCCTCCAACTAATATAATTATAATTCCAGAAAAGCAGGTGAAACCAGAATGGAGATTGCCGAAATTAAACCACAGATTTATCACAAGGTAAAACAGTTTCTTGTAAAATGTCTTCAATATTAATTTTCGAACATTAGATACTGAAAAGTAATTCAATATAATTTGCTTAAAATCTATCTAGAATTTGCTTTAGCAATTATGAACATATACATTTTCATAGGCATTACTATACGATGTTTTTTTACTATTTAAATATATAATATCTATTTAATAATTTTGATTTTTTTAGATCAGAACTGGATGATATGCCAGAAAATCATATCTGTGATGTTATTGGCATGTTAGCTTTTGTAGGAAGGGTGCAACGGTCAAAAAAGAAAGGTAAGCATTAAATTTGAAAATGATAAAAAGTATTTCAGTCTTGTTTTCAAATGCATAAATCAGCTACCTTCATTTATTTTAATATTCTATTCATATAGAAAACCGTGAAGACTTTTGGTCATATCGCTGGATTCACATTGCTGATGGAACATCAGAGCAACCGTTTATAGTGGAACTGTTTTCTACATCTCAGCCAGAAATCTTTGAAAATATTTACCCAAGTACTCAATTCTTAATATTTTTATCTTTTTATTTTGGGAAATGAGAGTTTGCTTTTCAAATAGTATAATAAGCTGACATACAGAAGTGACATGATATTGAGTTAGAAATCTCAAGCAATCCGACAGCATATTTACATCTTTTCTATATTAATATCATATTTAATGTTATACATATTAACTACCTGCTGCTTGTCTATTCAAAATTATATTAGAATTGAAATCAGATTTTCAGAGAATCCAGTGCTCTTGTCCATTTTCATTGTTAGAATTTCACACATAAAAAATATAATTTCTTTTGTATCCATTTGGAAATTGACTAAATAGACCCATTAAAAAATCAAAGACTTGCCAGGCATGTTGTCATACACCTATAATTGCAGTGGCGTTGGGGGCTGAGGCAGGAGGATCATGAGTTCAAAACCAGACTTAGTATAAGCAATGAGCTAAGCAACTCAGTGAGACCCTATCTCTAAATAAAATATAAAATAGGGGTGGGGATGTGGCTTAGTGGCTGAGTATCCCTGAGTTCAATCCCTGGTATACCCCACCCCACCAAAAAAAATCAAAGACTTTACTAATGTGACATTAATTGGTAAATGATTTGCAGACTATGTAATTAAATAGTGATAATGACAAGTATGATTCATTTGAGTATTAAATTTATATTAGGTTGGTGGTATTATACCAGCTGGTCAGTATTTTGCTTACTTTGGCATTGACTTTTTCCCAGTGTGTTCATTCAGATGTAAAGGTATTATTCCCCTAGTTTTATTTATTTGAAAATATTTTAGATACATAGGCTATTCTTTATATTTATCATTATAAAAAGTACATTTAATACTTTTAATCAATTTTAATGAGATTTTTCTTATTTGAATTCAGACTATTTTAGATATTGCATACTGTTTTGTTATTTTTACTTGCCAACACTGAGGAAGTCTCCAGTATTTACTGTTTATTATTTTTTAATCCGGTAATGAGATTGAAGTTGTAGATCCGTATATCACCTACAGACCATATACAGTACTGTTTTGCTGCCCTTTTGTTCTCTATGCAATATAGTATTTCACATCTGCTTCATAAGAGTCTATCCTTGGCTTATGAAATACATTTTTAAATATATTTGTATACAATTGAATCTCACTCTAATTTATCAGGGATGAAACAAAAAGAGAGTTTGGGCCATATCAAGGAAATTGACTTCCATGGTCAGTGTTCTATGATCTCTCATGTAAGTTCTTTGGAGGGCAAAAATGATTGGCACTGATGACCTCTTGTGATAATTCCATTACCTCATTTTAGGTGGGCTTTATACTCAAGTACTCTCTGTTTGTAGCCACTTTAAGCAAGTAGCTGACATGAGTTTTGGGTAAAGCTCACAGAAAGTTTGTCAAGCAAACATGTTCTATTTTTTAATGATAATGTGAAATACCTCTTTCTAAGAAAGGTATTATAGACCTTGGTGAAATTTATTCTAGTACAACAATTATAATTCATTTTTGCCAATGAACCAAGAATGAAGAGAAAAAAATCATTAAATGAATGGTGAGTATTAAGTGTGCTTTAGCTTTTTCAGGGAAGCATGACCAAGGGTCTTCTGGAAGAATACCAAAATCCTTTGATAGAACTACAGGTTTTTTGTTTTGTTTCACTGTTAGGAAGGTAAAGAACTAAGGGGAGCTAATTATGTGTGTTTATTATGTACTAGATGCTTAAAGCTACTATCTCATTTTTTGTTCCCAGTTACCTTTTAGAATGTTGATTTTATAACAGATTTTAGGTGGGAAAGCAAAGATCCAGAGGGATTAAGTTATTTTCTGGATGTCAAATCACTAATGATTTCTATCATTAGATTTTTAATGGCTGTAAGTTAGAATTAGAGACTTCTTTATTTTTTAATGTCAGTTTTTTTGTGGAAATAATGCAACCTTAGATCTAGTCTTCTAGCAGATTTTTAGAGGTATCTTTAGTATGGATATGTCAGCATCTTTTGCCATTAATATTCATATGTTTCTAGTTTTTGAAATAAAGAAAAATTATATAAATTAGTATCATTCTTAGCATTTAAACAGATTTCCTTTTTTGTTACAGAATAAAGAACTTATAGAAGAGATATAGCAAATGAAATTATAGTTATGCTATTGAAAATTTTTTATCTTAAAAAGAACCCACTTTGTGTAATAACTCAAATTTACACTTATTTCTTCATTTTCTATTTTGTAAGATAACTCTTTTGACATATGATAAGTTAAATAATGTTGTATTAATGAAATTTTTTAGTCTCAAGGCATGCAAACTCATTCAGGAATTCTTTGTAGCCTATCCAATAGGGTAGAAGAAGAAAAAAAAAAGACAGGTGATATAAAACCATCATTGAGCCTTGAAGTCTAATTAAGATAAATACATGAGAAGTACAAAACACTCACATAAGCAAATACAAATAATCTTAGCCATATGTGGTAAAAGGAGTTTGAGTAATTTGGGGTTTTGTGTTAAATTGAGTTAGTTAATCAGTGAAAGGATCATGGAGAATTTTTTTTTTTATCTGTAGGAAATAACTATTCATACTCAGTTGTTTGCCCAATTAGAATGATTCTCACACTCTTCATCTTTGCAACAGGCAAATGACTTTCATTACATGCTGCTCCATGTGTGGTGAGAAGACCATTATCACCAATATCACCTAGGAGCTTATTAGAAATGCAGAATATCAGGTCCCCTTCTAGATCTACTGAATCTGAATTTGTTTTTTCACAATAGTCCTCTGTGATCCCTATGTTCTTTAAAGTTTGAGAAACAGTATGTGAGCTCCTCATCTTGGTATGTACTCTTTGAAATGCAAAATTAATTTCATAAGTCTTTTCATTTTCTACAGTGACATATTTTGTGTGTACACAGTTGAAAGTTGTCAGAAATGACACTCAAGTACCTAAACTTCTTTACCTCACTACTACAAATGAGAGCCGAGTGTTTATTACTGGTAAGTAAATTCTTTGTATATTCTTTACTAGAAATGTAACATATTTTCTTTACCAGAACCTTTAGCATAGGGTTTTATTTTATTTTATTTTATTTTGATTGTAACATTCAACTACAAGTTAGCTTTATTTTAACCTCCATTATCACTATAAACATACTTTAACAAAGACTATTTGGCCTTTGAAGTATATTGCTTCTAGATTACTTCTGATTGAAGAAGTGATTTTGTGACTCATTAGAAATTTGTGGTTTTTGTACTTTGGTTGACTTTAACTTCTGCTTGACATAAAATGTAGATAATCCCAAATTGCTTGCTGTATTGAAGACTGGTAGGCCCAGTACCACAATGTAGATTCAGTTGACATTATTTTTAAATCATACTCAATAAAAAATGTGTGTCAATTTTTGACCCAAGATCTCACATTTTATTTATATTAAGAAGAATCTCACTGCTTTTGTATACGTGGGACTTCCAGATCTGTGGGTTTCATACTCAAAATTCAACAAAGCATGAATCAAAAATATTTGAAAAAAATTATCTGTACTGAACACGTACAGAGTTTTTTCTTGTTATTAATCCCTAAGCAATATAGTAATTTACATAGCATTTACACTCTATTAAATATTATAAGTAATCTAGCAATGATTTAAAATATATGAAAGGTTTACATGAGTTACATGCAAATAAATAGATTTTATACAAAAAACTTTAGAATACACAAGTTTGATTATCTGCAGGAGTCTTGGAACCAATCCCCACAGATATTGAGGGACAACTGTACATTCTTTTTCTCTATTTTCTCAAAAACAAGTAAGATAAAATTTCCAAATCAGAGAATAGTGTGGAATGGAATTTTTACCAGAATTCTACAATGTTGGTAATTTATGAATATGTCAAAGAAAAGTTCCAGGAAAGACTTAACATATATTTTAGTCAATACCTTATTTTATAAATACAAACAATATCAGATGCAAATATGCCACTTTTAAGTATGTTTTAAGAACATGAATTTAAATGGTAAACTGTTTTTAATACACGGTTTAGTTTTTGGATGATCTTATACTTTCAGATTAATAAGCAATCTAAAAATCAGTTTTTTTCAGAAGATGCCAACCATTTGAATAGTTAGAAAAAGTTTATTATTTTTTCCTTTTCCTGTGGTTTTTAGCATCTTGTAGACAATTGCAGTTCAGTCTATTTAAACTCTAATGTGTCTTATTTTCTTGGGATTTGTTTACTATCTTTGGATAAATGTGCAACATAGTGAATAAGTGAACTTGACTTTTTTCTTGGTGATATGAAACTGTTTTAATATTAAACTTTTATACAAAGAAGTCCATACAGTTCATTACAGTGACCTTTTTATTTCTTGTTTTTTTTTTTTTTTATGTTCTACCCTTCTTGCAAAAAGGTCATAGAGGCCAGCCATATACCTACGATACCAAGGTAAAAAACTTTATTCAGTGGATTAAAACAAAGACCGATTCTGGGGAAATGAAGAATACTGTTATTGGTGGATATTACCCCTATCCACCAGTGCCAGAAACATTTTCCAAGTATAGTAATTCTGTCAAAGGTACTAATGTAATTGCCAGTTTCTTCATGATTTGTTTATATGCTATACATATGGTGTATACTATTTCAAGTAGTCATCTTTATTCTTTTATAGGAGTGAATTCAAGGGTAGCAACACACAATGATGATCATGAGGTCTTACTGTAGACCTAAAAATACATGTTGTGTTTCCTAAAGGTTAAAGTTTAATTTTTATTAGACTGGAAGAAAAGAGAAAATGTAAAAGATAACTGGGGGTAATATTTTGATTTAATGTCGTTGAGAACAGATCTAACTTTGGTAGGTCCCAACTACTATGATACTATACAGAAAGACTAAAGATATTTAAAAGAGACTCTGAGAAATTTAATATGTATATAATGACATCTGTATTATGCTACTCTTGTGAACTGATATATTGTGTATAATGTAATTGAGTGCAACCTTTAAATGAAAATGACAACAGAATCAATGAGTAGCTAAATTATAATTGAAGTACTGATGGGAGGCCTAACATTTACATTTTTAATAGAATTATTATATAACAGTTGAAAATTTTAACATGATCTTGTTCATTTTTAAAAGCTGTGAGATGATTGAACAGTTTGGGGAAAACATAAACTTTGCAGAGCTAAACTATTACTATTTAAATATTGGCATCCTCTTATATATCATAATGTTAGCAATGTTTTATATATGGTTGAAAAATTAAAATGTGTTTTTTATGCAGCAATAGACAACACTTTATACTTTGAAATATGATATATAAATTACATTCAGTATGCAAAATTTCTGTTACAAATGAATACTTCAGACTGGAAGCCTGTATCACAATTTAACTGATAAATTAATTTTGCCTATTTTACAAAAATTACATAAGAGGATGACAAATATAAACACAAAGTCTCACATTTAATGTAGCAAGTTTATAATTTTATGTTATGAAATTATATTGCAAATCTAATTTTTATCATTTCAGTTCTTTAAAACTTATAATTTCTTTGGAATTACTCTTTTGCAGTTGAGTCGCTCTTGACAGCTATAAGTGAAGTGAGGAAGGAGATTGAAGACTTGCAGTATAGGGAACAAAAGCGCATTGCAATTCAGGGGATAATTACTGTTATAAAGTATATCCCCCATGGCTGTGCAACTGAAAGTGCCTCAGCATCAGAAAAACTTCTGGTATGGTGCCAGAGAAAGCACTGTGATCATAATTACAGTTGGTACCTTGTACATTATATATTGACTCTTAATGATGTAAACCTCATAGAGAAATCTTACTTGAGCATTTTGTTTGTTTCTTTTTTCCATCATTTATTTTGTGGTAGATGGAGATAATGGTCACAGCCTCTGACATTTCCCAAGGCTCTAAAACTTGTTTTTGCTTTCTGCATAATTTGTGCCTATCATGAATGTCTTAAACTTCCATTGCTATATATGACTAAATTTGTTTTCTTAATTTTTGTCCAGGCCAAAATTACAAGAAGTCTTCCACAGAAAGTTTTTACCTCTGTATCTGACATGATAGTACTTCCTAGGTTTTATAAGAGATAGCAATAACTTTGGTAAAATAAATGATATAGTAAAAGAGGCCAGTTCTGGAATTTAGGCACAATCAAGACAAAATAATTTTCCCCCTGAGTTTGATTTTATCTTTTCAAAACTGTGTCTATGGTTATTGCTATTTATATATAAATAAGCATTTAGACCAGGCACCATAGTACACACCTATAATCACAGGGACTTTAGAGGCTGAGACAAGAGTATTGCAAGCTTGAGGCCAGCCTCAGCAACTTAGCAAGACCTTCAAAAATTTAGGAAGACCCTGTCTCAAAATATAAAAAGGACTGAGGATGTAGCTCAGTGTTAAAGCACCTCTGCCTTCAATCCCCCCTACCAAAGAAAAATTATTTAGTCAAAAATTTTCAGATATACTACTTAAGAAGACTTTTATCTTCCTCTTTAAAATATTTAATAGCACACAGATTAGATTTCATCATCTTCATAAAAGCAAAATCATAATTATCAAGTTATCATGAATATCAAGTTTTTCCAACTCTTAAAATTATGAAAACACAGATAAACTAAAATTAAAGTATTTTAAGAGAGAAATATTTTTATTAGAGTATTATAGTTATACATAGTAGTTGGGTTCGTTTTGACAAAATCATATACATGCATCAAATTTGATTTACTTCATTTAGTCCCTGTTCCCCTGCTTTACCTCCCTCTTTTCACCCCCTATTCTCCTGCTCTATTCTGCTGATCTTCATTTTGTTCATTTATTTATTTATATTTGATTGATGCTTTTTACACATACATAAAGATGAAATTTCCTGTGGTATACTTATATATGTACATAATATGATTGTGTTAAATTCATTCTGCATTTCTTTCCCCTTCCCATCTCTCCTCCCTCCCTCTCAATCTCCTTCTACTGCACTGACTTTCCCTATATCTTTATGATATCCTACCCATGTCTTTTTTCTCCTTATTTTGCTCTAGCTTCTGCATATGAGAGAAAACATTCAACTCTTGATTTTCTGAGTCTAGCCTATTTTGCTGAGCATAATATTCTCAAATTTCCATCTATTGACTAGCAAATGCCATAATTTCATTCTTATTTAGGGCTGAGTTAAACTTTTCTGTGTATATATACCACATTTGCTTAATTAATTCATCTATAGACCAGCACCTGGGCTGATTTGGCTATTGTGAATGGGCACAATTCACATTGATGTAGCCATATCACTATCATATGATGATTTTAGTTCTTTTGGATAAATATCAAGCATTGAGATAGCTTGGTGATATGGTGGTTCCATTCCTAGTTCTTGAGGAATCTCCCTACTGCTTTCCAGAGTGGTTGTACTAATTTTTAGTCCTACCAACAATGTATATGAATATACATTTTCCCCCCACATTCTTGTCAGAATTTTTCATTATTTTTATTCTTAATACTTGCCATTCAGACTGGAGTGAGATGAAATCTCAGTGTAGTTTTTATTTGCATTCCCTTAATTGCTAGAGGTGTTGAACTTCTTTTTTCATATATTTGTTGGACTTTTATGTTTCTTCTTTTGAGAAATATCTGTTTAGTTCTTTTGCCCATTTATTGATTGAATAGTTTTTTGGTGTTAAGTTTTTTTCAGTTCTTTATATATTCTGAATATTAATACCTTGTTGGAGAAGAATCTGGCAAAGATTTTCTGCTATTCTGTAGGCTCTATCTTTACATTCTTAATTATTTCCTTTACTGTGCAATAACATTTTAATCTGATGGCATCCCACTTATTGATTCTTGGTTTTATGTCTTGAGCTTTCAGTCTCGTTAATGAAGTCAGTGCCTTCACCAATATGATAAGAGTGTTGTTCCTGTGTTTTCTTCTAGCATTTGTAAGATTTCTAGTTTAATTCCTAAGTCTTTGATCCACTTTAATTTGACTTTAATACAGGATGACAGGTATAGATCTAGTTTCATCCATCTACATGTAGATATCCAGTTTTTCTAGCACTCACCTTTTGTTAAAAAGGCTCTTTTCTCCAATGTATGTTTTTGCCACCTTTGTAAAGGATCAGATGAATTATCATGTGAATTTGCCTCTGTGTCTTTTATTCTGTTCCAGTGGTCTTCATGTATATTTTGATGCCAGTGCCATGCTATTTTTGTTACTATAGCTCTGTAGTATAATTTGAGATCAAGTATTGTGATGCTTCCTGTATCACTTGGTCAGGATTGCTTTGACTATTCTGGTTCTTTTATTCTTCTGAATGAATTTAAGGACTGGTTTTTCTAGTTCTGTGAAGAATAACTTTGGTATTTTGATAGAAATTGTATTGAATCTATATGTTGCTTTTGGTAGTATGGCCATTTTATCAATATTAATTCTGCCTATCCAAGATCATGGGAGGTTTTTCTATCTTCTAAGGTCTGATTCAGTTTCCTTCTTTAGTGTCATATAATTTTCATTGTAGCAGTTCTTAACTATTTTGTTAGATTGATTCCCAAGTATTTTATTTTGTATCCTGTTAATTTGCTGAATTCATTTGTCAGTCTGGAAGTCTTCTGTTTAAGTTTTATGGGTCTTCTAAATATAGAATCGTGTCATCAGCAAACAAAGATAATTTGAATTCTTCTAAAAGATTAATAGTTTTATGAATTATTTTTAAAATGTTCTCTCTAAATTGTTGGTTTTAGAATGATAACCAACCCTCAACATCTCAAGCAGCTAGAGAAGAAAGTCATAGGCAGGAAAGAGATGGTAAATGGCATCAAGATGACAGGCCTATGAGTCCTCAGTGTTTTCAAAGTACATCTGCAAGTTTGAGTCCCAGCAAGAAAAGAAGAATTCTTCAGGGCCCATATGCTAAACCGTAAGTCACTTGTATCAAGTATGTATATGTAAAGCAAATGATTTTTTGTTTACATATATTCTGTAAAGTAAGCAATTGTGTTAAAAGTCCTATTAATTTACAAGAACTTTCATAGCAAAAATACTGCATCTAAGTGGCTTAAACATAGAAATCCTTTGTGTCACTGTTCTGGTGGCTAGAATCCAAGATCAAGATCAAAGTGTTGACAGGGTTAAGAATCTATTTTATGCTTTCCTCCAAGCTTCTGCTGGTTTGATGGTAATCTTTGGAATTGTTTAACTTGTATAAATATCACATCAGTCTCTACCTTCATCGTCACATGGTGTTCTCCCTGTGTACATGTCTGTTCAATTTCACCTTTTTATCAGGACACGAGACATGCTGGATTAGGAGCACACCCTCCTCCAGTATGAGTCCATCTTGACTTAACCAGTCACATCTTTAATAATCGTACTCCTAAATAAGGTCATGTTTTCAGGTACTGAGGATTAGGAGTTCATCATACAAATTTGGTGGTGGGGGGACACAATTCCATCCTTAACAATCTTTCTGCTTGTTCCCCAAACTTCATGTCCTTCTCTCATGCAAAATATATTCACTCAATCATAACATCATCCAAATTTTTAACTCATACCAAGATCAATTTTGGTCCAGAATCTTACCTAAATATTATCTAATCTGAGCTCAGTGTTTCATGCCTGTAATCATAGCTATTCAGAAGGCTGAGGCAAGAGAATCACAAGTATAAGTCTAGCCCAGACAAGTTTTAGACAAATATCTCAGAATAAAACAAAAAAGCCTTGGGATCTAGCTCAGTGATAGAGTGCTTTCCTGGCATGTGCAAAGTCCTGGATTCAGTCCCCAGCACTGGAAAAATTAATTAATTTATGAAATATATATGCGTGTGATTATATATATTATATGTTATATAATATTATATATAATATTAATAAACAGATATTGAGAAATATCTGTTTAGTTCTTTTGCCCATTTATTGATTGAATTGTTTTTTGGTGTTAAGTTTTTTCAGTTCGTTATATATTCTGGATATTACATATTAAATATATTATGCATATATATTATATATGACATTTAATATATATGCATAATATATGTAATATGTACACATATACATTATATATGTCATTTATCATTACATATATGTTTATATATTATGCTACATATATATAACTTTTATATGTATAAAAATCTAAATCACATATAGTTGAGACTCAGGGTGATTTATATCCTAGGGAAAGATTCTCCATCTGTAAACCTGGGAAAATGGACAAGTTATCTCTCCAAAATGTAATGATAGGACAGGCATAGGATAGACATTTCCATTCTGAAATGAGAATTTGGAAGGACAAAAGGGATTATGGTTCACAAGCAACTCCAAAATTTAGCAGAGACAATTCCATTATATTTTTATGATTTCAGAATTATCCTCTCTAGTTGGATGCTATGTTCTTTATGCCCACCAAGATAGCCCCACTCCCTCAGCACTGGATGCTGTTCCCCTGGTCTAGAATTAAGGTTATGATTTCACCCTATGGAAATGGAAAGTTAGCCCTGTTCTCTGGAACCTAGGATTTAGCCCTACCCTCAGGGTCATTCTCCCCTTTTCTTGGAGAATAACACTTATTTGCAACTAGATATCTCTCTAAGCTCATTTTCTGCCTATAGAATCCCAGAAGTCTGATAGCATTTTTTTCCATCTCATTTTATATATGATCCTTTCAGTGTAGTCTGTCAGCCCTTTCTGCTTTGATGGTTGATTGGATCCATAAGTAACAAGCCTAATCTCTTGAACAAATGTTTTTCTGTATGCACCTGTAGTGAGGTCTACAGAGCAAGCTTTCTCATTGTTTTCAATATTGATAGTCTGATGATTTTGTAGATCTTCATATTCTGGATTCTTTTTACTTGGCAATTTCCCTTTCAACTGATTTTTCTCTTCTTATATTTTAATGTACAGTAAGGAAAAACAAGGCCATAATGTCAACACATTGCTTTAAAAAAATCTCCTCAGCTAAATATATAGGTTTATCACTTACAAGTTCAACATTCCATCTAAACCAAATTCCATCTAAACCAGTCCTTTGCCACACAGTATAAGGCTCACCTTTCTAATAATACTTTCCTTATTTCTCTCTGAAACATCACCAAAAGCACAGTTTGCATTCATATTTCTAACTGCATTCTGTTTGTGATGAGATATGTATTGTCTAAGATGACAGGAGCTTTCTCTCTGCAGTTCTTTCTGAGTCCTTGCAAAATCCTCCTTTAAAGTTCATATTTCTATGAATGTCTCTTTAAGGCAGTCTAGGCCTTTTCTATATGCCCTTCAAAGTTCTTTCAGCTTTCACTTGAAATCTAATTTAAAGCTACCTTCACATTTTTAGGTATTCGTTACAACAGCAATTACACTTATCAGAACTAAAATATGTATTCATTTGCTAGGGTTGCTAAAACAGAATACAACAGACTGGATGACTTAAATGGCAGAAATGTATTATCTTACAGTTTGAGAGGCTAAATGCCATAGGTCAGGTTTTTAGTAGTGTTGGTTTCTACTGAGGATTGTGAGAAATAATCTGTTCAGGTGATTTTTCTGGCAACTTTTGGTCCTTTCTTTTGGCTTACAGAAGCATCATTTCTGTCTCCACATGGACTTTTCCATGTATGCTTGTCTGTATCCAAATTTCTGCTTTCTATAAGGACATCAGTCATACAGAATTAGGCGTCCACCTATTGCAGTATGTTCTCTTCTTAAATCAACTAAATTACATTTGCAGTAACCCTATATCCAAATAAAATCACATATGGGATATTAGTGGTTAGGAATTCAACATATGAATTGGAGGGAATGAACACAATTTAACTTATAGCAGGTGCCATCTTATATGGCCATGCTCAGCATGGATTAATTTGAAAGAGTTTAAGCAGGTACTACTTTTAAAAAAAATATATGTTTATATTATTTTGAATCTTATTTTAATTTAATATATTATAGCTTACATGTTTTACCAATTTTTCAATCACAGGTCTTACCTATGTAAGGTGCAACTATTATAAATTGTAGATGATCAACATTTTCAGTTTCTTTGAAGTGTCAGGAATACAAAGATAATTATAAAGCAGACTACAGAATCATTTTAGATTTTAAGATTTTTCAACCTCTAGTCTTTTATAGTAGCTGTGCCAAAAACCAAGTAGCAACCTTGATAGATTGACTTATTATTTCTAAAAGTTTTAGGATTATTGTGGATTTTCAATGATTTTTTTATTTTCATGTAATCAGCAAATGATAGTAGTTTATTTCTTCTTTTCTAATAATTTTGCCTTTTATTTCCTTTTCTTGAATTATTGTACTGTTTACAACCTCTAGTACAACATTGAACATAATTGATCAAAGATAAAGAGCATCTTTGTCTTATTTCTGAACTCAAATTTCTCAAGATTTTACCATGTAGGAATTTGGTGAATAAATTTAAAAGATAAAGTAAATTCCCTTTCAATCCTAGAAGCTAAAATTTTCTAATAATTCTAAGATGAATTTTACCAAATGTTTATTCTGATTCTATTTATCTATTAATTTTTACCATTTATTCTTGTCACGTAGTTAATTACACACATTAATTTCTTGACTATTAAATCATTTACACATTTTTATAATTTTACTTGCTTATGATATATTGCCTTTGTTATATATCAGTGGACTTGATTTTTCAATAGTTTGGTTAGCATTTTAGTACCCACGTTTATGATAAAAATGTCTATAAATTTTTTACTCATGATATTTTTGTCAGGGCTATAAATCAAGTTTATGCTGGCCACATTAAAAATAATAGGAAGAATAATTATTCTCTGGAAGAGAATGTGTAATATTGGTGTTATTTCTTCCTCAAATGTTCAGATGGACTCTAGTTAAGCCATTAGGGTCTGAGGTTTTCACTGGGGAAAGAAATTCAATTCCTTTAGTAGATTTTGGAATATTCATATGTTCTATTTCCTTGGCAGTTTTGTTTTTCAAAAGAATTCAATGTTCACATCTAAATTGTAGTACTTGTTGTTATAAAATTGTTACATATAAGTTCAAGGGTTCCTCAGACCTCGGAGATTTGATAATGTACTAGGACAATTCACAGAACTCAGGAAATCACTGAACTTAACAATCACTGTTTTATTAATAAAGACTGATAAGGAATAGCCAAATTTTAAAACACATAGGACACAGACTGTGAAGGAATATAGAGCTTCTGTGCCCTTTCTTTATGTAATACAGGCACGTTGTTCTATTGGCATATCAGTGTGTTCACAGACCATAGAGCTCCATCAAGCCTTGTTACCCAGATTTTTGTTTTGTATTGTTTGTATTTAATTATCTAGGCATGATAAATTGATTCATTGACTATGTGAGTGAAGTAAATATCCATCTATCCTCCCTTCCCAGGAGGTCTGAGCTAGCTCTGTGCTCCAACTCACAGATTACTTGCTTGGTCTTTCTGGAGACAAGCCCCAATCCTGAAACTATCCAGGGACACACTAGAGTCAACTCATTAGCATAAAAAGGTACTCCTATCACTTAGAAATTCCAAACATGTTTGAAACTGTGCAAGAAAAAAATACGAAATATAACTTTTACCATGGTTCTATAACCACAGTTCTTAAGTTCAGCTATTCTGATTTTTGGTTCTAAGAAGCCCACTTGCGTCTTTTTCTAAATATTTACTGTTGAGATTCTGTATCTGTTTTGTCCATCTTTTCCTGTTTTCTTGAATGTATTAATCAGACCATTTGAAATCATGACCTGTTAACTCTAATATGTAGATTAACTATTGGTACCATAACAGTATTTAGGAGCTTATATCCACCAACAATTTAATTCTAATGATAGATAGTCAACTTAAGGGCTACTGAGTGTTCTATGTTAGATTTTAAAATATAGTAAAAATCCAATAAATTATAATAAGTGGGTCATTGAAACCTCTTTGTTTAATTCTATTTAATATATTTACTCTATAAACAGAGAAAGTGAACCATACCAAGGTTAGGTGAACTCTTAAAAATCATTTTCAGCATCTCCTAAGGAAAACACACTGTAGGAAAGATTTTTTTAATGGTTGTTGCCTGGAAGTCATTTGCTAATTTGAATTAAGGATTACTGACTGGGCTGTGGATGTAGCACAGTGGTAAAGTGCTTTTTTAGCATGCATGCAGTCCTGGGTTCAATCCCCAGCACTGAAAAAAAAAACACTGATTATAACATTTTTGATCATTATAAACTTTCTAATTTGCTTATATTAGCAACTTAACAAAAAAAGACATGTGAAATGTCTTCTGCTTTTTTTTTTTTTTTTAGGAAGAAGATACTGAAAACATTCCTTCAGTTCATTATATAGAGCATTTCAATAGACAACGCAAGATCAGTTACATTACCTCATTTGATCCTCAACTTCCCTGTGAGGGAGAAGCAAGATAATTATCTCAATTGTACAGATTAGGAATTTTAGGATCGTAAAGGATAAAATATAGCATTTATGCATGTTTATATATTAAATACCTTTAATTTCATTGCATTAAAGATCATTTATAAGTTTACAATAATACTAACTATAATCCTGTTAAATAGGATGAGGAAATGGCATACTATAGGATCTAAATTTCTTATCTGAAGTCAATAAGTTGATAATAAAGGCAAGATTATAGTGTAATTTAGAGCCCCTGACATAATTTTTATAATATTCTGCCACTGTGCACCATATACATCTTTATCTTCTCTTCTTTTAGCCTTGTTTACCCTTTTTATACTCAGTTATCCTTTTATTCTTGTTTTCATCTTTTTTCCAGTTTCTTCAGTTGATATACACAGATACCGCTTCTCACATTTAACTGTTTACCAAGTTCTTGGGATGAATGATTATATATTCCAGTGAGAATCTCTTCAACCACTTCTTTAAAATTCCATATAATGGCAACATTAGAATTTGAAAACTTTTTATCCTCATTTATTTCAGATGAAATAAAATCATGTTATAATCACCCTTTTAAAGAAATATGTACATTATGCTTAAGGATCTCAAAATACGTGCAATTTAATAATTTATTTTTAATTATTTAGACTTCTCTTAGGGTTTATGTTTTTTGTTTACTAATTTCTAGAAATAACCATGTTTTCATTAGCTAAAAAATATTTTTTATTTATTTATTTTTTACATACAGCTGAAAAAATTTTTAAACTCAACTGTAAAATATATTTTTACTTGCAGACTTTTATAGTTAAATGATTCTTTCTTCCTTCACTAACACTACTTCTTTTTGGTTCATTAATAACTGACTAGCAGAATTAATAATACTATTATAGGAGATAAATCTGTTGATTAATTAAGTTGAGCAATGTGATGTGGTATTTTACAATATGACATTTCTGTTTCACTTTATGCTTTTAATTTTGGAAATGCAACAATTGGAAAAATCTCAGCAATATTGCAAAAAAGCTCATAAGGTAAAATTTTCCTTAGAAAAGCATGATTCTCCTTAGCTTCAAAATAAGATGATTCCCTTTTCATTCACTCATTTCAGTTCAATGAATAGTTATTGAGGTAGATACAAAAACAAAGTCTATACTGTTGTAGAAAGCTTGATCTTATGTAAGGTATAGATTTATAAACCTATAATTTCAATACAGTGTAATGCATGCTATATTAGAAGTCTATTCATTGTACTATAACAGCATGTACAAGGTGCAGTTAGCCATGACTAGAGATCAGAGGCGGCATCTTAAAGCCTGAGCTAAATATTGAAGGATAAATAGGAGTTAACAAGACAAAAGGGGTATAGGATTTTTCCATATGGAAAGAAAAGCACAAAAGTTTGAAGGACCATGGGTCTTTAAAAACACAATGAAACAAAGTTGCAGAAACAGGCAAGGTTGTTTTTCAGAATTGTTGAACAAAGCAAACATGAGAATGAAAATATTTTCATCTTTATTTGAAATTTAATAAAGTCAAATGCTCCCTCAAATGGAATACTCCTTAGAAGAAAATTTAAATTTATTTCAGTATTTAAATGATATTATGTATGGATATTTTCATAATTATATCCACATTCATATTTAACGCATTACTTTAAGAAACAACCTGCATATTTTCTACATTTATTGAATTGAAATAAATTTTGAATAGAACCGCTAGGATTTTTTGTTCCCATTTGTGTCACTTTTTTAAACTATTGTTTATTTTATTTTGATTCTTTGTAGAGTTGCTGTACCTCAGCCAGAGGTTTTGGCACAAACAAAAGGAAATAAGCCTGGCACATCAAGCTTCTTCCAACGTATGTTGTTATTATTTATTTTTATTATTTATGAAACTTATATGGAACAATTATATGTATCTTACTGTTTGATTTGATTCTGCCTTGTTGTGTCATACTTGCTACTAGGAAAATATAAGTGGTTTATCTTAGCTTAGATCATTGTCAAAAGTACTGATAAACTTTGTGTCATCCCAAAAGTTAAAATAATTATAATAGTAGTTACTACGGCTGGGAAAGAGGAGTGAAAAACAGAATGGCTAACAGGTACAGGGGGTGCAGTAGAAATGTTGTAGAGATTTTCTCAGAACAAAGGAAAGATAACATGGTGCCATCAGTATCAATGTGAGCCTTCCACAACTCAGTTGTAACATTGTTGGTACTCTATAGTATAGAAATAAAATGTCCAACTAGGATGTGCATTACCTTATATGGGAAACAAAGAACTAGTATATAAAAGGAAACTAACAAAAATATATAAAGCTAGGCCTCCTTACACTAAATGCTCAGCCTTTGAATAAGAATGCTCTGAGTCTGTGTAGGCACAGATAAACATTGCTTCCTGCTCAATGCCCTGGTGTCCTATGTCTCTGTGCAAAAGTCCTGCAACAGGATAAGAGGAATAACTTCTAATAGTCCATGGAACAGTGATGTAAGTATGGTTTACATTTAATTGTATATTTTAAAATAACTAGTAGAGATTTTTAATGACTCAACACAAATGATAAATGTTTGAGGTGATAGATATGCCAATTACCTTGATCTGATTATTACTTATTAAAACACTCCATTGTACCCCATAAATTTGTATAATGATATGTGAATTAAATTCTTTTTTTTTTATTATTTCCCTGAAAATGGAATTTGTAGATAAACAGTGATTCATTTAAGGTCCTAATATAGATCATGCATATTTTGGATTCCCTGCATCATTGTAAGCACATTCATTTCCTGGTAGTCAAGAACTGGGGTTTTCAATTCTCACTTCCCATGAAACTCATCTGGGGAGAGCTTATACAAATGCCAATACCTGGATCACACCACAGACCCATAAAGCAAAATCTATGGGGGAGATTTTAAAAACAAGTAGTTAGGCTATATGAACAGCCACCATGTATTAAAATGATAAAATATGAAAAAAACAAAACCTTAAACAGAAATGCTATTTGAGAGGGATTCCATTAACCTCTAATAGGAAGCAGAAAATATTGACAAAGCAGAGTTGAAAGTTAGGCTAATCCCCTCAGGAAGCAGCACATGTGTGGTAGACAGGAAAGAAATAGTCAAAATCTTATCAGTCTTGCTTGTGACTATGACCATCATATTTTTGGTGTGGATTCATGGTCCTATCCATTTCTGTGAGTTGATCTTGCAAATAAAATAAATATTAATAAATCTACCTATATTCATAGTATACTATATGCCTAAGTGAGTGTCATTCCAAGAAATAGCAACTTTCTGAAAGTAAAAAAATTCCTTAAGTTGGCAATTTTGGCACATGATTCTGTCTAGTGCCATTGACTTTGGTAGGAAATTAAATGTTATGTTATTTGAACATTGCCCAACAATGTTGGTTAATGTTCTCCAGTATTGGGGCATTTATTATAAGTTAGAGTTCATCAAAAAGCCTGTAAAATATTTTCCTTATTAACAAAAGAAATCCATTTATATTTAGCAACATGTATCTTATTGTCCAATTGGAGGTGCTCTTGTACACTCTTAGACTGTAACCAGTGTCAATACAAAATGAAAGCAGTTTTTCTACATGTGGAATATACTTTTTCATTTTCAAAGTGACTCTTATTTGTCTTTGTAGTCCATATTCCTTTTTAAAAATTTCCTAGTATCAAATATCTATATCGGGTACAAATTATTTGACATAGTAAATTGGTTAATAGTAGTGATGTTTTTAAAAGTGAAAGTAAATACAAACAAATATTGGTTTCTTTGGTGGTAGTATAGCCCTGCAAGTATACTTCTTTTAGTTAACCAAAGAATAACTAATTGTGAAGTTTAATTTTTAATTGAGAATAAATATAAATGAATTTTAAAAGTTTTACTTCCTTTCTTTGCTATTGACTTTGGATTTATTTTATTTTTATTATATTTTATTAGTGCATTATAATTTTACAGAGTGGTGGGGCTCACTGTGATTATTCAATATGCATATATATCACAATTTGCTCCATTTCATTTCCCAGTACTTTTTCTTTCTCTCCCCTCCTTCTTTCCTCTGATCCCCTTCCTTTACTCTTCTGGTCTCCCATTTATTTATTTTTTTTAAATTAGTACTTTATAATTACACATGAAAGTGGGATTTACTGTGATATAAAAAATTAAGATTAACAACAAAAGTGAGATGAGAGTAAAATACTATAAAAATCTAGTCCAGAGAGTTGATCGCTGTATAAGATCTTATTTGAAACAGATCATCTCTCTGGTTTAGATGTTTTAGCATTTTATGTCCATCCTTCTTTTTGGTATTATTCTTTTTTTTTCATTTCCCACCTAAACAGAGGCAACACCGTCATTTTATTCTATACTCTCATTAAATTTGAAGTCTCAATGAACCTTTCCAAAATATTTCAATAAAGGTGTTTGTTGATTGTTACATAATATGAAATTGTGGTACTTTGAACAATTCTATTGTAAAAATGTTTAAATACTAGCCTTATCTGTTACATTTATATGCATTAGCTAATGACATTTTTTTCTTATTTCATGTGTCATATTTTAGACAGGCTGTTCACTAAATAATGCTTACTATTTAATGTATTTATTCACTAATAAATTGGTTGGTTTTAGTGAATAAATAAATTAAGTAACCTCAGAACTCATGGAGAAAAGGCTATTTTTCACAACTAAGCATAACTTGAGATTCAAAAAGAAAATGTTTCTCAGAAAATGGATCTTACCTGGATTCTAAATTCTAAAAATTAAGGAGAAAACCATAATTGATTTTAGGTTTTTGTTTGTTTGTTTGTTTCTACATGTCCAAGAAATTGTCTAAATTCCTGTAATTCTGTTTGTCAGCTGATGATCACACTTCATAAAAACTTTTACATTAACATCTCTGAATTATCCCTTCTGTTTTACTTACAGAAAACAACATGGTACTTTACAAATTTATATAATAATAGTACCAGCCATTGATTGCACATTCATGTGCCAGGCTCTATGCTGAGATTTTGTATTTATATTATTTATCTCATAGGCAGTAGAGAGAGAAGATGGGAGGGGAGGGGAGGAGGGATAGTAGAGGATAGGAAAGGTAGCAGAATACAACAGTCACTAATATGGCAGTATGTAAAAATGTGGATGTGTAACCGATGCGATTCTGCAATCTGTATTTGGGGTAAAAATGGGAGTTCATAACCCACTTGATTCTAATGTATGAAATATGATATGTCAAGAGCTTTGTAATGTTGTGAACAACCAATAAAAAAAAGGAAAAAAAAGGCAGTGATTATTGTAAGTTAATTTCATCTTTTCCCTCCTGTTCCATACTTTTTCTGAAAAAATAGCCTATAAGTTTACCATTTGTGTGCTGACTGAAATAAAATAATATAAATGATTAAGTTTTAGACTAGAGAAAGAAGAAACTTAAATAATACTCTGTTGGATTGAAAATAAAAGAAAAGATTGACTTCTAGCTAATTCTGGCAGATCAAAAAGCCACAAAAGGATCTGGTATCTGGCTACCCCCTCCAAAAAAATATGTAAAACAAAGGAGAAAACATTATAATACAAATATATAACCAAGTCCAAAATAAGAATGGAAAAAACATAAAAGCAACACAAATATAATTTAAATCTAGTAATGAATAGGAACCAAAACTAAAACTGCTCATGGGCATTTCAGAACTAAATAAAGTCCTTAATTTTCATGAGCTAAAGTATAATCAATACATGGAAAGGAGATTCCAGACCACAGGCCTCCTTCATGTGAAGAAGAACCAATATAAAATTGGGAAGTTATGGAAGCCAGAGAAATTATGCCTCTTAGTGTAGGGAATTATTGAAGAGCTTCCCATATTCCCTGGGTACTAGGTAGGGGAAAGTCACCAGTGATAAATTAGAATATCAGATCTATACAGCCTGGAAGTGTGGTCATAATTCACATGACTCAACTGGTGAGGACCATTTAGATAAGGAATTATCTTTTGATATCTGGTCCAGAATCAGTGATATTATGATCTTAAGGTATTGACAAGGGTTAAATGTGAAACTTCCTTGAAGGGAGTTCTTATAAGCTAGGGTGCTTTCAACTTCCATGGAAAATAACTACAGAAAATTAATTGTGGTTAAAAAAATATAAACTTCCCAAGGAAATGTACTACTTTAAAGCAATGTGATCAGATGTAACACATGAAAGAATTTATACTCCAGAAACTGGAAATAGACTGATCAAGGGATTGAGGCCAGGACAGATACCAAAATTTTCAGATGCTCAAGTTTTATATAATAAGTAGATTTTGCATATAACCTTCACACATCTTCCCATATACTTTAAATCATTTATATATCACTTATGATATCTAAGTGAATAGTTATTATGCAGTATTATATAGAGAACAATATCAAGGAGAAAAGTCTGTACATGTTCGATACAGATGCAATTGTTTTTCAGATATTTTCAATCCAATGTTGAATGAATCTACTATTATAGAACCTACAAAGAGAGGGAGAGAGCAGCCTGTTTCATTTGTGGTTGCTCTGAGGATTAACTATAACATTCTAAGTTTATAACAATGTAGTTTGAATTTATAGCAACTTAATTCCAATAGCATAGGACTGTGCTCCTCCTGTACAGCTCTCCCTACCCTGCACAGTTTATGTTGTTGTCAGCACAGATTGTATTTACACATTCTATGCCCTATAACATATATTTATAGTTAGGTTTTATACATGTTTGTTTTCATATAGAAAATAAAAAGTAGAGTTACAAAGTAAAATATGAAAATGTTAATTTTATATTTATTTCATCATTTAACTTCAGTTTACTGCCTAGTATCCTTTATTTCAATCTGAAGGACTCTAACTTTAGCACTTCTTGCAGGATAAGTGGAATGGTAACAAATTCCCTCAGCTGCTGTTCATCTTAAAACATCTCAATTTCTTCCTCATTTTTGAAAGGAAGTTTTGCTACATATAGAATCCTTATTTAACTTTTTTTCAGAACTCTGAAAATATCATCTCATTGCCTTTTGGCCCTCTGGTAACTGATGAGAAATCTGCTGTTAAACACATTGAGACTCTTGCACTTGACAAATTGCTTCTCTTTTGCTGTTTCCGTGTTTCTTTGTCTTTTGACAATTACATTATAATCTGAATCATTTTAGGTCTCCTTGAGTTTATCCTAGTTGGAGTTTTCTGGAAGTGTTGATTCATATGTCTTTTGAAATTTGAGAAGTTTTGAGTCATTATTTGAAGAAATAATGACTTTCTACATCTTTTTCTCTTCTCCTATTTTAACTCCTACAGTGTGAATGTCAGGCAGCTTGATGTTGCCCCACCAGTCCCCTATGCTCTGTTTATTCTTCTTCATTCTTTTTTCTTTCTTCTCAGATTAGATGATTCCAGTTGACCTTCAGGTTTTCTGCTTATTCTTTTGTCTGTTCAAAAATACTGTTGAAACCCTCAAATGAATTTTTGTTTTTCAGTTTTTTTTAATATCGGACTTTTTATTCACTTCCTTTTATGTTTTTTTTTCTTTATTGATATTCACATTTGTTCATGCATTGTTTTTTCTGGTTTATTTTAGAACTATGTCTGTTTTCTTTTAGCTCTTTGAACATATTTAAATACCTGTTTTAAAGTTTTTGTCTTGCAAGTCCAGTATCTGGGCTTCCTCTATGACTGCTTTTGTTGTTGTTGTTGTTGTTGTTGTTGTTTTTCCTTTGCACTTTACTTTCCTAATTCCTTGTATGCTTTTCATTTCTCATTGAAAACCAGACATTCAAATATTACAATTTGGTAACTATGGAAATCAGATGATTCCCTTTCTCAGGGTTTGCTGGGGGAGGTTATTATTAAAAGCTGTTGTCATCCCATTGTCTAATAACTTATCCCAAATTTTGCAGACTATTACTTGTTGTGTGTGGCCACAGAACTCTGTTTCTTAGCTTATTTTCAGCTATTGTTCTTACAGACAGTTCTTTGAACAGTAGAAACTAAAATGAAATACTACCTCTCCCAGTCTTTGCAGATTGGTTCTGTGCCTGGGTCCTCTGTCAAACTTAGCTAGACTTGCACTGACCTAAGGAGTAGCCTGAGTTAATACCTTAATATCTTAGGTCTTTTCTGACTGTGTACCTTGTACTGGGCCTGTCCTTGGATTTTTTAATTCCCCAGGATGGCTTTGAATGCACCAATTTCCCAACAAAAGTTTCTGTTTGGCTTTTCCTCCATGGTCTTAGGCAGTTGATTTTATGTCTAAACCATAATCTTCTGTCCCTTGTGTCTGCAGGTTGTTTGTCCAATTTACAATGTTTTCAAGCCATATCCACTGCTTTTTCAGCTGGTTCATTTCCATGTTAGATGAAACAGAGACTTCAGGTACACCCTGGGCAGGTTAGAACATGACTACATAATAATTTTTGAGTCCCATCAGCGAGTTACCCTCTTCAAGACTGCAGCCATGCCAGGAAATGGGTGGAGCAAGGGCAAATAAAAAATGCCAAAATGTCAAAAGGCTCTGGATTCAATGATCAGGATAGGGAAAAAATGCCACAAAACTTTTACTATTGTTAAATTCCCTTTTTCCTGATTTAGTGTTCACTTGGTTGCTCTAAACCTTTGACTGTTTTCCAGATTTCTGGCAGTGAGTACTGATATTTTCTGCTTGCTTTTCAATATTTCTGTTAAGTGTCAGAAACTTTGAGATACCTATTCTGCCATTTTGCTAGACTCATAAAGTTTGATTGTTTCTTTATAATGTTATCAACTATTGATGATAAACGTTTAGGTCTGTTAATTCATGAATTGTTGCAAAATATTCATATCTTAATTCTATCATTCCTTATTTATTAGCTGAAAAGCTCTTTAAGAAGAAACTTCCTTTCATCTATTATTTGGTTACCCATTATTTAGTTCTATTTGTAAAGATGAGCTAAATGCTTGACACTTCACTCTATCAGTTTTCAAAGTAATGAGTTGGATCTCTAGCATCTTCCAAAGGTGACCAGTTGTCATTGTTATTTTGGTGTTTTTAATATTATAAACTCATGAATTTAAACATACTGAATTTTTATTTCCTATTGCAGTTACCACCCTCATTGTTTCTCACATTATTCCATCTTTGATGAATTAGGAAACCATTCATTTTTGCTTGAGTGCTTTTTGAGATATTTTTAATTATAGATGGACACAATACCTTTATTTTATTTATTTATTTTTATGTGGTGCTGAGGATCAAACACAGTGCCTCACACATGCTAGGCAAGCACTCTACCACTGAGTTACAACCACAGCCCTTATGAGTGCTTCTAATATGACCTTAGTAATGTTCCATAGTTGGTTTTCTTTTTTTGTTTGCTTGTTTGCTGTCTTGTTTGACATCATATTTTCCAGGCTTATCTTGATTATTTTTTACCCAGAAATGGAATCAGACATTTCTCCACAGAGCTCTCATACTTAAGAGACTAAAGATTGGGCATTATGTGTACTCATTTATACTAGCCTAGTTATTATCTCTAAGCCTTTGCAGTGGACAGAACTAGAAAATATGCTGCTCTGATTGATTGGTTGTTAGTTGGTTGGTCAATTAAGACAAAATGTGTAATGATTTCACATTTGTATTTCATATTCAAATTCACAACTAAATAACTTCCACTTAGGAAATAAAAAAATACTTTTTTTCCTACTGTAAGAATCCTGGTTCTTAAAACCCTAGGAGAAAAGGGTACACTTGTACATTGCTGGTGGGACTGCAAATTGGTGCGGCCAATTTGGAAAGCAGTTTGGAGATTCCTGGGAAAGCTGGGAATGGAACCACCATTTGACCCTGCTATTGCCCTTCTCGGACTATTCCCTGAAGACCTTAAAAGAGCATGCTACAGGGATACTGCCACATCGATGTTCATAGCAGCACAATTCACAATAGCTAGACTGTGGAACCAACCCAGATGCCCTTCAATAGATGAATGGATTAAAAATGTGGCATCTATACACAATGGAGTACTATGCAGCAATAAAAAATGACAAAATCATAGAATTTGCAGGGAAATGGATGGCACTAGAGCAGATTATGCTTAGTGAAGCTAGCCAATCCCTAAAAAACAAATACCAAATGTCTTCTTTGATATAATGAGAGCAACTATGAACAGAGCAGGGAGGAAGAGTAGGAAGAAAAGATTAACATTAAACAGAGACATGAGATGGGAGGGAAAGGGAGAGAAAAGGGAAATTGCATGGAAATGGAGACCCTCATTGCTATACAAAATTACATATAAGAGGTTGTGAGGGGAATGGGAAAATAAACAAGGAGAGAAATGAATTACAGTAGATGGGGTAGAGAGAGAAGATGGGAAGGGAGGGGAGGGGGGATAGTAGGGGATAGGAAAGGTAGCAGAATACAACAGTTACTAATAGGGCATTATGTAAAATTGTGGATGTGTAACCGACGTGATTCTGCAATCTGCATTTGGGGTAAAATTGGGGGTTAATAACCCACTTCAATCTAATGTATGAAATATGATATGTCAAGAGCTTTGTAATGTTGTGAACAACCAATAAAAAAAACCCTAGGGATGATAGAATATCAGATAATAACTTATTTGCATTAACCCAACACATATAAAAACAACCTCAGAATAATTATTTTAAGGTTTGTTTTGTTGCAATTCTTTTAAGTTCTATACCCCACTAAAGATGTACAATCAAATTATTATAGCTTAAAAATCACTCATACTCTTCTGTAAGTTTCTACCATCTACTGGATAGACATTTAGGTTCACCTCTTTTATTTTAATGTTTAGATATTGCTTTTCTTAAATAAGTATGTAGTTTTGTTTTATAATTTGATTAATTATTTACATGGTTCCAAAGTCAAATATGCAAAAGAATATATATTTAATGAATTTTATCTTCTATCCTTGTCCCCCACATCTTATCCCTTCACTCCCACCATGGATGACTTTTTAATTAATTGAATCATTCATTTTTTCCATTGTTTTTTCTATAATATAAGCAAATATTTGTGTATATCAGAGAAAAATAGAGTCATGTCCCCCCGTTTCTTAGATTAATGCATTAATACTAACTACCTTTTAAGAACAATATGGCAATACCTAATTGGTTGAAAATATGTTGTATATACTTTGTGCCCCAGGATTCCCCCTACATTTTGGCCACATGGGCAGATCTGTTCTAAGATTTTTATTAGAACATTTTTTATAATAGGCAAAATTGAAAGCTAAATGTTAATTAACAGAGGATATATACATAAAATATAGCATATTCATATACTAGAAGATATCTTGAAATTTCAGTGAATGAATGAATTCTCTATATGTGGCCTGGGGACATTGCTTAGCAGTAGAGCACTTGCCTCTCATGTACAAGTTCTTGGGTTTGATCCCTATAATTTCAAAAAAAGAAAATAAAAGAATAGATCTATATTTCTCAATCTTGTTACCAACATATTCCCAGACATATTTCATGATAGCTTTGGTTTTTTTCCTATGTCTGCAAATTCAAAATTCATTCATGTTATGAATATGTAGTTAATGTGTGCATAGTTTGTTGTGCCAGGTATTTTGAAGTCTATAAAGTTCAATATCTTATCCTTTATATCTAGTAACTTAGATAAGTAGATGTGATATACATTTGAAAAGTTCACAATTAATAAGAATGGTACATCTAACATCACAAGACATTAAAGGATTACAGGTAAACCCTGGCTTATATAATCCTTTAAAAAGTCTAGTATATAATTACCTCCAAACGTAGACCTTATCACTGACTGGAATACCCTGTTCTTCTTTAGCCTTGTAGATCTTGCATCACATGGGGTGAGTGGAGGTAAAGGGGAAGGAGACAAGGAAAATAGTTCCTCTCCTTCCCCCATGCTTCTATACATCCTTGTCTACTATTATCCTCATAATGAAATGTTCAAAGTAGATATTATGAAGAAAATCACCAGGCCTGTATATATATTTTGTACTGCATCCTTCATTACTTTACAACTTAAATTTAGTCTCCTATTTAAAAATTTCCTCATTAAATCATAAAACTGATCTCACTAGAAATAAGAGTTAAATGAATAACTAAAATAATAAAGTAGTAATTGTAATTATAAAATATAGAAATATAATTTTGCTACATGATTAATTTGTATTTACCTATGTAAAAGTAGGCTTAAAACATGTTCCATACAACAATTTTAACAGCATTTAAGCTAAAACTAAAAGAATTCCAGTTCACAATTTTCCATTCTACATTTAGAAAAACCTGAGCTGTAGATATATTTTGTCTCTTTCCTACATTCCTTTGAAATGTTGCTATTCACAACCAGTAATTTCCAATGTCTCCTGTACTGGTTTCAGACCCATTTATATTAATTAATTAATTATGAATATATAATTGGGGTAGGTAATTATGATGCTAAAATAAAAATTATAAAACATATTATTTAGAGGAATTTTTCCTGTAAGCATTAATATCTTGATGGTCCTCAATATTAACATCCAAATAAAAAATATTAAAAAAAAATTCTTATTTCTGGAAGGGTCAAGAATGACTTTTTTCCCAGAAGGTAAATGTAAGTACTTAATTTTTTGAAAACTACTGTAGCATACAACATTTTTTTATAGTAATGCTGGGGATCAAACCCATGGTTTTGGCCATGTTAAAAAAGTACTGTACTGCTAAGCTACATCTCCAGCCCCAGCACATACCTTTTTCATGCTGTATTCTAGAACAAATAAGAGAGAGATGTTCTTTATGGTTTCAGTAATTGTAATAGCAACTTAATGATATTCAAATTATGTGCCTTTATTGGTTTGAATAAGGGAGATTTATTTCTAGAAAATGCAAAAGATGAAACTATTTCCCACTCCTCTGTTTCGTCCTATTAACTCTTGAGTATTTCTTTTAGATTTAATTTTATTCCTTTCTTTTCCATGTAGGATTGCTTTCCCGTTTGTTGTCAAGCATTATTATTGGAAGTCAATTAAGTATGTTCATCAACTGAATTTTGTGTTTAAAAAACTCTTTTGTAATATTGCAGTGTTTTAGATTCTTGGTAAGAAATATATGTTCAAATTTCTTAATATTTCCTTATAACTCAATATAATATTTTACTTTGTACTCCAATTTTGGTAAGTCTTCATCTAGGCTTAAGAAACCAAGCAAGTAGTCTTGAAATATGCAATAAAATCTGAAAAGCAGAAGTGGTATGTTAACTGTACTGAAATCTTGCCATTAAAACCACCTTCTGCCTCAATAATGTTTCTTAATACTAGGGTAAGAATCAGTACCAGGACATAGGCAGCCTATAAGGAAGCAATAGAGCAAGCTCGTTTAACTCTGAAAGGGAGTTGCTATTGGATTTCCTTAGCTAGTAGAACTAACTAGAGAGTCTTGTTCCACATCCATTTTTCTGATTTTACCATATGTCTTCAGTTCCTAGGGTATATTATTCAATTAGAATATTTTTGTACAAATTTCTTAACATCATGTCTGACCCATAATAGGTACTCAATAATTATTTTTTGGGCCATGCAAGGTGGCACACACCTATAAATCCCAGTGGCTCAGGAGGATCACAAGTTCAAAGCCAGCCTCAGTAACATAGTGAGGCCCTAAGCAAATCAATGAGAACTTGTCTCTAAATAAAATATAAAAAAGACCTGAGGATGTGGCTCAATGACAAAGCACCCCTAGGTCCAATACCTTGTACAAAACAATTATTATTATTATTATTATTATTATTATTATTATTTGTTGAATGAATGTCATAATGTTAAAGGGATAAATTGTGTTCTGCCTTTGAAACTAAACATTATAGGTAAGTTGTACATAAGAGTTAAATTGATTTAGAACCATCAAGAATTGAATAAAATGACCTCAAACAATGAAAAAAAAAAAAAGAATTGAAGAGGAAGCTAGATGCAATGGTATGTGCCCATAATCCCAGCTACTCAGGAGGCTGAGGCAGGAAAATCACAAGTTTTAGTCCAGCCTGGGCCACTTAGAAAAATAATTTTAAAAGGGCTGGAGATGTAGCTCACCAATAGAGCACCCTAGGTTCAATCTCCAATATCACCAAAAAAATAAAAATGTAACAAGCAAGAATTAATTTCTTTCATCTCAATTTAGTTCGTTCTTTGTTTTCTATGTTATTTATATATAAAGGATTGTCATATATAATAAATGATCCTTCTTAAGAGGAGATGTATCTAGAGTAAAGATCATATTTGTTCAGGTCACTTTTAGCAGAGATGAACAAAATTTTATTTTAAGCTCAAATTCTACCAATAATGAGTGACCTCTAAATGGTGCCATTCTCATGAATTTATTTCACTTGAATTTATGACTGAATATAAAAGGAATGTATGTTTATTTAAGAACACTTGGAAAATACAGAAAAAATATAAAGAAATTAATTATAATAGCCAGGTGTAGTGGTACATGCCTGTAATCACAGCAGCTCAGGAGGATGAGGCTGCAAGATCTCAACTTCAAAGCCAGTCACAGCAACATATCAAGGCCCTAAACAACATATCAAGACCTTTACTGTAAAATATAAAAAGTGCTGGGGATGTGGCTCAGTGGTTGAATGGAACTGGGTTTAATTCCTGGTACCAAAAAATAAAAAGATAATTACAAATATCGATAACTTTGACAATACAGAAAAAATATTGCTTTTAATCTATTGGAATCAGTGAATCTAGTTCTTTCCTTGCTTTGATAAGAGTTATCATTTGGATATTCATTTTGCGTTTTAAGTGACTGATTTTCAAATTTCTCATCTAGTCCTGATTAATCTATACTTTTTTCATAGTGAATGCCTTGTTTTAACTAGCTTATAAGTCAGATGCATTTGTTTCATTGTGTCTTCAACAGGTCAAGAAAGTACAAGTGCTAGTGCATTAGGCAAGGGCAGAAAAACCATAAGCGATAGGTGGGAGAGCCAAATGTGGAGAGAGAAAAGTTTTGGCTTAATAGACCACCTACATTACAGCCATGTGTATCCTGAAAGTATTCCACGGAAATTTATTTTAGAACACAGAAAGTTTCTTACTCAGCAGTACAATTCTCAGCCTGCAAAATATGTACCACCAGAAGGAAGACCCCCAAAACTTGATGACTTTATGAGTGCTCGAAGCCTTGGACATTTCGAAGTAACCATCCTAGGTAAGTCACCCGTTCTTTTCTTCAATTATTTTTAATGACATAGTTTAAATATCAATACTATTTTTCTTTAAAAAAAATAAGCCCCCTCCACACATGCTCATGAAAATTAAGCTCCCAAGGGGCTTCCATTTGGCTAAAAATAAAGGAATAGAGCACTAATTCTGCAATAAATGAAGCTCTAATTTGGGGATTTTCAGCATTGACAAATCCTTGGAAAGTATTTGAGAAGAGAAGAATTGAAATTAAAGGAACTTTTCTTCACCCCTAACTATCTGACTACTGTAATTCTAAGACTGGTTCTATTATTTCTTAGCCACTGCTTTGTTTATATACTATGCTTCTTTCTCAGTCCATATGAACCGTTGAAGGGTAAAGTGTAAGTTAAAGAGAAGTAGTAATAATCAAGGTAAGCCTCTATGAAAATAGGTCTATTTAGCGGGTGGGGTTGTGGCTCAGCAGTAGAGCACTTGGTTAGCATGTGCGAGGCCCTGGGTTCGATCCTCAGCACCACATAAAAATAAATAAATAAAATAAAGACATTGTATCCAACTACAACTAAAAAATAAATATTAAAAAATAGGTCTATTTAGCCTCTGGGGTCGGGGAAACAAAATTCTCAAGTAACTCAGGTTGAACAGAAAGAAATTATTGAAAAAACTAACTTTGTCTGATAAGGGGAAATAAACTGATTCCCCATCTTGTTCAAAACTGAGAGATACCTAGCTATAGAACTTAAAACATTTAAAGTGAAAATTTTAAATGTAGATTTACTTGTTTGTTTCTAATAAAAGAAAAATATACACAAAGATAATTCTAAAATAAAACCTTTGCCAAAATGATTCTCGGAGTCAAGGAAAGAATTTTGTGTTTCATAAGAAGATCTTAGCACTAGATCTTGCTGCCTTAAAAGGAAGCAATGAGGAAGAATCATGAGCACATTAATTTAATGCCTGGAAAAAATAAAGTTAATGGATTTTTACATCTGTAGTTCTGGAACGAACTGCCCTGATTTTTATCAAGACAATTTTCCCCTTTATTCTCCCCTATCCCTTCTTCCCTAACTCCTCAAACATAATATATATATATATATATATATATATATATATATATATATATATGCATGCACATGGATAAATATATGTATAATCTATGAAAAGGATGAATTTCCACTGACTTCTACAGATCTAAGGTTCAAATATTCTCCACTAGACTATATTACTTGATCTCTTCAGATAGTTTATCAATCTTAGTTTAATATCTGGGAAGCAAAAACTGTAGCAAGATTTCCCATACATCAAGAAAAGTAACCATGGAAACAGTGAGTTCATCTCAAAACATAGAAATTGAATGATTTCTTCCTCTTAACATGGTACCAATCCATTAAAACAGATTGACTAAGACAGCTCAGCTATCTTACATCTAATTGTAAACTTTTTGTAGCTTTGGCTATGAGTCAGCTGGAAGCAAGAATCAAATATAGAAGACAAGTTTATTCTGCTTGCCAGCTCTAATTCATGTTAGAAGCATTATATATATATATTTTTTTTTTTCTCTGCCTGTTTCCAAGGATGGTTTGCAGAGTTAAAATAAAGTGAAAAATAATCCATTTATGAATAAAACAATACAGAACATTTTAAAGGAAGCAGAAAAGGAAGGTGTTAGTAGGTCCTTGTAGATAACTAAATTACTACTGTTCAGCAGTAATTTTCCCTGAGCTTTCTTGCAGGAAGGGAGAAAGAGTTTTGTTTTTGTTTTTGTTTTGCTTCTGATTACATATTCAATGTTAAAACTTAAAGAAAGTTGGATAATTTCTAGTCAATATCTGGCTAGGTTGAAGCCAGATCATGATGAAAAATAGTACTCCTGAAGTATCTAAACATCCTCTGTTGCAGAGAAAACATTCAAATAGAGGAATTCTTTTTTTTTCTTTCAAACAAAATTCAAATCTGAATATACTGTATGAAATTATCATATAAATAGCACACAATAACAAAAGAGTCGATTTCATCAACTATAGCTTTGTCTTTCAAGGTGTGGAAATGGGGCTGGGGTGGGTGGTTCAGTGGTAGAACACTCACCTAGCACGTGCAAGACTCTGGGTTATATCCTCAGCACCACATAAAAATAAATAAATAAGTAAAGTAAACGTATTGTGTCCAACTAAAACTAAAAAAAAAGAGAGAAATAAATATTTTTTAAAAAGTGTCCTAAATGATAGTTGATTCCTACATAAAACTTATACAGTCATTACTCATATCATAATAAGGCACTTCTATAATGGTGTTTATTTTCACTTTATTATTATGTAATCATGCACTCTGCTTTCTAATGACATAACTTAATATAAAATATATGCAACTAAGATAAGTAGTACTGGATCTAATGATGCTCATATAATGTTAGTGAAGGAGGTACATTATCAAACTTATCCGTACTCCTTGGAATTCTTAGATATGCTAGAGAAGCAGCTCATTCAGTCTTCTTCTCTTCTCGAGGCAGACATTGTCACAGAGAGAAAGCCACTAGCAAGGATACATCTGATCATCAGGCATGCAGGAGTAGAATAAAGGTTGAAAACCACTATTCTCTGGGCTGGGGATGTGGCTCAAGCGGTAGCGTGCTTGCCTGGCATGCACGAGGCGCTGGGTTTGATCCTCAGCACCACATACAAATAAAATAAAGATGTTGTGACCACCGAAAACTAAAAAATAAATATTAAAAAAATTCTCTCTCTCTCTCTCTCTCTCTCTCTCTCTCTCTCTCTCTCTCTCAAAAGAAAGAATAAAAAGAAAACCACTATTCTCTAACTAGAATTGGAAGTTTAGACATTCTCTTATACTGGTTAAAATGAGAGCTGATTATCAGATGTAAGAGTGGTAAATTTGTCAGTTTAGGAAAGTATTTCAAGTGTGGAAATAAAAAATGAACACAGGAAAAAGGATTAAATCTTTATGAATGGACTGTTTGTTTAAAGATAGAATCCTAAAACTAAAAGATGACTTTAAGTATATCCTGTACAAGGGGGACAAACTTCTGTAAAGGACAAAGGACAAACAGGTTTGAGGCTTTGCAGGCTATACAATTTCTGTTGCAGTAACTTAGCTGTGCTGTTTTCATGAGAAAGCAGCTATCAATGATATATAAATGAATGTGTGCATGGCTGTGTTTAAATAAAAGTCTATGCACACTGCACTTTGAATTTCATATTTTTGTCCATCACAAAATATTGTTCCTTTGTTTTTTTAAAGGGAGAGAGAGAGAGAGGGAGAGAGAGAGAGAATTTTTTAACATTTAGTTTTTAGTTTTCGGCGGACACAACATCTTTGTATGTGGTGCTGAGGATCGAACCAGGCGAGCGCGCTACCGCTTGAGCCACATCCTCAGCCCCTGTTCCTTTATTTTTTTTAACTGTTAAGAATGTAAAAGCCAAACTTTACCTCATGGTGTGTACAAAACCAGGCACAGAGTAGACTTGACCCCCAGGTTCTAATTTTCTGACCCCTTTTCCAGGGCTCTGTTCTTGGCTAAGACTGCCATCACCAATCTAGACTTACGGATCTGTATACTTGACATACTCCTAGCATAGAGATTGTCTAACATATATCGACACTATTTCCTACTGGTTTCTTAGTCCTCTGCATTATCTTGCTAATCTCTAGAGGACCCAGCAATTTTGATGTACCAAATTCTTGAAACCAGAAATGTTATTTGGATCCCAGCTTTGGTCCGTTGCTCTGACTGGTAAAGGGTGAATTGTTATTGTAAACTTTGAAAGAACTGTTAATCTCTCCGTAGTTTTAATGGCTCTCAACAAGCAGTTGGATACTTTGCCAATATCACAAATGTATCACAGAAGCACTGGTTCTTGTCTTAAAATTCTTGTTTTGCTATCTCTATCCTCAAATCAATAGACAGTAATCACTAAAACTTTAGCCCATTGTTTACCATTCATGATCACATACTTTAAGGAGAATATATCTAGATGAAGTGTCAAATTAAAACTTTAGTGCTTTTTGGGCTGGGATTGTGGCTCAGTGGTAGAGCACTCACCTAGTACATGTGAGGCCCTCGGTTGGATCCTCAGCACCACATTAAATAAATAAATAAATAAAGATTTTTTAAACAGACTTTAGTGCTTTTTCAGAGATACAAAATTTAGAATCTCTTAGTCATTCTTTCCCAATATTAAGAATTATTTCTTACCTTAAAGAAGATATCTCTTAAAAGCTTGATTGGACTTACAAATGTTAACAGTATAACATTTGCTCCAATAACACTGATTTAGTTGCCCATGAAATCTTATGAGTCAATCAAAACTTAAGAGTCCTCTCTTCAATTTGTACTTGGCATAGACAATTAGAAACATAATCCAGGGGTTGAGGATATAGTGGCTAGTAAGTACAAGGCCTTGGGCTCAATATCCAGCACAAAAAAAGAAAGAAAGAAAGAAAGAAAGAAAGAAAGAAAGAAAGAAAGAAAGAAAGAAAGAAAGAAAGAAAAAAGAAGGGAAGAAGAGGTTAAAAAATAAAAAGAGAGAGGAGGGAGGGAAGGAAAGAGAGAGAGAGGGAGAGAGGAAGGAAGGAAGACAATCCAGTCAACCTTTCATAAGTCTTTAAGGGCCATCCATTTGTCTTTTGAAAATCATGATATATAATTACCAATAATAGAATTATTTGGTGAGGGAATAAATAGTGAGGGAACCAGTGCTACTCAACTAATTGTATAAATAGGGCTTTCAACAAATAAGGAGGTATATACTTCAGGGGTACATACAAATAATTGGTTCTGAACAAAACGGGCTAATACCAAAGAGGGCAGGAATTATATTGGCTACTTTAATAGGAGAAAAAAAACAAGATTAAATAAAGTCTTAGTATTTCAGTATAACTATAGCATAACAAACTTCCTTGATGTCACAATTAGTACTGTTAAATTATTATAATATCATTATATATTTCATACTATTATTATACATAATTATCACACATATATTACATCATCATTAAATTTTAAAGACAAGGAAGAAAAAAAAACATATGAGCAAATTTGCTCCAAAAATCTTGACAAAAATGTTAGAAAAAAATTATCTTAATAACTCTCATATATCATAGCCATTATTATTGAGGTTTGTACAGTACATTCAGGGCAGTGGGTATATAGCTGAATTTATATTTGAATGTTAATACAAAAATGTCTTAAAGTTTGATGTTGGAAAATTATAGATTAAATATACAAATGTACATTTATTTATTCAAATTAACAAGTATATATTGAGTTCCCACTATGTGCCTAATACTGGTCTAAGTGCTAAAGTTAAATTAGTGAACATAACAAATAAAATCCCTGCCCTAAAAGAGCTTACTGTAGAGTCAGATGGTGATAGGTGACAGAACAAACAAGAATGCTGTGGTGGAGAAAGGTTCCATTTTAAATAGATTACTCAGCAAAGGTCTCAATGAGAACATGGCATTTCACCAGAAACCTGATGGAGGAGAAAGAGCAAGCCAAGTGGTTATCTGGGATAAGAATATCCTAGGCACATCACTAGAATTTGCACTCTCAAGTCTAGTTTCAATCAAATAATCTTAATCTTACTGATAATGTTAAAGCTAAACTCACAGTATTTTATAACTTAGAAAGCAGCTCAAAATACACTTACAAGTTGAAGCAATATGGAAATCCCTCAAAAAAAAAACTAGAAATAGAACCACCATTTGACCCCGTTATCCCACTTCTTGGTATATCCAAAAAAAGTTAAAATCAGCATACTACAGTGACACGGCCACATCAATATTTATAGCAGCTCAATTCACATTATCTAAGATATGGAATCAACCTAGGTGCCCTACAGCAGATGAACAGATAAAGAAAATGTGGTGTATATACATAATGGAATATTAATAGGCCATAAAGAAGGGTGACTATAATATTGCCAGTAAATGGATGGATCTAGAGACTATCATGCTATGTGAAATAAGCTAATCCCCCCCCAAAAAAAAACAAAGGTTGAAATGGTATCTTTGATATGTGGATTCTAACAGACAACAAAGGGGGAAGAATAGAAGTTCATTGAGTTAGAAAAAGCTGAATGAAGGGAAGGAATTAGGGACAAGAATAGGAAAGACAGTGGAGTGAATCTGACATAAATTTCCTATCTACATATATGAATACAACACAGTGAATCTCAACATTGTGTACATCCACAAGACTAGAATCCTAATTAGAATAAGATGTACTCCATGTTTGTATGTCAAAATTATCTCTACTGTCATGTGTAAAAAGAAAAAATAAAAATAAAATACATTTATAAGTTGGAATGTATCATATGATCCATGATATATTTAATACAGAGTATTCTTTTTATAATAACTTATTACATTAATGATATAGCTTAGAGTTAAATTTACTCTCAGAATCACAGAAATAAGATGTACCAACATGTACATTCACAGGAGCATTGCAACACTACTAAGAGTTATAGGATAGCTATACTTCTTATAACACTGAATTGGAGTCCTCAGGAAATTCTAGATTACATTATTGTTTTACATTATGAATACCAAATTTTAGTGATCTTTAAAAAAATTTAAGCAGCCCTTAGTTATACCTTAAAGTTATGGGATCTAGTGTCATTTGCTCATAAATAGCAAAGAATTTGCACGTCTGGGTCAATTTGCAACTTAACAAGAAGGAATTTGTTTAACCATCAGTGGCCCATACTCAGTACTTAAGAATCACTATAAGGGATGAACAGGAGAAATATTAAGGACATAGAATTTAGGTGACCAAATATCCAGGAAGAATAAAAGGGCTAATGAGGATTATGACAACTCCTGGATTTCTGGCTTGGGAAACTCTATGAAGTTCATAGTTTTAAAGCTGTTCTCTTTTTGTTTACCCTTGATGTAGCCAGACTGGTCACCTTACTCTTATCTAAATCTTTGGCTTATGTTATTCCATGGCATGCCTGAAATGCCCTCCTCTCTGTTGCTTAAACGCCACTCATCATTTAGTACCCAGCTCAAATCCTTGTCTTCCTCCAAGAAGTGTTTTTGTTTTGTTTTGTTTTTATCCACCCTAGCAAGCATAAAGAGATGGCAGTTAAAGGACAGTATTCACTATGGCTAAGAGCCTTTTCTACTGAAACCATTTATTAACCCTAATAGTTAGTATGTGAACTATGTCTTATGTATTTGAGGACAAATGGGACCGAGTTACATCATCCCTGGTCTTGCTGAAGCCAAATATCCAGATGGCAGTAAGGGAACCAAAAATCATCTCTCTTAATTCTCCTACCTGTCATGAATGATCAAGGAAGCACTCTCTATGTCTTCATTCATGTGACAAGGCTATTCTCTGGATAATAAAACATTAATTTTATATCAGTAGGGAAAACATTTTTAATTGTTATTTCTAGAAGTGGTGATAGGTTGCACTGAAGTACCTACTTTTTCAACCTATAGCAATTCAGCACATTCAAATCAAACCAGGGGCTAGGGTTGTGGCTCAGAGGTAAAGCACTCGCTTACCATGTATGAGGCATTGGGTTCGATCCTCAGCATCACATAAAAATAAAATAAAGATATTGTCATAAAAAAAGATCAAACCAAGATAGGAATAGAAAAGACAGTGGAATGAATTGGACATAACTTTCCTATGTTCATATATAAATTCACCATCATGTACATTATGTAATCAGTAAAACTCCACATCATGTACAACCACAAGAATGGGATCCTGATTAGAATAAGTTATACTGCATGTATGTATAATATGTCAAAATATTCTCTACTGTCATGCGTATCTAAAAAGAACAAATACAAAATAAGATTTAAAAAAAGATCAATACAGCAAATTTGGCCTTATTAGCACCATAAACTAACCCATCAAACTTTTAATAATATGTAATTTTCTCCAACAGGTCTGAACCATGAGATTGCAATTGACGTTGCATTCCTACCCATGTATTGTCCAGAAGATGTCCGAACATCTCAAATAGACACATTGTTGACCTGCATGAATTACAGCTGTGTATATCCTCCAGAAGTCACTGTCAGTGACCGATTTCCAGGCCCCAGAGCACTTGCAAGTAAGAAAATCTGTGTTCCTTTTACTCAGGAAAAAAATAATAAACAATTATAACCTTTTCCCATTGACAGTATTTAATTATGTAAGCAACTCTAGACTTAAAACTTGATGTAGTTTAACTAAAGGTTTATTTGGTAAATGTGCCCTAAGACTTATAAAATGAGGTTGTATCTTTTAAATAAATTGAGCAACTTGTTTCTATTCTGGGCAGGCATTAAGAAATGTTCTTATAATATAATTTGATATGTAATTATTTCATCAGATCTAAATGACATACATGTGGAACTGTGCAGTTCTAGTCTTTTTATTTTTTATTTTTTATTAGTTTTCTTTAGTTATACATGACAGTAGAATCCATTCTGAAAAAATTATACAAGCAGAGATTTTATCTTATTCTAATTAGGACTCCATTCTTGTGGAGATACTCTCTTCTTTTAACTCAGGCCAGACAATTTGTCTTTTTACCTTATAATTGTCTGAAATCCCAATATCTCCAAAGTATAATATAGTAAAATTTCTCTCTTATAAATGTTTAGTTATTCAAGTGCTAAACAATAAATTCCTTGAGGACGGCTAGGAGTGTATGAGGTCCCAATAGTGAAACTCTTCCACCAAAAATTTGTTTAGGCTACTAAATAATATATCAAACTTTATTTCTTTAAACTTGTGAAATTATCTGTCAAATGGTAATTATCCTGTTTATGGTCTGTTTTCATTTATATTTCCAAAGCATAGAGTGAAATTCTAGCAGTTTTTACTGAGCTTACATTTAAAAGATAATACATTTAAAAGAGCATTTAAGAAAGGCTTTATTTTCCTGGGATTTTGTGGTAGGTCTTTCTAAGATGACAAAGCTCTTGAGTGTATGTTGTTTTTGAATGAATTTTTTATGAACTGCACCCAATGAAGTAACTTTTGACAGTAATGGTTATGCAAACTGAACACAAGTGTCTACTTTCATAAGAAATGAGGTTTTATATTTTCCCACAGCCCATTTTAGAGATGATATATTGGTTGACTTGCAGTATTACTTTTTATATTACAGCTCCTTGGGCTCTTTGCAATTCTAGATTTCTTAATTTATACCCTAACCTGTAGTTTAAATATTTCTGTACTAATTTTTGTTCCTTGCAATATTCACTTCTGTCACATATCTTCTGCTATATGTATATTCCATCAACAATACAAAATATCAGGTCAGAGTTCTCAGTTATATGCTTATTGTTAGTGCCAATATTAATACAGTAGTCACTAATATGGTCACATGAAAAGTCTATCAAAGTAGTTAATATTTGGATATGAAGGACAAGAACCACTAGGGAATAAAATAAAATGGTAATCAAAAGCAAAGTAACTCATCTTGAGTGTAACGCCATGTTTTTCATGCTTTGGCACTAATAATAATAGTGTCCATTTAACTCTGTGGTAATCATTGTGCCTGTACATTTTATACATTTAAATTAATTTTACTAATAACCCTGCAGATTGCACATTAATATTTCCTATTTATAGAGAACTAGACTGAGAATCAGAGATATTCACCAACATGAGTAACAGTCACAATTTGAACCAAAATCTGTCTGATCCAAACTTTTCCATTCCTTTCATGATTCTAACTAAAAGATAAAAATAGAGTGGTGTGATATAGTGAGACATGGATTCATCCTTTAAACAGTTTTAATAAACTAACATTTTATTACAAAAGCTACACATGTTAATAATTAAAATTGAAACAGGAACAAAGGAACAAAAATTAGTACAGAAATATTTAAACTACAGGTTAGGGTATAAATTAAGAAATCTGGAATTGCAAAGAGCCCAAATATCAGAAAGATGTTGAATAAAAGTGCAAGTTCCCCTCCTTCCCTTCCCAGATCCAGCATCTTCCACCAACCCACTCACCTATTCTCTGGAGATAACCAGAATATTTTATTCCTTAAAGAAATTTTTTTGTAAAAAAAAAGAAGAAATTATTTTTGTGTAAAGCAATATATATTCTTACTCATCCTCTGTCTCTCAAAATACCCACAAATGGAATTATATAACTGTGTGATTCTGTAACCATCTTTTTCATTTTGACAGTTTACCAGTTTACCTTGGACATTTTTCATGTTAGTATATACAGAGATACCTCATTCTTTTTAATAACTACAAAGTATTTCACTGTGTGGATATACCAAAATTTACTTCCCCAGTTGCCAACTAATGGAGAGTTAGATTGTTTCATGGTTTTTTTTAAGGAAAAAACATTTTTATAACTTTATTTTATTTATTTTTTATGTGGTGCTGAGGATTGAATCTAGTGCCTCACATGTGGTAGGCAAGTGCTCTGCCACTGAGCTACAGCCCCAGCCCCAAGTATTTTATTTTTCTGAGGGGGGGTGTGCAATTAGCAAATAGTACTGCAATGGGTATCCATATGTATTTGTATGTGTGTGTGTGTAATCTTGATATACTACTATATCTGTAAGAAGAATTCTTAGAAGTCACTAACTCAAAATATGTGTTCATTTAAAATTTTGGTGGATGTTTTCAAATGCTTCTCTATAAGAGAACTAATGTATACTAATTTACACTAGAGACAAAGTCAAGAGTTCCACTTTATTCACACCCTTGTAAAGACTAGGTATTATTATTTTTATTAATCTTTGGCAGACTGCTGGAAAAACTAATGTGTTAACTATTTTGATTTGAATTTCTTCATTATTTCTGAAGTGGAAAAATCTTCATATGATTTTTAGTCACTTAAATTTTATTGCCAAGAACTTTCTAGAAATTTCAGTGCTAGTCTTATTTTTTTCATTTAGCTATATGAATGTTCTTTTTCTTATTAATTTTTATCTTTTTATATTAAAATTAACCCTTTTTCATGTGCTAAAAATATATTTACCTAGTTTGACATTTATTCAATAGCAGTTTTCTTTGGTATTTTAAGTAATTTTGTTTCTGTGTACTCAAGTACATCATCTTTTATTTTGTGGCTGCTCCTTTTCATACTCAAAAAGACATCACCCAGCTCAAGACACTTTTTAAAAATTCACTATACTGGGGCTGGGGATGTGGCTCAAGCGGTAGTGCACTCACCTGGCATGCGTGCGGCCTGGGTTCGATCCTCAGCACCACATACAAAACAAAGATGTTGTGTCCACCGAGAACTAAAAAAAAAAAAAAAAAAAAAAAAAAAAAATTAATAAATATTAAAATTTCTCTCTCTCGCTTGCTCTCTCTCTAAAAAAAAAATCATTATACTTTTCCTTAGTACTTTTATAACTGTTATTTTTGCTTATATGTTTTTAATTGTGATCAAATAGACAACACAAAATTTGCCATTTTAGCCATTTTTAAATGCCTTTTCAATTATATTAAGTATATTGACAATGTGGTGCAACCATCAGTAGTATCCATTTCCAGAATTTTTTATCATCCCAAACAGAAATACTGTACCCATTAAATAGTAAAATCCCAATCCCCCCTCCTCAGCCCCTGGTAACTACTATTCCACTTTCTCTATGAATTTGTCTATTTTAGTTATTTCATGCAGATTGAATCATGGAATATTGTGTTGTGTCTCACTTATTTTATTTAGTATAGCATTATCAATATTCATTCATATTGTAATATATATCAGAATGCCATTCCTTTATATGGCTAAATAATATTTCTTTGTATTATATTTTACATTTCCTTTATACATTTTTCTGTTAATGTAAATTTGGTTTATTTCTGTATTTTGGCTATTGTGAATAATTCTTCTATGAAAATTGGTCTACAAGTATCTGAGTCTCTGCTTTCAACTTTTTTTTTGCTATAAACCCAGGAGTGGAACTGATAGATCATATGGTAATCCTACATTTAACTTTTTAAGGAATAGCCAAACTGTTTTTCACAGCATCTTCACTATTTCACTATCCCACCAACAATCCATGATGATTCCAGATTCTTGGCATCCTCACTCAGCCCTTGTTACTTTCAAGCTGTTATATTTCATTTTGATAACAGCCACCAACATGGGTGTGAGTTGGTATCTCACTGTGGTTATGATTAGCATTTACCTAATTACTATAGATGTTGAGTATCTTCTCATGTGTTTATGGGCCATGTGTATAACTTATTTGGAGAAATTTCTATTCAATTCCTTTGCCCATTTTTACAATTTTTTAGTGGAGGCATTATACATATGTGACTTCATTTTGACAACTTGAAATTTTAATTCATTTGGAATTTTGTGTAGATGGTGACATAAGGATCCAGTTTTATATTTTATTTTAAAAATGGACAGTCATTTATCCCAAGTCACTTTTTGAATATGGCTTGCTGATATGAATTCCTTCTTGGTATCATATTTAATTATGAAGTACAAGAATATGAATGACTTCCACCCCCTTGGAAGCATTGAGTTGACACATCTATTGATAAACATTTCAGAAGTATAGCACAGGCAGAAGGGTTTTTACACATTCATGAAAACGCTTTTATTCTCTAGCTAATCAGGGTTTCCCATCCTGTTTTTTAGCAAAGGAATACCACACTTTATTACAAGATAGGTTGGACTGTGTTGCAGTTAGTTACAAAGCAACTCTAAACTCTCAGTGATATAACACAATAAAAGTTTCTTTCTTGCTTCAGTGTGATACAGTGAGTCACCAGCTCTCTTCCCAGTACTTATTCACCAATCCAACAGGGAAACATGTATTACACTGAAGCAAGAAACTTTTTATTGTGTTAACTTCCCTCTTGTTGCTGCCTTAGCAAGAACAGATGACTTCTAAGGTTGTCAAGGCAAAGAAAGAAAGAGATGGATAAACTCACTTATTTTTTGACCTATGTAAGTGACACATCACTCCCACTCATTTTCTAATTTTCCAGAACCCAATTACATGATATCAACCTAGTTTCAAGGGATTCCAGGACACATTGTCTTATCCTGTAACCAATAATAGCAAACAAAGCGAGAATACATAGAGCTTTCTTTGTCTCACTTTATATATATCTGATGTTACTAAAATGTGTAATTCTTGTTATACTATCAATTTCAAGTAAAATGTACAAAAGTTCATTTTATAGATAAAATTTGTAGTCATTTGATTAAAATATTTATGTCATATAAATGATATCTTTATTTCACAATAGTTTTGCTTAAGTAAAAATTATTGCTGCAATTATTTGAGTGCTTTCTATGTGGTTAGCCACCATTCTAAAGTGCTTCGTGGTATTTAACCCTAAAAACACTGCTCTAAAGAAGCAAATTGAGACATAGAGAAGTTGTCTTTTGCTTGAAGTATTACATAATTGGCAAAGTGGGTGGTATGTAAATCATTGTTTATAAAAGTCAATATATTATAGCAATTAGAATTAGTAAGGTTTGGGTTATTGACGTTAAAATCAAAGCTGAAGGTCTTGAAATCTTTCCAGTTACCTGGATGAAAGTCCATCCCACTCAAAAAAGAACAAAATTATATAGTACTAGCATTTGTTATAACATTCATGTGTTTTATTTAGCTTATACAATTTTAAATCATTCATTAGATATTTTATATGTCTAAAATGGGTTTACTATGAAGTTAATGAATCCTGAGCATACATAGATCCCTCTCAAATCCCTCTTTCTTTCTTAATCATTGCCTCTGTTGGTTCTCTGATAGTATTTTTTTTCATAAAAGGGTCCCAAATAGTATTCCCTTTAGAGGTTTTCAGAGTGCACTAGATGCACTCCCAAATTTTAGTGCAAATTTATAGAGATATAGCTCTACCATAAAAGGCTGAAAGCTTATACCTTGAAGCTTTACTATCTGGATTAGAATCATGTGAGTTTGTTACTTAACCTCTAAGTTTTTTGTTTTCTCATATTTAAAAAAGTCTGTCATTTGTAGCCACTAAACTCGTATAATCTATTTGCTTAGTAGTAGTGGACTAATGTTTTGACAGAGTTTCCTTAAACAACAAGGGCCAAAAAAGTAAAGAAAAATATATTCTAGTTTTTGCAGATTGACCCTGTGCCACAGCACTTCTTCGACACTTAGCCAAGGCTATTTAGAACTCTGCCTTAGCCTTCACTTCCTGCTTGCTCAGAGCCTGAAGGTCAGATAGAGGTAAATGATCAGTCTTCTCAGGCCTTTTCTGAGCATGCATCAAGACCTGAGTATGTGTAAAGTCTTCTTGATTCCCCAGTGTTCAAAGGCACTTTTAAAAAATCTATTCTCCCATTTATCTCTTTTCTCAACCTCTATCCTGCCCAGAATTTCACTGTTCAATATTTTTTCTTTGTGTGCTTTCAACAAAAGCAGTTGTGGGGAAAGCCACCCCAGGTGAGAGAATGATCCACTCTGGGTAAAATGAAAGCAAGTCCTTGCACCTGGACTTTGAGGGAACTGTCAGATGAGTCAAAACACACAGCTGCATAATTGAGAATAAGTTCTACATTGCTCTCTTTGGTACTAACAACCTCCACCAAGGAGTGTGAGTTGTCATCTTCATGGTCACTAATTATCTGGAGAATGAAATATGATAGCCAGGCTATTTAAAACATCATAGCACACTCTTACCATAGTGTAGCACTTTCTTTCTTTCTTAATCATTGCCTCTGATGGTTCTAAATTTTTGTTTAGATTAAGAGTTTGCCAAATGTTGATTCTGGAATTTTTCCCAGCTTATAAGATGCTTAATGGAGAGACAGAGCCCTGGATTTCCCTATTCTGCTATTTTCAGTGATATCATTCACCTGATCAATTTTTGGTAAAGCTTGAGAGTATCTAAAGACGCCCTAGTTGATACAAGCCACTTCAAAGGAAATACACTTAAAAGAACCCTAAATTATGTATTCATACACATATATGCCTATGCATATGTCATTAGAGTATATGTTAGATATATGTTGTTTTGCTTTATGGCTCATAAATTTTACAAAAACATTGATAATTTAATTGCAAAATAGGAAAACTTAAATTTGCATTTCTTTGAAGTTTAATATAAGCTGTTTATTTGGAACATTATAAATGACCTTGAAAATATGTGCTTTTATGTTGCTTCACCTAAAAAAGAAAGAAAAGAAAATTAAATATGACTTTGGAAAGTCATATCTTGAAATTATTGGTAGTATCTCTTTGATGTGCTCACTTTTATCTGTAGAAGTTAGATTACTATAACAAAAATTTGGTAAATGCATATGATGCATTGGAGGGAGATGGGGACAGTGTTAATATTGTAAGACAAAAAATCATCAGGTAATGTGATTCTAAATGCAAGTAAATATTTAACTATTTTACAATACTTACCATCTGTTTTGTTTTTTTTTTTTTTTTACTTTTAGGTGATATTATAAGAGCAGCAACTGAACTGGATAGAGTACATATCATTGGTATCTTGGATATCTGTAATTTGGGTAACAACAAAGTGGAAGTCTATTTGCAGAAAATTTATAGTCCAGAGAATACCTCTTAAAATTGCCAAATGAATTATTACAGGTTATAAAGAGGACACTGCTTAAAGATATTCTATTATTTTGTTGATATTTTTAGCAATTGTTTTCAGCAAGAATATTACTTGAGCTCTGAAGTTAAGTGGCTTATGTTTGTCCTGTATTTGGAGCTAATGCACTAATACTAGATTCATTATTGAAAAAGGTTATCAAAACAATTCTTATGTATCAAAAAATTACCTTACTATATGACTATTATCTTGACTTGTCATAATTTATGTTCAGTGTTCCATTTGTAAAGTGTACTTTTATTCTAAAGGTTCAGTATAAGGCATCCAGACTTACAAGAGTAACTTTTCCTAGAGATTTAGCATCCTTCCAATTTTATTCACATGTAATGACAGATTTTGAATTGCCAATTTGAAGATTAAATTCTCATTCTCTTAAAGTGGTCAACTTGCATTCTCACAACCAAAGTAATTTCAATCATTTGCAAAAGCACATGTGGATTGTTAACAGTCTTGTTGCCCCAGGTCTCAAAAGTTTGGTCAGCTGTAAAATGAATGAGCCAAATTAAATTGTCTTCAAGTTTTTCCATACTATACTGTGATTTTTATATGCTTTGGATTTCTAAATATTTTGGCCAGTATATGATGTTAAATCCAGAGGCTGCAGTATGTCTATATTCTTGCTGTATTCATTTTTGTAGTTCCAAATATGTAATGTGAGTTTAGATAGTGAAATTTCATTTCATATTAACATCTTAAGTGCTCATATTAAAAGTAGAAAACAGTAACTAAGGAATTGTTTTCATTCTGGTTGTCTTATACTTCATGTTAAATGTAAATGGCCACTCTGCATTTGCAAGGCCCTGTGGTTGACATCTATATGGTTTGTTAGATGAGCTAAAACAACCATGAAATGAGATTAAAGATTATTCTATATCAAAATGATTCTGAATGTAGTTAAGCTATTAACTTGTAGGATTTTCTTGTAGCCCTATAGTCGTTGCTTCATATGCTATACATTTTAAATTGTTGGGCAGCCTAAGAACTTAAAGATATACTGCAGTTTGTTTATAAATGTGTTCACTCTTCTATTCTTCATAACTGTGTTTAAATGTTAAGTAAAATAGTGAATCCTTCTTGTGTTACAATTTTGAGTGTATTATTAAAGAAGCTAAAATGCAATTAATTTTTTGGTCTCGTTTCATTTTTAATGAATTTGATGTGTTTTCTTCGTAATTGGGGGGTTATATGTACTTGCTAAATGAGCCAAGATGATTTTTCCATATGGGTTGTTTATCAAATGGAAACTAGGTTTTCAGTTTAAGCTATTATAACTTTTAAAAGGCAATTCCATTTTAGTGCTACATAAATGTGAGAGAGGGAAAACCTTAAATATTCATTGAAGGAAAACCACAGGCAAAGATTTCAATACTATACATGGGTATAATTTCTCTTTTTATATTGCATGGGAAATAAAATCTATTTTAAAATTTGAGGAGATTCAAATAAAACTTCACCTGGAAATTTAGTTTATGTTCTAGCAATATTTCTGTCCAAATTTGAAGTTCAAAATCTCTGTCCCTATATCAGGTTGTTGCAAAATTGGATAGCTACTATGGCAGTTTCCTAGAAAAATAGCATATTATAATCAGAAAAAAATATCTTAAAGAGATGTGTTATTAATTGCAAAGCAACACAAATATACTTCTTTAATTCTATCTTCACATTAACAAGTTGATTAGTAAATTATGAAATATTACATAATCTACCAGAGGACCACAGTAGATCACCAAAGTTTCTAATTTGGGGTACAAATAAGATATACATACACATTTAAATCCTTGAGTAAGCTGATAAAACTCAAAGGAAAATTTGAGTTCATGTTCTCTCAGATGAACATTTTTATTTCTTTACTGAAACTATACTATTCTCATTCATATTAAAAAGAGGATTTCAGATTTGAAATTCTTATTTTGTAATATTAACAAAATTATTCTATGAAGAATATAAACTATAACCAAATCTTATTTTTCTAAAGCCATTTATATGATTTATAATTTAGCTTGTTGGTATTTCACCAGTTATCTTTTCAAATACATTTACTTTTTTTTCTTTGTTAAGCATTGCTGCCCAAGAATTTGCATGCAAATTGGTAAGGGCTGAATTGTGTATAATTAGTTCTGTTTATTTCAATAATCAACTATTTTTGATAACATATTTTTAGGGGTAATTGTTGAAAATACATAAAAATTAGATTTGAGGCTTATGTGAAGTTTTTACTTATGTAAGATAATATTTGAGTTTGTGTTAATTCTCCAAAAAAGAATCATTATATATAAACGGATATAAACTTTTCTTTTAAACCAACCATGCACCTCATTCTTGCATCTTGTATTGTTATATCAATACCTTTTCTCACCCAAGTTTTTTTTTTTCCATTATACTTATGTGTGTAGAAACATACAGATTTAAAGCTAGCCACAGCTCTGTCTAAATCCCTGTAGGATCTTAAGAAAAGCCATTTAAATTGGTTGGCCTCAGTTTACTTATTTGTAAATTTGCAAATAGTCTCATCCAGTTCTATGATTCTTTTGGTCTATTATTGTAGTTATTAGAGAGCTGAAAATGCCTTTGAGTTATTTTCATGAAACAAGGTTTTCTATTAAGAACATTTGAAAGTTCTCTTAAAACTTCACTGCAACCAAAAACCAAACACTGAAATAGTTTAATCCTAGTTTTTTTAATTGCTAGTGTTTTTTCCTAATTTAATGTGTTATTTTTACATATCTGTGTATATGTATATATGTGTGTATATATTTATATAGCAGAAATCTAAAATATTTCAGCTTTTAAAAGTGATGTGTACATTTGCAGTGAAAAATCAAACATTTTTTAAAGAACTTATTTCTGATATTATTTGAAGGATACTGTTTTTGACTCCTATTACCTTCAGTTGTAGAAGGTACCTCTAATGAGGTGTTAATATCTATATTGTAGATAGAAATAAGGTTTATACTCTGGAATCTTTTTTCTTAAACTGTAATTTGAGCACAAAATAAAATGTTTGAATAACAATAAAATCAATATTTTAAGTCATTGTGAGATAAACACAACCCTGAAACTCATAAAAGTATGAGCCAATGTTATGAATATATTTTAAATATGTTTTTTTAGTTATACATTGGCACAGTATCTTTATTTTGTTTATTTATTTTTATGTGATGCTGAGGATCAAACCCATTGCCTCACATATTCCAGGCAAGTGCTCTGCCACTGAGTCACAACCCCAGCCCTGAACTTTTTTTTTTGTATATTTGTTGACCATTTGTATTTCTTTTGAGAAGTGTCTGTTTAGTTCTTTTGCCCATTTATTGACTGCTTTATATATTTATTTATTTATTTGGTATTAAGTTTTTAGAGTTCTTTGTATATTCTGGATATTAATGCCTTATTTAAAACTACATTGAGATTTCATCTCACTCCAGTCAGAATGGCAATTATCAAGAATACAGGTAACAATAAATAAATGGAGTGAGGATGTGGGGGATAATATACACTAATACCTTTTTGGTGGGGCTGAAAATTAGCATAATCAATCTGTAAATCGGTTTATTCCACCATAAAATTAATATCAAACCACCCTATGACCCAGCTACTGAACTCCTCAGTATTTCCAAAAGATTTATAATCAGCATGCTACAATGATGCAGCCACATCAACATTTGTACCAGCACAATTCACAATAGCCAAGCTATGGAACAAACCTAGGTGCCCTTCAACAGATTACTGTATAAAGAAAATGTGTGCCAGGTGTGGTGGTGCACACCTATAATCCCAGTGGCTCAGAAGTCTGAGGCAGGAGGATCACGAATTCAAAGCCAGTCTCAATAACTTTGGGAGGACCTAAGCAACTTAGTAAGACCCACAAGTATTACTTGTGGAAATTTCTGGTTTTCAAGATAACTTCATAAATGTTCAGAGTACCATCTAAAATGCAAATAAACACCAAACCTTTATAGGCTGGAAGTTAAATCACACTGAATAAAATAGACACCAACTAATCTGTCAAAACCAGATTATATCCAGTTACTATACAATTTGAATGATCTAAAGTTCTTTTTTTTATTTGTCCTAATTAGTTATACATGATAGTAGAATGTATTTTGACATATTATACACATATGGAGTATAACTTTTCATTCTTCTGGTTGTACATGATGTAGAATTACATTGGTCATGTAATCATATATGCATGTAGGGTAGTAATATTCATTGTGCTATCTTTCCTATTCTCATTCCCCCTACCTTACCTTCATTTCCCTTTGTCTAATCCAAAGTTCTTCTATTTTCCCACATCCCCCAATTTATTGTGAATTAGCACCCAGGTATCAGAGAAAACATTCAGCCTTTGGTTTTTTGGGATTCACTTATTTGACTTAGCATGATATTCTCCAGTTCCATCCATTTACCTGCAAATGCCATAATTTCATTATTCTTTATGACTGAGCCATATTCCATTGTGTGTATATACCATATTTTCTTTATCCATTCATCTGTTGAAAGCTAGCTAGATTGGTTCCATAGTTTAGCTATTGTGAATTGAACTGCTATAAGCATTGATGTGGCTACATCACCGTAATATGCTGACTTTAAGTCCTTTGGGCATAAACCAAGGAATGGGATAACTGGGTCAAATGGTGGATCTATTCCATGTTTTCTGAGTAATCTCCATACTGCTTTCCATAGTGGTTGCACCAATTTGCAGTCCCACCAACAATGTATGAGTGTACATTTCCCCCCACACACACACACACACATCCTCACCAACATTTATTGTTACTTGTATTCTTGATAATTGCCATTCTGGCTGGAGTGAAATGAAATCTCAGTGTAGTTTTAATTTGCATTTCTCTAATTGCTAGAGATATTGAACATTTTTTCATGTATTTGTTGACCAATTGTCTGTCTTCTATGAAATGTCTGTTCAGTTCCTTAGACCATTTATTGATTGGGTTATTTGGGTTGATTTTTTTATAGATTTATTTTTTAGTTGTAGTTGGGTACAACACCTTTATTTTATTTATTTTGTATGTGGTGCTGAGGATCGAACCCAGGGCCTCCCACCTGCAAGGTGTGCGCTCTACCACTGAGCCACAACCCCAGCCCTAGGGTTGTTTTTTTGTTTGTTTGTGTGTGTGTGTGTGTTAAGTTTTTTGAGGGTTTTTTTTTTCATTTTTTTTAGTTGTAGATGAATACAATACGTTTATTTTATTTATTTATTTATTTTTACATGGCACTGAGGATAGAACCCAGTGCTTCACACATACTAGACAAGCACTCTACCACTGAGCACAACCCCAGCCCAAGTCTTTTGAGTTCTGTATATACCCTGAAAATGTGCAGGTGGCAACAATTTTCTCTCGTTCTGTAGGCTCTCTTTTCACGTTGTTGATTGTTTCCTTTGTGTGAAGAAACTTTTTTAGTTTTATTCCATCCCATTAATTGATTCTTGATTTTACTTTTTGCACTTTATGAGTCTTATTAAAGAAGTCAGTTCATACGACGGCATGTTGTAGATTTGGGCCTATGTTTTCTTCTATCAAGCACAGGTTCTTTGTTCTAATGCTTAAATCTTTGATCCACTCTGAGTTTTGTGCAGGGTGAGAGATCTACAGTTCTTGAACTGGACAGTGCATAGGAATTACCTAGAGATCTTATTTTAAATGAGAATTCCAAGATTTTCCTTAGATTCTGATTCATGGTGATGGAGAGTGGGAGCCAGGAACCTTCATTTTAATAAGCCTCTAAGGGATTATAATGTAGGTGCTTCAGAGACAAAACTTTAAAAATACTGAATAAGCACTTAGACAACTCACCCTCCAGTAAACTACTTTAAGGTTAAAAAGAAAATTATACTGATGAGTTAGTTTTACTTAATTGCAGATATTTAAAGGCAATTTGAAAGTATCTTTGGATATAATGACTCTAAACTCTGTAAAAGGAAAACATAACACATGTACAAGTTATACAATGCTGGCTACCATATGAAGTCAACGCACTTCAACCTCCAGAGTAATTTAACCTAAAATTTCAGTGAAGTTCTCATTAACATTCCAACACTGCCACAGAGTGTTGTGGGAAAGTTTTCATTTTTAAGGTACATAATGATGCAACATTTGCAATAATATAGTGTGAAGATTTGAAACTAGTATTTTAAGATTATTTAACAAAATCTAGCTTTTATTGTATTTAGCTAACTTCTCACTGATCTGTTTTTAAACAGTTTTCATGAGTGGTTTTTCCTTTAGGAGCAATGTAATGAATGATTGAAAGGGTTATATCAAAATTCTGGGACTTCACTAATTACTTGCATGCTGGATTCTGGTGTTGAATTTATCACAAATGACTGATCATCAGCAATCAAACTAGTGCTTTGACAATAATATTTTCATAATAACATTTGTTTTCAGTCTGATTATGTTTGTCTTTAACACATCAAAATAATAGTGTGATAGCAAAATGAGTCATTGGCAGCTATGATATAATAGAAAAGTTAATATTTGTATTATTCACCTGTTGGAATTTATTCAGCAGGTTCTACAGGTCATTCCTATAACTCCTTTCCTCTGCTGGGTGGTATTGATTGTCAATTCCCACCCTTGATTGTGGTAGTTTTCCTGATTCCAGACTCTTTGCCTTGGACTTTTAACTATCACTGTGTCTGCCTTCCTTTTGACCTGGTGGCTTTCTGCTTCTCTGACAGCCTCATTCTTGTTAGTCTAGATTGCTGACTCTTGACCCAATGAGACTCCTGTTATCTCTGTTTTCTGTTTATCTTCTTGTCTTTTTATCTATTCCTTCAGCAGCCCTTACCACACATAGCAATCTCCCCATCCCAGAAAATTGCCCAGACAAGATGATCCTCTAGCAATGTAAGTCCAACTGATGCTAGGATCCAGTGTACACCTGACTTAAAATAGAGCTTTAAGTACATAAAGCAATTTTTATAACCTGTTTATGCTTTTGGAAGAATGAAAATTACAAACTCTAAATGTTAAAAGTTAAACCTTGAATAATCCTTTTAGAGTATAACACATGGGGGAAAATTAATGGAATGCAGCAACTCATAGGTATCAATCAACAAATATTTGAGTGCCTACCATGGGCAAGGCACTGTATGTGAAAAGATCTCTAACCGCTGGATTATGTTTGGTTTCTAACAAACAAGGTAGCAGATCATATTCCTTGGGGAGCCTGCTAAGAAAAAAAATCCACAAAGAAATTAGAGGATAAAAAAGTAGTAAAATCCTTTCTACTAATGCCAGAGCAATTAAAATTATGGATCTTAACTTACTCTGGCTGAACTAGTTGATAACATATTTCAGCAGAGCTTGGAAAACCAGTTTAGTACTGTAGATATTCTGAGAGGTGACTTTCAGCCTTGTCACATGTGATTCCCAAGAGTCCAGTTCCTCATTCCAATCCACTCCGTGTTTATGAAAGTGCATTAGCTGGAACAGTAAGAAGAAAAAAAACACACTGCAGGAAGTCATCCAATTCTGATAAGTTGACATGTAGAATAAAGTTGATGGTGTTATTTAGTACTAAGGTAGTCTGGATAAGGGTTGTATATGTGTGTTGGAGGAGGGACAGGCAAAGGTGAACGTAGATAACTAAAGTGAAAAAAAGAGCTGATGTATTCAGAGCTTATGTTGCTAGAGGCAAGATCAGTTACCTGCCTGCAACTGAAATTTCAAACTTTTGTTTAGCAGGGAAATGAGTGGACAATGCTGACTGATAGTTGGAAATAACAGCAGACATCTTAAGTTTTATGCTCAAATGAATGAGCAATGAACCAGGAAAATAAGTCCAGTTTTTCCTGGCTCCTGGTAATTTTTACCTTTTTACTTAAAAACACAGCAACTTTTTCACTGAATGCCTATGTGACTGTGACTTATTATAATGAAACCAGCAACTACACTACAACAGAGGCATGTGAATGTGGCGTTTATGGATTAGCCTCACCAGTGGCTAATACTATGGGGGTGGTAGGCATCCCTAAGAACAATAACTACCAAGCTTGTGACTTCAACACTGAATTTACTAATACTAAGAAGCCCTGGATTGCACTGATAGAAAGAGGTAATTGTTCATTTTCTGAAAAAATTCAAACAGCGGGTAGAAGAAATGCTGATGCTGTTGTGATTTACAATGCTCCAGAGACTGGCAACCAGACGATACAGATGGGAAATTTTGGTAAGTAAGAATTGATTCCCAAATAAAGTTAATCTCTTTGTATATCTTACAGTGGCATTTCCATCTAGAATTACTCTAGGATCTGGCAATGAAGTTATAAAACAATCTTACTTTATACTTACCAGGACATTACTTGGAATTATCTTTAATTAATTTGTCCCAAGAACAATAGCAGTCCATGAAGTAGTTCCTGTTTCCTTTCAATTTTTCTTAGTTCTACAAATTTTTTCAGCCTGCATTGCATAATTACTTTTTTAATAAGTCCTATCTTCACCTCTAAACATTGAAATATAATATTTTGATTAATAGCTGTGCTTTCCAGTTTGATTCATTTTCTCCCCCCAAAAAGACTGTACATATTCAAGTATATTAAACTACAAAACTGATTATTATGAATAAAGAATAGCATACTGTAAATGTGTAAAATGTTACAGAAATAAGAATTAGATTATTCTGTATGCATGTAAAACTTAAACATTAGTGGGACTTATATATACAAAACTACTATGCAAGAAATGTTATCAATTTTAAAAAGTATGGAAGAAATAGGGTAGCATTGTAACTCACATGAAAAATAAAGATTTCCCTTAGAAATGTTTACTGATGACTTCTTAAGTAAACAATCTAATCATCTAATTTATTAACAGTAAGGGAATTTGGTTTTGAAAATTACTATTTTTTATTCTATTTTATTTTGTAGAAAAAAATGTCATTTTCTGGATAAATGTTTTTTTTTAAACCACTGAAGTAAACTTCTGCCCCAAGTTTTCAAGGATGGACATGTATATCTTTTACTCCAGATTTAGCATACGGGAATATGGGGGAATAATTTCAAACAAGGGCAATAATTTCAAATAAGGGATGATGTAAATGAATATAATATTTTGATAATTGATGTCAATACCATCAAATTTGACCTGCAAGAACATTAATGCAAATTAATCACATTTCAGAATTGTAAAAAGAAGAAAATTGAGTTTATGTTAACAATAAGAGAGTACTTGGAATATTCCAAGTTATGTACATATAAGATGACATTTTAGTACTAATGTTTGAAAAACAAGTTTATTGTTTCTCTGAAAAGCCTGGTATGGTCTTTCAGCAGTACAAGATTACTGTAAATGTACAAAAACTCTACTTGCTAATTTTTGTAACACATTCTGGATGTCACCAGAGCTCAGGTAGTCACATTTTTTTTTTTAATTTTCAAGCTAAAAACTTTTCACAAGCATTCCCTGAATGTTCCTGATTTCACAAGTGGCTTTTATATTTGCACAAAAAAGCAATGTAACGTTCTGGTGGCAAATGGAAATTAAATCTATCTTAAAGTAACTACTCCCTTCCTATGCAGAGATACTAACTAAGTGCTCTAGGTTTCTTTCTGCATGCACAATCATATTCTACATAGTTGTTCTCCTGCTATTTTTAAAGTATAAACAGTATCAAACTAATTAGTAGTCCTGTTTTCAAAACTTGACTTGCAACCTGCAGTAAGGGTCAACATCTAGTGGAATGTAGGCACTCCATTGCTGAATTTTAAATATTTACAAAACATCACTCACGGTAAATGTCTCCAAAAGGTAGGTGAACCATCATTTGAATACATAACCCTGACCACAGTTTTAAGAAGAAGATAGGTACACTTATCATTCAATGTATACCTCCAATATAATCAAAGGCAGGTAAGCAAAATCATTTTTAAAAAACTATAGCATTGCCCCTGTTTTAAAATAAGCACAGTAGACCAGGTGTGATGGTGCATGCCTTTATTTTTTTTATTGTTGGTTGTTCAAAACATTACATAGTTCTTGACATATCATATTTCACACTTTGATTCAAGTGGGTTATGAACTCCCATTTTTACCCCGTATACAGATTGCAGAATCACATCAGTTACAATTCCATTGATTTACATATTGCCATACTAGTGTCTGTTGTATTCTGCTGCCTTTCCTATCCTCTACTATCCCCCCTCCCCTCCCCTCCCCTCCCCTCTTCTCTCTCTACCCCCTCTACTGTAATTCATTTCTCCCCCTTGTATTATTTTCCCCTTTCCCCTCACTTCCTCTTGTATGTAATTTTGTATAACCCTGAGGGTCTCCTTCCATTTCCATGCAATTTCCCTTCTCACTCGCTTTCCCTCCCACCTCTCATCCCTGTTTAATGTTAATCTTCTTCTCATGCTCTTCATCCCTACTCTGTTCTTAGTTACTCTCCTTATATCAAAGAAGACATTTGGCATTTGTTTTTTAGGGATTGGCTAGCTTCACTTAGCATAATCTGCTCTAATGCCATCCATTTCCCTCCAAATTCTATGATTTTGTCATTTTTTAATGCAGAGCAATACTCCATGGTGTATAAATGCCACATTTTTTTATCCATTCATCTATTGAAGGGCATCTAGGTTGGTTCCACAGTCTTGCTAATGTGAATTGTGCTGCTATGAACATAGATGTAGCAGTGTCCCTGTAGCATGTTCTTTTTAGGTCTTTGGGGAAAAGACTGAGAAGGGGAATAGCTGGGTCAAATGGTGGTTCCATTCCCAGCTTTCCAAGAAATCTCCATACTGCTTTCCAAATTGGCTGCACCAATTTGCAGTCCCACCAACAATGAACAAGTGTACCCTTTTCCCCACATCCTCGCCAGCACTTGTTGTTTGACTTCCTAATGGCTGCCAATATTACTGGAGTGAGATGGTGTCTTAGGGTGGTTTTGATTTGCATTTCTCTGACTGCTAGCGATGTTGAGAATTTTTTCATGTACATGTTGATTGATTGTATGTCCCCTCTGAGAAGTGTCTGTTCAGGTCCTTGGCCCATTTGTTGATTGGGTTATTTGTTATCTTATTGTCTAATTTTTTGAGTTCTTTGTATACTCTGGATATTAGGGCTCTATCTGAAGTGTGAGGAGTAAAGATTTGTTCCCAGGATGTAGGCTCCCTATTTACCTCTCTTATTGTTTCTTTTGCTGAGAAAAAACTTTTTAGTTTGAGTAAGTCCCATTTGTTGATTCTTGTTATTAACTCTTGTGCTATGGGTGTCCTATTGAGGAATTTGGAGCCCGACCCCACAGTATGTAGATCGTAGCCAAATTTTTCTTCTATCAGACGCCGTGTCTCTGATTTGATATCAAGTTCTTTGATCCATTTTGAGTTAACTTTTGTGCATGGCGAAAGAAAGGGATTCAGTTTCATTTTGATGCATATGGATTTCCAGTTTTCCCAGCACCATTTGTTGAAGATGCTATCCTTCCTCCATTGCATGCTTTTAGCCCCTTTATCAAATATAAGATAGTTGTAGTTTTGTGGATTGGATTCTGTGTCCTCTATTCTGTACCATTGGTCCACCCACCTGTTTTGGTACCAGTACCATGCTGTTTTTGTTACTATTGCTCTGTAGTATAGTTTGAAGTCTGGTATCGGTATACCGCCTGATTCACACTTCCTGCTTAACATTGTTTTTGCTATTCTGGGTCTTTTATTTTTCCATATGAATTTCATGGTTGCTTTCTCTATTTCTACAAGAAATGCCATTGGGATTTTGATTGGCATTGCATTAAACCTATAGAGAACTTTTGGTAATATCGCCATTTTGATGATGTTAGTTCTGCCTATCCATGAACAGGGCATATTTTTCCATCTTCTAAGATCTTTTTCTATTTCTCTCTTTAGGGTTCTGTAGTTTTCATTGTATAAGTCTTTTACCTCTTTTGTTAGGTTGATTCCCAAGTATTTTTTTTTTTTTTTGAGGACATTGTGAATGGAGTGTTTTTCCTCATTTCCATTTCAGAAGATTTGTCGTTATGCGTGTTGATTTTATATCCTGCCACTTTGCTAAATTCATTTATTAGCTCTAATAGTTTCTTTGTAGAACCTTTTGGGTCTGCTAGGTATAGAATCATGTCATCTGCAAATAGTGATACTTTAAGTTCTTCTTTTCCTATTTTTATGCCTTTAATTTCTTTCATCTGTCTAATTGCTCTGGCCAGTGTTTCGAGAACTATGTTGAACAGAAGTGGTGAGAGAGGGCATCCCTGTCTTGTTCCAGATTTTAGAGGGAATGCCTTCAATTTTCCTCCATTCAGAATGATGCTAGACTGAGGCTTAGCATAGATTGCTTTTAGAGTGTTGATGTATGTTCCTGTTATCCCTAGTTTTTCTAGAGTTTTGAACATAAAGGGATGCTGTACTTTGTCGAATGCTTTTTTTGCATCTATCGAGATGATCATATGGTTCTTATTTTTAAGTCTATTGATGTGGTGAATAACATTTATTGATTCCCGTATATTGAACCAGCCTTGCATCACAGGGATGAATCCTACTTGATCATGGTGCACAATTTTTTTTGATATGTTTTTGAATCCGATTCGCCAGGATTTTATTGAGGATTTTTGCATCTAGGTTCATTAGAGATATTGGTCTGTAGTTTTCTTTCTTTGAAGTGTCTTTGTCTGGTTTAGGAATCAGGGTGATGTTGGCCTCGTAGAATGAATTTGGAAGTTCTCCCTCTTTTTCTATTTCCTGAAATAGCTTGAAAAGTACTGGTATTAGTTCCTCTTTAAAGGTTTTGTAAAACTCTGCTGTATACCCATCCGGTCCTGGGCTTTTCTTAGTTGGTAGTCTTTTGATGGTTTCTTCTATTTCCTCAATTGATATTGGTCTCTTTAGGTTATCTATATCCTCCTGACTCAATCTGGGCAAATCATATGACTTAAGAAATTTATTGATGCCTTCACTATCTTCTATTTTATTGGAGTATAAGGATTCAAAATAATTTCTGATTATCTTCTGTATTTCTGAAGTGTCTGTTGTGATGTTGCCTTTTTCATCCCGTGTGCTAGTAATTTGAGTTCTCTCTCTTCTTCTCTTTGTTAGCATGTCTAAGGGTCTGTCAATTTTATTTATTTTTTCAAAGAACCAACTTTTAGTTTTGTCAATTTTTTTCAATTGTTTCTTTTGTTTCGATTTCATTAATTTCAGCTCTGATTTTAATTATTTCTTGCCTTCTACTTCTTTTGCTGTTGTTTTGCTCTTCTTTTTCTAGGATTTTGAGATGAAGTATGAGATCATTTTTTTGTTGTTTTTTTTTCTTTTTTTAAGGAATGAACTCCAAGCAATGAATTTTCCTCTTAGAACTGCTTTCAATGTGTACCATAGATTCCAATATGTTGTGTCTGTGTTTTCATTTATCTCTAAGAATTTTTTAATTTCCTCCTTGATGTCTTCTATAACCCATTGATCATTCAGTAACCTATTGTTCATTCTCCAAGTGATGCATGATTTTTCCTTCCTTCTTTTATCTTTGATTTTCAGTTTCATTCCATTATGATCAGATAAGATGCATGGTATTATCTCTACTCCTTTATATTGTCTAAGAGTTGCCCTGTGACATAATATATGATCTATTTTTGAGAAGGATCCATGTGCTGCTGAGAAAAAAAGTGTAACTGCTTGATGTTGGGTGGTATATTCTATATATGTCAATTAAGTCTAGGTTGTTAATTGTGTTGTTGAGTTCTATAGTTTCCTTATTTAACTTTTGTTTGGAAGATCTGTCCAGTGGTGAGAGAGGTGTGTTGAAGTCTCCCATGATTATTGTATGGTGGTCTATTAGACTCTTGAACTTGAGAAGAGTTTGCTTGATGAACATAGCTGCACCGTTGTTTGGGGCATATATATTTATGATTGTTATGTCTTGTTGGTGTATGGTTCCCTTGAGCAGTATGTAGTGTCCCTCTTTATCCCTTTTGATTAACTTTGGCTTGAAATCTATTTTATTTGATATGAGTATGGACACTCCTGCTTGTTTTCGAAGTCCATATGAGTGATATGATTTTTCCCAACCTTTCGCCTTCAGTCTTTGTATATCTTTTCCTATCAAATGCGTCTCCTGTAGGCAGCATATTGTTGGGTCTTGTTTTGTGATCCATTCTACTAGCTTGTGTCTCTTAATTGGTGAGTTTAAGCCATTAACATTTAGGGTTATTATTGAGATATGGTTTGTTCTTCCAGCCATATTTGTTTATTTATGTTACTAAACATGGTTTGTTTTCCTCTTTGATTATTTCCCCCCTTTACTGTCCTACCTCCCACTGTTGGTTTTCATTGTTATTTTCCATTTCCTCTTCCTGTAATGTTTTGCCGAGGATGTTTTGAAGAGATGGTTTTCTAGCTGCAAATTCTTTTAACTTTTGTTTATCGTGGAAGGTTTTAATTTCATCTTCCATCTTGAAGCTTAATTTCGCTGGATACACGATTCTTGGTTGGAACCCATTTTCTTTCAGTGTTTGAAATATGTTATTCCAGGATCTTCTAGCTTTCAGAGTCTGTGTTGAAAGATCAGCTGTTATCCTGATTGGTTTACCCCTAAATGTAATCTGCTTCCTTTCTCTTGTAGCTTTTAAAATTCTCTCCTTATTCTGTATGCTGGGCATCTTCATTATAATGTGTCTAGGAGTGGATCTCTTATGATTTTGCACATTCGGCGTCCTGTGGGCTTCTAGGTTTTGGGATTCTGTCTCATTCTTCAAGTCTGGGAAGTTTTCTCGTATTATTTCATTGAATAGTTGCTCATTCCTTTGGTTTGGACCTCTATACCTTCCTGTACCCCAATGACTCTTAAGTTTAGTCTCTTTATGTTATCCCATATTTCTTGGATGTTCTGCTCATGGTTCCTTAACAGTCTTGCTGAGCTGTCTATGTTCTTTTCAAGTTGAAATACTTTGTCTTCATTGTCTGATGTTCTATCTTCTAAGTGTTCTACTCTGCTGGTAGTATTCTCAATTGAGTTTTTAAGTTGGTTTATTGTTTCCTGCATTTCTAGGATTTCTGTTTGTTTTTTATTACCTCTATCTCCCTGTATAGTTGATCTTTGCTTCTTGGATTTGTTTATGTAGTTCATTGTCGAAGTGATCTTTCATTGTCTGATTTTGCTGTCTAATGTCTTCCTTGAGACCCCAGATCATCTGAAGCATGTATATCCTGAATTCTTTAGCTGACATTCCATCTGCTGCAGCTATTACCTCTTCTAAAGTTGAGTTGACCTGCATTGCTTGTGGTCCTTTCTTTCCTTGTCGTTTCATACTGCTCGCGTTTCTTTCTGCTTGGTGAAACTGTTGTGTTTTTGAAATTTTCCCCCTATATATTTATATTGCTCTTGTATAGTTGAAAAGTCTCCCTTGCAGGGCGGGCAGTGGCTGTGCTCCTCCTCCAATTGGGGTGATCTGTCTACCACGCTGGCGGGCCGCTGGGTCTGTTCTGCCGGTTGGTCACAGGTCTGCCTACCTTGTAGGCGCGGGCGGCGGCTCTGCTCTACACCTCCTCCAGTTGGTGTGACGTGTCTACCACACCCGCGGACCCCTGGGCCTGTTCTGCCGGTTGGTCGCAGGTCTGCCTACCTTGCAGACGCGGTCGGCGGCTCTGCTCTGCCCTTACTCCTATTGGGGTGACATGTCTACCACGCCGGCGGGTCACTGGGCCTGTTCCGGGCCCGGGAGGTGGCTCTGCTCTGCCCCTACTCCAATTGGGGTGACGTGACTTCCACGCCGGCGGCTCGCTGGGCCTGTTCAGGGTGCGGGCAGCGGCTCTGCTCTGCCCCTACTCCAATTGGGGTGACGTGACTACCACGCCGGCGGGCCGCTGGGCCTATTCTGGGCGCAGGCAGCGGTGCATGCCTTTAATAATCCCAGTGGCTGGGGAGGCTGAGACAGGAAGATCTCAAGCTCAAAGCCAGCCTCATCAACTTTGCAAGGCCTTAAGCAACTCAGAAAGACCCTATCTCAAAATAAAATAAAATAGGAAGGACTCGGGATATGGTTCAGTGGTAAAGCATCTCTGGGTTCAATCCCCAGTACCAAATAAAATAAATAAATAAATAAGCACATTGAGCCAGATAGGGTGCCACATGCTTAGAATCCAACTACTTTGGTGGCTGATCCAGGAGGATCATGAGTTTGAGACCAGTATAATCAACTGGGTGAAACCCCAGGCTAAAATTACAATAAACACATTGAAATATATAGGATAGAGGGGAGATAGGGATGGAGAAATGTTGATCAATGGGTAATAAATTAAAGTTAGGTCAGAGTAAGAAATTCTGGTATGCTATTGCCCAGTGGAGTGACTAGAGATAATAATAAGCTACTATATATATTTTAAAAGGGGTTGAAGAGAAGGGAGAGGAATAGAAATAGGAAAGACAGTAGAATGAATCTGACATAATTTTCATATATATATATATATATATATATATATATATATATATATATACACCACAGTGAATCACAACATTGTGTATACCCACAAAACTGGGCCCCTAAACAGAGTGTAATATATTCCAAGTTTGTAAAAATATATCAAAAAAGATCGTACTGTCATATATAATTACAAAGAACAAATTTTTAAAATTTAAAAAGTGTATGTTTTCACCTAAATAAATGATAAATATTTGAGGAGATAGATATGTTTACCCTGATTTAAACATTGCAATGTATACAAGTACCAGAACATCACATTGGTATCCCATTACTATGTATAATGTTTACATTTTTATGTATCAGTTAAAATTTAATTTGAATTAAAGAAAAGAAAGCATAATGATAATGACTATAATAGTTAACATTCATTTGATTTATTATAGATCAGGCACTATTCTAGGGCTTTTGTTTTATTTAATGAATACTGTTCTTTACATTGAATGATCTCATCTCCAAAGAATTGAAGTTTTAACTTTAGAGTTTTGCAGTTCCTAGTACTATCAACTAGTGAATCATTGGATTTATTTCTTCCCAGGGATTTCCTTTATTTAGAACTCTTTTCTGTGATGCAAGTGACAAATATAATGAAGCAAGTGTGGATATGAAAACTATATGATCAGCCTCTAGATCATAAAAGACCGAATCACTATGACACAAGCCAAAATTGTGTTTTCTGTTGCTGTCTTTTCATCAGTGTTTTGTTTTGTTGACACAAAGAAGGGGGACAAAAACTCATTCACCTAAAGCTCATGACTTCACCTTCTATCACCTCATCTTTTACATCCTTAAAAGAACACATTGTCAGAAAACCACAGTGTACCCCCCTCAGGCACACACAGTCTTTCACTTTTCCCTTGCTTCCCCTGTGTCTTCATGCCTTCAGTCCCATTATCCTCTGGTAGGCCTTACTAGCCCTTCTGCATTTTTGTGTGTCTTTACTTCTTACTGGTTTCAATGTCCTCAAAAAAAGACCATTAGCAATAAGTATGTGATTAGAAAAGGTGGATTTATTACTTGTTTTAGCCAAGGGAGAATGCCAACCTTGGGAAACCACCAGGCATGTCAGTAAGATTTAGGTGGTTTGAGGGAGGGTTTAAGGAAACAGGCTCTTAACCAACCATCCTACTTTGTTTGAGATTGAGGGGTTTTCCTGGACTAGGGACTTTCATTTCTAAATGAGGAAGTTCCTGTGTAAACTGGCTTTGTTTTGGTTTTGGATGTTGTCAGGAAGTGGGGAAATTATGTGATTGCTCCTAAATAATTTTTATACATGGTTAAGACTAGCCTAAGGCTACAGGTACAGTAAAGAAGCAGTAGTCATAGTTGTCAGAATAGGGAGATATTTGGCCATCTTTGTGGCTTTGAACTGTTTGTATTTTGTCTGTGTTCAGACATGATTACAGAGTCTCTTGTTTCTGTCTTGATCCATAATGGTCATAGAATGACCTTCACTAATGCTGATGTTCTGTGACGTGGTTTACATTCAACAAGTAAACACCAAGGTCTAACTGATAGTGCCAGACCAGATTCTGGATATCAGGGCCTACTTGTTTCCTTCTCAATGACAATACACTTTGCCCTCTCCCTTACTGGTATGCAAATACAGTTTCTCCTCCTATACCTTAGTGCATTTCTGTGCTTTCCTGTCCACTCTAGGTTGCTTCTAAAGGCCCTAATAAGCCTAAAGGATGCTTCTGCATATCCCTTTTTCTCATGGTTTCATGATGTACATACAGAAATTCCTTCCTCCTGTACCCACTCTATTTACAGCTTTCTTACAAGCAGCTATTATTTTTCTTAAGGCAATAGCTCCAGTCTGAAGACAGCTGCCCTGAAGAAGAATAGTGTATTATGGTCTAATACTTAGAGGTAAAATTTCAAAGTTTCCCAATCTGCTATGAGTTTTGATTTGGCATTTTGATGTGGTTGGAAATAAAATTATATGCTTCTCATGGCCTTAAATAAGTAAGCAACTTCTTTTTGGTAAATAAAACAATTTATTTTTAATTGAAATTGTTATTGACATCTTGTGGATATTTTTATTTTTAACATTTCATATTTTTATTGGTGCATTATATTTATACATAATATTGGGGTTAATTTTGACATAATTATACAAACATGGAATATAACTTGCTCCACTTCAGTCCCCATACTTCCTCTTTCCCTCCCCTCCTCCCTCTCACTGTTCCCCTTCCTCTACTTTACTGGTCTTCCTTATATTTATTTATGGCTTCCCACAATACTCAAGAGTAATTTCAAATGTCTTTTAATTAATGCTTTAGAGATACACACAATTATGAAATTCACTGTGGTATATTCATATATGTACACAGGATAGTTTGGTCAATTTCATTCCATTGTTCCTCCCTTCTCCCATCCCTCCTCCTTCAAGACCTTCAATTCCCTTCCTCTTCTCCACTGATTTCTCTTTCATTTTCATAGGATTCCTTGACCCCCCCCTTTTCCCCAACACTTTCTAAACTGCAAAGAATGTGCTGCAAAGAATGTGATCAAATTCTTTCCCAGATGTGCAAGAAAAGTCAGGACTCCTAAGCTATCCAAGCAGAAAATTCAGAACATTTAAGTACTTTCTTGCTGAACAGTTTTTGAAAGTTAAATATGCTATTTACAGGTAAATTGCCTTATGAAATGCTTATATTTGAATGTAGTTTACATCAGCAAAGTCAATAACTTGGGAAGGATAGAATAGTTCATATTTTTTATATTTTGACTGTGTCTAAAAAAATGGATTATGGGATGAGGCTTGCAGCATTTCCAAATCCACAACACTCACCAATTCCAGAGCAGCTAAATGCATGGAAAGGAACAGTTTAATCAGAGTGGCAAACTCACATGCTTTATAAAAATGTTCTCCTAGAATCTAAATAAGGAGATACTATAAAAATGAAGTGAAAGGATAATAAAAACACTCCAATAAGACTTGGACTCAGATATATGCATAATAAAACTAATCAGTTTCACTTCAAACAAACCTCAAATTTGTCTAGTTCAGTGCATGAAGACATCATGTTCTTTTAGGCCTCTACAATAGCTTTCTAGCTGATCTCCCTTCAAATCTTGTCCTCTTCCAAGCCCAATGCCCACACTGCAGCAAAAATGACTTTTTAGAAAAGATAAATTTCACACTATTTAAAATCCTCCTGTGGCTTCCCACAATACTCAAGAGTAATTTCAAATGTCTTTCCATGTCTTTATCCAGCTCAGAATCACCTGATCCCTGCTGATCACTCTGATCTGATCTCCTCCCAATGTTCCCTCCACCACTCTTGGAGCATGAGCTACACTGTAAATTCTCCCCTGCCCTACAGCCTGAAAGTAATCCTTGATGCCTTCCTTATCTTAACTCCCACATCTCAATAAACATAAATTCCTGTTGATTCCATCTCCAAGCATTTCTTAAGTCCATTTTCTTTTTCCATCTCTGCTGCTTTAATTCAAACCTAGGTCATCCTCATCTCTCACCTGGACCACTACACACCCTCCCAGCTGCTCTCCCTGCTACTCTCACCCTTCTATAGAGTCTGTCTTCCATAGAGAGCTAGACAGATGCTGTAAAAAAATGTAATTCAGCCCCAATTAGAACAAAATCCAGGCTTAGTGCCCTGGCCTAAAGGGCACTACATGATGAGAACTCATCCCATGCCTTTCTCTCCCACATTACCAAGTCTCAGCCACTCTGGTCTTTTTTTTTTTTTTTTGTACTGGGGATGGAGATTGATCTCAGGGGTACTTTACCACACAGTTACATGCCCAGTCCTCTTTCTTTCTTTCTTTCTTTCTTTCTTTCTTTCTTTTTTTTTGAGACAGGGTCTTTGCTAAGGCTGGCCTAGAACTTGTGATCCTCCTGCCTCAGCCTCCTAAGTCACTGGGATTATAGGTATGTGCCACTATAGCTAGTTTCTTTCTGTTTCTTAACCAAGGGAAATATATTAAAGCTTTTGCACTCTGTATTTCCACTGTCTGAGTTATTTATATTTCCTTTTTTCTTACAATGCTGCCTTCAAAATGTCTACTACCACTAGTCTAATTCAGGATACTATATCTCTCACATTGATTACTGCATATAGCCTCCAAACTGGATTCCCTCTTTCAATACTCACTATTCTGTGCACCACAATATATCCTCTGCACCACAGCCAGAGTGATCTTTAAAAACTATGAGTTAATCACATCACTTATCTTCTCAAAGCCTCCCAGTGACTCTCCATGGTTTTTTCCAATAAAATTATGCCTCAAAGAACTTGCCTGACTTACCTCTGCCTACCTCTCCACCCTAGCCATCCACTCTCCCTGACCCTCACAATCCCTCAATCACTCTGACCTAATGATTTCTCCAACACATGAAGCTTTTACTGCATGAGATCTGTTTTGCTTGTTTTTCTCCTTATAACTACCACCACTCCAAATTCCAGTTTAAATGATGTCTCTTTTTCTAAGAGGTCTCCCTCAACCATACCCACATTATTTCCCATCAAAACGTGCTACCTGGGCTGGGGATGTAGCTCAGTGGTAGAGAGCTCACTTAGCATTCTGAGGTCCTGGGTTTAACCTCAAGTACCACACACAAAAAAAACTATTGTTCATTTCTCTTTATTAATTAGTTCTTTTGGTTATACATTCCATTAGGGTTCATTTTGACATATTCATATATGCATGGAATGTAATTTGCTCTAATTCAATCCTCTTTACCTTCCCCTTCTCCCTCCCCATGTTCCCTTCCCTCTAGTCTACTCATCTTTCTGCTGTTTACTTATATTTTTTAATTAGTGCCTCGTGGATATAAATAATGATGAGATTCACTGTGGTGTGTTCATTTCTATTTAAATGTCTTATAAAATATAATTAATTTGTTGTTTGTTTATTATCTGTCACTCCCACTAGATTGTAAGTTCCAGAAGAATAGAGACCATGTCTGTCATACTTGCCATTGTATTCATCTTACAGAGCATACTACATGGTCTTCTCTAGTTGCTCAAAAAACAAAAGTTTAAGAAACTGGAAAGGAATTCCCTTTTATATATGAAAAGATAGACAAGTTAAAGTTGATTAGGTGAATCCATCAAACAGTTGCATTTTGAAATTATTTTTACTTTTAGTGATACAAGTAATAAATGAATACTTTCTCCTGATCAGAATTACTAAAGATACATTTAAAGTCCCTGCTTGACTACCAACCCTAATCCTAGTTCCCTTCCAAGAGATAACTATTGTTTTTCATTCATTATTGTAACTTTCAGACTTTTCTATTCATTGTTACATGCAAACCTATAGAAAACAATCTTTTTGTGTTTTATATTAACATAATGAAGTTTTTCTGTACCTCCTTGAGCTACTTACTATAAGAATTGGAGTTTTTTCAATACCAGTAAATTTATGTTACATTCTAATTTATTCTTAACTATTGCATGATATTCCATGGTACACCACACACACACACACACACACACACACAATTTACCTAACCATACCTCTGTTAATGAACATTTGGTTTGTTTTCAGTGCTGCTATTTTAAAAACAGTGCTTCAATTAACACAATTATTGCTGACACATGAGAAAACTATTAATATTAATCTTGTATTTCAGCATCTTGTTGAATTCCTATTAATTTTAGTAGTTTGCCATTGATTCTTTCAAATTTTTTAAGATAAACGATCATTTTCTCTACAAATTTTTCCTCTTCTTTTATACTAATTATATCACTTAATTCTTTCTAAAGAGAAATTCCAGGGCTACAATAGCAGTGATAATATACATCCTTGAGTTTTCCTGGATTAAAAAAAAAGTGATGGGATTAAATATGCTGTTTCATAGAAGTTTCAGTGAGATATTCTTTATCAAGTTTCAGGACTTCAGTAAGACTTTCAAATCTTGTTATTATCAGTAAACTAGAATATAAATATATGCATATATACATGTCAATAAATATGGATATTAAGTATATTCACCATTGTGGGATATGACCCAATGGAAAAATCCAATAGTTAACTGTCAGCTTGGGGAAAAAATAAAATTGTATATAGAAACAACAGATAAAAGGGATACTTTTGTTTTTCAAATATCATTTTATTGATGTTCCATATAAATGAACTGAAAATATTTTATTGATTTTCATATCAACTTAAGTTAAGTATCAAGTTGTAAGACATAAACAAAATTTAAAAACATCTTGACAATTAGAAAAAAAGTTTATTAAAAACAAGATTGAGCACCTTAGTGGATAGTAAAAAGTAATAAATGTGGAGACAAATATAAAATAGAAAATCATGGGCAAGAAAACCCACAAGTTTACAAGCAAATTATTTGACAATCGCATTGTACCCACAAGTTAAATAAACCAGAACAATCATTTTAAAAAGCTGATGTGACCATGGGATATACTAGCAAGTACCTAACATGTTAGGTATAAGAAATAGCTATACCTGGAATTCATGAATCTCTGTAAACTTCATAAGCCTTTATTTAACCTGGCTCACAATAACAAGATTTTAGTACCCTTCTCATACTTTCAGACAAGTGCTGAAGTGCTCCCCACCTCACTTAGGTACAGGCACATAGAAACATAAATGCATAAAAATGTATGTACTTATCAAGAAATAAAAATACAGACTTCTGGACACTGATTTCCAGAAAAAAATGAGTAAACTGAATCTGAGTTCCTAAGTATATTTTATCTTCTTTTATTCCACTTTAAAATCAACAAATCAAGAAATATTTTGAAAGAGTCTAATCATGTGGTTTTTGTTCATTAATATATTCTTGCTTAACTCTTGGTCTCTTCATCCTAATTTTTTGTTTGTTTAGTACCAGAGATTGAACTCAGAGATGCTTAACCACTGAGCCACATCCCCAGGCCTTTTTTATTTTTTTATTTTGAGAAAGGGTCTCACTAAGTTATTAGGGCCTCAATAAGTTGCTGAGACTGGCTTTGAATTTACAATCCTTCTGCCTCAGCCTCCCGAGCAGCTGAGATTACAGGCATGTGCCACTTTGTCCAACTCTCCTAAAATTTTATTGCTTCTTTTGTTATATTATCATTTGCTGCTAGAACATTGATTTCTCCAATAATTACTGATAATTATTAGGAAAGAATGTGTGCATGTATGTGTATGTGTGTGCACGTGTAAATACACACAAAACAAATGCCTGAACAAGATTGTATAAAGTAGGCTAGTTGCTCTTAAGTATTCTATCCCCCTCTTTTCAGTAACTGTTGGTTCCCAAGTGTCCTCACCCCAGATACCCTTCTTTCATCTTTCAACTTTACCTACCCTGGGCAGCAAGGACTTTGCGTAAATATATTATATCCATTTTCTTCTAAACTTGCAAATCCTATACCATAACTTCTTAAGATATATAAGTGCTATTGTAATAAAGCAGCCCAGATATAGGTTTGTATTTTAATTGTAGCACCTGGAAAGAATATGCCTTAAAGGAAGAAAACAAATTTTTGAACTGGTGATAATATCAAGACCTTTGACAGATGGTGGAAGAGTATATTTGGGGCAATGATATTTCATAGTATTACTCATTGTATCATATAAACAACAATTTAGTCCACCTGTGCTAAGGACCTAGTTTGAGCACTTAAATGTTTAACAATAAAGTGATATTTTTAAAAACTTTTTTTTAGTTGTAGATGGACACAATACCTTTTTAATTATTTATTTTTATGTAGTGCTGAGGATTGAACGCAGTACCTCATACGTGCAAGGCAAGCACTCTGCCACTGAGCCACAATCCCAGCCCATCAATAAAGTACTAATGATAACTTTTAAGATTTTTATATGTATGCCATATTTTATCCACATTTTTAATAGTATATATTCTCATCATGACCTATCTAATGACATCACTATACAATGATAGTAAAACAATGTGATCCAATAAACTAGTCTCTAGCAATAATCAATACATTGACATCTTGGTAGGAAAAAAATCATAAGGAAATGAAAAAAATCCCTTTAAAATTCACTTGCTTTGCATTTATATTTTTGAAATTTTTTAGCTGTAGATTGACACAAAACCTTTATTTTATTTAATTTTCATATAGTGCTGAGGATCAAACCCAGTGCCTCACACATGCTAGGCAAGTGCTCTCCCACTGAGCCACAACCCCAGCCCTCCATTAATATTTTAAATAACTGTCTTTCAGTATCATTACTCATGATAATTGGAGCTCTTAATTTCTTTCAGTATCACACCAGTGAAAATCTGTTTTTCCTTCCCCCTGGTGAAGGTAATTGTTAATACTGAGTACTATGTGAGCTCTGTGCCAAACATTCTTCTAAATGTAACAATCTCAACAACTGCACGAAATACACAGTATTAATATTCCCATTTTGTATGTAAGGAAATTGAAGCACAGAAAGGTTAGTTAACTTCCTTATGATTACAGAGCTAGTAAATTTCAAAGCTAAGGTTTGAAAACTAATATCCTGACTCCAGAGTCTATGCTTCTAATCAGTACACAATACTACCTCTCTAGTGAGCATGTTCTGTGCAAGGCACTATAAAAAAAAATGGTACAAAAATATTATATTTGCCCTTAAGAAGGAAAATGTAGTAGGGGATACTGATATTTACACAACTTATAGAAGGCAGAATTTGAAAAGGTCTATAATATAGGTGTTAAGATATGGGGAACTAAAGAGATTAAGAAATCGGGAGGTCAGAGTGTTGGAAGGGTTGTGTCCACATGAATGTAAATTACAGTGATAGTAGTGAAGTCAAAGATCAGTCCTGGTAGGCTGGGGCTGTAGCTCAGTGGCAAAGCACCAAATATAGGCATTCTGTCCATATACAACTACAAAAAAAAATTAAATATTTAAAAAAATAAAAAAGACCAGTCTTGGTGATATGAAAGTGAGATAGATAGGGAATTAGAAAGTGGAATGCTTCGGTTTGGCGTCAACATACCTTATATACAGAGATATGATAAATTGTGGTATAAAAGTGTATTAAGAATTGTGATGCGGGGCTGGGGATGTGGCTCAAGCGGTAGTGCGCTCGCCTGGCATGCGTGCGGCCCAGGTTCGATCCTCAGCACCACATACCAACAAAGATGTTGTGTCTGCCGAGAACTAGAAATAAATATTGAAAAATTCTCTCTCTCTCTCTCTCTCTCTCTCTCTCTCTCTCTCTCTCTCTCTCTAAAAAAAAAAAAAGAATTGTGATGCAAAAAAAAAACCAGTTTATGTATAATGGCATAATTTGGCATGAACATACTATATATACAGAGATATGAAAAATTGTGCTGTGAATGGATAATTATGAGTGTAATGCACTCTACTATTGTCATGTATGTAAGAAATTTTTTAAAAAGATTTCAGAGTTTGAGCAACTCGGGATAATGTCCAGGGTATGGCCAAAGCAGTGAGGTGACTCAAATAGAATGGAGGCAAAATCCCTGAAGTTGAATCACACTGAGGCCAGAATCTTGGAGGATGGAAGAACTTGAGGTGGGAGAATGGGAGGTTGGTCTATGAATGAACAGGGGGGAAAGCAATAGAGGGTGGGAAAACCAAATGTCACCATGCTCCAAGAAGCAGCGGTTTTATTTGTAAGGGTTGGGTAGAATCACAGAAGAAAGTAATAAGCAGTGTGGAAAGGGGAGTACTTCAGAATAGTAAGCAAATTAGCCTCCATTTGGGGCTGTAACCAAGGATGAAATGAACGTGAGACCAGATAGCATCAGGATAAAGATTTCTAATGAAATTCTGGAATAAAGTTGTCTCGGGCAAGTACAAGACTTGGCTTGTCAGTGTAAAAGCCTTGCAGAGTATATAAAACATAAGAGAATTAGTCACAAGAGAGCAGGCACTCTTGAAGGAGCCGAGAAGGGCAGAACCAAACAGGTTAGAGATGAAAATATAAAAGAATTTAAATCAGAGGGTTATTTCTAGAGCTGTGATCATAGATCATAGGGATGAAGGAGAAGCATGTTAATGTGGGCAAGAGGGAGGGTACAATGGAGGGCAACGTGCGCCGAATGACCTGAATATGAAACTAACCTGCCCCAAGATTCCAAATGGAACTGCTTTAAAACCTTGATCTAGGTACAAGTCCAGCCTTGACTTGAGTGCTATCTGGCTATGCGGAGGATGTTACATAAGAATAGGAAATCATTACCCTAAGTACCTGTATGAAGACACAAATGGTGTGACTATACTTTGTATACAACCAGAGATACGAAAAATGGTGCTTTATATGTGTACTATGAATTGTAATGCATTCTGCTGTCATATATAACAAATTAGAATAAATATTTTTTTAAAAAAGAATAGGAAATGATTATAAAGAATGAGTGCATGACAAAATTCAAGTCAATTTAATAAATCAAATATTCTGGGAAATGATAGTGTTTGTTATGACTAATGGTAATTACCTATCTCTGCAATGAGGAGAATAGGATTTTAGTAAAAATTGGTAAAAACTTAGTCAAGACTGTAGAATGTCAAAATTGCAATCATTAAATGCCTGGACACCCTGCATACCGGAATTGAATTAAATCCAATCTACATTTACTTGTGTGTATTTTTAGCTTTTAAATGGAAATGTAAATTGAGTTCTTCTCAAAGCAGTCTATTCAGCAGAGGAGAAGGAGTATAGAATCAGTCAAATAGAATGTTTAAAATTATTTTAACTCTAGAAATGTCAGCATGAACCAAATAACCATTTTTCAGAAACAAATTTTCAACTGATTTTTAGTCTCATATTGGATGCAGCCAGTATCTAAATGTTCACTAATGTATGTGGATCAACATTAGTTGCAGGTGGAGGCCACAGTGATTAATTCTAAGAAATTCAATATCATTTTAACTATTCAAGCAGGCAAATATTCTTAGTAAATTAGTCCTCAAAAAGCCAGGATATACAAAAAGGCTATATTTACCAGAAAGCCTTGAAAGAACTTTTTGGAACTGAATTCAGGTGGAGAGAGGAACAAATCACACTTTGGTTAAAGGAAGATGTGAGGTTGGGCCATTTCACAATGAACACATTCTTTCTAACCTGAAAGCTGCAATCCATTGATTGCCTCCAGAAGGGCAATATAAAGAAGGTCTAAAGAGGAATCCTAAGGCTCTAACCTGATGCATATTACCACAGATACATATCCCACCTGGGAGACTAAGAAGTGAAGACAAACCCTGGAGGGTAAAGCCCTGGGGTGCCCTTCGTTCTTGTTTACCTATCCATAGACTGGTCCAAGGGTGGCTAGGAGGAATTCTCTTAGGGAGAGCAAGTTCTGGCTCACAATTGAGTTTTCTAAAGTGGGAATAGAAGACAAAACTGTATTTTTTTAAATCTAAAAAGCAAATGTTTGCTTATTCACTCAACAAATATTTAGTGATTTGTCAAATACTGTTTTCCCAAGTTATACATCTCATAGTTCTGTCTCTGAGCTCACTAGCATGCAGCATGGTTTCTACCAGGAGCAGAGGAATATAGTAGTGACTAAGTTTTATAGCTGTGTGGTCTTGGAAAAGTTATTTAACCCCTCTAAATTTCATTCTTCTCATCTCAGTCATACTGGTTGTACTACTTTATAAGGGTGGTTGTGAAATTTAATCTCTATAAACACTTCATGGGGCTAGGGGTGTAGCTCATGACAGAATATGTGCTTAGCATGGGCAAGGCCCTGGTTTTGATCCCCAGCAGTGAAAAAAGGAGGGGACCCATTCAGGACTCTTCACCAACTAGTATGGAAGTATTTCAATATTGTAATAATCCACACAGCCACACTGGTTTGAGCCATGGAACACAAGCCTATGAGTACAGGTGGAATCAGTCACTCCAGAGCACTCTGACATTAACTGGAAACATTTCTAAAATAGTAAACCACCACTTGAATGATTGAGTCAAAGTCAAATGAATTCTTTGTAAGTTTCTATTCCATGCAGATCATACATTCTGATTACTGCTACTGTTAATATTAATTAAATTATAGAGAATGTTGTCAAAAAAAGAAAAAAGGAAAAAAAGGAGGGGAAAAGTGCTTCACATAATCTATTCAATAGTGTAAACTAAAAATATGGTAGCAGTAAGATGATGATGATGAAGTCATATACCTTCTTAAATTATTCTTCCTCTGTTATCTATGCCTATCTGTATCTATTTCACCTTTAAAATCTTGGGCAAAATTAATAGCCTATGAGAAGTCATTTTTGACTAACCATTTATTCTGGTATCTCTTGTATTTGTCACCTATTCAACGCTTATATACATAGTTTAGGTTATGTTAATTTGCTTTTCTGCCTATTTTTATATATTTTCAGTTATTCATTTACATTGTTCCTGGATTACTAATTATCATAGACTGATAGGTTCATAAAATCCTATGTGTTTTAAAAGCTATGGAGTCTTTTAGTCCCTGTTTAAAAGGCACATGGGGGAAAGATACCTTCCTAACTATACCAATTGATACCACATCAGGGATTAATTCACTGATAGCAATTCAAGTATAAAAACAGATTGGATGAGGAGTGACCTGGAAACTGTATTTCACTGCTGGAGATGCAAAGACCTTGTTTCAGCCATCTCAGTATATCTAGCTCAGTGACTAATGATGAATGAATAAATGAGACTTTGCAAATGAACAAATGAGGGGCTGGGGATGTAACTCAGTAAGAGCAGGAGTGCTTGCCTAGCATGTGGGAGGTTCAGAGTTTGATTACCAGCACCAGCAAAACAAACAAACAAAATAAAACAAGAATGAATGAGGGGCAAGAGAGGGAGTGTTTTCCCACCCCAACTCTACCTATCTCACAATTCTATGTGTAGATATTTGAGTGCTGTAACACAAGAAAGTTTGAGGGTTCCTCAATTTAATGATGCTTTCCTGGCTATTAACAGAGTGTTCTTTTTATCTCTATCTGATCTCCCTACAGCTACTTGGTGTCTCATCTTTAGCTGGCAGTTCAGGACATGACTTCTTTGTTAGGCTGCTTCTATATAAAGCTCTGGCAATAGGAACTGCCTAGATTACCACCAGTGATTCACACAGCTATGTAGACTGCTTGCACCCACACAGGGTCATGGAATGAAGGAAGCAGATTGCAGTTCAGATCTTGTTTCACTGCATGAAATTGTAGAGTTAATGTTAGCCTTCCACTTATTTAGGTAAGCTATTGCTGATGCAGTGAACTGTATCATACATGAATTTGGGTAGTGTATTACAAAACCTCCTTAATTCTCATCAGTGTTTAAGTTTAAATTGGGAGGTTAGCACTTAAAGGACTGAGGAGATGATTAAGTACCTTCCGTGACAGAAACTTCTTCTAAGCAGTCTATAGAAGCAACTGTTTCCTGCCAACAATCTTTGCTTATTCATTAGAGCAGCTCCAGCAGTGCTTCTCTTTGGCACAGTTTTAGTAGCAACTCATTTGTGTAGTTGTATTACTTGAAAATAAAAATACTGCATTTTGTCTTTTGTTAAAGATCTTAGAGGAAGGCCTATCCAACTGCAGACTTCAGGATTATGGTGGATTTTTAAATATATTTTTAAATATTTTTAATATTTAAATATATATATATATATATATATATATATATATATATATATATATAATTTTCAGATACATACAGTAAGGTAACCAAGCTACTGAAATATAGAAGTCTGCTTCAAAGAACAATATAAGTTATTTGAATTTGATTGTTCAATTGCTATCATGCAAATGAATACATCCTAAAGCACTAGAAAATTTTGTTTTCTTGTACAAGGTAACTGTTCTCAGTGAAGCACTTACATATAATATAAATTTCATCATGAAATGAGTCCTAGCCTCTCTCCAAAATAATGAAATATCACTATATTCTGTAGTTCCAATTATAGAACTTGCCAACTTCAAGCAACTCTGACTTAGTAAAAATTTTACTCCATTTTAAAAATAATTTCATAGTGAAAATAGAGCTCTATTTTTTATTTGATATGCTTGGACAATGGAAATAATTAAATCTGAAAGAATATCCCCATTGCTCACTTGTAGAAATAACCCAAATTATTGAATATCCTACAAATGCTTCTCTGAAGAAGTAGATATCCACAGCCCATTAATATTTATTCTGTGAAGTGTAAAATATTGGTACAGTGGTAGATGTTAATAAGACTTGTCTCTGTCAAGCAGTCATACTTTATAAATATGCTACTTAAAGCTTCCACTTAACTGAACTGTGCCCTTAACCTATAATTACATTTTTAAAACATGGTGGTAATATTTTGGTTTGCTTTACAATTCATCTGGGACATTTTCTGCTATAACATATTATGGGAATATTTCTATTTCCTTATAGTAAGATCTTGGAGATAATGTAGTTCTTTAAAAGTCTTCTAAGATCACATATGCTGTTAGTCAGCTTTCCATTACTATAACAAATGTCTGAGAAAATAACTTATAAAGAGAAAAGTTTTATTTTGGCTCATGGTGTCAGAGATTTCAGTCTATGACCACATTGCCTGGAAGCAAAAGAGAGGAATTGGAAGAGTCTAGGGTCCCACAATCCCCTTGGAGGGTATTCCCCCATGACCAAAGACCCTCCCAAATAAGCCCTGCCTCTTACAGTTTCCACTACTGCACAGTAGCACCAAGAAGGAGACCAAGCCTCTTACACACAGGCCTTTGGTGGACTCTTAAGGTCCAAACCATAACATAGCTTATTTGTACTTTAGAGAAATATTACTCAGAATAGAAGGTAACTCAAGCCTTTTTGCCTACTGCCAAATAAAATGGCAAAGAAAAATCCTACTGTCCTAAAATTACTTTCAGATAAATTTAATTACTACAAAAATTGTATTCTGATTTCCAAGAAGCTGAACAGTAAAGTACCATGTTCTATTGAAATATGGAAAAAAATAGATAATCCCAATTTCTTTAATATGGCTATTTTCCCTGTTCCTGAGTCAGTTTCATCCAAATCTTTGATGTGCACTAACATTCATATCCAAGGGAAAGCAGCGATGATTAATACACAACAAAAGGCAAATTTCTAGTGTTCTAAATACTGCATTTGCATCTGCTATTATTTATTTAGAGTCAATAAAATGTCATAAGTGATTGAGAATGATGCTTTTGGAAATGAAGAGACCTGATTTAATTGAGGGAATTGGTTCAAATGAGTCCAAAAAATTTGGTAAAATTAAAACTCTTTTAACTCTTGGGGGTATAAAAAGCTCATCTGGTTGCCTTTGGGAGAAATTCATAAGAAAATAGCCAACTACATTTTGACCAATATTATTTTTTGAGTCAGTTGGCACTGGGGAGCATAGAAACAGTAGTCTCTCCAGATTCAGTCTGGCTTCATGAATTGGCTCTTCTGAAGCATTAAACAGGAATATGTGGTCAAGTAAAATGTGGCTGGTGTGAAAATTTCTAAACTGAACTATATAAAATTCCATTTGACTGTGAAGGAAGTTGTTGGAAAGATACTTTTTGGATATTTGATACTTTACCATACAGAATGTTGAAAAATATTTAGATCCATGACAAATATGTAAATTAGTTTTGCTAAAAAAAAAAAAACGCTTATTCTAATTCCTCATTTTCCTCCATAAGCAAATACCCACTTAATTTAGAGTCAAAATATCTCACATACTGACCCCCAATAAGGGAGGGGCATAGGAATAGAAATACATCTTTGCAACACCTGCAAAAATCTTGAATTAACGTCCACCCATCCACCCCTTCATAGATATCCTCTTATAGATGGCAGAAATATTTAATTGGTTTACATATGAATGGAGTGTTTACCTGACAATAAGATCATCTTGTTTCATAAAACACAGGGAAGTTCCTAAGTGCATAACAAAGTTTTCATTGATTTCAACATAGATGGCATTTTAAATGCTCCTTCTGAAACCAGCTAAGTAAGCCCGACTTAAACGTGCCAGAAAGATTTGTAATTCATGTTTGAGTTTATCCATCCATCATATAGTTATACTGGAATTTCTTTCTCAATCTATGTACAACAGAATGACACAGCACTTTTTTTGTTCCAACCTTATTAAAGAAAGGCCCAGCAGAGGGCATGTTGAGCATTTTTATAGCCAATGCAAATGCCAAACCCCACAGCTTGTCTCAAGCATATTTAAATGGTAACTTGTCAGATTGGCATCTGAAGTGACATTTCCAATGTCTTCTGACACCATATGGCAAATCCTTCGATTAAGAGAACACCAAGACATTTAGCCAAGGTCAGCCAAAAAGGTTTGAATAAAACAAAAATCAATCTAATTGATTATATTCAAGCCAGGAATCTTGATGCAAATAATTTCCCAGAATAAGTAAGAGCAATGAGTACATAGACTCTCTTTTGAAGTTACATATTTATTGGAGGAAGGTGATATACAGAATATAAATATGCTAATTTATGCCATTGTTTTAAGTATCTGAACGAGGCTGGTCTGGTGGCAATGTTTAAATCTTTGGCTAGCTCTGTGTGGTGGCACTCGCCTGTAATCTCAGCGATTTGGGAGGCTGAGGCCAGAGGATCAAAGTTCAAGCCCTGCCTCAGCAATTTACTGAGACCCTGTTTCAAAATAAAAATTGAAAAGGATATTGGCCAAATTACATTATTATATTGGGTATACGTACAAATATGTAACAATGAATCCCGTCATTATATACAAGTATAATGCACCAATAAAATATGGAAAAATAAATAAAAAAATTAAAAGGACTGGGTTTGTGGCTCAACGATAAAGTGCCCCTGAGTTCAATCCCTAGTACAAAAAAAAAAAAAAAAAAAATCTTAGGCTAACTTTGATCACTCAGCATACTTAAGAGTCACCTTATGGGTCTGAAGAGAATGCCTGCATAGAATCTAAAATGAAAATGTACTGAAAAATGCATTTCAAAGCCAACTCCAAATGTCTTTTTGATTATCTGCTTTTTGTATAATGTATATCAGTGTTTCCCATCTACTGGTATCTATAATTGAGATCTGACTCAAATTCCTTTTTAAGGGATAAATAAACAGTGACTCAGAGAACTACACCTTGTTTTAGGTAGAAAATAAAATTCAATTCAAAAAAGAAAAAAATATTGATTTCAAAACTGAAGGAAAAAGCCAAAAAGTCAAAGACATTATTTATGGTTTAAGACAATGATTCCTCTAACAGAAAGATCATCAGAGCTTAGGTAAATGACTAGCACTTTAAGCATGAATGCTTTCCCTTCTTAAACATTTGACAAACTACAGTGAACCAGAAACTGCAATGAACCAGAAAGCTACTTATTGCAAAACATAAGTTCCCTTACATTTTCTCCACCTTTTTTCTGCCCACACATCTAAAATCTTATTCAACTAGGCTATTTATTTTTCCATTGTAGCATTTAAAATCTTGCTCTTCTCCTTCCTTCTATCTTAATTACCCTTTGCCACCATTAATATCATACATGTTTTCATACCACTAAAATAAGTAAAAGATACCAATTTAAAAAACAACTGGATGCTCCATTTTAAACCAATCATTTATGTGTTATTTAGATAAGCCTGACTCTCAACTATCTCCCCATTTCTATTAAGTATCTAGGTTGTCAAAAAATATGTACTTGAAATAATTCTTCCTATTTGAAAGTGCCCTTGTATTCTTCTGTCATTCTATACTGAAAGTATAAAAAATTGGGATCTGTAGCCTACCTCATTCAAAGAAGATTTAAGTTAATCCCCTGGTTAAACTCAACACAAAATAAGACCATTCATGGTTTAAAATACAGTCATCTGAAGAGAGATTCTTAGGTGTCCTTGGGAAAATGAAGACGGGCCATGTGCAGTCTTTATACAATTAAATTATTATTGAAATTATAAGTACATGGAGTTGATTTTTTTTAAATTAAAAAAATCTTATCCTAAATGTTTTAGAGCAATGCAGTTCGATAGAACACCTTGCAGTGGTAAAATATTTTATTTCTGTGGCTAATATGTAGCCAGAAGCCTCCTGGCTTGAAATGTGGCTAGTGTGACTGGAGAACTGAATTTTTAATTGTATTTAATCTAAATTGCCAAACGTAGTCATTGAGTACCATGGTGAACACTGTAGCAGTAGATGAATGTTAACATGGGACCTTTGCATAAGTTCAGGAGGTCCATAGAACTCATTGAAATTGTGCACAAAATTGTGTGTTTATTTATTCTTTACATAGGTTTTATCAAATTTTCACAGTAACTCTGACCTCAGAAAGGTGAGGAACCATTACAGAAACAGAAGTGGTTGCCCATTTGGGCTTTCAGTTTCCTTACAACAAAATTAAAACTAGAAACAGTGAATTTTATTGTCTGTCCTTTTTATGTCATTAACAACATCTACATTCCCAGTCTAAGATAATAAAAATAATTCCCTAAGGTTAAATTCAAATAATACAGTATATCTTTTATAACCAACATGTTTTCCTCTTTTTGTAAGTTTTTATTTTGAGAAAACTATAGATTCACATGTAGTTACAAGAAATAGATCCTTATACTCTTCACCCAATTTTGCCCAACGTTCACCTTGCATAAATATAATACAATATCATAACCAGGAAGTTGATACTGATACAATCCACCCACCTTACTTGGATTTCACTAATTTTACATGCAGTCATTTGCATGTTCTATGAAATTTTCATCACGTATGTAGGTTCATTGACTACCATCATGTTCCAGATGCAGAACGATTCCATTGCCACAGAGTTCCCTGTTGTTGTATTTTTATAGCCACATTATCCTCCACTCCATAACCAGTTCTTAACTCTGAAAAATACTAATCTGTTATCTATTAGTATAATTTTGTCATTTCAAAATGGTATATACATGCAATATGTATATGAACTTTTGGGATTGGCTTTTACAGTCCCTATGATTCTCTGGAGATTCATCCAGAGTGTCGTATATACTAATAGTTCTTTTCTTTTTATCATTGAATGGTATTCTGTGGTGCAGATATTCCACCATTTGTTTTATCATTCACTCATTGAAGGGCATTTGAGTTTTGAGTTTTGGGTAATTATGAATAAATCATCTGTGAAAATTTGTAAAGGGTTTTCTTGCAAATGTCATTTTTCATTTATTTGAGAGAAAGGTCCATGACTGAAATTGCTGAGTTGCATGTTAGTTTCATGTTTAGTTTTATAAGAAACTGTCAGGTTGTTTTCCAAATTAGATGTGTCATTTTTACATTCCCACAAAAAATGTCTATATGATTTTGTTTTTTCAATCCTTAACATTATTTTGTTTGCCATTCTTTTCTTTTTTAATAGTTTTTAAGTTGTTAATGAACCTTTATTTATTTATTTTTAGTATTTTCATTTTGTTTTTATGTGGTGCTGAAAATTGAACCCAGTGCCTCACATATGCTAGGTGAGCGCGCTACCACTTGAGCCACATCCCCAGCCCCCCATTTTTTTCTTGTTTTGGTTAATTTTAGCCATTGTGGTAGGTGTGTAGTGGTATCACATTGTGGTTTTAATTTGCATTTCCCAAATGGCTAATGATTTGCCATATATATATCCTCCTTGGCAAAATGTCTATTTAAGTCATATAATCTGAAAAAAAAAAGGCATCCAAAAAAGGAATGAGTTCTTTTACATAGGAATTTGAGTAATATTACTTGGTAATAAGTTTTTTTTCTTTCAAAAGAAAGGAATGTTGTTTAACTGGGATTTTTACAACAGCTGTCTGCTAAGACAGATATTCTAACATTAACTCTTGCCCCAGTGAAGATGTTTCACAGAAAATTAAGAAAATAGGATCCAGGAAAAATACTTGGCTTACTTGACTGCTGTGATAATTGAGAGAATGCAAATGAATGGAGAAAAAAAGAGAGTCCTTGGCAGGTATTAGATTGAATCATTTCATGAATGCACTTTCTAGCAAGTACCTGTAGTACAGATAGTTTAAGTTCAGTACTCTTTAAGATATATTTAGATGTAGCTTGTTTCCTTGTTTGAAGAGAGATAGTTGTATACTGACTTGGATAGAGAACAGGCTACTTCAGCTCAGAAAGGGCAGTTGAATCACCTGCAGGCAAAAATATTACTGTCCTCACAAAAGAGTTTGAATAAAAACTTCCAAAGGCTTTCTATTGCCTAAAGGATCAAGACCAACTCCTAAATATATAATTGAAGGGCGACAAAGTCCAAACTTACATTTCTTCTCCAATCTCCTCCTCCTCCTCCTCCTCCTCCTCCTCCTCCTCCTGTGCTCTAGCCAAAGTGAAATACTGACTCTAAGCTTTTGTTCCTGCTGTATTCTTTACAAAAACACCTTCCCTTAACTTGTGTGCCTATCAGAACCCCACCTATCCCTTTAGACCCTGCTCAGATGTTACTTTCTTCATGAAACATCCTTAATTCCTTGAGTCAGAGGCAAACATTCCTGCCTCTATACTCACACAGGACTGTGTACACCCTCACAGCACTCATCTCTCTGACTACTCTTTTGTTCAAATGCCATGCCAACGCAGTAACATGGACAAATCTCAAATGCATTTTGCTAAGTGAAAGAAGTCAGACACAAAAGGCTACATACTGAATGATTCCATTTATATGACCTTCTGGAAAAAGGCAAAACCATAGGGAAAGAAAACAGATGAGTGGTTGCCAGGATTTAGGAGTGGGAGGGGGTTGGATAATAAAGGCATAGCATAAGTGAGTTTGGGGTAATAAAACCATATTAATTGTGGTGGTGGTTATGAGATTGTCTGTTTGTCATATGTATAGAACTGTACACTAAATAGGGTGAATTTTACATCATGTAAATTATATGTTAACAAAACCAGTGGAGAAAAAACTTCATACCAGTTAGGCAGTAAATTAGACAGCCTGCCCTTGACTTGTTGTCATCCATTAATTTGCCCTTTAAATATATGTTCATGTACTAGGGTAACACCTGGATACAAGCAAGGAAGCATTATGGTCCCACTCTTAAGGAACTGCCACTGAATAAAGAGATAGATATATAAGTAAACAAATACAGCATAATACGAAAATTATACATATATAGCACGAGTATTTGACTCAGTGGTAGAATTTACCTAGCATGCAAGAAGCCATAGGCTCAATCCCTCACACCACAAAAAAAAAGAGAAAAGAACATATAGTGCAGATGTAGAAGAGGCAGTGGTCAGAATAACCTAGCAACTTTGGTCCCAGATTGAGGATGTACATTTCCATGTTAAGATATTTATATCTTATTTAATATATAATAAAAATGACTATATAATTACAAGTTATGTTTTATTTTGTAGTCACATCTAGGTTTTAGAAGTTGTAATCCTGCTGTAATATAAAGAATGATTTGGAATGGAGGAGAGACTAAAGACAAGGAGATCAATTAGAAGGCTATTGACAAAAATCTACCCAAGTTCTCCTTTAGTAGACAATTGACATTAGACTGTGCTTCCAGTGAAAGCACGTATTGTTGTTAATCTAAGATGCATGTAGTCTGAAACAAAGGGAAGGCCCACAAATTTTTTTGATACAATTTACCCCCTGTAGACTGAGATATTTAATGGCGGGGGGGCTTGTTGCATTCGTCTTTTTATCTTCCCTAGTAACTATCAGGGGACTCTGTAGACAGTAGAAGCTTTAAAAATGTTTATTATTCTAATGAAAAGTTAGAGAGTGGGTGAAATTTCTTTTAGATCATTGAAACTCCAAAATAGAAAATTATAATTCCTGTATGGCCAAAGATGATTATTATATTTAATTTTATATCTGAGACATTCCAGAGGTTCAAGGTTGGTAAATATATATATATATATATATATATATATATATATATATATATATTCTAAATTTGTAAACTGACTGCAGTGACAGGTGGGATAAGTTTAGCACACTTTTTCCTAGCAATATTTTTTTAATTAAAAGTCTGCTTGTTTTTTGCTTATTCCATTGCTATCTAACACAATTTTCAGTGAGTGACAAGGGAAAGATTCTGTTGCAAAGAAAACTGGAAAACAGCAAGCAGTTTAATTCCACTCTCAGGTATACTACTGTGAAGCAATTGACAGTTACTTCTGTCTTGAAACTTGAAAACCTTTGCCTAAAATACCAAATGCGGGGCATGTTGAAAGCAGTTAGCCTGCTTCCTACAATGTCTGTGCTGAAGTTTCATTTTGTCCTGAATATCACCAAATAGAAGGCCTGCACACCAGCCCTGTTGTGCCCTGAACCCTGTGCAGAGCTCAAGCATGTGTTTTCATCAGGTCTGTAAATACTTCAGCCTTCACCTAAGAAAAACTAAGATGTTTAATGAACTGGTGATGAGACTCTTCTTCAAACAAGCAAGTGCTTTGAGTTTTCAATTTCTACCCTCTCTTTTTATCCACCTAAAGCAAACATTGCTGAACCACTTCACTGCCTCTGGTAAAAGGTTTTCTGTGGCTCTAGAGATGACAACACACAGAATATTAAGCAGCCACTGATTTCCATTTCCGAATTAGTTTGCTATAAAGAATATAAAATATTATGATACTATCAGCACCTAAAGTTACAAAGAGAGCTTCAAAAATGTATCTACCCCTCTGCTAATTGGAAGATTATCAGGAATGGGAGAAGTGATTTCATAGATACCACAGTGTGCTATGGCTCAATATATCTGGGAATATTTTCCTTTTGATATTCCTGTCAGTATTTTTCCCATAAAAGTTCCTATACTTTGTATCATATAATTTGTGGTGAAATAAAAACTAACATTATAACTATAAAATGACTTTTTGTTGAAGACCTGTTTCTCCATTGCCTGTTTCCTGCTACCAACATACACATAACATTTATTCAATTCTGGGGTGACAAAACTTAATTACTGTGTGGATAAGAGTGGCAAGCTAGCCAATTTCAGTTGTTTCAACTATGTGCTAGAGCCTAGTCACTTATTGCCAGATACTTGTTTACTCCAAGTTATTGATCAATTTTGAGCCCTGGGCAGCTGCAGCTAATCCTAATGCATATAGTTGGCAGCTGTGAATTTGTGACTTTGCCCCTTGGAATACAAAAGCTGCCTTTGCCCACACTCATGCAGACTTGCCCTTCTAAAGGGCAAATCTTAGCCTCAATAGATGATTGTGATTATGCACTACTATAGGATATTTTATATTTTTATTTGTTTTTGAAGATTTTATTACTCCCCAGATTGGATATCTATTTAAAGTTCAATATGATATTTGACAGATAATAATTATATAGATTTATGGAGTACAATGTGATGTTTCAATACCTGCTTATATTGTGGAATGATCCAATCAGGCTAGTAAACATAAACATCACCTTGAATACTTATCATTTCTTTGTGATAAGAACATTTATAGTCCATTCCTTCACTTATTTTGAAATATACAGTATGTTTAACTGTAATCACCCTGTTGTGTAATAGGTCAGCAGAAACTATTCTTCCTGTCCAACTGAAACTTTGTACCCTTTGACCATCTCCTTCTATCCCCATTTATACTGCCCCACCCCAGCCTCTGAAAATCACCATTCTCCTCTCTATTTCTCTGAGTTTGACTTTTAATATTCCAAATATACATGAGATCATGTGGTTTGTCTCTATGCTTAGCTTATTTCACATATCATAATGTCCTTTTGATTCATCTTTGCAAAAAAAAATGACAGAATTGTTTACTTTTTTAAGAAAACTTTTTTATTGGTACTGGGGATTGAACCTAGGGTGCTTAAACACTGAGCCCAACCCCAGGCCCCTTTTTATTTATAGACAGCATCTCAGGAGTTGCTGCAGGCCTCACTAAGCTGATGAGGCTTGGTTTAAACTTGTGATCCTCCTGCCTCAGCCTCTTTATCTGCTGGAATTATAGGTGTGTGCCACCATGCCCAGATGAATTTTTGGCTTTTTAACGACTGACTTGTATTCCATTGGATATATGTACCACATTTTCTTGACCCAAGCATACATTGATGAGTACTTCAGATGTTTTCATATATTGGTTATTGTGAGTAGTACTGCAATGAACAGCCATCTTTTCAACATTTTGATTTCATGTTCTTCAAGTATATGTCTAGTCGGGTAATTGCTGGATCATATAGTAGTTCAGTTATTAATTGTATGACAATCTCATATTGTGTTTTCTATAATGGCTATGTTAATTTACATTCCCATGAACAGTGTAGAAAGGTTCCCTTTTCACTACATCTTTATAAATTTACCTGTTTTCTTTTTGAAAATAGCCAATTTAGCATATGTTAAGTGATAGCTCATTGCGGTTTTGATTTGCATTTCTCTGATGATTAGAGGTATTGAGCATTTTTTCATTTATTTCTTGTCTATCTTCTCTTTTTAATACCTTTATTTTACTTATTTATTTGTATGTTGTGCTTAGGAAGAACCCAGGGCCTCACACATGCTAGACGAGCACTCTACCACAGAGCCACAACCCCAGCCTCTATCTAACTTCTTTTGAGGAATGACTATTCAGATCCTCTTTCCATTTTAATGGGGTTGTTTGTTTTCTTGATGCTTGAGTTTCTTGCATATTTTGGATATTAGCCCCTTATATGAGGTACTATTTGCAAATATTTTCTTCCACTCTGTGTGTTAGCTCTCCAACTCTGTTGTTTCCTTTGCTGTGCAGAAGCTGTTCAGCTTTATGCAATTCTTAATGTCTATTTTTGCTTTCATTGTCTGTGTTTTTAACATTCTATGCAAGAACATTTTCCCATGCTAATATCATGGAAATTTTTACTATGTTTGCTTCTAGAAGTTTTATAGGTTCAGCTCTTACATTTAAGTATTTAATCCAATTTGAGTTGATTCTCTAATAAGTGGTAAAATACAGATCCATTTTAATTCTAATGCATGTGAATATCCACTTTTACCAGCATCATTTATAAAAAAGACTGTCCTTTCCCTGGTGTGTGTTCTCGGCACCTTTTCAAAAATCAATTGGCCATAGTTGTGTAGGTTGGTTTCTGGGCTCTCAATTTTATTCCTTGATCATTGTGTATGTTTCAATGCCAGGATCATGTTGTTTTAATTATAAGAGCATTGTAATGTATTTTAAAATCCATTTATGTGATGTCTTCAGCTTTGTTCATTATTTTTCTTTCAAAATTTCTTTGCCAGTTTGGGGCCCTTTATAGTTCATTCCATACAAATTTTAGAATTGTTTTTTTCTATTTCATTTAAAAATGACATTAGAATTTTTATAGGGGTTGCATTGAATCTGTAGATCACTTTGAGTATTATGATGGACTTTTTAACAATATTCTTTCTATTCAGGAACACAGAAGAATTTTCCATTTTATTTGTATTGTTTTCAATTTTTTTGTAGCTTTCAGTGTAGGGATATTTCACCTCTGTAGCTAAATTTACTCCTATTTAATTTACTTTTTGTTGTTATTGTAAGTGAAATGATTGTCTTAATTTCTTTTTCAGATACTATTTTATTAGTGTATAGAAACACTACTGAGCCAGGCGTGTTGGCACACACCTGTAATCCCAGTGGCTCAGGAAGCTGATGCAGGAGGATTGCGAGTTCAAAGCCAGCCTCAGCAATGGCGAGGTGCTAAGCAACTCAATGAGACCCTGTCTCTAAATAAAATACAAAACAGGGCTGGGGACGTGGCTCAGTGGTTGAGTGCTCCTGAGTTCAATCCCTGGTACCAAAAAAAAAAAAAAAAGAAAAGAAAGAAAGAAAGAAAGAAAAGAAATACTACTGATATTAAAGTAGATTTGTATCCTGCAACCCTACTGAATTCATTTATCTATTCTAAAAGATTTTTTTCTGGATATTGTAGGGTTTTCTATGTATGGGATTATGATGTCAGTAAACTTTCTTTTGTATTGTCATGTTCCCATCTTCTTTTCCTATTTGAATACTTTTTCTTTCTTCTTACATAATTGCTTTGACTAGGACTTCTAGTACTGTCACACATAAGTGGTTATAGTGGGTAGTTTTGTCTTGTTCCTGATCTCAGAAGAAAAGCTTTCAACTTTTCACCACTGATTATGAAATTAGCTGAGGGCTCATCATGTGTGACCTTTATCTTATTGAGGAACATTCCTTCTATAAGTAATTTGAACATTTTTGCAGTACTTGGAATCCAGGGCCTCGCACATGCTAAGCAAGGGTTCTACCACTGAATTACATTCCAGTCCTTTACCTAATTTATTGAGAGTTTTTATTATGAGAGGATGTTGAATTTTGTCAAGTGCTTTTTATGCATCTATTGAGACAACTACAATTTTTTACTTCATTCTTTTAACGTGCTATATCACACTTATTAATAAGTGTAAGTTGAAACATTCTTGCATCCCAGGGATAAATCACACTTGATCATAGGGAATGAAGGGACGTTTATGTTTTGTTTGTTTGTTTTTGAAGTATTGGCAACTGAACCCAGAGCCTCATACATGCTAGGCAAGAGCTCTACCATTGAACTATATCCCCAGCCCTGGGTATTTATTCTCAAATTGTTTTCAGAAGCCCAAATCTTACAAGGAATTAATAAATGAGGTTACTATTGAAAAACAATAACATTGCATTTATAGACTAAAAGTATTTATTGCCCATATGCATTTTTAAGAGCTTAACTCCTTCATAATTTACTAAACTAGACCTATCTATGCCTGCCAAGTCAAATCCCTTCAAAGGCTTTCTGTCATTTGTCCTGTTCAGTAGCAAGGTCACAAATATTTAAATAAACAGTCATGTGCCATATAATGTTTAGGTCAATGATAGATCACCTTTATGATGGTGTTCCCATAAGATTATAGTGGAGCTACAAAATTCCTATCATCTAGTGAACGCCTAGCTGAAGAAGAGGTGAGTTAAAAAGAAACTGAAGAAAAAGAGCCCCACAACAAAAGGGTTAGCAGAAATTTTGCAGGCCTCAAAAAGCTCCTTTAAGAGTTTTGATGGCTGGGGTTGGGGTTGTGGATCAGTGGTAGAGTGATTGCCTAGCATGTCTGAAGCACTGGGTTCAATCCTCAGCACCACATAAAAATAAATAGAATAAAGGTATTGTATACATCTACAACTAAAAATATTATGTAAAAATGTGGATGTGTAACCGATGTGATTCTGCAACTTGTATTTGGGGTAAAAAAGGGGAGTTCATAACCCACTTGAATCAAATGTATGGAAGATGATATGTCATGAGCTTTGTAATGTTTTGAACAACCAATAAAAAAAAGAATGTTTGAAACATGGACCTTAACACTGAACAGTTTTCATTAAAAGAGAAGAATGTTCATGCTGTAATATTTGTTTACAAGCAAATCTAGGATGAAAAAAGTAATAAAATGAAACAAACCAAGCAAACTACCATAGATATATTTCTGCAAACAGTGACATCTCTTCAAGAAAAGCCTGAGTTCCTTCAAGAGGAATTCCAGAAGAACCCATTGTTATCATCAAAGATGACAGCTCTATACATGTTTTTGCCCCTTAAGCCCTTCCAGTAGGACAAGATGGTGATATTGGTGATCTTGATCCTAGGTAGGCCTGGGTTAATGCATGTGTGTCTTTTTTTTGTTTTGTTTTTGAGAAAAAAAGATTAAAAACTAAAAAAAAAAAAAAACAAAGGCTTAAAAATAGAAATAAAATTTATAGAAAAGGATATAAAGAAAGAATATTTTGTAGAGCTAAACAATGTACTTGTATTTTAACCTCTTATTACACAAAGTCAAAAAGTTTTTAAAAATTAAAGTTTAGGGGCTGGGGAAGTGGCTCAAGCGGTAGCGCGCTCGCCTGCCATGCGTGCGGCCCGGGTTCGATCCTCAGCACCACATACCAACAAGGATGTTGTGTCTGCCGAGAACTAGAAAATAAATATTGAAAATTCTCTCTCTCTCTCTCTCTCTCTCTCTCTCTCTCTCTCTCTCTCTCTCTCTCTCTCTCTCTCTCCCCTCTCTCTTTAAAAAAAATAAATAAAATAAAAATTAAAGTTTATAAGAAAAGTGGTACAATAAGCCAAGGTTAATTTATAATTGAAGAAAATATTTTTATAAACTCAGTGTACCAATGTTTTCAAAGTCTACAGTAATATGTAGGCCTTCACATTCATTCACCAGCCCCCACTGACTGACTCATCCAGAATAACTTCTAGTCCTGCATGTTCCATGGTGAGTTTTTCATACAGATATGCCATTCTTTTAATTTATTTTTACTGTACTTTTTCTGTTTAGATAGGTTTAGATACACAAGGGTTTACCATTTATTTATAATTTTCTACAGTATTAACTATAGGTTTTTGGTGAATTTAGTACAGGTTTGTAATCTAGGTGCAATAGTTCATACCATATAGCTCAGGTATGGAGTAGTCTTATACCATCTGGGTTTGTGAAAGTACACTCTGTGATGACTACACAATGATAAAATCACCGAACAATGTGTTTCTCAGAATATATCACTATAGTCAAGCAACATACGATCCTACTTCCTGATTTGTTAGGCTTTAATCTAATGAAATATTAATGGGTCAGGATATATTTATTCAATTTCTCATTATTAGTATCACTATTTTGTAGCTGAAAAAGAGGAAATGGAGATTTACTTGATGTCATATAAACAATTAACAACAAAGTTAAAATAAAGAGAATGACTGGAGTAAGTTTTTGTGGATCTAGGCTACAGAATAGTTTATTGAAATCTGATGAATGGACCAGCAATAAACCTCAAATACATGGTCATTTTTTTAGGGCACAATTCATCAAAAACATTTCTTCTCCCATTTTTCCCAGATAATTGTCCTTTCTTTTTGATAACATATATTCAAATCCTCTAATGGTCACAGATTTAATTCTTATGTAATCTTCACTTTATTGGAAACCTGAAAAAGAAAAATAGGAGACTGCATGAGACCAGATGAGTTTCCCAAGTAGGATAGCTTGATATCACAGTGGACAGGAAAGACCCCTCATGTCCACAGTTATTCAGCACCTCTTCTGTCCAACTTTCCCCAGAGGCCACCCCTGCCCCCATGCCTTGATCCCTTTCTCACTCTTAATCTCTTTTCTACTATCTGTGATCCTCTTAATCACCTCCATAAACTTAACATAGCTAATCTGATCCCCCAGTGACAATCAAGTAGACACAATGGCTGAAGTTTCCTCTAGTATCATTCACCAAAACATTCTTTCTGTTCCAGTTTTCATTAGTGGGTGCAAAACATCCTTTCAAAATATGTTTAGGCACTCTTCTCCATAGACTCATGTGAGTGAACATGTACACATGAATATGTAGATATTTATAAATAATTATGAAGACTTGACTAGATGCACTCTTGTAATCTTTATTATTTAAGATTTCCGGGGCTGATAAGCAGGACATCAAGATATTCTGGTCAAATGGTATGCTGAATGTGCTACTGGATACATTCATTCTTTCCATATTATAATGATATTATCTCTATGTTTGTGAAGAGGTATAGTGGAGTGATAATGCATGTAACTGGGAGTCATACATACCCCTGTATGAATTCCAACTAGCACCTACTAGCTGTATAACTGTTAGCAAAATACTTCACCTTTCTGCATTTCATTTCCCTCATTTGAAAAATGAGAATTATAATGGGATATTATCTATTATGAGAACCAAAAGATAAAATTAATTCTTTTTAAGTGTCTGAAACATGATAGGTTTTCAATAAATATAAGAATTTTCCTACCTTTATTTATGAAGGCAGTGTTATATAGGGCAGAAAGTGATATAATAGGAAGAGTGTAGTTTTACACTCACACATGTGGTCAAATTATAAATCTGTCATTTGGTTATCATGAGTGACCTCAACAACTTATTTGACCTGAGTCTGAGATTCTTCTGTAAGACATAGCATGTAATACTTATAGGTATAACAGGCTTGGCCATAGTAGACTTTCAATTGTAGCTAATAATGATGGATGTAAGTAGACTGTTCTTAGTTTCGGATTTAGCACACCTACTCTCTGCAAGACCTCTGAAATTTTGTGTGCATGAGGCCTCTCTTTAAAAAAAAAAAATCCCACGTTTTCTAATCATTGTATACCAATGTGAGCCAACTGAAGTTTATCTACATTTGCAAGTTATATCATATCATTTGGAAATATGCTGTGGCAGAACATTTTGGTGTTTTATTTTGTTTTGTTTGGCTGACTCTCTCCACACCCCTACTGTTTCTTTCTACTCACAGCAGCACCTAGAGTTGAGATTTGTTGCCATCCTTTCTCTATACATTCTATACACCTATGCTGTTAAGCTGTGTAGCCATAGCATCACTGAGATGCCAGGGCACTAGTTGTCCCAGACTGTGCTTTGTCATTTATTTAATGGTGAGAAGCCAGAGGTGATGTCTCATTTTTTGCAGACATATTAAAGGCTGAACATTATCGACCATCTCTACGCCTCTGCAGAAATTCAGTGTGATGGGAAACTTAATCTGCCACAATGGTGCCCTGCTGTTGCTCCTGCAGGATGTTGCTCTGTTTATCAGTTCATCATTAGATAGTGCACTGCTCAGGGCAGCTTTCAGTTTGGTATTGCTGATACGAATATTTGGCAGGGTTAGCCTTTGTGGTAGGATTTGAGGAATTTAAAAAGGCTCCTGGCCCAAATATATCTCCCTCAATGCTCACAGTGCCTGAAATGCACACAAGAAACATTTCACTTGAACTTTCTTTCTTTGATATAAAGCAATGTTAAATTGTGAATGCCACTCTCCAGAGAGAAGACACTGAATCATTATCAGCTATTAATATTTAGAGTTGGAACTACATTGGAATTCTGCTTCTGTTCCTAGCTATGAGCTTAGGCAGGTTGCTAATTCTCCCTGAGCCTGTTTTCTATTCTGAAAAGAAAAATGGAGTTAATAATAGATGGCTGTGAGGAATAAATGAATAAGGATGTAAAACACATAGTAAATGCTCAATGAACAGCAGCTGGTATTAGCCTTATGGAGAAGGGCCCTGAGGGAATATATGTGGAACTAGTACATTTGGTTTGTCAAGAACCAAGTGAAGTCTGGTACAGGAGCAGGGCTCAGAGAAAAGGCTTTGGTGGACTGAGGATACAGCTAGAGAGTAGCATGCAAACTCTGACTGTCTGGAGTTGGAAGGAGGAAGAGAATGGTCGGAAGCAAGGTCAAACTACATACACATGAACATTCTGACAGGCAAATTGTAGTCCTCCTATACAGAGTGTGATGCTTCGTGAGGTAGTGAGCTTTTACACTGGAAGCATTCAAGCAGAGGCTAGATGCTAACTACCTATCAAGAATAGTCTAGTCTACTCCAAGGATTCTCCAATGTGCATGTACATAAAAAATCACCCGGGGATCTTGTTAAAATGCAGATTCTGATTCAGTTGGACTGGTTTGGGACCTGTGATTCTGCATTTCTAACCAGTTGCCTGATAATGGTGATGCTCCTGGTCAACAACCTCATGCTCAGTAGCAAGGCTACTGTTGTAGTTTGAAAACAACTCACAGTGACTCAGAAGGATATGGTGGGTAAAGCCAGTGAATTACGCAGAGTGGAAAGACTTTGATGCAATCATGATCTACAATCTGGTCCTCAGCTTTGAAATTTGATTGGTAGCATAACCAGAGTCTGGGCTCCTGGGAACTGATTCATAGTTAACCAAATTCACAAGAGACCAATATATGAGCCAGAATGCCAATTGATTAATTTATAATGAGAAGTATAACTTCCAAATGAACCAGATACTAGTGTTTGCTGATCAGTGCATTATCTCCCAGTAGGCATATTTACAAGAGGAGCTAAATGATAATAAGAAGGTTGCCTGGTGAGAATGAACTCAGAGCAGGGGGAGTTCACAGGATGGTTATAATGGTTTGCATCATCAAGCTAAGATAGTCTGATTCCACAATTGGGCTAGACCTCCAGAATAGATCTGGGGATGCTAGCCTCTCCATTAGTCTCTTTGTCACCAGTCTTGTTCTCATGTAATCTGAATTATCTATATAAGCCCAGATTTGATCATAATATTCATTTGCTCTGGTGGCTTCAATAAAAAAAATTATAATTTCAAACTCATTATTACAAAATTGTAAAATATACAGAAAAGTTGAAAACTAATACAATAAGCATCCATGTATCTACCACCAAGATCCAACAATCAGCCAAACATGGTGGCGCACATCTGTAATCCCAGCAACTCATGAGGCTGAGGCAGGAGGATCATGAATTCAAAGCCAGCCTCAGCAACTTAGTGAGGTCCTAAGCAACTCATGGAGACCTGTCTCTAAATAAAATATACAAAAGGGCTGGGGATGTTGCTCAATGGTTGAACACCTCTGAGTTCAACCCCCAGTACTAAAAAATAAAAAAAAAATCCAATAGTTAAATTTTGCCATATTTGCTTTAAGTGTGTGTGTGCACATGTGACTCAACAGTTTTAATAGTTTCTAAACTCTTTGTGCTCTGGGCCAGCATACTTGAATAGCTTCACTTTTCTTGGTTCCCCTTTGGCAGCTTACATCCCTGCCATACCTCACCACTGAAAGTTAGTTCCCTGAATGTTCTCTGGTATTCTCATATAATATACTATTGCTTATGCCCAAATATCTTTAGTCTCTTTGTTTTGATAACCCTTCTTGTTTCTAAAGACTCAGTCACATCTGTGTTGCCATAACATCCTCTGCTTTTCTCAATCATAACATTTATTACTCTGTACTGTTATTGTTTCATTACCTCTGTCTCTCTAAAGTTGTGAACTCACTGAGAGCAAATACTGGTTCCTTTGTGTCCCTGCCTCTACAGTGCTTTGCACTTAGTAGGTGTTCAGTAATCAGAGTATCCAACTACCTAATACACAGTTTTACCCAGTCACATCATAGGCACCCCCAGATCAACATGCCTAAAGTAAACGCATCTCTCTTCCTACCCACTTTATACATTTAACCACCCCCAATACCTCAATTGAATGTCATCTAGTCTTCAGAGCTAAAGACCTCAGAGGACTCCCTAATTCTTCCATCTCTTTCTTCCCCCAAACCAACTCCTGTTGACTTTATCTCCAATATTCCACTTTTCTTCATCTCTATTACCTATTTAGTCCAGGCCACCTTCACCTCTCACCTGGAGCATAGCCAACAATCTTCTATCTGGGCTTCCTTCTGCTACTTGTGTCCCCTCCAATCAATTGTCAACAGTAAAGCCATAGTGATTTCAAATTTCAAATCTGATATTTTTTCATATATATATATATATATATATATATATATATATATATATATATATTCATATGTGTATGTGTGTCCCTGATTACATTACATTTTGATTCAGTATAAAGTCAAAATTTCTAGCTTTACCCAAAGGACTGTCCAAAACTGGACCTTATGACCTCTCCAACTTTATCTCTTACTATCCTTCCTCTTGTAGTCTAGGTTCCAACCATTTTACAATTACAAGGCTTATTGTAATTGTACTTTCCCAACATTTTCTGTTTCATGTCTCACTGCCTTTCCTTGTGTTGTTCTCTGCCTAGAAAGACTGACCCTTGCAGTACAGATGTAACCTCCTCTGGGATGCTTTCCCTTATTTCCCAGTCTGGGTTAAGTGACTCTTCTCTATTTCCCACTACTGCCCTATGCATACATCTATCATAATGTTTACATTATAAGCATACAATTATCATTTTACTTGTCTTTTTCATCCAAATTAATCTAAGAGCTTTATGAGAGCACTTATTTGATTTTGTATCCCAATGTTTAGCCCCTAGGACATAACGGATATGCAATACATATTTGTTTAAGAAAATAATGAATGGATGCACATTAATAAATATTTTTTTCAAATTTCATTTTATATATTACTTTATAAAATACTTCTTTTCTTTTGAATACATTGTTTCTTCAAAGTACAATGTAGTTGATTGTCATCCAAGTAATATTGCTTGATTTAATTTTCAGTGTTTTTCATCAACAAATTCAGATAATTTCTGGAATTGTACCATTTCTTAGAGATGGTTTATTTTACTAATTTCTTTTCTTCTAGTTCATTTTAATCTCAGATGTTAATGTCATCCATAATTAGGGGTACTCTGCTACCTACCCTCCCTTGACCTCCAAAGTCCCTTTCAACTGCCATGGTTCATGTTTCACAAAATTGCCCATTTATTTATATTCTAGTTGCTGTTTGGTATATGGTGGTACTTTTCCTCTAGCTTTCTCCAAAGTCATAAGAATATCAAGTGTAGAATTGTCTCATGCTTAACCTTTGGGAATAATATAAATTAAGTAAAAGCTGGGTCAGGGATTAAGGGAAGTGATTCATTGGGAATTTAACAAATGTCGGGGTAGGTTAAGAATATTATATTCCCTTAAACTAAAAAAATGACTAAGACTGAATATCCTAAAAATAATTTTCTCTGATTATTGCCTCAATGTAACAACTTTATTTTAGATGTACTGTGTCCCTAAACCTGTTTGATAGTAATAGTTTTTAACATAGCATTTTACATTGTGCTAAGCACTATTCTAAATGCTTTACATGTATGAACTCAATTATTTGAACCACTGTATAAATCAGGTCATTATTATTCCCATTTTACAGATGATGAGGAAATTGAGGCACAAAGAACTAAGTTCCCCAGAATCAGAAGTTATTCATAGTGGCCAGACACAAGATGTATTAATTCAGCTTTAGTGCATATTATTGATTGCCTAGTAAATGTAATAATTGACACAGTAAATAGAAATTGTACACTTAACTAGGGATAAATCATAATGCAATAATGACATAGGTGAATTGGCCTAGGTGGGTCAGACTCCTTTCTGTTAGTGGGAAAAGGAGAAAGGATGATGTAGTTAAGGTCATGAATGGTGCAGGGGTAAACGTGATTTATGGATGGGGAAGAAAAAAGGATTGATTTTGAGGTATGTGAAAACAGTAATTCTTTTGTGAAGACCAATTTTACTTTTAGAAGAGGTATCTGATGCAGTACATTTAGTCTGGGGTAAGGATAGGAAGGAAGTACATACGTATGACGCCTGTTAGGAGAAGGAAAGGAGAAAGGTGCCATTTGAGGCCAGTAAAATTGGGTAACAAGAACTGGCTCTTTCTGGCCTTCCCCTAGGGAATCGGCAAACCCTGTCCTCTCCAGCACCACCCACCTACCCAAATTCTCTTGACTACAACTTTTTAGTAGTACTTTCACATTCTGGCTCCGTAATCTCAAAATGCCCTTTAGCAAATGTTTGGAGGGAAAGAGGTATTCCTGCAGTTCAATACTGACTCGAATCCTATCAGAAAGATTGAATGTTTGCAGATTCTAGAGTCCCTCGCCTGTCCATTTTTCATAAAACGACGCGACACACCTGGCCACACAAGCTCAGAGCCCGCTGTAATGCCTTCCTATCCTGTTACCCTTTTAAGAGGCGGATCCCGCAGTGTCCTTTCCTCCCTCCCAGCCACCTCTACCCCCAGTCGGCTGGGCGGAGCTTCATGCAAAAGCCCCAGAGCCCGACGCGGCCACAGCAGTAGCGAGAACTGGAGCTTCCACAAGCTGCGTCTGCTGCAACCTCTTTACGGACGCTACGTGCCTCTGGGCTCCGACCTAGCTCACGGTGCATCAGTCCCACTTTGCCCGTCCCCCACCTGGATCGCACCAGGTCAAGGCCAGGGTCCTGCCAAGTGCCCAGAGAGTGCGTGCAAGGGGCCCTAAGGAACCGTGAAGCGCGCGCGCGCCATGGGGCCGCCACCCGGGGCCGGGGTCTCCTGCCGTGGTGGCTGCAGCTCTTCCAGATTGCTGGCATGGTGCTTCCTACTGGCTCTGAGTCCGCATGCCCCCGGCTCCCGGGGGGCCGAAGCTGTGTGGACCGCGTACCTCAACGTGTCCTGGCGGGTTCCGCACACAGGAGTGAACCGCACCGTGTGGGAGCTGAGCGAAGAGGGCGTGTATGGCCAGGACTCGCCGCTGGAGCCTGTGGCTGGGGTCCTGGTACCTCCCGACGGGCCCGGGGCGCTCAACGCCTGTAACCCGCACACGAATTTCACGGTGCCCACGGTTTGGGGAAGCACCGTTCAAGTCTCTTGGTTGGCCCTCATCCAACGTGGTGGGGGCTGCACCTTCGCAGACAAGATCCATCTGGCTTATGAGAGAGGGGCGTCTGGAGCTGTCATCTTTAACTTCCCGGGGACCCGCAATGAGGTCATCCCCATGTCTCACCCGGGTGAGTGCAGCTACTAAATTGCACCCCTTCAAACCTTTGCCATGGCCAGTTTCTCCTATTTTCCTCAGTGCCCTCCTTTCCCTATCCCCTTGTTCCGGAGGAAAATGGGTGCCCCCTTTGCCCCCGCTGAGTGGGGCAGGGTCCTCCTCCCGAGATTCACCAGGCGTGGGGGTTGGGCGGAAAAAAATCCTTTAGAATTTGCCTCTCTGGTGGAAAAGGGTAAGACAAATGAGGTGCGGAGGTAGGCGAATTGAGGACTGTTTGCTCTCTTCGCATCGCTTTTTCCTGGTGTTTCACAAGGCTGCCTTGCCTTGGATTAAGTGGCGGTGGGCACTGGCTTTTAAACTACTATGGAGAAGATCATCTGGAAATCTCTTCCTCACTTTTTGCTGTACGACAGATCTCCTCGCCTCTCTTCTTATTTTTCTCTCCGTGTTTCCTAGGTATCAGGTACAAGATTGTGTTACTGTGCCCTCTTAACCCCATTGAAATTTTGGTGGAAACTTTGCTTAGCTCTTGGGTTCTCTGCCCCATGGTCTTAGATCCCAAAAAGATTGTTGGTATCAGTGTTTTTATTTGTCTTTGAAAAATCTGATTTCAGTTATTGAGTTCCAAAACAGGTGATTAAAGTTACTGAGAAAGAAAGAGGTTTATTATTCATGAGGATAGCAAGGGCCTAGACTTTGTAAAGTAGTCCAGGTAGTTCTTAAATTTGTGGAGCTGGTGTAGGTTATTGTTTTTCCCCTTCAGTAATCCTTCCAGAAACTTCCCTATTTGTGATTAGGTGATAATACCTAATCACAAATATCCTATATGTATATAGTGATCCTAGACCCCAAAGGACAGATTAAAAAAAGGAGGAGAAAAAGGAGGAGAAAAAGGAAGAGACATGCAATAGCAGTATATGGTGGTGGTTAAAAGATGGGCCTCAGATCAGACCTTGATTCAAATTTCTGCTCATTGCTTACTAGTCTTCTGACCTTGGGCAACTTATTTGAAGTCTTTGAGTCTGGATGCACTCAACATTCGAATTGGAATGATTAATAAGGAAAAACTTATCTACAGGTTTGCCTTGAGAATAAAATGAAATAAAACTTGAGTCTAAGACAGTATAACAGATTATTCACTCTCAGTAAAGGTTAGCTGATATGGATTAGCCTTCTAGGAGTCACTGAAGAGATAAATCTGCTTATTTAACAGCTACAGGATTTGTGTTTTTCTAAAAGCAGTATGATAGGATTTGCCTGGAAAGTTCTTATTGAGTGGCTGGGTGGAAACAGCACTACACTGGAACTGAGAAGATTGAGTTCCTTTAGCTCCCTCTTTGCCTCTCTCAGCTTCATGACCTTGTACAAGTTACTCACGTGTCAGATGAAAACATAGAGGTGTAAAGGGTGGAGGCCAGTTTGGCAGAGTGTGCAGAGATAAAAGTGAACTAAATGAACTCTAAGATCCCTTCTAGCTCTAAAAAGCTGTGATTCTTAGATTTAGCATGTTGATTATAGGAGCAAACTATATTTCTTTGGTTGATAATCCAACAATTAGAATGAAATTACATTTAAATTCCAGTAAAAGTGAATAATAAGTTTTATTAAATTTTAAATGCTTTACATTTCAGTTTTCTGTCTAAAACACAAGGGTTTGACTTTGTCTTCTCCAAATGAGATTCATTTGCATGAATGATTTGTAATTGAAGCGTATTCTTTTATTAGAGAGTTCCCACTTCGACTATTTTTCTTCCACTTCTGTTAAGGACATTTATCTGATAGTTTCAGGAGGCAATAAAATTACCTTTTGTTGAGCTCCTACTATGTGCTAGACATTATACATATATTTTACACTTTATTGAAAGGCAGTATGGTGTAGTAGGAAAAACATAAGCACTGGAAACCTAATTATGCCTATTGTGTTTCAGGATATCATGTATGAATAAAGCCCTAAATACTGATTGCTTAACTCCATTCACAAAGGTATTTTGATACTTTGAAAACTTATTATTATCTAAGATGATAGTGATAGCAAATATTGCCATTAAGCCAACTAACCAAAAAACTGGCAAATTACTTGGGGTTTAGAATCACATTTCTCCCTTGAACTCCTGGAGAAACTACTTTTCAACATGGGTGGGGGGAAATTACTTTGCATTTCCTCCACTTGTGTTATTGAATATTTGTTTGCAAAGTGCTGTATTATTTATTCACTCCTAAGAGTAAACCTAGGGGTTCCTTTTAATGTCTGGTCAAAAATAATTTGTCTTGGGTTGTAGTGGCAGAGAGGTAAGATTGAGGTTTAAGTATTAACTCGAGATATATTGTTGCAAATTAAACAGGGATCACCAAATGTGGAGAAGCCATTGCTGTCTTTTTTGTTTACACAATCAATCTTTACCCACTCTCACAGGGGCCTGCACTTGAATTGTTTGTCCTTTGTTCCAGTTTGTGCTGAGTTTCCACACTCTCACTTATCACAATCCTTTGATCATGAAGATACATTTGTTTGAAGCAATAGAACTAACTGATTTAGAACAGTTGCTCCACATTTTTTGGATAGTAGAGAGAAACTCCACCGTGTAAGGTCAATCAATTTGGAAAACAAGGCTGTTTTTATGTATACCAAAATTTCATAAAAGATAGTTGTGATGTAGCATCCACCCATGGAATTTCTGTGTTTCATTTTGATGGCAATGTATTCAGCAACTCTTGCTTCATACAGATAATTACAAATGATAGATATTCATTAACAGTTTGCCTTGGAATCTCTGGATATACATACATTTTTTCAGTCAAATGGATCCAGAAACCTGGAAGGAAATTTAGTTTCAAAGTTTAATTATTATTCAAAGTTCTTATCTTAAATATGAAAATCAGATAAAAAGCAGCCAAAACTAAAAACTTTAGTAAGCACTAAAGCCATCTAAAATGTAGATTGCCATGATCAGACACATTAAGCATGCTCTTGTTGTTGCACAACTAACTGTTCTTACTCTGAGCAGATGGGCCTGAGCCTTGCCTGCTGTCTAATTGAGCACAGCCTCGGGGTTGAAGTGGTGTGTGCACTTGCTTGTACAATTTTCCTTGAGTCAACATGTGCAGGCATGAATTTATTGAAAGACCCATGCAAGATACAGCCTTTATAATCCATGACACATTTACAAGAATTTGAAACATATGCAAAGGGGTAGCCAGAGAAGCGTTATTCCTAAGGGCTGTTTAAAAAAAAAGTGAATGAACAGTGTAATTTAATGATTTGGCGGCCTCCAATGAGATACAGTTTTATATATAAAAGTTACTTATGAAAAAAAAGAAAAAGAAAAACCAAACCAAAAAAAAAAAAAGTTACTTATTTGCATTGTTGAAAGATAGTAGAGCATATTAGTTAAGGAATTGGGCTAATATATATAATAAGGGTTTAGTATTTTAAAATTTATAGGCCAATGATTTTCCTTCTCAGTTTTCTAATATATAAGATGGGCACAATAATAAATTTGCCTCATAAGGTTGCTAGGATTAAATGAGATAATGTAGATAAAGTGTCAGTGCAGTATCTGTCATATAGGAAGATACTATTTTTAATCACAGTTAAAATAGTTAAATGTATTTCAGAAAAAAATGAAAATTGCATCCTACATCAGAACATAATTTGAAAATAAATACCTGGAGTACTTAAAGTCCACATTCCTCAAAGTCATAACGTGGACCATTTAGAAACAGGTTGAATAGACTGAATTTTTATGAAGAAAAAATTTGGGGGGGCCCTTCTAGGTTTGTCATTCTTTTCTTATACAACTGCTTTTCCTTAAGTGACCAATCTTCTTTCCACTTACAAAGAACATTACACTTCTTTATCACTATCTGAGTCTCTTCTCAGCTCTTACATTTAGCTTTTATTCTAGGACATTGACTTAGAACAGAACGTTTTTTACTATATAAGAGGCTCACAAGAGGATCAAAAGGGATTGGGTGGTGATGATTCACTCATGTCAAATAACATTCCCAAATCCATTTCCAGATGTATTCTTCTTGGTATCTCTGCAGTACTGTATTTAAAATTATTGGCCACTCCTTTGAAACTCTCCCAAGCAGTTTCTTCCTTCTGTGGCCTTTCTTTTTTTTTTCTTTTTTCATTTCTGGTATTTTATTAAACCATTCATTTAACACTTCTCCTTTGCATTCCATACCCCTATTATTTCCCCCTTAAAAAAGTAGCTAGCTACCACATCCAGTTGATTCTATCACTTTCAATATTCTCACACATGTCCCCTTCTCCCTTGCAACTGTTATCACCATACTTTCAGTTCCTTTGTTTTCTCATGGGGGAAAAATTTTTAGATTCCTATTTGGTCTCCTTGCTCCAGTCATTTTCTCCTTGTATACAGTTCTTCCTCCATATTGCCACTCAGAACACAGCTCTGATCATATAGGTACCATTACTCAAAGTTTAGACTACATTGCTTACCTTATCATACAAGACTCTTAATTATCTGGTCACAAACTTCTCTCTTTATGTACCTCTTCTCTCATATTGTTCCCTAAACATTCTCTATCTTTTCCCATTATTATTACTTTGCTTGTACTTCTGCTGTTGCCTATACATCCCTTCTTTCAGTTGTACTTTTCAAAAATTCACCCATTCTTCAAAGTTCAAAACAAAAGTTTCCTCGGCTTTCAAGCCTTTTTTTTAATTTAAAAATTTTAGTTGTGTTTTATTTTAATTGAAACATAACAATTTACACACATTTATAGGTTGCAATACATGGTGTTTCTATACAATTCTTTTTTTTTTCTCTTCCCACTACAGCTCACACACAAAACAAAGTGATCTTTTTGATCATAATGGCACTTGATCTCTTAGTGTACTTTATGCATTTTGCTGATAGTTACTTCTTTATTTTCTTCTTTTTTAAAAAGAGAGAGAGAGAATTTTTTTAATATTTATTTTTTAGTTTTCGGTAGACACAACATCTTTGTTTGTATGTGATGCTGAGGATCGAACCCGGGCTGCACGCATGCCAGGCGAGCGCGCTACTGCTTGAGCCACATCCCCAGCCCAACTTCTTTACTTTCTTACTGGATTATTTTACCTTCTTACTGGATTGTAATCATTTTAATGTTTGGTTAATCTTCAGATTCCCCATAGGGATCTTTGTTTGGATATATTCTAGAAATAGTTGTTGAGTTGCCTTAAAACACCTAAGAATTCTAATGCTAGATGATCATAAGATTCAATAGAAAAGTATCTAAGGAAAGGGATTAGAATTGAAACCATTGACTATTTATCAAGGATCTACTGACTGCTGTGTATTGTGCTTCCTGCTTGAATAATACAAAATAATGAAGGTAAAGTACCTGCCCTATTTAGGAATGTAGGAAAATCTAGGAGGAGGAAGAAGAAGAACATACAATAAAAGTATACAAATATTTCAAGATTATGGGCTCCCTAATTTCTGTAGTGACCACCATTATTTTATTTTAGTCAGCTTTTTCATTGCTAGGACCAAACGACCTGGCAAGAACAATTAGAGGAGGGAAAGTTTATTTGGGGGCTCATGGTTTCAGAGTCTCAGTCCATAGATAGCCAACTTCATTCCTTGGGGGCTGAGGTGAGCCAGGGCATCATGGCAGCAAGTGTGTGGTACACGGAAGTGGCTTATATTATGATCAAGAAGCAGAGAGAGAGAGAATCCACACACCAGATACAAAATATATACCCAAAAACATGCCCCCAGTGCCCACCTCCTCCAGCCACACCCTACCTGTCTTAATTTACCACTCAGTTAATCCCTGTCAGGGGACTAATTCACTTATTAGGTTAAGGTTCTCACAACCCAATCATTTTTTCTCTGAACCTTCTTGTATTGTCACACACATGAGCTTTTGGGGGACACCTCACATCCAAACCATAACAATTGTCATGGGCAAGTTATATGGATATTTAATGACAAAATGACCTATATAACAAGGAAATAGTGAAATATGTTTTTAGAGTTTTTAAATTGAGCTCTCACTATGCTTTTTGATGTTTTTAAAACTATTTACAGAGCTGGGCACAGTGGCATGCACCTGTAATCCCAGCAGATCAGGAGGCTGAGGCAGGATGACCATGAGTTCAAATGGCTTTGAACTCACAGCAAAAGCAAGACACTAAGCAACTCAATGAGACCATGTCTCAAAGTAAAATACAAAATAGGGCGGGGGATGTGGCTCAGTGGTCAAGTGCCTCTGAGTTCAATCCCTAGCATCCCGCCAAAAAAGAAACTATTTACAACAGCCTTCAATTTATGTCTCCAATTAATATACTTCCCTTGAACACAGTGATGAGCATTGAACCTCATTAACATAAAAGAGAACACCGTCTTTTTATTTTTAAAAATGGAAAATATAGCTTGATCACCAGATTGTTTTCTAAGTATATAAAGAACTTTTCCCCCATTCAGAATACAGAATGCTACATTTAATGTCTGTTTCCAATCAAATGAGTAAAGAGAGGGGAGTAAGGACATTTCCTCAGTTATCTTCTGATTTTTAAAGGTAATTATCCTTGTTATAGAGAACTTGGAAAATATAAAAAAGTATAATTAAAAGTTACTCATAACTCTAAAACACAGAGTCAAACATTATTCATATTCCTTCTTAACTTTTTTCCACGCATAGGTATAGCTTTGTATTTTACTTTTATCATGATGATGAATTTTTCATGAGTACTAATGTAGTATTAAGAAAATACAGAAAAATTAAAAGATGACCTACAAATCTGTAGCTATGGCCACTTTTTAGCGTTTTATTGTCATCTTTTTTTCTCTCTCTCTCTGTGTATGTGTATAATTTAAAGAACTGTATGTACTCTATCTACTGCACTCCATTATCACACCCAGTGCTTTTGATTGTAAGCCTTCCTTGTGTGATTAAAAATAAAAAAAATGGTTTTCATGGCCATTGACTGGGGGTTAGGGACTGAACCTCTCTTCCATTAGCCAGCAAAAAAGGAAGTATGACAATCTGATGGGAAGGAGTATGATTTGGGGCATATAAGACAAAAATTTGTTCAACAGGAGTTTATATCAAAATATACTATTTTTATCCTCCCCCCGCCTTATTTTGGATTAGCTTCTGTATATCAGAGAAAACATTTGACCTTTGTATTTCCAAAAGACACTAGTTAAAACAATATAAATAACAGAGAGATCAATGGAGTAGAGAGAAGAGAAAAGGGGGAGGGAAGAGAAGAGAGGAAGGGGAAATACTGGGGACTGAATTAGAACAAATTATATTCCATGGTTTTATAATTTTGTCAAAATGAATGTTGTGGATAGCTAAAAAGAACCAGTAAAAAGAAAATAATATATATACTTACTATCCATAAATGTGGTCTGGTCTAATCCCATTTGCATTGCCTTTGTGGCATTGGTCTTTTGAAATATTTGGTTACCAATTGTGCTTTATTTTCTCTTCTCACAATATTCCCATAAGTGATAACTTTTTTTTCCTGTCTTGATATTTGTAGTTTATTTTATTTTTTTATTGGTTGTTCAAAACATTACATAGCTCATGACATATCATCTTTCATACATTTGATTCAAGTGGGTTATGAACTCCCATTTTTACCCCAAATACAAGTTGCAGAATCACATCGGTTACACACTCACATTTTTCCATAATGCCATATCAGTGACTGTTGTATTCTGCTACCTTTCCTATCCTCTACTAGCCCCGCTTCCCTCCCCTCCCATCTTTCCTCTCTACCCCATCTGCTGTTATTCAATTCTCTCCCTTGTTTTTTTTTTTTCTTTCCCCTTTCCCCTCACCTGAACAGACACTTCTCAGAGGAGGACATACAATCAATCAATAAGTACATGAAAAAATGCTCACCATCTCTAGCAGTCAGAGAAATGCAAATCAAAACCACCCTAAGAGGGCTGTGGATGTGGCTCAAGTGGTAGCGCGCTCGCCTGGCATGCGTGCGGCCCGGGTTCGATCCTCAGCACCACATACCAACAAAGATGTTGTGTCCGCCGAGAACTAAAAAATAAATATTGAAAATTCTCTCTCTCTCTCTCTCTCTCTCTCTCTCTCTCTCTCTCTCTCTCTCTCCTCTCTCACTCTCTCTTTAAAAAAAAAACACCCTAAGATACCATCTCACTCCAGTAAGATTGGCAGCCATTATGAAGTCAAACAACAATAAGTGCTGGCGAGGATGTGGGGAAAAGGGTACACTTGTACATTGCTGGTGGGACTGCAAATTGGTGCGGCCAATATGGAAAGCAGTATGGAGATTTTTTGGAAAGTTGGGAATGGAACCACCATTTGATCCAGCTATCACCCTTCTCGGACTATTCCCTGAGGACCTTAAAAGAGCATACTATAGGGATACTGACACATCAATGATCATAGCAGCACAATTCACAATAGCTAGACTCTGGAATCAGCCTAGATGCCCTTCAATAGGTGAATGGATAAAAAAAAATGTGGCATTTATACACAATGGAGTATTACGCAGCACTAAAAAATGACAAAATCATGGAATTTGCAGGGAAATGGATGGCATTAGAGTGATAACTTTTTCAGAACTGAGGATTGCCACCAGTTTCCTTGTTGCTTAAGTAGCACCTCATTGACTAAAGTGTCTTTTTAAAAAGTCATGATGGCCGCTGAACTGTAAACTATTCTTAGGGTTTTCCCCAAAGTTTATTTGATAGGATACTGCACATTTTCTGAGAATGAATAATTTTTGCATACATAATTTTTTGCAGTATTACATGCAGCAAAAAGGTACATAAATCTATAGTTCAGAGCTCAGTGGATTTCACAAAGTGAAAACACCTGTATAATGAGCACCCAAATCAAGAAATAGAAACTCCCAAGCCCAGAAGATAACCTTGCACCCTAATGTGAAGAATTTTTGATGCAGCACAATTACCAACTTTGTCTCCTGAGGGAATGACCTCTTGTAACATTGTGATAGAAGCCCGTTTGCCCACAGAAACAGTGTACTTCACTGCACTGGGGCTATGTTACAATGGTGATCTGCAGCTGCTTGCTGTAGGGAGTTATTATCAAGCACAGAGCACGTGCATTTTTTTGAGGCAGTTACTAAGCCAGTTCAGAGTTGCCACACATGGCTGTACAACACCCACCTTGGAGTTCTACAGGCAAAGCAGTACACAAGGGCTCTTTGTTATTATTCTATTTCCTGTTCTTTTCTTTTCAAGCAGTGTGCATGTCCTTCTATGCATCACGGTGTGTAGCTACTGCTTGAATTTGCCAATAGGCTCACTACAGTATTGAATTCTTACGAAAAGAAAGTTTGGTGATTCATGCTGAATTGTGGGAAACAAGACTTGATGAAGGTTATTAGGTTCAGAATCTGGTTGTGGATTACTTGGTTTTAATACTTGAATGATCAAGTTAGGTACAAATCTGAGACTTTGAGTTAACTGTATTCATTTTGACCTTTTTTGAAGAATTACAGTACTGGGATTTACTCGTTTATGTGTTTTTAATTCTCTCTAGACATTAACTTATCGTTCCAGACAAAATATTGACATGATTTGGTTAAATGCTGCCTGCAACTAATAATGTTTTAGTTTTTTAAAAAGAAAATACACCATAATGTTAACATTGTTTGCAAAATTATGGATGATTATTTTTCTCTTCAGTATTATTTTTCTGAATTTCTTAGAATGTTTTATACTTATGATCAGAAAAATCAGTTATTTTTAAAAATCCATAAATACTCAAATAGTGTAGACAAACCTGAAGAAAGTGTTAACAATGTGACTATAGCAACAAGAACAAAGCATATCTGCTAATAGAAATGATTTACAGACTATTGTGAACAGTTAAGAATTGCTTTGACCTTTTGAATATATGCAGCCCATATAATTGTTTAGTGTGATCCTTTCTTGTTAACACTAATTAGTTTCTTCATATGTAAAATGGGCCTTGAACAATAAAGAATTTTAAGGACTGACTCTTCCTATTTTAATATGGAGCACTTCTTTTTTCTTTACCCATTGCATCATTATTTGTATCTTTTTTCTCCTTCACACACACAGAAATATACCTCTCCTTTCTTTGTATTTTTGTTTCTTTCTTAGAACAGGCCTATTTAACCTCACTAGAACCCTTAGTATCCATTATATTTTATAATTTTCAGATTAATCCTAAATGTAACTATTTGGTATAAAGAATTCAATATATTGGTGATTTTTTTTTTCTCAAGAGACACTGGATTTGCCTGGTGATGGTAGCTTTGTCATTCTAGGAAAAAAGAAGGAAATTTGGCTAGAATGAGGGCACCAAGAGGATTTCATGATGTTCTTATTTTTACTTTATTAATGATATATTGAACATATAAGCTCATTAAAATTGAATCAATTATTAATTTCCCTTGAAATTAATATGAAACTCCACCAGTCGATTGTTCACATAAGCAACTATCAGATTCAAGGGTTGCTTTGGTACCACTTCTTTTTATCTCAAGATGCTTTTTGTGTCCTGCTCTTCTATTCCCTTACTCTGCCTTTCACAACTTGGTAAATTCTACCTTAGGTTCTCTTACACGCATGTGTGTATACACACAAATCCTTTCTCTCTCTCTCTCTCTCTCTCTCTCTCTCTCTCTCTCTGTGTGTGTGTGTGTGTGTGTGTGTGTGTGTGTGTGTGTGTGTTTCTGTCTTTTTCTCTCTGCCAGAGCCCTTTCTCCATCAAAAATGTTGTGCTCCCTTCGGTGTGATTTCATATCATTTTTTTGATGGTGAGGGATACTGGGGATTGAACCTAGGGGCGCTCTACCACTGAGCTACATCCCCAGCCCTTTTTCTTTTTTATTTTGACTCAGGGTCTAGCTAAGTTCCTGAGTCTGGTCTCAAAATTGTGATCCTCCTGCCTCAGCCTCCCCAAGTTCTGAGATTACAGGCATGCACCACTGTACCTACTTCTTTTTTTTTTATATAAGATTTTTTTATATATTTATTTTTTAGTTTTTTCTGCGGACACAACATCTTTGTTTGTATGTGGTGCTGGGGATCGAACCCAGGCCACACGCATACCAGGCGAGCATGCTACCGCTTGAGCCACATCCCCAGCCCTGTACCTACTTCTTTTGAAGTGAAATTAACCAAATGACAAACCAATGCTCTCAATATCTAATGACCTTGAATATATCTCTAACTCAGCCACATAATCTCAAAAACCTCCAGTCAACCATGTAATCCTCCTGATTAAATATGCATTTTCTCATATTCCAGTATTCAAGATAAATATTAAATGCTTTTGTTTGTTTTGGATTATAATGATATTGTTTTTTGAAAAGTTTTATGACAAATTTGAGTTAAATAATAATTTCTACTTGCTTTGCAATTTCAGTCCTCAAAGTATTTTCACACGCAATAATGTGTGGGCTCTTTGGAAACCCAGTTTAGCAACTTTACTATGGCAAAATGTATTGTCTCTAGTTCCAAACTACTAGCTTAAAAATAAATTCCTGAAACACAGCCCATTAGTATTTCCATTCTGGTTACTGTCCATTATGATAGCCCTATGAAGTATAGTTCATTATATTCTTCCCAACCACACTGGTGTAGTTTTCTCTAGTTATTCAATCTTTTTGTCATGTTGACCAATGTCCCACCTCACATTTTCCATGTATTTCACCTTAAGGACTCTGCATTTTGTTTTCCTAATCTATGATGGTTTCAGAAGACATTATTTATTTTATAACATTTGTAATGTTCTTAAAAGTTTTACAAATATATCTTAACTTTGATTTGTAGTTAGTTAGCCATCAGTAAATCTTCAAGTACATCTTTTCTCATTTTAGAGAATTTCAGCAGCCACTTGAATGAAGGCTAGAAGAATATTTGTGCGAAGTTTTCATTCACAGAACCATGAGCAATCTCTATTTAACTCTGTTGTAAAGAAGTTTTAATAAGGGTGTTTCAGTCAAATTCTTTTTTACCTCCACCACCACCACCATTTCATTTTGACAACAGGACAAGCAAGATATGTGAGAGAGATGGAAATTGACCAATGTAAAATCACTCTTGCCCCAACCCCCAAATCCCTCCCTTTGTGCTGTCCCTCTCTAGCTAATGCCTTTTGGTTGAAGTGGCAGACAAGACAAGGGAATTGATTTATCTCAAGTAATATGATTAAAGCCAACAAATTATCATTTGAAATTAAAGAAAGCTACATGATTACTCTATTTTCATTTCTGTCTATTGTACCAAAGGCAATTGTGTTCCATTTGCAATTGGTAGATGTCATATTACAATGGGAGTATAGTGTCCTTGAGTCACACTGCTTAACTTGAATTCTAGCACTACCAAGTAAATAAATATATGATCTTGGTCAGGTTATTAACTTGTACTTCATTTATCTTGTTCATAAAAAGTGGCATAATAATATCTACTTTCCATGATGTTAGAAATAAAGCATTTAGGGGCTGGGGATATGGCTCAAGCGGTAGCGCGCTCGCCTGGCATGCGTGCGGCCCGGGTTCGATTCTCAGCACCACATACAAAGATGTTGTGCCCGCCAATAACTAAAAAAAATAATAATAATAAATATTAAAATTCTCTCTGTCTCTTTCTCTCTCTCACTCTCTCTTTAAAAAAAAAAAGAAATAAAGCATTTGGCCTTTTGTGAGCAATTAGTCAACGTTAGTTCTCTTGAACTTTTTGCCTCCAATAGTTTTGCTACTAAACATAATAATTCCCCTTTGGCTATTATAGCTATTCACCACCACACTTTGAAATATGTAATAGTTTTATATGCAGAAGTAGAAAAGAACTGTGATATCCATATTGCTATTTTTTTCTCAGAAGTTCCTGAGAAATGTAGAGATAAATCACACAATCAAGAAATGGAAACAACTATCTTATCTTTCTTCTCTCCTGTGTATTTCCATTTTAAGCAATGACAAAACTTTAAAAATAAGATTTTATACTCCAATAATAGAAATGGCAGATGACCATGACCCTCTTGTTAGCATGGTAGTAGAGAAGTAGCATAGAACTCAGATGAAGTTTAATATGAATCCCAACTGCATCATGTAATAGCTTTGTGACCCTTGCCAAATTAATCTCTTTAAAACTCAAGTTTTTTCCCAGATAGAATGGAGAATGATAATTGCATCTGCCTCATGGGGTTATGATGAGGGCTAAAATAGATAATATAGAGAAATCACTTAGTACACATCCTGGTACATAGATGTTTTAGTCAGTTTTTCATCACTATGACCAAAAGATCTAATAAGAACAACTTATGGGAGGAAAAGTTTATTTTGACTCATTTGACTTATTTCAGAGGTTCAGTCCACAGACAGCCAACTCCATAGCTCTTGCCCAATATGTCAACCAAGAAGCATAGCTTTCCTTACCAGGGACAAAATACAAACCCCAAAGTCATACCCCTGTTACCTACCTCCTCCAGCCATATCCTACCCACCTACACTTACTACCCAGTTAATCCAATCAAGTGGATTAATCCACCAGTTAAGTTACAGCTCTCATAATTTGATCATTTCACCTCTGAACATTCTTGCATTGTTTCATATATGACCTTTTGAGGGATACCACATATTCAAACCATAAAAGTAGAGAATAGCTTACCTTCCTCCTACCCTCATCTATAGACCAGTCTTGGCAATGCATATCATTGTAGTACTTCTGGAAGCCTCTAAAATGCTAAAGAAACCAGCTATAACTTTATGGAATGCTTTATTTTCTGAACTTATTTATCTATAGAACAGTTTTTATCTCCAAACACTTAGCATTTGAAATATAATTTAGGAAGTACTGACTACCATGCACTTGACAATTTCTTCCTTTTATATTTTGTTTTTTGTTTCATTTTGTTGTGTATTTAGGCTGGCCTCATATTTTAATAGTATCAAAGATTTGTCAGTGTCAGGGAGTGACTAAACCAATAGAGTTTCCTCAACTATGATAAGAACAGAATGTTTTCAACTGTGATGACAAACATTTAGTTATATTTCTTTGTACGTTTTATGTCAGGTTAATAAAACTTCAAAGCATAGATCTACAGTTGAGTTTTATTCTCTTTATTGACTTTCAGAGACAATTTAATGAAAAAAAATAAAAACACAGGTGAGATAAGTTTGTGTTTGCTTTTATTATTAGTGTGTGGGCTGGAGTGCAGAAACTAGCTTTTATATTTCATACAGAAAGAAATGTAATATACTCAAGTAGTAGAATATTCTTTTTTCCCTGGTACTATAAATTGAACCCAGGGGCCCTCTACCACAGAGCTACATCTCCAGTCCCTCCCTCCCTCCCTCCCTCCCTCCCTCCCTTCCTTCCTTCCTTCCTTCCTTCCTTTCTTTCTTTCCTCTTTCTTTCTTTCCTTCCTTTCTTCCTTCCTTTCTTCCTTACTTCCTTTCTTTCTTTCTTTAATTTCATTTTAAAATAGAGTCTCCCAAAATTGCCCAGGCTGGCCTAGAACTTGTGATCTTACTGCCTTAGTCTTCCAAGTTATTGGGATTATAGCTGATGCCACCACACCTGGCAATAATAATTCTTTCTTACTTTTTTGTTTTTGGTACCTGAATGATACCAAAAGTTGTGAAGAAAGGCACACTAAGTTCTTATTTTCTCTATGGATACCTAATGTAATACTTACTAATTAGATTATGGTAACTTCTGCACCTGTGGGCCAGGACAAAATGAATACCTTATCTCTCGACAGAATATTCTAACTTTAATAGTAAATGGAATTTTCAATCTAATCTCCCTATTACAAACTATTTCTGAAGAGGATGCGTACAAAATGAGATTCCAGAATTAAGAAACAGTTTCAACTCCCATTTATGACTAGTACTCTGCTAGATATTGTTAGGAGGAAAGGACTGAGCAAATAGGTAAAGAAAGATAATATAGTCCTCTCCTTCCAAAGAGCCTGCATTTTCAGTCTCTATTGTATTTTTTATAATAATGACATTTTAGTGTGTGTTATGATTTGGATCTCAAATGTCCACCAGAAAGACCATCACTCAAGGCTTAGTCACCAGCCTATGTCATTATTCAGAGGTAAGAATGAATAGAAGAAAGTGAGGTCACTTGAAGGGAATTTTGGGACCTCAGCCCCTTCCTGTCTCTCTCTGCTTCATGGCCCTACATGAGGTGAGAAGCCTCCCCTCCCACCACTCCCTGCCCTCATATTCTGCCTTGCCCCAGGCCTCAAAACAATGGGGCCAAACAGTCATGGACTAAACCCTCTGGAACCATAAGCCAATATGAATCATTCCTCCTTTTAAGTTTTTTATCACAGGTATTTTGTCACAGTGACACAAAGCAGGCTAACACAAGTCTGGCACTCAAATAGCAATTCAGGTAGGATTCTCAAATCTACACAAAAATGGCACTGTATAGAGTTGGACAACATTTAAGGTACAGAGTGCATGTATCTTCTGTGCATTCTTATACTAGTTCTACCTGGGCTAAAAGGTTGAGAATAAAGGGGCAAATGGTGGAGGCCACGTCCCAGTTTCATTATAAGTCTAGACTATGACCTAATTCTGTGCCTGTATGTTTTTCCCTTGATAGAGCAACAATTTATTCAGTGGAATTCTTCTTCCCAAGGCTTTACAATATAGGAAAGCAGAAACTATGAATACAAGACAAAAACATCACCAAATTCCAAATATTCATTTGTTTAAGTTTTCTTTTCCTGAAATCCAGAAGTCTTCCATTTACCTTATTTTTACTGCTCAACAAATAATATATTTTGAATTATTTTAGTCTGTTGTATTTATCTTGTTAGTTAGCAGTTGCTTCATCTTGCACCATCAGATATTACTATCAGATTCTGAAGAGCTCTGGATATTGCAAAATTTATTATCCCAAGGGATTGAATATGTTGATGATGTAGAGTTTACTATCATTCCTCCAGAAAACATTAACAAGTAGCAACAGCAAATGACGGATTTAGTTTCTAGGACCCTTACCACCACAAAACAAAACTACAATAGAAAACATTAGCATAAGAAGGGTGTGGTCACATGCTTGTAACCCCCCAACTCAGGGAGGCTGAAGCAGTTGGATCACAAGTTCTAGGCTAGCCTCAGCAACTTAGTGAGACCCCATCTCAAAATAAAAACTAAAACGTGCTGGGGATATACCTGAATGGTAGAGCACCCCTGGGTTCATTTTTCAGTACTGCTAAAACAAAAGAAAGGTAGAGAACGTTAGCAAAAAAAAAAAAAATTGTAATGTATTTGCAGAATATCCTATTATTAATTAAATGACATATATTCTATAACTTTTTACAATGGAGTGTCTTATTATTTTCTTTTTTTTCAGTATCAACACAATTTAAAGTTTTATAGAGACTCAACCTGTTCCAGCTGCTCTTCCCCTAAGTGCCCAAATGCCATCAGTCTCCTAGAGAACCAGAATTACTCTGTTCTAATTTGAACTTAGAACTAAATCAGCATATGTCCTAGCATCTGAACATAAATCTGAAACTGAGGTGGGTCAATTTAACAGATTCAGCACTGTGGCAGTAAGCATCACACTAAACAAGATCTATAGAGAAGGATGAGTATATAATGTTTTATCTGTATATATCATATTTCCTTGCTGTAGTAGGACATATCCTGTCCAGATATGCCATCCTTCTATGTAGGGAGGAGGTGCACCTTGGACTCTGTTCATTACAATTATCTTTAAAGTATAAATTTGTTTTTCAGTTTGAATTAATTCAAATTATATGAAATATAGCATACTATAGGTTTCTCCCCCCATCCTTGATTCTAAGATGTTGCATTTATGCCTTAAACCTCAGATAATATTGAACCCTATATATAGTATGTTTTTCCTGTATATGCATTACCCATGATAAAATTTAACTTATAAATTAGACATAGTAAGATATTAACAGCAATAACTAATAGTAAGAGAAAAATTATCACAATAATTATAATAAAAGTTATTTAAAATTTCTCATTTATTTCTGGGGTTTTCCATGTAATATTTTTGGACTGATGGTAGCTGAAACTGCAGAAAGTGAAACCATGGGTAAGATGGGACTACTGTACTTAAAATTACATTCATCAAACATTTATTTGACAAATATTTTTATGTTACATTCCACTTACTCTGCTAGATGTTGTGGATACAGTGATGAAAGACACAGTCCTTAACCTGAAGAAGTTCAGGGGTTAGTGAAGACAAATAAACCAGATAACTGCAAGGGAAGCCTGTATTAGACAGTATAAAAGTGGAACAACTAAACCAGATGGGTCAAGAACTTATAAAAGGAGGTTGAATTTTATTCTGTAGATGAAATGGAACTTTCAAAGAGCCTTTAGCACAATAATAATATGAGTATTTTCCCCTCTTGGAAAAATTTCTCTGATGGCCACAAAGAGAATGAATTAGAGGGCTAAGACTAGTAACTTGGAGCCCAATAGAAGTTCATTAATGGACATTTAGGCAAGAAATATTAATGACAATAGAAATTTATTAGATCAGGAAAAGAATAAGACTATTTATGATGTGACTTTCAAACATAGGTATGGCTAATTTTCAAATCTCTCTATGTGAAGTTCATTACTTTTGATAAACCAAAAACCAAAATAATTCTATTGTCAAGAGTTTTTCTATGCATGATAAAGGATTGGCATTGGTCTGGACAAAATAACTGGACAACCATCTTGAAATTCCATGACTATAAAATCAAACTATAATTAAACTTCAATCCAATATATTTCTCTCTCTCTCTCTCTCTCTCTCTCTCTCTCTCTCTCTCTCTCTCTCTCCTTTTTTTTTTTGTGGTGCTGGGGATTAAAACCGAGGGACTTGTGCATGCAAGGCAAGCAGTCTACCAACTGAGCAACTGAGCTATATTCCCAGCCCTTTAAAAGTTCTTGTTTTCTTTTGTGGTGCTGAGGATTAGAACCCAGGGCCTTGTGCATGCATCACCCTGATATTTCTCAAAGTATTGTCCACAGGCCACATGTAGCAAAGTAACTCACAGAACCTGTTAACCTATAAATTTCCATGCCCCACCCAAGACATACTGAAACAGAGAATAGGTCCCAGGAAGCTCAATATTTTAACAAGTTTTCCAGGAAATTCTCATTCAAATTAAAGTTTGAGGATAATTAATCCAGCCCAAAAGTTCTTAAATCGTGATCTAAGAACTTCTGGGTCTCTGAGATTCTCTCAAGGGTCCATGATATTAAAACTACTTTTGTAATAATATTTGGCCATTATTTACTTTATTCACTATGTTGATATTTACATAGATGATGTAAAAGCAATGGTGAGTAACACTGCTGTCATCTTAAAACCAATTAATATGGGACACCAGACTATTAATTATAGTCTCTACCCCCATGCACTTATAGGAAAAAGAAAATGCCACTTTTACATAAGAATGTCCTTGATGAATCAGTAAGAATAGTTAATTTTATTAAATCTCTACCCTGTACAACTTACATATAGGTATATTTTTGTGTGATGAAATGGGAACTAGGCGTAATGCACTTCCACAGCACACCAAAGTATGATATTTCTCAAGAAAAAGCACTTGTGTGACACAGTTGTCAGCTGAACTAGCTGCTTTCTTCAAACAACTTCTTTTAACTTGAAGACCTGCTGACAATAGCTATTCAGACTTATGTATTTGGAAGACCTTTTGTAAAAATGAAAAATGAACCTGTCATTTCAAGAAAAACAACTGACTGTTTGTTGTTCATGACATAAGTTTTCAAACAAAAATTAGAAAATTTTGAAAACTTTTACCCACCATGTGACTTGATAATTTCCTATTGCTTAGACTTTTCTGATGAGATCAATGGTGATATTAATAACTAATTTATTTTTTGATATCATATAGTCTAGAAATGAGTCACCACTTAGATTTACATTACTCAGTGAACCAATATTTTCCAAATGACCAAGCATAATATTACAAAATTATGGATGAATAAAAGATCCATTCAGCCTACAAGTTAGACCAATAGGTTTTCATTTAACTAAGTAGAAAGAGTTCATTGATATGGCTTCAAATTCTACTTTGAACCTAATGTTTAGAGAAACCATTGAGTTTTAATGTAGTATCAAAGAATATTTACAGCTAATGAAAATTCTTTTAAGACACCACTTAACTTTCCAATTGTATATGTGAATAAAAATTTACTTCATATGCCTCAAATAAAATAACACAGTAGAACTAAAGCAAAGGCAGATATGAACATCCAGCCTTATTTACCTGTCTTCTATTATGTGTGATATTAAAAAGGATTGCCTGGCCACGGGTAGTGGCACATGCCTGTAATCTCAGCACCTTTGGGAGGCTGAGGCAGAAGGACTGCAAGTTCAAAGCCAGCCTCAGTAACTTAGAAAGGCAACTTGTTAGGCAAGGCAACTTAGTGAAATCCTGTCTCAAAATATAAAAAAAAAAAATAAATAAAAAGGGCTGGGGACATGGCTCAGTGGTTAAGCACCACTGGGTTCAATCCTCCCATCTGCCCTGTCCCCCCCCCATAAAAAAAACTGTCCAAACGACAATGCCACTCTTCTTTATTGTACTTTTTGGAAAATATATTAATTTTTAATAAAATTATGTTAATTATATTGGTGTGTGTCTATGATATTTTTAATGAATTGATTAATATTTTTAAAATTGCACACTGTTAAATTCTAATCTGGTATCAATAGAAATAATCTACATAAGCAAACATTGAGGCCCTCAATAACTTTAAAGAGCATAAAGGGTTCCTGAGACCAGAAAATTGGAGAATTGCCTATCTAGCTCTTGGTTTCTTAATGATATACTAAACATAATCACTAGTGGATGTCAGAATAGTTCAGGTAACACTAGGTATTTTTATAAAAATTCTAAAAATTGCTAACCTGTAGCATGACATGTCATGGACATGGTATTTTTTAAAACAAGGTATTTTTTATAACAATTCTATTTTTATTACAATTCTAAAAGTTGCTAACCTGTAAGTGTGACATGTCATGGACAAATTATTCATCTGTGACCATTTAAACACTATTTCCCTAGTGTGTTTGATTTTCCTGGGGACTCCATTTGCCAAAGATATTTTGTATATACTATTAGCAAGTCAGTCATCCACTCCCTGATGAAGTTTGTCTTCGAAGCCAGGCAGGGCACTGTGGTGCACACCTTAATCCCAGAGACTGGGAGGCTGAGGCAGGAGGATTGAAAGTTTGAGGACAGCTTCAGCAATTTAGCAAGACCATGTTTCAAAATAAAAATAAATAAACAAATGAAAAGGGCTGGGGATGTAGCTCAATGGTAGAGTGCCCTGGGTTTAATCCTTTGTATGGGGGGGGGGCGCTACAACTGAAATATTTGGTAGTGCAGAGCAGAAATGCAATTTACTATACCTGATTATATGCTTGCATTTCTTTTATTGGCTTATAAAATGATAATGGTAAAATGTGATTTTGGTCATCTCCTCGCCACCACCCTTCCCCACAAAATACGATTTGTAGAAACACAAAATGTTTAGAACCATTGATTTAAAAAACAGCTTACCAGTACTGTCTATTCTAAAACAGACTAGGTTTTAACTTTAAAGGCTAGTTAGAAACATAATGACATCTTAAAGGAGCATATAGTACTGATTTAGTCTTTCCTAGTGAGCCACAGACATATATTTCCAGATATTTTAAGAAAAAAAAGAAACCATTTTTATATTTGCTTCCTTGATGATGTGTCTATTATTTTAATCAAGAGAACTTCTATGAAGCAGTAAATGTAAGGAACTTAAGTTTGCTTCATCTTGACTGGCAATAATCAAGAGAAAACAAAAAAAAATGCCACAAAACAGGACTTTCAAGAAGGAAAGACCAGTTTGGCTTAAATGTTTAGGTAATCCGTTTTCTGTTTCATAAAAACATCACTAGGGATTCTTGGTCTTTTGCGCTTTGGTATCCCTCTTTGAAATAGTTGGTCTTTCCCAATGTTCCAAAGAATTTGGGCTGTAGAGGGAAAAACAGCTTTTGAAGGCTACTGTGGACAAAAATGAATATTCAGAAGTCCACTTGAATTGGTTCCAGATTTTTCTAATGGAGGAAACATTTGTTATGTTGAAACTCTTCACACTCAGATCTTGTTCATTCTAGATATCAGTGAATTCCAAAGTATTGACTTCATTATACTATCAGGATGTCTGGGAAAAACTGAATATGAACTTAGTTTTAGAATAACTACTTTGGCCTTCAGTTGCCCTTATTACTTGTAGCACTCATTGTGAATATTCTTTTCTAATATTAAAAGTAAAATATTGGTTGAAAGAGATACTAGCACTGCTTTCCTCATGTCCTTCTCTTTTGTGTGTGAATGTCAAGGGAAGTGTGTAAGTATGCTATCACCATGCTTGGAATGTTTTATATCTTGTGAAGATTTTGACATGTTATCATTTAGTATATGGGGGAAAGACTCAGAAGTACAGAATGTACTGTATAGACTGTACTTAATAAATATTTGTTCAATGAATTTGTGCTTAAAAATAAATAATTAAGACTAGATCAAAACTATAATATCATTAATGTTTTAGAAGAAATGAAAGGGGTTGACCACCAGCATGATCTTAGGTTAAAATTCTATACATTGTGATTGCTAGCTAGAAAATTCCCCCATAAAGCTTAGGATAGATACTTTTATTAATATTTTAATGGAATGATAGGGAAGATAGGGAAGAGGGGAGGGAGGGGAAGGTAGGGGGCAGGGGATTAGCAAGGATGAAAGTAATTAGCAAGGATGAAAATAAATGCCTATTACTATTTAGTAATAGTAAAAATAGTTGCTACAGCCTATTTCATTAACTTTGATCCCAAGGTAGGGACATATCAAACCTGTTTTTCATTGTTGAACATTTGAAATTGGAGTTTATATTTCTTCTGCTACTTATTTCTTTTTTTATTTAATTGATTTTATTTTTTAAAATACACAACAGCACAATGCATTACAATTCATATTACACATATATACCACAATTTTTCATATCTTTGTATATAAAGTGTGTTTATGCCAATTTATGTCTTTATGCATGTACTTTGGGGGTTTTTTGCATTACAATTCTTATTACACATATATACCACAATTTTTCATATCTCTGTTTATATATAAAGTAGGTTGACATGCAATTCATGTCTTCATACATGTACTTTGGATAATGATGACCATCACATTCCACCATCCTTGCTAATCCCCTGCCCCCTCCCTTCCCCTTCCTCCCCTCTTCCCTATCTAGAATTCATCTATTCCTCCCATGCTCCCCCTCCCTACCCCACTATGAGTCAGCCTCCTTATATTAGAGAAAACATTTGGCATTTGTTGCTATTTATTTCTAATGTGTTCCTTCTAAAATACTTTAGATAGCCGTGTGAACATGTAATAAAACTTAAGCTACCTCTTATTAATGACTTTGAATTAGGAAGCTTAAGGATTCCTTATAGAATTGGAATCTGTAACACTGCATACAAATGTAATCTCAAGAAAGTGTCATTTAAGTCATAATGGACCCACAAATTTATATTTAAGCAATTAGTATCCAGATTAGCTGTTCTTCAAAATTAAATTTTCAAATACAAAAATAGTATAAATACACTGAATTGTAAAAAAAAAACCAGCTTTTTCTGCTGTTCAACTCTGAAAATATATTTATTAGCTATAACACATTAACACTAATAAATAGTTTACTAGTTTATCTCTACAAATCAGAAAGACATTTAACTTATAATTTTTGTAGTGTGTCTTCATGAATTTGCCCAGTGGTACAGGAAATAAAATGGTGTAAATAGTCTCATAATCACCTTTGAAATAAAGTGCATATTTAGAGAGATGAAATCCTGAAATGAGAACTGTTCTATGACCATTGTTGTCCAGTTAGTGGTCAGTTTTCTTCATCAGATACTGTCAACAAATTTAAGATTTTTTATTTTCTTTAGAGATGGGTGCTATTTTTTTAGAAAACTAGGATGAAATCAATAGTTGATTTGAAGATTCCATAAAGATAATAAAAATGTAGTCGTGTTCTTTTGTCAGATTTGATTTCAGATCCTTAGAAACCTAGTACAACCCTACCACCTTCAGGCAGAAACTGCAGCTCCTGAGTTCAGTGTTATTTTTGCTACAAATTGCTGCTTCCCTTTTCAGATTGTTAACAAGGTTTTCTTTGTGTATTATTATTATAAATAACATTGGGATTCATTTTGACATATTTATACATGCTTAGAATATAATTTGCTCCTCTTCAGTCCTCAGTACTCCCTTTTTCTCTCCCCTCTTCTCCCCCCACTGACCCCATTCTCCTTCTTGTATTCTATTAGTCTTTCTTCCATTTATTTATTTTAATCGGTGCTTTATAGATATACACAATGATGGAATTTCTACATATACATAGCATAATTTGTTCAATTTCATTCCACAGTTCCCTTCCTTTACCTATCCCTCTGCCCCCTCAATCCTCTTCCTCTACTCCACTGATAACTCATCTATTTTCATGGGATCCCCTCCCCTGTTCTCCTTATTTTGCTCTAACTTCCACATATGAGAGAAAACTTTTAAGTTGTGACTTCCTGAGACTGGTTTATTTCACTTAGTATGATGTTCTCCAGTTCCATCCACTTACCAACACCCATTCATCTGTTGATGGATACCTGGTTTTAAGTAAAGAGTATTACCAAGTTGAGGAATATCAGAACAATCATAAAGTAATGTGTTATTTCTACAAATATTGGACATTGAAGGAAAATAATTTTTTATGATGAAGGATATTTAACTAACCTAGTATCAGTTGGGAATGTGATTTGGAAATTATTTTTTCTAGTACTACCATAATAGTTATGCAAAATTCATTTCACTAAGATCATATTTTTCCTAATGGTGATTGACTAATCTATACAATATATTTGCAAGTGCCTACAGGGCAGGGATTATATTTTATTCCTTTTTGTAGCACCACAGCATAGCAAAGTGCCTAACATGTATGTTGATACTCTAATACTTTAGGATGTGGCTCAAGCGGTAGCGCGCTCGCCTGGCATGTGCAGAGTGCTGGGTTCGATCCTCAGCACCACATACAAATAAAATAAAGATGTTGTGTCCACTGAAAACTAAAAAATAAATATTAAAAAATACTTTAATCAACTGGGTGTGGTGGGGCGTATCTGTAATCCCAATGACTCGGGAGGCTGAGGCAGGAAGATTGCAAGTTCAAGAACAACATCAGCAAATTAGTGAGGTCCTAAGGACTTAGTGGGATCTTGTCTCAAAATTTAAAAAAATAAGAAATAAACAGATCTGGGGATGTGGCTCAATGGTTAATCAACTGAGGACCAAAAAAAAAAAAAAAACACTTAATGGATGAGGTTAGCATATTGTCTATATTCTGTATAGCTGGTCTGGTCTATAAGCAGGTTAGTATTAATCTTAATCTGATTGGCACTGTTGTAATTTGAATATGAGATGTTCCCCCAATTGATGTGATGGAGAAATAATTGAATGGATTACTGAATGGTAACTCTAGGCAGGTAGGATGTAGCTGAGAAGGTAGGTTACTGGGTACATGCCTTTGCGGGTTGTATTTTGTCCCTAGCACCTTGGTCCCTCTCTCTGCTTCCTGGCAACCTGAGGCAAGCAGTTTTCCTCTTCCAAATCCTTCCAGCATGATACTCTGCCTCACCTCAGGCCCAGATCAATGAATTTGGCCCACAAGGAATTGAACCTCTGAAACTGTGATCCCCAAATAAACTTTCTTCCTCTAAGTTGTTCTGGTCACATATTTTGGTCACAATAACAAAAAGTTGACTAACACTGTTTAGTCAGTTGACAAAACTTGATACTTTTCAAAGGAGATAGTTGTTTCAGTGAAATTTTGCACTGAAAAGTAGATAACTTCTGAATTTGTACTAGAGTGTACAAATTAATACATCAGCCTTGATTTTGTGTGTGTGTGTGTGTGTGTGTGTGTGTTGCTGGGGATTGAACCCAGGGCCTTGTGTGTGTGAGGCAAGCACTCTACCAACTGAGCTATATCCCCAACCCAGCCTTAATTTTAATGGTTAACTATAAGTATGTTTCGAGGAAGTAGCAATAATTTTATAGACTGTGATAAAACTATTCATTTAATATGTGGTTCTACCATGAGTGAGAGAATACAGATATGTAAAATTCTTCAACATAAATGACATAGACTTAATGATATAAGTTTGGTTAATTGGACTTATCTTCTTGAGGGTCTAGACTCCTCTCTTCAAAGAGGATCAGTTTTCATGAACAATGAAGAATTACTTTGATTTTCTTTCTAGGAAAGGAATATCAATATCTCACTCTTTCAAACAGGTAAAAGATTGTATTTTTGATCATCCCTTTGAAAAAATGCCATTCTTTACATTTTCCAAATTTTGTTTAAAATGAAAAAGATCTTCTAGCCTTTCTGCTCATATTTTAAGTATCCCCCTCACTTTATTTTTTCCTTATAATAAATGGCTAATTATCTGTACAGAATGTTTGTAATTCTTTTAAAAGTCACTAATAGGACTCAGGGTAGAGCTCAGTGGTGGAGTGCTTGCCCAGCATGCATGAGGTTCTAGTTACATTCTTAACACCATGAAAAAAAATCACTCCTAAAGTCATTAATTTTAATTCAAACCATTTGAAATAATCACTTGAAATAACAGCCTATTTCCAATATTTCGTTGGCATAGAAAAACTTAATAACAAACCTCACCAAGGCCTGCTTTTAGCAACAGAAACCAAACTATCAGAAAAAGTTTTTTTTTTCCTGTTCTACAAAAAGAAATCTATTCTTCTTTGTAGTTTCATGGCACCTATCTTATTTTGTGATTTTCAACAGTGTAGCAAGTAGAAAAACTTAACTTCAAATTGTACATAGACTGGCTTTAAAAGTAGCTGTGAAAAAAATAAAAAGAATAAGCAAAGTAAATTTATTACAAGTTAAATTGAATTGTGTACATTATGCATAAGTTTTGACTATAATGTCCAATGGTGAGCTGGAGCCAGCTTGCTGTCAGTTGTACTACTTCTTCCCAGCTCCACTTTCATGTGGCCATGGTGGAAGTATTTACACCATAGATTGTGGTGAACACTACAAATCAGGGCTTCCTGTAACCCTGAAAGCCAATTGTTAAACTTTTACCACTATATCCCTGAATGTATCTAATTGATTTTCATTTGGGGGGGCATACCAGGGATTGAACTCAGGAGCACTTGACCACAGAGCTACATCCCCAACCCTTATTTTTATTTTATTAGAGACAGGATCTCACTGAGTTGCTTAGCGCCTCTCCATTGCTGAGGCTGGCTTTGAACTCGCTATTCTCCTGCCTCAGCCTCCTGAGCCATTGAGATTACAGGTGTGTGCCACCACGCCTGGCTTGATTTTCATTTTTTAAAATCAAATAATAACTTTAGGTTTCATTAAAAATACAGAACTAATGTAGAATAGAGGTGAAAAGCAGAAATACTAAAGCCAAACTGTTTGGGGTACAAATATCACTCCTGCATTGACTAGCTTGTATTATCCTAAACAATTTAGCCAATTTTATCTTTAATTGGGACAATAGCAGTGTCTACCTTGTAGGGTTGATGTGGTGATTAAATATGTTAAGGGCCTAGCTTATAGATAAATCTTATCTAACAACCTCAATTCTGCAGAACATAGCCAGGATTCAGGAAGTAAACAAAAATGTCTGAGCAACCAATATAAATGCCAGAGAGTACTTGCATTGGAAGCTCTCCCAAACTCTTTCTGAAAGCCTGGTTTACTTACTCTTTCTGCAGAACCAAGCTTTATTGTCTTTTCTGAGCCAACAGAAGATTAGAAACATAAGATTAGAGAGTAGTGCTGCTGCTAGAAGCAACAAGTTGAGTAAGAATCTTCCTCCTTCAAGAAACATTGATGAATGTGAGAATTTAAGAATAAGTGAGACCAGTGCTGGGGCTTGGGCTCAGTGGTACCACACTTGCCTGGCATGTGTGAGGCACTGGGTTTGATTCTCAGAACCACATCTAAATAAATAAATAAAATAAAAGCTCTATCGATGACTGAAAAAAATATATATTAAAAAAAAAAAGAATAAGTGAGACTGGCACATGCTTGTAGCCCAGTGGCTTGGGAGACTGAGGTAGGAGGATCAGCAGTTCAAAGCCAGCCTCAGCAAAAGTGAGGTACTGAGCAACTCAGTGAGACCCTGTCTCCAAATAAAATACAAAATAGGGCTGGGGATGTGGTTCAGTGGTCGAGTGCCCATGAGTTCAATACCCAGTACTCACCCCCTCCAAAAAAAAAAAAAAAAAAAAAGAATAAGTGAGACTGGGTGAACTCCAAGGTCCATTCTTGCTCCAAAAATGTATGAATTGGGTAAAAAACATAATAGTTAGGGAAAAATAATACTACATTAAATAATGGCTCACAAACATGATCCAGTGTCAATAATAAAATGGGACCATATCAGATTACTTTTTAAGATGTCTGTTCAAGAACTGGGGCTGGGGCTCTGTGGTAGGGCAGTTGCCTGGCATCTGTGAGGCAGTGGGTTTGATCCTCAGCACCACATAAAAATAAATAAGTAAATAAAGGTATTATGTCCACCTGTAACTAAAAAGAATTTTAAAAAAGATGTCTGTTCAAAATGGTTAATTATAGAATGTCATAGAATAAAAAACTAATCTATTACAAATGAAGATGAAATATTTCTGGGTACCATAGATGTACTAAGCATTAATTTGTTTATCTATATATTTCATAGCAGTCCATTGGAGCTAGTATTCTATGCATTAGATGGATACAGTGGCACAGACCATAATCTCAATGATTTGGGAGGCTGAGGCAAGAAAACTGCAACTTGAGGCCAGTCTCAGCAATTTTTCATAGCCCTCAGCAACTTAGCAAGGTTCTGTTTCAAAATAAGTAAGTAAGTAAATAAATAAATAAATAGGGCTGAGACTGTAGCTTAGTAGTATAGTGCCCTTGGATTCAATCCCCAGTACAAAAAAAAAAAAAAAATTACACATTGAAAATCTAATGGATAACAAATTCCACCATTATGTACAACTATACTATGTATGCCAATAAAAACATGGAAAGAAAATAAATAATGTGTCCTTTTGAGGTTGTGTTACACAAGAGCTTGTACTGGTGTTTCTCTGCTTTCTTGCATCTGGGTAACATGACAGTGATCATCGGTTTTAGAAAGTAGCCCTCACAATCAATAAAACTGTCACAGAATATATTATGAAATTCCATTGCTAATTTTCACTTGAAATATATTTTAATTATTTTTATCAAAATGGTAACATGTTAATACAAAGAAAAAAAACTTTACTAGTTGTAAGATTTAGGCTATAAATCATTCAAATTGAAATTAAAGAATTATCGGGTCATTAATAATGAAGTCTCTTGGGAATATTATGAGTTTTGTAAAAGAAAAGCTCTTTCAGATACTTATTATGAGATATATGTCTCTTCTGCAGAAATAAAATGCTGCTTAGAGATTCTCTTTGAATATTTTTAATTCCAATGCTCAATTTTTGTTTTTGTTAATCTGTGGATTGTTCTATAAAAAGTTTATTATACTTATGAGCTATATACCTATGTTTTTAAAATATGACATGACCAGGTATATTTGAACATGTTAAAAACAATATCTTGGGCTGGAGATATAGCTCAGTGGGTAGAGTGCTTGCCTTGAGTGCATAAGACCCTGGGTTCAATCCCCAGCACCACACACAAAAAAAGAAGAAGAAGAAGAGCAGTATCTTTGTTAATAAAAATTTAATTGTCTAAGAAATAGTTAAAATTAAGTATATGTGTAAAGGTATTTGTTACCTGTAATTTTTATTTATGTTGAACATCTAATTTCCTAACAATACAAGGAAAATCATCCCCATAATTAAGAAATTCTCTCTGCCCTAAAATGTTCTTAATTTGGAGAGGGAGTAAGGCATAGAAATTGAGATGCAAACAAAAATAAGTACTAAATAGGGATTAAAAACAAGTGATGGCCAGGTGCTATGACACACACCTGTAATCCCAGTGGCAATGGAGCCTGAGGCAGGAGGAACAAGAGTTCAAAGCCAGCCTCAGCAACTTACTGAGGCCCTGAGCAACTCAGTGAGAACCTGTCTCTAAATAAAATATAAAAAATATCTGGGGATGTAGCTCAGTGGTTAAACACCCCTGGGTTCAATACCTGGTACCAAAAACAAAACTACAAAACAAAACAAAAAACAAATGATGGGAACAACAAGGAAACATTACTTTCTCAGTCAGAACTTGGAAAGACTATTTAGGGCAACATTTAAACTGGGATTTGGGTAATACATAGACAAGCAGAAAAGGAGAGAGTGTCAGAACAGTCATAGGGCATTTTAGGCTGAGGGAGCAGAAAGAAGAGTTATAAAAATTGAATGAAAATATACAGTCCCATGAAGCTGAATCTGAATATTCATGAGGTGGGGATGTAATACAGATATATCAAACTGGGGCACAGTGGTGCACACCTGTAATCCCAGTGGCTCTGGAGGCTGAGGCAGGAGGATCTCGAGTTCAAAGCCATACTCAGCAAAAGCAAGGTACTAAGCAACTTAGTGAGACCCTGTCTCTAAATAAAATACAAAATAGGGCTGGGGATGTGGCTCAGTGGTCGAGTGCCCCTGACTTCAATCCCTGGAACCCTCCTCCTAAAAATATCAAACTGGAAAAGTCAGTTGAGACCAGATCACATAAGGTTTTACATACTATGCCAAGGAGTCAGACTTTAGCCAGTAACAAATAATCACTGAAAACTTCTGAGCAGGAAGGGAAGAGACATAATCCAAACTAACAATGGCAAAAAAAAAGGAAGGTAAACTCTGATAAAACTTTAAGAGCAGAGGGATACTGAATATAGCACAACCAGTTAGGAGGTTACTGAAATAGTTTAGGCAAGGAAATTATGAAGACCTACATGAAGGCAGCAGAAATGAAAAGAAGGATCTGATCATGGGAGACAAAAAGGAAGTTAGTAGGATGTACAGGAGTAACTAGGTGAGCAGTACACATTCAAACATGATTCTATGGTTTAAACTAGGTTGCCAGAAAGGTTGAGATGCCATTAGTTATGATTGGAACACTGGAGGGGGAGACATTTTCAGATAACTGTAAGAGTATGGAAAAGAGGAGGTATATCCTAATGCTTAGAAATAAATCTTTTATATGATTAGGAAGTGAATTCAGTAGATTTTTTATTGTTGGATTATATATAGCCTGTATGAATATGGATTGTGAGGACTGAAATACAGCATTGTTCCTGATATGTAGACAATGTACATTTCTTGAGTATCTTTGTTTTTTAATCTCCAGCTGACCACAATAGCCAGTATGTTCCTGAGCATCCACCCCTGCCACCCACCTCATATCTTCTAAAAGAATAAAAACTTATTTCTGTTAGCCAAAAAAGCTTATTAGAAGGCCCAATTAGTGATTTTAAAGGAAATCTTTAAAATTATAATACATTCCAAAGTCTTATTCTGCAGGTTACAATATCAGAAATAAATGCTAGATTATATAAATAATAAAAAGTATAGCCATTTTATTGAGACAAGGCTTATAGAGAAAAGATAAATAATGTTTGTGCTTTTAGAGTCCTACTTAGAAATGTAAAGTCCCCAAACAAATGACAAAAAGAGTCACTTACTCGCAAAACTACCAATTCTCCATATACATAAAGAATTTTTTGGTCATATATTCACATTGGAAGATACACCAGAAGGTTTCTACATTTCAGACTCCTCCACTCCCAGTTACTTTTGAAATTTTCTCCCATGTAAGTGAGAATGGAGTGAGTCATTAAATTCTATCAAACTGACTGATCACATATTGGTCAGTAGAATTATTTTTTTTAATTTTTATTTGTTTTAATTAGTTACATATGACAGTACAATGACCTTGACATATCATACATTTGAATCAGATGGGATATAATTTCTCATTTTTCTGAGTGTACAGGTTGCAGAATCACATTGGTCATACAGTCACGTATGTACACACAGCAATAATAATGTCTATTTCATTCTACTGTCCTTCCTTTCCCCCCTTCCCCTCCCCTCCCCTCCCATCACTTCTCTCTACCTAATCTAGGGTAATGCTATTCTTTTTTATATTTTTCTCACATCTTCATACATGTATTTTATATAACGATGAGGGTCTCTTTCCACCATCCATGGTCAGTAGAATTATGAAAGGGTTTAACTAAATGGCTTTCATATACAAAAAAGAATAGTCTTTTGAAAATTTAAGATCTGTTACCAAAGGTAGCAAAATACAACAGTCATTAATATGGTATTATGTAAAAATGTGGATGTGTAACCGATGTGATTCTGCAACTTGTATTTGGGGTAAAAAATGGGAGTTCATAACCCACTTGAATCAAATGTATGGAAGATGATATGTCATGAGCTTTGTAATGTTTTGAACAACCAATAAAAAAATTTAAGATCTGTAATGAATGATACTCTTTGAATATGTTTTTTTGAATTTAATAACTTCAAACAAGGAGAGGATCCTAGTGTGTAGTGTGAGGTATTTCTGTTTGGCCTGATCTTTTGAAGTCTTTGGCTATTGGACCTATAAATTTAAGGGATTATTGCGGGGGGCGGGGATTCTACAATTCACATTGTCTTTTAGGGTTTGTACTCTTAATTTGATCATTGAATTGTGAATATTATTATAATATTGAAATTATATGTTAAACTTTTGTCTAAAGGTCCTTTTAGATTCTTGTTTTTGTGTGGTTGTTTATTCCACATTGGAGTTTGATTATTAACCTTAATTAGTGCCTTAAGCTGACATCAGTGGGAGGTTTCACTGGTCGGTAATACCTTAACATTCAAAGAACTCTTCTTTTGCTTAAGATTATTGTTCTAAGATCATATAAACTAGAAGGAATATAAACCTTGAAAAATATTGGAATGGCTGAGCAATCTGACATTCTTGGGATATAGGAAAAAACCACTTGTCTTTTTTCCAGAAAAAAAAAAAACATATATTTGGGATTAGAAAGGGCATTTTTACAGAAATTATCATTAGTAATAAATTTAATTTAACTTCATATGTCCTTAATTAGCCTGAATAGAAACATTTCCACCAGTTCTATGTGTAATCTTCATTGCTAACCAGATCACATCAATGTAAAACCTTAAACATCTTGGACAAATTTTATATTGCTGTTGAGGATATAGAAAAATGACACATCATGGACATAAATAGGTTGTACATTTTGGTTTACATACATTATGTGTCTCACATTACTATCCTGACATATATGTACTAGTGAATACATACGATAATCTTTCACCCTGTAAGTTGAGAGATGCATAGCTGAATATTTTTATATTTCCCAAATCTCAAATTCTCTGGAACATAAGTCCTATTGTCTACAAGCTAGGGGTCTATTTGTCATTAAAGAAATCTTCATATAAATTGCAAATTGGGCCCAAAAGACAATACTCTTAAATTATGGGTAATTAATCTGAGGAGAGGGGAGCTACCTGCTATATACAATAGCTTCCTTACTAAACTGTGAGGACCTTAGAATCAGTATTCAAGCCTCATGAATGTTTATATCCCCTACAACTTTTATGTATATAGTAGTTGATTGATAAACGTTAATTGAATGAATAAGTAAACTTCTTTTGTCTCATCGTGTCTCATTTTAAATCATTTTAGCAGTTGGATTTTGTATTAAGAGTGTCAAACTAAAACTGAATTTCTTTTCTTACAGGTGCAGGAGACATTGTTGCAATCATGATTGGCAATCTGAAAGGAACAAAAATTCTACAGTCTATTCAAAAAGGCATACAAGTAACAATGGTCATTGAAGTAGGAAAAAAACATGGCCCTTGGGTGAATCACTATTCAATTTTCTTTGTTTCTGTGTCCTTTTTTATCATTACCGCAGCAACTGTGGGCTATTTTATCTTTTATTCTGCTCGAAGATTACGGAATGCAAGAGCTCAAAGCAGGAAGCAGGTTTGTAATGCTCCTCTCTTCCTGTTTGCATTTTAATATATTTCCCTTGCTAGACAAAGATCTCTTTCTCTCTCTCTCTCTCTATATATATATATGTTTTATAAAATATAGTAGTTTAAAATTTATGTCAGCCTCCATCTTCATTTATTTTTTTAATTTGTCAAGGAATTTAATCCTGCCTGATTAAGTCTTTAACACCTCATTAAGGAAGCAGCCAGAATTTAATTATAAATGGGTGAAAATACATGTTCTTTTAAATAAATTTTTTATTATAACAGCCTTCATATTCAATAAAGAAAATTTAGACATTAGAAGGTAAAAAGGAAAAATCCTTCCCAAAATCCAACATATCAAAATATCTGTAATCTCTGCCCAAAGATAACCACTGTTATTTTACATATGTGCCTTTGCATGTGACAGTGAGGCTGAAGAAAGACACTAGGCTAGCTTTCATGAGAAGGCACTAGTTGTGTTCCAAACAATGACATATTCATAATATCTAGCATAGTGTAACATTATTACATAAAAGGTACAAAATATAGAAACAATAGAGCCAAAATACCAAAGTATTATGGAACAAGAAAGTGCCCATGATTCTGTGGTTTTGATCCTGGCACCTATAAATTATTTCTTATCCCCCTGATATCCTCATTCTGTGCTTATTCATAGAGCCTTATTCAGATGTCTGCATGACCACTCCCAAGCATACATCTTCAGTTCCCTTGGCCATACTCTCTGTTACATAGTCTTCTCTTTGGTCTTCATGAGGGATTGGTTCCAGGACCTTCAGATGGATACCAAAATCTGCATATAGGCAATCCATTACGTTATATAAAATGGTGTAGTATTTGTAGAGAACCTGTATATATCCTTCCATTATACTTTAAATCATCTCTAATACAATGTAAGCGCTATGTAAATAGTTGTTGTATTGTATTTTGTAAGAAATAGTGGCAAGAAAACATCTGTACATGTTCATTAGAGACACAATTTTTTATTCTGATTATTTTCAATCCAAGCTTGGTTGATTCAAGCATGCAGAACTCATGGTTATAGAGGGCTGTCTGTACTTGCCAGCAAAATCCAACCCTTCTTAAATCCTACTTGCCACCTACACTGTCTGCACCTTGTATAGCTAAAGTAGCAGAAAAAACATTTACAGCTATACTGACTGATCTGACTTCAAATTTATGACCTTTAATGCTGACCATTAATCATATTATATTTTTCTTAACCATTTACTCTCCTACTTTCCTCGGCGAGTAATCTTACTTTTTTCTTTCTCCTTAAGCATCCAACAACTTTATTCTCACTGTTCCACTGATAAAAATTGAAGCAATCAAAAAATAAGTTCCAGGCTGGGGTTGTGGCTCAGCAGTAGAGCACTTGCCTAGCATGTGTGAGGCACTGGGTTTGATCCTTAGCAGTACATAAAAATAAATAAATTAAATAAAGGTATTGTGTCCAACTACAACTAAAAATATATATATATATATTTTTTTTTTTTTAAAAAGTACTTCCACATCTACCCATCTAAGTGCATTTAAGTCTTTGTCCTATTGCTTTGCTCTATCTTCTGTTACTGTGGATGAACTGTTCCCTTGAAAAGGTCCACTTTCCCTCTGCACAAGATCCTTTTAGTCTTTTGTATACTAAAGAACATTACTCCACCAGTTGTTCTGTGTCACTGTCCTACCACTAACAGAGTTTCCTCTGGATCTTTCCCATCAACACAAAAACATACTATTGTGTTCCTATTTTCAAAAGAATTTTTTCTTGATCCCAGACCAGAAACCTTGGGTTATTTTTACTTCTTTTTTTTCTCACTTCCCACATAATCTCCATTGGTTCCACCTCCATTGTGTATCCAGAATCCAATTATATCTTACACTTGCTCTGGTCCATACCACCATCATTACTTACTCCTCTTCCCTTCAGATATTCTCAACACAATGGCAGAATGGTATGCTACTTCTCCAGAATGTTTGATGGCCTTTCAGATGCTCTTTCAGTAGATTGAACAGAATACAGTTTTATATGTACTGAGAAGTTTCTCCAAAGGCAGTGAATTTCTGTCCACTTCAAGCACTCTTTCTGAAAAGCAAAGAGCAACCAAGGGTGGGAGGATCAATGAGGATTTCTAATAGGAAGAATGTTGAGACTAAGAACAGATGAGAAATTGAAAATTAATTTTAAAAACTTCATAAAGATTAGATATTATATATGTTTTTTTTAAAGTGATGATTATCTCAGTGTTTAAAGTTATTTGACTTCTGTCCTTCTCAGAGAAGTCACTTATCACATTGGTGGCAGGTTCAGCCTGTTACTAGCTATGGTCAAAAGGATGTTTCAAATTCCTTTGCTAGGCTACTTAATAGCTTCACATTGAGTTAATATTTCACATTTGTATGTTATACTGTTTTTATCACTGAAGTGGGAAAGAAATTGCTATCCTGTATGACTAACTATTCAACAGTAACAATAACAAGAGGGTTTGGTTTCTCTATGTTTACTGTAGGTTATGTGTTTTGGTTCTGTAACTGCTATTATATTGAATCAGTCAGCAAGTAATACATTTATAAAAAATCTTTGGTGTTGCACAAGCTTCATTGAACATGTAGCCCTGACCTCATCATTCATTTAAGAAATTTTCATAATTTGTAATGTATTTATGAAAAATTAACCTCTGTAGGCTTGGTCAAGAATAGCATTGAAACTTCTATTATAGAAGGCTTTTGAAAGGGCATCTTTTACTACTTAATGGACTGTATCAATTTATCATTTGTGGACAAAAGAATTAAATATATGGCTGATTATTCTTTCACTTATAAATGTTTGAAAGTTCTACATTATCATTTATATATTTAATTTTCATGACCCCTGATTTATTTTTAAAGACAGAGCTTGATATACATGATGGTTACAACTATCACTTAACATTTAACTCCATTATCTACATTTACTGTTAGAAATGGTGATGAAGTGAGTTATGGAAACTTGCATTATAATATTAAGAAAAATAACGTATTCAGGAATCTCTTCCTTCTAAATATTATGATACATGATATATAATTTCAGGGAAACTGATAATTGTATAACCATAAGTTTTGATGGCTCAAATAAGTCCCCAGAGGTAATGACTTGACATGTCATAGAAAATGTGTCCCCAGCTAACATGGAACTTAGAAATGACAGAATCATTGCTACTAGTGACAACACTTGTCCATATTAATATTTGGTATATGAACAAAGGCCAATTATTCTGGGAAGGTTTAATAAACACTTCTCTGATAATTCCTGATTTATTTTTGTAGCTAAACCAAATTGTATCATAACTATGCTGTGATATGCTATAATACTGGTATTGATGGTAAGATTCAACTACCTTATATAAATCAATCATGTGGTAATCAAATGGATTAATTAGTTGAACTAAAACCTCCTCAGGATGTGATACCAATGGAGAGTAGCCGAAGGAAGAATTAGAACGACTTAGTTTCTTATATTATTAAATAGCTCTGTACAAGTTTATCACAAATTTCAAGTGGCCATAGATCATGGGAGTAAATGGATAACTAAATTAGTACAACAATATAAAGATATTTGTGATGGTCTTATGGACTGGAGAAATTGTACCTTTGGGAGTTGTTTCTACCACTTGAATGCTTCTACAAGTATTAGGTTTATATAATGTTGTTCAATCTATATACATATATATATATATATATTATACAAATACTATACTATATAAATATAATACTGTACTATAATAATAGAAGTATAACATGTATATATAAATAGTGTATATGTAAGAAATATTTATACATAAATATATTTATATATAATGTATGTATACTATTGCACATATAAATGCTAATTATAGTAAATAAATGTTATATAAAATATAGTATTTATATAAATACTATATTGACACTGCACTGATTGCTTTGTAGATTGCGAAAAAAGAGATAACAGCAGAACTATCTGCTTACTCCTTGCATGTCCCCAAGGTAGCCTTGATTGGATCTTAGCCATGGGAATGTGGCCCTCAAAGTGATCCGTATGATAATGATTGATGATAATGTTATATACACCTGAGGCAGTGGACCATGTTGTACCAGTTTGTCAAGTTTGCTTTGTACAACAATTCATTCTGATGCTATGCACATTTCAGTGTTGGGGACCTGAGTTTCAAGTAACATGGATGGTTGCTAATAAGAAACCCATAGTAACCAGCCCCCAAATCCAAATCTCTCATCCTGATACTCAAACTGTTTGTTTGGGACACCCATGTCCATATAGTTTGGTATAAGAGAATAACACTACTACTATTCATCTAGATGAGGATGGGCTAGGATACATTAGTATCTTGAAAATTATTCTTGAACTTTAAGCATTATTAAAAATTATCTGAAATATTACCAATTACATTTAGTTTTCTCTATTCCAGTAGTACATGAAATTAACTGGGAGATTCATCAGATATCTGCATACTATACTATTCTCAACATATACAAATATGTGGTTGGTGTGTTTGCATGTATGTATCTGTTCCTGCCTAAATTTGAGAATTTTTCAGGGCCTTTTACAAGACCATGAGAATTGTGGCTCTTATATAGAGCAGGTTAAATAAACACTTGTCTAAGTGAGGTCTAGTTTTACAGTCTTTTTTCTGACTTTCTCATCAATCAAACGGAGACTAAAAATGGGTCCCAATTTTTATAGATTTACTTATTTAATTCTTCATTTATATCACTATTTCTTTTTTGAGACTTCTTTCTCACTAGGTTACTGTGTTAGTCCTCTTTCTGTCACTGTGAGAAAATGCCTGAGATAAATATCTTAAAGGAAGTGAGGTCAATTTTGGCCCATGGTTTCAGAAGTTTCACTGTATGGTCATTTGGCCCCTGTCACTTTGGGGCTTGTAGCAAGGTAGAAAGAACATCATGGCATGAAACATGTGGCGAAGCAGAGCTATTCACTCTTGACCAGGAAGCCAAGAAAAAGGGAAGAGGTTGACATCCTAATATTTTCTTTAAGGACACACCCTCAATGATCTAACTTCCTTCACTAGGCTTCACCTCCATAGGCTGGCAACCAAACCTTTACCACATGATTCTTTGAGGGACACTTAAGATTCAAACCAGAACAGTTACTATGGTTGGTCTTAAAGTTCTTGGGTAAAGTGATCCTACTGCCTCAGCCTCCAGAGGGCTGGGTCTACAGGCTCACCCTACCATGCCTGGCTTATATCACTAATTCCCCACCCCACCCCTGCAGCTTTATTGCAGTATAATTAACAAAGGAAAATTGTATCTTTTCAAGGTATACAAAATGATAATTTGACATACATTATATACTGTGAAGTCATTACCACAATCAAATTAACACATTCATCACCACACAGTTATACATAATTACGTGTGTGTGTGTGTGTGTGTGTGTGTGTGTGTGTTGTGAGGACACTTAAGATCTACTTTTAAAAAATTTCAAGTAAAACATCAGATCTCCAGAACTTAATTGTCTTCATAAAATGTTGAATTCATAGAAGCAGAGAACAGAATGGTAGTTTTCAGAGGCTGAGGGTAGGGAAAAAGGGATTGTCAAGGACGAAGTTTGGTCAAAGTGTACCAGCTTGCAATTATATTGCAAATTCTAAAGGTGTTGATTGTCTCTCTTCATAAAGGGCTATAATCTGAGAAATAACCTATTTACTTAGTCAAATTCTCCCTTTCTCCCCAACTTTTCCTCACAGTGCATTTCTGTACACTGCTCATGGTGCTTATCTTTATGGGAATGGTCTATACTCCTATGTATCTCTCTCTGAGGTTCCACAGATTTGTGGGAAGCTGTTTAATAGCCTGCACCTCCTCTTTCCTGTAGGAATACTTTTATTCAAGTATTATACATAGGTTTTCTTGTACAGAACAAATTTCTTTAACTTTTCATATACACCAACTACCACATAGCTCAGACCTCAAGTTTATTCTCAAGAATATATCTGAGGAATTCAGGTGCAGTAGTACACACCTATAGTCTCAGTGACTCCCAAAGCTGAGGCAGGGGGATTACAAATTTGAGGGAAACCTCAGCAACTTAGTGAGAACCTAAGCAACTTAGAGAGACCTTGTTTCAAAAAATAAAAAAGGATTGGAGATGTAGGTCAGTAGTAGAGTACCCCTGGGTTTCATTTCCAGCACCTTCGGAGGAAAAAAAGAGGAAAAGAATCTTCTTACTATAATTCTTGATTTTAAATAGCTTGCTTTACAAACTCTGAGCCAAATTTATGAAAATGTTTATTTTTAAAATGAGGTGATTTACGTGCAGGAAAATCTAGTTTGCTTGTATTTACCCTCTTTTCTTGCTTTTGCATACCCTGCCTCTACAAAATAATTAGGTTTGCCTGCATAACTAATGTTATTCATGAGAATTTCAATTAAGCCGAAAGCTAAATGCCCTGTGACCAATCAGGCTGGCAAATCACCAGACTAAAGCATATATTTTACCTAATTGGGTATAAATACACAAATGAACTAAGTAGAATACCTTTGCATTTACTCCAATTTTAAAATTTAACATTATAATAAAGAATAAGAATTGGTCTCATTTTTCATTTTCAGCCCCACTGAATTCCCACTCATAAGCAAAAGCAAAACAAAATGAAAACTATATATATATATATATATATATATATATATATATATATACATACATACACACACACGCGCGCGCACGCACGCACGCACGCACGCACGCACACACACACAAAATGGGTAGAGCCATCAAAGCTTTTGACTAGTCAGAGTAGTCACATTAAGCTTCTGTTAGGAAAATTGGCCAACAACCAGCTTAGTTTTCAACTCAACTGCCAAATCTTCTGACACCAGGTATTTTTTAAGATTGAGAAGTAGGAGAGAGGCTTTTGGTATAATATACTTATTTTAAAATTTTTCAGAATTATAGTGAGTAGCCAATTTAGAAAGAATTTTAAGATTGGGTAATAGCTAACTTTGAGGGTTTTTTCCCTCCTATTTCTCTCATTTATCTTCTCAAGGAATGTGAAGCCTTTTAAAGGCTTCTTTGCTGTTGCACAATGGAAGCAGTGTGCTATAGTGGAGAGATCATGGGTTTTAAAGCCAGATAGAACCTGTGCTTGAATTGAATCACAGCTCTGCAACTAACCAGCTGCCTGGACTTTATTCAAGCTTCATAAGCTTACTTTTCTTGCCTGTAAAATTTGTACATTAAAATACCTATTTACAAGGTTGTTAATAATTACATACAGTGACACATGTAAAAATCATAGAGTTGAAACTGACACATGGTAGGAGCCCAATAAATTCCCTCTAAACCCTTCTTTCTCAAATTTAGTGGATTTGAGGATTTAAATGAGCAAAATTGGCCAGGATTGGTGGTGCCTGCCTGTAATCCTAGTAATTTAGGAGGCTGAGACAGGAGGATTACAAGTTTGAGGCCAACCTCAGCAACTTAGCAAAATCCTGTCTCAAAATAAAAAGGGCTGGCGATAGAACAGTGGTGGAGTGTCCCTGAATTCAGTCCCCAGTACTAGAAAAAGAAAAGCAAATAAGTAAAATGGAGAGGAGTCTTGTTTGAACAAAAAGGAAGAACAAGAAAACCCTGAAAATCTGTTTATATTTTCTAAATTTAGAAAATATTATTTGAGCAATTACTATCCACTATGGGAATTGTTTTAAAATACTAAGACCCAGTCCTCTAGCTACTCACAATCTAGGAGGGGGAAAAGACAAATGAAGAATGCAATTATAGAATATGATAAGAGGTGGAAACCATGGGCTACTGAAATGTATAGGGTAGAAGGGAATTCTGATATGTTGGCAAAGCACTGGGTAAGTGTCTAAATTTGTATAATAAGGTAGAAAGGTTCTTGAAGTTCTGATTTTTAAGGAATAAGATAAATTACCATTTGCATTGCTAAATATTCTCTTTAAATGTGGAGGAATATTTGGGCACTCAAATGTTAAATGATATTGTGCAGATAATATATCATATTTAATATATAAACTCTTTGATCCTAATGTTGTTGTCATATTTTGGTGTTTTAGAGGGAGAATTGTATCTTGGAACTGTTGCTATCAGTGTGAGAGTGAAATATTTTGAGTACCAATGGCAATTTTATGAGTAATCTTCATTGAAGCTCATTTCACCAAAATCACTTGTCTCACATCCATATTTAAAGGAAATGACTTTTCTTTATATAAACTCAACAGAAGATATTGAAAATATCCAAATTTCATTTTTTGAAAATGGTTTCTTAGAGCATTATAATTGTACATAATAATGGGGTTCATTTAAAATATACATAAATGCATAGAACTTAATTTGCTCCATTTTAATCTGTAGTACTTCCTCATTCCCTCCCCTCTTCCTTCTCCCATTCTCCTTCTCTACTCTACTGGTCTTCCTTCTATTTATTTATTGTTTTTCTAATTGGTATATTATAGTTATGCATAAAAGTAGAATTCATTGTGATATATTCATACATGCACATAGCATAAAGAACTTCAGTTCAACTTACTACAGTTACATGTGCATACCAATGATTATAGCAGCACAATTCACAATACACAAGTTATGGAACCAGCCTAGATGCCCATCAACAGATGACTGGATAATGAAAATGTCGCATGTATACACAATGAAATATTACTCAGCAATAAAGAAGAATGAAATTATGTCTTTTTCTGGTAAATGAATGGAACTAGAGAACATGCTAAGTGAAATAAGCCAGACTAAGAAAGTCAGGGGTCAAATGTTTTCTCACATATATGGAAGCCATAGAGAAATATGGAATTAGAAATAAGGGGAATCTCATGAAATGAAAGGGAGAACAGTGGAATAGAGGAGGAGGATCAAGGGGGGAAGTAGGAAGGATGGGAAAGGGGAGGAAATACAGAATGAAACTTACCAAATTATGCTGTGTGCATGTATGAATATACCACAATGAATTCCAAAATTTCCTGTGAAAGTTTTATTTAAAGGACACTTCATTAAATATTGTTTTGTGCTATGCTGCAAATTCTCTTGAGATTGTTTTAATGATTAAACAAATCTCTTGTTTAACATCTTGTGGCATCTTGGATTTTGCCCTATAGGTTTTTGGTATTCTCCCTTCCTCCACCACCACCTTTTTTTTAGCACTGGTCTAATTTAAGTTTTACTGTTATTCTGGGAATAGACTCAGACATTTTTGAGTTTGCCTTGGATCCTGCACCTCAAATTAATTTGCATTAAAATATTAGGTATAATTAAGTAAGTTATATATTTGACATTCATTCCTAATAAATTGATAAGTGTTAGCACTGGAGACTCAGGCATTTATATTGTGTTGAATTAAATATTTTGGATTGAGAAATCAGACTGCATAGACTTAATCAAATCAATACCCTGGAGAGGCATCACTTCAATACCAGATGTTTCCCCAATTGGGTTACAGAACTTGTTGCTTAAACCTAAATCTGAAGTGCTTTGAAGACAAAGTGCAAAATGATTATCAGAGACATATTATCGTGTACACTACTGCCTCCCCATAACACACATCCATTTTCTCTTAGTGGCTCTACTTTTTTTTCTCATTTGCATTTTCTCTTCTCAATGTCTAAATAATTCATGATCTATGTAAAAAGAAAGTAGTGAAGTTTGGAAATCTAGGCCAGGCCAGGACTGGTGGTTCATTGAAAGGATTGTCACCAGTTTGACAGACCATAGAATCAAGAAACTGATATCCAGGTACGGTGACATATGCCTGTAATCTCAGCAGTTCCAGAGGCTGAAACAAGAGAATAGTGAATTCAAAGCCAGCCTCAGCAACAGCAAGGCATTAAGCAACTCAGTGACACCCTATCTCTAAATAAAATACAAAATAGGGCTGGCGATGTGGCTCAGTGGTTGAGTGCCCCTGAGTTCAATCCTTGGTACTCCCCCCCAAAACAAAAAACTGGTAAAACATCAACAGATAGCTGAATTTTGGATAGTTAGATTGTAATGGACTCTTAGAATATAAAGATCAGAGTTCCATTACCAGTTATATCATTTAAAGTCTGCATGCCCTTTTTAATTATTAGGTTTTTTTCTATTATTGGTGCATATTAATTGTACAGAATAGTGGACTTCATTGAGGCATATTTGTAATGGATAAAAACAAATTGAGCTGGGTATAATGTCTTATGCCTATAAACCTAGTAACTTTGGAGGCTGAGGCAAGAGAATTTTAAGATTGATGCCAGCCTCAGCAACTCAGTAAAGCCCTAAGCAACTTAACAAGACCCCGTCTCAAAAAAAAAAAAAAAAAAAAAAAAAAAAAAAAAAAAGCCAGGTGCAGTGGTGCATGTTTGTAATTCCAGCAGGTCAGCAGGCTGAGGCAGGAGGATTGTGAGTTCAAAGCCAGCTTCAGCAGTTTAGTGAGGCCATAAGCAACTTAGTGAGACCCTGTCTGTAAACAAAATATTTTTTTAAAAAGGGCTGGGATGTGGATCAGCACCTCTGGGTTCAATCCCTGGTAACATACATACATACATACATACATACATACATAAATAAGGCTGGGGATGTAGCTCATGGTAAAGTACCACTGGGTTCAATCCCAGTACTAGAAAAACAAAACATAATTTGATCAGTTTCACTCCCCAGTATCTTTCCTACCCTATTATTCTCCCTCTATCCTACTGTTCTTCCTTTTGATATCTTGGAGTTTCTTTTTGTTCTTGATTTATTTTGTTCTGCTTTTACATATGAGAAAAAAGAGATGATACTTTTCTGAGTCTAACTTACTTAGTTCAAAATTATGGTCTCCAGTTACATCCATTTTCCTCCAAATGTCATAATTTCATTCTTCTTTATGGCTGAATAAAATTCCATTACATATCTATATCTATCTATCTCACATTTTCTTTATGCATTCAGCTGTTGATGGATGGCTTGGCTGATTCAACAATTTGGTCATTGTGAACTGTGCTGCAATAAATGTGGGTATGCATGTATCTGTAAAGTATGCTGACATTTCTCTTGGACAAATACCAAAGAATGGTATAGTTTGATCATAGGGTAGATCTATTTTTTTTAACTTTTAGAGAAATCTCCATACCAATTTTCATAGTGGTTCTACTGATTTACATTCCCTTAAACAGTATATAAGAGTTCCTTTTTTCCTGCATCCTCACCAGCATGTGTTTTTATTTATATTCTTGATGACTGTCATTCTAACAAGAATGAGATGAAATCTCAGTGTAGTTTTTATTTGCATTTCCCTGATTGCTAAGAAAGTCATAGATTTTTCATATAATTGTTGGCTATTTGTATTTCCCCTTTAGAGAACTATCTGTTGAGTTCCTTTTCCCATTTATTGATTGTGTTATTTGCTTTTATAATGTTGAGCTCTCTGATTTCTTTTTACATCCTGGTTTTTAATCCTTTGTTGGAAGCTGACAAAGATTTTTTCTCTCTGCTGGATGCATTGGTGCATTTCTGTAATCCCTCTGGCTCAGGAGGCTGAGGCAGGTGGATAGCAAGTTCAAGGCCAGCCTCAGCAACTTAATAAGACCCTGTCCCAAAAGAAAAAATAGAAAGGATTGAGGATATAACTCAGTGGGAAAGTGATCCTGGATTCATTCCCAAGTACAAAAAAAAAAAAAAAAAGTATTTTCTCCCATTCTATCTATTGTCTCCTCACTGTTAATTGTTTCCTTTGTTATGCAGAAGCTATTTAATTTGATGACCTCTCATTATCTCATTTGTTGATTATTTTATCTCCTGAGCTATAGGAATCTTATTGAGGAAGTGGTTAGCTATGCCTATATGTTGAAGTGTTTATTTTTCTAACAGTTGCAAAGTTTCCAGTTTTGTACTTAGATCTTTGATCCATTTTGAGTTGACTTTTATGCAGAGTGAGAGAGAGGGATCTTCTACATGTGGTTTTCAGTTATCCCAGCACCATTTGTTAAAGAGGCTGTCTTTTCTCCAATGTGTTTTTGCAGCTTTATCAACAATCGGATCATTATAGCTATGGAGATTTGTTTTTGTTCTGTTCTATTGGTCTATTTGGTTTTGGTTTTGTTTTTGTTTTTTGTTTGTTTGTTGCCAGTACCTTGCTCTTTTTTGTTGTTGTTCCTATGGCTCCATACTATATTTTAAAAAAAAATATTTACTTTTTAATTATAGGTGGACACAGTATCTTTATTTTATGTTTATGTTATGCTGAGGATCGAACCCAGTGCCTCACACATGCTAGGCAAACACTCTTCCTCTGAGTCACTACCCCAGCCCTGTACTATAATTTGAAATCAGATGCTGTGATTAAGCATTGCTCTTTTAGCTCAGCATTGCTTTTGCTATTCTGCATGTTTAGTTCTTCCACATGAATTTTAAGATTGTTTTTTCTACTTCTGTAGAATACCTATATTGGTGGGCATTACATTGACTCTGTAGAACGCTTTTGATAATATGGCAATTTTAACAGTATTAATTCTGTGTATCCAAGAGTGTGGGATGTCTTTCAACATTCTAGTGTCTTCTACAATTTCTTTCTTCAGAGTTCTGTAATTTTCATTATAGAGGTCTTTTACCCCATTGGTTAACATCCAAGTATTTCGTTTTTTGAGGTTATTGAGAATGGGATAGTTTTCCTGATTTCTTTCTCAGTAGATTCATTATTGTAGTGTAGGTAAATTATTGATTTTTATATGTTTGTCTTTGTCTTTTTACTTTGCTGAATTTGTTTATCAGCTCTAAAAGTCTTCTGGTGGAATATTTGGGGTATTTTAGATATAGGGTCATGTAATCAGCAAACAAAGATGACTTGTTTTTTTCTGTTTATATCCCTTTTACTGTCCTTCTCTTGCCTGGTTGCTCTGTCTATTCATATTTTCTTCAGGGTGTTCATCATTAAGGGGTGTTGAATTTTGTTGAGGATCTTTATTACATATATTGAGATGCTCATATGATTTTTGTCCTTGGTTCTATTTATGTGATGTATTACATTTTATTGATTTGTGTATTTTGGACCACCCTTACTTTATCACTACATGCCCTTTTGGACAAGTTATTTTACTTTTCCAAGCTTCTAGTTGCTGTGTGTGTGTGTCTGTGAGTGTGTGTGTGTGCGCGCGCACCAGGGATTGAACCTAGGGGCACTTAAGCACTGAGCTATATCCGCAGCCCTTTTTATTTTGAAATGGGGTTTCACTTAGTTGCTTAGGGCTCACTAAATTGCTGAGTCTGGCCTTGAACTTGCAGTCCTCCTGCCTCAGCCTCCTGAGCCACTGGGATTACAGGTGTACACCACCACATCCAGCCTAGTTGCTTATCTTTAAATGAGATTCTTACCTCCTTTAGGGGATTGTCATAAGGAATAAATGAAGTAATGGATATAAAAATGATTTTAAAATATCTATCAACTGTATAAATATAAGGAAGTACTAGAAGTAGTAGCTTCCTACACCAAGCCACAGGTGGGTTCCTTTATGTAACTCTCAGCTTCACGGTCTGACAGTAACCAACTCTCATATTTTATTTTATTCTATTAAATATTTATTTAGTTTTTAGTTGTAGTTGCACACAATACCTTTATTTATATGTGGTGCTAAGGATCAAACCCAGGGCCTCACACATGCTAGGTGAACGCTCTACCACTGAGCCACAATTCCAACCCACCAACTCTGATATTTTAATCAAGACATTTTTCCCCTTTAGGCTTCAGTTTTCTCATCTGTCACAATAAATGTTTCCTAGGTGATCTGAAGATCCTAAGTTTCCTCCATTCACCATTCCTCTATTATTTATTTATAATGCAAGCAACAAAAACAGAACAGAAGATACTTGTGCCAAAAAAAGACCCATCATAGAAACCCCTTTTAAACTCACAATGAAGTCCCAAAATGGGAGTGAAAGGGCTTTCATTAGCACCTCTTTTCTACTTAGAACCTAGCTCTACTTGCTGATCAGGTAACAATTTAAGAGGTTGCTTCTATTCCTGTGACAGTAAGGAAATAGTTTGGCTAGTAATTTCTTTAGCTTTAAGCCAAATACCTTTCACAAAATGATATATATTATATAGGAGACAGGTTGGGCATTAAGGAGTTTCCTTATCTACCTGGACTATGGACTATCCCCTTCCAAAATATGATTGCTAAAAATATGTATAGACATATTACAAGTACCCATTAATGCTTACTTATGAATGGTAGCTTATATTTTCATTTAATAAACATTTTATTGAACATCTGCTATATCATAGGCATTATATTAGATACTCTACTTGCATTACCTCTAATTTTCATGTAACCTAGATGTCAGTTGGTGACCCTGGTAAGGAGGGGGAATTTTTACAGGGGCATAAGGAAGAAGCTTACATTCTTACAATGACCTCTGGTTCTGAGCACTTACTTTTTGCTAAATTTCTGTTAAGTTTTTTTTTTTCTTTTTACAGTTTAAAATAGAAAGATTGCTTATCATCTTGCCATTCTGAACATACTATTTTTATATTCCACACAGCATCCACCCAGCTGTGAAGCCTAAGCTCTAGTTCCGTTTACACATATATTCACTTGAGGCATTTTTATATACAGTAGATTTTAGGAAAGGAAGGGAAGGATTTCTTTGCAACAGTACACCATATTAATACTAATTATCTTATATTACCTGGGATATTTTTTTCATTTGGACAGTTTACCCCACATATGACAATCTCTCAATGATTCCTCCATATTCATAATATTTTCCTCACCTTTTTTATTCCTCCCATACCCCAAATTCACTTCTGATTCAATGATGCATAAGTTTTTAGTGTGAGTTCTCTAAGTGAGCCTTGGACTTGACTTTGAATTTCCAAAGGTTTCTAGATATGTGCCCAGTGAAACAAAGGTGGCTATTCACAGAATCCATCCTCCTTACTAGGCAATAGAGGTTATAAACAGCATTTTCCTCTTAAACCAAATATTTTCAAGTAAATAAGCTGAAAGTATTAAGTGAAATGTCTAGAATTACTCATTGAGTAAGTAACAAAAATTTTAATCCAGGTCCATTTGAATTAAATTCCTATGCACTTTCCACCAAATATGTCGCATTTCAAAAAAAGACTTGGAAATAAATTCTGGAGGAGATGTGGAGAAAAAGGAACACTTTTACACTGTCAGTGGGATTGTAAATTAGTACAAACATTATGCAAATCAGTATAGAGTTTCCTGAAAAGACTAGGCATAGAACCACCATATGACCCAGCTATACCACTCCTCAGTACTTATCCTAAAGAATTAAAGTCATCATACTATAGTGACACATGTATAACCATGTTTATAACAGCACAATTCACATTAGCCAAACTATGAACCAGCTGAAGTTGAATGAATGAATGGAGAGACAAAATGTGGTATATACACAGAGTAGAATTGAGCATGGCAGTGCATGCCTGTAATCCCAATGACTCAGGAGGCTAAGGCAGGAGGATTGCAAGTTCAAAGCCAGCCTCAGCAACTTAGGCCCTAAGCAACTTAGTGAGACCCTGTCTCAAAAAATAAAAATGGCTGGAGATATGATTCAGTGGTAAATCACCCCTGGGCTAAATCCCCAGTACTAAAACAAACAAAAAATCCACAATGGAGTTTTATTCAGGCATAAATAAAAATGAAATTATGTCATTTGCAGAAAAATGGCTAGGAATTGAGAACATTATGTTAAGCAAAATAAGCCAAACTCAGAAGGTCAAGGGTTGTATGTTTTCTCCCATATGTGGAAACTACAGAGAAAAAGGAAAAGAAAGGGAGGGCAGGAATCTCATCAAAATCAAAGGGAGATCTGTAGAGGAAAGGGAACAGCAGTGGGAGGTGAGGAGGGAAAGGAGAAATACTAGGGAATGATACTGGCCAAATTGTATTGTGTGCATATAATGTAATATAGTGTAACAACGAATCCACTACTATACAATGTACCAATAAAAATGTGGGGAAAAAAGAAAGGGATCACTTGAGGAACAGAACTTTGACCCACACCTGAGCAGGATCACTGGGATTTGCATGAACATTGTATCTCTGCACCAGCTGTCCTTGATCCACAGCTATTGTGTGCATGTAGGAATATGTAACAACAAATCCCACCATTATGTACAACTATAATGTACCAATAAAAATGCGGAGCCAGGCACGGTGGCACACACCTGTAATCCCAGTGGCTCAGGAGGCTTAGGCAGGAGGATTGCCAGTTCAAACCCAGCCTCAGAAAATTAGCAAGGCACTTAGCAACTCAATGAGACCCTGTCTCTAAATAAAATATCAAAAAGGGATGGGGATATGGCTCAGTGGTTGAGCACCCCTGGGTTCACTCCTCAGTACCAAAAAAAAAAAAAAAATGAGGGAAAAATTGGAAAATATTTACTTTAAGGTACTCTGCACTTTAAAACACGAAAAATGATTTGGAAATTTATAGCATCTGAATCCATTTGGAATAGGGACATGTAGCTTTATCATCACCATCCCAAAGACACTATTTAAGAAAATAGGAAAATGTAATAAGTAAAATAGTTTCAATAATTTGAAAAATGCTGCTTGATATCAGATAAATGAGGCATTTATTATGGTTAATTAAATTTTATCTTTTAAAATTCATTTGTTCATTGACATTCACCTGATAAATATTAATTAATACACTCCACCTTTTTAAACCATGCATCTTTAAAATTACTTTTTCTAATATCTGATTTTTTTATTACAGAGACAATTAAAGGCAGATGCTAAAAAAGCTATTGGAAGGCTTCAACTACGTACTCTGAAACAAGGAGACAAGGTGAATTTATTATTTTAAAATGCTGTTTGTGTTAAAGCAATACTAGCAAACCATTGTTCAAACAAAATGTTCTTCCAGTATACTTTTCTTTGCCTTTTATGAACCATATTGGATTTTTAAAAAGTTGTTTGATGCTGAATAATGTCCACCAAAGATATCTAAGTCCTAATATCTGGAATGTTACCTTATGTGGCAGATATGATTTTGCAGATATGATTAACTCAAGGAAATAAAGACAGGGAGATTATTTTACATTATATGAAGATGTCCTAAATATTATCACAGTGTCCTTATAAGATAGAGGAAGAGAAGGATTTTATTATAGCACAGTAGAACAAGTGACAGTGGAAGCAAGACACTGGAGAGATGCGAGAAAGAGGCCATAAGTCAAGGAATGCAAGCAGCTATTTTTTTTTAACCATACTAGATATTTACTGAAAAAGGGGGAGAGAAACCCCTATTTTCACATAAAGTCCTATACACAATTGCTCATAGCAGCTTTTTTTGTAATTGCTAAAAAGAACCTGAATGTCCTTCAAATGGTGAATGGATAAACTTGGCATACCTATGTCATGGAATACCATTTTGCAATAAAATAAATGTAAGAACCCTATGGATATATACAGCTACATGGATAATCTCAAAAGTATTATGTGAAGTGAAAGAAACAAGACTCAAAGACTAGATAGTACATGATTCTATTTCTATGATATTCTGTAAAAGCCCAAAGTATAGAAACCGGAAAGTGGTTTCCAGGAGCTAGAGGTGAGAGAAAGTATTAATTACTAAGAGGTATGGAGGAATTTGCTAGAGTAATGGCACTATTTTTACTTTGATTGTGGTGGGGAGTAAGTGACTGTGTATGTTTGTCAAAACATGCAGAACTGTATACTAAAAGACTATATGTGAATTACTATACCTTAATTTTTAAAAATGGGAAAACAGCTATAGAACTTATGCAAATGATGTTTTATGAAGTCCAAAATCAGGGAAAAGAGTCTAAATCAATGTATATGATCTTATTTGTTCTGTTCCCCTTTTTTGTTGCCTTTATCCTTTTACCTTTTTAAGCCCAAATAAATTTAAATCACCTGTTGAAACTTTACATAGTCACTTAGTGATAAGATGCTTCTACATTTATAAGAAGTTATGCTAGTTAAATATATGGACAGTCCAATCTTACTCCAAAGTTTAACTCATTTTTTCTTATCTACCAGAGTAACAATAACTATTTGTTCATAGGAAATTGGTCCTGATGGTGATAGTTGTGCTGTGTGTATTGAATTATATAAACCAAATGATTTGGTGCGCATCTTAACCTGCAAGTAAGTTTGACGTTCTTTTATAACATCAATAAAAAATTGCTGACTCACAAAATGATTGTGATGGGGAAAACTATTTTGAATGTTTCCTAACTGGTGCAGAGAGTGTGTATGTTTAACTTATCTTCAATTAAATATAAAGGAGTTTTTTAATTAATGACACTCTAATCATACCTACTCAGTGGGAGGATCATAAATTTGAGGCTCATCAGACAATTTAGTAAGACCATGACTCAAAATACAAAATAAAACAAAGGGACGAGGATGCAATTCAGTGAAAAAGCAATCCTGGGTTCAATTGCCAGTACCACAAAAAATAAATAAATAAAACTGAAATTGGTAGAAGTCAAATTGTATACTTTCCACAATCCAGTACAATTTATTCTGAACTGATTTGATACACAACTGAGAATTAGTCAGCAGAACACACACACATACACACACACACACACACACACACACACTCACACACACATACATGCACACACACAAAGGCAATACTAGATTATTTGGTTTTAAATGCATTATAATAATTCCATTGATAAAAAAATAAAATAGATTTATAAGCACCAATTTAGAAGTCTTCACTCAAGGTTTTTGTTTGCTTTTTTAAAATTATCCTTTCCTGAAGATTGCTCTTAAGACTCTTACCACTCTTTCTTTTAGCTGTTGAATAGAAGTGTTCTTGGAACATATTATATTGGTTAAAGCTTCAGTATCATGTTGTACACAGTATTTTGTACTGTGTTGTTGAGAACGACTATACCATTTTACAATTAAAGAATTTATAATTTCAATTGTGTAACATTTGAAATACTGAACAGTCTTAACTCAGGTTGTTAGGCATTTTCAAGTAATGTGTACTGAAAATCCTTTTTTGAAACTAAAATAATATGGTTTATATTTAAAAGTACTATATGAAGAAATTTCAATTTTTATTTCTGTGGCTTGTTCTTTGTATTAATAGTGCATTTTTAAAAGAAAAAAAAAGCATCCATTCAAAGACTAAGTTGTGCTACAGCCTGCTAATAAATGTTAGGCAAAGTGTTGTTGTTACATCTTATAACTAAATTATGCATTTTCTCCCTTATTAGCCATATTTTCCATAAGACATGTGTTGACCCATGGCTGTTAGAACATAGGACTTGCCCCATGTGCAAATGTGACATTCTCAAAGCTTTGGGAATTGAGGTAAACATCACTCTTTACCATTTATATTAAGGAACTTAAGCAGTATGTTATTTATGTGCATGAGCATTCAGGAAAATAACAATATTATTTTTAGACATATAGTTTACACCTAAAACTATACATATTTACATCATAGAGATAGTGAGTGAGGTTGCATCTTTGACCATCTCCATTTTCCTTCTTCCTCCCTCTACTCAAACAGACTTACCATTTGGTCAGAATTTGAAGTGATGATCATATAAACTAACAATTTGTCGTCCTCCTTTCTGCTTCCATTATATTATTGCATAGTGACCAAATTTGTTAAATGAGCATGTGTAATTTGAAAAAAAATATGTAATAGATAATAAATTATAATTTCATATTTGGTAAGTGAAAAAAACTTTTTTAAGGTAAAATAAAAATCAAGCTCAATAAAATCTTCATAACTTGTAGAGATATGTGGATAACAGCACTTCTCATTTCTATTAGGGGATAGCATGATACATATATAGATACAGATACATAGGTATCTTTAAGTGCCCATGTGGTATCAGGCATTATGTTATGAGGTGATGGGATCATTCAAATGAACATCAGATGTGCAGCCCATTGGTGGACCCAATTACTGCTCTGACTGGGGCCAGCAAGAGGGGGATTTTTCTTATAATTATTTTTTAGTTCGGTGTTTGTTGTTGTTGTTGTTGTTATTGCTGTAACTAAAAGGACCCAACCAGAACAACTGTAAAGGAGGAAAAGTTTATTTGAGGGCTCATGGTTTCAGAGGTCGAAATCCATAGACAGCAGGCTTTGTTCCTCAGGTCTCTAGGTGAGGCAGAACAACATGGTAGAAGAATGTGGCAGAGGGAAACAGCTTACATGATGGTCCGGAAGCAGAGAGAGCTCTCCATTATATTATTTGCCAAATACAAATATAAACCCCAAAGTCATGCCCCTAATGCCCCAACTCCTTTAGCCACACCCCACCTGCCTTCAGTTACTAAATTAATCCAATCAGGGATTAGTTTGCTGATAAGGCTCTCACAACCTGATCATTTCTCCTTTGAACCCGCTCACATTATCTCACATGTGAGCTTTTGGGGGACACCTCACACCCAAATCATAACAATTATAAAAAGGTATTATAGGTTAAAAGGTTATGAAACATTGATCTAATGAGTCACTTATGAAGAAATTTTATAATGACGTATGAAGAAAAGTATGTACTCTGATAATCTTAACTTGTTCAAATGCTTTCCAAAGGTGGATGTTGAAGATGGATCAGTTTCCTTACAAGTCCCTGTATCCAATGACGCATCCAATAGTGCCTCTCCCCATGAAGAGGATAATCGTAGTGAGACTGCGTCATCTGGATATGCTTCAGTTCAAGGAACAGATGAACCACCCCTGGAGGAACATGTGCAGTCAGCAAGTAAGCACCATACTGAAAGGCAACAAATGACTCACAGATGATCCACTTTGGATCATATGTTCATCTGAGTGCTCCTACATTTTAACATTTGTTTCATTCACCCATTAACAAATTTCAGGTTTTTTTCTTCTTAAAATGATGCAAGGAAGAATGCACTCCTGCCTTAATTAATGTATATACAAATTCAAAAGCCCCTGAAATAGATGAAATGCATCAGGATTGAGTATTATTCACAAAAAAGGGAAACATCCCTCTGACCCATTGAAATATGTACTTATTAACTACTTACTGAGGCTAAGGATTCATTTTAACTTTAAATTTTAGAAGGCATTGTTTGTCAGGCATCGTGGCAACAACTTGGGAGGCTGAGGCAGGAGGCTTACAAGTTGGGAGGCCTGCCTCAGTAACTTAGCAATACTCTAAGCAACTTAGTGACACTCTTGTCTCTAAAATAAAATAAAAAGGGCTGGGGATGTGGCTCAGTAGTTAAGGTTCTGGGGGTTTGATCCCAGGTATCAAAAATAAAACTAGAAGCCATTGCTTATTACAGACAAATGAGAAAGTATGATAAAGGAATCCTGAAATGATAAACTGGAATCTGATTTACTGAAGCTCAATTTATATCCAACTTCTCAGAAACCATCTTTTGTAGATAGGAACTATGTTAAGATGGTATGTGCTGCCACCTGTTGACTGTGTACCGTGAAATGAATAAACTTAGAAACTAAATTTGATTATTATATTCAGAATTCATGTGAACTGGTATTGTAACTTAGCAGTTTTATATACCAATGGAGAAAATTTAGAGAATTTTGTTACTTTTTTCCCTATAAAGAGAAAAGACACCTATAAAAACTATTTCCGCTTGTTTAAACTCAAACTTTTTCTTGTTTTCTGTTGGTTTGAAAGTTTTTCCAGGGCTGGGGTTGTAGCTCAGTGGTAGTGCACTTGCCTCACATGTGTGAGGCACTGGGTTCAATCCTCAGCACCACATAAAATAAGTTAATAAAGTAAAAATATTGTGTCCATCTACAACTAAAAAATATCTAAAAAAAAACAAAAAAAACAAGTTTTTCCAGCTAGGCACAGTGACACACACCTGTAATCCCAGCACTCAGGAGGCTGAGAAAGGAGGATCATGAGTTCAAAGCCAGCCTCAGCAATGGTGAGGTGCTAAGCAACTCCGTGAGACCCTGTCTCTAAATAAAATACAAAATAGGGCTGGGGATGTGGCTCAGTGGTTGAGTGCCCCTGAGTGCAATCCCTGATACCAAAAAAAAAAAAAAAAAAAAAAAAAAAAAAAAAAAAAAAAAAAAAAAAAAAGATTTTCCACAATTATTATTTTGAGATAATCTAATTTTAGCATAAATGTAGAAGAAAAAGATGGCTTGTGAAAATTTCAGCTTCCTCTGAAAAAAACCTTTGCCCTCTGCAGGCTTATCAGTGCCATACATATCATTTCTGAAGAAGTCATAAGGGATACTACCATGCAAAAGCAAAGCTTATATTTCTTGTAATCTAGTCTTCAGACATTTCTTTGAGTATAAGTCATAAGAATCTTAATAATCTATTGATTACTCTATCTATAATAGAGAAGTACAGTCTATTTGTCCAGATGATGTTGTGTTCCTATAATTGTGTGGTAACCGAATTCAGTGAAGATAAAAGAGAGTGAACACGACAATTCCACCTATGCTGAGGTTCAAAAAAATTTCCAAGCTCCTTGTGTGTTCTGTTCTGTTCTTATGGGGGTGGGGTGGGGAATGGGTTAAACTGATTTTGCAGAGAATTTGAAAAGCAAATGAAATAATGATCCATATTCCTCCTATAATCCTTTCCTGAATGAATAATGGTAACAACCATGCAGGTGTCCCAAACAAGAAATTGAGGATACCCTAGATTCTTCCTGCTGTCCATTCCTATTGATTCAGTATCCTTTTTCTTGATTCTTTTCCTGAATTTCCAACCTTAATTCCACAGAGTTTGAACCATTATCTTTGCCCATCCCTGCTACTCCTCTCCCAATAAATTTGGTTTGTATGCAAGGCCCTCCTATCTGTTTCCATAGAATTTCTGTCACTTTATTTATTGTACAGAAATGTTTAAAGTTCCTTTGGGTAGGGAGAGTGTCTTATATTCACCATTGTTTGTTCAGCAACTTAAAATACACCCTGCTAAAATAGTAAACACAGAGATTTGTGTTGAATAAGGGACAACTTTGAATAGATTCAATTCTGTCTATGGTTATATATTACTAGTTTGGGAATCTTACATATTAGCTATTGTTTCTTGTGATAGTTGATTTGCAAAACTTTGTAAGCACATTCATTCCTATCTGTGTGTTAAATCATTGGGCAAAGGTCTATTAAAATAATGAAGTAAGGGGGAGCCAGGCATGGTGGTGTACACCTGTAATCCTAGCAATTTGGGAGGCTGAAGCAGGAGGATCTCAAGTTCAGGGATGGCCTTAGCAACTTAGCAAGACCCTAAGCAACTTAGTGAGACCTTGTTTCAAAATAAAAATTATAAAAGGCTAAGGATGTAGTTCAGTGGTTAAGAATCTCTGGGTTCAATCCCCATTTCCAAACAAACAAATAAAATACTGCTCTTCAAATTTAAGTACTCATCAAGTCACCTGGAGGGCTTGTTAAAAACAGAGAGCCCACCACCAGAATTTCTGACTCAGTGGGCCTGGGATAGTACTTGACAGTGAATTTCTAATAAGTTTCCAAATGATACTGATACTGCTGGTCCAGGGATCACACTTTGGGAATGATGGAGTAAGACTCCTAGTTGTCAACCCTGGCTACACATAGGAATCACTTGGAGATATTTTAAACATTACTGATGCCTAGGCTGTACCTCAGAGCAGTTAAATCAGAATCTATAAAGAATGGGGCCTGGGGCTGGGGATGTGGCTCAAGCGGTAGCGCTCGCCTGGCATGCGTGTGGCCCGGGTTCAATCCTCAGCACCACATACAAATAAAAGATGTTGTGTCCATCGAAAACTGAAAAATAAATATTTAAAAAATTCTTAAAAAAAAAGAATGGGGCCAAAGTACAGGTATTTTTTTTATTTTAATTTGAAATAATTTTAGATTAGGTGACAGAAAAAAAGTTTGAAACATCATTTGAAGAATACTCATATGCCCAGTTTCCCCACATGTTAACATCTTACATAAGTGTATATAGTCATCCAATCCAGAAAGTTAATGGATGAAATATTATTACCTAAAATAAAGACCAACCTTACTCAAATTTCAACAGACCCATAAATGTCCCTTTTCTGTCCCAAGATCCTATATTACATTTAATCTCCTACCTCCTTAATCTCCAGTCTGTAATGGTTCCTTGTTTTTGTCTTTCATGGCATTGACACTTTCAAAGACTACCTATCAGATTTTTTTTTTTTTTGCAGAATGTCCATCAATTTAGGCTTATCTGCTATTTTCTGATGATTAAATCCATTGTCCATTTCTGGTAAGAATAATAGAGAAGTTATGTTGTGTGCTTCTCAATGACCCAAATTATAAAGCACATGATATTCTTATTACTAGTGATTTTAACTTTGCTTAAAAGTAGTGTCTGCCAAATTTCTCTCTTTAATATTACTGTTTTCCCTTCATAATTATTTAATATCTTATGGAGACACACCTGGAAACTATGCAGATATTCTGTTTCTCATGATTCCTTTACCTACTAATTTTAGCAATCATCATTGCTTCTTGCTTGCAATAATTACTACTGAAGTGTTTGCCAAGTAATGATTTTCTATTTTCATCATTTTTCTACATTTATTAATTAACCTTCTAATTAGGTCATTATTCTTTTTCTGTTTATTTATTCAATCATTTATTTGTAGTATTATAATGTAGGTATTTTTTCAACCTATATTATTCTCATGATTTGTCTATTGTCCATATCATCCTAGATTTGGTCATTGGGAACTTGTTTAAGTTAGGTTCATTGCTCTTTCTTTTTCTATTTATTTTATTTTGGTATTGGGTATTGAACCTAGGGGGGCTTTACCACTGAGTGATACCCTCCAGTCCTGCTTATTTTTTATTTTGAGATAGGGTCTCACTAAGGTGCTTAGAGTTCTACTAATTTGTCAAGTCTGGCCCCAAAGTTGTGATCATCCTGCCTCAGCCTCCCAAGTTGTTGGAATTACAGGCATGCACCACTTCCCCTGGCTTCATTGATCTTTTTTTAAATAATAAATTTTTAGTTTAGGTGGACACAATTTCTTTATTTTATTGTTTTTTTAATGTGGTGCTGAGAATTGAACCCAGTGCCTCATGCATACTAAGCAAGCGCTCTACCACTGAGCCACAACCCCAGCTCTTCATGGATCTTTGAACTTCCTTACTGTTTGCTATTTCTGGATGTTCTAGATCTGTTGCGGGCATTGTTTTTTCTGTAAAGGGCTATATAGTAAATATTTTATGCTCTGAAAGCCATAAATCTCTGTTACATATTCTTTTTTGTGTGTAATTTCAGGAGAGGGATTGGATTACTTTGAAATCTTTTTTAAAATGTAAAAATCACTCTTAGCTATGCATTTGGCTTTGTGGGCTATAGTTTGCTGATCCATAGGCTAGACTCTTAGTTATTCTTATACACTGTCTGTCCTAGCCCTAGAATTGGCCATTTCTTCAGAGGTTCTTTTATTGGAGACCCACATTGCAAAACCAAGTTCTGGGCACTAAGCATGTTTATTGCTACTATGGTATCATTTTTATTGTCCCTTTCATTGAATAAGGCTAGGAAATACATGTATTTACTCACACAAATATAAACATACACATATCTATCTATCTATCTATCTATATATCTATCTATCATCTGTCTGAGAAACAATGAGCTCATCCTGATACATCTGATTCCATTCTAAAACTTCAGGGTTCATCTAGCTTCTCCATTTCTTTATTTGTAATTCCTTCCTCTGACAGTGAAAGAAAGCCTGTCCTAGTTCAAAATATATTTACTTATTTTTTTAGTTCTAAAATGCAAATAGTTTCAGCATTGCTTATTTACACCTTTCTGTAAAACAATTCACTGACTTGTATACTGTTCTTTTTGTTTTAAACCTAATAGGATGAAGGCAAAGTACTCTTTTCCAAAGTTTTTTAGGTATAGTTATTTTCTGTCCCACCCACATTAGATGGTTATATATTTCATTTACAATATAATTAGTTCCATTTATTACTATTTATATTCCACTGTGGGCACCCCCAACTTATTGGTTGAGTTAAAACATCTATATTACTTTATGTATATGAAGACACATTGGTGGCTGGGGGTATAGTTCAGTGGTAAATATCTTACCTAATATGTATGAGCTCATGGGATTGATTTACACTATCACCACACACACACACAAAAAAAAAAGATTCAATAATTTTTAGTAGTGCCTAATTGCTAACAATATGCAATCAGGTTTAAGAACTGTTGTGTTTAGTGTAGAAAAGAAATAAAAGATGTAACTTTTCCTCTTAAGGAGGCTATAATCTAGATATAAATTAAACACAGATACACGAATCAAAATAAATAATTATAAATCAACATAATAATGCTATATACATGCTTTATGTAGAACATAGCATTAATCAATAATCACTAGAGGAGCAGAGAGCGAGTGTAACAACCAGAGTATAATTGAATTAAATAAGAAAGGCTCCTTGGAAAAGAATGTTTAATTTTGTCTTAATAGAAGGGTGAGGTTGTCCTAAAATATCATTTCTTTTCAAAGATGAAAATCTACAGCTGGTAAACCATGAAGCAAGTTCTGTGGCAGTGGATGTAGTTCCTCATGTTGACAACCCAACCTTTGAAGAAGATGAAACTCCTGATCAAGAAACTGCTGTGCGAGAGATTAAATCATAAAATCTGTGTAAATAGAAAATTTGAACCTTTAGTAATAACAGGACTGCCAATCAGGACTTAGTTTACTATTAATGAACTGGATAAACCTAATAAAGTAAGAATGATATTGAAAGTGCTGAGATGACTAATATTATACTATAGTTAAATGGCTTAAAATATTTAACCTATTAACTTTTTCCCACAAACTCATTATAATGTTTTTCATAGGCAAGTTTCCTCTCACTAAAATAGTGATAGCAACATTTTTAAACATTCAAACCTATCTTCAAGTAATCATGTTTTTCATTTATAACAATTTTCTTATAAAAATATATTGCTTTTAAAATGTGGAGTAGCTATAATCACTTTATTTTATGATAGCATCTTAATTAAAATAATACTACTTTAGCTTGGGCTATATGTGTCAGGGTTTTTCCTCCAGGTGCTTATATTGATCTGGAATTTTAATGTAAAAAGCAATGCAAATTTAGGCTAGTACTTCATGAAATGTCTATTTAAAATCATTAAGTTGATAGAGCAAAATTAAAGCAAAATATTCATTTTAACTTTTTATTCTTTTTAAAATTAAGCTAAATGTACTTCATGAGAGTATCAAGCATAGTTTATCAGAGAATGTGGATTGAATTGGTTGATTGATTGATTGATATATTGTGACACCAATTGGCACAAGATTATAGAGGTTTCTTACAGAAATATTGCATAACTATTTCTCAAACTTATAGCATTTTCAAAAACACAGTATGTAAACCACCATACTATTTGAAAATGTTAATGACAGTAAGTCACACAAAAATTGTTGATTGACTTGTGCATGAATTAGTCTACAGAAAATGTCTGTAAAATTAATCTATAGAAAATGTTTTCCAAACAATGTTAACTTTGACAATTGAGTTTACATTTGGCCTAATGGGCTAAAATTACATTAAACAAAAATTCTGTCCATGTAGCTATAATTTTTGTGAATTCTTGGTGTTTGAAAAAGAATTGATGGGGAGGGGGGACTTCCAGGTGCCTTAATACAAAGTTTGAAGCTTCATCCACCAAAGTTAAATAGAGCTATTTAAAAATGCACTTTATTTGTATTCTGTGTGGCTTGTCTTTTCGTTTTGTTTCCAGTGCAAATTCCAGCATAATTTAGACAAAAATAGAACAGACATGTATTTTTTTTTGCTGAATGTAGAATGAAAACATTGCATTCTTGTACACTGATTTGAAATGCTGTAAATATATCCCCATTTGTATTGATTCTCTTTAAATATAAAATGTAAATAAAATATTCCAATAAAAGTTTGTGTCTGGTATTTAATTTAGCTATCATATACTAACTTTTCATATATAATATGCCTGTGTTTTAGAAGAATTTGTTGGATGTAAATGGCCCAAAACTAAAACTTATAATGTATATTTACATATTTTATTACATAGAAAGTAGTGCTGTGGGGCTGGGGATGTGGCTCAAGCGGTAGCGCGCTCGCCTGGCATGCGTGCGGCCCGGGTTCGATCCTCAGCACCACATACAAACAAAGATGTTGCGTCTGCCGATAACTAAAAAAATAAATATTAAAAATTCTCTCTCTCTCTCTCTCCCCTCTCTCACTCTCTCTTTAAAAAAAAAAGAAAGTAGTGCTGTAATTATAATATCACTGAACTAACAATGAATTTTTAGATATTAGCAAAGTCAATAATGAAGTTAAGCATGAGAAGAAGACTACCACTAAATAGGGAAGAGAGGTGAGAGGGAAAAAGAGGGAGAAGAGGAGTTGCACAGAAGATGGGAGGAGAACCTCATTGTTATACAGAATACATATATGATGTTGTAATGAGAAAAATTAAAAAAAGTGTGTCACATTAGATTGGATAGACAGAAAGGATGGGAGAGGAGGGGAGGAGTAGGGAGGATAGGAAGGGCAGCAGAACAGAATAGACAATATGATTGATGTATTTACATTCCATGTATGTATTATATATCAAAATGCATTCTACTGTCATGTATGACTAAAAAAATAAATAAAAATTTTTTAAAAAGCCAAAACTAAAAAAAATAATGAAGTTAACAGTAATTTGATGTTAAAAAAAGGTCTTGATACCAATCCTAATTTATACTACCCATGACAAGAATTTTTTAGTAACTTAAAATTTTTCCTGCAAACTTTTCTTTGTGTGATCGTTAGGATGTTGTTAATGAGTTAAATGTATCTCTTTCTTTTGTCAAACATGTGAAGAATACTTAAGTGCTTGGAATACCTCATAACCATGATTATCAAACCAAATGTACACATCTTACATGAAAATATGCCAGAGAGGCGTGTGTGTGCCTAGATACTTAGAGTTCATTTTATTTCAAGTTTCATAAGGGTTCTTTGGGGGGGAGCATTTTTGCCCTTGTTGAAATTTTAACAGCTGTATTGATATGTAATCTACATAACAATGTACCCATTATAAATGTGTTTAGCAAATGCATAGAGTTATACAACTCTCATCACAATCCAGTTTTTAAAGATTCCATTGTCCCAAGTTCCAAAATGCCTATTTGCAGTTAATACCTGCTCCCATTTCCAGCCCCACACAATCAATCACCAATTCTGTGACTGGTGAGAGACTTCTGTTCTCAATAGATTTGCCTATTCTGGACATTTCATATAAATAGAATCATACAATATGTGGCCTTTTGTGACTGGCATCCCATTGGCATAATGGTTTTGAGGTTCCTCCATGTTGTAGCATATATCAGTAATATGTTTGTTTTCATTGCTGAATCATCTTCCATTACATGGATTTACCACATTTGGTTATCCACTCATCAGTTAATGAAATGAACCGTTAGATTATTCCAACTTCCTGATCATTATACATAATGCTACTATGCACATCCACATACAAGTCTTTGTGTGCATATGTGTTTTGGATTCTCTTGGGTATATAGCAAGTAGAAGAAATCCATGCCACCTTGAATTTTCTTACTACCTCTCTTTTATCATTTGATATACTTTAGCTTGACCATCAGACTCTTTATTAATAATACTCCAAGTATTAGCTGATTCTTTTACCTGTGGCATTAGACAATATTTTTCTGTATAAGGAATTGCCAATTTAAGAAATATGGGGTTTTTTATTTGTTCATTTTAAATATACATGACAGTAGAGTAAATTTTGACATTATGCATACATGGAGTATTAATTTTTCTAATTAGGATACAATTCTTGCGGTTGGACATGATAAGAAAAAAAAGAAAGGGGTTTTTTTTTTTTATTATCTGTATGTTTAATGGAACTCACTCAGGTTTTGTTATCTTAAAAACACACATGGGCATTCGTCCGTTGCCCACCAGTTAAGTGACCTACAATTGATAAGCATGAGAAAGAGTCATGATGATCAAAATGGAATATAGATTCTTAAAACACACACACACACACACACACACACACACACACACATGGTTTCCAGGTCATGCAGTAAAAGTATCTTTATAGAGACAACTGGAATGCTTTGAGCATTCCTTATTCCCCCTACATCTAGTTTTTATTCATTTATGAAATATTTTAAAGAACTTAAAGGATCTTAAAGAACTTAAAAAGATATATTTTTTTTTAGTTTTTTACTCTGCCTATTGCTTCTATGTGAAGTAACTTTTTAGTATTTTAAACACATTAAACAATATAAATTTTTTGTGGTACTAGGGATTAAACCCAGGACTTCTCATATTCTAGGCAAAGAACCCTACCATTAAGCTACATCTCCAGCCCTTTTATTTTTAATTTTTATTTTGATATTGTCTCACTAAGCTGCCCAGGCTAGCCTCAAACTTGGAACCATCCTGCTTCAGCCCGCCAAACAGCTGGGATTACAGTTGTGCACTGCATGCCCAGCTAAAATTTATATTAATATACAGCATGAGAGTAAAAAAATCATTATTATGGTGAGTACTTTGACCTCCAGAGATATTCATTAGCCCCTAATATCACAGTTAATTTGGTTAAAAGGACAAGAAACACTTACTAGTTCTTAACTTTTTTCTATGTAAACCAATCTCATGAATGTGAGACACTCATAGGTACACCTATGAATTTTAATAGCTAGAGAATATTATAAACAGGTTTTGGTATGGATGGTTAGTGTCAATTTCCCTTTCTAGCTGTTTCCAACTGATATCCCAGGTCATAACCAATGCATTGTAGAACTTTCATGAACATGTCCTGATATAAACTTTTTTTATAAAGCAATTCAGTCATCTAAAATTTCTTAACAGCTTATTTTTTACAATGCCTATGTGGGTCTTATTGGAAACATGATTATTACCCACAATTTGTTAGAGCTTGATTTTCTAATTTGGTTTAACTTAGTGCATCTAAAACTTTAGTGTTCCTACAAATTACCTAGGGACCTTATTAAAATGTACATTTTGATTCAGCAGGTCTTGCACAGGGTTTGTGATTCTGGATTTTGCGTTAGCTACTAGGTGATCAGATGTTGCTGCTCTAAGATTCTTAGCGAAGCTTTGAATGGCTATTCACTAGCAGTACTTAAACACTGAAGTTTACTGCTTCTAAATCTGCTTCAGACTATAAAATAATCATAAACTAAGCTAGCTAACTTCATTTTAAATAGGAAGCCAGTAAACCACCGAATGACAGACTCTGCCTAATATGGGTTTGGAATTACTATTTGGGGTTTCCTTACACCTTTCCTCATAGGTGATTCAGCTGGATGCAGTGGCACATGTCTGTAATCCCAGCAGTTTGAGAAGCTGGGGGAAGAGAATTTCAAGTTCAAAGCCAGCCTCAGCAAATTAATGAGGCCCTAAGCAACCTAGCAAGACCCTGTCTCAAAATAAAAAAAATAAAATAAAAAGGGCTGGGGATGTGGCTCAGTGGTAAAGCTCCTCTGGGTTCAATCCCCAGTTCCAAAATAAATAAAAGACTGAATCAACTGGAAGACTGACCTCTGGATAAATGAGGTGTTATTCATCTCCACATGGGTACTGGGCCCATAAACATTTGGCTTAAATAAATCAGGAAACAAGAATGGAAGCAGATGGACAAGTTGGGAAGCCATTATAATAATATAGTAAGGAAGTGCTGTCAGGCTAACCTAAAGCCACAGTAGGAAGATGGGATGGATTTTTTAAAAGAAAGTGGGGATTGGAAGAGAGAGGTTGGTGGAGGTAGGGGAAAAGGAGGTGATGAGAGAAAGTCTAAGATTATTCCAAGATACTTGGCTTCAGCAATTTGGTACACAGTAGTGCCCTTAAATAAGAGAACCTAGTAGGGAAAACATCAGTCAGGTGGGATTTCAGAGAAATGAGTTTGGCTTTGGACATGTTATGTTTGAGGTTTCTGTGGACCATACACACGGACAGGATAGTGTTTTGGTTTCTAGTCAAATATATCTAGGTTCAGATTCCAGCTCTGCCATGTGTTTAAATGTATGCTATTAATCCAGTAAATTCCAAGGTTTTTTTTTTTTTTTTTGTACCAGGAATTGAACTCAGGGGCACTCAACCACTGAGCCTTGTCCCAGCCCTACTTTGTATTTTATTTAGAGACACAGTCTCGCTGAGTTGCTTAGTGCCTCACCCTTGCTGAAGCTGGCTTTGAACTCTGATCCTCCTGTCTCGGCCTCCTGAGTCTCTGGGACTACAAGCATGCAACACTGAGCCTGACTAAATTTGAAGTTTTCAAGTCTGTGACTATTTCAATGAAATTGACATGGGTGCATTAAAATAGGTGAACACCAGTAATCCCAGCGGCTCAACTTCAAAGCCAGTCTCAAAAATTTAGGTAGGCCCTAAGCAATTTAGCAAGACCATGTCTCAAAATAAAAAATAAAAAAGGCTGGGGATATGGCTCAGTGGTTAACTGCCCCTGGGTTCAATCCCCAGTACCAAAAAAAAAGGGTTGGAAATCATAACCTAGAGCTTATATTATTATACTGATTAATATTAATATTACATAATTACATATAAATTATAATTATAATAATTATTGCATTATATTGTTATTGTATTACATAATCATATTGTTATATGATTATATATTATGTAATTATGTATATATTATATATATATATTTAAAGTTTTGTACATGTTTCACATCTGAGACAATGAAACAAAATTGGCTTGGAAAGTATATTTTCTGAACCTTCATCTATAAAGTAAACATAAAGAAGTGTATTATTAATGAAAAAATAAATGATATAATATATATTAAGTATCAGTACAATACCACCAATAATATTCAAGGGTGTTTGCAATACAGGTCCTTCTTCTTAACAATTTACATTAACATGCACTATTGAACAATAAGGAGTGATATTTTATTTTTAAAAATGCTTTTAGAAAAAATATTTATATTTATGAAGGCATAAAATAATCTGGCCAAAGCTTTACATTAAAAAGTAACTCAATTTGAAAAATGTTGTTTTTGCATGGTGGGTGAGATGTTTATTTACTAAAGCAGGAGCTCTCTGAAAGCTCTGCTGTGAACTGAAAGTAGGCCTGATCCCAAAACAGGGAGCCTGTGGTTATATCTGGAGTAAAAAGTAAATAACAAAAAAAAAAAAAAAACAGAACATTCATTTCTGCTCACTTTAACTTTTAAGGATATTAGAAAAGAATGTGGTTTGATGAGGAAGGAAATTAAAAAGGGAAGGAAACGTAAAGGGAAAATAAGAAACTTCACATCTCTGCATTTGCTGTGTTTGCTGATTTCTTACCAGAAAGATGAGAAGAAATGATTTTCCTTATTAACATCCAAATTGGGATGGCTTTTCCCAAGGATACTTTGCAGTCTGGGCTCTGGGAAGATTGCCTCTTCCCATATTCTCCAGAGAGCTGCCTTAAGACTTCTTAACTGCCTTTTTGTGGAAGAGAATCCCAGATTGCACTTTTTCTCACCCACAAGAAAAATTACTGCTTGCAGCACGCTCCCACATCTTGGGAAGGCTAAGCCAGAGACGAGGCTCCTTAAGGGCAGAGTTCCTGGGCTCCAGGACTTGGCATCTGTGTATGCCGCACCCCACAGTTTTCTAAGCCATATGGCCTTGAGGATTCATTCCCAAAACACTTTGCCAAGAACCCTGGTTTGTACATTGTCTCCCAACTCCTTCCTTCCTGTAAACTTGATTCCTCTTTTAATGCACTCTTTAACTCTGGGGGAACTAACTTATCATAATAAAAACAACCCTCACAAATTCCTCATAGGTATGTCATGCAGATTACTGGCCTCTTTCACCTTAGTGTTGAAGCTATGTGTTGCCAGGATATAATAAAGAGATGAAGGCTGGCCTAAAAGGGTTTTTCCCCCCCTTAAAAGAGTATAAGAAAGAAAACAACCAACAATAAACCTCTTTATAAATTGCTTGGATCTTGAAAAGGAAAAATGGTCTAGAGAGTTTCTTTGGCTTATTACAGTAATTTAATAAACAAGGTCGGCTGCGAGGGAAGGAAGAGATGCGTGGCAGAAGGAAAACGTGTGGCTTATGGAGATTTTATATTCTTTTAATATGAGCAGTTAGAGCTAGCTCAAGCGGAACAAAATTTTGAACTTCGATGAGGAATCATAGCACTGTGTGACCTTGGATAAGTCACCTCACTTGTTAATGCTTTCATTTATTGATGTGGAAAGAAGATGTGATGTCCCGAGATCCTGAGATCGCCTAAGTACACAATACCAAGCAAGGAGCCCTACTTGTCAGTTGCTGCTACTGCTGCTTCCCAGAATGAGCCGTTACTACAAAATTCCGGAAAGTTTGTTTTCTACAAATTAAAACCCTCGCTGTAAAAGGATGAGGTGCCCAACATCTTTATACCTAAGGTTAACTTATTAGAACCAAAAACGCTTTAAACTTTACACAACCAAAACACTCTTAAATTAGTGGCGGGACCCACTTTGAAAGCATCCCCCACCCGTTCTCAACCAGTGCATTTTGGGAAGTGTAGTTCCATGCTGAGGTTTCTTGAATACAGACAAACGGGCAGGAAACTACAACTCCCAATAGGTGAGGAAGCGGGACTATTTCCCAGTCGGGCGGTAGCGCTGTGGGAGGGAATTGGCAATCTTGCTGCCTACGTGGGAGAGAAGGGAGGGTTGGGGGAAGTGTAGAAACCTGAACCTGAGCCGCTGCCGCCTGAGGAAGATTTGGTGGGCGGAGAAGTAAAAGGGGGAAAAGCGGGTTGGGGCTGAGGTGAAGAGGGCATATAGGTCGCTGCTCCCGGTGGGGCACAAAGTTCACCGCGATGTGGCTAAAGCCTGAGGAAGTGCTCCTGAAAAATGCGCTGAAGCTGTGGCTGATGGAAAGGTCCAACGACTACTTCGTGCTGCAAAGGCGTCGAGGCTACGGGGAAGAAGGTGGAGGGGGTCTCACAGGTAAGCTGTGGCTGGCCCTATTTGCCTCAGGACTCTGTTCACTATTAGTTAAAAGGTGGTAAGGAAAACAGTTACTCGTCGCTTTCCAGATGCCCGATCCTAAACCCTGGGCGGAGGGACAGGGGTTCAGCTCCCTCCGCCACTACCACCACCCTACCGCCACCACCACAGAGCCCTGGAGGAGCAGTTGCTTTTTGGGTGGGACAGGGGAGGGGGGGAACGCGTCTTTCAGAGGCGGAGAGAGAATCAGACACCTGCCCTGTCGCTTCCTGGGGGGGGGGGGGGGGCTGATGGCTAGTGTTTAAGCTAGAACAGTCACATTTAGCCTGGTATTAGGGGCCAGTTCTCAGTTGTGGACTTAACTTTTTCCCAAAAATATATACCGATAATCACCACCTGGGGAGTTTTAAGTATGTGTGTATGTGTGGGAGGGGATAGTATGGGGGCATGGGAATGGCGAGGAGAAAGAAGCGCCCCCATCGCATCCTGAGAGGTAGGCATCAAATCGGGGATTGAATTGGGGAGAGGGATATGGAAGAGGTCGAGGCATCGGGCTCAGAATTGCTGACCTCTCCCAAATTTAGCGTCCTTTACTTGTCTCCAAGTTTTCAGTCCTTGGGAGCTTCTCCCAGACTGTTACAACGTCGTAATACATTTCTCTTGAGTGTTTGAAGCTGGCTCTTCTCTCAAAGCCATGATTCTAAACCAAACCCATTAGAAAAATGGAAATTCAACGCTTTCTGCTTAACCCACACTGCCGTCCCCTCAATTCTTAGATTTAAAAATTAAGAACTCCTCCTTGGTCAAGTATCTGAAGTCTCCAGAGAATGTTATTTTGAGGTCACTAGTCTTGGGCAGGGGCATTCAAACTTTTGGACGTTGGGGAGAAGAGAACTCTTTTTCATGATCTTTTCTGGTCGGTATTGTGACCTTGCAGTTGGTAGACCCGGCTTAATTTAGGCAGCATGATGTACAGGAAAGAGAGAGGAATCTGAAAACCTGCATTTTAGTCCCATCCTCGTCTCTTACTTGTTGGATGATATTTGTTAAATTCTTTCATTTACTCAGCCTCACAGGATCACTCTATGCTACAGTGAATGTTCAGATACAACGACTGTTAAGATTCTGTTCCCCACCTTTAAAGTGCTCATTATCTGGATAAAGGGAGAGGATGGAGTAGGAGAGGAGGAAGATCAGGCAAATTATAATTAGAATGAAATGATTGAAAATTGAGTGAAAATTAATGGGGGAGGTGACATTGATTTTCTTCTTTTGTAAAACAGTGCCTACTTCAGTTGAGAGGATAAAATGAAAGATAAAAGGTACCAAATCAATGTATGTTGTTAAAATGGTGATAAATGTGTGCTGTTATTTTCCATTTTTTAAAGCCACCTCCAAAGAGAATTCTGAGTTTCTACAGGTTATATATAGATATAGATAGAAAATCTTGCAACACCTATTTATTTTATCCAGCTTTTAAAAAAGCTCTTTTGAAAATATGGTAACAAAAATTGCCACTATAAACTTGGTAGTTTCTCATTTTCTGGTTTTTAGAGATTATGGGTGTTATTTTGCAGAAGATTTGCCATTTAGTAGATAACAGGTATTTTCTAGATTAAAATTTGAGAATAAGTTTTAATTTGAAAACCAATTACTCAGTCATGTAAATTAACCATTTGGGTCCATTGATAATAGGTCAGGATATATTTGAAACAGATCTTATATCCCTGTGTTAACAGCCTCAGAGGTAGTTGTCTACTATATTTTTAAATTTTTTTTAAATTGTAGATGGACACAATACCTTTATTTATTTGTTTCTATGTGGTGCTGAGGATCAAACCCAGTGCCTTTTAGGTGCTAGGCAAGTGCTCTGCCAGTGAGCAATAACCACAGCCCTATCTACTATATTTTGATTTCCCATAATTTTACTTGACCAGAATTTTTACTGATCTTCTGGCCTATATTTGCCAAATAAGTGTATTTCACTTCATATAACTGTGTTTCTGAAAAATAATAGTCAACCAAATGCTGAAGAATCAAGTCACAATAATATAGTGTTAGGTGGTATTTTTCTTGTTAAGTTTCCTTTATAAAATTGCTACTTATTTTCTGTGTTTGAGTTTTCATTTTTCATGTCTTCTTAAACCATAGACCATTTGTATCAGTTTCTTCTCTCCATCCCACCCACCTCTTTAGTCATTCCCTTCTCTCTAGTATAAGAGGAAATTTGTCTGAATAAATAAGCCAAGATTTCTGTCACATGGTACATGTTGTGACTAGTGATAAGCCTATTGACTTGGTGGTCAGTTTGTATCTCTGCATGATTATTTTACCCATGGTATTGACAGGATGCCTTAATTATTGCATGAGAGCTGCCATTATAAGACCATGTAAATTAAACAAAATGGACCAGAAAGGAGCAAAGAGCTATTTCTAAATTTGGTTCTTTTTGGATCAGAGCAAAAGAGTATGCTTATTTTCTTGGATACTCAATTATAGTATTCTTACTTAAAATTGCACTTTACTATGTAAGTCCATATTAGAATTAGCCTCCTACAAGTTTGTGTGCCAGCATAAGCTTGCATTTGACCATGTTGTTTGCTAAAACCTAGTGATATGTGCTATCCATTTATAAAGTTAGCTGATACATTTTGTTTAATGAAGAAAAGATAATTACCATCCAGAAGTGTTAATGATTGTATTTTAAGATTTCATTTCTTTGCCATATAGTAATTGGCAATTGCCACCAGCCATGTAATGACTTTAGGTAATGGACTTAGTGAAGTTAGTTGACTCAGTTTTTTCCCCTGATAATGAAATAGGAGCAACAGAGAACCCTAAGATGGTTATAGTAGGAGACTAGTTTGGAAGTTAGAATTTTGAGGTCCTGGGCTGGGGCTGTAGCTCAGTGGTAGAGTGCTTGCCTCATACGTGTGAGGCACAGAGTTCGATCCTCAGCACTACATAGGTAGGAAGGAAGGAAGGAAGAAATCGTGTCCATCTACAACTAAAAATATTTTTTAAAAAGAATTTTGAGGTCCCTCTTCTAAATTTGTAAACACTTGTAGTGGGTGTCTGGTAGATTGCTGATCATTTGCCTAATTTTATCTATCTTAATTATCCTGGCTCACAGTGCAATGGAATTTTTGTGGAAACATTTATTATATATAAGGTTGTTATGCAGATAAAGTGGTTTTCCTTCATTGATAAGGGTAATGACTCTTCTATGCCATTTTAATTTAGCACCTGGTTTTGTATAATTCAAATAAGGTATGCATATTTTTATTAAGCATAAATCAACAGTTTGCTCCTCTTGGCAGATGGGAACCATAACATGGGCTACATTGTATTAAGTACTCTAGTGTATGGGACTTAAGGAATATCTGCCAGTGAGGAAGCCTTAACTTGGGTAAAACTGCCCAAGGTGAGAAACTTTTTCTCTTGAAATTGTTCATACCTGAATAGTTAGCAGGTTCTTGGGTGTTGGATCAATAAATTCCACTCAGTAAGCTTTTTTTTTTTTTTTTTTGGTACCATGGGTTGAACCTGGGGCCACTTAACCACTGAGAAACATCCCCAGCCCTTTTTTGAATTTTATTTAGAGACAGGGTTTCACTGAGTTGTTTAGTGCCTCACTAAATTGCTAAGGCTGGCTTTGAACTCCCAATCCTCCTGTCTCAGCCTCCCAAACCAGGATTACAGGCATGCACCACCATGCCCAGAAGTAAACCTTGTTTTGGGGGTATAGAACAAAACTACAAAATAATACTTATTAAAATGGAAGATTTTAAGATATTGTTTCCTTATTCCTCTTTCATCTTAGTGTACTATACTTTGAAATGAAATCATCTGTAGAAACTAGAACATGATGACATTTGAAATTAGCTTTCTATTTTCAAGTGTTTGAAATAAGCTTTCCCTTTTATGGTATTTAGGCTTCACAAATCACTGTGTAAACGATTTGTTATAAACATATACATAGTAAACAATAAGTAGTCTTTTATAAATCTCCTCCTGATCATCCCTTGAAAATATAAATATTTTCTTCTGTTTTCCCCACCCCCCAACTGGAGTCTAGCTCTGAAAATGTTGGCATTAAGTATGTATTAGCAAAATATCCCTGTATTCCATGTTCACAAAGGAACCCTCTTATAAAATATCTGTTGCCCAAATGGTGGGCATGGCATTTTATATTAGGTAAGGAAAGATCTACTGCCCAACACACACACACACACACACACACACACACACAAATAAATTAATAAATTATCATTTTGACTTGTTTGAAAGAAAATCCCACAGGGCAACCCCTAGGGAAGGCAAATCACTTTGTATGTTCCTCTACCTCCCAAGAACATCAAATTTTAAAATTGTCTTTAAGGGTATAAAAAAAGGGAATTTCCTGAAAGCAGAAGGGAGAATAATAGAGTAGAAGCAGGGGATCAAGGGGGAGGGAGGAAGGGAGGAAAAGGGGAAGAACTGGGGAACAAAGTTTCCAAATTATGCTATGTGCATGTGTGACTATATCCCAGTGCATTCCAAATTTATATATAACTGTAAGGTACCAATTAAAAATAAATAAATTGAAGGAAGATCAATAAAGCAGAGTACAGGGATCAGGGGATAGTAAGGGGAATTAAAATGGAGAAAACTATGTTCTATGCATTTATGAATGTTAAAATGAACCCCTCTATTATGTATAACTACAGTGCACTAAAAATAAATTTAAAAAATAAAAATACCTTGAATTATCTCTTTCAATCAGAATGGGCAGCCTTATAGGAAACTTTGAGAAATGAAGAATGGTTGGTATCACTACTTTTTAGTCTTTAAATCAGAATGAAATCTACTTGATTAGTTTTCTGATTACATTATAAATCTCTTACTCCTCCACAAACCTTTTGCACATAGTCTACATAGTTATGACTTTAACTCTTGAGGTTTGAGGATTCATGGCCTTAAGCTGAACTGGAGTAGTAGTTTCAGTCTATGCATAAGGATGGAATGGACCCCATGGCAAAAAGGGGAGCTGGGTGCAGTGGCACACACCTGTAATCTACTCTACTATTCTCCCTCAGCTCAGGAGGCTGAGGTAGGAGGATCATGAGATCAAAGCCAGCCTCAGCAAAAATGAGGCACTAAGAAACTCAGTGAGATCCTATCTCTAAATAAAATACAAAATAGGGCTGGGGATGTGGCTCTGTGATCAAGTGCTCCTAAGTTCAATCTCTGGTACTCCCCAAAGAAAAACAAGGGAGAGGAAAGTTTGAGAGACTGTATCAATGGGTACCTAAAAAGGCATGGGGCTTTATAAGTAGGCAGTCAATAACCCTTCCACTACCACCAAGGAAGTATGACTGTATTGATTATCCTTCATTCCTCAAAACCTCCTGCAGGCCTTTTTCATTCAAATAGATCTTTAAAAATAAGTTTTTTCCTTATTACTGGGATCAAGGCCATCCCAGAGAGGGAGAGGAGCACAGTATGATTTGCCCTCCTTTGATGTTGCCTTTGGAATTTTCTTTTTTAACAGTTCAACTGTAAGATAATATCCATAAATGCACAAATGTACTACCAAATCCAATGACTTCACTTACCCCATAAGCCCTGCTTCTTTTATCTTCCTTGATTCATTAATATTTTTAAAATATTAAAGATTCTTTAATATTTTTATGATCTCTTTTCAGCTGTGTCTATAGTTTAGATATGAAGTCTCAAAGACTCATGTGTTGTAGGCTTGGTCCCCAGTGCAGAAATATTCAGAGGTGGGGCTTTTAGGAAATGAAAGGTTCATGAGGGTTCTAACCTCATCAGTAGATTAATCCACTTGATGGATTAATAATTTGAATGGACTGTTGTGATGGAAACTGTAGGACAAGAGACATAGATGGAGGAATTAGGTCATTTGGGCTGTGTCCTGGAAGAGTAATTTCTTGTGATTTACACCCTAGTGCTTCCTGGCTGCCATGGGCAGAACAGCTTTTCTCTATCACATCCTTCTACTATGATGTTTCTTCCTTGGAGCCAGCCAATCATGGACTGAAACCTTTCATTTCCTAAAAGCCCCACCTCTGAACATTGCTGTACTGGGGACCAAGCCTACAACACATGAGTCTTTGAGACTTCATATCTAAACCATAGACACGGCTGAAAAGAGAGCATAAAAATATTAAAGAATCTTTAATATTTTAAAAATATTAATGAATCAAAGAAAATAAAAGAAGCAGGCTTATGGGGTAAGTGAAGTCATTGAATTTGGTAGTACATTTGTGCATTTATGGATATTAGCTTCCAGTTGAATTGTTAAAAAGAAAATTCCAAAGGTAACATCAAAAGAGGGCAAATCATACTGTGCTCCTCTCCCTCTCTGGGATGGCCTTGATTCCAGTAATAAGAAAAAATATCTTTAAGATCTATTTGAATGAAAAAGGACAGGCTTTCAGGAGGTTTTGAGAAATGAAGGATGATCAATACAGTCATACTTCCTTGGTGGTAATGGAAGGGTTATTGACTGCCTACTTATAAACCCCCTTTGAAACTGAGCTAAAATAAAACTGTCTTCTTTTACATTGTTTACATCGGGCATTTTGGTCATAGTGATGAAACGCTAACACAGCTGTGATTGTTTTATGAAAGTTTAGTTTCTTCACCTGCAAAATGAGGACAACATTGTCTTCTCTACCTCCAGACCATTGTTATATTGGCCCAGTGAGTTTTGACACCTATAAGCAACTATTTGACATTCATTTATATATTAATAAAATTATAAGATTTTTAGTGCCATTTTATGGCTGGAAGGGGTGTGTGTGTGTGTGTGTGTGTGTGTGTGTGTGTGTGTGTGTGTGTTACACATGGTATTGTCTCTAGTAATTATTTTTCTCATGTTGTATATAGAAATTAATTTGGAGTTACATTAAGTAGGTCCAAGATGTAAGGATATCACTGCAAACTCAAAATTGTGATAGTTAATCATTGAAGAATTTTGGTACTGTACTATTTATGCATGTGCATATATATTTTACAAATCAAGATAATGTACAAGAATTAGAATATCAAGACAGCATTTCCTTTTGATCATATTGTTCAAACCTAGAAGTACTCAAACAGTACTTCTACAAATGTAAGCATTACTTGTTTTGCTGAATGGTAATAAAGAATACACATAACTTTGGTTACCCTATTAGTATTTTTCAAAACAGTACTTGAAGAAGAAATACCCGTCCAAGTGATGAAAGCCTCATACTACTTTGTGGATAGTTGTGGAAGAACTATGGTTATAAAGTAAGCTGAAAATAAGAATAAAAGGCACATTGCTATAAGCTATCACAGATTTTATATTGCCTTTATCTTAGAAAGTTTGCCTAATTTTCTTCCTTTTGCCTCTGCTATATAAGTAAAAGAAGTAATGCAATATGTTCATTTAACAGGTACTTACTAAATTCCTTCTAAAAGTCAAGGACCGTTTTAGGTACTGAAGAGAAAGCAATGAAGAAAACAAAATCCCTTCTCCAATGGGTGTATCATTCTTGTTGGGGGAGGCATATGTTTGTGATATGACATATGATATGACTGGTGGAGTTAAGCAAAATGAAGAAGAGAATAAGTTATCCTGATAGAGATGGGATGGAGTGGTGTTTTATATAAATTGATCTGGGAAGGCCTCCTAAGGTAACCTATGAGTGGATACCAGAGACACTATAGTATATGAACCAAACACATATTTGGGAACAGAGTAAATACAGGTAATTCTAGGAATTTTGCTGTGAAGGGATGCAGAGCAATAGAGTGGTAGCTGGCCATTTTTTTCTGGGTATGAGTAAAACATCTATTTTTTCAGAGTTTATTATAGGACAGACAGTTGATAAGCAAGTACATAAATATATTATTATTAGAGTAGTCAATAATAATGTGAGCCTGTGGTTTGTTTTCTCTTGGTGGTGGGGATTATGCATGAATAAGGAAATGTTAGAAACCTCCAAAGCAGTTTTCCAAAGCCAACTCAAGTATAATGAATGCTAAGATTCTGTTAAAAGATACAAAAAATTTTCTAAAAACTGTGACTAATGGGGCTGGGGTTGTGGCTCAGTGGTAGAGTGCTTGCCTAGCATATGTGTGGCACTGGGTTGAATTTTCAGTACCGTATATAAACAAATGAATAAAATAAAGATCTACCAACAACTTATAAAAAATGTGATTAATAACAAAAGGTGGGCCTGGGGATTTAGCTCAGTAGTAGAATGCTTGCTTAGCATGTGGGAGGCCCTGAGTTCATTCCCCAGCACTGAAATAAAGGTATACAGATGGAAGAATTCCAGCATGGCATCTGTGGAACCTCTCGCCAAAAACTAGTTTGGATTTTTTTAATTAAATCATCCATCTATTAGTACTAACAATATCTGGGAAGTGATTTGTAGAGAGAATGGGGGAGGACATTCTAAGTGGGAGGAATAACATGATAGTACAAAAGCAAAAGACAACAGTTGTTGGGAGCACAGCAAGTATTCCAGATTGGTTTATTTGAGGTTGAAAATACAGACTCAAGATATAATGTACATGACAACTAGAAAAGGGCTGTTGAAGAGTCACATCCATATTTATACCAGAGAAAGACCTGAGCTAGAGAATTAAAGGGACATAATGTATAAACCTTTTTTTCTTGGTTTTCTCAGGTCTTTCAACCCACATCTACATTATTGTTTTTTCTCCCTTACTCTAGTGCAAAGAAGTGAAGTTTAAACGCAAGAGATAATCACACTTTTTTTGTGTGTGTGGTGCTGAGGCTTGAACCCAGGGCCTCACACATGTGAGGCAAGGTCTCTAACACTAATTATTGAGCTACATCCCACACTCAATAATCACTTCTTCTGGTTTTTATTATTATCTTAGTTGTCCTCTTATTTTAAACTAATCAAAATTATGGTCTGATTTAGTTCTTCTAAATCATGTTGCAAAGTAGTACACTGTATGTAAGTTTATTCATTTGCTGCTATACATTTTGCTTTGCACTTAGAAATTCAGGCGTTGTGTTTTCTTTAATTTTCTGAGGGTTACTATTTTTGTACATTGGTGCATAAATCTTGAAGTGTAAGGCCTTGCTGTAAGTAAAGACAGTAACAATTTACTTACATTTTAATATTAAGAAGTTATGTAGCTAGGATTGATGGACCATTCATTTCTTCTTTATTTTTCCTACAAAACATTGTAGTTTTCAGTTTTCTTCAGTTGCCTCTTAGTAACTAAAGGTCACTAGTTGCTTCCCTAAAAAAAATTCTAAATCCTTTAATGAACAAATATTATTTCAGTTAAGGAAATGTGGAAGAGAGAGAGAGAGAGAGAGAGAGAGAGAGAGAGAGAGTGTGTGTGTGTGTGTGTGTGTGTGTGTGTGTGTGTGTGTGTGTGTGTTACTCCAGTTTTCAAGTAAATGCCTTTAAAATAATGCCAGGAGATGGAAAACAGGATGAAAAAAAATTATTTTTATTAACTGTTTTCCAAAGCTCTTAGTATAAAGTTGGCAGCTTCCAAAATGTCAACTGTGGCTATTGGATTATTTTAAAATAAACATTCACAGTCCTGTTTTAAAGACTTAGATCTGGTATCAAAAGTAATAGAATCAGGAAAACTCATAACCTCTGTTGAGTGCACTACTTTCTCTTATTTGATTATATTTCTTACTAAGTATATTGGCAGATGACTAATTAGTGTGTTCATTAATATTTAATGAAGTTGAGATTATAAAAAATTCAGTAAAGGAGTACTGGTTTGACTTTGTAAGCATGAAAACTTATGACGAGATAAATTTTATCTGCTGTAAGGTTCTAGCAGTTATTACTATGGCCAAAATTTGTAATTGAACATTTTACTTAGAATGAAATAAATCTTGTTTGTACTTAGGAAGTTCATTTACATGACTCCTTTGCATCTACAGCAGTATTGTTTTACACTGTGCCCTCAATCTAGAAAGAGCCACTTGTCAAACTAAATTACACTTTAGATGTGTACTAAAGTAGCACATTGACAGTGAATACAGCATCTTCAAGCCGTGACTGTTTTTTTCTTCTACTTTTGTTTTTATTTGATTTTTTACTGATTTTTTTCAAGCTATGGTTTTTAAATGGTGTCTGCTTCAATACTAAGCTCTTGGTCCTTCTTGTTCATCATTATCATTGGTCTCCAGCACAAAAGAAATGTTTACAAATTTACAAATGTCCCAGAGTAAAGTGGACAATTAATGCCATAGAATTGTATTCTGCCATATAATAGTAACACTGGCTGCAAGGTAGATTCATCTGAGGGCCTTTTAAACCAAATTAGAGTATTTATGGATGAAATGATATTATGTCTGAGGTTTTATTTAAAATAATCCAGAAGGTATAAATGAAAGTGTTGATAATTATTAAAGCAGGTGATAGGTACATAGAAGTCTACCATGTAATTAAATTTTTATGTTTGAAAATTTTGTAATACAAAATTAAGGAAAAAATAGTATATACAGGTCCTACCTCATATCAATTAAATCAGAATTTGGGGGCTTCAGTATTTTTAAAACTTAAGTTTTAAAAACTCCTCCAAATGATTCCGTTTTCTAGTTTAGATTGATAATCACTATCTTGGAAGATAAAAAAATCAAGATTCAGAAAGCTGGATAGGGCTGGGGTTGTGGCTCAGCGGTAGAGTGCTCGTCTAGCATGTGCAAGGCACTGGGTTCGATCCTCAGCACCACATAAAAATAAATAAATATTGTATTGTGTTCAACTACAACTAAAAAGTAAATATTTTAAAAAAATAAAAAAGAGCTGGACAAATTGGAATGTTCAGCTGAAATTGGTAAGATGAAATTTAAATGGGTACATGTAAACTACATTTTAGTTTTTCATAAAAAGTTGTCAGAACAGGTCAGAATACCTAGGTTGGTGCTTATGTTTATCAAAAGGGTCAAAGTATCTCTGATCACAGTTTTAGTATGATAATATGAGGTAGTGGCCAATAAATCTAGTATAATAATCTTAGACTGTATTAGAAGAACTATGGAGCCCACAGTATAAAACACCTGTTTTTGTTCAGACCTTATCTGATATTCAGGTTTGAATGACACATTTTAAAAGAACCTTTGACAAACAAGTACATTAAGAGAATAGTGTAAGAAATAATAAGAGACTTGGACAATCTCATAATCAGTTGAAAGAGCCTGGTATATTGTACACTAGAAGAAAAGAATAAGAGAAAATAGGATATCCATATTCATAATATTTGAAGACCTATTACATTCAATAGAGTATATTTTGTATTATCCTGAGGTTGCAACGAAAAAGAATTTTATTTATCTTAACAAAAGCCTTCCTTTTCCTTTTTATTTATTTATTTTGACAAGTAAACATGGCTGGCTTTGTTTTTCTATCTTAAGTGTTAAAAAGTACCTATTGTAACATTTTCAAAAAATATGTATAAATACAAAAAGTATTGATCATCCATGATCTCAATGCCTAGAGAAAACTGCCTAATCAGGCCTGGCTAGCTAATGTGTGAGGCCCACTGCAAAATGAAAATTAAATCTCCTTGTTCAAAAATTAAGACTTTTGTCAGGCATGGTGGCATACACCTGTAATCCCAGCTACTTAAGATGCTGAATCAGGAAAATTGCAAGTTTGAGGTCAGTATGGTGAAACTTAGTAAGACCCTGTCTTATAAAATAAAATATGCAGGAGTTGTAGCTCAGTAGTAGAACTCCCCTTGGGCTCAATCCCCAGTACCACACACACACACACAAAATTAAGAATTTCAAGACAGTAACAGCAGAGCATTAAGCCATGTACAGGGTCCTTCTCAGCACTGGGCCCTATGCATAAATCATAAGCCCTAGAAGTTATCATATTTTGATATATAAATATTTCCATAGTTTTGAAAAGATTTTCTAATTAATAGAAATTCTCACCAGTGTCATAGGCTGCCTTGGGAAATGTAAAGTCTGGAGTTACCCAAAGATAAAGCTAGACTTTCTGTCAGGGATGCTGTAGAAGAAATGAATGTGATGAAGGTTGGATTACATGAACTGTTGGCATATTTTTCTTCTCCAAAGTCTACAGTTCTTTATCCAGCCTAAAAAATGGTGCTTGAACAATAATTGTTGTTTGTAAAAAAAAAAAAAGTGCCAAATTTTTTAAGAAACATAGAACCTGTATTTTTGTTATGTTTCTGTGACATTTAATAAAAAGTATTTCACATCAATTATGGGGGTGAGTCTCCTCAAGAAGGTGGTGGTTTTAGTCAGATTTTGTGTCTCTGACCAAAATACCTGACAAGGACAAATTAAAGGAGGGAAGGTTTATTTGGGGGCTACAGTTTCAGAGGTCTTGGTCCTTTGACTCAATTGCTCTGGCCCCAAAATGAGGCAAAGCATTATGGGTGAAGGGTCCAGTGGAGGAAAGCTACTCAGCTTATGGCAGGGTTAGGAAGCAGAGAGGGGTGGGTGGAAGGGGCCATAGGGAGATGCACCCTTTCAGGACATGTCCCCATGACACATCTTCTCCAGCCCAACTGCCTACAGTTACCATTCAAACTAGGATGGTGTGATTAGGTTATAGCTCTCATAATCTAATCACGTTGCTTCTTAATATTCCTGTGTTAACACAGGAGCTTTTGGAGGACCCCTCATATTCCAGTCATAACAGTGGGTGTCACTTGTAATGGCAAGATGCTACCAAAGTTTCATAGACCTTTACCAGGATCTAGAGCATTGATTGCTACCTTACTTAGTTATAGTCAAAGGCTGATTTAAATTGATATTTTTAAAATCTCTTGTTCTGTTATGCAGTGGACAGACAGTATCTATACTCTTCCCAATTCAGTATAGCCATAGGATTTCCCAGGTGCAGGCTGGTTCGTGACCTTGAATAATCAGGTTGTTAGATGATAAACCTCTCTGTATATGGAAAAGCAACCCAATGTTGTCTGCTTATCTTCTTGTACTTTTATAACAACATTGGCACGTATTAATTCCTGAATGACTTGCAGAGAGTTGATGATGATTACAGCTTAATGAGCTGGAAGTGTTCCCTGAGTGACTGGAAATGTATTCTTATGCTAGCTTCCAAATTATTTGTTGCATAGTTTATATTAACTGCCTACTTTCATGCACTTACAAAAACTGAACATTTTCCTTTTTTACATAGTCTAATGCCCATATAATCTTGTAAACATTTCTGCTGCAAAAAAATGGCCTTTCTTGCCAGTGATTTTGACCACCTTATCCTCAGTCTCAAAACTTATCAGAGTACTAATTGTTATATCACTCAGGAATGATTCCATGCCTCCTCACACTTCCACACTGCCACTGTTGTCTTTCACCTGAGCCAAATTTTTATTTACCCCTTTGTTTTTTCTCCTATTCTTCTAATACTACTTTTTACAGTATGTGTGAATACAGAAATAGGTGTGAGCTAGTTTTGTTACAAATCGTGTAAAATAAATAAATAAATGGTTTTCCTTATAAATTTGAAATTTTCTTTTTGAAACCTTTTTTTAGAATTTAAATTCTTGGAAGAGAAAATTATCAACAGCTAAAACTGTCCAGCTTTAATTTGAAATTATAATTCCTTTATATTGACAATTTTGTCTATATATTTATATACACATTTATTTATACACACTTGGTTCAATTTTTCAACCTAGAGACATTTACCTCTTTTAGCTTTCTTTCATTGTCACTCTTTTATCTTACTTTTTAATGTTTTCACTCTCTTGCCTTCTTGTTGAGAACATTCTCCTTTTCTCCACTTCTTTTTTTTTTTTAAAGAGAGAGTGAGAGAGGAGAGAGAGTGAGAGAGAGAGAGAGAGAGAATTTTTTTTAATATTTATTTTTTAGTTCTCGGCGGACACAACATCTTTGTTGGTATGTGGTGCTGAGGATCGAACCCGGGCCGCACGCATGCTAGGCGAGTGCGCTACCGCTTGAGCCACATCCCCAGCCCCCTTTTCTCCATTTCTTGACACTCCATTTCAAACACTTTCTCTTAGGACACTGTCCATATATGTTAAGTCCCATTTGTCTTTTCCTTGATCAAATCTCCAGTTTCTCTCAGTCACTACTTAACCACTGAAAGTGATAAGGTTATTTTTCCTTTTTTCCCCAAATCCTTCAATAATTCTCTCATTATTAATTGATGTATCATCATTTCCTCTGTCCTGCCTCCTCATTCCTGTTCTCTCTTCCCCAAATCTTCCTTTTCTATAATACTTGTTTGGGTCTTCTGATTTCTGTTTTATAAACAAAATTTTCAGTTCATAATTTCACTTTCTTTTTTTCTTTTCTTTTTTCAGTGCTGAGGATTCAACCCAAGGCCTTCTGTATGCTGGGCCAGAGCCATAGCATTGAGCTACATCTCCGGCCCATATCCTAACTTTTTATTATCACATAACTTCTTTTCTATATCATCTATATGTTGCCTTTTCAAGTATTTTCTCTCTTGATACTTTGTCCCCATTCTCAAAATACTCTGTCAGATTTCTAACTCATAGCATGCTATATTTGTGATCCATTTTCACTTTTTTTAAAAATCTATTCCTACATCCACTCTTTCTGATCTTTTTAGCTGAGCCAAATTTCCCTTTATCTCTTTGTTTATCTTCTAATCCTGTAATTTACTTTCCTCTATGCTTATAATAACTTTCTATCTCACATCTATCAACCTACATATATTCTCATTTAAAGTTTACTTGAAATCTTAACTCTGCTTAAGTGGGAAAAGAGCCCAAAGCCTGATTTATATATTTTTTCAAAAATCTGTATGCTAAATTAAAGGGAAACACCTCATGGAGTAAAATCAAAATCCAAAAATCAAAGCTTCTGGGAAAGAAAGTAGATTTAATATGTCAAGGCCATCCCATTAACTTTGCTTAACTTTGTTCACAATTAAGTGAACAAACTATGTCCTTATTGTGCCCAGCATATGTTGAAAGTTAAGGATACAGACCCAGAGGTAGAAAACATGGTTATTGTCCCCAGACCTAATAATCTAGATAAGGAGAAACAAATAATTATACAACTTAGAAAGTAGTTGTAATAACCAGTCTAATTACCTAATGCTAGGTTGTGTAATGTGGAACTGAAGCGTTATAAGTGTTCAGAGAAAAGGAAAGCATTAGTGCTTGGGGTTGCTAATGAAGATTTCATGTGGGAAGTGTGTCTTAAAGAAAATATAGAATTTGGATTAGCTGGACTTGAATAGAAGAATTTTGTTAGCATTACTTAGTAAAAAGATATTTGTTTAGCAAAGACCCTAGGGGGAAAATTAGCTATTAGTTTAAGAAAATATCAAACTTTGTTCTAGGAAGTAGCAGGAAATATAATTAGATAATTAAAGTTGGACTAATTGAGTGAGAGCCTTGAATTCCAAATAGAGGAATTACAAAATGTTAAAAAGAAAATCCCTTCATTAAAGTATTGTTAATCAAGGTTTTGTCTTAAATATTTAAGATTTTCTTAAATAATAATACATTTAACTAATATTAAGTGCTTTGCTGTGTACTAAGCATTGTCCTAAGTGCTTTATATGTAATAATTCACTTAATCTTTACAGCAACCATTTGTGGTAGGTTCTTTTTTACTCTCCTTATTTTATAAATGTGGATAAATGCAGGTACTCGAGTGGACACAAGTAAGTGACAGAGGCAGGATTCATATACAGGTAGTCCGTGGTGCCCAATTTTATATTCTTACCTATTATACAAACAACCTTGTGGAGGAGGTGTATATAAATGCTGCAGATACATTGTGAGAATTGGACAATTGAACTGAACTTACTCGATAATAGAAAGATATTTTTCTCAAACACTACTCATATTAGCACATGATAATCTTTTCATCCCAAATATATTTTTTTCTTTAAAAACATTATTAAAAGGCTCTTTGGGCTAGAAAAGTTGAAAAACAAATTCATTACTTTTGTCACATGAAGTGGTATTGATTTTATTTGTCTCTTGGAACATTTAGTTTCAGCAATCTTTCTATTACAACAGGGCTTCTGGTTGGGACTCTTGATTCAGTCTTGGACTCTACTGCTAAAGTAGCTCCATTTCGCATCTTACACCAGACACCAGATTCTCAAGTTTACTTGTCAATTGCATGTGGTGAGTATGATTTTTAAAATGTATTACTCAAATTGAGTAAGGATACTAAAAAAACTGAATGTTCAAATTTATTTCTACTCCTCAGTTGTTTTGAGATTTAGAAATTAGTTAAGTGTGCAAATCTGCTTTGGGAGAGTATTAAGATCTCTGTTTATTTAAGGATAAGAGAATATTAGGAATTTTTAAATCTAGTGATGTTAATCCCCAGCACTGCAAAAAGGAAAAAAAAATCCAGTGATGTAAGAAACTAGAAGCATGTGATCCAACAGTGCTGATTCTGAGCAGATTTTGGTCAGTACTACTGCTGGATGATTCATTTTTTCAACTTATTTCTGCTTCATTCAACTGTTAGAAAGAAGGAACCTTCCCCGTGAAATATTTATTTCATATATTTCATTTCTAATAACTCAAATGAGGAAAATGTGAAGTTAAATATGATCCCAAAACTTAAAGCTTGTCCCATAAAGAAGTATAAGACTGAAAAATTGAACCTTTTTTTTATTCATACACCTACTTTCTCAAAAAAGGCATCATATCCTTAAAATGTGAATATTCTTTCCTGCTACATATTCTTTCATGCTGGGGTAGTTCAGATGTTTCCACATATATATTGTGGGTAGGAAAGGAATTGTGATAATTCTTTTTAATAAAACAAGTCAAAATAAGTTTTTAAATACCCACAGTGACAGTTTGTTCTTGTTTTTTGATGCTATTGTATTGCTGGTCCAAATTAGAATCTCAGATTTCTAGATTTATGGCCTTTTTATGTTGAAGTACTGCCTTTTTTCTTTTTTTCTTTTACTCTTCTCTTCTAATATAGATATACTTTTAAAAAACAAAAGCATATGAATTTCTAGACATGTCATATGTATGAATATACAACGTATAATTAATTTTTGTCTCCTGGTTCTTTTAAATTGAATGCCACTTGAACTAAATAACGAGGACATTACAAAAATTCTATAACCTCAACTCTAAATCTGATTGGTTGAAATTATTTAGAAATAAATGTCCTTTCTACTTAAAAAAATAAAGGATGATTATATAACATATTCTCCCAAGTTAAGCTGATGCAGAAATATAGTAATTACCTATGAGTGAGCGTTCATGTACATAAAAGATCAAAATAAAGGCTTTAAAATTTCCTCATGGCTCTTATTTATAGATCATTTCTTGGTATGGCAACTTTAGTAACATGATTGCAATTATAACTGAATTTTAGAAAATAAACAATTTGGCAGTTTCAATAACTATTTTAATGTGTCAGTCTCCATATATTATAAAATTTTCTAGCTGGGTGTGGGTGCATGCCTCTAATCCCAATGATGCAGGAGGTTTAGATAGGAGGATCGCAAGTTTGAGACCAGACTTAGCAACTTAGTGAGGCCCTAAGCAACTAAGCAAGGCCCTGTTTCAAAATAAAAAATAAAAAGGACTGGGGATGTGGCTCAGTGGTAAAGCACCCCGGGTTCAATCCTTAAAACAAAAAAATAATATTCTAAGAGGTCAAGATACTTATTTTTTAATGATATTTGTATTATCCTTGATTCTGGGAAGACCTTAAAGGTAAATGGGGGTAAGGGGAGACTGATAGACATTGCTAAAGCAATTTAGAACTAATATTTAATCTGATTTTCAATAAGTCACCTAACACTGATTCAGTAAGTCACATGAATTTAACCTTGCTACAGGTTTTCTAACCTCATTCATGAAATTGCTGTAAGTTTACTAAGTTATTTAACATATGGGGTAACTGAACAGAGGTTTCATAAGTTGAGTGGCCACAGTTGAAATCCACATTTACACAGTGTTCCTAGGATCATCATATGCATGCTGTTTTCAGCCATACAGATGGGCAACATATGCTAGTTGTTATTTGAAGATCAAGGATTAAATTATGTATGTATATTTTCTGGTATTTTATATGTCCTCAAAAGATAATAAGCATCAGTTACTGTTATATTGTTTACAGAATTTTATATCTTTTTTGTGTGAGCTATAATTAATTTTTCCCCTTTCATTATATATTATATTATTTCTATTTATAATGATAAATATATTCATGCCCACATATAAAGAGGAAATAGAATTAATGTAATACCTTTATTCATTTATGACTATCATTTCTTTTTTTTTTTTAAGAGAGAGTGAGAGAGGAGAGAGAGAGAGAGAGAGAGAGAGAGAGAGAGAATTTTTTTTAATATTTATTTTTTAGTTCTCGGCGGACACAACATCTTTGTTGGTATGTGGTGCTGAGGATCGAACCCGGGTCGCACGCATGCCAGGCGAGCGCGCTACCGCTTGAGCCACATCCCCTGCCCTATGACTATCATTTCTGAAAGTGAACAGATACATTCCTTTTAAAGTAAGCTTGTAAATATCAACAGCCATTTTGTTGTGACTTCCCTTGAGTCATATTCTCTTATGTTATTAATCAGGAGCCAACAGAGAAGAAATAACCCAGCATTGGGATTGGTTGGAACAAAATATCATGAAGACCTTATCTGTGTTTGATTCAAATGAAGATATTACTAATTTTGTACAAGGAAAGATACGAGTAAGTGGTATAGATACATTTTGTAAATGGAATACTAAAACCTTTGACCATCTTTTATGAGGATCAGAAGTTATATGGAAGATCATTCTCTTTTTTTTTTTGTATTTTTTATTTAGAGACAGAGTCTCACTGAGTTTTTTAAGGCCTTGCTAACTTGCTGAGGCTAGCTTTGAACTCGTAATCCTCTTGCCTCAGCCTCTGGAGCTGCTTAGATTCTAGGCATGTGCCACCATGCTCAGCTGGAAGGTCATTCTTTTACTAGCACTTTTCAGGATTGGTAGAACCACACGTATGATTGCCAGAATAATGCTTAGGAAAACTAAAGCTGAGCTGGAGGTATACCTCAGTGGTAGAGTGCTTGCTAGCCTAGTATGAGGCCCTGGATTCCATTCCCAGCACCACCAGAAAAGAGAGAGGGAATATTAATTGTAAAGCCAGTGGTTTGTCATCGATGCCCATGTAAGTATTTTTAATGATATTTTCATTTTAATATCTCTTGAGTTTACAGTTTGAGTAAAACCTTTGTTCAAAAGAAAATGAAAACTTTTTTTTTTAAAAAGGAATTTTCCTATATAATCACAGTAATATGTTTTTTTTTAAGAGAGAGCGAGAGAGATAGGAAGAGAGAATTTTTTTAATATTTATTTTTTAGTTTTCGGCAGACACAACATCTTTATTTGTATGTGGTGCTGAGGATCGGGCCAGGCAAGCGCACTACGGCTTGAGCCACATCCCCAGCCCAATGAAAACATTTAATACTTTTTTTGTGGTAGCTTCTTGAGGCATTAGAAAAAACCTAGTACAAAACCAAAAAAAAAAAAAAAATTCTGCTTACCTCTGTCCTAAGGAAAAAAAAATATATATATATATATATATATAAATAAAATATAAACATATATATTTTAAAAATTCTGCTTACCGCTATCCTAAAAGAAATTATATATATATATATATATATATATATATATATATATATATATATATATATATATATATAGTGTGTGTGTGTGTATAACATTGTATGTAACTATATGGATATGTAACAATTGTATTCAATCAAACATATAAAGTTTATTTTTTGTACATGATGATGAATTTTTAAGAAAATATTTTGTCTCCTCTAGGGATTAATTGCTGAAGAGGGAAAACATTCTTTTGCAAAAGAAGATGATCCTGAGAAATTTCGAGAAGCCCTTTTGAAGTTTGAAAAATCTTTTGGTTTACCAGAGCAGGAGAAATTAGTGACCTATTATTCATGTAGTTATTGGAAAGGACGGGTTCCTTGTCAGGGTTGGCTCTATCTTAGTACCAATTTTCTGAGCTTCTATTCTTTTTTGTTGGGATCAGAAAGTAAGTGGTTTCTGTTGATTATCACGGTTTTGAATTTGCTGGCTGACCTATTAACTCTGTGGTGGTGTTAGGTTATATAAAAAGTAATGAGATTGACATTAAAGGTAATTAAACTGTACATCAAAAAGTTCTCTTCATCTAGAGAAAGAATCCTTATAGGACTGGTTGCTTAATATAGGAAGCTTTTAGAAGTGTTTATAGAAAGCTTCACATATTGTGAGAAGTGAATGAATATTAAATCATGATGGCAATCTGGCATCATTATAACTACTTTCTTTCCGTTGTTATAAATTACCTGCTTGCTTCATTCCATGTTTTAATCCTTGTTTTAAACATACAATATGAATCTAGTAGCCATTGTACTTAATGACCCACCCCTCACTTTGTAGCCCCAAATAAAAATCAAACAGTACTGTGTGTAGTATATGTACAGCTTTTACATCAGGGATTATATAATTAAGTAATTATATAAAGAAGCATTGAAATATCAAATCAGAAGCATTTTAATTCTTTAAAATTATCTGTTACTAGAATCACCAATTATTGCATATTCATGGTGATGTTTCAAGTTTTTAACTAATCTGGAACTCAAATATTTTAGCTGTTCATAGCATTTTTCAAGTGGTTATTATTTGAAAAGGCCTGATTTATGAGCATAAGTTAATATTGAGAATTTAATCATGCCTACTTACAATTCTTATTTGCAGTAAAACTCATTATCTCCTGGGATGCAGTCTCAAAACTTGAAAAGACTTCAAATGTTATACTGACAGAGAGTATTCATGTATGTTCTCAAGGGGAGAATCACTACTTTTCAATGTTTTTGCACATTAACCAAACCTATCTTCTTATGGAACAATTGGCAAACTATGCCATAAAGAGACTTTTCGATAAGGAAACATTTGATAATGACCCAATCCTTGATGATCCTCTACAAATTACCAAAAGGTACTCAAGGCTTAATATTCGTTTCTTTAAGTATTGTTTGTAAGAATAATAGCATTGATTAACATTAAAAGTTGACTGTTATATTATAATTTTGATTTGGAGTTGATCATGGATGTGTTTTTGTATGAGTTTATTCATATGTATTTTCACAAATTATTTCATTCTCTATGAAATTTAATCCAAATAAGGAATAGAAGTTAATTTTTGAAATTTAGACAGGATTTTTCTGGACTGTTTCAGAAATGTAGAAATTTGTGTGTATGTGATTAGTCTAACTTCAAATTTCTCTGTGAGGAGTTTAGATGATTTCAGGTCTGAAATTGGTTGTTAAACTTATTGTTTATTTTTTTTAAATAATCATTTTTATATTATAGACAGCATAATATTTTCATAGTACTGGAATTGAACACAGGACATGCTAGGCAAGCCTTCTACCACTACATCTTCAGCCCTTTTAAAATTTTTCTTTTGAGAGTCTCACTAACTTGTCCACCCTGACCTACAACTTGTGATCCTCCTGCTTCAACTTTCCAAGTTGAGAGTGCAAATGTGTGCCACCACAGCTAGCCCAATAGCATGATTTTTTTTTAATGAAGAGGCAAGTTAATGTAGCTAGTGATGCATGGGCTTTAGTATAAAAATAGAGCAATTCTTAGATAAGTCATACACTTAGGATCTCAGTTTTCTCATCTTGTCTTTTCTATCTTAGAGGGCACTTATGTGGAATGAATTAAACATTTGTTAAAGCACTTTGTAAAATAAAAAACAATAGGTAAATAATAATCATTATTAGTGCCTAAATCAGAAGTATCTGACATATAGCTATTTGCCAGTAGATTCAGTTTGCTGATACTGAATAGAGCCCTTTCATTCCTGCTCAATACTCAAACAGTTGACTGGAAGAAGCTTGCCAAAGTGTAGGAGGAAGGGAGAGATTCAAGAAATAGCTTGTGCAACCAGTTTCTAGAAAGGAAGATGAAGGTAGTCTGTATGGGAAAGAATAAGAGTAACCTGAGCCAAAGTTATATGCATACATCAGAATATCCCTAATCAAGTACAGTTGTTTCTTTTGAATATTTCTAAACCATTACTAAAATCTAGATGCATAAGGATTTCTTTGTAAGACTGCTTACCTTTCTGGAAATTAGATTAGAGGTGAATTTTTTAATACCTTATTGCCAAAATTAGGTCTCAGTGTACATGATTTATAAATAGTACTCTATAGGATTAAGAGTCCTATTCATGTTATATTTTAGTTGGACATTTGCTTTTTAGTTTTTTCCTTGATTGGCTGCTATAAATGATCTTTTTAGCCATTTTGTTTCCCTTGAAATTTTCTATAGAAGGTCTTCTATTAATAAATTATTCATTATCAATTTGTATTTAAATAAGCTATAGTAAAATCCATTTTGTCTGTGTATTTTTAAGAACCTATTGAAGAGCTGGGGTTGTAGCTCAGTGGTAGAGCACTTGCCTACCATGTGTGAGGCACTGAGTTTGATCCTTAGCACCACAGAAAAAATAAATTAAAAAAAAAAGTTATTGTGTCCATCTAAAACTAAAAAAAAAAAAAACATTAAAAAAGAACCTATTAAAAACCTTATATATCTAAATCTTTATTTCTAGAAAGTTGAAAAGAACAATAATTGATAGCTATAGTCTCCAAATCACTTTTTCTAAAATGGAATGTCTTTACTGACTCTGCTTATTATTTTTACAAATATATATTACTTCTATAATTAATCATTTTATTATTGTGATTCTGAGGATTGAACCCAGGGCCTCACACATGGTAGGCAAGACCTCTACCACTGAGCTATATCACCACCAGTGACTATTTCTATAATTTTAACAATACAGAAGCATAATAATATTTCTTAGTGTGTATCCATCCAGTCCTTTATATATATATATGGTTAGTTAGTTTTAGGAGGTTACAATATCTTTATTTTATTTTTAAGTGATGCTGAGGATTGAACCCAGTGCCTCATTCATGCTAGGCAAGCACTCTACCACTGAGCCACAACCCCAGCCCCATCCATACAGTCCTTTTAATGCATTATGTTTTTTAAACACAATACCTTTATTTTATTTACGTGGTGTTGAGGATCAAACGCAGGGCCTCGCACATGCTAGGCGAGCGCTCTACTGTTGAGCCACAACCCCAGCCCCAAATGCATTGTTTTTTTTAGTTTGAAAAAAAATATATGAATGGGACTGAACGTGACATAGTTTTTTCTCTTACTATAATATGTCACAGACCCCTTTCTGTTCATATAAATGAACCACAATCATTCTTTTAAATAATAGTGAAGTAACCTGTCAAATTACAATTTACATAATTTAAAAATTAACATGGTTCCTGGTCATATTTGTCAAGATTATTTTGAAGACATGTTAAAATACCGTATTCAAATAGTATATGTGGGAAGGATGAATATAGTTTTAACTTGTTTGGATTTGAGTTAGAGCTTTCATAATTTACTTATTACTCCAGATGGCATTACTGCTTAGCACAAGTATTTAGTGCCCCTAGGAAAATTATGCTATTGAAAGCAATTGCTTTTTTTATTTATATATTTATGTATCAGTTAACAAGTCATTTGTATTTATTAACTACTATTCCGTGCACAACCCTATACAAGCAATGTTGTTTTAGCCTGCCTCTATTTGGGGTATTTTTAAACATTGGTTTAAATTTCCATTTCACTTAATTTCAGTACTATTTCAGTACTTAATTTCAGTACTTAAATTCAGTACTATTCAGGACTATTCTTACTCTCTAAATATTTTTTTTTGGGGGGGGGAGGTACTGGGGATTGAACTCAGGGGCACTGGACCACTGAGCCACATCCCCAGTCCTATTTTGTATTTTATTTAGAGACAGGGTCTCATTGAGTTGCTTAGTGTCTCGCCATTGCTGAAGCTGGCTTTGAACTCGTAATCCTCCTGTCTCAGCCTCCCAAGCCACTGGGATTACAGGTGTTCGCCACCACACCCAGCTTCCTCTCCAAATTTTGATGCCATAAATTTTCTTTTGTTTGAAATGGGTAACTCTTGATTTTCTGATGACCAAATATGTAAATTATTGTCTGCTGAGAATGGTTTTAGTCAAGTTGCATATTATGAATATATAATAATATAATGATAGTCTTCCAGCAAAGCACTCTACAATAGATGTGTTTAAGACTTGTGCACATATCAATCTTCTAATAAAATAAATTATAAAAAATAAGAAGTGAAATGCATTTGTTAAGAATCATACTTTTTTCCATTTCAGAATTCATTGAAGAATACAACATTTTGTATTTAATCTGTCTGCTTTGTTTTATTTTTATTTTTAGTACTGGGGAATGAACTCGGGGGTGCTTCACCACTGAGATACATCCCCAGCCCTTTATATTTATTTATTTTTACTTTGAGAAAGGGTCTCAGTAAGTTGCTTAGGGTCTTTCTAAATTTCTGAGGCTAACCTTGAACTTGTGATCCTCCTGCCTAGGCCTCCCAAATTGCTGGGATTACAGGCATGCACTACTGCACCTGGCTACTCTGTCTCATTTACAGTGTATTTAAATTAATCAATACAGGCATGTCATATACTTTAGAATCATCATTTGAGCCACTCTCCCCCTTTTGTTTCTTTCTTACAGGGGTTTGGAAAACAGAGCCCACAGTGAGCAATTTAATGCCTTTTTTAGGCTGCCCAAAGAGGAGACTTTGAAAGAAGTACATGAATGTTTGTCATGGGTACCATTCAGCCACTTCAATACTCATGGAAAAATGTGCATCTCAGAAAATTATATCTGCTTTGCTAGCCAGGATGGCAATCTATGTAGCGTAATCATTCCTTTACGAGAGGTAACGTTAATTTGGTTACATATCAATTTTTAGTTTGTAAAATGTCATGTAATAACAAAAATTAATAGAAACTCAAAATGCAAAACCTTTTAGTAATTTAAAATAATCATTTTCTGTGTTCAGTATTATTCTTCAGGATAAAAGTACTAGCTTTTGAGATATTCTCAATTCCTTTTAGTAACACCTTATAGTTATTACCGAAAGTAAAACTAGAAAAACAAATTAAAAACCACAAATGGGCTTGAACATTCAGATATTTAAAACATGAATATCAAAATTTAGAATGTCACATTTGATGAACTTGCTCAGAAAGAATAGAATTGATGGCTTTTGTGTAAGCCAGAAATAAATTTTCAGTGTTCAGCACTGAATAATTTTCATTATTATTGCCAATCTTAAAGGCCACGCATTACTTAAACTCTTCTTTGAGAATGAATTAACTTGCACTGAGGTTAATTATATCATTTATGCAACTAGTCTAGTCTAGTTTCTTTCTTTCTTTCTTTCTTTCTTTCTTTCTTTCTTTCTTTCTTTCTTTCTTTCTTCTTTTCTTTTCTTTTCTCTTTTCTCTTCTCTTTTCTTTCTGCCAGTGATTGAACAAAGTCTGTTTCTTAGTAGATTATACCATGGACTAAAACTTTTAGCCACAAAAGAGTAAGCCAAACACATTTTATCTGAAGGTGTCACAATAAGGGGAAAATATGAATCTCTTATTTATCTTTTCACTACCCTCCAGGTCTTAGCAATAGATAAGACAGATGATTCCAGTAAATCTGTCATCATTAGCATCAAAGGAAAAACAGCATTTCGCTTCAGTGAAGTTAAAGACTTTGAGCAACTGGTGGCAAAACTCAGCCTCAAGTGTCGGGCAGCTTCAACTCAGCATATTAGCACAGAGGTAATTAATATAGCAATTAAATAATTTTGGAAAGAAAGCATTGTGTTTCATATGTTCTTTTCTATCAGAAGAAATTCATAGTACCTTTACTATTCATACCTATGTTTATTTTTTTTTCAAGACGGAATCCAGAAACTCATACTTTAAAAAAATATTATTGGATCTTTCTACTGTATTTGCTGTTTTTCATAGAAATACACCTTCTACGTTTACATAATTTGTTTTTAATGTATCTATTAATTTTTTTGTAGTTGTAGACAGAAGTATGCCTTTGTTAATTTTTGTTTATTTTTATGTGGTGCTAAGGATCAAATTCAGTGCCTCACCCATGCCAGACAACTGCTCTGCCATTGAGCTACAGCCCCAGCCCTCATAACTTTTTTTTTAACAACTCATACTACACTGGAGAATTCAACAAGGCCTTGAAAAATGATCTTTCTCTTATTGCTGCAAAGATCTCAATTTTAAACCAGTCTGAATATCTTTTATATTTTAACTACCATATTTGCCTTATTTACATAATCTAGCCCAAAGCAAAATAGTGACATATCCCTTTACTTGCAAACTATTAGAGCAGACAAATATTCTTGGCAAAGAGTGGTTAAGAGCCTGATTTTGATGTTTAGTATGTTCATGGAAATGTGAACAGATTGAATTCAGATGAATTTTTTTCAGTTCCCAGAAACAAAACGTCATGTTTTAATAATTTGGTAAAGCTTAGCAAATTGTAACTATTTATATTTTAATTAAAGATTCAGAGAAAAAAATTAATATTGGCTTTGCTCGTTATATTTTATTTGGACTGAAATACAGAGCCTTTTCCCACTTTCTGCAGAGTACAAGCTGAAAATAATATCCTAATTTAATTATAATGCAGTATTATAAGACTAAATTTCCCTTTGAAAAACCACAATGAAAAAAATATAATTTAAGAAATATATATCATCTCAGTTGCAGACACAGAAACTGTATGTTGGCTCTCAGGAGGTTTTCTTGCCTGACTTTCTCTCTCACTCTTTTGGTATGTACCCAAAATATTTCTTAGTTTTATGTGAAAACACAAGTAAAATCTGATCAGTTTGGTAGTTTTTCTCCCTGTGCTCCCACTGCCCAATATTGTCCTTGTCTTATTTCAGATAGTCTTTATGTTAGATCCAATGTTCTGCTTATGTTTCCATTTCCTTTAATTTATCTGCCTCCCCAGAACCTAGAGAACTGGAATTTTCCCCTGACAACTCATGTGTCTCTAGTAGCTGAGTATGCTCGGTTGTCAAGAAAGGATTTTGTTTCAAAATGTGTTTACCATCTTTCCAGATATGTCAAAAATATAAGGTTTTCTAGTTTTTTCTTGCCCATTTTTAGAGGTTTTATAAAGATGTGTACAAAATACCAATCAGTACACTGATTTGCTTGGAATTATCTCTTTTTGGGGGAGAGGGGTACCAGGAATTGAACTCAGGGGCACTTAGCCACTGAGCCACATCTCCAGCCCTATTTTGTATTTTATTTAGAGACAGAGTCTTACTGAGTTGCATAGCACCCTGCTTTTTTGCTGAGGCTGGCTTTGAACTCGCGATCCTCCTGCCTCAGCCTCCTGAGCCACTGCCACCATGCCCGCGATCTTTTTTTAAAATATTTTTTTTTAGTTGTTGATGGACCTTTATTTCATTTATTTACTTATATGTGGTGCTGAGAATTGAACCCAGTGCCTCACACATGCTAGGCAGGTGCTCTACCACTGAGCCAAAACCCTAGCCTGAAATATATCTTTTAATTGTCCTAATATTCTTTTTTCACTGAAGATTTTTTCATAGCAATGACAAGAAATATTGACTATTTTAATATTGTCTATATACATCTAGCTTTATCAATAGTATATTTTAAATATTAGTGAAGGAAAGCTTTTTAAAACAAGAACTATTTCTATTTGATTTCTAAATAAAAGAAATTGTAGCTCTATTATTTTAGAGTTACACCCAGTTTACTGAAACAAAAGAATACATTTTATAATTTTAACAAACCTGGTTAAATTTTATAAGAAACATTAGACTTTTAAATCTTAATCTCAAAGAATTTAAATAAAATAAAAACATGAATGTAGGAAGGAAGTTAGAAATTTCTTCCTATGAGTACATCAAAGATGTGGTACAAAGAACAAATGCTCCCAGAAGTAATTGGGATTATGCATAAACTCAGTTCTGTCCAAATTTGAAATAGGTATCAACTAAAATGTTCCATTTTATGAGTTATGATAAAACCTGGATGCATAAACAGGTTTTGTAAAATTCTAATTGAATGTTTAAAAGATATTTTAATCTTTTATTTTTTATCTGAGAGGTGGGTACTGGAGATTGAATCCATAGCTTGCACATGCCAAGCAAGCACTTTACCACTGACTATATCCCAACCCCCTGCTTTTTTTTTTTTTTTTTGAGACAGGGTCTCCAAAATTGCCCTATCTGGCCTCAAACTTGAAATCCTCTTGCCTCAGCCTCCCAAGTAGCCAGAAATACAGGCATGTGTCACCACACTTGATTGATCTCTTACTTTTACTGGCATATATAATTAAGGAATATTATTGGATAATTTTTCAAAATTATTAGATGAAGAAGTATGGGCTTCTTTAACTTAGTTTTTGACAAACTGACCTAAGAATAGAAAGCACTATTGAAGATCTCTTACTTGAGGCTTTTATTTTTTTTATATTTATTTTTTAATTATAGGTGGACACAATACCTTTATTTTTATGTGGTGCTGAGGATCAAACCCAGTGCCTCACACATGCTAGGCGAGCACTCTACCTCTGAGCCACAACCCCAGCCCCTGCTTGATGCTTTTAAACTGCATTACAAGTGATCGTAGGAACTATGGAATGTCAAGAAAGGTTAGAAAACGCATTTATGTCTTAAAGTGTTTAGATAGGCAAATAAATACCTTCTACAGATTATCCAAGCGTATGCAAATGTGTTTATTTTATTACTTATCATAACCAGCATTATCCCAGTTTCTAAGTTTTTAATTAGAAGTAATATGCTCCAGGAACATTCATTCTACTTGATAGAAGGAGGTATTTCCTGATTCTAAAATGAGGAGTTTTTTGGCTTTTTAAAATTTTAATATTTATTTTTTAGTTTTTTCGGTGGACACAACATCTTTGTTTGTGGTGCTGAGGATCGAACCCAGGCTGCACGCATGCCAGGCGAGCACGCTACCACTTGAGCCACATCCCCAGCCCTAAAATGAGGAGTTTTAAGTTATAAAAAACCAGTAGTGGTTTCCTTATTCTATGTAATCAGATAGGAATAGTAGTTTAACTCACATAACTAATTTTTGTTTTCCTTTATAAGAATAAGGTAATGTGTTTCCTGTAACTATAATATAAATTAGAAATAGATACTGTAGCTGTGGGAAGTAATAGATTTATTTCTAGGGTAGGAAACCAGAAGGATTTTTAGAAATAAAATTAGCATCCCATTTTCAATTATGTATTATGAATAGGAATTTATTTAAGATAAGCTTCTAATATTTGAGAAAAGTGGGGGGTTGTATATTTTTGTCTTAATTTTTGTTTTTTCAGGTTAACTCTGGATCCAATCATCATTTATTGTGCCAAGTTTATGAGATAATCTAATTTAAATCTGATATTTTGTAGTAAGCTTACACATAAATATTAATCTGCCCTATCTTTCCTTTATTGTTAGAGGCATATGCTACTTCTAAACTCTGTCATACACCAAAAATCAAACAGGTTTAAGAATACCTGCCATAAAATTAGCAACCTCTGTTACTTTCTTGCTGTGACTCAGTTTTGCCGAGGCAATAAATGTTTGATGAGCACCGAGTTTATTCCAGTCAGAGTTACAAGAACTTAAATAAACAGATACATAGAATTGGTCTGGATGGATCTGAGGTAAAATCTTCCATTCAGAAGAGCCAGAGCAAAAAAATAAATGTTTAAAAAAATAAGCTTTATACCTTAAACAAATCTATTAAACCCTTTAAATAATTTTAAGTATGAGGGCTAGGGTGTAGCTCAGTGGTAGAGAGCTTGTCTAGCATGCATTAGGCTCTGGGTTCAATCCCTAGTACCTCAAAGATAATAATATGTCAAGTATGAAGTTGTTTTAAGCCATGTCTTTGAAGGTGAATATGTTAATTTGATTTTTGAATACTTAGGAGATAATTATGGATACAACTAGCATATTTGTCATCACTCTTATAAATTTATGTGTAGGGTTTCATCACTTAAGAGATTATTTGTTTCTCCTTCTTACACATTTTCCCTGTAGTTTGGATATACTACCAATAGTTAATTGGTGCCTCAGTCATATAATGTACCTTGCTTGGGATCTAGACTAAAACTATGAATTTGTCAACATGTATTTGCAACATTTAATTCCTCAATAAAACAGCTAATTTTAATCTTAGGAAGTAAAGTTTGTGATGCAGCAAAACAGGTTTTTTTTTTAAAGGCAACTGTTGTAGTTTGTGCCCTATAATGATTAAACACTAATTTTCCATTATTAGCCTCTTCTGCCATACATACCCTTGTATTCATTCAGACATTGATTTGAATCGGCCTTTCTAACTTTACCTAGATCCTATCTTAATGTCCAACCCTCCTGGGTCTATTACTGACTTTTCTTGGTTTTAAGCTAAAATTCCACTGGACCGTTCTACTAAGCTGCCACTTTTCCTCCACCTCAATCATGGGCAGTCTTTTCATTTTGCTTAAACTACTAAAGTTTGAGTGATGACCTTGGTAAGCCTTTTTAAGTACCCCTACTAGGAACTCAAGACTTCTGGTATAGTTAATCCATAGAATTTGAGTAATTTTAAAATTACAACTTTGATGATCAGAAAATTCATCTAGAAATGCAAGGGTCTCAAAAAGGACTCACATGCTTTTCATTTTAAAACTTACTATACAACCCTAGTAAACTGTGATACTGGCAAAAGGATAGACATATAGATCACTGTAATAAAAATTGAAAGTCTAGACGTTATGATCACTTAATTTTTCACAAGGATGGCAAATCAATTCACAGAGGGAAAGTATATTCATTTATATTCATTTTTTTAAAAAAAACAGGGATTGAAACCAGGGGCACTTTACCACTGAGTTACATTCCCAGCCCTTTTTATTTTTCATTTTGAGACATAATCTCATTAAGTTGCTTAGAGCCTTGCTAAGTTGTTTAGGATGACTTCAAACTTGTGATCTTCCTGCCTCAGCCTCCCAAATTGCTAGGATTACAGGCATGTGCCACCACACCCTGCTTAGTGTATAGTCTTTTCAACAGACAGTGGTGGTACAGTGGATGTCCACATACTACATATTAACTCAAAACACACCAGACCTACATTAAAGAGCTGAAACTATAAAACTTTCCAGGTAAACATAGAAGTAAATCTTTATGCCTGCGAATTAGGCAGTTATTTCCTAATTGACAAGATCATGACAAAAGAAAAATGGGTAAATTTGAATATATAAAAAATAAGGACCTTTGTGCTACAAATGATAGTATCAACACAAAAAAAAAAGTTCACAGGATGGGAGAAAATATTTGGACGTTTTATGTCTGATAAGGGACTTCTATGCAGAACATATAAACATCTCTTACACTTCAATAGTAAAAGGTAAACAACATACTCTCTAAAAATATGGAAAAGGGATTTCAATAGCTGTTTGTTCAAAGAATATAAATGACCAACAAACACATGAAAGGTTTTTCAGTATCATTAGTCATTAGAGCAATGCAAGACAAAACCATAATGGAATAACATTTCATACTCATCAGAGTGAGTATAATTAAAAAGCCAGATAATAACTGTTGAGGAGGATGTGAAGAAATTGAACACTTCATACATTGTTGGGAGTATAAAATGGTACAGCCACGCTGGACTACAATTAAGCAATTCCTCAAAATGTTGAGTGTAGAGTTACCATATGACCCAGTAATTTTACTTCTAGATATCTGCCCAAGAGAACTGCAAATAAATGTTCACCCTAATACTTACTCATGGATGTTCTTAGCCGGATTATTCACAATTACCAAAAAAGTGTAAAAAAGCCATCAAATGATGAATAAAGGAATAAAGTATGACATACAGTAGAATATCATTTGGCAATAACAAATGAAATACTGATACATACTATAATATGAATGAACCTTGAAATAACTTCAAAAAAGTAATACACAAAAGACTACATATTATATTATTCCATTTATATGAAAAGTCCAGAATAGGTAAATTTATACCAACAGATTAGTAGTTATATAGAACCTGGAATGGGGGGAAGGTCATGGGGGAGGGACTGCAAAGGGATAAGGGATTTATTTTAGGGGTGATGATATCATAATAAACTTAAGATTGTGATGATGGTTGCACAACCCTGAATATATTAGAACCACTGACTTTATGCCATAAATGCATCAATTTTATTATATGTTATTTGTATCCTAATTCATATGCTAAACTAATGAAAAGAGCTTTAAAGAATCTTTGTCAACATATTTAGCTTAAGAAAGGGAGAAACACCTTTAAAAAAAACATGAAGTTTTGGGCTGGGATTGTGGCTCAGTGGTAGAGTGCTTGCCTAGCATGTGCACATGTGCAAGGCACTGGGTTCGATTCTCAGCACCACATAAAAACAAATAAATAAAGGTATTGTGTCCAATTGCAATTAATGAATATGATATAAGTAGAGAAGTTAAACTTTACTAAGTATGTTGATAAAGGTTCCTGAAAGCTTTTCTAAGGAAAAGCATCAAATTAATCCTCTGGAACCCTACTACAGTTAGATGGGACTTAAAAAAGTGCATTAATGCAAAAAATGGCAAAGCTCTTTTACCTTGTTTTCTTTCATCTTTGTGTAAAGGTATAATTCAAACTTCAGACATTTTACAAATTAACCTTAGCTTTCATTTCTTGCTTTCAAAGATGGCTAGAGTTGAGTAACTGGGATCTTCTCTTATCTAGCTTCTTTCCTTGGGTAACTTGCAGCTCTGCATATGTGTGCATGCTTCTAGATCCCTAAGAATTTGTTGAAACTTTTCAGCATTCCATATGGTCATCTGGTTCTCCATGTATTCCTTTTAAATCTTCAGCCAGGCTTTTGTTTGCCCCAACTGAAATCACAGCCTTAAGCAATTATGATGTTACAAGAAGATTGCTGTTGTTTTCTATAATGCCCTAGAAACAGGCTTTTTTTTAAACTTAGCAAAGCTGTGAATCAAATGATAACACCTTGCAGGTGGAGATTTTCCAGGGAGCTACTAGTTTGGTTTAAACATTGACTGTGCTATGGGATAGGGATGGGGTTTTTAATGATAATCCTAGAGTTTCACTATCTGTCATAGTGCCAGTTTTCATGCCTATCATATTTCCAAGTTTGGGAGGGAGAGAAGATAGGAATGGCCTCAAGTTAAAACCCCACAGACTGCTGTTCTTACTGAGACACTTTAGTTTTCTGTTTGTTTTTGTTTATGGTGCTGGGGATCAAATCGAGGGTCTTTGGCTGGGGTTGTGGCTCAGTGGGAGAGCATTTGCCTAACATTTGTGAGGCACTGGGTTCTATTCTCAGCATCACATAAAAAAATTAATTAATTAGGCCTGGAGATATAACATAGTTGGTAGAGTGCTTGCCTCATATGCGCAAGGCCCTGGGTTCAGTCCCCAGCACCGCAAAAAAAATAAATAATAATAATAATAATAATAATAATAATAATAATAATAATAGATTAATTTTAAAATAAACTTTTTTAAAAATTCAGGGTTTTACATGTTAGGCAAGAACTCTACCACTGAGCAGTATCCCCATCCCTCATTGGTTTTCTTGAATAGATGCTTTTCAATTCATTCTGTGCCTTTGGTTAATTTCTGGTGTTTTGGGCGGGGGGAGGTTGTTTGTTTTGTTTTTGATACTAGGGCTTGAACCCAAGGATGCTTAACCATTAAGCCATTTTTTGTTTTATTTTTAGGCAGGGTCTTGTTAAGTTGCTTAGGGCCTCATTAATTTGCTGAGAGTGGCTTTGAACTTGCAATCTTCCTGCCTCATCCTCTCAAGCTGCTAGGATTTAGGCACAAGCCTCCATGCCCACCTAATTTCTGGTGTTCTGAAATGATTTATTTTTAATGTTTTGCCAGTATTTTGTTGCTTGTTGGGTAATGGTTTCACCGAGGTTTTGAGTTTGTTTTTCCTGAAGTCAGTTTGTTGATATTTCTAATTCTGATAGGAAAACAATGTTTCTCTGAGACATTGCCATAATATTTAATATGTACATAGATTGTGGTTTATAAATGACAGATAAAACCTTAGCAGTTTTTTCTTTCAGAAACTTTTAAGCATGCATATGTTACAATTACATTGTTTCTTTGTTTTTCAGGGTGCTATTGGTTCTGACTCTACAGAACCATCTGATAATTTTGAGATGCGATCTTCAACGTGTACAAAAGAATGCAGTAAAACTGTGAACACCGAAGCCTTAATGACAGTATTTCACCCTCAAAATTTGGAGACTCTTAATTCTAAAATGGTAGGAAAATAAACTATTTAAATCTATGAACTGGAATCTTAGAGATCAGAATGTACCAGGACTGATAACTCTTCTTTTGAGATTTGGAAAAGTTTACCAGAAAGTACTACTATGTGTGTTGTTTGGTTCCACAACACACAAAGAGTATTGTTAAGATTAAGAAGTACTGGGGGCTGGGGTTGTGACACAGTGGTGGAGCACTTGCCTAGCATGTGTGAGGCACTGGGTTCAATCCTCAGTACCACATAATAATTAACAAATAAAATACAGGTGTCTGTCTACAACTAAAAAACTACTTAGAAAAAAAGAATAAGAAGGGCTGGGATTGTAGTTCAGTGGTAGAGTGCTTGCCTAGCATATGTGAGGCACTAGGTTCAATCCTCAACACAACATTAAAAAATAATAAAGGTATTGTGTCCATCTACAAATAAAAATTTGAAAAAAAAGAATAAGGATAAGCCAGGTGTGGTGGTACATGCCTGTAATACTAGCAATTTGGGAGGGTGAGGCAGGAGGATGGCAAGTTTGAGACCAACCTTGGCAACAGAGCAAGACCCTGTCTCAAAATAAAACATAAAAAGGGCTGGGGATGTAGCTTAGTGGTAAAGTGCCTCTAGGTTAAACCACCACTACCAAAAAAAAAAATGAAAATAAAAAACAAATTTTTGATATTCAGTTTTATCTGCATATATTTCTAATAATCTATGCTGAAATGTAGTTCATTTGAGAATACTGATGGTTCAGAGCTTTACCTCCTATGCATGATCCCTTTACCATTTTTATTTGAGTTTTAAGAATTATAAAATAGTGAATGAAATCTGTTTTGCTCACATGAATTTAAGTGATTTTTGTGATGACAAGGTCTACTGTTTGAATTCTATGTGAATACTGATTTTTATTTTGTAGGTTCTTGATATCCATACATATTGTTTCATGGTGAAGAGGGTGAGCAGTTTATATTAAAGAAGTTATTTTCTCACTCTGTTTGATTGCTTTGATTTTTTGATACAGTTGAAAGAAAAGATGAAGGAACAGTCATGGAACATCCTATTTTCAGAATGTGGGCGTGGTGTTAGCATGTTTCGAACCAAGAAGACTCGAGATCTGGTCGTAAGAGGGATTCCAGAGGCTTTAAGAGGAGAGCTCTGGTTGCTTTTCTCAGGTATTTCAGCTATTAACTTTATTCATTTAGCAGAAATTAGGGAATTATGCCCTAAGCTAAAGAATTACAAACATGAATAGGACAAAGTCTTACTCATCAGGAATTCAGGCTAGTCAAAGAGAGAAAGATATGTAGTTATGTGTACTTACCTATATATCCACACATCTAGTGCCTGAGCAGAATAGTTTATTAGGCAAGATATGTCCAATTGATGGAAATCTCTATTTCTAGTGTCAAAAGAAAGTTAAATGGGGAAAAAATCTCATAAAAATGTTATTCTCTTGGATAGTGTTAGTTTGACATTTTAGATACCAGTGTAAAGCTTTTTCGTTTCCTTCATTTTCTTTTGTGTATGTCTTTGTGTTCAGATATAACTTAATCATAAAGCTAAATTTCAAGGTAATGAAATAATTTTAAAATACAATTCTTCATATATATGCTAATATGCTACTATATGCAAGCTATATTATATTCCTTTTTTGTGTGTGAATGCAATCATCTATACAGGTGCTGTTAATGACATGGCTACTAATCCTGGCTATTATGCTGAAGTGGTTAAACAGTCTTTAGGGACCTGCAACTTGGCTACTGAAGAAATTGAACGTGACTTGCGTCGTTCCCTGCCTGAGCACCCAGCATTTCAGAGTGACACTGGCATATCTGCTCTGAGGCGGGTACTTACTGCCTATGCATATAGGAATCCCAAAATAGGGTACTGCCAGGTATGACCTCACTATGAACCCAACTGTGTGAATGTTTCAAATGATAAAATCACATTTAAATCCAACTCTACCAATTTGGGAATTTTATGGAGTGGAATTGATAGTGAATATTATTAATGTAAGTATGATAGTAGTAGGAATATTTAGAATTGATATTTATTAATTTATCTTTTTCACTTAACAAGTATTTTTGAGTCCTTGCTCTATAAAAGATATGGTGCCACATGTGTAAGGCTATTTTAAGATATGTCTGGTAGGAATTTTTCCATTAAAGAAAGAAATATATATGTACACATATATATGTACATATATATTTATATATACTTATATACATATTAAAATCATTTTCATTGGGAAAATGAAAAACAAGTGAGATAAACTACTAAATGATTATAAAGTCTTGTTGAGATTTATAGTAAAAAGAAATTATTTCATCTGGGAGAACCAGAAAAGGTGACATTTTGCAGGTCATGAAAATTGGTGACTTTTGGACATAAAGAGATAGAATGCAAGAATATTCTAAGTGAAAGGATCAGTGCAACCTAACAGAGGTAAATGTGGAGTGTGTATAGGACAGTGTTCTGTTTAATAAAGTGTATGGTTAATGAAGCAAAGTAGTTGAAGAAAAAAATAAGGTGGATTGAAGCAGGTCAGTCATTTGGAATTTATTTTATAGATAGTAGAGGAGTCATTAGGAAAAAATCCTTTAGGAGTACTCTGTGTTCATTAGGCTAGACTGTTAATACAAATAAATAATAATAAATAATAGAAGATTGTTTCTTAAAGGAATAAGCAGAAGAAAGTGAGTATTTAGGTTAATAGACAGTTCTTTGTGAGATTAAGGTACTCTTTCGTTGCCATTACCACAGACAGAGGAGCAGGTAGAGGAGATGAAGAAACTGTGAGAGATTTGACAGAGTAGGCCTGGAAGGTTCTTACACCACTTCACCCACATTCTATTGGAAGATGTTTATCACATGGCCACATCTCTTCACTTCTGTGACTGAAGTGTTGTGGTACATGCTTGTAATCCCAGTGATTTGGGGGGCTGAGGCAAGAGGATTGCAATATCAAAGCCAGATTGGCAACATAGTGAGACCATGTGTCAAAGCAAAAATATAACTCAGTGATGAAGCAACCCTAGATTCAATACCCAGTACTGCCAAAAAAAAAAAAAAAATCAAAAGGAATTCTATGACATGTAGTGTGAGCTGAATAGACCTGTGCCCAGCTACTATGGAAGAAGAAAAGATTGAATTATGGGGGATAGGAAGTACTCTGTACCATACATTCATTTCTAATAGGTTGAGCACCCATAAAGATTACATATCAATACCATCTATCCATTGAAACTTACTAACCGAGATTTTTTTGGGGGGAGTGGGAGTTACTGGGACTCAAACCCATGGCCTTGCACATGGTAGGCAAGTACTCTACCACTGAATTACATGCCTAGCCCTAGAGAGTTTTTTTTGAAAAACAATTTAAGTACATTTACTGTCTAAATGACAAGTACTTTTTAGCATATTGTTACATCTATGAAAGGTACAAAAGATGCATAATATGTCTTTTCTCAAAAAGCTTGAACTCACAGTTTAGCTATTGTGAATAGTTTAGCTATTGTGAATTGTGCTGCTATAAACATTGATGTGGCTGCTTCCCTGTAGTATGCTGTTTTTAAGTCATTTGGGTATAGACCCAGGAGAGGGATAGCTGGGTCAAATGGTGGTTCCATTCCCAATTTTCCAAGAAATCTTCATACTGCTTTCCATATTGGCTGCACCAATTTGCAGTCCCACCAGCAGTATATGAGTGTACCTTTCCCCCCCATATCCTTGCCAACACTTATTGTTGTTTGTATTCATAATAGCTGCCATTCTGACTGGAGTGAGATGAAGTCTTAGAGTGGTTTCGATTTACATTTCTCTAATTGCTAATGGTGATGAACATTTTTTCATATATTTGTTGATTGATTGTAAATCATCTTCTGAGAACTATTTGTTCAGGTCCTTGGCCCATTTATTGATTGGGTTATTTGGTTTTTTTGGTGTTTAACTTTTTTGAGTTCTTTGTGTACCCTAGTGATTACTGCTGTATCTGATGTGTGAGGGGTAAAGATTTGCTCCCAAGATGTGGGCTCTCTATTCACCTCACAGATTGTTTCTTTTGCTGAGAAGAAACTTTTTAGTTTGAGTCCATCCCATTTATTGATTCTTGATTTTAATTCTTGCAACAATGATGAATGGATTAAAAAATGTGACTATACACAATGGAATATTATTCAGCAATAAAAGAGAATAAAATCATGGAATTTGCAGGTAAATGGATGGAGTTAGAGAAGATAATGCTAAGTGAAGTTAACCAATCACAAAAAAAACATATGCTGAATGTTTTCTCTGATATAAGAAGGCTGATTCATAGTGGGATAGTGACTGGGAGCATGGGAGGAACAGACAAACTCTAGATAGGGCAGAGGGGTGTGAGGGGAAGGGAGGGGGCATGGGGCTAGAAATGATGGTGGAATGTGATGGTCATTATTATCCAAAGTACAGGTATGAAAACACAAATTGGTGTGAATATACATTATATACAACCAGAGATGAGAAAATTGTGCTCTATATGTGTGTAATAAGAATTGTAATGCATTCTACTGTCATATATAATTTTTTTAAAAAAAGGAATGCCTAGGGAAACCTCCACCAAAAAAAAAAAAAAAAATAGAAAAAAAGCCTGAACTCATGGGGCTGGGGTTGTAGCTCAGTGGTAGAGTGCTTGCCTCACAAGCACTAGGTTGTGAGGCACTAGGTTCAGTCCTCAGCACCACATAAAAATAAAATAAAGATTTTTTAAAAAATAGCTTAAACTAAGGTGGGCACAAGCACACACCTGTAATCCCAGCCACTGGGGAGGCTGAGTCAGGAGGATGACAAGTTCAGAGCCAGCCTCAGCAATTTAGCTAGGCCCTAAGCAACTTAGCAAGATCTCTAAATAAAACATAAACAGGCTGAGAATGTGGCTCAGCAGTTAAGCACCCCTCAATTTAATCCCTGATACCAAAAAAACAAAAAAGCTAGCCTGGGGTTTTAGCTCAGTGGTAGAGCTATTGCCTCTCACGCGTGAGGCCCTGGGTTTGATCCTTAGCACCAAATAAACAAATAAGTGAATAAATAGAAAGATATTGTGCCCATCTACAACTAAAAAAAATGTTTAAAAAAAGCTTACACTCACAAAGTTTGTGATGTTATCTCTATGAAGTAGTTTAGAGATGGTTTCAAAGTAGGCAGCATTAGATTTTGATTTCTAAAAGATGAGAGCAAATTTAAACAGAGCAAGAAGAAAGTTACTCTGGGTTAAGGTAACCATATGAACAGTACCATTCAGGTGAGAATTGAGCCTACCTTAGAGATCAGACTGGCTAAGTTCATGTATCAAGTAGTAAATAAGTCTGTATGTGGAGCTGGGGTTGTGGCTCAGTGGTAGAGTGCTTGCTTTGCATGTGTGATGCACTGGATTAGATCCTTAGCACTGCATATAAATAAATAAAAATAAAGGTCCATCAACTAAGAAATCTTTTTTAAAAAGTTTATAACGGACAAGATCATGGAGAATCCTTAAAGTCTGAGAATATAGAGTTTTGAATTTAATATGGTAAACAAGTTATATTGCTTTTGGTCAAAAACCCATGTAAGCTATACAGATATGTTAATGCTTAGCTGGCTTGCATATCTATCTCTATCTGTGTTGAGATATGCCACACACTAACTTCACCTTTTCATGCTTTATAGTATATTCACAAAGTCATACAACTGTCACCAAAAACATTTTCATCCTCCAAAAAGTAACCCTGTATTCATTACTAGTTACTTTCCATTTCTTAATTTCTCTGGTCCATGCAATCATTACTCTACTTTCTGTCTCTATGAAGATGCCCAGTATAGACATCTTATCTATCTGAAATGATAGTGTGTGTGGTCTTTTATGTCTACCTTCTTTTATTTAGTACATGGTATCTCTACTTCATTCTTGTTATGACTAAATAACTTTCTATTGTATGGATATACCACGTTTTGTATATCTCTTGAACAGGTGGTGACCATTTGGATCATTCCCGTATTTTGACTGTAAAGAATAGTACAGTTATTAATATTCATATAAAAGTTTTTGTGTGGACATTTTTTTATTCCTTTGGGTATATTTCTTGAAGTGAAATTGCTAGGTTATTTGGTGACAAAAAGTTTAACTTATTAGGGCACTACCAAAATATTTTCCAAAGAGACTTCACCATTTCACATTCCTACCGGGAATGTACAAAGGGTTCCAATTTCTTCACATACTTAACTACACTTACTATTTCTCTTTTTTGATTTCTGCCAACCAATTGATTGTGAAGTGGTATCTTCATACCCTTGATAAATTCAATTGACAATAGATGTTTGGGCTCTTTATGGAATGTTGATTCTGTTCCCTTCATTTATATTTTATCCCTATGCCAGTATCACACTGACTTGATTACTGTGTCTGTGTGAGTTCTGAAATCAGGAAGTATCAGCCCCTTTAACTTTGTTCTTTGCCAGAATTTTTTTGGGGCTTTCATTTTTATTTATTTATTTATTTTTAAGTTTTGGCTCTTTTATATCCCTCATATGTCTATGAATTTTAATATCCACTTGACAATTTCTTCAAGGAAAAAAGCCAGATAACTGTTGCATTGATTGAACCTGTAGATCAACTTGGGGAGTATTGAGTATTAACAATATTAAAAGGATATTTTTCCAAGTATTTTATTATTTTTTTTTCTTTTTTTTTTCTTTTTTTTTTAATTGGATGTTCACAACATTACAAAACTCATGACAAATCATATTTCATAGATTAGAATCAATTGGGTTATGAACTCCCATTTTTACCCCAAATACAGATTGCAGAATCACATCGGCTACACATCACATTTTTACATACTGCCATATTAGTGACTGTTGTATTCTGCTACCTTTACTATCCTCTAATATCCCCCCTCCCCTTCCCTCCCATCTTCTCTCTCTACCCCATCTATTGAAATTCATTTCCCTCCATGTTTGTTATCCCATTCCCCTCGTAAACTCTTATATATAATTTTGTATTACAATGAGGGTCTCCCTCCATTTCCATGTGATTTCCCTTTTTTTTTCTCCCTTTCCCTCCCGCCTCATGTCTCTGTTTAATGCTAGTCTTTTCTTCCTGCTCAGCCTCACTGTTCTGCTCTTAGTTGCTCTCATTATATCAAAGAAGACATTTGGTATTTGTTTTTTAGGGATTGGCTAGCTTCACTAAGCATAATCTGCTCTAGTGCCATCCATTTCCCTGCAAATTCCGTGATTTTGTCATTTTTTAGTGCTGCGTAATATTCCATGGTATATAAATGCCACATTTTTTTTATCCATTCATCTATTGAAGGGCATCTGGGTTGATTCCACAGTCTAGCAATTGTGAATTGTGCTGCTATGAACATCGATGTGGCAGTATCCCTGTAGTGTGCTCTTTTAAGGACTTCAGGAAATAGTCCGAGTAGGGCAATAGCTGGGTCAAATGGTGGTTCCATTCCCAGCTTTCCCAGGAATCTCCATACTGCTTTCCAAATTGGCCGCACCCGTTTGCAGTCCCACCAGCAGTGTACAAGAGTACCCTTTTCCCCACATCCTCGCCAGCACTTGTTGTTTGACTTCATCATGGCTGCCAATCTTACTGGGGTGGGGTGGTATCTTAGGGTGGTTTTGATTTGCATTTCCTTGACTGCTAGAGATGGTGAGCATTTTTTCATGTACTTATTGATTGATTGTATGTCCTCCTCTGAGAAGTGTCTGTTCAGGTCCTTGGCCCATTTGTCGATTGGGTTGTTTGTTTTCTTATTGTCTAATTTTTTGAGTTCTTTGTATACTCTGGATATTAGGGCTCTATCTGAAGTGTGAGGAGTAAAAATTTGTTCCCAGGATGTAGGCTCCCTATTTACCTCTCTTATTGTTTCTCTTGCTGAGAAAAAACTTTTCAGTTTAAGAAAGTCCCATTTGTTGATTCTTGTTATTAACTCTTGTGCTATGGGTGTCCTATTAAGGAATTTGGAGCCTGTCCCCACAATCTGTAGATCGGAACCAACTTTTTCTTCTATCAGACGTAGACTCTCTGATTTGATATCTAGCTCCTTTATCCACTTTGAGTTGACTTTTGTGTGTGGCGAGAGGAGGGGATTTAGTTTCATTTTGTTGCATATGGATTTCCAATTTTCCCAACACCATTTGTTGAAGATACTATCCTTTCTCCATTGCATGTTTTTAGCTCCTTTATCAAATATAAGATAGTTGTAGCTTTGTGGATTAGTCTCTGTGTCCTCTATTCTGTACCATTGGTCCACCCGCCTGTTCTGGTACCAGTACCATGCTGTTTTTGTCACTATTGCTCTGTAGTATAGTTTGAAGTCTGGTATCGCTATACCACCTGATTCACACTTCCTGCTTAGAATTGTTTTTGCTATTCTGGGTCTTTTGTTTTTCCATATGAATTTCATGATTGCTTTATCTATTTCTACAAGAAATGCCATTGGGATTTTGATTGGCATTGCATTGAACCTATAGAGAACTTTGGGTAATATCGCCATTTTGATGATGTTAGTTCTGCCTATCCATGAACAGGGTATATTTTTCCATCTTCTAAGATCCTCTTCTATTTCTTTCTTTAGGGTTCTGTAGTTTTCATTGTATAGGTCCTTCACCTCTTTTGTTAGGTTGATTCCCAAGTACTTTATTTTTTTTGAGGATATTGTGAATGGAGTGTTTTTCCTCATTTCCATTTCAGAAGTTTTGTCGCTGATATACAGAAATGCCTTTGATTTATGTGTGTTGATTTTATATCCTGCCACTTTACTGAATTCATCTATTAGTTCTAGTAGTTTTTTTGTAGACCCTTTTGGGTCTTCTAGGTATAGAATCATGTCATCCGCAAATAGTGATAATTTAAGTTCTTCTTTTCCTATTTTTATGCCTTTAATTTCTTTCGTTTGTCTAATTGCTCTGGCCAGTGTTTCGAGAACTATATTGAATAGAAGTGGTGATAGGGGGCATCCCTGTCGTGTTCCAGATTTTAGAGGGAATGCCTTCAATTTTTCTCCATTCAGAATGATGCTAGCCTGAGGCTTGGCATAGATAGCTTTTACAATGTCGAGGTAAGTTCCTGTTATCCCTATTTTTTCTAACGTTTTGAACATAAAGGGATGCTGTACTTTGTCAAATGCTTTTTCTGCGTCTATTGAGATGATCATATGGTTCTTCTCTTTAAGCCTATTGATGTGGTGAATAACATTTATTGATTTCCGTATATTGAACCATCCTTGCATCCCAGGGATGAATCCTACTTGATCATGGTGCACAATTTTTTTGATGTGCCTTTGTATCCGATTCGCCAGAATTTTATTGAGGATTTTTGCATCTAGGTTCATTAGAGATATTGGTCTGTAGTTTTCTTTCTTTGAGGCGTCTTTGTCTGGTTTCAGAATCAGGGTGATGTTGGCCTCATAGAATGAATTTGGAAGAGCTCCCTCCTTTTCTATTTCCTGAAATAACTTGAAAAGTACTGGTATTAATTCTTCTTTAAAGGTTTTGTAGAACTCCGCTGTATACCCATCCGGTCCTGGGCTTTTCTTGGTTGGAAGTTTTTTAATTGCTTCTTCTATTTCATCTATTGATATTGGTCTGTTTAGGTTGTGAGTTTCCTCCTGACTCAGTCTGGGCAAATCATATGACTTAAGGAATTTATCGATGTCTTCACTTTCTTCTATTTTATTGGAATATAGGTTTTCAAAATAATTTCTAATTGTTTTCTGTATTTCTGAAGCGTCTGTTGTAACATTGCCTTTTTCATCCCGTATGTTAGTGATTTGAGTTCTCTCTCTTCTTCTCTTCGTTAGTATGGCTAGGGGTCTGTCGATCTTATTTATTTTTTCAAAGAACCAACTTTTTGTTTTGTTAATTTTTTCAATAGTTTCTTTTGTTTCAATTTCATTGATTTCTGCTCTGATTTTAATTAGTTCTTGCCTTCTGCTACATTTGCTATTGTTTTGCTCTTCCTTTTCTAGGGCTTTGAGATGAAGTGTGAGCTCATTTATTTGTTGGTTTTTCCTTTTTTTGAGGAATGACCTCCAGGCGATGAATTTCCCTCTTAAAACTGCTTTCATTGTGTCCCATAGATTCCGATATGTTGTGTCTGTATTTTCATTTATCTCTAAGAATTTTTTGATTTCCTCCTTTATGTCTTCTATAACCCATTGATCATTTAGTAACGTATTGTTCATTGTCCATGTGATGTAGGATTTTTCCTTCCTTCTCTTATCATTGATTTCCAGTTTCATTCCATTATGATCTGATAAAGTGCATGGTATTATCTCAACCCCTTTATATTTACTGAGGGTTGCCCTATGGCATAATATATGATCTATTTTTGAGAAGGTTCCATGTGCTGCTGAGAAAAAAGTATATCCACTTGATGATGGTTGATATATTCTATATATGTCAGTTAAGTCTAAGTTATTGATTGTGATATTGAGGTCAATAGTTTCTTTATTCAACTTTTGTTTGGAGGATCTGTCCAATGGTGAGAGAGGTGTGTTGAAGTCACCCGTGATTATTGTGTTGTGGTCTATTTGATTCTTGAACTTGAGGAGAGTTTGTTTTATGAACGTCGCAGCACCATTATTTGGTGCATAAATATTGATAATTGTTATGTCTTGTTGGTGAATGGTTCCTTTTAACAGTATATAATGTCCTTCCTTATCCCTTTTGATTAACTTAGTCTTGAAGTCGATTTTATTCGATATGAGAATGGCCACGCCTGCTTGCTTACGAGGACCGTGTGCTTGGTATATTTTTCCCCAACCTTTTACCTTGAGCCTGTGTATGTCTTTTCCAGTCAGATGTGTCTCCTGGAGGCAGCATATCGTTTGATTTGTTTTTTTAATCCATGTTACCAGCCTATGTCGCTTTATTGGAGAGTTTAAGCCATTAACATTTAGAGTTACTATTGATATATGGTTTGTACTTCCTGCCATGTTTGATTATTTATCTCTTTTTTTTTCCCCTAATTTAGTTTGTTTCTCCATGATTAGCTTTCCTCCCATCCTCTGTCTTTACTGAGGCACTTCCTGCTGATGGTTTTGGTTATTGTTTTCCATTTCTTCCTCGTGTGGAGTTTTGCTCAAGACGCTTTGCAATGCTGGTTTTCTGGCTACAAATTCTTTTAGCTTTTGTTTATCATGGAAGATTTTTATTTCGTTGTCGTATCTGAAGCTTAATTTTGCTGGATACAGGATTCTTGGTTGGCATCCATTGTCTTTCAGTGTTTGAAATACATTGTTCCAGGATCTTCTCGCTTTCAGCGTCTGTGATGAAAAATCCGTTGTCAACCTTATTGGTTTACCCCTAAATGTAATCTGCCTCTTTTCTCTTGTAGCTTTTAATATTTTCTCTTTGTTCTGTATATTGGATATCTTCATAACAATGTGTCTTGGCGTTGGTCTATTGTGATTTTGTGTGCTCGGTGTCCTGTATGCATCTACAATTTGTATATCTGTATCCTTTTTTATTTCTGGAAAGTTTTCTGTAATTATTTCCTTCAGTAAGTTACCCATTCCCTTGGCATGAATCTCTGTGCCCTCCTCTATCCCGATGACTCGTAAGTTTGGTTTTTTTATGTTATCCCAAATCTCTTGGATGTTTTTCTCGTGGTTTTTTACCAGCCTATCTGAGTTGGCTAGACTCTTTTCAAGGTGATATATTTTGTCTTCATTATCTGACGTTCTGGCTTCTACTTGCTCCACTCTGTTAGTGATACTCTCAATTGAGTTTTTAATTTGGTTTATCGTTTCCTTCATTTCTAGAATTATTGTTTGATTTTTTTTATAATTTCTATCTCCTGATAAAGATGCTTAACTTCCTCTTTTATCTGTTTTTGTAATTCATTTTCAATGTGATCTTTAAGGTTCCTTTCCATCTGTCTAAGGTGTTCCTTGAGTTCTTTATATGGCCATTTTTCTGATGACTCCAGGTCCTCCTGAATATTTAGGCTGTCTTTCATTGTTTGTATTCCTTTTCTACCTTGCTTTTTTATGCTCATGATACTTCTTGTTCTGTTTGACTGTTGAGTTACTGTTTACTCTTATAAGTTTATTTGATGCTTGGGAGGAGAGGTATTAGAAGGGAAGGGAAGAAGTCACTAAAGAGAGCAAGTGTAGGCAGGTGGAGTTCAAGAGAGGGGGAATAAGAAAGTTGAAAAGAAATGAAAAGACGAGAGAAAAAAAAAATGTGAGAAGAAAGAGAGAAAAAATGAAAAAATAGAAATTTAAAACAAACGAAAAAAATTATAATGGTAATAAAAAATGGAACTTGAAGTTTAAAAAATAATAGTAATAATAATAGAATAAGAAAAATTAACAAAAAAAATTGAAACCATTAGTAAGAAAGTTAAAGAACACAACAACGTCAACTACAAAAAGTGAGAATAAAAAAAAATACTAATAATAATCTTTAAAAAAATAAAAAAAATTACTAATAATAAATGCAGTCATAAAGCTCGATTGAGTTCTCTTCCAGTGGGTGGAGCTATGCCCACTGGGCCAGGCTTCTCCTCTTGATAGGTGGGAGCCAATCACTGTGCCTCAGCTCTTCTTCCCAGACTGTGCGGGTCTCCAGTCCTGAATGCCTGGGTCCTTTTCTTGTGGTTCCTCAATCCGGGCCCCACTCGCCTGTGATGCTTATCGCATTACTGTCTACATGTTGGGTCTGCTGCTCGTGGGAGTCCTGTTTTCATGGATGTCTGGGCACACCCTTTCTGTTTGCCTCCCTCAGGCCCTAAGTTTGTAGGGTTTGGGGTTGAGGACCCCCAGCGAATTTGTTTGCCCTCAGGTAGCAACTCCCCTGGTAGGTGGTGCAAGGGACCTCTGTTGTCGGCCCTGGTGGGGGCGATAGCCGGGAATTCTGTGCCGCTAGTCCCACATCACTCCCGATTCCCTGGGTCTGGCTATGGTGCTCTGTTTTTTTTTTGTTTTTTTTTTTACCTCTGTGAGATCATGTGGGCCGACTAGTTATTTCAGCTGGGTCGTTAGTGCTGAGTCACGAGAAGCAGGCGATCCGGGGCTTAAACGCCGCAGATACGTGCTCAGTGTGCGTTTTCTGAGGGGCCCAAAGTGTACGCCCTAGCTCCACGTCAGCTCAGCATTGTCTAGTGATCCTGAGCAAATAGGCTTTAGATAGCAGCGCCGCCGCAGCCTCCGCTGTTCCTCGGCCCGGTGCCTAGCTCCCGGGGCCCAAGCGGCTGCCGCCGCGGCTCTCCAACCGCCTCCTCCGGAGCACGGGTCCTCTCGCAGGGGGATGCCGAATGACCCAGCCTTCGGAGGACAGGGCTCGGCACGCATCCCCGTTTTAGTCTCTAGCTGCTGCAGCTAGACCGAGTAGACAGGGCCCTCAAGGCAGCATGCCGAAAGCAAATGGCGGCTCCCGCGGAGTGGATTTTCGGCCCCGAAACCCCAGCCCAGCCAACAATTTCAGTCCACTAATTCTCCCTGTATAGACAATATTAAAAAAAAAAAAAAAAAAAAAGGGCGGGGGTGTACTGAGCTTTCTTAGTCTCAGGTACTTAGGGTCCACTGCTGATTACCCATTCAGCTTCTCTGCGGGGAGCGAAGTGGAAGAGGAAGCAGATGGGCGCAAAGCGCCCGTGGCTCTGAGCAGAAAAGCGTCAGGGAGCCAAGCGTCTCTTTTTCAATCTTTTTGTTTTTTTCTCCCGCTTGGCCGGGTGGTCCACTACAGACTAATGGTGAAAGGAGCTCTAACAAGCTGCGCAAAGTCTCGATTAAAGCCTCTGCTCTGAGCTCCAGGCTCAGCACTTCAGCCACCCCCGTACGCAGCCCAGTTCGCTATTTCATAGAGGCTTGGTTAGATTCCCTTCACGTCGCCTCCTGGGCTGGGCGGGCGGGGGGCTGTTTGATGAGCGAGCGGAGACCCTTCTCGCCACGCCAGGTCCCGCAGCCGGGGGCCGTTTGCAGAACCGGGCAGGCAGCGGGGACCCTTCCCACCGTGCCAGGTCCCGCCTCCGGGGGGCCGTTTGCAGAACCGGGCGGGCAGCGCCGGCTGCCGTTTGGCGGCGGCTGGCAGCGGGACTAGTCCTCTGCACCGCGTGGCCAAGATTCACTCCTCTGGGACAAACTGTCACCTCTAATCAACTTACTAATTTCCGGCAGGTCTCTTTTCAGCGGAGTTTTGCTCGAAGTTCATCAGTAGGTAGAATCTGGGTGTATTGATGGATCTTTTTGATCCCGTTACTGTAGAGATACTGAACGTGCTGTTTCCTCGCCGGCCGCCATCTTCCCTCCTTTTCCAAGTATTTTAATCTTTTTTAATATTATAGTAAATGGAATTGTTTTCTTGGTTTCATTTTTGGGTTATTTGTTGCCAGTATATAGAAATACAATTGATTTTATGTATATTGATTTTATATCCTATAACCATGCCAAGATTATTTATTGTTCTAGTAAATGTTTTGTGGATTCTTTAGGAATTTCTACATACAAAATTATGGAATCTGAATAGTAGTACTTTACTTCTTCCATCCCAATCTGAATGCCTTTTTTGCTTTTTTCTTGCCTCACTGACCTGGCTAAAATCTTCAGTACAATGTAAAATGGAAGTATTGATGTTGTTTTGTTGTTGTTGTTGTTTTGAAATGGAGTCTTCTTATGTTGCCCAGGTTGGTCTCAAATTCCTGGACTTAAGGATCCTCTGACCTCAGTATCCCGAATAGATGGAACTACAGGTGCATGCCACTATACCTGGATTAATAGAACTGTTAAGAATGTGTATCCCTAGGTTATTATTTATCTTGGAAGCAATCAGTCTCTCATCATAAAATATAATGTTAGTTATGAAGATTTTGTAGATTTTTGGTTTTGATACTGTGGCTTGAACCCAGGGGCATTTTACCACTGAGGTACAATCCAGTCCTTTTAATTTTTTTTTTTAATTTTGAAAAAGGGTCTCACTAAGTTGCTTAGAGCCTCACTAAATTGCCCAGGCTGGTCATGAACTTGTGATCCTCGTGCCTCAGCCTGAACTCTCTAGAATTACAGGAATGCACCACTACACCCAGCTGAATTTTTGTAGATTACCAGGTTGAAAAGATTCTTATATCCTCCTATTTTATTAATTTTTTATCATGAAAGAATGTTGGAATTTGTCAGATGATTTTTTTTCTATGTCCATTGAGATAATCATGTGATTTTTTTCCCTTTCTTTTACTAAAATGGTATATTTCATTGATTGATTTTCATATGCTAAACCACTCTTACAGTCCCAGAATAAATCTTGGTATTGGTGTGTAATCTTTTTTGGTTACATGTTATTGAATTTGGCTTTCTACTATTTTGTTCAGGATTTTTACATTTGTATTTTGTAAAATACATTGATATATAGTTGTGATGTTTTTGTTAAATTTTGGTATCTGTATTTTTTAGAATGAGTTGGGTAATGTTTCCTCCTCATTTGTTTTGAAGAGTTTATGAAGGACTGGTGTTAATTCTTCTTTAAATGTTGAGGCGAATATGCCAGTAAAGCCATCTGTTCTTAGAGGTTTCTTTCTGGGAAGTGTTTTTATTATGAATTCAATCTGTTTACTTATTATAGATCTGTTTAATTATTTCTGTCTTCTTGAACTGGTATCAGTAGTTTGTGTTTTTAGAAACTTATCCATTTTATCTCAGTTATCTAATTTGTTAGCATATTTGGGTCATCATTTTCCCTTATTCCTTTATATTTCTATATGGTTAATAATTATATTCTCTATTTCCTGGTTGTAATAATTTGAGTCTACTCTCCTTGCTTTTTAATGTTTTTGATTAGGCTCCTTAAAGATAAACTTAAGTCTTTTTGTCTTTTTTAAAAATCTTTTCAATAAATCAACTTTTGGTTTATTTTTTTCTCTATTTTTTTCTGATTTATATAATTTTCTGCTTGCACTGAGCCTCAACTTTAGCCAGAGGTAAGATTAGGCTTTTCTGTTCTTTCCTAAGCTACCTACAGCTATAAATGTGCAGAAACCAGGCATATATATGTCCTTCTACTTTCCCAATAATATGTCAGATTTTCAAAGTCCCCAGATCTTTCTTAACCCTCTGTTGTTTGGCCCAACTGTAATCTATTCTCTGAGACACACATATTAACAGCTCTGATGGTTTTCAATAAAAACCCTTGGGGAAAAGGCTTTTTGTACTATAGGAGCCATGTGTCAGGTCAAATAAAGATAGACTTGTGAGTAGAATCTTGCAGGAGACTACCAGACAGATTAAATAATGATAATTCTCTGGGAGTGGGGCTTTAAAGTAGCTCCAATCTTACCCTATTTCCCTGGTACTGGTTTTCACTTTGATTGCTGGGTGGTGATATTTTTGTTGTTGTTGTTATTGTTTTGGCATTTCTTATTTTTATTTGTTTTTTACAGTGCTGGGTATCAAACCCAGGGCCTCATGTATGTTAGGAAAGCACTCTATCACAGAGCTATATTCCCATCCTTAGGTGTTGGTTTTTATCCTAAAGCTGAAGAGACAAAATGAGAATAGAACTGTTGCAGCATCAGACTTGCTTGCCAGATCCTCCACCAAGTTGAGGCTCAGAAAAGTGGCTACATGCAGGATTTTAAAGACTGCCAGTTCTTTGTGATCTTGCAGGAACTATCTCAAGGGGTCACACAGAATAATAGGCATGCATTTATTTGGAAAAGTTAAATAAGAGAGATGAGCATGCAGTACAAGTTGTGGAATAGACCTTCGCCAGAGAGAACAGTGTAGTTTCTACAGGACCTAGGTTTTTAAACCAGATGAATTTGGAAACCCTCCCCTTCTGAAATTGGAAGAAGTAGATGTTGGCCCCAGGAAGTCATAAGGAAGGCTCCAAGGACTGGAAAAGAGCCTAAACCTGAGAAATCCTTTCTGAGTCTTGGAATCTTTGGTTGGTATAAAGGTCACAAAAGTTTCCCCTGAGTGGCCTCAAGTATATTGTTTTTTAAAAGAAAGCACATGATGGGGGTCAGCAAAGTAAATCCAGTGTGTACAATTATCCTCTTAACCTCATATACCTGCCATTGGTGTCTGTTATCTATCAGGATTATTGCCACAGAGCTCACTGTTTTTACTGAGACTCAGGCATTTTCTTCAATAGATGTTACCTGCCAGTGTTCTTATTGCTTTTATAGAAGAAACATTTTTGGAAGTCCTATAGTACCATTTTCACTCTGTTCTCTCCCTTATGGCTTCTTACACAACAAAGTGAAGAAGTAGAAATGGCTTGAGATCAAATATTGTCAAGGAATTGACATAGTTAGTATACAAATCTATTCAAAAGGTATCAAAATATAAAAAAATGAGCAATGGACAGGAAGGAGGAAATGCAGATTGATAATGAACCTGAAAAAGCAAGTCCAACCTTATAGAATTGAAATTAGAACAATGAGATACCATCTACAGTATCAACTTAATAAGGGTAATTATTACAATTCTCAATATTAGCAAACATGCAGTGAAATAAACATTCAAACACTATTGGCTAGGAATGTAAATTGGCACAATCTTTCTAGAATGTAATTTGGCAATAATATTAAGTCTTTAATAAATAATACCCTTTGGCAAAACAATTTCATTTCTAGATAACTAATCCTGAGAAAATAGTAAAACACTTGAATGAAGAGTGATATACAAAGATATCCATTGCACCATAATAAACATACAGGGTTTCTACCATAATCAAGATTAGGATAACTAAGAAGAGATTCCTATTTGATAGGGGAAATAAGATGTTTAGTTTTGGACATAGTGAAGGATGATTGACATCTATATTCTTCTACAGATAGTTGGAAATAGAGATGAAGTTTATTTTCCCTAATTTTAGTATGTTCTTGAAAATTATATGGATATTTTTCAGATTTATGATAATGTTTTTTTTTTACCCATTGAAATTACTCTTAAGTTTTACTACTGTGTTTTATATCTGTGGTATTACTTCTTTGTATTCCTTGAATGTTACTGTATAAAATAGCTAATTAGACTTAAACTTTGTTTTGTTTTGTTTTGTTTTGTACTAGCTCATAGTTCTCATGTTTCCATTATTATACTCTCACTTGTTCTCATTACTATTAAACACTACTAAGTTTGAAGAAGAAATGCAATCGTTATCTGAGTAATATTTATTTTTTGTATCTTTTCTATGAACTTTAGGCAATGAACATTTTAACTTCGGTGTTGCTTCTATATGCAAAAGAAGAAGAAGCTTTTTGGCTTCTGGTTGCTGTATGTGAAAGAATGTTGCCTGATTATTTTAATCGTCGAATCATTGGTAAACACACACAGACACTATCTTAGTCTGTTTTCTCTTGACATAACCAAATGCCACATACTGTGTAATTTATAAGTGATAGAGGTTTATTTAGTTCATGGTTCTAGAGACTAGGAATTCCAAGAATATATGCCAGCATCATCTCAACATCTGGTGAGGGCCTTCTTGCTCCATCATAATGTGGTGGAGTGCATCACATGGTAAGATAGAGCAAGCATGCCAGAGACAACTTGCTTTTATAACAAAGCCACTCCCTTGATAACCTATTAATCTATTAATTCACAGATGGATTAATTCATTCATTAGGGAAGAGCCCTCATGACCCACTCACCAAAGATCCCACCTCCATATACCACTAATATATGAATTTTGTGATTAAGTTTTCAATACATTAAATTTGGGGAATCTATTCAAACCATAAAAAGCACATATTTCTTTTCTGAGCCCTTTGAGTGTCTCTTATCTACTCAGTTGCCAGTCAAGTAAAAGAATTGATTAACTACATTGCAAAATATATAAAATGTCAAAATGTCACATTCACTGACTTGCTTATAAAAGAGAACAGCTTTTTTGTACAGTTAGGAGCTCTGGTGGCACAATTGGTTACTGCGTGATATTTATACAGAATGCATCAGGTCTGTTTCTTAATAAAATGAATACTTTAAACTTATAATCATTTAATGATAAAATAATGACACTCTGAAATATCCAGAGATGCAGAGGAAATTTTAATAGTTTCTTGATGGGAGGGGAATTTTTATCAGCTTAAAATTGCCATATTTATATTAATTATTTAGGTATTTACAAGGTTTGAAAGAAAGATCAAGATCTTGCTTTGATAACTATATAATATTTTCTTAAAACATCAAGTATTTATAGGTCTCTTATCCCCTGTCTTAAAACTTATAATCTATAATTATTATGGCTAGGTCATTGATTGTATTGCCTTTGTTAGAGTGACTTGTACATTTATCTTGAGTTCTACTAGATATTAAACTTCTTGAAAATGAGACCATTTTGTTAATTGTACAGGTCTGTGATATAATGAGGACTCAAATAACTCTTCAAATGAATTTGGATTGCATTTCTCAAGTGCTTTTAGGTATATGATACTCTACTAGAAGATGCAGAAATATATTAAATATAGAAACAGCACTAAAAGAGTTCATAATTTAAGGATGAGAGGAGATATATCAGCAAGTTAATAGAAGTGGGAAGGTATCAGAAAAAATCCTTTTGAAGATGTTCATTTTTAAACTTATTTTGAATTCTCCAGGTGCCTTGGTGGATCAGGCAGTCTTTGAAGAACTTATCAGGGATCATCTTCCTCAACTCACAGAACACATGACTGATATGACATTCTTTTCCTCAGTTTCTCTCTCATGGTTCCTCACACTTTTTATTAGTGTGCTACCTATTGAAAGTGCAGTGAATGTGGTGGACTGTTTCTTCTATGATGGAATAAAGGCCATTCTACAATTGGGATTGGCAATACTTGATTATAATTTAGACAAGCTACTGGCATGTAAAGATGATGCTGAAGCTGTGACAGCTTTAAACAGGTATTGTAGAAACTATAACATTTAAATCTGAAGGGAATCTGAGAGACTGTGGTGTTCAATCCCCTCATTTCACCAATGAGGTTAACTGAGCTCTAGAAACTTCAAACAATTTTCCTAAAGTCACAGAGCAGTTGAATGAAAAAGCTAGACAAAAGTCTAGTCCATTGTTTTTCAATAGAATTAACAAAAGAAGATCACTTGGAAATGAACAATTAGGTTATTTATGCTAATACTGTTGATTAAGTATGCTAGGACTTTCGTAATCCCAGTTTGAGCTAAAAAGTATTTCTGTGTAAAAGTAATTTGATAGGGAAAGTGATAGTTGATAATGCTAAATATCCAGTGTAGGAAGTTATCCTGGTTTCCATGTAGTTTCAGTCAGGTAGGTTGCATTTTATTTTCCTGGTGGTTTTTGTATGAATGTTTATTTTATATTGGAGACTGTGTGTGTGTGTGTGTGTGTGTGTGTGTGTGTGTGTGTGTGTGTGTTATGTGTGTATGTACACATTTGTTTACATTAAATTAACATTTGAATTGGCAACTGTTGTAATGCTTCATCAAATCCCATTCCTTCAGAACTCTGTGATGAGGCCTCAATATACCTTTCTTTACTTATTTCCCCTTACTTATCTTTACAGACTCTGTTTCCATTCTTGCTGGGCTGTTTAGTATTTGCTGAGTGCACACTGAGCCTATTTGCTTCCTTCATGTTCTCTTCCCCAACCAAAAATGATATTAGCTCTATTTCCCCCACCCACGTCTTCCTATCATTTTCAAATTCCACTTCTTCATAAGGCTTTCCCTTGTATTGTTAGTAGAAATTATCCTCTGACTAAATATGGAAATATTAGTTTTTGTTTTCTCAGCTTTAACAATTTTAGTTCTGCTAATTCTATTACTATCATTTTTGAATAGGTTCTTTGACAATGTCACTAATAAGGACAGCCCATTGCCTTCAAATGTTCAGCAGGGTTCAAATGTGAGTGATGAACAAAGCAGTCATATTAGAGTGGATATTACAGATTTGATAAGAGAGTCCAATGAGGTAAGTTTTTATACTATGAATATGATTACATAGCATATTTTAAATGATAACTGTAGGTATATCTCTAGTGGTATATTCAGAATAAAATAATAATGCAAGTGAAGATACAATTTAAAAGCTACCTTCACTTTTGAATTCTGTGGACAGGTCCTAGGTTGCATGACCTCTTCTTTCTCAATTCACCTTTCATTAAATGAAACTATATTCATGTGCTTTTACAAATGGTGACTTTTAAATATGTATCACTGTAAAAAGATAAAAATTAGTTTGTCCTTAGAGACTAAGCATTTTATCAATGTTCTTATACTTGGTCTAGACACAGAATAGATGGGATTCTTTTCAGTGTGTGTGTGTGTGTGTGTGTGTGTGTGTGTGTGTATACACACATACACACACTGAAGTGGGAGGTGAAAATTTGCAAAATCACTGAACAAATCTGGAAAATAACTAGGAAAAGAATCAAAGCCTCTGAGAATTGAATCTGATAAAATTAAAAGAGGAGAAGTGGATATTTATTATGAATGAGTATCCAATGAAATCATTTCTTGCAGAAATATGGTAATATTCGCTATGAAGATATACACAGCATGCGCTGTCGAAATAGGTTATATGTGATACAGACCCTAGAGGAAACAACAAAGCAGAATGTGGTGAGTATCTAACCAATGGGGGAAAACCAGTTAGAGTAACTTTTTTTCCTTCATCTTCCTTTAAACATTATCATTGCATGTGAACTAAACAAAAAGACCTAAATTTTTGAACTAGATTCTTGCCAAGGTTTTGCTTATTGAAAAAAAAATAAGAAAAAATAATTTATTTTCTTCTGGCTGAATTATGTTGCTTTCTCCAACATGTTTTATGTTATTTGACCTTAAACACCACTGCAGTGCAGTACTAAATGCTATGATGTAGGCATTTAAGCATAAAATATTTGTGATGTACTGTATCAGGAAGAACAGCTGATCTGTATCATAGTCAGTGCCCCAATACTGTTTTCCTTGCATATCTAAGGTAAATTGAATAGGATACAAAACAGTTTTAAGTATTCACCTTTTTAACATTTGGATGACTTTATAAGAAGCTGTTAATATTGATTTCCTCATGTCAATGAGATGAAGAGATTATTTCAGAAGGGGGAGAATTTTATCTTGCTGTTTATATTGTGTACTATTTGATATTTTATCATGAGTGTGTGTTGTTTTGTAAATCTACTTGCTTAAAGACCAGGTCCTCAGAGAAACAACTCTAGGAAGTTTAACATTTCTGAATATTCCACATTTAGATTTCAGTTAAATAATTCAGTGATGTTACCAAAGCATAGTTAGCAGAGGCCCCTTGTTTCTGTTACATATTTTCTAAAATTTACTAAAGTTATAATGTTTATTGTAAATAATTCAAGTATTACAAAAATGTAAGGAGTAAAGCTTTCCACCCTAGGAGTAACCATCTTAAAATGATTTGATATATATCCTTCCTTTTTCTATATATCTGGACACCTAAGTGTGTATGTTAATGGGAAGGGAACATACAGCTTTTTATTTTGTTTTGTTTGTTTGTTTTGTTTTATTTTGTTTTGTTTGGTACTGGAGACTGGACCAAGGGGCTTCACTAAGTTACACCCATAGCCCTTCTTGGTTTTTTTATTTATTTATTTATTTATTTTTATTTTGAGACAAGGTCTAAGTTATTTAGGGACCTGTTAAGTTGCTGAGGCTGGTCTTGAATTTACAATCCTCCTGGTTTCAGCCTCCCATTCTGCTGGAATTACAGGCATATACAACTACATATAGCTTTTTAAATAAGATCATACTGCTTTGTCCTACAGCCTTTTTCATTCAAAAATATATCATGTTGCTGGTGGGACTGCGAATTGGTGCAACTACTCTGGAAAGCAGTATGGAGATTCCTTAGAAAACTTGGAATGGACCAATCCAGCTATCACACTCCTTGTTCTATATCAAAGGACTTAAAATCAGCATACTATATTAACACAACCACATCAGTGTTCATAGCAGCTTAATTCAAAATAGCTAAACTGTGGAAGCAACCTAGATGCCCTTCAATAGATGAATGAATAAAGAAAATTTGGTATATATACACAATGGAATATTCAGCATTAGAAAATAATAAAATTATGGCGTTTGCAGGTAAATGGATGGAGTTGGAGAATATCATGCTAAATGAAGTAAGCCAATCCCAAAAAAACAAAGGCTGAATGTTCTCTCTGATAAGTGGATGCTGATCCATAATGGGGAGGCGGGCATGGAAAAAATGGAGGAACTTGATGGGGCAAAGGGGAGGAAGGGGTAGTGAGGGGACATGGGGGTAGGAAAGATGGTGGAATGAGATGGACATCATTACCATAGGGACATGTACAACTGCACATATGATGTGACACTACATCATGTACAACCAGAGAAATGAAAAGTTGTGCTTCAATTGTGTACAATGAATCAAAATGCATTCTGCTACCATATATACATAATTAAAATAAATTAGTTAATTAATGAAAATATATCATTGACCAGGTACTGTGTTGCATGTCTATAATCCCAGCAACTCAGGAGGCTGAGGCAAAAAGATTACAAGTTCTAAGCCAGCTTTAGCAGTTGAGTGAGGCTAATAAGCAACTTAGACCCTGTCTCAAAAAAAAGGGGGGGGGGGCTGGGGATGTGGCTTAGTGGTTAAGCCACTAAGAATGCCTGGGTTCAATCCCAAGTATCCTCCCCCAAAAATTGTGTTTTTGTGTGTGTATATATATAGTCATTACATTTAAGTACATTGAGATCCTACTCTCTTCTTAATGTATCAAATAGTATACCATAATTTAGATATGCTGTGATTTATTTAACTGTTCACTGTCAGTGTGCATTTAATATGTCTCAATTTTTTGTTTGCACTTATAGATATAAATTACATAATCATCTCTGTGTGTGTGTGTGTGTGTGTGTGTGTGTTTATAAGAGTATTAGCTGGGTAAAAGGGCACAGCTGTCTAAAATTTGATAGGTCCTGCCAAATTATCTGCCAAAAGATTTACACCAAATTCAAAACCCACCAATAGGATATACAAATGCATCCTTTTCCACACACTAACAACTAAGATCTTCAACCATTTTTCTATGAGATTATTTTATCTTTTTCTTACTGATTTGTAAGAGCTCTTTGAATATTAGGGATATTAATTCTTTGTCAGTTATGTTTAGGGCCTAATTCTGCCCCCCAATCTTGGTTTGTTTTCATTATCTTTATGGTGTCTTTCAGAGTAAATATGTTACAATTTATTATGCTGTCAAGTCCTTTCCCTTTTTTCTTACATAGTACTTGGGTTTCGTGTCAAACTTAGTAAGGCTTTCCCTATTTAAAATTATACAAAATATAAAAAATACATAGCTTATATTACTCGTATTGCTTTTTCAATGTTTAGATCTTTAATGTACCTAGAGTATATTTTTGTGTTTATAGTGTGGGTTAGGGCTCTAATGTTATTCTTTCAGCTAATATCACCCAGTGTCTTATAACCACTTATTAAATAGTCCATATTTACTGTACTCTACTTTTCCATATTCTAAATGCTTATATACATGTATGGGCATATTTCTGGACTTTTGTTGTTGTAGTCACTTCAATAATACCACAGTGTTTTAACTATTGTGGCTTATTTTCATTCTGTAATCTATTTAAACTTTTAAAATTCCTTTTTAATATTCATCTTAATTATCTGTCTTTTTAAATGTCCTTTAGTAAGCACATATGGTCTTCATTATGTAGGTCATTACACATTTCTTGTTAGGTTTATTACTTCTATGTATTTTATGGTTTTATCATTAAAAGAATTGAATTTTTTCCTTTGCACTTTTATTTATTTATTTTTAATTAATTTTTATTCGTTGTCAATGGACCTTTATTTTTTTATTTATTTATATGCAGTGCTAAGAATCCAACCCAGTGCCTCACATGTTAGACAAGCACTCTAACAATGAGCCATAACCCCATCCCCTTCCTTTACATTTTCTAATCGTGTATTTCTGTGTATGTAAAATCTATTGATTTGGACATGTTGGTTTTCTGAGTGGTCAAGTTACTGACTCATTAATTATAATAGTTTTCACTTGGCTTTCTCAAATTTTCTGAATAGACAGGCATATTATCTCTAGTCTTAGAATTTTGACACTTTCTAATATTTATACCTCTTTTCTTTGTTGTGTGTTATTACATGGCAGGCTCTTCAGCAGAGTATTAAATAATAGCTATAGAAGTAGTTTTCCTTGTCTTATTCCTGAGTTTAATAGGAATGTCTCCAATATTTTATTGCTATTGACTTCTAAAGTATGCCCTTTATCAAATTAAGGAAGTTTTATTCAGTTTCTAGGTTAGCAGGTTAGGTACTTCTTTTAAAATTAAAATCAAGTATTAACGTTGATCAAATTTTTTTCAAATATTGAGGTTAGTTTTTTTTACTTTATTAATGTAAATTTTATTAAAGAATTTCTAATCAATATTAGACTTCCATTGCATTCTTGAAATAAATCCTATTTGGTTATAATATATTATTCTTTAATAGTTTGCTATAGAGATGTTGTTTTAAACTTTTCTTTGTGTGTGTGTGATAACTTTAGTTTTCATATTAGTTGTGCTTACATCATAGAATGAATTTTGTAATAAGCTCATATTTTCCTATGCTCTGAAATATTTTAGATCACATAGAGATTATCCTGTATCTGAAGGTTTGAGAAAACAACCTGTAAAACCATCTGAGAGAGGTCTAATATCTAGATTATATAAAGAACTCAGAAAATCCATAAATAACCCATTTAATAAATGGAAAATGAACTAAATGAAAACTTCTCAAAAGACATAGTAACAGCCAACAAGTATATGAAAAAATGTTCACCATCTTTAGCCAACATGGTCAAAACTACACTGAGATTTCATTTCACTCCAGTTAGAATGGCAGTCGTCAAGAATACAAGTAACAGTACATGCTGTTAAGGATGCAGGATTTTGAAAAGGAACTCTTATATACTATTGGTGGGAATGTAAATTAGTATAGCCCCTATGGAAATCAGTATTTAGGTTCGTCAGAAGACTAGGAATAGAATGACAATATGATCTAGCTGTACCATTCCGCGATATTATACAAGAGAATTAAAATCAGTGTATTCTACAGATACATGCATACCCATGTTTATAGCAGCTCAATTCACAATGGCCAAGTTATAGAATCAGCCTAGGAAACTACCATCAGCAAATGAATGGATAATGAAAATGTGGTATATATACACAAATGAGTTTTGTTCAGACATAAAGAAGAAGGAAATTATATAATTTGCAGAAAAATGGATGGAACTGGAGGACACCATGCTAAGCAAAATAAGCCAGACTCAGAAAATCAAGGGTTGTATGTTTCTCTCATATGTGGAAGGTAGAGAGAAAAGGGGGCGGGGAGGGAATCTTATGAAAACAGATGAAACAAAAATGTTGAAACAGAACTTTAAAAAAAAAAAAAGCATCTGAGTCTGATGCCTTTGCATGGGTGGCAGTTCCTGGATAACCTTTCCAGTTTTGTTTATTCATATTTTCTTTCACCTATAAATTATTTTGGTCATTTATATTTTCCTAGGGAATTATCTATATTGAAAGATCTATTTTATCTATTTTCAAATGTATTGATGTAAAGGTTATGGAATTTATTCAACAGATATTGACAGCTACCTTCTGTGTACTGGGTACTTTTAATGACCTCCATATCCATGCTTATAATATCCTTTTCTTCTCAATGATGTTTATTTGTAATTTATTTTTCATACTTCCAAGAGATTAAGTTCTATCATATTAATTAAAGCTTTTACCTTTCCTTTGCTTTTACATTGCTTAAATTCTATAATGTTTGTACTATTAGTGCTTATTATTTATGGAGTAGAACAAATTTTTCTATTTTCTAAGCTTATTATTTGTTGGATTATACTTTTTGGCAAAGTAGGAATACATATCTCCTGATACCTTTGAAGTGTTAAATGACAGTCTAGCTTGATGACTTAAAATATTGCTTATGTAACAAGAAAGGAATATTTGGAATGAGACTTAGAATACTGTTGCTTGTATTTATAGATATTAAGTGGCTATCCTTTGGCATTGATTTCTGGGTATAAAGAGATAACTATCAAAGCAGTAGTATCAGAGTAGAATTGAACTGTAGTTCAAAAGTGTTAAATAAGTGCATTTACCTTTATTTCTTTAGAAAAGGAAAAGATTTTCTTCTGGCATAGTGAGACTCTTAAGTGGATTCAAAGAGAATTTCTATATTGAAGTGTTAAATTCTAAATTCTAAAGTGCTTTTAATTTTTTTAAAGTTGCGTGTTGTATCACAAGATGTGAAATTGAAACTTCACGAATTGGATGAACTTTATGTCATCTTTAAGGTACTGTTCTTCTTTAAATGAAACAGTAGTTCCCTTTTAGCAGAATTTTATCAGAACTAAAATATTTTTTTATCTTTTTTATCAAACATCTTTAAAGGAAAAAAATCTTCTGCAATGACTTTGTTTGTTTGTTTTTAATAGAAGGAGCTGTTTTTATCTTGTTACTGGTGTTTGAGTTGTCCAGGATTGAAGCACCATGACCCCAGCCTGTCATATTTGGAACAGTATCAGATTGACTGCCAGCAGTTCAGAGTGTTGTATCACTTGTTGAGTCCGTGGGCTCATTCTGCAAATAGAGACTCACTAGCTTTGTGGACATTCCGATTGTTGGATGAAAACTCTGATTGCCTTATAAACTTCAAAGAATTCTCCTCTGTAATTGGTAGGCTGATGTCCAATAACTGTGTAGCACAAAGTAAATGCACCCCAAAAATATTTACTAATGCCTACTATTGACAGTTTAGTTAGATTATATAACCCAGAGTTACATTATCTCTAGCTTTAGTAAATACTAGGCCATTTTTTTTTGTTTGTTGATAAACCTAAGTGTATCGATCTCATTTTTCCCCAACCACATCAGGAAGGCAAGCTGTTAGATGTGGATGTTTTAATGTTTAAGGTGGAGGAAGAGACTGTCCCAATTTTCCCATACTCAAGTGCATAGATGCTACAGATGCACTTTTCCTTTTAGTAAAAAATCCAATCACATAGTCAAGAAAAGTGGTGGAGAAATACCCAACATATATGTCATATGTGTAGATAGTGTATGTGTATATGTGTTGTGACTGTAAATATTGTTCCTTTGCTTTTTCAGACTCTCCAGCAGTAGTTTCTTATCACAAATGGCCCCTTGAGGAGCAATTCTTTCCTCAAATGAAGCATAAGGCCTTGTTAAAAAAAAAAAAAAAAGGAAATCTTAGGTTGGGGAAAAGGAGGAGATAGTCAGGAGAGCATTTTATTTCCCTGATAGAATATTTTGCTTGTTCACTTGAAGGAGAGAATCTGTCTGACTGGGTGGTTGTTTAATTCTTATTGAAATAACAGAAGGTTTTTGAATCCTAATTCCTGGCTAGTGTCTATCTTAATGAATCTATTTTGCTGTAATTGATTGAATCATCTTTGGATTACATGATTATTTCCAATTGGATTTTGTTAAACAGACATAATGTACAATGGAAGTTTTACCGAGAAGCTTAAACTGCTTTTTAAGCTGCATATTCCTCCAGGTAAGAATTTAATAGTCTTTAATGATGTACGGCAGGAGTTTGTTTCATTTTAAATAGCATAACTACAGATATCATTCCATTTAACAAATAACATAATTTTCAGTGTGATACAGGGTCATTGCTTCATTGTGGCCCTTGAATCACATTACCAACTACTTCTGCTGATGTATGTAGATATAGCAAAATGTATAGAAGAAATTGTGTGTATCTGGTGTGTCCAGAAGTTTCTTTCTATTAATGTTCTATCAGTTTAATGAGAGTTTATGTACTGGAAATACATTTCATTTGAATATTGGTATAATGTTGAATTATTGTTGTTGTTATTGTCATTAGAATAGAGATTTGATTTGGACAAACTGCCAACCTTGCATAATACTGCAAATTATTCAGAACAATTAGACAAGGTAGCAGAGATATTAAATATTTGGAAAAGGAAGTAAAATAATAGCTGCCATTGATCAAGCACTTGCTCTATCAGGACATTCACTTTGCATGCATTTGTTTACTTAAGCCTCTCAATATCCCTGAAAAGTGATATTATTCTTCCAATTTTGATCATAAGGTAACTCAGGGTGGAGATGATTAGATTATTTGCTAAGGGTCACATAGCTGGAATTCAAAGTGAGGTCTGTCTGACTTCGAAGTTCTGGGTTTTTTTCTACCATACTTCCTCAATGTTCTTGCATAAGTCCAGTTTATGTAAGTTTTTCCCACTGACCTTAAGAGGCTACCTTTTCCAGATATCCCTTCTTTGGCATAACAGTCTTAGGCTTTAAACTGAAGGTACATTGCAAAAAGTAGCTAGCTAGGGTAATTCACAAAAACAAACAGCACCTCTTACTTTGTCTAAAGCTCTACCTGGGATTGCTTTCAAAGTCTTCAGATTAGCCATGAAAAAATATTTACCAGAGCAACAAACTAAAAGCCATCTTTAACTCTTCACAAACACAATATTAAAAATAATATTCAAAACACCTAATAATTTAATATAAAAAATTGACATTTTCAAGTTATATTGAAATTTGAATGTTTAATACTGCCATCAAATATACCACTCATATAGGGATCAAAATAGGAAAAATACTATGTACCCATTTAAACACATGTTGGAAGTAAAGCAGAACACTCAACATTATGTTTTCTTTATCACTGAGGAAATTTTTAAATGGCTGAGGTCACATTCAGAGATTTCTAAATTCTAGTTTTTCTTATTTTAACTTGTAATGATTTACAGAAAACTATAAAAAATGAAGTAGGACAAACAATATAACTCAAAGTGGCCTAATACTTCTCATTATTTGCTATACAACACAGCAGAATTATTTCCACATTTCTTTACTTACATTTTTTTCATATAACCCATTGTTTAACTTCGTGTTCCCAAATCTACCTGACCATTATGAACCTCATCTCTGTACTTTATTGTTAAATGTGATTTGGGTTATACATTTTCAGCATATACTGAAGTGAAATCTAAGGACTCTTCAAAAGGTGATGAACTTTCCGTGGAAGAATTACTTTATTTCAGTCAGCTTCATGGTAAATATTTGCTTAAAAATTTAGCTATTCACTTAGTATAGTCTATAAATATTTGAGTTATTAACCAAACTGCACTTAAGGGCTTTAACATGTGAAATTTCTTGTTCTTAGAGAATTAAGATTTTTTTTCTAATTATGTTAAATTTTCAAACTGTGTCAGACCATTTTCTTGCCTTGTATAGTACAATGAAAACAATAGAATCTTTGATGATTAAAGGTCATAGCCATTATTCAAACAGTGGATACTTATTATAAAATGTCAGTGAAGGTATAGGATATAGGAATAAATCTATGTCCTAGACATAATTTAGAAGTGATAGGAACTTATTTGTCCTTTGTTTTATTTTCTTAAGTATGCAGTGTCTCACTGAGGGACAAATTCTGAATAATGTATACTTGTGCTTACTATATGTTGACGTGTTTGAACATCAAAGAGTACTTACAAATAATCTAATCAAGTTCCCTCATTTTATAAATTTTATAGATTTATAGCCCAGAGAGAAAAGACTTTTGCAAGATTTTACAATTGATTATTGCCACACTCAATACCTGTATGTCATTCTTCTGACTTTGAGTATGTGTGTGTTTTTTAATTTTTCTCATAATAAAAATAATACAATTTAATTTTTAAAAAATCAAAATATCATCCAGAAATCACTATTTAATATTTTATATACTCCCTTCTAGGCATTTTCTTAAATATGGAAATTTCTCTAGGGATGTTTTTCCTATGAAAGTTCTTGAATACTTTGTCTTCTAGTGACATGAAGTCAGGTCAGCTAAAATTGACTTCCTGAATCAAAGAAAATAACATGTGCTTATAAGTCTTTGTGTGAAATACTATTTTACTTTTAAAAAAATTTTGTTAAATATTTTACAATATGCATTTGTCCTCTTTTCCTTCTAGTTTCCAAACCTGCAAATGAGAAGGAAGCAGAATCAGGAAAAAATAGCCCTGAAAAAGGTACTATGATCTAAGAATATCATTTAGTTTATTAAATTATTGCTTTTATAGATAGTAATAACTACAGAAGAATGCATTACCATTCATATTACACATATAGAGCACAATTTTTCATATCTCTGGTTGTGTACAAAGTATATTCATACCATTTGCCTCTTTATACATGTACTTAGGGTAATGATATTCGTCTCATTCCACCTTTACCCCACCTGCCACCGCCTTTCCCCTCCTGCCCCTTTGCCCTATCTAGAGTTTATCTAATCCTCCCATGCTCCCTGTCACAACCCCATTATGAATCAGCCTCCTTATATCACTGAACACATTTGGCATTTGTTTTTTAGGAATTGGCTAACTTCACTTAGCATTATATTCTCCAACTCCATCCACTTACCTGCAAATGCCATGATTTTATTCTCTTTTTTTGCTGAGTAATACTCCATTGTGTGTATATACCACATTTTCTTTAGAGAGTGGATTGCTTTTGAAGGATATAGATTTGTTCTGATAACTTTTTCAGTTCGTTTGCATTAGTTTAGCAATTTATTATTTTTTAAGTCTCAGAAGTTATATAAAACAGTTAAGTGACCCATAATCATTTATTTTAATTACTTTAGAAATATGTATTCTTAATTACAAAAGTAATAGATAATCCTTTAACAGAAATTCATATGGTATATATATATCCCTTGTACCCCCACCCCATCCCACCCAGAAGTAGAAGTTAGAAATACTTTTGACTATATCCATTCCAGACATATTTCTGTGTATACACAAACATACCTAGACATTTCTCTCTCTTTCTTTTTAAATTTGGTAATTTTTTTAAAAAAATTATTAGTGCATTATAGTTATACATAGTAGTTGGGTTCATTTTGACAAAATCATATATGCATGAAGTTTGATTTCAATCCCTTTCCCCCACTTTCCCTCCCCTCCTTCCTCTCCTATTCTCCTTCTTCTACTTAGCTGATCTTGCTTTTGCTTGTTTGTTTATTTTTGATTAGTACTTTCTACATATACATAAAGGTAAAATTCCCTGTGGTACATTTATATATGCACATACATGATCTTATTGAATTCATTCCATATTTCCTCCTTTTTCACCCCTCCTCCCTCCCTATTGAACTCCTACTCCACTGATCTTCCCTATATCTTTGTGATATCTGATCCATCCACCCCCACCTTCTTTCCTGTACTTTGCTTTAGCTTTCACATATAAGAGAAAATATTCACACCTGGATTTTCTTAATCAGGCTTATTTCACTTAGCGTGATATTCTCATTCCCATCCATTTACCGATAAATGTCATAATTTCATTCTTTTTTTATGGCTGAGTAAAACTCCATTGTGTATATGTACCACATTTTCCAGAAATTCATTTATTGATGGGCATCTGGGCTGACTCTGTAATTTAGCTATTGTGAATTGTGCTGCTATAAATATTGAAGTGACTATACAGCTATAATATACTGATTTTAGTTCTAATACCAAGGAGTGGGATAGCTGAGTCATATTGTGGTTCCATTCCAGGTTTTTTGAGGAACGTCCATACTGCTTTCCAGAGTGGTTGTACTAATTTGCAGTCCTACCAATAAACATTTCTCTTAAAAACAAAACAAAAAAAAATATTCCAGAAATACTGTTTTACAATTTTCTTTTCTTATTTTGTGATATGCCATGGAAACTTTTCATGTCAGTACATTTGGATCTAGACATTATACTTTTTAATGGGTGCAGAGTACTTCCTGATTGATTTTACTATGATTTATTTTAATAACTAACCCAATACTAATGGATATTTAGGTTGTTTCAATTCTTTCTATTGCAAAGTGTGCTGCAACAAACATTTTTATATTTTAATATTATTTTATAAATATTTCTTTGGGATTGGTTGAATTCATAGAAGTGTGGGAATAGTGAGTGAAATAGTATGTACAGTTAATAATTTGAGAGATATGTACATGAATGACTATGAAACACTGAATCCCACTATTATGTATAATTAAAATGCACGAGTAAAATTATGGAAAAATAATTTGAGAGAGGATATCAGATTATTCTTTTAAATCCTTTTAATTTTGGGGGGTACCAGGGATTGAACTTGGGAGCACTCAATCACTGAGCCACATCCCCAGCCCTATTTTGTATTTTATTTGGAAACAGGGTCTCACTGAGTTGCTTAGTGCCTTGCTGTTGCTGAGGCTGGTTTTTAATTCACTATCCTCCTGTCTCAGCCTCCCGAGCTACTGGGATTTCAGGTGTGCACCACCATGCCTGGCTCCTTTTAGATTTTTGAATAATATTTAGTTTAAAAATAGTTGCATCTTGTTTAAATTCTTTAAAGGAATTAATGAATAAATAGCATTTTGAGTTTTTTAATAAGAGCTACCATAGACCATTTTTGTATGTACATATGATATAGAGCTGGGTACAGTGGTCCATGCCTGTGATCCCAGTGACTCTGGAGGCTGAGGAAGGAGGATCACAAGTTCAAGGCTAGCCTTAGCAAATTAGCAAGGCCCTAAGCAACTTAGCGAGACCGTCTGAAAATAAAAAAAATAAAAAGGGCTAAGGATGGACTGGGGATATAGTTCAGTTGGGCCCTGGGTTCAATACCCAGCACCACAAAAAATAAAGGGCTAGGGATGTGGCTTAATGGTGAAGTGCCCCTGCCTTAAATCTCTAATACCCACCCACAAAAAAAAATGATATAGAGTTGGTGTGGTGATGAATGCCCTTAATCCCACCAACTCAGGAGGCTAAGAAAGGAGGATCACAAATTTGAGACCAGCCCCAGAAACTTGAGGCCCTAAGTAAATTTTGAGAAAAAAATAGAAATTTTTAAAAGGGGCCTGGGGATATTGTACAATATTTCAATCCCTATTACAAGAAAAAACAAGAATATGATATCGAAGCTGGTTTAAACTTGGTAGTGTGCATGTGTAACAGTGACTACAGAAAAGTTGCATTGTTAAGTCACAGTATACTGTTTTCATTTAAAAACATTCTTTTTTCCCCCACTCTTCCTACATTTTCCCTAATCCTCAGCTTTCCCAAATTAAAAGTTTTAGTCTAAATGGGAATGGAGAAAGTATTCTGAGAACCAGTGGGGTAAGATCAAAGGTAAATTCAGATTATTTCCTGGTTTAAAGAGATGGAATTTTATATCAGTGAAATGTCTTTTAATAATAATTTTTCTTTTAAGATTTGGAAAATTTAGAGAGCTATTCATTATGATATGGTTTTACTCCCCTCATTCAGGCAAAGGAAAAATTGATATTCAAGCATACCTAAGTCAGTGGCAAGATGAACTTCTTAAAAAAGAAGAAAATATTAAAGATTTACCAAGAATGAACCAGGTATAGTATTTTCAAGAGAAAAACTCTCAGTTCTTATATTTTTGTATGAATATAAATGTAACCAACTCCAAAATAGCTAATATACTTTTACAAATTAGTTATATAATCTTGTATGTATCATCTCTTTAAGTTTCAGGTCAACATGGAAGAGGAGAACATTTTTCAATGATTTTTTTTTAAGAACTCATACTGGCATGATGGCACATGCCTGTAATCCCAACAGCTCAGGAGGGTGAGGCAGGAGGATCTCAGTTCAAAGCCAGCCTCATCAACTAAGGAAGGCCATAAGCAACTTAGAGAGACCCTGTCTCAAGATGAATTATAAAAGAATGGCTGGGGATGTGGCTTAGTGGCTATATATACCTGGGTTCAATCCCTGGTACAAAAAAATACTTACATTTTTTACTTTAATGAACTTAAATGTTTCAGATAGGACCTTTGCTATGACAGAATTTGTACCTACAGGGAAAAAAATGTGTAACATGTTTTCAGCTTTTTCGGAAACGTTAATTTATCTAGTAAACATGATTTTTAGTACCTACTATATGCCAAGCCCATTGCTACTTACTAGGAATAAGAAATTACAAAAATATGTCACACATTGGTTTCTAATGATCTTGTATTTGAACATTCCCTAGATAATACTAATGATTACTTTTGATACAATTTTAAATTCATCTCTTTCTTATTCACTGTTTAGCCAGAATGTTCTTATATTTTTAAAATTAAAATCTAGTTGATATAGATATTGGAAATCCCCAGAACTTTACCAAAATGAGAACTGTCAAATAACTTAGTGTTTCTCCATGGACTACATAATCTGACCATTAAATAAATACTTTTTTAAATGAGTCAGTATGAGATATTTATTCTAAAATTACTATAAATGAATAATATTGTAGACTAAGGAAAACAAGCATTTGTTACAATATATTTTTATGAAGTGCACCCTTTGTGTTTGCTTTTTGTTTACAGATGAACTTTTCTGGTTAGGTGATTGACTTATAGGACATTTGTGTTGGAATAACTTTTTTAAATTGATGAATGTTTCCAAGGACTGTTTTTAGATGTTCTAGGGACAAATAGCAGACCAACTAGTTTCTCTCCACTTTGGCCCTATCTCAGCATTTAAAGAGAAGTATGGGGCTGGGACTGGGGCTCAGTGGTAGAATGCTTGCCTAGCATGTGAAAGGCACTGGGTTCTGTTCTCAGCACCACATACAAATAAATTAAATAAAGGTCCATCAACAACTAAAAAAAAGAGAGAGAGAGAGAGAGAGAGAGAGAGAGAGAAAAGTATGTCCAAATAGGTTCCCTAGAGCCACTAGATAGGTTCCAAAAGTCATTCTTCCCTAATTTGTAGTTATTTTAGCTAAGCTGCCCACTCTTGCCCCTTGAGGAGATCAAAGGGAACTTGTTCTTAATCCTTTTGTTAAGATTGGTTAATGAATTAATGATTTACATGTAGGGAAATACAGGACTTTCTTTGCCTAATGAAAAGTGCTTTTTAACAAAGTAATACTGATACACAAACTCTTAGGTCTAGACATAATATACTGCTATTATACAATAATCAAGAAGGCTTAAATGAAATTCTTTTATGGTTCATATCAGCTTTCTAGAGTCACAATTTATTTTGGGATTAATAATAGTTCTAGAGTGAAGGATACATGCTATAAATTCTGTATAGGAGATTATCTAATGATTACTTTTGACACAGTTTTAAGTTCATCTAAGTTCACTTTATATTTGCTAACCTAACATTAAAATGTTATATTTCTAACTTGTGTCTTCTAGTCACAATTTATTCAGTTTTCAAAGACCCTCTATAATTTATTTCATGAAGACCCTGAAGAAGAGTTATTATATCAAGCCATTGCTGTTGTAACCAATCTTTTGCTCAGGATGGAGGAAGTTGGAAGGAAGCTACATAGCCCTACATCACCAGCAAAAGAATTCCCTGGTACAGTCTATTCTTCTGGAGGACCCATAAAGGGAGAAACAGAGAGCCACATAGAGAAAGATCCCTCCTCTCTTAGGGAAGAACCTCAGTGGTCATTTGCATTTGAACAGATTCTTGCATCTCTGTTGAATGAACCAGCCTTGGTGAGGTTTTTTGAGAAACCCATAGATTTCAAAGCCAAACTAGAAAATGCAAAAATCTCTCAGTTAAGGTCTAGGACCAAAATGTAATTTTTTCGGCATCATAGTCAAGTTTACCAAGATTCCTGTAGCTATATCCCTTAGCTAAATTCCCGGGAGTTGAGATCAGGGATTTATTGTTGTTACAAATATGCTTGAAAACAAAAAAGAGAAAGATACTCAGAAGCACAATAATATATTCCTTTGTGATCTCAAATTTTGATATTCTCAAATATAATTATTCTTTTTATATTTCAGAAGATATGCAATATAACCACCAGAGGGCACCGTAACATTTTTAGTAGAAATTACTAGCTGGTACTGCTTTATACATGTGATTACTGATGATTTTTAAAAGGTGGTATTATGTTTATTGGTGATTCTGACATATCATTTTGATAAACCCTGTTTTCCAAATTGCCTCAGTACTATTAGAATTCTTTAGAAAACTGGGCTTTTAGATCTATAACCTTAATTATCTACAATACCATTTAGGGCCCTCATTTTCCAGCTGTCTAACTAATAATTAATATGTTTTTAAAGTTTATTACATTCAATTTGAGTGATTTCATTCAATCATTCATAACAGTATGATTTGTTAGTAACTTCTACATTCTCTCTACACGGGGTGGGTATTCAGAAGCTGCTGATTCATACCACTAACTCTATTACTGATCAAAACAATTCCAAGGATTCTAAACTCTGAGATAATACATAAAGAAAAACAATTGTATTTGGATTTGAACTGGATAAAGCCAGCCTTTAGAAAAGGGTTAAGAAACGGGCTTCTCATTAACCAGAGAAATTACTAGAAATTCTCCAAAATACTGCTGTTTGTGGCATTTGTTTCATAATAGTTTGTGATTATTTGGTTCTAGCTCTAGATTTTGGATTTTTCAACAGTCATGTTTTAATTTATGTTAGATAGTAAAGAATAATTACACTAAAACTGAACTGTTGTATTAATCTGGCAAGCATATAAGTATACTTGCTTGCCAAAATAATGTATGGAATTACCAGTGTCTATCTAAAAGGTTTTGACTATCTAATGTAAACGTGCAATATCTATATACTTTATGCTGCTTAAATTTCACTACATGACAGTCCATTTAGAGACATAATGGACTTTGTTAGCACTTTAAAAAAACAAAACAAGCAAACCACACTTGTCCATTCTTCTGTCCTATTTATGACAAGAGCAATTTATTCATCAGTTGGCTTAGGAAGTGGAGAAATCAACCAGTGGAGCTTATTTCATTGGTTTTAAACTCTTTGACTTTTCTAGATGTGAAACAATAAAAGGGCAAACCACTTTTAGAGTGCCCCCAAGAAGTCTCCCTTTCTCAAAAGGAAATGGTAGAGTCAGTCTTTGGCAAGAGTCCACTGTGAACAAAACCTAACAAAGAGGAGTTTGTCACCATAGAATTTGTTATCTTCAGAAAAGTTAAATAATTTTCAAGGTGAGACTTTGAAATTCATAAGTTAGTTTTGGCCAGAAGTTTATTAGTAGTGTCTTTTATTACTATGATTTGATAACTTTGTCTTTTCAAGAAAAATTACCAGTTAAAGAGATAGTTGGTAAATAAGCATATATGCTTTTACTCAGAAATTATTTGAAATCTGTCCAAAATTTAAAGCTTAGTAGTTTATTTGAAAACTCACACATCTACTATTATACAATGATTGTTAAATTATACTACAATAGCCCTAGAAAGACAGTCTATGCTTATATACAAAGACAATATTATACATACTTTGTTGAATATTTTGTCAGTTATATTTACAAAAATACTTTCTTAAAAGATATGTTATTAGTATTTGATATTATTTTAAATTTAGAATAGTGAAGATAATATTGAGTATTGTATTTTAGCATAGATTAATCAAAATGAATATTTAAAGAGATTTTTAAGTTGAAGTAAGAGTATAAATTAAAGTTTAAAAAATTATTTTCTGAGTATGCAGGAGAAACAAGCTGAACCCATAGTTTTATAGCTAATGCCTTGTTAAGAAAATGGGTTGTTCTTAATATTAAAAAAATCTTATGTAGTGTGTCAAACTGAACCAGTGCATTATATCTTTTACATTAAATGTTATAAGGTGGTTTTACTTGTCTTTATAAAAATAAATATTATAAATCTATTATATTAAACATGAAAATGGTTTACTTTTAGAGATTAATATTATTTACTATGATGTGCTTTATTTACATTTAACTCAAATTTATCACTTGAGGACTTCCCTGCTGTATCTATTAGGGTCAGTCTCAAGAACAGAATTCACTCTTAGTCTAAGCAAGAAAAGATTTATTATTGGGCATTAAATGACTTAAATAATTATTCAAAGTACTGACTAAATTGAGCTTTTAAAAACAAGTTTCAAGGGGTGGGATTGTGACTCAGCGGTAAAGTGCTCGCCTAGAACATGCAAGGCCCTGGGTTTGATCCTAAACACCACATAAAAATAAATAAAATAAAGCTATTGTGTCTAACTACAACTAAAAATATATATTTTTAAAAATAACAAGTTTCAAAGCCACACCACTACCATGCCACAGGGGAGTTACTAACTCTTCTATCATTAGGAAACTACTGCTTCCTACTGCCAGAATGAAAAGCCATCACTACTGCTACTACTACCAATACCATGCTCCACCTGCTCTGATTTACACCAGTGAAATAGATACCTATCCCCTGTCTCTCAGCACCCACAAGCCAGTGACTATACTACAGTAGGGCAGCCAAACATCATCAATAACAGAGATGGCTGAAGCATAGTCCCCATCTCACTTTTGCTACTCGAGTTTCACATGTAAGCATCTTTTTGGCCTGTAATGAATCCAAAATCATAATTACCAAGGAATCTGAGAAATGCAGTTTTAGCACTTTAGCCTCTGCAATACAAGAAAGCACACTAAGAAGATAAAGTGAAGACATAGAGAACTGTTTTTTTTATTTCTGCATAAAGAATTAGCATAGCACATTTATTGTCTCACCATTTCAGTGGGTCAGGACTATGGGCTCAGCTTAGCTAGGTCCTCTGCCTAGGATTTCACAAGGCTGCAACCAAGATGTCAGCCAGGCTAGTTCTCGTGTAGAGGCTCAACAGGGGAAGAATGCACTTCCAAACTCACTCATGCTGTTGGCAGAATTTACTTCCTTATTGTTACGGTCTGGAGGCACCAGCTTCTTACTAGTGGTTGAGTGAAGGCTGCTTTCAGCTCCTAAAGCCTTCACTCAATTTCTGGAAGTTGCCCTCAGTTTCTGCAAGCTGTCCATACTTATTTACCATGTGGGCTTCCCCAAAATGGCCACTTCATCCAGCCAGCAAGGAGAGTCTCTCAAATAAGTCCATCACAAGAGTATTATAATGTAACAATCACACTGGTGAGACACCATCCTCTTGCCCTCTTCCATTGGTTAAAGACAAGTTACAGATCTCCCCTCACTCAAGGGGAAAGGATTACAGAAAAGTATGAACATTAGGGGATAGAGATCATGGGATGAGTGGTACATAGAGTCTTATTAACCACAAGCCCCAATCTTCGTCATCTGATATTCACCTTTTCACCTTACAATACACTTTTTTCATGCGTCTTTTTGGTTTTTTTGTTTTGTTTTGTGAAAAAGGGTTTCGCTACGTTGCCCAGGCTGGCCTTAAACTAGTGATCCTCCTTTCTTAGCATTCTGAGTAGCCAGAATCACAGGTGTGCACAACCACGCCCCGCTTATTTCCCAGACTTCTAAATAATAGCTAGTAGCAACAGCAAGCAGCTTATTCCTCTCATAACATAGATCCCCCTCCTGTAAACAGAAGTACACTAATCTCTCCTAAGGAAAGATCCAGGTTTCTATCAGTTACTTGAATCCAACCACAGATGTTCATTCTTCCTAATTTAGTCTCAATCCCATCTTGGTATCCTATAATGTGTGGGCTAAATTGCAAAGTTAATTATCATCAACTCACCATATATAAAATAGTAGAGGAAAAGCAGATAAGCAAATTGATTATCATAAATAAATATGTACTTCAAAGAAACAGGAAGAAATGGTATCTTCTACAGTTCTCATTTTAGCAACTGATCATGAGGCTCTCTCAATGTGGGCTTTTTTCTCAATCATACCTCAATTCAACTTTTTGGTGACATTTCTATGAATTTTAATGCAGGTTTAACCATCACAGCAATTAAAATACAGAATAGTTCCATCATCCTGAAAAACTGCCTCATGCCATCCTATTACATACTCTCTTCCTAATCAACCACTGATTAGTTCTTTGTCTTCCTTATGACAGACCAGATGTTTGCTTTCCCTACATCCCTGATCCTTACAGCCATGTGACCAAGGAATGGTTAATCATACACTTCTACCTGGAATTTCTCAATCTGTAGCAAGCAGAGGAACAATAGAGAATATAATATATTCTGGTAACTGTGGTGTTATTTGCACATCAACATTCTAGTTCTGAGGTAGGAGTTAAGAGTGGTTTGAACACCAAGACTTAATCCTCTCTCCCTTTTTTAGGAGGAGTATTTTAGTATTTCAGTAAGTGATAGAGTCAGTGAAGTGTTTGCTTTTATTAGCTGGCATCTGTTTTTTTGGCTTCAAGTATACGGATACATGTGACACTGGGGACTCTGTAGCACCAGATCCCTCAAGGCAAGGTAATTTTTTCCAGTAGATACATTCCCAGGCATATAATCACCAGAAAAAGTGAATTTTAACTTTTAGATCACATTATGCTTCAGTTTTCATTTTGGTTCCCAGAACTACATCTTTCCTCCATCCCATCAAGCAATAGATTTTCTAGGTCTTAATTCTACTTGTCTTCCTTTGCAGATAATGACTTTTCTTTATGGATGCTTTTAAGATCTGGACCTTTCCAGTGTTCTGAAGATTACTATGAATTGTCTAGCTTTTTAAAAATCTTGTTTGGGATTAATAATTACATTTTGATAATTGACTATCATTCTCCAAGATCTGTCCACTTTCTGCACAGCCTAAATAGGAAAGTTACATGAAGATGTGGTTCAAATCAACCCCACCTCCCATACATACATTTATTCTTTGGAGATTCAGGGTGCATACATGTTTTTTGGTTTTTTGGTATGAGGGATTGAACTCAGGGGTGTTTTACAACTGAGCTACATTCCCAGCCATTTTTATTTTTTTATTCTGAGACAAGTTCTCACTGAATTGCCAAGGACTACTCTGAGTTTCTGAGGCTCATCTCAAACTTACAGTACTCCTGCCTCAGCCTCCAATTTCACCAAGGATGTAATATTGGCAGATACAGTGAATTCTACTTGTCCTTTCCTATCATAAATAGCCCTTACTGTACTGATCAGAAAGAAAATATGGTTGATCTGTCAGTGAATATTGAACTAAGTTCACTACCCACGAACTAAGAAATGGCCATATAATGTATTTGCAGATCCACTGGACCCAATGACATCAATTCAAGGTAAAACTATGTCTCTTGACTCCATAAACTCTGACTCTGATCAGTGGATGACCATTGTGTTCTAACTCCACTGCACCCGCTCCCAGTGATAAGTGTAAATTCAGTGTCCAGTAATTCTGAAAATCTGAGTATATTAATTTTCCCAAATTATATCCAGTTTTTTCTAACCTTTCTAGTTAGAAAAAGGAAAGTTAGAAGAAAGATATACAGTGTGTGCTCAGGGCATTGAAGTGTTCTTCAAAGGCACCTGACTTCCCTTTGAGAGCCTATGGCAGGTCTACAAATGAATCTTCATCCTGACAACAAAGAGTCCTGACAAAGTAGGACTATTCACCAGACAGAAATATTTTGGCTCTAAAATATGCTGCTCATTTATATTGATCTAAGGGACCTGAAGAACAATTAGACACCACTATTTTATAGGTTAAAACACTCAGATTACTTCTCTGACAATGCTCACTTAATTTCTGGTGATTATGTGTTGACACTTGGTTTCTACCCTTCCGTGTTCTCATTATTCTCAGTAGATTAGTAAAATTTGTCAATGGCAACATATAACTTACAGAAGACAGGCACTGTAGCATATCTTAAGTATACACAGGCTCCTTTTACTAATGTAATTTTTAATGCCTTGGGGAAGAGAGCATCCTCTGGGATCTGTAGGGGTGACATGGTTATAATGTAGGTGAGTGGGCCATCTATCATAAGTACACCCTGATGTTCCTATCTCCTTAATCCTTTAGAATACTTCCTCTATATAATACCAACAAATAAGTTGGCATATAAACTTCATTTAATATGGGTTACTCTTGAGACTTGGCTTCAGTGAATCAATTAAGCAAAGAGAACCACTTCCAATTAGGTGAGCTAATAATTGAGTGCAGAATATCTAGTAAGTGTATAGATGTTAATGTATTCAGCCTAATCTAAAATTACATGCCTTCTTCCATGGTTTAACATCCTCAATACATTCTCACAGATCTTCTTCAGAGTTCTGCCATTATAAATTATTAAAATCTTGAAATTCTTATCTACTTTCAGTTCATTCATACATATATATGAAATACACACACGCACACGCGCGCGCACACACACACATATCATCTCCATCTATTCTTGGGGGCATTGATCTAACTCTAGTTGTATGTCTGGGAGTAGTGAGAGGTGGTAGGGGTGATACATGAAGAGAGTTGACATTCTCCTGAAAATAACTTCAGCTGTTCAAGCAAGTCTCATCAAACAGGCTGCTTGTGCTGGCAAGGAAGCTCGTTATTAGAGTACTTAGTCACCTGAGTCCAACCAAATGATTCCATTACTATTCTTGGGCTCTCACTCTATTCTAATAATTATACTTACTTTGCAAAAGTGACCCAGTGGGGCTTTGAGTTCAATGTATATTGTAATTTAATAATGCATTGGATCAGACTCTAATTTTCAGGTGTGTCAACTCTTTGTCAACAAGAAATAAGAATAACTGGACAATATGCCTGCAGTCCCAAATGCTTGGGAAGCTGTGGCATGAGAATCATTTGAGCCCAGGAGTTTGGGGCCAGCCTAGGCAACATAGTGAGACCCTGTCTCCTATGAGAAAGAAGCAAAAAGAATAGAAACTCAGTACTCTGTTTCTTCAATGGGTAATTTAAATCCTGAGATTGTCTTTTTCTTTAAATTCCAGAGCTTAGTTAGGAGTTAGTCCACTTTACAGTTCTTGGTTCCATCATTAATGTCAAAATAATCTATACCAGAAGCTACTTGGTTCATCTAGTTTTGCCTTCAGTAGACACTTCATTATGAATGTCCATTGATAATATTTGATGGGTTTACCATTGTGTGCTGTGGGTTGCCAGCATCTCATCTAACACAGAATTATCACTGCTTTCCAACTCAGCCAGGTTATCTAATCAGTCACATTTTTTTTGAATACCATTGCCTGCAGTCACTCTTGGTACAACATGCTCCATTGGTCATGATTTAGCTTCAGAGAACAGAAACTACTCTAGTTAATTAAGGAAGGAGCAATTTACTGCAGTATATCCAATGGCTTACAGAATCACTTAGGAGAGCTAAAGAAACAGGTGTCAAAATGAGCCTTCAAGAATGACTTTCAAAACCAGGTCCTCCAGAGCTGTCTTTTCACACAATCAGGAAATTTCTGGATCCAGAACCATGTTACTATTGCCATAATAAGGAAGTCATTACTACTGCCAGCTCCAGAATCATGCCATGTGTTGTATATAACCTACACCAGCAAAATGGGTGATGCATTCCTTACCTCTTGACTCCCATATAGTTATTAACTGGATCCTGAAATCTCTGGAGAATAACCAAACACCTTAAGCACTGTGATTGTAGTTAGAGGCAGCAAAAGCCATACTCTACCTTCCAAATCTTGTGCAAGTGTATCTGATTGGCTTGATCTAAATCATGAGGAATCTGGGAAATGTATGTGTGTATATATAATTTTCACGGTGTGGAATGGCACTAAGGTGAGTGTGACATGGAGTTGAAAACCAAGCCATAATATTCATCCTTCAGTGAAGACTTAGTATATTTGCCTTGAGCCTCAATTCCAGGATCACAGGAAGCAGTTTTTCTGTGGTTCTTTTTTTTCTTTTTTTATTTTTATTTTTATTTTTTTTATTGGTTGTTCACAACATTACAAAGCTCTTGACATATTTCATACATTAGATTGAAATGGGTTATGAACCCCCAATTTTACCCCAAATGCAGATTGCAGAATCACGTCGGTTACACATCCACAATTTTACATACTGCCCTTTTAGTAATTGTTGTATTCTGCTACGTTTCCTATCCCCTACTATCCCCCCTACCCTCCTCTCCCATCTTCTCTCTCTACCCCATCTATTGTAATTCATTTCTCTCCTTGTTTATTTTCCCATTCCCCTCACAACCTCTTATATGTAATTTTGTATAGCAATGAGGGTCTCCCTTCATTTCCATGCAATTTCCCTTTTCTCTCCCTTTCCCTCCCATCTCATGTCTCTGTTTAATGTTAATCTTTTCTTCCTGCTCTTCCTCCCTGCTCTGTTCATAGTTGCTCTCATTATATCAAAGAAGACATTTGGTATTTGTTTTTTAAGGATTGGCTAGCTTCACTAAGCATAATCTGCTTTGGTGCCATCCATTTCCCTGCAAATTCTATGATTTTGTCATTTTTTATTGCTGCATAGTACTCCATTGTGTATAGATGCCACATTTTTTTTTTATCCATTCATCTATTGAAGGGCATCTGGGTTGGTTCCACAGTCTAGCTATTGTGAATTGTGCTGCTATGAACATCGATGTGGCAGTATCCCTGTAGCATGCTCTTTTAAGGTCTTCAGGGAATAGTCCAAGAAGGGCAATAGCAGGGTCAAATGGTGGTTCCATTCCCATCTTTCCCAGGAATCTCCAAACTGCTTTCCAAATTGGCCACACCAATTTGCAGTCCCACCAGCAATGTACAAGAGTACCCTTTTCTCCACATCCTCACCAGCACGTGTTGTTGTTTGACTTCATAGTGGCTGCCAATCTTACTGGAGTGAGATGGTATCTTAGGGTGGTTTTGATTTGCATTTCTCTGACTGCTAGAGATGGAGAGCATTTTTTCATGTACTTGTTGATTGATCGTATATCCTCCTCTGAGAAGTGTCTGTCAGGTCCTTGGCCCATTTGTTGATTGGGTTATTTGTTATCTTATTGTCTAATTTTTTGAGTTCTTTGTATACTCTGGATATTAGGGCTCTATCTGAAGTGTGAGAAGTAAAAATTTGTTCCCAGGATGTAGGCTCCCTATTTACCTCTCTTATTGTTTCTCTTGCTGAGAAAAAACTTTTTAGTTTAAGTAAGTCCCATTTGTTGATTCTTGTTATTAACTCTTGTGCTATGGGTGTCCTATTAAGGAATTTGGAGCCCGACCCCACAATATGTAGATCTGAGCCAACTTTTTCTTCTATCAGACGCAGAGTCTCTGATTTGATATCAAGCTCCTTGATCCATTTTGAGTTAACTTTTGTGCATGGCGAGAGAAAGGGATTCAGTTTCATTTTGTTGCATATGGATTTCCAGTTTTCCCAACACCATTTGTTGAAGATGCTATCCTTCCTCCATTGCATGCTTTTAGCCCCTTTATCAAATATAAGATAGTTGTAACTTTGTGGATTAGTCTCTGTGTCCTCTATTCTATACCATTGGTCCACCCGCCTGTTTTGGTACCAGTACCATGCTGTTTTTGTCACTATTGCTCTGTAATATAGTTTGAAATCTGGTATCGCTATACCTCCAGATTCACACTTCCTGCTTAGAATTGCTTTTGCTATTCTGGGTCTTTTGTTTTTCCATATGAATTTCATGATTGCTTTATCTATTTCTACAAGAAATGCCGTTGGGATTTTGATTGGCATTGCATTAAACCTATAGAGAACTTTTGGTAATATTGCCATTTTGATGATGTTAGTTCTGCCTATCCTTGAACAGGGTATATTTTTCCATCTTCTAAGATCTTCTTCTACTTCTCTCTTTAGGGTTCTGTAGTTTTCATTGTATAAATCTTTCACCTCTTTTGTTAGGTTGATTCCCAAGTATTTTTTTTTTTGAGGATATTGTGAATGGAGTGTTTTTCCTCATTTCCGTTTCAGAAGTTTTGTCGCTGATATACAGAAGTGCCTTTGATTTATGCATGTTGATTTTATATCCTGCCACTTTGCTGAATTCATTTATTAGTTCTAGTAGTTTCTTTGTAGACCCTTTTGGGTCTTCTAGGTATAGAATCATGTCATCTGCAAATAGTGATAATTTAAGTTCTTCTTTTCCTATTTTTATGCCTTTAATTTCTTTCGTCTTTCTAATTGCTCTGGCCAGTGTTTCGAGAACTATATTGAATAGAAGTGGTGATAGAGGGCATCCCTGTCTTGTTCCAGATTTTAGAGGGAATGCCTTTAACTTTTGTCCATTCAGAATGATGCTAGCCTGAGGTTTAGCATAGATAGCTTCTACAATGTAAAGGTAAGTTCCTGTTATCCCTAGTTTTTCTAATGTTTTGAACATAAAGGGATGCTGTACTTTGTCGAATGCTTTCTCTGCGTCTATCGAGATGATCATATGGTTCTTATAATTAAGTCTATTGATGTGGTGAATAACATTTATTGATTTCCGTATATTGAACCATCCTTGCATCCCAGGGATGAATCCTACTTGATCATGGTGCACAATTTTTTTGATGTGTTTTTGTATTCGATTCACCAGAATTTTATTGAGGATTTTTACATCTAGGTTCATTAGAGATATTGGTCTGTAGTTTTCTTTCTTTGAGGCGTCTTTGTCTGGTTTCGGAATCAGGGTGATGTTGGCCTCATAGAATGAATTTGGAAGAGCTCCCTCTTTTTCTATTTCCTGAAATAACTTGAAAAGTATTGGTATTAATTTTTCTTTAAAGATTTTGTAAAACTCCACTGTATACCCATCCGGTCCTGCGCTTTTCTTGGTTGGTAGTCTTTTGATGGCTTCTTCAATTTCATCCATTGATATTGGTCTGTTCAAATTGTGTGTATCCTCCTGACTCAATCTGGGCAAATCATATGACTTAAGAAATTTATCGATGTCTTCACTATCTTCTATTTTATTGGAATATAGGTTTTCAAAATAATTTCTAATTGTCTTCTGTATTTCTGTAGCATCTGTTGTGATATTGCCTTTTTCATCCCGTATGTTAGTAATTTGAGTTCTCTCTCTTCTTCTCTTCGTTAGCATGGCTAAAGGTCTGTCGATCTTATTTATTTTTTCGAAGAACCAACTTTTAGTTTTGTTAATTTTTTCAATAGTTTCTTTTGTTTCAATTTCATTGATTTCCGCTCTGATTTTAGTTATTTCTTGCCTTCTGCTACATTTGCTGTTGTTTTTCTCTTCCTTTTCTAGGGCTTTGAGATGAAGTGTGAGCTCATTTATTTGTTGTTTTTTTCTTTTTTTGAGGAATGACCACCAGGCGATGAATTTTCCTTTTAAAACTGCTTTCATTGTGTCCCATAGATTCCGATATGTTGTGTCTGTATTTTCATTTATCTCTAAGAATTTTTTGATTTCCTCCTTTATGTCTTCTGTTACCCATTGATCATTCAGTAACATATTATTCATTTTCCATGTGATGTAGGATTTTTACTTCCTTTTTTTTATCATTGATTTCCAGTTTCATTCCATTATGATCAGATAAAGTGCAAGGTATTATCTCCAAGCCTTTATATTTACTGAGGGTTGCCCTATGGCATAATATATGGTCTATTTTTGAGAAGGATCCATGTGCTGCTGAGAAAAGAGTATATCCATTTGATGATGGTTGATATATTCTATATATGTCAGTTAAGTCTAGGTTATTGATTGTGATATTGAGTTCTATAGTTTCTTTATTCAACTTTTGTTTGGAGGATCTGTCCAATGGTGAGAGAGGTGTGTTGAAGTCACCCATAATTATTGTGTTGTGGTCTATTTGATTCTTGAACTTGAGGAGAATTTGTTTTATGAATGTCGCAGCACCATTATTTGGTGCATAAATATTGATAATTGTTATGTCTTATTGGTGAATGGTTCCTTTTAACAGTATATAATGTCCTTCTTTATCCCTTTTGATTAACTTAGTCTTGAAGTCGATTTTATTCGATATGAGGATGGCCACCCCTGCTTGCTTACGAGGACCGTGTGCATGGTATATTTTTTCCCATCCTTTCACCTTCAGCCTGTGTATGTCTTTTCCAATCAGATGTGTCTCCTGGAGGCAGCATATTGTTGGATTTGTTTTTTTAATCCATGATACCAGCCTATGTCGCTTTATTGGAGAGTTTAAGCCATTAACATTCAGAGTTACTATTGATATATGGTTTGTACTTCCATCCATGTTTGATTATTTATCCTTTTTTAAAAAAATTTATTTTGTTTCTCCATGATTATCTTTCCCCTCACCCTCTGTCTTTACCAAGGCACTTCCTACTGATGGTTTTGGTTATTGTTTTTCATTTCTTCCTCGTGTAGTGTTTTGCTCAAAATGCTTTGCAATGCTGGTTTTCTGGCTGCAAATTCTTTTAACTTTTGTTTATCATGAAAGATTTTTATTTCGTTGTCATACCTGAAGCTTAATTTTGCTGGATACAGAATTCTTGGTTGGCATTCATTGTCTTTCAGTGTTTGAAATACATTGTTCCATGACCTTCTTGCTTTCAGTATCTGTTATGAAAAATCCATTGTTAACCTTATTGGTTTACCCCTGAATGTAATCTGTCTCCTTTCTCTTGTAGCTTTTAATATTTTCTCTTTGTTCTGTATATTGGATATCTTCATAACAATGTGTCTGGGCGTTGGTCTATTGTGATTTTGTGTGCTCGGTGTCCTGTATGCATCTTCAATTTGTATATCTGTTTCCTTTTTTATTTCTGGAAAGTTTTCTGTAATTATTTCATTCAGCAGGTTACTCATTCCCTTGTTTTGAATCTCTGTACCTTCTTCTATCCCGATGACTCGTAAGTTTGGTTTTTTTATGTTATCCCATAACTCTTGGATGTTTTTCTCGTGATTTTTTACCAGCCTTTCTGAGTTGGCTAGACTCTTTTCAAGATGATATATTTTGTCTTCATTATCTGACGTTCTGGCTTCTACTTGCTCCACTCTGTTAGTGATACTCTCAATTGAGTTTTTAATTTGGTTTATCGTTTCCTTCATTTCTAGAATTATTGTTTGATTATTTTTTATAATCTCTATCTCCTTATAAAGATGCTTAACTTCTTCTTTTATCTGTTTATGTAATTCATTCTCAATGTGTTCTTTCGCTGCTTGAATTTGCTGTCTTGTATCCTCTTTAAGGTTCCATTCCATCTGTCTAAGGTGTTCCTTGAGTTCTTTATATGACCATTTTTCTGATGACTCTAGGTCCTCCTAAATATTTAGGCTGTCCTGCATTGTTTGTACTCCTTTTCTTCCTTGCTTTTTGAAGCTGCTCATGTTACTTCTTGTTCTGTTTGACTGATGTGTTACTGTTTACTCCTATAAATTTATTAGATGCTTGGGAGGAAAGGTATTAGAAGGGAAGGGAAGAAGTCACTGTAGCCGCAGGTTTCAATGAAGTTATCTCCTCCGCCACAGTCTGATGACGTCAGTTCTCTGCCATGGTGGTATCTCTTGCAAATGGCGACAGTTCGTTTCCCTTTGTCGGGCGACCAATGCAACAGGTGGGTCCTTACTGTCTCTCCCAAGCCCTGTTTCAAACCTGTGGCCACTACCTATGAAGGCTCGGTAGGCATTTACCTCCGTAGAATGAGAAGGGCTGACCAGTTGTTTCAGCCGGATGGATTAGTGCTGAGTCACAGCTGTTTGTCTTTCACCTAGCGCAGCTTCGCCTGCTTCCAACTGGACATATCAGGGCTTCCAGCGCTCCCTCACTATCCGCGGCCGGCTCCCCCGCCACCCCCCGCCGCTGGGGGTGAGAAGAGGGATTTTAATCTCCTCCTTGATGTCTTCTGCCACCCCACTGTTCATTCAGTAGCATATTATTTAGTCTCCAGGTGCTGGAGTGGATTTTATTTCTTATTTTATCATTGATTTCTTTTTAAAAAATTATTTTTAGTTGTTGATAGTCCTTAATTTATTTCACTTGGTGCTGAGAATCAAACCCAGTGCCTCACACATGCCAGGCAAGTGCTCTACCGCTGAGCCCCAGCCCCAGCCCTTTATCATTGATTTCTAATTTCATTCCATTATGATGTGATAGAATGCAGGGTAGTATCTCTATGTTTTTATATTTGGTAAGAGTTGCTTGTGGCATAGTATATGGTCTATTTTAGAGAAGGATCCATGTGCTGCTGAGAAGAAAGTGTATTCTCTTGTTGGAGGATGAAATATTCTATATATGTCAGTTAAGTCTAAGTTGTTGATTGTATTATTGAGTTCCATAGTTTTTTTGTTCAGCTTTTGTTTAGAAGATCTATATAGTGATGAAAGAGGTGTGTTAAAGCCACCCAAAATTATTGTGTGGTAGTGTATTTGTCTGTTGAACTTGAGAAGAGTTTGTTTGATGAATGTAGATGCTCAATTGTTTGGGGCATATATAATTGTTAAGTCTTGTTGGTGTATGGTTTAGCAGTATGTAGTGTCGTTCTTTATCTTTTTTGATTGACTTTAGCTTGAAATCTACTTTATTTGATATGAGGATGGAAACCCCTGCTTGCTTCCGCAGTCCATGTGAGTGGTATGATATTTCCCAAACCTTCACCTTCAGTCTCTGAATGTCTTTTCCTATGAGATGTGTCTCTTGGAGGCAGCATATTATTGGGTCTTTTTTTCAATCCAACCTGCTAGTCTATGTCTTTTGATTAGTGAGTTTAGGCCATTAACATTCCGGGTTATTATTGAGACATGATTTGTATTCCCAGCCATTTTTGTTTATTTTTGGTATTTAACATGATTTGGTTTCTCCTCTGATTAGTTTCTCCTTTAGTGTAATACCTCCCTCTGCTGATTTTCATCATTGTTTTTCATTTCCTCCTCATGGAATATTTTGCTGAGGATGTTCTATAGTGCAGGCTTTCTAGTTGTAAATTCTTTTAGCTTTTGTTTATCATGGAAGGTTTTTATTTCATCATCAAATCTAAAGTTTAGTTTTAAGGGATTTAGATTCTTGGTTGACATCCATTTTCTTTCAGACCTTGGTATATGTTGTTCCACGATCTTCTGGCTTTGAGGGTCTGGGTTAAAAAATCTGCTGAGGTATGAATTAGTCTCCCCCTATATGTGATCTGACTCATCTCTCTTGCAGCTTTTAAGATTCTATCCTTATTCTATATGCTAGGCATTTTCATTATAATGTGCCTTGGTGTAGATCTGTTGTTATTTTGTACATTTGGTGTCCTGTAAGCCTCTTGTATTTGGTTTTCCAATTTGTCTTTCATGCTTTGGAAATTTTCTGATATTATCTCATTGAAGAGATTGTGCATTCCTTTGGTTTGAAACTCTGTGCCTTCCTCTATCCCAATAACTCTTAGAGTTGGTCTTTTGATTCTGTCCCATAATTCCTGGATTTCTGTTCCTGGTTTCTTACTATCTTACCTGTGTGATCAACTTTATTTTCCAGATTGTATACTTTGTCTTCATTATCTGACGTTCCTTCTTCCAAGTGATCTAGTCTGTTGGTTATGCTTTCTATTGGGTTTTTTATTTGATTCATTGTGTCCTTCATTTCAAGGATTTCTGACTGTTTTTTTTTTTCAGAGTCTCTATCTCTCTCTTGAAGTAATCTTTTGCTACCTGTATTTGCTCCCTTATTTCTTTGTTGGAGTGATCAGTTTTTGCCTATATTTGCTCATTTAGGTAATTTTTAATTATGAACCTTCTGAACTCCTTCTCTGACATTTAATCAACTTCGCTGTCCATGGGTTCTGTTATTATAGTATCCTGGTTTGTTTGGGGCACTTTCCTCCCTTGTTTTTTCATGTTATCTATGTGTCTTCCTTTCTTGCAGTGTGGATCTGAGATACTACAGTTTATTCCCTATATTCTTGTAGTACTCCTGCAGATTGTCTGTACCTCACCTTGATGTTGGGCTTCCAGACCCTGTTAGTGTCCATCAATGTATGCTACTGCATCTAAAGGTTGTGGCAGCAATAGCTGAGGTAACTCGAGATAATAGTTAAGGTGCCCCAAGATGGAAGCAATGTCTTACAGAGATGGGGCTGAAAGAGTGGGCCTCACACTCCCTTTGGGATGCCTGCTCTGATATGTAGCTGCTTCTAGGCCCTGTCTGCTGTTAAAAAGTTAAAGGCTACTGTGTGGGGAAGGCTATGGCAATGACTGCAGTGTCCCAAGATGGAAGTGGGTTAGGCTTAGGCTCCCAGGTGTGTGTGTGTGGGGGAAACTCGGACCTACCCTGTACCTGGGTCTCTGCCCAAGTTGGTATGGACAGCTCTGGGCTGGGCCTGGGCTCCTGCAGTAGTCTGCTAGTCAGAAGAGGCAGTCCTATGTTGGAGGCTGGGCTCCGGTAGGTGCCTGTGGGTAGAGGGGTGGACCTGGGCCTACTGTGAGCCTGGGTCCCTCACAGGCCAGTGTGGGTGGATCTGGGCCACTGGACTTGACCTCTCCCAGTAGTCTGCTGGTCGAAAGGGCTATAGTGTCATGATTTTGGAGTCATCTTAGAACTCCATGCCAAGTTGCAGATTCCAAAGATATTTTATGTGGATTTCTCTGAAAGTTTTATGATTTTACACTTGTCTATGATCCATTTTGAATTAGGTTTTTTTCCCTTTTATTCTTCTTTTAATCTTAGGTTTTTAATTTTTTTCTATTATTTCACTTTTTACAAAATGTGTAGGGCTGGGGGTATAGCTCAGTGGTAGAACATTTGTCTAGTACATATAAAACATTGGGTTTAATCCCCACCATTGCCCAAAAAATTCCAGAGATAAAATTGTATGTATTTATCATGTGTAGCTGGATGTTTTAAAGTGTATATGCATTATAGAGTGAATAAATCTAGCCAATTAATATATGCATTACCTCACATAGTATTTTTATGATGCCAACACTTAACATCCATTTCCTTAGCAGTTTTAAAGAATACAACATATCATTAACTATAGATACCATGTTGTACAATAGATCTCTCAAAATTATCCCAGCTATTTAACTGAAATTTTGTATCCTTTGACCAACATTCCCCCAACTACCCACAACCATCTTAGCCTCTGGTAACCACCACTCTACTTCAATGAGAGCAATTTTATTAAAAATGATATCAGGGAAAGGCACAGTGGCACATGCCTCTAATCCCAGCAACTTGGGAGGCTAAGGCAGGAGGATGGTGAATTCAAAGCCAGCCTCAGCAGATAAATGAGGCACTGAGCAACTCAGTAAGACTCTGTCTCTAAATAAAATATTAAAAAGGTCTAGGGAAGCTGGGCACAGTGGCACATGCTTGTAATCCCAGTGGCTCATGAGGCTACAGCAGGAGGATCACAAGTTCAAAGCCAGCCTCAGCAAAAGTGAGGCTCTAAACAACTCAGTGAGACCCTGTCAATAAATAAAATACAAAATAGGGCTGGGGATGTGGCTCAGTGGCCGAGTGCCCCTGAGTTCAGTCCCCAGTACCCACTCCCAAAAAATGGGCTGGGAATGTGGCTCAATGGTTAAGTGCCCTTGGGTCCAATCCCTGGTACCAAAACAAAATAAACAACAACAACAACAAACTGCTATCAGTATGTTGAAGAGACATCTGTACTCCCATATTCATTGCAGCATTATTCACAACAGCTTAGAAATGGAATTTACCTAAGGGTCCATCAGTAGATGTGTGGATAAAGAAAATGTGGTAAATATACACAATGAAATGCTGTTAAGTCTTTAAAAATGAAATTCTGTCATTTGTTACATATAGATAGAACTAGAAATAATTATGTGAACAGAAATAGGCCAGGTACAGAGTGTCAAGATACTGTATGATGGCATTTTGTGTTAATTTTTGTATAAGGTATGAGGTTTAATTCAAGGATTATTTTTGCCTCTTCCCATCCACTTGTTCCAGCACAATTTTTTGAAAAGTCTATCTTTATCTGTAGAGTTGCTATGTATCTTTGACAAAAATCAATTTGATGTTTGTATGATGTATTAGTCTTCATTTTTATTTTTTATTTTTATTTTTGGTACTGGAGATTGAATCCAGGGACACTTTACCACTGAGCTACTTCCCTAGCACTTTTCATTTTTTATTTTGACACAGAGTCTTGCTGAATTGCCCAGGCTGGCCTTGAACCTGTGATCCTCCCACCTCAGAATTCTGAGTTGCTGGGATAATATGAGTGCCTTGCTGCACCCAACGAGCCTTCATTTTAAAGGTTTTTTTCAAGATATCAAGTTCTAGACTTTGTTCTGTTTTGTTTTTGGTACTTTGTTTTATTTTCTAGCACTTTTAAAGATCATAACATTCTTTGACTTCTACAGGTTCTATTAAGTTGTTGGTTTTATTGTTCCTCTTTTGAGATTAAAATGTCAATTTTCTTTGGACTGCCTTAATCCTTAAAAGCCTAAAAACAAGCTGGGCATGGTAACACATAATACATGGGCAGTTGAGGCAGGAGGGTCACAAAGTTATAGCCAGCCTCAGCAACTTAGCAAGACCCTGTCTCATAATAAAAAAAATAAACAGGGATGTTGTTTTAGTCTACTTTTTTGCTGCTATGACCAAAAGACCTGACAAGAACCATTTTAGAGGAGAAAAAGTTTATTTGTCACTCATAGTTTTAGAGGTTTCAGTCCATAGATGACTGGTTCCATTGCTCTGGGTCCAAGAAAAGCAGTTTAGGACATGGTCTCCAGGAAGCAAAGAGGGAGCTCCCTTCAACAAAGACAAAATATATACCCAAATTTCTCCCTTGTGGAACAGAAATGTTTACTCTGTACCATTATATAGAATGTATGTAACTTGATTTTGACTTTTACAGGACCTCATGCTGTGAGTTTGCCTTGAGTCTTAGAGGAGACTGGATTTGGATTTGGGGGCAATGCTAAAACTGTTGACTATGGAGACTCTTGGAAATTGACTAAATGTCTTTTGCATTTTGTGATAGGCATGAGTTTTGGGGGGCCAGGGGTGGAATGTTATGGTTTAGATATTAGGTGTCTCCCAAAATCTCATGTGTGAGAAAATGCAAGAAAGTTTAGAGGTGAAATGAGTGAGTTAGAAGACTATTAACTTAATCGGTGCATTGATCCATTGATAGGGATTAACTGGGTGGTAACTGCAGGCAGGTAGGGTACAGCTGGAGGAGGTAGGTCCCTGAGGACATGCCTTTGATGTATATGTTTTGTCCTTGTTCAGCAGAACTTTCTGCAAATCCTGGTGCCGTGTCCTCAGATACTTTCTTCCTCCCCACGATTCCTGCATGATATTCTGCTTCAACTCAGGTCCAGAGCAATGAAATCCGCCATCTATGGACTGAGACCTCCAATACCTTGAGTGCAAAATATACTTTTCCTCCTCTAAAATGGTTCTTGTCAGGTCTTTTGATCATAGTGATGAAAAAGCTGAAACAGATGGAGCTATAGCTCAGTGGTAGAGGGTCTCTGGGTTCAATCCTCAGTACTGAGGAAAAAATAAAAGTCCAGCTGGGCATGGTGGCACATAACTCTAATACCATTGGCTCAGGGAGCTGAGGCAGGAGGATCACAAGTTCAAAGCCAACCTCAGCAACTTAACAAGGCCTTAAACAAGACTCTGTCTCTAAATAAGATATAAAATACGGGTTGGGGATGTGGCTCAGTGATTAAACATCCTGGGTTCAATCTCTAGTATGAAAAAAAAGTCTAAAAAAACCAATGTAAGCTCTTTAAGAAACATTTGAAAAAGAAAATAATGTGAAATTACATCTCATGCCAACAACTAAACATAGCCACAGATTTGCCCTCTACATACAAATTTTCTATGAACATTTTTAATATGGTTAATTCTTTAGTCCTCTGCCTATTTCTTTCTTTTTAATCCTTCTCCCTGGTTTCAGTTCTAGTATTTTCAATTGCATACAATTTTTTCGGATTCACAAAAATAAATGTAAGTAAGCATTGCAAACATCTATTCTTCTGATTCTTACCTTCTAATCGGATAAGAAGAGCAATATTGTCCTTTCTGCTAACTCCTCATGGGCCTATATATGGTTTTGTATATATACAAGAGGGAAAGGGTACACAAAAACATAATACGTTACATAAAGACTAGTATCTCTGCTGTTCACTTTCTTTTTTTAATATGTAGTTTTTAGTTTTAATGGACACAATATCTTTATTTTATTTTTATGTGGTGCTGAGGATCAAACTCAGTGCCTCAAGCATGGTAGGTGAGCACTCTACCACTGAGCCACAACCCCAGCCTTTTTACTTTCTTGAAAGTAAAAGAAACTTCTGCCATTGATCATTTTATTCATATTCCCACGACTCTGCCTTCATTTTACTTCTTATTTTTTAGCAAATATTTTGATCAGTTGGATTTCTCCTACCATTTTTAGTGTGATTTTTGTGCCAGTGGTAATTCTCTTATGGATTGTTTGTACTTTTTCAAACAATTTTACATTTGAACATTTCCTAGTACCTTTTTGAAGTTTAAATTGTATGAATTCTTAATGTGGTTTCTAAAAAAAAGTCTATTTTCCTAACATGTTGACCACTTTCACAGTAACATAGTATGTTCATTTTATTTATTTGCTTATTTATTTTAGTTGTAGATGGACACAATACCTTTATTTTGTTTATTTAATTTGTTTATGTGGTGCTGGGGATCGAATCCAGTGCCTCACACATGCCAGGCAAGCGCTCTACTACTGAACCCCAAATGCTCAGGTATTCTAGCTTTGGAGAAATACCAAAAAATATGAACTGTAGTTTGTAAGCCATTGCCAATGGCAACCACCAGATGTCACCACTTTGAACACTCAAGCAAAGATACTGCTCCCATATTCAGTTTCACATAAAGAACCTCTTGGACAGTTTACTCAAGTTAACTAGGAAATGGGGTATCCAGGAGAAACTGAAATATTTCAGCTACCTCTAGGAGTGAAGCCATGAGCTTTAACTTCTCTGGCAATTTACCAGAATGGCTTTGATGCCAGATCTCCAAGGATTTCTTCCAGATATTTCTTAAAGTTGAGCCTGCATTTATTTATTTTCCTTCCTTCCTTCCTCCCTCCCTCCCTTCCTTCCTTTCCTCCTCCTCCTCCCCCTCCTCCTCCTCCTCCTCCTTCTTCTTCTTCTTTCTCTCTCTCTCTCTCTCTCTCTCTCTCTCTCTCTCTCTCTCTCTCTCTCTCTCTCTTGTTCTGTTATTGTTGTTGGTAGGGGGATTAAACCCCTAAAGTTCCTTTCATAGTCCCTATTAAAATACAACTTTATATAACCTTTTACAGTTTTCAGATTGGTTTCATCATATAAGCGGCAACACAAACCTCATTCCCAAGGAACTTATGAGGTTGGTAGATTAAAGATTATCCCCATTTTAGAGATGAGTATACTAGATCACTTATCTAAGATATTATATAGATAATAAATGACAACTTGAAAAAGTTCCTAAGTCTTGTCTCCTGATAATCTGGCCTCTTTCCTTCCCACCACATAGCCCTCAACTCATAAAATATTAAATATCCATTAGTAAAACCTACTAAATTTACAAAGAATAACTTTTAATTTTAAGCCTTTCTTACATATGGAAATTGTCAACGGTTTTCCAAGAATGTTTTAGTAATGAAGAAGGTTTCCATGGTTATGTTTGAGCTGGGGGAATTTTCACTGTCAGCCCATGGCAAAGACTCTAATCCCAGCCTAATAATTTCCCAACATGGGTGTGTCAATGCAAGTGCTACACACAACTGGAAGTGAAATATAGCAGTTGAATTTAATAATAAGTCAGGCATAGGAAGGCAAATACCACATATTCTCACCTAACTGTGGAAGCTAAAAAGTTGATCTCATAGACATATTGAAAGTAATTGTAGTTACTATAGGCTGATGAGGATGTGTATGGGCAAGGGAGTGCAGCTGGATAAGAGGAATCATTTCTAACAGCAGGGGGGTAACTGTAATTGACAACAATTAATTGATTCTTTTAACATAGCAATCAGGATTTTGAATATTCCTAGCACAAGGATATATGTCTGAGGCTACAGAAATGCCAATTACACCGATCTGATTGTTACACATTGTATACATGTATTGCAGTGTCACTCTGTACCCCATACATGGATAATTACTTTGTGTCAATTTTTAAAATATTATTTTTTTACGTTTGAATTTAAATTGAATGTACTCCCCAGGTCCTCAGAAGTCAGTGGATGATGAGGACATTGAGCATGTGTCCCCTTTCTGTGCAGTGTAGACAGGCTGGGATGAAACTCTGAATCTGGGCAAATCTTCCTAGGTATTGTGGGTTCAAGATGGAATTTTCATACTGGAATCACATCACTCACTCTTCTTCCCTAGGTTTCCCACTAAAGAAGCTAAATTCAAAAGGAACCATAGGAGATCAGTGAGCAAAATATTTATAAAGATTGATCTGAGAATTCAGCATAGACCTGGTAACCTTGTGCCTCCTCTTTCTTTCTGTTAGAAAGTCCTCTGGTTTTTTAAAAAAGGGGGTTGTGAAATGCAGTTTAAGAGTACTACCTTCCTTTGAATCTGAGAAGCTGAAGTTTTCAGAACAAATTTCACCTGACCTAATAATCCAACAGCAAGTGGGACAGACTGTAGAGTCACAGATATGTATTATTTTTCACTGTTATGATCCTAGGGACATGTGGCCCAATGACTGATCTCAGACCAGTCAGATTAGTAACTCCCATGTAGAAAGATTGAAGAAAGGGGCACATTAACTGCCTGAAATTACAGGTGAAAAGTATTAACTTTCTGTAGTGAACAAGGTTGAAGCACACAGAGTGGGTTAAAAATGTTCAGCTCACCTAATATTAGAGAGGACCTACACTTGCTGTTCCACAAATACTTGTTGGGGAGGGGTTGGTTTCAATGCTGGCTTCCACTCCTGGGTTGCTATGGTGATGACAGAGCAAAGAACAAGTGACAGCAGAAAGAGAAATTTTGTGCCACCCAGAGTTCCAGCACTCCAGGAGGAAGTAATAAGATTTCCCTCTTGAGCAGAGCCAAGCTTGCCAGTGCTTTGGTGTCACCTAGGAGATAGGTAGGGGGTCTTTGGACTCAATGATTTGTTATCTCTGCAGTGCTTGTGTTGTTGCTAGTGTGTTAGGATGAAAGCAGACAGTCCCTGGTACTGGCAGTTAAGCCTGCATTCTCTGCCCCCAGAGTCATGTCAAGTGACACTGAGAGCTTTGAGTTATTATCATACTGCTTCCCTCACTGCCTGAAAACAGCTGCTACCATTAGGACCCATGCTGATGACACACATCATCACTTCCCAGTCTTTGTAGTGACTAGAGACGGAGTTGCCCTTCAGAGACCCTGACGGTTATGTCCATCATGAGATGAGTGGCTAAATCAAGCTGGCTGTGAAGGCAGCTAATTTCTTAGCAGTACACATGGCTTGGCTGAAGAGATAATGTTCACATCTCCCCAAACCTGTCATCTAATCTTTGATTGTATTCTTAGCAAGTTTTGGAGATGTAGCTATTTGGGGTCACCAGTCTTACCAACATGCTGCCATTTCTTTTATGTGAAGAATCATAATTTGATAATGTACTGGGGATATTTAGGAGAAGCAGGAAATGGGTCGTCAGAGTGCAGTGAGATGGTCTTCAAGAATAAGCCATGTCTAGGGTTACAGATGCTTCTCGTTTAGCCAGAGCATTGGGCTTTGTGTGATTACAAGGGCTGGTGGAAAGCACTAGATTCAACATTAAGATTTTGGGATCCAACTTAAGAACCAGAGGCAGGAGGGTTGCAAGTTGCAGGCCAGCCTGAGCAATTCAGTGACGCCCTTTGCAAAACAAACAAACAAACAAAAAAAAAACATGAAAAGAACTGGGGGTATAGCTCAGCAACCTAGGTTTAATCCCCAGTACAAAAGCAAATTCTGGGCTCTAACCTTGATTCCTGTACTGACTTGCTGTGCAACCTTGAGGAAATCAGTTCCCTTCTCATCATACTTGATTTCCTCACTAAGTATTAAGAAAATCATGGCTGGACACAGTAGCTTGTGTTTGTAATCCCATCAAGTCAAGAGGCTGAGACAGAAAGATCACAAATTTTAGGTCAGTCCCAGCAACTTGGCAAGGCCCTAAACAACTTAGTGAGACCATCTCAAAAAAAAAAAAAAGAAAAGGAAAAAGAAAAAGAAAGAAAGAAAAAGGACTGGGATGTGGATCAGTAGTTAAGCACTCCTGTATTAGATTCCTGTACAAAAAAATTATGGATCATTAATGAGAACATGGATATGGATGTAAAGTTGCTCTAAAACGTAGAAAGAACCCAACACCTGTATAAAGCAGACATATTAATATTCACAGGATATTGAAGACAAAGATGTGCGGTCTAAGTTTTTTAAAGTATACATGAAAAAAGCAAATATCTTAGCCTATGTCTGGTTTACAAGTCTTAAGAAAAGTGTTGGCATTGCATTCCCTGAGGTGGGACAGTGGGTTTGAGGTTCACTAGAGATTGAGTTGCCCTTCTGAGATCCTGATGGTTTTGTCCCACGTGAGATGAGTGGCTAAATCAAGATCACCTAATAGAGCTAAATGGGGAAGGCAAAGGAAGTAAAAGATGTGACTATTAATATGATAGCATGTGTAAAAAAACAGAACAATTATTTTATATATGTGCTTATATTGCATATATTTATATATGAAAATGTGCATATAATGTGTGTATATATATGCCATATATAGATATTACAATCATAATGTGTAATCTGCTAAGCCTTTACATGTATTATCTAACATAATCCTTACAATAACTCTATTGAATTGGTATTATTATCCTTCCTAAGGCTAAGAGTCTAATGTTTTCATGATCACTTAGATATAAAGGAGTAAAACCAGTATTTCAACCGAGATTTAGTTTGATTCCAGAGCCTTTTTCTGCAACTACCAAGGACTAAAAATTGTTGGCCATAGAATCCTCTGGGTGAATGGGCCTCTTGCTCCAGTGCATAGTGCTGTAAATTGACATTTTGGTCACTAGAGGGCGCAGCCTCTCCAGTTGTTAATATACACGTTACAGTTGTTAATATACACCGTGGAGCTTGTTCTCAAGTGGAAGACATCTGGAAGAACCCAGAGCCTGATTCCAGCTGATTCCTGTGTTGCCTCTCAACCTCAAAATTTGCACTTGACCTCAAGCCTCAGGTATCACTCATGATGGGTATAGAAGTGCCTTTGTGTGACATTTTACACTCTTCTTTTTCCTGTATATTGTAGGAGGCCAGAGACAGCTGCTAGCCTTCAAGGCTCACAAGGTTTGTCTGGGGACATGAGGAGAAGAAGAGAAGGAAACTAGTAATTAAAAGCTAGGACTTTGTAGTTACACTGTCCCAGTTCTGCCTAGACTGTCCCACTGTGTAATTGCTGACAAGTCACTTTACCTGGGTCCCTATCGTATAAGCATGAGGATAATCTTACACACCCTGCTGAGGTTTGGTGAGGCTAATTCTGGATGAAGTGTATGGGGCACCAAGCACAGTGTCTGGCACACCACAGGAGAGCTCAGCTGTTGATAGTTCTTCTAGGCCTGGACTTTTCAACCAGAACGAGGCATGGGCAGCAAAGTCCTGTTCCACTCTGAGGCAGAACAGCACTGAGAGGCAGGAACAAAATTCCCTCATCAACCCCTTGCCTCTGGTAACCCTGTACTCAAAGCCCAGGTTCCATGAGAGCCTGCCATTGCCTAGCAGGAGGCTGCCAAACATCCCTCCTCAGTGACACCTTTCACTGGCCTTCAGCTTTTCCTGGCCCCTGGCCCAAAGTTCTTCATATCCTCTGACTCACTTCCCTCCAGGCAGAACTGAAACCTTTTTTTTTCTTTTCCCTCCCACAGATTTAATCCTTCACCTAACCCTGTTGATTCCATCTCCTGAAGGCTTGGGGCTCTAGTCAGAGGAATGTAAATCCTACTTCTGCATCATCAGTGTACTTATAGGCAAGTGCTGCCATCTCTCAAATTTTGGCTCAATCATTAACTACGTGAACTTGAGCAGATTCCTTAACCTCTTTGTACCCAAGTTTCCTCATCTATTATATCAGGACAATAATAGTACTTACTTTTTAGGGTTGTTGTAAGGTAATACATGTCAAGAATCTGGCACTTAGAAAATGCCACAGATTACCAACTGTGTGATTTGGAATAATTCTTTTTTTAAAAAAAGTTTTTAGTTATATTGGACACAATATCTTTATTTTATTTATTGTTATGTGGTGCTGAGGATCAAACTCAGCACCTTGCACAGGCTAGACAAATGCTCTACCACTCAGCCACAACCCCAGTCCCTGGAATAATTCTTTTTTAAAAACCACTCTATGCCTCAGTTTCCCTAACTTTACCTACCCCTTGGGGATATTGTATTAAAGGAGTTAATCCATGTAAAGTTCCTAGAAGAGTTCAAAATCAGCTGTTGTCTTATCCTCCTGTTCACCCTGTTACCTGCTCTCTGGACAGGAAAGCCCCTCTTCCACCTGAGTGGGTGTTACTACCTCCTGCTCACCCACCCCAATTGTGTCTTTGGGGCTATCTAGTGGACAGACAGTTCGCCTGCTTACCTCCCTAGTCCCCTGTTGTAAAATAGTGGCCTTCATTCTTTTGATCTGTCGGGGTCCTGGTTGGTTACTGGGTTTGGATTTACCCCCAGCTGGTAAGCCCCATGCAAGCCATAACCCCATGCAATCTCCATGCAAGCACAAACTCAGGAGAAAAAAAAAGAAAAGAAAGAATTATTCATAAATGAAGGTTACTGATTATGCCTGTCACCTGATTGTTGTGATTATAGTATCATACAAGATTAAGGGCATACCATCTATGGTAAATGCCTGGCAGAGTGAGTGCTATAACTCTCACTCACTGAGCATTTATTTACTCTTTGCTTAAGTTTTTGTTAGGGTGTGTGTGTGTGTGTGTGTGTGTGTGTGTGTGTGTGTGTGTTTGGCAGTACTTGGGATTGAACCCAGGATTTCATGCCTGCCAGGCAAGAGCTTTACCACTGAGCCGTACTCCCAGCCTTCCTTATTGGATATTTTTGTACCTGGGTTTGCACATTTGCATGGAGGCTGCTACAAGCCATGCCAACTGGGGGTAAAACAAAAACACAGTAACCAACACCAGGCTCCTAACAGGTCAAAACAGTCAACTCAAGCCACATAACAACCTGTTTGGGAAAAAGATCGGCCACCATTTTACAACATAGGACTGGCAAAGAAAGGAGATAACATATCTACCTGATACACAACCACACAGGTACAGTTGTGGGGAAGGGGTGAGAAGCGGAGTTGGTAACAGAAGTATGAGTAGGGGACATTCTGTGCACAGAGGCAGAGAATAGGCAACTATTTTAATGAACTTGTGTGGGGTGAGGTGGCGGTAGATATAATAAAGAACTACAGAGATTGCAGTGAGATTAAGAGCAGAAAGCTGAACTTAACACTCCAGGGGCATAGGCTAATGATTAGAATCAACGGGTAAGAAATATGGAATTTGAAACCAGGTACATCTGCTTCCAAAGATCATGCTCTTAATCACTACAGTATTAACACTGGGCATATAGTAGTGCTTAGTAAATGAAGAGGTACTCCTTTTCCTGGAAAGTTTTCTCTCTCCATCTATATCCATGTCCATCCTTCAAGGTCCGGTTCAAATGCAACTTCACTCTCAACAGATATGCCCTCTCTGTTGCTATGTGGTTGGGGAAAGGAGGCAATCAGTGGTTGGGTGGAAAGGTATTGTGTGGCACTGGGATGGGACAGCTGAGCAGAGTTGGAGGAAGGACTCTGGGACTCTGGGTTTTGAACAAGATTTTTTTTCCCTACAGTTGTGCATGGGAGTTGAATACACTGATACCAAAGTGACTCACACTGGGCTCTGATTAGTCCAAATGGTGAGTTCCAATCACTTAGCAACCATGTGGAGGGGAGGAGGATTGGAAGCCATTTCAGAACATGGTACTGGAAGGAAAGTGAGACAAAATGTCTACTCAGTAAACAACAGCACGTGCACAGTAAGAGGGAGGTGTGGGGGAATGAGAATAGCTCATTCTGAGTTAAGAATTACTGTTCCAAGGGTTTTAGGGTCTTTAAACCTCTGGGGATTTTGGGATTTGTAATTCTATGCTATATAATACTTTAAAACCAAGGATATTGGGATTCCAAGGATTTTAAATCCCTATAACCTATGGTATAAGGACTCAAGCAATTTTTGAGATATGAAAATAGAACCCAAAACAAAGGATTTTAACAAAATAGGACCTAAAAAATAGGACCCAAAACAAGGATTTTAAACGGAACACTGGTCATGTTAAAATACTAATTAATCCCCCCTCAGCTTCATATCATTCTTGATTTTAACCCTTATGACAGTGGTTTCATGACACTGTCTTCCCCACAATCTGGGGATTCCTAATAGTGCTTCACAAAAGAGGGTGGAGATTCCAGTGAATCTGGAGGCTAAGGCAGGATGATGGCAAGTTTCAGGTCAGCCTCAGGAATTTTGTGAGACTATCAGCAACTTAGCCAAGACCCTGTCTTAAAATTAAAACATAAAATGTACTTGCAAGTATAGGTAGTATGCTACATGAGGGGCAAGGTTTTTGCTAATACTCCATTCTGACCCAATGAGTGGAGTTTGATAGTAATCCTTGCTACAAGTAAAATGTAAAAAAAAAAAAAAATTAAAACAAAAAACATTAAAGGACTGGAAATGCAGCTTAGTGGTAGAGTGTCCCTGGGTTCAATCCCTAGTACTACAAAAATAAATAAATAAGTGGGAGTAGAGAGAGTTTAAAGGAGAGTGGAGGACACTAGGGCAGGGATTCTGGCTTCCCCAGGGCAGCTCCATTTTATCTGACTTATATATTAGGCTTCTGCACTTGATTCAAAACACAATTCCAAAGAAAGGTTTTCCTGTGAAAGCATGAAAATAGGTTTGAAAACCGCTGTCTTAGGACAGGATCCCAAAACCTGTGGGCTGCCATTTGAATGTCAAGAGTGGTCCAGGAAACAGTACTTGACCTCTGTCATTTAACTTTTGGGGTTTTTTTTGTTTGTTTGTTTTTAATGGAGATGAACACTGCAGAGATGTTTTGACTGGTTAGACAATCAAATGGTACTTAATAAATCAGTCATTAGTTGACTCAACCCTATAATCTCATTTCTTTTATAAAATTAATAATATCAGCTACCACAACTACTATTATTATGACTAGTATCACCTACTGGATGGTTTTCCTATGTGCCAGGACCCAGACTAAATACTTTTTACATACTATCTTGTTGAATCCTCACAATGACTCTGAGAGGAAGTAACATTATTTTCCTCATTATACTGATGAAGAGAGGGCTCAGAGTGGATAAGTAACTTGCCCAAGGTCATACAACAAGCACATGGTAGTTTCTATTTTACTTAAAAGCAGAAACAGAATGGAATAAAAGGATTAAAGTGGTCAAAGATCAACTAGCAGCTTTAATTAAAGAACAAGGTTAAATTTTGACCAATAGATGGCACCAGTGTGTGAGTTTGTTGGCCGGCTCAAGGCTCTATCTGAATTTGCAAAGTCCCAACTGTAGCTCAGAACTGAAGCTGATTATCTCAGTTTGAAAAAGGAGGGGAAAGAAAAGTAGCCATCGTTCTGCCTCTCAATAAGATGTTATCCTGTCCTCTTTGTAGCTAAGATATAGGGAAACAGGCAAGTAAATGGAAGTTGGTTCTACCAAGAGCTGCTTTAAGAAGACTTGAGAATTTTGACTTTCAGCATTTCCTAAGCAACTCCTTTGTGCCTGTCACTTGCTGTGCTATGAAGCCATATGGGGATATCAAACCCTGCTATATCTTACGCATAGGATAGGAAAGGAGGCAGGTGCTATGGTAGGAGAGGCACTGAGTGGCAGAGGTCAGTCTGCTTGGAGTGGCTTCTCATAGGAGTGGTCGGTGGACTAGTCATATAGCAGGGATGGGAGTACAAGATATGCAAAAGTGAAAAGGCATTGCAGACAGAAGTTTAAAGCCATAGAGATGTTAGAAAGTATGCCATATTCAAGGACACAGTATAAATTGCAAGAGTTGAGGGATGAATCTAAAGAGACAGAAATCTGGGCTTGGGATATAGTTCAGTGGTAGAACATTTTCCTAGCATATGTGAAGCCCCGAGTTCAATCCCCAGTTCTGAAAAACAAGTAAATAAGCAAGAGAGGCAAATCCAGATAATTGAAAACCTTAGAATATTACATTAAGGACTTGATTTGGAAATACATAGCATTGTATGTGTGTATACACATGTATTTTTTTCTAGGTAGGGAAGCCCTAGATTTCCAAGGGATTCTGTGGTCAAAAACAAACAGAAAACCTAAACCAAACAGAACAACCATAAGCCTAGCTATTGGTGAAGTAAGGACATGACCTAGCCTGGTTCGATAGCCAGTTCAGAAAACAAATTGCAAAGGACATGCTAGAGGCAACAAAATTAGCTGAAGAGGAACTGGGGCAAGGTCAACAACAAGGCCTGAGCTGTGGGGGACACAAAGGGAACTAAGGACAGAAAATTGACAGGATAGGCTAGGCATGGTGACACACACCTGTAATCCCAGTGGCTTGGGAGGCTGAAGCAGGAGAATTGTGAGTTCAAAACCAACCTCAGAAATTTAGCGAGGCCCTAAGCAACTCAGTGAGACCCTGTCTCTAAATGAAATAGAAAAAGGACTGGGGTTGTCATTCAGTGGTTAGTGCCTCTGGGTTCAATCCTTGGTGCCAAAAAAATTGACAGGACTTAGTAGCACCCCAAATACCCCTCCTCACACATGCACAGCCATTTCCAACACTCCCTCCTTCCCCTGAAGCCCATCCCCTACTCCCAACTTTCAAGCTACCCTTTGAGGGCTTTCTAAACTATCCTAGAAATTTAAACAAGCCTGATTTCACAAATTGAGAAGCCTTGGCACCATGCTGGGTCCCTAGCCCTACATCCCAAAGGAGAAAAATCTGTCAACTGACCTCAGGCACAACAATGAATTGGCCTTGAGCTGGTCTCTGACCCTCCACTCATGGCTTCACAACATGGGCAGAGTTCAGTTAAGAAATCAGCACGGTTCCAAGAAAAAGGCAAACATCATGTAGTTTATTTTTCTCCTGATTCATCTCATGCCAACACTCAGATTTCAATGGAGAGCAAGCAAAATGGGGGAAGGAGTCCCCAGAGCAAGCTGATTCTCTAGATGCCTCCTTGTCTTCCTACAAGACTCATCAGAAAGGTGCCCCAAATTTGCTTGGATTTGGTATTGGTGTCCCTGGAGGTAAAGTCAGAAGTCAGGCTTCCCATGGGAGAGACTGGACTTATGTGGCCACCTGGGAAGGCTTGGTTGTCAAAGGCCCTGAGAAGTGGCTGTTCTCCTCCACAAGGGCATGCCCCGCCCTGCTCTGTTTCCTGGGGGCTTCAGAAACAGGTTTTCCTTTCCCTAGAGCTCCTAGGAATCCTGTCAGAAGCCCAGACAATGAGATGCCAGGGGCCTGAGTTCACCAGCTAGTTGGGTAAGCCAGGATGAGCTGGGCAGCTTGAGGACCCAGTTTTTAGTCCAGAAAGCTGTCCCTTGGAAAGGCCCTTGGAAACTTGCCAATCAGTGACTGCTTCAGTTTGGACAGGAGGAGCTGTGGCCCTGTGTGGTACAGGCCCTGGTACTCTCACACACCCTTCTGGCCCCTTTTTATCAGCCTCCTCTTTCTCCTCTTCATACTCTTCCTCCTCCTCTTCTTCTTCATCTTCACTGTTAGAATCCTCATAAAGGTTGATAGTGGCCTGGACAGGGAAATTCTGCAGTAAAATTTCCCCAGCACTATACAGGTAGTCAAAGGAGCGTGATTTCGGCCAGAAGAGCCTGTGGGCAGAGAAGAAACACGGCCTCAAATGTAGACTAGTTGAGTATACAGAGGCACCAGTAGGGCCAAGAAGGAAGCCAGCCCCTAAACCCCTTCTCTTAACTGGATTAATGGGGTGAGAGGGAAAGGTTGAAAGAGAGCTTTGTAATAGAAGTTTTTGAACTGTTACAAAATGACCCTGGCAAGAAGGTCACCTTTGGTGGACCTACAGCTGTGGGAGGACCTAGCCCCAAATCTATCAGTTCTAGCCCTTACCCTACTCCCCTTCCCAGGAGATTTCTAGCCAAGAAATCTCTATTGCTGGGCTTCCCATCTTTTTTATTATAGATTCCTTCACTGCTGTGTGTACAGGGGCTCATCCTTAGGGAAGAGTGACAATGCCTTCTGGGAAAGCAACCTTGGCCAAGAAAGTCCCTTAACCTCTCTGGGCTTAGTTTCCTTGACTGTGAAACAATGATCATACAAATGCCTCCTTCCTCCTGCTTCTCAGGACTTTTGTGAGGATTTAGACAGCTAATGTATCTATATAAAGTTCTAAGCTTGGTGCCAGAAGCTTACCTGACGGGGTGATGGAATTCAGAGTCAGCCTTGGTGGCCTCAGCGGCCGTTACCCCACCAGCAGCCTGTCCAAAGTAAAAGCTAGCATGTGGCTCAAAGTGCATGGCCAGATAACTGCCTCCCCCACATCAGAGGTCAGAAATCTGCAGGTAGGACGATCTGGAAGAGATCTTAAGATGTTTCCAGGGTCTACTTCCCCAGCCCCCTGTCCTACAACAAGTGGGTCTGTCCTGGTTCTGGTTGAAAAACAAATGGACAGAGTCCTGGGGTTGTTTGCTTTCCCGCCCCTGTTCTAACACCTGTTTGGAGGCTGTCCAGGGGACAGAGTTCTACTGGAGCAGCCAAGATTCAGGGAGGTAGGGTGGGAGAATACAAAGGCATTGTGCCAAGGGACTGGAATTTGGGCACCAGCTCTGCTGAACACTGGCTATGGGGCCTTCCCAAACATTTTTCCCACTCTGAGCCTAAGTCTCTTCATTTTTCCATTGGACATGGAAATCTTGGGCCTCCCAGAGCTTCTGTGGAATTCAAATGTTATCAAAGCCATAAGGATGAGCTCTCAGATTTGCAGCCTTGGACTGAGGTCAGGAGCTCTCTGGGAAGGGACTTGGCCAGTGTGAATGAATGTGGCTGCATGTGCCTATAAAGGTATATCACAAGGACCCAAACTCACCCAATCCACCAACTTCCTCACCTGCCTTGGGGGGTCATTTGTGGAGGACAGCCAGGGCCTCCAAAGACAAGCTCCTCTAGGAGAAAAAAAGAGATCAGTTGATGCTGAGTTTCTTAGGCTCAATGAGATGTTTGATCATATCTAAATTCTCAACACCTAGCACAATGCCTGGGACATAACAGGTGCTTTAGTAAATGTTTGTTGAATGTGAAATATTTGGAGGAGTAAATGAGGGTTGGGAGGAAACTATTTTGCCTCCTACCTTCTGCTCCAAGAAGTAGAGCTCAGAACCCTACCATCTTCCTGGGCTGGGGGAAGGAACCAGAAATATTCCCAGGCCCATTGTTTCCCCACTGGACTTACAGAGGTAGGAAAAAAAGCAGATGAGAGTCATTTGGTATGAAGTCAAAGGCTTCTTTAGATGTTAGCTCTTTCCCTACATCCTCAGCCACAGTCTAGGCATGTTAGGCCCAGTGCCACTCAGTGGACTCTACACCTGGCCTACAAGGACCTGGCTGCTTGACAATGCCCACTGTCCCCCAATCCCCTCCTGCCACCTGGAAGCATTAGTGAAGTGAAAAGCCAAATGAAATATTCCAGGCCAGAGATGTGAAGCAGGGGTTGTGAGGCCATTGCCTCTCCCCTTTACAGAGCAGAGGTGCTCCAATAGCTCATCTCCCCTCTCTCCTAGAAACCCCCTAAGCCTGAGTTCAGGTTGCCAAATGCCAAGTTCCACTTACCTTTCACTCCCAGGTATTTCTTGTCCAGAAGAGAGAAGGGATGATGGGTGTAATAGGCCAGGGAGTTCCTGGGAAACTGGTGGTAGGGCCAAAGCCAGGTCTGGGACAGGCACCAAAGCAGCAGGAGCAGCAGGGTCCATCCTTAGGACACCAAGGTCAGGCAGACAGTGGGCTCTCCTACTTCTCAAAACTTTCTACACACTATTGGTCTTTCTCTAGAGACCCTTTTATAAGCCCTGCCTAGACTTATAAATTATTCAGGGAGTGCAGGGCTGGGGGCTTGGGAGGGGGATAAAGATTTGGGAAAGGAGCTCAGAGAGGGGAGCTGGGTTCCTGGGTGTTAAATCTCTCCCAGTTGAATAAACAAGATGTCAGTGGGGGTTGAGGGGTTTGCTTTAGCTCCAAGTCAGAAAGGAAAACCCAGAAGGGACAAATTGCACACCATTTGTGTGAATTCCCCAGCCCATAGCAAGGCCCAAGCAGGGAGGGAGGAGAGCTCATTAGCACCCAAAACCACAGAGAGCTGTTGGGGACAGAGGGCAGGATAGACAGGCCTTGTTAGCAAAGCTGGTTCCCAGTATAAACAGCTGACCCCTTTAAAGAAAGGGAGGGACTCACCTGCTATTTCAGCTTAAACCCCAAATAGATTTGCCAGATGGACCTTACATAGGATGACTGCCACTAAGCCTATCACCTGGGTTAGGGAAAAAAAGTGGGGATTCTGGGTGGAGCAGGCCCAGTTGCCTGTGGGGTAGCCCTCCAATCTTCTTTCAACACCCTCCACCCCCTTGCTGCTCAGTTCATTTGCAAAAGTGCCTGAGTCCTCTCTCTCCAGCCTTAGCAGTAAATGGTCCAGTGAAGGACAGCAGGCAGGAGTTCCTGGGGCCTCTGGGGCGGATTCCAAATCTGAAAGCAGATCCCAGCTTTCTATTCAGGAGCCAGAGGCTGGGGTGAAGCAGAGTTCTGCCCAGTGCTAAGCTGTCGAAGGACCAGCCCAGGCCTCCGTTCTCTCACGTGTGAGATAAGGCTGCCAGCCCAGTGGTCCCCAAGGTCCCTGCCAACATGAACACTATGTGATGGGAGCTGGGTAATGGGTACTGACCTCAGGCAAGCCCAGAGGCTTGACCATAGTCCTTGGCCTTAGCCAGCCTTCTGGGTCTTTGCCAAAAAGCTTCCAGTTACAACTACTGGCAGGCACCTTATTCTTTAGAGGTCTTGAAAATATCCCTACTGACCTCAGTGTCCAGCACCAGCACAGATTTAGCTTCTTGGATATTCATCACAGCCTGGTTTGTAATTATCAAAAATTAGAAACTGTCTCAGTGTCCAATAATAGGAAACCAGTTATATTAATTTGGGTAAACCTTTGCAACCAAATACTAAGCAGGCATTCATGGTCGTGTTCTAGGAAGTATAATTATAAACATTGAAAACGGAAAAAAATCAGATGCTAAAGTCATATGACTAATTGATTCAAGGGCTCGTCTTTCTGCATTCACCTACTCCCTACCCCATCCCACTTCAAATTCCAGTGTTCTTTGTAGTAAAGAAAAATTGAAAACAACCTAAGTGTCTTGCCTGACAAAGTAAGTTAAATCAATTATTAAACAGTTAAAGAATTTCATATGAAAATTAGCCTAGTAGAAGAATGAGGGAAAAGTTAATACCTTCAAGAGTGAAAAATATAATCTTCTAAAATATTATGTAGAAAAGGATTCCATTTTGGTTGGAAAACAGTGTAGAATGCACAGTATGCAGAGGAAAAAAGACTGGTTACAAGAAAGAATGTTACAGTTGTTGGTTCTGAGAGGAAGAATATGGCAGATTGCTACTTCCTTCTATATGAATTCCTGGATTTTCAAGAAAGATACACAACCAAACTGCTGTTAAAAGTAAAGACAGATGGGCACAGTAGTGTATACCTATAATCCCAGTAGCTCAGAAAGCCTAGGCAGGAGGATTGCAAGTTCAAAGCCACCCTCAGCCTAAGCAACTTAGGGAGACCCTGTCTCAAAATTAAAAAAAAAAAAAGGAAGGGGGGATGTGGCTCAGTGGTTAGGCTTCCCTGGGTTCAGTCCCTGGTATCAAAAAAATAATGACAAAAAAACAATTGAAAGAAAAAAATGCTTATCTGTGGCAGAAAGAATATTCTTAGGGGAAACAACAGCCATTTTCAAATATTTGAATGAGTTTACACGTGTTCTATGTGAATTAAAAGGACAAGGCTGAGGCCCAAGGATAGAAGCTACAGGGAGACACATTTTGGCTCAATTGAAGGGAAACTTTCTAACAGCTCAGTCACTACATAACCCAAGGCCCTGGCACTGTACCAGCCCTCAACAGTTTTATTCTATGAGATGAAATGAGTGCGCTGCCTAGGGCTGGGGGGAGAGCTCTCTATTCCTGAAAGTGTATGCTAGACCCTGGATTCTGAAGAGGGGAATCCTGGAGGGGAAGGAAGGGTTACTGGGGAGCTCCAGCTTCTACCAGTCTCTGAAAATTCTGTTTGAATTACCTTCCAAGAGATAGAAATTTGCTTGTACTGCATCACTGGCTGAAACGAGAAGTGAGGCCAAGAGAAGTGACGCTAAAGAGACTGGGCGCCGTGCAGATAGCATGTGCAGGAGAAAGAAGCTCAAGAAATATTGTAACACCCTGGAATTTTTTTGACCTCTAGGTGGCCTCTGACAACAGGCGGGAGGAACACATAAACATTTCTCCTGAGCCCTGTAATACTGATGAACTAGACTTAGTTGTGCAACACATGCCACCTTCCACCTTGAACTTGTGCTCCTTCGGCCACTCCTTTCACTTCCCTGAGCAGGAGGCCTCAGGGTTCCCCTTCCGTCTTACTCCCAGCATGCTCTCCCAGAGTCCAGGGAACCTTCAGTCCTGTTTTCATGGCTGTTTATTCTCCTTACACAACCGCTATGTCTCGCTGCCTCCTAAGAATTGCCATAGTCTCATTCAGGTGTGGGACATGAAGCCACTGAACCCTCTTATTGGCTTCTCCCCAGCCTGTAGGATTAAAGGTCTGTTGCTAGTCAAAAATGGGAGCCAGGCCATTCTCTTTCACATTTAGCAGAGAACAAAATTAAGGTGGTCAGCAGGGTAGCAGAAAATGCCTAGATCAACTAAAATGGAGAACTTCCTATCAGGGCAATTAAGATCTTGCTTCTTGTTTTCTCTAACAGCCTTATAGTTATTCTGGGCTTTGTCAGACCTTTCTGAGAGGACTGGGTGCCTCCTTGGGGCCACTTTGCTGGATATTGCTTAACAAGGGGATAGACTAGAAAGAGGAAGGTGCTGTGGACCCTGCCTCACAGCCTAGAGAGGTAGACCAATGCTGCTTGGGGAAGACAAAACTTGGCCTGCCTATGCATGGCTGATATCTCTCAGCCAATCCTCAAGCATGTTCCCTTGTCAACTCCCCTGCTCCACCCTCCATGTTTCCCTGTGCCACATTCCAAACTTTTTCAGTTCCCTACCATGTTCTTACCCCACACCTCTCCCTGCTAGGAACAACCTCTGCTCATACTTCCCTGAGAAAACAGAGCCCTTCAAGCATGAATTACCTCAGTGCCCTGCCCCCCGCCACCTGCAATTGGCCTGTCTCTCCAACTTCCTTCCCCTCCAGCCCTCTCTTCTTAGAGGACAAGGTGCCCCTTTCGTTAAAGGCTAATCCCTTCACCTGGGCCTTGGCTCATCCACCCTCCTTTTCTGGGCCCTTCCTCAGACATTATGCTCTTTCCCTTCAGGAAAGTTCAGCTGCCCTATAACACCACTTTCTCTTCTGAGTATAAAATACCTGACTCTCTTACCTCCAAAATCAAGCGCCCTCCCCTCCCCACATGTGTTCTCTTGCTTCCCTAAATTTCTTTTTCTCTCAAACGTTTTTTTCTCTCCCTCCTGCCTTCTCTCTCTTACCTTTCCTTCACCCTCAAGTTTGTTTAAAGTAGACTCTACAGCCTAGACTTCAACATTCTCCAGCTTCCCATTCACACTTCAACCAGTTTGGCCCCAGTCCCATCATCCCAGTGAAAGAGCACTGCCAAAGGTCACCAATAACCTCCTAATTGCCAAATCCAATGACCTTTTTGAACTCTGGATAGCAAAGGACATTGTTGGTCGAGCACTCTCATTTCTGAAACTCTCCTTCCTCTTTTGACTTCCATGATCACACTCTGCTTGTTTTCCTCCTATCTCTGGAACCATTCCTTGAACTAAATATTCTTTCATTCTCAGTCATATTCTCTCTCTCTCCCTGTCTCTCTCCTCTCTTCTCTCTCTCTCTCTCTCTCTCTCTCTCTCTCTCTCTCTCTCTTTCTCTCTCTCTCTCCCTCCCTCCCTCCCCCTCCTCCTCCCCTCCTCCTCTCTCTCCCCCTTTCTCTCCCTCCCACCCCTCTTCCCCCTTCCCTCCCCTGCTTTTGGTGCTGGAGATTGAACCTTACAGTCTTGACCTCTCTTTCTCTGCTCATTTCTCAAATCAGTGGTTCTGAAATGGCTGTTTCCAGATCAGATTGAAACACAGTGACACTTTAAATGGGTCATAGTGAAATGAGAAAAGCTTGCCTAAGAGGGTGTTTCAACAATCTAAATCTATTCAATTATAAACAACTGTCCTTCATTCTGAGATTATGCCCTTCCTATTTTTCTTTCATCCATCTCTCTCTCTCTCTCTCTCTCTCTCTCTCTCTCTCTCTCTCTCTCTCTCTCTCTGTTTTTGGTACTGGGGGTTGAACCCAGGCGTGTTCTGCCACTGAGCTATATCCCTAACCACCACCCTCACTTTTTGGTAATGAGGATTAAACCCAAGCATGCTTAACCAGTGAGCCACATCCCCAGCCCTTTTTATATTTCAATTAGAGACAGGGTTTCCCTAAGTTGCTTAGGGCCTCACTAAATTGCCCCCTACACCATCCCCAATACTTGTTATTTGTTTTTAAATTTTAAAACAGGGCCTTGCTGAGTTGCCCAGGCTAGTCTCAAACTTGCCATCCTCTTGCCTCAGACTCCTGAGTAACTGGGATTACAGGCATGCACCACTACACCTAGCTGCCCTTTCAACTTTTGGTGATAAAATTTATCTTTTTCAAAATTTTGGTGATAGTGAATGTTAGTTTATTTCTCTAATGTTTCCATTTGGTGAAATGTTTCTCTATGTCAGTCTCACAAATATTTATTGAATAAATGAAAGAATGATAGTTACATTTCCAGCCTGAAATTTTCCACATAGCCATCTCAAATTCATTCCAAAGGTGAACAATTTTTCCCCAACAAACCTCTTCTGTACTTACCTCGGTAAGCAGCATCATATTGACCTAGTCACTTGAGCTAACAACCTGAGCCTGTGAGTCCTATTGATTTATTCTTCAATGTTCCTTGTGTTTGTCTTCTCTATGCCTCCTACTCTCCTGGTTATTTCTTTAATGATGGCTTCCTTTATCGTCTCTCACCCAGTATGCCCCAAACAGCTTCCTGATTCTCCCTAACTTAGCGTTGTTGCCTATGTATTCTCACTGGTGCCCCAGATATCTTTATAAAACACCACTGAGTGTGCTCTTCCTCATCTTAAAAACATCCAGTGAGCTGGGTGAGGTGATACACACCTATAATCCAAGACTCAGAAGGCTGAGGCAAGAGGATTTCAAGTTTGAGGTCATCCTCAGCAACTTAGCAAGACTTTGTCTCAAAATTAAAAATAAAAGGGCTGTGGTTGTAGCTCAGTGATAAGGTGCCCCTGGGTTCAATTCCCTTGCCCAAACACACACAAAAAAACCACATTCCAGTGATTCTGGATGCCTATAAGAATAATCCAACTCCTCTGTGTGGCAGCCCTCCATCATTTCAACCCATCCTGCTTCTCCAGGCTTCTGCTTCCCCTGGTCCTTCACACACTGTCCACAGCAGCTTCCTATTGACTCTATTTCCATTCTGTAAGCAGGCCATTTATCTGTTATCTTTTCAGGGTTTAAGGTCTCTGAACATCTTAATCCCACCCTGAATAGAGTTTATCACAGAGGAGGGGAGATTCAGGGTCAATATTGAGGCAGTGTTTTACAAACTGTGTCACAATCAATCTAGTGGTTGAAACCAGAATTTAACAAAATGAATAGAAAATATAAGAGTGAATCACATGTGGTAATGGTATATATTATTCTGTGAAACTTTTGTTTCGCTCCTGAATATATCTCTATGTATAGATATGCCAATACACTGGATCTTGCTGTAAAATATATTTCTTAACTCTGGGTCATAGTAAAAAAAAAACCGACAGCACTAAAGGGCTTCATGTGATTATTATTCTGTGATTCATTTGTTGGTGGCTTTCATGTCATAGTCTTTCACTTCCATAAAGGTCCTGGTCTCCTTGGGAAGTATAACAGACTTCAGGAGAATGGATGAGGGAGAAATTGAGTTGAGCTGGGTTTAAGGAGGCAGAAAGAAGGGAGAAATGTAATCTTGGCAGAGAGAACTGGCACAGAAGCAGATAGTAAGAGTAGAGAACATTTGTTAAACATTTATGTGCAGGCATTGTTCTCAGCACTTTGCATGGGTTAATTTTAGCCACACAAACAACCTTATGAGAAAGATACTACTAAAATCTTCATTCTACAGATTAGATTAAGGAACTTGCCCAAGGTCACCGAACTTAACTGACAAAACTGGGATTTGGGTTGAGCTAGTGGCTGTGCTCTTAATCACTGCACCACACTGCTGTCACTGGAGATCACTGAGGAGAGTGAACTGCCCGGGGAACAGGGAGAGCTTAGGCCCGCGGACACTGGTGAAGTAGAATCTTGCAGGCTGGGCAGAAAGTACCAGAAACAGGCTCTTTTCTCCCTTCAGAAGATCTTTCTCTTTCCCTCTAACCTCTGCCTTTTGAGCCAGGGCCCTGGGTTGGTGGCAGAAGGCCTAAACACCAATGAGGGTGCCAACTGGAGACAAGGCATGAGGCAGCAGCTGCTCAGAGCAAGAAGGAAAGGAGAAAGTCCTCTCTCCCAAACCAAAAATAGCAAATGGTGCCTGGGGCCTCTGTCCTCAAGTCCAAATGTCCCAAATGTGCCAAGTTTTGAAACCAGCCTCTCGGGTCCTGGGATAGGCAGTCCCCTCTGGAGAGCAGTTTGTTGCTAGATCAGCTCTCTGTCTGCACCCTCTGCCTCTTGTCCCGCCATTTGAGTCTAGGGCTGGGCCATGTGGTGTGGGCTCTCTTGGCAGAGTCTCTCGCAGCTCCCCATTTGCTCCTCATTTGGAGTGCAGAGGCTTAGAAAAACAAAATTCTGAGGAAGGAGGAGGGAGGGAGGGAGGGTGCTCAGAAAGGTCACTCCCAACTTAGCTCTTTCCCTTCACCATTCAGTCACCCAGAGCCAGCCCTGGGTCCTCCCACCAACCTCTCCAACCCCTCTTCTCTGAGACTGCCTCCTTTCCCAGTCTCACATTAGCTTTGAGAAGATAGAGAAATACTGAATTCTCAGCAGTGTAGTCCTTTGTCTTTACTGTTGGTGTCTTTATAATCTTGGCTAAAAGCAAAAGGTGGCAGATACTTTCCTGGGAGGTAGACCCTGACTAGCAATAATGACAACAATAACATTAAAATAGCTAACAATTATTGGGCACTTACTATGTGCCAGGTACTGTGTTGAGTACTTTATTGCTTTACTTCATTTATTCCTTACAAAAATCCTATAAGGTGTTATTTCTTCCATTTAAAGATGAACAGAATCCGGGCACGGTGGCTCACACCTATATTCCCAGCAGCTTGGGAGGCTGAGGCAGGAGAATCACAAGTTCAAACCCAGCCTCACCAAAAGTGAGGCACTAAACAACTCAGTGAGACCATGTCTCTAAATAAAATAAAACATAAAGCTGGGGATGTGGCTCAGTGGTCAAGTGCCTCTGGGTTCAATTCCCAGTACCCCTCCCCAAGAAAAAAGATGAGCAGAAAAGTGAGACACAGAGAGATTATATGGTTTAGGAAGAATCAAATTGCTATAAAGTGGTATGGCTGCCACTCTACCTCAAGCCCTTATTATCTAATGCCTGTGTTTCTGCAGAAGCCCTTAAAGTTGAAAATCCTGGACTCTAGACTGGACTTTGTGGAATAATAATGGGTTTTACCTAAGAGGGTTGTAGTGAAGATTGGAATGAAATAGTTTTTAGATTTTGATTAAAGCCTAACATATATTTAGCACTCAGTATATGTTGGCTTTTATCATTATTATAGTTATCCCCCTGACTATTGAGTATATTGTGCTTATTCAGGGCATAAACTTTGGAAGCAGGCCTAAGTTGAAATCCCTCCTCAGTAGTCATCTACCATCCAGGTGAACTTGAGTATAAGTTCATATAAGTCTCAAATACTTCAGAATGAAAATAATAGTACCTATCGTGCAGGGCTGAAGTGAGGATGAAATAAAACTTTGAAGGTAAATTGGTGTTAGTCCTTTTGTCATCTATAGTAATGGGTTTAAATTTTTTTAGTTGTAGTTGGACAGAATACCTTTTTTTATTTATTTTCATGTGGTGCTGAGGATCAAACCCAGTGCCTCACACATGCTAGGCAAGTGCTCTACCACTGAGCCACATCCCCAGCCTCCTAATGGGTATTTTCTGCATATTGGACCAGATTCGGCTTCCTAAACAGTTTCCATCCTTCTCAAATCCCTGCATTGGCAACCCATGATTGATGGAAATCAATCAGACATTCACCTATTTTCCTTATATTTTCAGCCTCACCTCCAACTCCACCCAGTTCTCCTGTCACTTGCAGCAGGCTTGTTACTACACTATGCCTACATGTGACTGTCTTCACCCGCTGCTCTAGATTGCTTTCTGTCTCTCTTATAGAACACGAATTCTACCCCTCCTTTTATGTCCTCTTTGAACCCAAACTAATTCCACGGAACCTCCAAACAGTGCTAACATTTGCCTCCTACTGAACTCCCCTTCCATGAAGAGATGCTAGCCTTTTTTTTTTTTACAGTTACCTTTTCAGATGCCAAACAAGCCTCACCATTGAAGTGATCCAGGAAGGGGTTGTGGTTTTGTCATGTCTCCTTCCTCCCATTAGCACCTGGCACAGGACTGGGTACACAGCAGGTGTTCATTTCATGAATAGAATGAATAGAATTTGACAATTTGACATAGGGTGCTAGGAAGAAGACAAAGAGATTTAGTCTAGCAGGGTAGGGTGTGGGTCTCCAGTGTAGAGTGACAAACAGCCATGACAGGTACCTGGGCCAGGAGGGGATTGTTGATATTTTGGCCTTTTAAGAAAAAAACATCCTCCAAGATCTCAGAATGAGGGCAGTTTCAGAGGGTAGCTCAGTGACAAGGCAGATCAGGAGCCAGATGGGGCATAGCACAGGTCCTTGGGAAAGAATCCTCCACCTTCTCTCCCTTTCTTCATTCCCAGCTGCCACCACTGCTGACAGGACGTATCTAAGCACGATTAAAATTTCATCTCCAGCAGGGCGCGGTGGTCCACACCTGTAATCCCAGGGCCTCAGGAGGCTGAGGCAGGAGGATTGCAAGTTCAAAACCAGCCTCAGAACTTAGCAAGGCCTTAAGCAATATAATGAGACAATGTCTGAAAGTAAAATATAAAACGGGCTGGGGATAGAGCTCAGTGGGTTCCGTCCCTGATACCAAAAAAAATAAAAATAAATAAATAAATAAATAAAATTAAAAAATCTACACCCTCTTTAAGCCTCTTTCCTACCCTTCCTTAAAAGTGTGGCCCAGAGAATTCAGGAGGCCTCTAAGATTCAGGGGGGTTCTATCTATTTTCATAATTTTTTTTGAAAACTTTATTTGCCACTGTGAGCTTTAGAGATTCCCAAACACTTAATGGCCTTCTGATAAGATTAGTAATGGTATAAATGAACATGATTTTTAAATATTGTATAATCAGGAAATGAGTCAATAATTGGAAGATCTGCATAACTGGATGGATTGATATTTTACACATGACTAATTCATGATGTTTCAAAATCATTTATGGATAATGGATCTATTCAAAGTGCAAGGTAAACTGATGGATTTTAATATAACAGAGTACAAAAGGTTCATTGATATGGTGTACTTTCAACACTGCAAATAAATATTAAGAAACTACCACTGTTGAGTTTAGGTGTAGTTATCAAGAAGAGTCACACAGTTTATTAGTCTTCTATTGCTGCCATAACAAATTACTGCAAACTTAACAACTTAATCCAATACTCACTATCTTACACTTGTGTAGGTCAGAAGTCCAGGTGGGTTCACCTGTGTTCTTTGTGTAGGGGCCCACAAGGGTGAAGTAAAGTTGTCAGCTGGGCTGGGTTGTTATCTGGAGGCTCTGAGGAAAAATCCCTTTCTGAGCCTACTCAAGTTATTAGCAGAATCTAGTTCCTTCTGGTTCTGGGTCCGAGGTCCCCGTTTTCTTTCTTCCTCTCTGCTCTGAGGGACTGACCATATTCCTTCTCACATGGTATCCTCAATTTCCAAACCATTAGTAGCATATCAAGTATTTCTCACTGGGGGGAAAAAAGTATTTCTCCCATCCGATTCTGACTTCTACCACTAGAAACCTTCTTTTGAAAGGCTCATGATTATATTAGGCCCACCTGGATAATTTCTAAATAACATAATCATATCTCATTATAAACACTCATTCTCAAAGGGTGGATTTATATACAAGTGAGACTTACTTGGGGGTCAATCTTAGATTTCTGTCCACAAAGGCTATTAAATGCCCCTTTTCTCCAACTATCTTTGTGAGGCTGCAGTTTCTTTATATACTTCAAAATAACATATAGCAACAGCTTACATGCAAGAGTTAATATAAGAATCCAGCTGCCTTTTATTCAGCCAGATATTAAAGATATTTTTTTTAAATGCAGCAATGCCACTTTTCTCGTCATTTTTTCTTTGTTTTGGAAACTTTAGTCATTTTAAAAATACATATTATTTATTTTTATTATGTAATAGATTTATGATTATGATTTCAAATTAATAAGGTATTAGTTTTATATGCATTTATTTTAATTTCTACTATGTGAAGTATGATATATGCCATACAAATGAAAGCCCTTTGGAGTCATCAATAATTTTTTACTAATGTCTTTTATTTTTTTCTTTGTAAATGTACATATGTTTTTATATTTGTGTGACAAAATATAGAAAGGTGAGGGATGAGGTTGTAGCTCAGTGGTAGAGTGCTTGCCTAGCATGTATGAGGCCCTGGGTTCAATCCTTAAAACTGCATAAAAATAAATAAAATAAAGGTAAACATAAAGGTAACATAGGAGGTTATCTCTTCCTCTGGAGATAGCCTGCATTCTAAAAACCAAAAGAACTGTGCAAGAATTTCACTCTTTTTGTTGTGCAGCTCTATGAAGTTGGACAAATGCATAATGATTGACCAATGCTAAAAATAATCATTATGGGCAACCACTTCCCCTACTCCAGCCCCATGCAACCACTAATCTAGTCTCCTTCCTTACAGTTTGTCATTTTGACAATGTCATATAAATGCAATCATATTATAAGTAGCCTTTTAAGTCTGGCTTCTTTTGGCTTCTTTCACCCAGCATAATACATTCATTTCACTCATATAGTTTTGAATATGGTTAGTACTTTCCTTTCCATTGCCAACCAGTATTCCATTGTACAGATGTAGCACAGCTTGTTTACCCATTCGGGAGCTGAAAAGAGATTTGGGTCATTTCCTAATTTTGTTTTGTTTGTTTGTTTTTGGTACTAGGAATTTATTTCAGAGGCACTTTACCATTGCGCTATATCCCCAGATTTTTTTTTTTAATTTTAATTTTGAGCAGGGTCTCACTAAAGTTGCCCAGGCCAGCCTCAAACTTGCTCTCCTCCTGCCTCAGCCTCTTGAGTCACTGGGATACAGGCATTTGTCATAATGCCTGGCCATTTTCTAAATGACTTTTTCTTTTGGTACTGGGAATTGAACTCAGGGGGCACTTAACCACTGAGCCACATCCCGAGTCCTGTTATATTTTGAGACAGGACCTTGCTGAATTGCTTAGGGCCTCACTAAGTTGCTGAGGCTGGCTTTGAACTCTTGATCCTCCTGCCTCAGCCTTCTGAGTCAATGGGATTACAGGCATATACTATTGCACCTGGCCTAAATGATTTTAAGATTGCACAGTGGTCCTGAGACCAAAAATTTTGAGACCCATTGACAGAATGTTTTCCTCCCAGAATTTTCCCCTCTTTGGGATTTCATGGATAGGTACAATCTCAAAATTTTAGAAATGAGGGGGAATTAACAGGTAGTTGCCAACATTCTGATTTTCTAGTTGGGGGCATTATAAAATACTACTACTACTTTGGGGCTGGGGATGTGGCTCAAGCGGTAGCGCGCTCGCCTGGCATGCGTGTGGCCCGGGTTCGATCCTCAGCACCACATACAAAGATGTTGTGTCCGCCAAAAGCTAAAAAAATAAATAAATGGATATTGAAGAAATTCTCTCTCTCTCTCTCTCTCTCTCTCTCTCTCTCTCTCTCTCTCTCTCCTTAAAATAAAGTGCTACTACTAACTACTTTTTAATTTCAAAAGAAACTTTTAAAATGCCAGCTATTCGAAGAATAAGCATGGAATTACAACTAGTTTTTTAAATTGAATAAGCTTTATATAATTTAAAATCTCTCTGCACTGGCCTTTGTTTTCACCTATTGGTGATTCCTTCACTGCTCTCCTCCTTATTTTTTTTTTTTTTATTTAACCCAATGGGCTTTTTTTTTTTAAACCACTCAGCCACATTCCCAGCCCTTTTAAAATATTTTATTTAGAGACAGGGTCTTGCTGAGTTGCTTAGGGCCTTTAAGTTACTGAGTCTGGCTGTGAACTTGTGATCTTCCTGCCTCAGTCTCCCGAATCACTGGGATTACAGGGGCACACCACCATGCCCAGCTCTTCCTTAGTTCTTAAAAAGTCTGTGCATCAGGGCTTAGGAACCACTTACTCTTTACCTTTCCTCCTACTAGATCTTTGCATGTATTTATTTTCTCTTTCTTTCTTTCTTTCTTTCTTTCTTTCTTTCTTTCTTTCTTTCTTTCTTTCTTTCTTTCTTTTTTTTCTTGGTACCAGGGATTGAACTCAGGGACACTTGACCACTGAACCACATCCCTAGCCCTATAGTGAATTTTATTTAAACAGGGCCTCTCTGAACTGCTTAGCATCTCGCTTTTGCTGAGTCTGGCCTTGAACTTGCAAGCCTTCCCAGCTGCTGGGATTTACAGGCATAAGCCATTGCACCCCGCTTGTATCCATTTCTTCTCAAACCATTAGTCTCTGTCCTCATAGTCTTCATCTTCGAGGTTTCTTCTCTGACCTTCCCTACCAGAACTCCTCTTCTTCACCTACCTTTCCCATATAGAACTATTTTGACTCTCCTTTCTATTCCCCCAGAATCTTCCCTTCTCTAGCTGATCTACTATTTCTCTTCTCATCACATGCTCTTCTCAGTCCATTTCCATCAATCCTCTGGCGCACCTACCATATGCTAATCACTGTAGTTGCCTAGAATAGAGTGATGGAAATGACAAATGAAAACCAAGCTCTCCAGGCATTCACAGTACAGTGGGGGAAAAGAAACATCAATGACAATCCAGGAGGATTGGTGAGGGGGGGCATAACAAAGATAACAAGGTGTTTGGAGATCACAGAGGAGAGATATTCATCTAAGGCTTATCAGGAATCAAGGAAGCAATGCTTAAGCAGAGAGCTGAGTGATAAGGAGGTTTCTAGCAGAAGGTGGGGCCTTGATGCATAAAGAGTTCAAGGCAAAATGAATCTGACATGTAAAGGTCCAAGGGTGAAGGGATGCATGACAAGGTTAAGAAACAGGAAGCCAATGAGGAGTGTGGATGAGGAGGAGAGTAGTATAAAATCAGTTTGGAAGGGTATGTAGGGGTCAGATCATACATGGCTACTATGTGGAGAATAAACTACAGAAACCAAGAATAAATGGAAGCAGAGAAATCAGAAGGCAGTTAACGGTGTCTAAGAGATGATGGTAATGGAGGTAGAAGTTGAAACCAGTGGAGGGATGAGAAAGCTTTATTTTGGAGGTAGAATTGGATAGACTTATAGGTCAGAGAAAGTGGGATATAGAGGGTCATAGAATGAGGAAAGGGTGGAATTGAGATTTCTGGCTCACACAATTGGTTTTTGCAAAAAGAGAAAACTGATGGAGGGTTGGTTTGGGTTCAAAATGAAGATCAAAGAGACAATTTTGGACATGTTGCATTTGAGATACCTTTGAGCTATCTAATTGGAGATGTCCAGTACATACAGCCCTGAAGCTCAGAGAAGTCTAGGCTGAAAATGACATCTGGAAAGTGATCAGATTATAGGTAGCAATTGAAACCATGTTGCATACAGGTAAGCAAAGTTAAGGACTGGAGAGTGGCCATTGAATTTGGTGATATGGGGTCATTAGTGACCAAGACAAGAACTTCTTTTTTTAAAAAAAAAATTGTGGTTGTAGATGGACAGAATGCCTTTATTTTATTTATTTTTATGTGGTGCTAAGAATCTAACCCAGTGCCTCACACATGCTAGGCAAGTGCTCTGCCACTGAGCTACAGCCACAACCCCAAGAACTTCTTCATTTGGTAGAATAGTCAGGCTGAAATCTCCCTCTATCCTAGACCCTAACTCCTTCTTCCAGAGTCCTTTCATCTCTACTCTTTTTTCCCTTCAAATTGCTCTTGTTTCTCTATCTAGACTTTTTTCATAGCACCAACTTATCTCTATCCTTCAAAACTTTACTTCATACAGACCCCTTAGATTTTCTTCCTTAAAGAACCCTCTTCCCATCTCTTCTGCTCTATTCCTTAAACTGTCAGTTCCCAGACCCTTATCCCCCTTTTCTCTCCCACTATTCACTTCTTTTTTTAACCAGATACTGCTTTTCTGAGACTACTATCCTTTCCCCTCTTCTTCCAGATCCCTCTCCATCCTCCACCTTTCTAGGCTCCCTCCATCTCAGCAGGGGGTCTTAGTAGAATGATTACCCAGGCTCCACACTAAGGACTCATATACTTTGGCATGATTCCACAAGGATCTGACAGTGCCGACCTGTATAAAACAGTGTTAGAACCTAGTCCTTGAGTGCTTGCCAATATGATAACCACATCCTGCCAGCACTGTGCCCTCATCCGCCCTGGCACCTGACCCTGAGATTCTGCATTTTCCTAACCTCAATTACATAGAATCACTGCAGACCAATAAAGAGCCCCTCAACTACAAATTCTAATATTTTGCATTTAACCATCAATTTCTACTGTCAAAATACTTTCAGATTCATTATTCCAAACCTCAGGAAGTCTCCTGGGCAAACACTGGATAAAGAAGATGGAAAGACTTGCCTAAGGTCACAAAGCTGGTTACAGGATTAGCCTGGTATTCCTCTAGCCCCTTCAGCCTAGCTTGTTTTCATGCCCAGACACTCCCTGTGCCTAAGTTCAGTCCTGGCTGTCCTTTAGGCTGTTCCAGACTGCCAAGGGGGAACATGCCAGAGAGACCCCTGTTCTGGAGCACTGCCGAGGGATCAGTGCCCTATTCATACCTGCAAGACAGGGATGGGCCACCTTAGGAAGGAAAATGATTTCTGATTTGCTTCACTGAATTCACCCTAGGCAACAAATCTGTTTGTTTTAATATTACTTGAGGAAGGGAAATTCAGCATAATGATTCAAACTTCAGAGTTGGCCAGGTTTAGTGCTCATGTCTGCCTCTGCTCTGCCCTAGCTCAGTGAGACGATATATGTGAAACTCTCCACACAGTGCTTGGCACCACAAAGTGTTCAATGATTAGCGTCCACTAGCCTTATGATTTTTACATGAGATCCTGTGAAAAGATTCATTGTGGTTCACTGGAAAGTTTACTGACCTAGACATGTGGATTCCAGGTCTAAATATTTTTTGGGGGGATACCGGGGATTAAACTCAGGAGCACTCAACCATTGACCAGCCCTATTTTATATTTTATTTAGAGACAGGGTCTCACTGAGTTGCTTAGGGCCTCACTTTTGCTGAGGTTGGATTTGAACTTGCTATCTTCCTGCCTCAGCCTCCCAAGCTGCTGGGATTACAAGCATGTGCCACCTCTCCTGGCCAGATCTAAATATTAATGCTCAACTTGAGATGTTTGGTAATGTATTCTTTCATCTAATTGGGATTTAGATTTCTCACCTGGGAATACTAAAAACTGCCTAATTTTTATAATGTATTGTATTAACCTTTAAAGAATGCATACTTTCAGACCTAGCAATTGTATGCCTAGGAATTTGGCAGTATTATGTGTAAAGATGTGAGGTTTTAATGGTAAAAAATGGAAATAACAAAAATGTCTGTTGATGGTTAAAGAAATCATGTTTTTATATAAAATGCAATGAAGCCATAAAAGAATGATGTAGCTCTATTTTTTATTGGCATGGGAACAGGTCCATGATACAAGTTTTAGAAACTATAGAAAGTTACAGAATTGTAGTTACAGCATGACAAAATTTCGTAAAAAGTAATTCTATTAATATTTTGTATAGTACATCAAAATGTTAGCAATGATGATCTCTGGCTCATGGCATTATGAGGACCTCTATTTCTTCTTTCTCTTCTGAATTCCTTTCAATACCATCTAGTAATTTCCTATTCAGAAAAAAAAGGAAAACATTTTTTCCACTTGGAAAAGAAACCCAATGTGCACTACGCAGAACTTTTGAGTAGCTTAAATGGCATAGTGTATGGTATTGGTGTGAGTGGTGAAAAATGGTAAGCCTGCCATTATGATAGCCACCTCAGTCCTCACTTGGTAGGTCCTGCTCTTTAAACTTGCAGAGACTGAATCTACAGCACATGTTTGACCTTGAGCCTTGGGGTCAACCTTAGGGGTAGAGTAGAGCTGGGGGCTTGCTGAAGAACCAAAATGGGTAGAAGAATCCATGGAGCTATAGGCAACACAGGGCCACAGTGCAGGGCTGCCTGGGCACTAGCTCTCCAGGGCTGTGTTTATGAGGCTTACTTCCTGCTGGGCCTCAGGGCTGCTAGCCAGGGACACCTAATGGGCAACAGAGCCCCCTTTTCTCCCCCCAAAGCTGGAATGTTCTAAATTCTTCCTTGGGCCAAACCCCCCTCCCCACAAGGTTTCTTCTGGGCTCACAGAGGTCACCACACAAAGGCCCAGCTGGAGTTTTTGACAGAAAAAACACAAAACCCACCAAACCTTTTTTTTTTTTTTAAGTACCTCAATCCTTCCCAGTCTCCAGGGGTTTAATTCTCATCTGTAATAAGGCTCAGATTTGCAGATGGATTTTGAAAAGCTGTGGTTAACAATTAGAAATCCTTTATCACCTCAGCCTGTGGCCCCTTGGACCTTGTTCCCCTTTCTCAGGACCCCTTCCTTCCTCTCCTGGGGTATCTCCTCCTCTGTGGCTCTACAAAAGAATTGTTCTGTAAGTATCTCAATCCTGATTTAGTCACTGCCTTTGCTAATCACCTAAGTGCGTGTTTTTCCTTCCTGGTTGTTGTTAGTTTAGCTCCTGGTAGAGTCAGGCTGGGCTACCTTGACTTTCTGAATGAAGGATATGGGAGGAAAAATTCCTCTGGTACTTGGGTTGGTGGGTTTTTTTTCTTCAAAGATGTCTCAAAGGTTCCAGTCTTTAACGGTACAGAACCAGAAGAAGAACTCTACAAATCAGATAATTTCTAACTGGAGCTTTGGGGATAAAAGGAGCATGGTAAATACAAGAGGAGAGGAGCTGCGTTTAACCTCTCTGCCTATTTGTGGGGGTGCTGAGGAGGGTTGGAATCTCGGGAGTCCTCCTTAGCATAAAGGCTCAGGGAGGCAGCAGAAGGTAGATTCCTGAGAGAAGTCATAAAGCCTTCCCCTTAAGCCCTTAAATAACTCTCCTAGTGGTCTGCATGTCTACCATTAGAAATTCCTTATTTAGAATGAAGCATTATTCTTTTCAAGTATCTTCCATGAAAATGAAGTTGTAGCCAAAACATTCACAGCACTTCTAGTTAGGGGATTTTAGGTAGTTTTTGTTTTCTAAATTCTGCCTTTCTGTGTTTTCCAGCATGCTTTGCTTCAATAATAAGGACAAAACTGAGCTTATTTTTAAAGCAATTAGAAAGTTTCTCAATCTGTTTGCAGTTCCTTCCTGAACTGTCATCAATCAACTGATGCAGAAGGAAAGATTAACTGATCCAAGGACAAACTTTCCAAAAATATGGCCTTAAGGAATGGCTTTAACACCTACTAGAGCCATTGGAAGCTAGAAGTGAGGTGCAGAGGAGGGAGCAAGTGTCTGCAATTCCTCCGAGGGGCTGTGTGATTAATGGATAGAAAAGTGAGGCTGATTTACAGATGAAGGTGGTGGTGGCTTCTGTCAGATACCAAAGGCTGCTTCAGATCATTTCTTAAGCCCAAGGACACCATGTCACACTCAGTCTTTTGAAAGCACCTTAAAAAGAGGAGTACTGTGCACTAGATGCTTGGAGCAAAAGATGGGAAAAATATCAGGGCAAGTACCCAGGTGAGAAAGGGTTAAGGCAGGAGCTGCTGTCAGTCTTGACCCTCCTAATCCTCTCCTGCAGTTCCAATCCCTCCCCTAAGGAAGATTAGGTAAGGATCCTAAGTGAAACTTTCTTCCACAGCCCTTGGGCCATGGAGTATGTTGGCCTCCTGCCCAGAAGACAAATTCTGCTGGCAGGGCCTATATTTCTCTGTACCTCCAGAGTAGATGGTGCTTGGCCTCTAGGAGGATCGCTCAAAGGGAGGTATCTTTTAAAGGTACTTGCTTCTAATAGCAGCTCTTCAGTCTTTTGTATTTGTTAAAATGGACTCCCTGTCCCCATTACCTTATTTGAGATGCAAAACCTTAGAGATGAGCAAATAGGGCCTAGAGAAGATAGGGAACTTCCTGGACAGGTTTCAGGCAGAACTGAGGAAAAAAAAAAACAACTAGATCTTTTGACACTCAGGTCAAGACCCTTTATCTAAATCCTATCTGCCCTCACTTTCTACTGCTCATCAAACAAATAAAAGCAGACTGTAGCCTGGATCACCGCCCAACCATTTGTAATTTTTCTACCTTGTCTTCCTGACCCTGACCGAAAAGTGAATCCCCATGGGGCCATTGTGGAATAAGCTCTAATGACTTGTTCTTCCTCTTGCCCAGCTATGCCAAATGGACTCTTTGGAGATTCTAAACCTCAGTGATGACATTTTCTTTACTTTTCCCCCCAAATACTTTCTTACTTTAACTGAGTCAGGCAGGACTGGCTCTGATGAAAAGCACTCCTCATGGGAAATGCTGTCGATTCTCATGGGAAACCCAAGCATGGCTGCTCTTCTGGTGCCATCTCAGGAAGGCTGAGGTGAAAACTACTTCTCTGGGAGGTAGAAGGTCTTCTCCAGCAAAGCATCAAGTTTGTTCACTAACTTTGACTGAAAGCACAGATGTAGATAGAAGGAAGGGGGGAAAAGGATTTAACTCATCCTAGGTGGGAAAGGGAAGAGGAGCCAGGGACAGTTTCAAGGAGAGGATGAGTCCTGGAGGTTGACTAGCAACTAGCCATACAAGTAGTAGAAGGTAGAACAGCAGGCTTAAGGGTTTGGAGACAAAATAAATGTAAATTATGAGAAATATAAGTGTTCAAGCATGATTGGCTCATGTGTGTGTGTGCGCATGTGCATGCATGGGAGCATAAACCATGGTATTGGAGGTTAATGGTGAGATATGAAGTTGGGAAGAAAAGCAGGGGCCAGACAATGAAGGTGTTTTCTGATTTCCTGCAATAAGGAGACTGAACTTCATCCTGAATGGAATTAAAGACTTCTGGAGTTTTTTTTTTGTTGTTGTTGTTGTTGTTTTTTGTTTTTGTTTTTTTTTTAAACATGGCAAAGGGTGAGGTGACAGTCCTTATTTCATTTCCACTTCAGAAAGGTTTTGACTACTGGATAGATAATTGATTGCAGGGGCAGTTGAGAGTGGAATTAGACCAATTTGAGGTACCTGTGTGATTTCCAAATGAATAAAAGATGATGGTTGCAAGGCCTAAACTAAGGTTTCAGTAGTAGAGATGGAGAGAAGAGAATGGATTCATGATTTATTTGGAAGTAGATCTGATAGGACTTCATAATGATTATATATCAAGGAAAGGTGAGGAAACAAGAGTGACTGGCTTGGATTATTTGATGGCCGATGACTCCATTGAGATAGGAACTGAGATAGGAAAAACTCTATGAGGAATAGTTTGAGGGTATGGAGAGAAAAGGGCAAATGATTTCAGATTTGCAGAAGTTGAATCTGAGGTACTGTTAACACATTCAGGTGGGGCCATTCCAAATGCAGTTGACAACACAAAGAACTCAAGAGAGAGATCTAGGGATGGGGTTGTAGCTCAGTGGGTAGAATGCTTGGCTAGCACATGTGAGGCACTGGGTTTGATCCTCAGCATCACATAAAAATATATAAAATAAATAAAATAAAGGTATTGTGTCCATCAGCAACTGATAAAAAAAATAGTGTAACTACAGAAACTACAACCTAAGAGAGAGAGAGAGAGAGAGAGAGAGAGAGAGATGGTAGTTAGTCATTGGCACAGAGAGAGAGAGTAAATGAGATCACCCGTGGAGAATGTGAAGAATAAACAGACCATAGGAAATCTAGGGGAATAGTTAGATTTAAATAGTGGGCAACGGAAGAGGAATTTTTTGTTATACTTGGGATTGAACCCAGGCCCTCATGCATGACAGTCAAGTGTTCTACCACTGAGTACATCCCCAGCCACAAAGAAGAACTTATGAAGAAGACATAGGAGAATCTTTCTTCCTCTTCTCCATACTAGAGATCAAACCTAGGAGTGATTTACCACAGAGCTGTATCCTCAGCCTTTTTATTTTTTATTTTTTTGTTTGTTTTGAGACAGAGTCTCACTAAATTGCCCAGGTTGGCCTCAAACTTGGAAGACTCCCACTTTGGCCTCTTCAGTAGCCAGGATATAGGTATTTACTACCATGCCTAGAAGAATCATTTTGAGGGGTGGGGAGATCTGGGAATGGTGCTATAGATGACAAGGGAGAAGGCATTTTATGAAGGAGATGGAGAAGGAAAGATGATAGAAAGAACCATTGGATATTGGAACAAGGAAGTAATTGTTAACCTTGGTGAGAACATAGTCAGTGGATGACTAATGGCAAAAAATCAGACTGCAGAGAACTGAGAAGTGATTGGGAGGGTGAAGAAGTAGAGACATCAGTATTAAATGGCTTGTTCAGGGATCTGGACTGCAAAGAGATTGATCAAGAAAGAAGGTAATAGCTTCATGGGGAGAAGGCAGAGTAGGGAGCTTTAAAAAGAGTGGTAAATATTTGAAGTAGAATGCATACCAGGGAAAATTAGGATCACCAAGCAGCACTGAAAGCCTCACTGTTATGCTCATCATGATTGGGATAAATGCAACTCAATGCAAGTTAACAATAACCATGCCAGAGCGCTGGGGATATAGTTCAGTGGTAGAGTACTTGTCCAGCAAGTACAAGGTCCTGGGTTCAATCCCCAGTACAACAAAACAAAACAAAACAAAAACCACTAATGTCTTCAAGAAAATAAGTGCCAGGAAAGAAATTGCTCAGTGTCACAACCGAAAGTGACAAAGTTCATCAAATTATTGGTTCCTGTTCTGCACTGCTTTGTATCAACACTGGCAACATCATATCGGACACTGATGAATTGTATTGACTATCAACTATGTGGCCAATGCTGCAGAGGCACAAGAGAAGTTTTTTTTTCACCCTCAAATTGTTTATAATTTAATTTAAATGTTTTTGAGAGAGAGAGAGAGAGAGAGAGAGAGAGAGAGAGAGAGAATTTTTTAATATTTATTTTTTAGTTCTCGGCGGACACAACATCTTTGTTGGTATGTGGTGCTGAGGATCGAACCCGGGCCACATGCATGCCAGGCGAGCGCGCTACCGCTTGAGCCACATCCCCAGCCCCTGTTTATAATTGAATTTAAAAGATAAGATATTCAACAAATGAGTCTGCACATATACATACATTCATGCATATGTATATAGGTGTGTGTGCATGTGTATATGAAACTGTTTTTTGCCCGTTTCCCCATCTCCCCCTATTGTATTTACTCCTTTCTTCCTTTGATATCCTTCATCTAAATCTTTTTTCCCAACATTGGGGAGCACTTTGTAACCATTATAGTTCAATGTCATTGACTCATTTTGAAAATCTGTCTTTTATAGTCATATGGACCTCCTCAAACCTCTTTACCACTCTTATTCTTTCATTAAGAAGATATTTTTGGGCCTGGGCTTGTAGCTTAGTGGTAGAGCATTTGCCTAGCATGCATGAGGCTGTGGATTTGATTCTCAGCACCACATATAACTAAATAAATAAAATAAAGGTCTATCAACAACTAAAACAAAATTAAAAAGAAGATATTTTTGAATATCTGCATTAAGTTAAGCACTGTGTAAGATATTTGAGATAGAGATACATCAAATGTAGTCTCTGCTGTCAAGTTGCTTGCAGACTAACAAAGAGAATAAGAGTTTAAATACGAAATTACAATATAGTGTGCAAAGTACTATCCTTATTTTGGTTTCCTCAGTAGGTATTATTGGTACCTACCACAAAAAGATTGTGATGATTAAGTGAGCTAACACATGTAAAATGTTTATTAATCATTACATGAGAAACACTAAAGTATTATTATTATTGCTATGAGGATGGTGATAATTGAAGTAAAGAAATACAGGATAATATAAGAATATAGAGAAGGAGTACTTGACCAAGCATAGAATAAGAGACATCTGAGCTAATTCCTAAAGGATGAGAAAGTACTAAACAGAGAAGGAAAATGCATAACATTCTACATACAACAGCCTGTACTAAAACTTTTAAGCTAAAGATCATTTGACATGATTGAGGAGCTGAGAAAAAATTAGTTTAACAAGGTAATGGCAAGAGGTGAAGTTTGGGAGGTCATGGAATACAAACGACTTTGGACTTCATCTTTTAACCAGTAGGGAGCCATTGGAATGTCTTATATAGAGTAGTGAGTTGATCATATTAATGTGTTGAAAGATCACCTTGGCAACAATGTGGGGAATGAATTGGAAGAGGCAAGATTGTAAGTAAGACCAGTTAGGAAGCTGTTGCTTCCAGGTGAGATAGAATGATGAAACCCTATACTAGGAAGTAGCAGTGAAAATGAAAATAAAGGTGGTGGGGGGAGTCATGGATTCAAGAGATATTCAAGAGATAGAATTGGTGGACATAGTAACTATTAGATGCAGAGGATAAGAATAAGAAAGGTATCAAGGATCACTTCTAGGATTTTGTTCTGGTATAAGGAGATGGAAAGAGGTATTATTCAATGACCACAGGAGATCCAGATAACTGTTTGAAGAAACATGCAACAGGGGAAGTAATGCGTTTTCTTTTGGACATGCCAGATTTGAGGTGCCTATGAAATTCTCCTGTGGAAATTTTGAATAGAGGATTCCTCTGCTAGTTTTGCAGGTCAAGAGTGTCTGTATTAGAAAATCAGATTTGGGAGTCCCAATGGATAGGTAATAGATTGTCATAGGGGTAGATGTGTTTGCTCAGTGGTAGAATGTTGACTGAGAAAAGAATGAACTTCGCAGAAATACACTTAAGAAATGAGTAGGGAAGGAGAAAATTTGAAGAAGGCTAAAATGGAATAGCCAGATTGTAGTGAGTTGAAGAATTAGTGCGCTGAAGGATCTTGTAGAGGATAGAAAAGGATGTACCCTTCATCCTTAGTGTCCTGAACCTTGGAAAGAGTGGAGACTCCCTGAACACTGCAAAATCCTGTGCAGCTCTGAGGGTCCAAAGGATTGGTTCAGATGCCTGCCTCTTATAAAGCCCTCTATTTTAAAGCAGCTTCCCTTTCCTCTATCCTATAGCCCCTAACAGATAGTTCATGGAACTTTAGGGATCCACCTAGGATCTGGAACAATCTTTCTCTAGAGTCCTCCCACATCATCTGAGAGACTGATGATGGGGGCATCTAATAGGAGAACAGACAGGCTATATCTGGTGTGTTATACTTGCAGGAGCTTAAGGCCAGCCTCACAGACAGGACTTTGGGAAAAGCTGGGAAGACCTGAACTCTCAGAGTATAGGCAAAAGTTCTGTTTCCTGTCCCAATCTGCCCTGGAGTAGATTTTTGCTGTGGGCAGGATGATTCAGGCCACTACTCTCTAAGTCTTTAGAGATTCAAGCAACCTCTAACAAGCTGGAGTCCAAGGCTACATTTCTAGGACCTCTTCGTCCTGATCCAGTCCCCTGGAATTTGGCCTCAGTCTGCAATTGTGGGGCCCTTTGGCACTGTTGCTTGGCAATGCATTAAACAGCAGTCCTTGGAGACTAGCAGTGGAGTTAATGCAACCACCATAACCGCCACTGCCATCACTACCTTCTCGGAAATAGCCACCTGTCTGGCCCCTGCCTTTGTCCAACTGCCAACCTAAGGCATGTGCCTACGCAGGAGGTGATGACATTTTGGCTCCAGTTTCAAAGTTTTTTTTTTTCCTTTCTCATGTGTTATTTCTAAAGATAACAAAGGTCAAAAGGCATTCAGCATTTTCTGGTTTCTCATAAGCTTCTGGTCAATATTTAATCTGGTTTATGGATTTTTTTTTAGGTTTTCTAGATGCCTTCTTGAGCCTGCTTGTGGCCGCCCACAGACACTTGTAAGGAGGAGAGAAGTCAGCCTGAGAAAGACACCTTGAAATGAAGGATTAGAGGCCAGGATTCAAGGATCGAGTTCTGCAGCCAGAAGACAAAGGAATAGGCCCTGAAGACATTTCTGCTGAGAGGTCTGCCATGCCCTCTCTTAGCGTCCAACTTGTGGGCTACGTCCTAGGCCTTCTGGGGCTGCTGGGCACATTGATTGCCATGCTGCTTCCTAGCTGGCGAACAAGTTCTTATGTTGGTGCCAGCATTGTGACAGCAGTCGGCTTCTCCAAGGGTCTCTGGATGGAGTGTGCCACACACAGCACAGGCATTACCCAGTGTGACATCTACAGCACTCTTCTAGGCCTGCCCGCTGACATCCAGGCTGCCCAGGCCATGATGGTGACATCTAGTGCAATCTCTTCACTGGCCTGCATTATCTCTGTGGTGGGCATGAGATGCACAGTCTTCTGCCAGGAATCCCGAGCTAAAGACAGAGTGGCAGTAGTGGGTGGAGTCTTCTTCATTCTTGGAGGCCTCCTGGGCTTCATCCCTGTTGCCTGGAATCTTCATGGGATCCTGCGGGACTTCTACTCACCACTGGTGCCTGACAGCATGAAATTTGAGATTGGAGAGGCTCTTTACTTGGGCATTATTTCCTCCCTGTTCTCCCTGATAGCTGGAATCATCCTCTGCTTTTCCTGCTCATCCCAGGGAAATCATGCCAACTACTATGATGGCTACCAGGCCCAGCCTCTTGCCACAAGGAGCTCTCCAAGGCCTAATCAACCGCCCAAAGCCAAGAGTGAGTTCAACTCCTACAGCCTGACAGGGTATGTCTGAAGAACCTGGGGCCAGGGGGTGGCTGGGTCTGTGAAACCAGGGGACAGTGCCCCCAGGGGCACAGGAGAGGGACATTGCCACTGGATCATGTGAGAAGGTGCTGCTGAGGATAGACTGACTTTGGCTATTCGATGGAGCAAAAGGCAGACATGGGAGCTGGTATGGCAGCATGCAGGTTGAATTGCCAAGTATACTCGCCAAGCCAGCCTATATCCTTCACCTTTTCCCCCACCCCAAGTCCTCAACCTCAAACTCCAAATCCCACTCCCTACCTTTGACCAGGCCCCAGAGGCTCCTTCCTATATTTTGGTTTATGTGGAAATCCATCCCCAAACCTACTAATCACATCCCACTGACTGACCCTCTCTGTGATCAAAGATGTCTCTCTGGCTGGCTTTTAGCTCATTGCTGGGGGATAGAGGGAAGAAGGAATGGTGGCTTATATGGGCATCGCTCTAACCTCCTTCTCAAACCACCTTCCAAAGAAACTGATTGGTCAGCAATGAGCCCTGGAGCCTCCAACCCACTCCTGTTATAACTCCAGAGTGTCCAGGCTGGTTTGTGCATGAACTGAAAGAAGGCCATCCTATGGTGTCCAGGGAATGGAAAGCAACTGGGTGCAGGATGGGAGGAAAGGAAAGCAGCCTGGAACCAAAAGCCAGAACCATTTTCCCAGGGCACTTCCCAGAATTCCTTCACATATGTGTGTTAAGGATCAAGCCCATAGCTAGAGGGAAGGACAAGGAAAAAAGATATGGTGGAAAGTTCAAGGCAGCTGCTAACTTTGACTCCACTGAGGAACTGCTTCAGAAACTGCAGTTTCAAATTTCACCAAAGACTCTGCCTCCCTCTGGGGCACCTGACCTGGCTTCCTGTCTAAACCACAAGGCTAAGGGCCATAGACAATGGTTTCCTGAGGAACAATAAACCAGTTTTTCAAGAACTGGTCCTTGGCTGGGAGATGACAACAGGAAAGCTGTGGGAGACTGAGCAAGACACTACTTCTTGACCCTGGCCAAAAAAGAATAAGAATTTTGGTATCTAAGAAATTGGTTGGACATGTGTGGTAACTCCACTGGGTATTTCTACTGTGCCAAAAAGAGGCAGCCTCCCAGAAAGTCTTCAGACCTAACAGAAAATCAGCCCAAAGGGCTGAGACCAGCCCCCTGCATGGGGTCTGCTCACAGAGCACTATAGAGCCTCTGAAAGAACCCAACACCAGGTGGGTCCTTTGTCACCCTTCCTATCCTCCTCACCATCCATCAGAAGATAATCCCAAAGAAACTCAAATGCTGCAGTGTGGAACATATATGCCCAAGGTGTTGTGACCATGATCTGAATGAGAACTGGGATTGCAGTTGAGGCACAAGTGTATAAAATGGTTCCCAGGCAGACAGTTCCACATCCAAGCTTCTGAGAATGCTCCAATTCTCCTGGAGTTGGAGTTGGTGGGGGGTCATAAACTGGAGACATTTTTCCTCACCAGTTTGCTATGACCACCTTTGGAAGAAATCCAGTACACCTCCCCAAATCTCAGTGCCAGCAAAAGGAGCCCATTAATGGTCTGTAACATGCTTTCATGTTTTCACCTTCTTACTATGTTCAAGTTGTTCACTGACCTGGAAGTCCTCTTCTGATAGCCAAGTCCTCCCCATGCTTGGAGAACTTGCTCAGCACCACCTCTTTCATTGAGCCTTCTCTGACCACTCCATCCCTCTCTTTCCCCTCCTTCCTTCAACCCCCAATGTACAAATTGCTTCTTGATGCTCATCATTCACAATTTCTGGTTGTTAGTTTTGTGTGTGTGTGTGTGTGTGTGTGTGTGTTTGTGTGTTTATGTGTGTGTGTATCTGATCTCAAAAGCACATTGTAAACACTTGTAGCTATATCTTAGACCTCTTTGTACACCCCAGACTATGTGTAACAGTGCTGGGCACACAATAGGTGATCAATAAACACTTTTTGATTGAGTAACTGTTTTATTGATTAAAAGGGATCCAAACTGGGTACATGTGACTAGAAGAAATTGGGGCAAGGGGTGGGGAGGGTGGAAGCTGGACTTTGTCCCTGAGGTTAGATAGAAAATTCCATATTTTTACTGGAAATAATTAGAAAATATGACAATGCCCCTCACCAAGGAAACTAACCATCTTGGCCAGAGCTGCTGCCTTTTTGGAACAGTTATTTCATTTAAGTTATCTACTAAATGGCTATGTACTTATTCCTTTCATTCTTTTAAAAAATATTTATTTAGTTTTTTTTGTTGTTTTTAAAGAGAGAGAGAGGAGAGAGAGAGAGAGAGAGAGAGAGAGAGAGAGAGAGAGAGAGAGAGAGAGAGAATTTTTTAATATTTATTTTTTTAGTTTTCGGCAGACACAACATCTTTGTTTGTATGTGGTGCTGAGGATTGAACCCGGGCCACACGCATGCCAGGTGAGCACGCTACCACTTGAGCCACATCCCCAGCCCTATTTATTTAGTTTTTGATGGACTTTTATCTTATTCATTTATTTATATGCAGTGTTGAGAATCGAACCCAGTGTGTCACACACGTGAGGCACGCACTCTACCATTGAGCCATAACCCCAGCCCCTTCCTTTCATTCTTTTAACCACCATTATGAAGAGGATGAAATAGATCTCACAATCTCCATTTGGCAGAGGGGAAAAATAAGGCCGACACAGGTATAAAAATTTTCCCAGGTCCACACAGCTAGTGTTAGTGCCCCAGTCTCCTAATTCCCAAAATAAGACCCTGCTGATCCAACAGTATTCAGGGCCAATAGAAAGAGCCTAACAACTGTCTCCAAGGAGCCTGAAGAAAATAACTTAAAGCTAGCAAGGTAACAATGGGGGTATGAATACTCTCTTAGTCTCCCATGAGGGTGATCTTGAAAAGCAGGACTTCATCAGGTATGGAAATTCCCCTCCTGCCATGCTGGCCAACTGGCCAAGCTGGGCTCAACTAATTGTCCCACCAAGGAAATGCCAGATTTATGTTTCAATAAGACACAGCATCTCAGTTCCAATTACCCTAAATATGGGAAGTATGGGAATCTAGGAGGCCATTCAGCCTCTTTGGGAATTAACCAAGCCTAATTCATAAGGGTGTTGTTAACTAGGACAGCATTGATAATAATGGGGCTCTTGAGATTTAGCTTAACTAGACCCTGAACCTAGGGGTCCTCAGCTCATAGGAGCCTATTATGGCACTACCCTTGCACTTCTTAAGTGGGACTTTTTGTTGCAAAGGCTAGAACCACAACATTCAAGCCTATTTAGAGGGAATGGAAGCAGGTGGGAATACGGGGAGAGGGAGAGATCTTTGGAGAAAAGCTTAAGAAGTCATGTTTTTGGTCTGGCACCAGGAATCCCAAAGTACATGATTAGGGTTCATAAGAGGTTGAAAGAAGGGGTTGCCTTATTGACTCTGCTGAGCTGTGTGGGCAGCAGTCTGGTAAGGGGCTCTAATGACCCTTCACTGGCAACCAAAGCACCTTCAGAGCTACCAACTTCACTGCATCCTTCAAATACCTCAGCAAAGTAGATCTCTCACAGGAGACAAAATGGAGGTCTAGAGAGTGAATAAAATCGCTCAAGCTACAGAATGGTGTTAGTGCCCCATCTGAATATAAGCTTGGAAACTCCTTCCATGGCATTAGGATCTGAGATTCCAGTCTCAGAAGGTGTTTGAGAGCCTTTTGCTCTTCAAATTCTTGCAGATTCCCTATACCTGTCCACTTCTGGAATAGAAGGGTTTGTGAGGGAAAAAGGGCATAGAGCTTCCCTTTGTCTTAGTGTGGGGTTGGACTGGGGGTTCCTGCGACCTTTCTTAATCTGGGAAATTTTGGGCTGGGGATGTGGCTCAAGTGGTAGCGCGCTCGCCTGGCATGCATGCGGCCCGGGTTCGATCCTCAGCACCACATACCAACAAAGATGTTGTGTCCGCCGAGAACTAAAAAACAAATATTAAAAAAAAAAATCTCTCTCTCAAAAAAAAGATCACATTCTTAAAAAAAAAATCTGGGAAATTTCAATAGAAGAAAATAGAATTTCATCATCAACTAGAAAAACCAGGGCAGACCTGACAGAGCCACTGATCCCCTTGGCTGGTTGAATAAGAAAAGCCTTGCTCTAAATAGTTTCCTAGAAATCTTCCCAAGTCTGGGCCCAAGTTGACCAGCTATCAGCTAACACCATTACCTTCCATTATAAAGTAATTTAGATAAACCATAGACCTGGAGGTATAGTGAAGGTCATTGTGTTTATTCCCCTACCTCATGGCTCAACCCTTGCACAAGGACAGATGTTTCTGACTTCCATTCTTCTGATAATAGTGTGACTCATTTTTTCTCTCCCTTGGGGCCCTAGTGACCCATGGCTACGTGATCATTAATGGAGCTCGGGAGACTGAAACTGGATTCCTAGTGGAAAGGCAAGCTCCAACTTTTTGAGAGACCTTCGGCCGGCCAAATAGCCACTCAGTCAGCCCTTTAGCCAGACAGTCAGCCAGCCCACACAAACTGAACTCTTCCTTTGTGTTAGGCAATGTGCTAAGAGCTGTGAGGGTGATAAACGATGTAAATTCTGCCTTCTGTACATGTACAAACATATAACAAAAAATCTCACCATTATGTATAATTATAGTGCACCAATACATAATATGGTAAAAAAAAAAAGTCTGCCTTAGATGATTTGACAGCTGATCTAGGGGAGAAAAGTCATGCACATCTGACTACTAAAGGCAGAATTAACATACCAATCTGATTTTTGTTGGTGTGTGTGTGTGTGTGTGTGTGTGTGTGTGTGTGTGTATTTTGTGGTGTTGGAGATTGAACCCAGGGCCTCAAGCTTGCTAGGCAAGTGTTGTACCACTGAGTTACATCCCCAGTACTACAAGGCTGGATATAGATGCTCTTAGGAGAGATAGGAACAAAGTGATTCAAAATAGAGGTGTCAGGGGCTAAGAAAAATATTTACGTATGTTTCCTTAAATTCCAATCCATATGAAATGAGTGCCTGGCATTAATTGAGGTTTGGGGGGAAGGCTGATTAGAAGAAACTGCTTCCTGCAGCTGAAGAACTATGGGAAATTGACAAATAGGGTGAATAGGAGTGCTAAGGAGCTAACAGGGATATATCACACAAATAAGCTGTTAATTGCCCTTTGGGAGTTATAAGACCCCTAAAGGACTTTAAGAAAGGGAGTGATTCTGAGGCTCAGCTTCACCTTCCTCATATCCTTTCCTTGGGAAGTTCTGTGAAAATTGGTGGGGCAGCAGAAGCAGTGCCCAACCAAGTAGCTTGGGGCCTTTTGGCTCTGAACCAGAGGAGAAACATGGGTATAGGAGGAGGAGAGGAGAGAGTAGGGGCCCAGTGCTAAAGGCAGGCTAACGAGGTCTAACAGGGTCAAATGTTCCCTCCCACTCAGCCCTGGGCCTATGCACAGGGGAGTCTTTCATGCCTGTAGCTGCCCACTCCAGGACACAGAGGCCCCAGGCTGGGAAGTACATGTGCTCCTCCTCAGGTGGCTGAAGCCTGGCCTTGGCCCAGCCTGATCTCCCTGCCTAAGCGGCTACTGGCTTTGATGAGACATTCTGTTATCTCAACAGCGAAAGGAACCACAAACAGGAAATCCAGCAGTTATCACTCTCTTCTTCCCTATGTTGAGGCTCACTGTATGTGATATGATCAGTGATAAAAGATTAACAAGCTGTTATCAGGTACGGTGATATAGAGACTGTAATCCGACTACCCACCTCCTACCCACAACCCACCACTTTCCTGGGAATTGTACTTAGGAATTCCTAGCTAACTCTCACCTATAATTCTATTCTATAGACTTCATTGCTCCAGAAGACAAGCAACAGTGTCTTAGGGCTTGACAAAACTGGAGGTCAACATGTAAGGGCACATCATAAGGTCCCTTTTAGGAGAAAGCTACTGATTTCCTGTCATTCCTTAAGTCTCATTCCTCCAGAAAGACACCCATTTCACAAGTCATGTCCTAGGAGGGCTTTGAAAACTTTCAGTTTGCAAACACTCATGACTGTGTGGAGATAACACTGAGAATACTCACATGCTTTAAAAAAGATAATAAGGAGTATGATGTGATGTGAAATTAGATGTCAGATGAGTACTGGTATTATGGTAAGCAATCCAGCATTTCAGTGGTAGCTCCTGTTGTCCAATAGCACTTTCAGACTTTTTCCAGACTTTTTGGTGGTTGTTTGGGAGAAAGGATAGTCACACAAAAAGAACAAAGAGAAGATGCTCATTGCAGCTTCCTCTAAGCCTGTTTATTCTGGAATTACCCAGTGGGATGCAAGAGAATTGATCTGTATCCCCCACATGGGATGATACTGTGAAGACTTCCTTGGTTTAAAAGCAGTAAAGGACTCAGTTTAAAACTCAAGTGTATTTACTGGGAAAAGAAAAACCTTCAGCCACATACCTGAATTTATATTAGTTTATCATTTTAGCCTTAAAAGAAATCAGAAAAGATGAGTCTAGTGAGTTTAAAAACTAGAACAGCAATTCAGCTACAACACACACTGGAATTTGGAGAAGGAGGGGATTTTTCTAAGTTACATATGCATCCTTCAACTAAATAATTCAACAGTTTCAAAGATGGGGAAGTAAAAATCAAGAAAAAGTCAGACAGGATGAGAAGATGGTGACATCCTCCTATTTGCAATTCTAGAGGCATCTCATGGTTAATTTTACTCCTCTGTGTGTAATAATAAACCAATATGTTCTCAAGTGTCACTTTCTCACTCCCCAAGAGACTTGCCCAACTCAGCACTGTCTGGGGAGGGGGGTTCAAAGGAGCCAGTGAGAACACCCACGGGCAGAGGCCAACAAGTCCAAGACCTCCTGGAGTGTAAGAATAGGATCTTGATGACTGTTTTGATATCAGGAAAGCTGCCAAGCAACAGCCCAGAGTGAAAAACCCAGTCAAGAGGAAATGAATTTCCACGTTGTTGTTTGGAGGGATATTCGTTACATAAGTGAACAATTTCCTGATCATGAGGGCAGTTAAACATTGTGTGGGATTATGGAATGCTCTTCCTTGGAAATTCCTATCAGTGTGGGCTGGCTTTAGCATTTTCCTATCAAAAAGAATACTCATTGTATGGTGTAATTGGCAAAGAGCTTGGACTCTGGAATCAGACAAACCTGGATTTTACCTTAACACTATAGGAAAGCTACTTCAATTCTCTACACTTCAGTTTCCTCATCTGTAAAATAGGAATAATACCTGCCTCTTGATATGGTAATGGGAAATGGTTAACTGTTTTTATCTAAGCATACTGGGAACCTAAAGGGGATGGTGCCAATCATATCAAATTGTGTTTATCTTGGATGTGGGGGCAGATGGTAAAGTGTATTTTTTACCATGGTTCTGAATCTACATTTAGTATGGAAAGTCTTTCCCAGGCCAAAATGTCTCAAGATTCTTCTCTGAAGTCTGAATACCCTAAAGACCTTGGATAGGCTTCTACTGTTAAGATTCTATTAACAGAAGCCAGGGGGAAAAGCAGACTTGAGAAGTTGGAGGGAAAACAGCCTGTGATGGCTCTTTTACCCTCATCAAAATCTATTAAGAATCTGGGGTGGAACAGAATCATGATTCACCATACCCCAGAGCTAGAGAAAACTTCAGTTCAAAGGAACTGCAGAGTGGGGTTAATTTTCTAAACTTAAGGACAACTGGAGAGATTCCAACAGTCACTTTCTTAATTTTTAGCCTCCAAAACATCCATTGTTAGGCAGATTCAGCCTACCCTACCTCTTGCCAGCATTTCCAAGTCCTTGGTTCATTCCGTTACTTATCCTCTAAATTGGATAATTCACTTTCTCAACTACTTATGAGTGCTCCCTGTGTTTATCTGTCATCTCGTGACTTTGTTTATACTTTTCTTATTCCTTATGGGGATAACTGGGAAACCCTCACCCAACGCCACTACCTTCCCAATTCTTCTGGATTTTCTGGGCCCATCTTGAAGACCAAACCTTTAGAGAACACTTTCCTCAGTTCCTGCCTAAAGTTATCTTGTCTGCCCCCAAGAACACAATGGGCAGATGTATGGAAGGCATTTGGCATGTAGAAAGCATCCAAAATATGTCCTATTTTATCTTAAAGTAGTTTGGGAATTTCTGGTGATTCACATAAAAACTTTGGGTTTATGGATGGAGGCAAGGAACAAAACAAATTTCATCTGCAGATTTTATTTTCCATTATAAAATGGGGTTGGGGTCAGGCACGGTGGTGCATGCCTGTAATCCCAGTGACTCAGGAGGCTGATACAGGAGGATTGCAAATTCAAGGCCAGTCTCAGCAACTTAGTGAGGCCCTGAGCAACTTAGTGAGACCCTTTCTCAAAATAAAAAATAAAAGGTGCTAGGGATGTAGCTTGGTGGCAATGCACCCTTGGGTTCAATCACCAGTGCCAAAAAAAAAAAAAAAAAATGGGGCTGGAGGCATAGCTCAGTGGTACCACATGTATTTAGCATTTACAAGGCCTGTTCAATCTCTGGCACTGAAAAAGAAAATGAATAATATTTATGTCTTACTTAATGACTGAAGTTTTCCTATGCCTAAGACTATCTCAGTTCTTCTTTCAATTACTTTGTTTATTATCCAAGCATGTGCTCTCACTTTTGATTCAGAATGTATGGTTCTCAAGTATCCTGTCAGCCTAATATAAATCATGATTTAGGGATGTCCTTTGTCATGAAACATAAGTCGTTTTTTGAGGCAATCACTTTTGGCTTAGCCTGAGCTCATATCCAGCATTCCTGAGCAGATCTCCATGCTTCACTCCTAATAGAGTATTACAGAAAGGGGTTTTAATTCATAGTATGGAATCCTGAAAGACATTTTGTCTTGAGATTGCCCTTGGGACTAAGAACCTGCCAATTATGCCTCAGCCTCTAAATTGTTAGCCCAGATAATTTACAATTACTGACCACAGGCAGCAAATCTTGCTGCCTCCTTGTGCCACAAAGTCTCTGGTCTAGGTCCCTTTCATCCAACCAATATATACTGACCTCTTAACATGTCCCTGGAACTTGTTTCCTTGAGACCTCTTCTGTCTGTTCTTTGCTTTTGTATAGCTCTTCTTTCTTCACTTGAAATAAACTAAGACAACTCTTGAAAATACTGAAGCCTCAGAATTTTTTTTCTCCTTTTAGTTCTTAGTCTCAAGATCTGGTCTCTATAGCCTTCTCCAGGGTTTATTCTATAGTCCTTAGCATTTAAAAATTGCCCAATAGAGAACGTCTTTTAGATAATATTCAGAAATGTTTGTAGTAAAGAACACCCATATTCCTTTCCTCCTTTGGCAGCCTTTCTAATTATTCACATCATAGATTAGCTAAAGAGAAACACTAGGCCACTCTGATCACTGCCCGCCCCCAATAACCTGAGCAATGCATTGTCTCAGTCTTTCAGAGTTTATTGCCCAGGATTGTTATCTACCTCACTCATGCTGTATTTATCCAACCCTGTCTATGAATGGGACACTGTTTTACATCCTTGGGGGACAGGGAGATATGAACAAAACACAGTTCCAATCAAACACTCATTTGTTAGCAATCATTTATTGATTACTATATCCCAGGTACTAAGATAAGAAGTAGAATACAGTGGTTGACAAAAACAGGCATAGCCCTGCCCATCATGCAACTTATCATTGAGGGAGTCATACAGGGATCATGTGTGTTGTGTTCACCACTGCATATCTTGCAGCACACAGTAGGTACTCAATAAATATTTGTTGAATCAAGGTATGTGACCAGATATATAATTATAAATTGCGAGCAATGATATGAGTTTGGGGAAAAAACAGGAAAAAATGAGAGAATAATAGAGAAAAAGAAAGGCCTGTCTGAGGAAGTGACATATCAAGACCCGAAGGATAAGGAATAGATAGCCTTGCCATGAATGGAGATACAAGTATTCTAGAAGGAACTGTTGGGGTAAAACATGTCTCAGGAGATGGAACAGTAAAGGTACAAGCTCTGAGGTATGCAAGAGCTTGACGTGCTTCAGTGGAAAGACCACAGTGAGCCAGGGTAAAAGTGGTGTAGGATAAAAGGATTCATGAAACAAAGTAAAAGAAGTAGACAGTGGTCTTAAAGGATGTTGTAAGGGGTTTGGATTTTATTCTAAGTGCAATGAGAAGTTGTTTAATGGCTTTAAACAGAGAAGTCATAAGATTTAATTTGCATTTTTTTAAAAGAGAGAGTGAGAGAGGAGAGAGAGAGAGAGAGAGAGAGAGAGAGAGAGAGAGAGAGAGAGCAAGCGAGCATTTTTTAATATTTATTTTTTAGTTCTCGGCGGACACAACATCTTTGTTGGTATGTGGTGCTGAGGATCGAACCCGGGCCGCACGCATGCCAGGCGAGTGCGCTACCGCTTGAGCCACATCCCCAGCCCTTAATTTGCATTTTTTAAAATCACATCTCTAGTGAAAATACAATTGTGGGAATAAGAGTGGACATAAGAACTCCTGTTATGAGCTGTTATAATCCATTGGAGATGGACTAAGTTAGCTATGATAAAATGAACAGTCAATATATACTTTGGAATAGAACTGACAGACTTGACAGACTGGATGTAGAGGATGAGAGAAGAAGAAAACTAAGGATGACTTCCAGTTTTCCAGTTTAAGCAACTGGGTGGGAGGAGGTGCCATTTTCTAAGACAAGGAAAACTGTGGAGGAAAGAACAGTCCTGGGGTATATCACTGTTCATTTTTAACATGTTTTATTTGAAGTATCTATGAGATATGTAAGTGTAAATGTCAAATAGGCAGTTTAATATTTGAATCTGGAGCTATCTAATATGAAGACTAGACAAGGAAATTTGAGGTAAGAGCCTAATAAGTGACATAAAACTTAAATATTCAAAGGGAAATGTCATGTCTAACTTGGTTAATCAAAGCAATTTTTAGAAAAAAAAATGGCATTTGAGCCAAAATAAAGATGATGAGGAAGAACACTCTAGGTAAAAGGGAATGGAATAGCAAAGGTAGAACAGGAGAGAATCTTAAGGCATGTTTAGAAACTGAAAGAGTTCACTTTGGATGGAATATATTGTGTGTTCGGAATGTTGGAAAATAAGTCTAGAGAGAGTGGTTGAAGCCAGGTCACAAATGGTTTTGAGCACCATGCTAAGGAACTGGTATTGCATTCAGTGGGCAACTGTCAGCACTAGCAAATCTTTGAACAGAGGCATGACATGATAAAATTGTTAAAAGCCATTTAATATATTGAATAGGGTGGACTAAGTGAGAACAGGAAGCAAGGTAGGCCAGTTAAGAATCTATTTAAATTATCAAGGCATGAGATAATAAAGGCCTAAATGTTAACATGGAAATGGAAAGTTCAAAGGCAAATGTGAGAGATATTTGAAAGAAAGATTATGATCATGTTAACCTAACCTTTTCAATGTCTTTGCTTCCACACTAGATAACGGACTCTAGAGTAAGGTTGTAAAACAAGTTCCAATTTCTCCACGGTGGTATTTAGAACTCATACTGGTATGGTTTCATAGTAAACAGGTAACACTTCATATTGTTGAAGTGAATGGACTCACACAGATAACTGTTGCCAGGGGGGGGAAAAAAAACAACGTGGTGGGGTCAAGACCATGGGCTTTCAGGGAATGGGCCAGGGAGTAAACTGAAAGCAAGTACTAGTAAAGATGAGTTAAATTTTCCATCATTTTCCTTTTAAAGTTCAATTGCCGGTCCTCCTTCCTACTCGGCCCCTCACTTGTACAATGAACACAAAGTTTGAACCTTCAACAATCTGAACTTTTCCTTCTACCAGATTCCCATTCATATTATTCATAACTGTACGAAGTCTTATGCCCTCTCAGCCCCCAAATGACAAGCAAATATCACTGAAAAAATGGCTTAATATGCTCCCTATCCCTCAGTAATATTTACACTTAGATAAAATGAGACCTTGACTATCATGATCCAAATATCCAACATAAAAACTAATCATGTGGCAAGCTAAGGTGAGGTGAGGTGATATGGCAGTGGCCAGGGATATCTTTAAGTACTTGTTCTAATGGTGAAGCCTGGTTCTGGCCTCCTCCTTTCTCCTGCAATCTCGCAGGACTATCTTTAATGGGCTTCCTTTCAAATGAGGTAAAATATGTTTGTAAGTCTTCTGAAGTAACTCTGCAGAAGAGAAACAGAAAGAGTATCCAAAGTATTTTGTCTAGCTAATACTTTTTGCCACTGCTTGAGCCTACCTTGCTTTTATATTTCTATACGTCCTATTTTTCACTGTTGATATATATTTTTTGATGCTGGGGATCAAACCCAGGGCCTCATGCATGCTAGGCAAGCACTCTACCACTGAGCCACAACCCTACTCCTTGATGTTTTTATATGTTCTTTGTTCAATGTCTTTTGATGAGCACCTGGAACTCTTTGGAGACTATGCACTATATAAATATAATAAAGCAATGAATGAATAAAACATTTCAATTTACATGAGTATAAGCTTTACTATTTCTAATACTATGAGGTCTATCCCTCACTCAGGATACCCTGAAGGATATATAGGTATATTCTGAGAGACATCAGATAGATCTCCCTACTGTAAAATACTTCTCCCTATAACTGAAAATCTTCAAGTTGGTGATTTATACATTTAAAATTGATGAATGTTGAAGATCTGTTTTTTAATATTCCTAATTAAAAAGCAAATACCATAGTGGATGGGAAAGTGGGTAGGTAGATGGGTCATGATTTAATCTCAGTTCCCTTTACATTAACCTACCACTCCTACCTAAAACAATTTTCCCATTCTGAATTTTCTGTGTCTTTGTTCATGCGTGCTGTTCTTCCAGAGGTAATGCTAAATTTAACCTAAGTAATAAATGGAATATTACATATAGCTTCACAGTCTCTCATTTGATACCCAAATCCAAGTCTAATTGTTCTTTAAAAAATAATTCATTTTTTCAAATGTAAGAATATCAAGTTTATTATAGAAAATTTGAAAAAGGCAGGAAGATAGGAAGAAGAAAAAATTATCAACCATAATCCTACCACCTAAAGAACAACACATGTTAACAGTATGGCCATGCTCATTCTTTAAACCTTAGTTTAGGTCCCATTTCTGGTGTGATGCTTTTCTTGAGCTCCCTTCCCCTATTTCTATGTTGTGTTTTTACCACTAACTTGTATAAACCATATAATTCTGTGGATAATTAGGTAACTTGGTGTCTTGTTAGAACCTTAGTAGGCTGAAACCATGAGTACTTCATAATTCATCAAGAAGCACCAGGTATGTCGGACCTAGTATTTACTGACTGACCAAAACAAGTATGAACCATTTCAGAAAGGATATAAAATAGGCCAAGTAAAAAAGCTTTCTGATCACCTAGCTTGGTGACTCTTGCTTTTCTGTTCCTGGAACCTTGAAAGTCTATTTAATTGGTTTCTCTGTCTACACCATAACTGAGTAAGCAGCAGACTGATTAAGATCCAGGATTTACTCAAAGATTCTCTACATATGGCATAAAGGAGACAGAGAGAGAGAGAAAGAAGTTTTTTTGTGTGTGTGTTTGGGAGGAAGGGAAAAAGAGGAGAGAGGGAAGGCAAGAGAAGAATAGAGAAGTATAGGAAAGAGTATATATAGTACACAGGCTGAAAAGAAAAGAATATATATAGTCTGGTGCTCAATCCAGTATGTGATTTGCCTCCAGCACTGTGTACAGGATCCCATCCACTTGTTCTGAGTCATACCCGATCTCACGAAGCTCCAAGTGAGGGAGGACAGAAGTAAGAAGATAGCTGACGTGGATACGCAGTCGCGTAAGCTTTGCCAAAGCCCTGTATGATAGAGTGAGGGGGCAGGAGAAGAGATGACATGAAGTCATTAGCCAACATAATAAAATGAAGTCCCTTCAAAATGGGCCTACATTCTCAACAATTATGTTTCCATTAGCTAAAAAGAAAGAAGAAAGCACAATGCCACCAAACACATGGAAATTGGAGCTGAGGCTTTCTAAGAAGTAATTATCCAATCCTTGGTGGCCTATGAATTAAGGCTTCCTCCCTTGTCTATGACCATTAACTGGGGGTCCTAAGAGATGCTTCCCATTAGCACTCACAAGCTCATAACTAAACCCTAGTAATTAACCTTTCTAGGTCATCTCCCTCTGGGGTCCGGTAGGAGACCTGAGCCTTCCGTAGCACTTCCAGGTGTGTCTCTGTCTCCTTCAATTTCTCTTGTAATTCTTGCTTTTCCTCTTTGGTTCTTTCCAGTTCAGCTTTCAGAATCTGGAATTCAGCTTGGCGATAACCCATGTGTTTCTTGCTCCAGTATAATCCTTCTGTCTCCTGGGTACTATAGGTCACCAATTCATGTTGAACTTTCTTGAATTCAGAATGCCAGTGATTCCTCTCCTGTTCCAGCTCCTCCACCTGAAGTCCAAGAAAAAAATTCAATGAGCCCACATACTACTGAAACCTTAATAGAGTGCCCAAAATTGTTCTTACTATCTTTACCCTGTGATTCCATTATACATATTCCTCTAATTATAGAAATTTCTTTTCAACCCTAAAATATGGAAGGGAAGCCCATTAGGGCTCACTTAATCTGAAACATACCACAGAATGGTTCATTGACATATTTTGTTTAAAGGCCTCAGAACGTGAAACCATCAGAGCACCAACACCCCATACCCTTGATTACAGTGAGCTCTAATTCCTAGTGGTAAGATGTTGCCCAAACCTTTTGCTGGAACAAATTTCTTTCAGCCAAAACACGTTCCAATTTTTCTGTGGTTCTTTTCAATTCTTCCAGTTCTCTCTGGTTCTTCATCTTTGGTGTGTTACGACCTCCACTCTCCTCATAGCCCCTTCCCTTCTCCCCAATGGCTGCAGCAGAGGCCACAGAAGAATAAGGCACTGGGTTCCAGGATTCAACAGTTTTTCTTCTCTCAGCAAGCTCCTCTCTGTTAAAAGGGATTAGCTGAATGGGGGCCCCTGAATCTCTAACACCTTTTGCAACACCAACAACAGCTACAAAAGGTCCCTTGTTCACTTCTTCTTTGTTTATGTTTGTGCTACCTCTATTGGATTCTCCTCTATTGGATTCTTCTGCTACCAATCTTGGCATCTGATCTTCTAATTCTTCAGGAAGCAGGGACCCTTGGCGTTGGTCTTGGGCCCCTGGATATAGAACTGATGCTTCCCTATTCTGTCCTGTATTCTTGTTTGCTTCTGGGTATTCTGGGAAAAGGCATGGTGGTGTACTTCTCTCAGAACTTGATTTATCATGGCTGTTCTCCCCTTCTGCGTAGGCAACAGCTGCCTCTACCCTCCTATAAGATCCAGGCATGGAATAATCCAGAGGCGATGTTGGCATCTCATTCTGGAGCCTTCTTCGTTTTTCCACAGGTTCCTCACCTAGAATCCATTTGTACTTACTGCAAGAAGAGAAAATTTAATTGTAAGTGGTCACAATATATGTTAAGTATATTCTTATGCTATGGAGCCCCTCCTCAAATTTTCCATATTAAAACTGCCTTTAGATGTCACTCACCGATTCTTTCATAAGAGAAATATATCTGGTAAACTACGGTTAAATCATTAAACTATGGGTTAGCAGTTATATTCCCCTTTTCTTTATAAAATCACCCAGCCTCATGTATGTCATTAGAGTAACAACAACCAAAAAAAAAAAAAAAAAAAAAACCAGACCAGTATAGCAACTTTACCTATAAGCCTCAATCCCTTCATTCATGCAACCAGCTGAGTTAGTAACTGGTTTTAAGGGAGAGGTGAAGTTGAAAGGTTTAAAAGGTTAACATCTGAATAAAACAGGACTAGGATTAACTTGGTAAAAATTCTAAAAATTGATTTGAAACCAGCCTGACTTAGAAGTTCCCTAAATGCAAGTAAAGGAAGACAAACAAAAAATATACACACAAAATACCCTAACAGAAGAATGGACTTAAAAGGTCATAAAAATCTACTGGTATATGCAGAGAATAAAACAAGCTTGTTAATTTTAAAGTGCCACAAAACCTTCCAGTATCAAAGACTTATGCACATTTTTTATATTGCAATAGAACACTATACGATTGTTTTGCTAGCCAAGGGAATTATGGCTATTGCCCATTATTCACTTGTAAAAGTTAATTAAAACACAAGGCACTAGTCAGAAACAAAGAAAGTGAATTATCCAGTTCTAGTCATTTCCCCATTGTGACAAAAAACTCCCCTTGGTCAGGCACAAATAGGCACTCCCTTAGTTTTTCAGAGAAGCCCAGGATGACAGCCTCAAATCGCCTTTCATTTTTGGCTTCCATAAGCACTATTGGTTAAAGCAAAACAACTGGTGCTAGAGAAATCCACAGGCAATTTTATATCATTCAGCAGGATGGGAACCCCACTGTCGTCCTTATAATTATCCTCTTTCCAATAAACAAAAAAATTCAAGGTAAAATCAACTTTTAATTTTTTGGTACCAGGAATTGAACTCAGGGGCACTCAACCACTGAGTCATCCCCAGCCCTATTTTGTATTTTATTTAGAGACAGGGTCTCACTGAGTTGCTTAGCACCTCACTGTTGCTGAGGCTGGCTTTAAACTTGCGATCCTCCTGTCTCAGCCTCCCAAGCCACTGGGATTACAGGAGTGTGCCAATGCACCTGGCCTTCAACTTTCAAACTTCTAATGAGAAAGAATCAGGCATATTATTTGCCACATCATAGTACTTCAAGGTTGCCCACATATCTGTAATTTCTTAGAACATCTGTAAGACATCCTAAACCTTAGCTTCTTTTGATGCCCTGTATGTTCTTCAGATAAAAACTGGCTTGCCATCTCAATAGGCCTGTGTTGGCCTTAAAGGAAGAGCAAAAGAATTTAGGGGCTATGTAAGAACAAATGCACCCATATTTAAATACGTATAAGGGCTACTAGAGATGGTCCATTTAGCTCTGGTACTGAGTAAGACAATAAAACAATCAGTTGGCATGAAAGAAGGAAATGCATATGTAATAGCAGATAGCATTAACTAAGTTTTATGAAAGGCAATAAAAGTCATATTATTTGCCTTATCTTCATTTTTCCACCTTTAAGGGTTCTGTCCTTAACTATTGTTTCTTCTGACCCTGCATTCCTTCTTGGTAACCCCATACAACCTCTGGGCAATAACTTCCACCTTCTCTCAAGTTTTGAGATCTAGTATTGGATTTTCAACTGCCCATCCCATGTTTTTTTTTTTCCCCTGGATGTTCCATAGGTATCTTAGTATATATAAATTTGACTTTTCATGTTTACCTTCAAATCTGCTCCTTCTCCTGTTTCCTATTTGTGTTACCACCATCAGATCGTAATTTTTACAGAATTTTATAGTTATTTATTTATTTATTTATTTTAAAGAGAGGGAGAGAGAAAGAGAGAGAGAAAGAGAGAGAGAGAGAGAGAGAGAGAGAGAGAGAGCGAGAGAGAGAGAGAGAATTTTTCAACATTTATTTTTTAGTTTTCGGTGGACACAACATCTTTGTTTGTATGTGGTTCTGAGGATCGAACCCGGGCCGCATGCATGCCAGGCCAGTGCACCACCACTTGAGCCACATCCCCAGCCCCTTTATAGTCATTTATAAACTATCAAACTCTTATTGTTTCTCCTGGTCTATTGCAATAACTTCTTCTGGTCTCTGGTTTCCCTTTCTTTCACTTCTAGATCACCTACTGCCATGTTAATCTTCCTAAAGCATTGCTCTGATTATGTCACCTCCCTATTTAAAACCCTTATTTTTGGCTTTCTACAACATAAATGCTCTAATGTCTTAGCTTGGCATTGGCCTCTGTGACAAAAAATAGGAAACATTATTCAGCACTTTGTGCCAGAATATACATGTTCAACATGTATATTCTCATCTAAATCATCTCCCAATAACCTTGAGGTAAATGGTATTACTATCTCAATTGTTTTTTTTTTTTTAAGCAAATGCATTGGAAGAGGTCAAATAATTTTCTGAAGTTAGCTAGTAAGTAATAGAGCTAGAACACAATTTGGCCCTAACTTCATCTCCCATTACCCGCTTTACAAACACCAGCCAAAATGAAAGCCCATGGTTTTTCTTATGCTGCTCCTTTTTTTTTTTAAAGGGAGAGTGAGAGAGAGAGAGAGAATTTTTTAATATTTATTTTTTAGTTATTGGCAGACACAACATCTTTGTTTGTATGTGGCGCTGAGGATCGAACCCGCGCATGCCAGGTGAGCACACTACCGCTTGAGCCACATCCCCAGCCCATGCTGCTCCTTTTGATAAGAATGCCTTTGTCCTTCCTAACACTGCATATCTAAAAGCAGTTTAAATGCTACTTCTGAATTCCTATAAAACTTTTTAGTGCTCTCTTATAATATGTATTGATCACTGTATAATGTGTATGTGTGCATGTATGTATGTCTTAGGTACCCTACTAAAATATCAAGGCATAACACCCTTGACTAAGGGAAATTAACAAAGTATGCCAGACACAGACAAGGGGGAAAAAAAACATTTCATGTAAGTGGCCAACAAGAAAGAACTGTTACATAAATGAAAGAAAAATAATTGGATTTTATTTATTGCTTCTATACTTGTCTGGAAAGTCTGGCTCTTCCCTCTAAGAATTGATTCTCATTCTAGACTTATATTCACTCATTTAGGAAAGATTAATTAGGGATTTTATATGCTAGGAATTCTTCTCCAACTGTGTGGTTTCTTCTCATTTTATTTCTTATTTTTGTCATATTCAACAATGTCACTTTATATATACATTTTAGTAATTTACTCTTTGAAGTATTTTACATTTTTTGACAAAATATACATATACTATGCTTCTATTCCTTTAAAATGTTTTCTGAGAGGTTTCTATATTTGACCACTATCATTTTAGAATTTCACTAACCAAGGGAGAGATGCTAAATTCAAATTAGGATATTTTATTTTTAAAATTCACTCATTCCACATTTTCTACTATGCTTAAGGCACAATGATAGTTAAGAATAAGGACCAAAAACCTGTCTTCTTTATAGTGCATATACTTATACTCAAGATTAAACATTTTAACCTCTTTATTGAGATATAAAGGCCATAAATCCACCCATTTAAAGTGTACAATTCAATGGCTTTAGTATATTCAGAGTTGTGTAATCTAAGTTTAGAAAATTTATATCATCCCAAGAGAAACCTCCATGCATTAGTAGTCACTCTCCATACTTCCACCTACTTCTCAGCAACCACTAATCTAATTTCAGTCTCTATATATCTGGAATAGCAAACTGATTCTAGGCACTTCATATAAATATTGTTTTGAGATTGGGTATTACTATATTGCCCAGGTTGGCCTTGAAATTGTGAGCTCAACTGATCCTACTATATCAGCTTCCCAAGTAGGAGACTACGAGTATGCATCACCATACCCAGCTTCTTGTGGTCTTTGGTTCATTTTTATTTTCAGTTTTTTTTTTTTTTTTAATAATGCTGGGATTCAAACCTAGGGCCTTGCATGTTAGGCAAACACTCATACTGAGCTACATCTCCAGCCCCTTTTATGGTTTTTGCAATTGTCTTCTTTCACTCAGTGTTTTCAAGGTTCATATATGTTACAGCTAGTATCAATATTTCATTGCTGCTATGTTGTGGATAACGTTTGAGTGGGTCTTCTAAAGGTACACATGCTGAAATTTAATCTCCACTGTGAGATATTTAGAGGATGAAAACATAATTCAACTATAGTATTTAGAGGTAGAGTTTTAGGGAGCTGATTAGGATTAGAAAAGATAATTAGGGCCAAGCCCCCAGGATTAAATACAAGTGGCTACTCAAGAGAGAGATATCAGAGGATACAGATGTAGACAGACATGGGCACTAACCTGTCTCTTGCCATGTGAGGGCTTATAACACCTCAGGACTCTGTCAGAAAGATGGCCTTTACTAGAGCTGGTGTCATACTATTTCAATTTACAGCCTCTAGAACTGAGTTAAATAAATCAATTTTCTTTATAAAGTTACCCAGCCTCAGGTGTTTCATTCATTATAATAACCAAAAAACTATTATAATTCTTTTTATGGCTGAGTGATATTCTATTGTTTGGATATTAATCAATTCATCAGTTGACAGACATTTAAGTGGCTTCCTTTTTTTTTTTTTTTTTTTGGTACTGGGGACTGAACCCAGGTGAGGGTCTCATGGTAGAAAGTGGAAGAGCAAGCAGGCAAGGGCAAAGAGATTACATGGGTAAGAGCTATATCCCCAGTCCTATTTAAAAAATATATTTATTTTTTAGTTATAGGTGGGGACAATATTTTATTTTATTTTTCTATGTAGTGCTGAGGATTGAATCCAGTGCCTCACACATGCTAGGTGAATGCTCTACCACTGAGCCACAGCCCCAGCCCACATGCCCAGTCCTTTTTATTATTCTTTTTTTATTTTGAGACATGGTCTCACCAAATTTCCCAGGTTGGCCTTGAACTTCTGATCTTTCTGGCTCAACTTCCAACAGGGTCTCACTGAGTTTCACAGTGCCTCACTTCTGCTGAGGCTGGTTTTGAACTCATGATCCTCCTGCCTCAGCCTCCCAAGCCATTCAGATTATAGGCGTGAGCCACTATATCCAGCTTAGCTTTTTGTTTTCTATGTGTCATGTCTTCTTTGTTCTTCTGATCCTCCTTTATTGGTTCTCTTTTTATATTTTATGGATATTTTCTACTATAATATTTATAAATCCAACAATAGTATATTATTATTATTTTAGACAATGCTATATTTTTTGGAGAAAACCCAAAGAAGTAAGCAGAGAAAGTATATATTTATAGATTTTTTTTTTGTATTAGCCGTTTTTTTTAGGTTCTAGGAATTAAATCCAGGAATGTCCTACCATGAGCTATATTCCAGCCATTTTTATTTCATTTCATTTTTATTTTCAGACAAGGTCTTGCTAAATTGCTGTGCTGGGCTTTAACTTATAATCCTCTTGCCTCGGTCTCCCATGTTGCTGAGATTACAGGCATGTGTCCCCACACCTGGCTGTACCAGCATTTTTATTTATCACTTTTTTTGTTCTTTGATTTCTGACTATGGATCTGAATCAATATTTCATATTATTTTCTTATTCCAGTACAGCTTTGTTCCCATCCAACTCCTACATATTGTCATGGTCAAATATATTAATTTGTATGCCTTATAAGCCCAATGACAAAATGATACCTGCAATTATATAAAAATATGTATTGTTTAATGTAGTTATTCTTTAAACTAGTTAAGAATAGAAAGAGGAGAAATATGCCATTATAATGCCCTTTATAATTAATAATTTATAAATAACTTTTTAAAAAAAGTTACCTTTACCAGTACTCTTTGCTTTTTCACATGAATTCAGATTACAGTCTGGCATAAGTTTGCTTTCACCTTGGATAACTTCCTTTAGTATTTCTTATAAGAAAAGTCTTCTAGCAACAAATTACTTTCAGTTTTTGTTTACCTTGGACTACATTTATTTTATCTTCATTTCCTAATGCAAATTTTACTGGAATAAAAATTCTTGGTTGACAAGTCTTTATTTTTTTAGTTCTTGAATATGTCATCTTTCTTAGTCTGTTTTTTGTTGTTATAACAGAACACCTGAGATTGGATGACTTATAAATAAAAGGTTTATTTTTGTTCACAGTTCTGAAGGTTGCCAAGTGGTGGCCACATTTGGCTAGTTTCTGGGGAGGGTCTCATGATAAAAAGTGGAAGAGCAAGTAGGCAACAGCAAAGAGATTACATGGGTAAGATAGAAAGCAAGAAAAAACTTGAGGAAGCTGAACTCACTTTATAAATATCTACTTTGGTGACAACCAAACCATTCTCAAAAGAACTACATTAGGGCTGGGGCTGTAGCTCAATCTTGCCTAGCATCTGTGAGGCACTGGGTTCAATCTTTTAGCACCACATAAAAATAAACAAATAAAATAAAGGTATTCTGTCCATCTACAACTACAAAAAATATTTTAAAAAACCCATTAAGTTGTAAGAATTATATATTTTAAAAAAGAGAACTACATTAATCCCTTCATGAGTGCATTAACCCCATGACCACAAACATCTCTTAAAGGCTCCCAACCTCTCAATACCGTTACATTGGCAATTAAATATCAACATGAGTTTAGATGGGGATGAACAATTTCCAAACTATAGCAGCAACTCACTGCTTTCTCTCCATTGTTTCTGATGAGAAGTCAGCTCTTATTAAGGTTCTCTTGTATATGATGAATCATTTCATCTTTCTACTTTAGAGATTGTTTTTGCCTTTGCCTTTCAATATACTCACTATGATGTGTCTACCTGTTAATCTCTTTGCACTTATCCTATTTCAAATTTGTTGACCTTATATGTTATAGGTTAATGCTATTCATAAAATTTAGGGAGTTTTCAGCACTTTTGAAATGTTTTTCTACTTCTTTCCTTTTCTCTTTGTACTATTATGCACCTTTGATGCACATTTCTCTGAGGCTTTCTTCATTTTTTTCCTCTGTGTTCTTTAGATTGCATAGTTTATAACTGATCTCTTTAAACATATTGATTCTGTCTTCTTCCTACTCTAATGTACTTTGGAGAATTTTTCATTTCAGTTATTGTACTTTCCATTTCCATGTCCAGATTTTCATTTGGTTCTTTAAAAATAATTTCTGTCCCTTTACTGATATTATTTGATGAGACACTGCCATTATACCCTCATTGTTTAGATACTGTCTCCCTTAGTTCTTTGAACATATTTTAATGGCTGCTTTGAAGTGTTTGTCTGCTAAATTCAACATCTGGGTCTCTTCAAGAGCAGTTTTTATTGCCTGCTTTTCTTCCTATGTTCAGGTTATACTTTCCTGTTTCTTTGCATGTTTCATAAGTTTTGTTGATAATGGGACATTTTAGATAATATGTCATAGCAATTGTGGACTCTGATTCCTCCCTCCCACGGGGATTTCCATTGTTGCTGTTTGCCTGGTTTTTAATTTGGTAACTTGGTAGAACTGACTCCAAGAATTCTATCCCTTCAGTATAAAACCTCTGATATCCTTGATTTTATTCTTTAAAAAATACATTTATTTATTTCTATGTGGTGCTGAGGATCGAACCCAGCACCTCATATATGCTAGGCAAGTGCTCTACCACTGAGCCCCAGTCCCAGCACCTTGGTTTTATTCTTTTATCTGGAAATCTAGGGTTCATCCCTGGTCCTGCATAGGCTACTTATTGATCAAATGCTGTGTTTTTGTCCCCTTAACCAGTTAGATTTTTACCCCTTGCTATTGAATATGTGTGTGACTTGGAAGCTGCTATCAAAGTTCAATGAGTTCATGTTTCTGCACCACATTCACACAGATCCTTGTTCAGTCACACCTGAGAGAATATCGCCTTGAGCACATATAGTCTTTCAGGTTACCAGGGATGTATGTGATTTTATTTTTAAGCTTGGCTTCCTAGAAGTTGCCTCTGGGTCAGAGTTATTATTTTAATCATTGGTTGGTCCCAGGTAGTACTTAAGCCCCTATGCCAGTGAGGTTGTTTGATCTGTACACAGCTTGGGGACTAGTTTCAAGTCCACCTTATGTCCTGCTCTGATTGCTATCTTAGTGGATGCCAACTTGTGCTTATGAACAGCTTTCCTGACATATAGGATTGACTATGATCCCAGGAGAGCTCTTCTTGACTATCTTTCCCTGATTTTCTGTTACCTATTTTCTGATTATTTGGCCACTTTTTGGTTTTAATTTGTATCATGGACTTACGTGTGCCTACTTAATTGTTCTGAACCATGGTTTTTCAGTTTTGACAATGCCCTTAGGCACTGTCATAAAATTACAAAGTCAAATCCTTCAGGTAGAATTGTGGAGTTCATCCTGAAGGCCTGTCTCTCTTTAAGCAGAACCCCTGCAACACTATATAAAAGCTTGAGGCAGGCAGTGGCTTTTCCAGAGTGAAATTCCTTCTTTATGAATGGGCATTGGGTGGTGTTTTTGCTAGCTCTTAACAGTTTGAACCTCTGATCAAAGAGCAAGCTTGTGCTTGAGCTGTGAGGGGCCTAATATTATCATCCTTTTGTTCCCCTGTGACTGTCTCCACCCTACCAATGGGGACTGAGTGAGGAAGAAAAAGCTGAGTGGGAAAAGAAAGGTTAGTACTTCTGGGTCTACTTGTAATAGAGATTTTATAATACAGAACTGAGGAAGATGAAAAAAGTAAGAGGCCTGCCCCTCCCAGTTTAAACCATAGATTTAAACAGGGAGCTAAGGGAAGAGGGAGTCCCCATCTTTTATATCACACCCACCTGGATTAAAGCTCCCTTGAGTAGTTTCCATAAAGCTGGACTTGAAGGGGTTGGGGATGGGAGCAGGTCGTGGTTCAAATGCCATTGAATCTTGCTGTTCTTCCTGAGATTTAGTAGATTTTCTTGAATTAACATTTCTCTATTTGCTGTGTACCCCTGAACAATTTCCAGGAACTCTGAATTTTTGAAATAATTTTTACAAGTTAAAAAACTATTTGTTGGTGAGAGGATTCATTGTGCTCCTTACATCTCCATTCTAGAAGTTGTTCTCCCAGATTATATTTTATATGGCCTTTGAATCTTATTCATTTGACAAATTGTTCTTCTATTTATTTTTACGTTATTTTTTCAAATGTTTCTTTAAACATATTAGAATGCCTTTCCTCCTCTCCCTCCACCATTAATTGCAGTATAACTGAGATACTTTTTGGTTATCCTTTAAAAATAAGAGCTAAATTTTGGTTATCCTTTAAAAATATAAACTAAATTAGCTTTTGACATAGTTTACCCAAAATGACTACATAAGTTACAGCCATTAATTCTTATCCTGTATATAAATGTAGGGACAAAAACTATTTTAGACATCAGTTTTCACCACTCATAATGAAACTAGCATGTATTAGGAATATTTACATATAAAACTTACTACTGTAAGCTCCTTCATCTTGGATCCCATCATTATCCTAGAACAATTCCTTTCATATAGATAACACTCAAATATATGAAGAATGAATAAACAGGAAGGGATTACTTCTTTTAACAGAAATAAACTGTCATCCACCAAGATTATGCTGGCTGGCATACTAGCTGAACCTATTCCTTATTGCAGATCCTCTCCTTCTTTTGTTAGATTTTTGAGACTCATGAAGTTATTTGCAATTATACCTCTAGAGACCCTACTAACATATCCCATTACAACTTCTTAAAGTTCTCTTGGACAGTGTAGGCTTTATTTTTATCTACAGTGAGTAAGCTAAACTACATGACTCAAGAATTCATCAATTTTAGGTTTTGATAACAAAGATGACCTTTGTAACTCTTGATTAAATCTATTATCCCCTGGACACTGTTATATCAGAAACCCTGTGTATTTTATTAAACTTGTGAGAGCTTCCATTTCCCCCCTAAAATGGCAGACTCTCCCTCAATTTTTTGAGACAGGGTCTCCCTATATTGTCTAGGCATCTCGAACTCCTGGCTCAAGAAATCCTCCTACCTCAGTCTGCCAAGCAGCTGAGACTATTAGAGCATGTCCCTGTGCCTGGCTTCCCAGTCAATTTAAATCTCCCTACACACGTAGCTTGAAATGGCACAATTATCATTAACTAACCTTATATAACACCTATATTAGGGGAATCAGGTATCACGTATCTCTTTCTTACAGCACACACACACACACACACACACACACGATATATATATATATATATATATATATATATCATTCTATAAAAATTCATACAAAAATCCCAATAAAAACTGATTAAGTATGCCACCCAATGGATGTACTATAGTACTACACTCATAAAATATATAATACAGTGCATACTTTGCATTTGTAATCTCTTGAAGTTACAAAAACTGCTATAGTTACAAAAGAGATAATGAGAAAAAAAGAAGTGACCATAGTAGGGAAAGAATTCAAAAGCAATGATGGGTATCTCCAGAAGACCAAGATGGGAATGTAAAAATGTGCTTCAAAAACACATAGTACTTTTGTACATCCCTCCAAACCTACAATGGGAGTTGAGAAGTATAGAGGGGAAGAGGGAATAATTATGTTCTAAAACTAAAGCTGGATTGTATTATTTACTTCCTTGCTACAAAATTCAGTCTTAGAAATTGTTCCTCCAGTATCACTCAGATTTAACCATTACTTATTGAGAACCTACTTATAGTAGGTTCCAAGGCACTGTTTAGATTTTTATTCATACAGATTCTCATCTAAATTTTTTAAAAGAGTTTTATTATTATCATTGTTTTGTTATTATTTTGTTTTTGTGGTTCTGGGTATCAAATCCAGGGCCTTGAACATGCTACGCACTTGCCACACCATCAGCCCAGGTGTTTTATTATTTTTAAATACTGATGTCCATAAATTACTCCAAAATAAGGTACATACTCAATAAATGAAATAAAAAGTGTTTTATTAGTTTTGCTCCTAAAAGTTTATTTTCTCTTGAAACTGTTTTCCCCTGTTCAGGGGATCTTGAGTTTCCTCCATTATCTATAGGGTTGAGTTTGGAAGAATCACTGATAGGGGACTTGCACACCTGTATACTTGTACAAATTTTTATCTAGATGAGAGACTGAAAAGACCTACCCAAGAAGCAATGAATAGGGAAAGAATCAGTAACATTGGTGGAAAAAAAAACACAAACCAGAATTCATCACACCCTTTGATATATTCTATTGTCTCTATTCCAATATGTTAAAAAGATACCTGAACTGAAAAGGAACAATAACAAGTAAACATCCATTATATAAAAGTCATATTACTGATGACTATAGAAGAGTCTACCATCAGCAACTTGGTGTCTGCCCTATGACTTGGCTCTATGAGAGTGAGAAGCACAGTAGAGAGGAGAAAGCAAGGAGTCATAATTAGGAGTACGAGTTCATTCTTGCAGCAATATGGGGACATTCATATCCTTTAGTGCTTCAAATATTCCTAATATTTAAGAAAATTAATAGTTATGCTCCTTCCTATTATAAGAACTAATAAAATAACTTGAAGATGAACAAGGCCCAAGACGTAACTTTTACTAATGAACACCCAAAGGACTTCAGTATCCAAAAACATAAGGAAAGGAACAATGTTTATGTGATATTATCCTATTTTTATAGCACTTAATGCTTTTGAAAGATTTATGTCCATATTTTTCACTTGCATGATCCCCAACATAATATGAACACATAATACATAAAAAAGCATCAGCAAATGATCACCTTGAAAGTATGTAGAGTTGATCTGGCAGTTGTAAGGTGGAAAAATTGGGGGTGTATGAAAGACATTTCTATCAACCCAAAATTGTGTTTCTTCTTATTAATTCTATACAAGGATTTATGAAAAACATTGATACAGTAAGACATACCAACTTATAGGAAAACAGACCCTGAGGATTACTATTGACAATACAGTATGTGTATTAGTCACCTGGAAAACTGAAAGACACTGGAATCCAGAGGTTTAAGTTGAAGAGAAGGTGATCTGCTTTCTTCTCCAACAGACGGAAGCAGGGTAGGACTATCAATTCTCTCATATCCGATTGTCTTGTCATTCAGTCCAGCCATATCTTGAACAGAAGGAATCTTAGGTGGATTACTGAATGCCTAGCAAAGAAAGAAATGATTCATAAAAATCCCAAATTAAAACCAAACTTTAAAGATGAGTCAATCCTTCTGATGCTAGGAAAGAACGCTTGGCCAAATAAAAAGAAACTGTTTCCTACACAAAATAAACAGCGCGCAGAAATGTACACTAGAACAATGAACCCAGGCACATTCAGTTATTAACCTTATCAGCTAGACACCAACAGACCTCCCCCAAATTACTTACTGGCTCCTAGAATTATCCTACCCACAACATAAATCAAGGCCCCTAATCACTGTCTATTTCTATCTTGTGACCCAGTTGAAGGCTGGGTTTTCATTCTTCTGATATCTGTGATGAGAGTAGGAGTGGAGGGAAAAAGCATTGCAGCAAGTGTCTGTGCTGGTTTGGGAGAAATGCATGCAGGAGATGACACATGTTCACAGTGCACACACACAGAGACATGCATTTGGGATATTGTGGGAGAGCCAGCTTATGAAAATAGTATGAATGATTAAGGTAAAGGAATATAAAGGGGAGGTAAACTGAATGAGGACAGAGCAGTCCTAGGAAATCTCCTGATCTCTATATCAGACTATTAATTCAAGACATTAGTATACAAAAACCTGATTACTCATATGCCTGTGTTTTGGAAGGATATCAGAAGAAGAATTCATATTAAATTGTCTCTATCCTCACCAGTCTGACCTACCCTGATCGAGTGGGTGAAAGGTGAATCTAACATGCGACTAACAGGTCTCTCTGGGAAATAGGGTCAAGAGGGAAATCATGCAGAATGGCAAGGTTGGGTGGGGAAGATATATGGGTGCTATGGTGGCTGTCAGGAGAGGAGTGTCCCTGAAAGGACGGCCAACCTTATTGCACCCTTCAGCGTCCGGAGCTGGGCAACCATGTCCGAGAGACAGTGCTCCTGAAAATTCAAAACAGCAGAGTCTTTATAAAGCCAGCCAGCCTGAAAGCAGGGATTGGGGAGAGGCACAAAGAACCACCCTTTCTTCCCAAGAGGAAGGAGGAAGGAATCATCCCTGAATCCTGGAAGAAAGGAGACAGGAAAACCAGACACTCAACAGGAGCAGCCTGTAAGAAGATGGGACACAACCCTGAATATTCTGTGACGCCAAAAGTGACAGTATTGTCCACAATCAGTACTGAACCCAAATCTGGGAAATAAATTATTTGACTCTTCTATTTTAGGTGGTCTGAGCATCAGTAACAGCAGATCAGCACAAAACCCAAAGTTCCAATAAAAAAAAGACCACAAGAAGTAATGGTTATTTTTATGTAGATTTCAAGATTGCTGCTTTCTTCAACCTATATTTTCTGTTGGGGAAAATTGTGTGTGAGAAAAGGAATAGAGTGGACTATCTCTCACCTGGAGGTTCTCATTTTCCATAGATATCTTCTTCTTCTCAACAGATTGATCTCTAGAAGATAAAAGTGCTATTTAGTTCACTCATGAAATGTCTCAAGTATAAATGGATTACCAATTACAGATTTAGGTTATAATGTTCATTTGAAGTTAGAAATAGTGTGTCATTGAGTAACTAAAGGTGCCTTCCTGAACTATACTACTGAAGGAAGTTTTCAAATGCTATCTCTCTCTGAGAGATGGGCTGGGGGAGAGGGAGAGAGGGAGATGGAGGGAGGGAGGGAGGGAGGGAGGGAGGGAGGGAGAGAGAGAGAGAGAGAGAGAGAGAGAGAGAGAGAAAGAAAGAAATGGGGTGGGGAGAGACAGACTCTAAAGATAATCAAAGTTGAGACATTCAGGAGATGGTAAGAAGGAATAAAGAACTGGCAGAACAGAGAGCTAAGGAGGAAAACCTTAAGAACACCAAAAATTATCCTTCTTCTCAAAACTCTGGGTTAATACAAAGGGCCAGGATCCTCTACTTTATGATGCAGAACACCACCTCATGCATACTCAACTGTTTCTTAGTTTTGCTCAAATATAAGTCTTCATCAATGAGTTCTTGTTCCTCTGGAACAGAGCATCTCCTGCAAAACAGACAGTAAATCATCTTTTGGAAGCAAAATGTATTCTTCACTTTTACCATGTACTTTCCTTAGCACTATTACTGGGCAGTTTGGCAATCCTCTAATATTATAGAGTTCAGATCTCACAGTAAAAACAAACAAAAAAAATTCACTAATACGTAAAGCATGAGGAAGAATATTTTATGAGTAAAAATTGAAAGAGTGCTGAAAATTTATTCAATGGTCAAAAACTATCCTAAAAACAAATAAAACCTAATAATTAGAAACTGTTATATCCATTTTATAAGAGAGCGAAGTACCCTGGAAGCCTGTCTCCTGGACTAAGTGTCAACAGATAAAAAATAAAGTATTAAAAACGAAGCTTCTAAGAACTCAGTCCCGAATTCTAATCACATGATCTCATTATTCACCATGAAAAGGTACTTAGGCACATCTGAAGACTATTAGATTTCATTTAATTAATTTTCTCCATTTTAGACATTTTCCCCTAAAAAGCAGACTCTGTTGTAGAATATTTTTTTTTCTATTAGCATTTATCCTGCAAAAAAGAATCTTAAGAAATTCACAACTGGATTGAAGCAAACTGACTTATTACAGACATATGTGACTACTGAATCAAATAAAAAGTTGTTAAATTAAAGTTAACACAAATGGATGTGCCAGGCAATATTTAGAGGTTGAATACTGAAAGGAACACATGGTATATTAGGAAGACAAACATTTAAACAAATAGCACTGAATGTACAATAGGTACTGTTTACATTGATTCTCAATAAGAAACATAAAAATCAATTTAACCTGGAATGTAACGACTTTATTCTTTAAGAATTTAAAATTAAGGGAAGGGGCATAGGGTCAGAAATGATGGTGGAATGTGATGATCATTATTATCCAAAGTACATGTATGAAGACACAAATTGGTGTGAATGTACTTTGTATACAACCAGAGATATGAAAAACTGTGCTCTATATGTTTAATAAGAATTGTAATGCATTCTGCTGTCATATATAAGTTAAAAAAATAAAAGTCAATACATGTAAAGTGAACAAAAAAGAATTTAAAATCTCTTGAGGAGCAAAAGCATATACATATAAAAAACACCCCACAACACAAAACAGTATTTGAACAAATGTCATGAATCAAAACATGTAGGAAGTCACTGTAAACTACTGTCAATGGGAAAAGTGTCCCACAAGATATGGATAAGATTTGGATAGGCAGATGGAATGCAGAAGATCACTGCAAGCAACAGAAAGATGATCATGGAGGAAAAAGTAAGCATGGCACATGTAGGGAACAGTGAAGTCACAAATCTGGCCAAAGTACAAGGTTTGTGTTAAGATATAATGAAAAATAAGACTGGATAAGTAAGGTGGGGCAAGTCAGCATCGGGATTTGAATGTTAGCTGAAGAGTGTATAATTGAGATGAAGTATTTAGAATATAAAGACACATCAAGAGTTGTCTCAGGTACAATACTGAGACCTGGAACCTTACCTGTATTTTGGATGGGAATTATAGTAACAAAACCATCTTGCAGGTAATGTAGATGGATCCACCTTGCCAGGAAGTTTCCTCCATTTAAGACATTCATCACACTGTACCCATGTCTGGTCAGGAATCTTCCTGAATGAGGGAAAATAGAAGTGTGACTGTGTATATCCTAGCTCTGTGCTCTGCCTTACATTATAAAGGCACAAAAAGTGAAAATAATTAATTTTATATATGAGTTATGTTGGAAATGTTATAGATATATGAAATGTGTTTATTTTGAATTTCATAGGTAACACTAACATTATTTATGGAGGTCAATAGTATTTATCTTGGCAAATTTTATTCTAAGCTAATAACAGGATAATTTTAACTCAAAAAGTTTATTAGGAAAAGGCATCGTGTGTGTGTGTGTGTGTGTGTGTGTGTGTGTGTATCTGTGTTACATTATTACCAAGAAATAAAACCATTGAATCATTTTATTTACTTCTGTCCAACTACATAACAGATTTAAAATACACTTAAGGGAATCACTGAAGCACAGTCATCAAACCATCTTGCTCATTTCCCTGCAGATATTCCCCATCCCTTTTTTGTTTTTTTTCAAAAAACCCTTTGTTTATAATGCTTCAATCCAAAATTTTTAGGTTGATATTCCCAAAATTATTCTTTAAAAGTGCTATGAATTTTGCTTAAATATCCTGCCCAGAAATGGTGGCTTTAGACCAACAACTGAATTAAATTAAGATGAAGTCTTCCAGAGTTCAACTCTTGAAATACACACCCATTCCCATCCACTATTAGAAATAGAATCCAGTAACCAATGCCCCAAAGACAATTTGTTTCTCTGTGAAAAGAGACGGCCCATATATGATAGTACTCAGTACCTAGGGTGTGAAGAGTGGAATGGAGCTAAAAGAGGGAAGACTAGAGAAAAGACAGAAAGAGGGGAGAGGGGCACCTTGGGCCAATTTAACCACTAGGGTGAGTTTTGCATATTTTATATTTACACTGCTATAATACTAAATATTTTATTAGAGTGGTGTGTTTCTTTTAAGCCTAGGTTTAGTATTTTTCTTTATTGCTTCAAACATGCTTCTTTTTTAGTTATATAAGTAATATAATAAACTCCTTAGGAAGAACTAGAAGATACAGAAAGATATAAAGAAGAAAATAAAAAGCACTCATAATTCTACCATTCAAATACAATGTCTCTTCTTTTTTAAAACTCTGTTTTAACACAGTGTATACACATTTTTGGACCTAGAGCTTCCTATCTCTTAGCTGCAGGATGTTCCAGACTTATAACCTTTAAGCTCTAAGCTCAGGCCTGACCTCTGGTGTCTATATATTTCTACACAGACACTGATTCATTTAAAGCCAGACCTTGCAAAAGGTTTCAGCAGTAGTGTTGAGGTGAGGGAGGAAAGAAAAAGGTCATATTAGCCTATACACATATATACAGAATAGTCTGTTATAGAAAGATGACAGTATAATTCTTTCAGGCACACTTAGAGGCAGTAACTCTCTGTTTTGGGTTATATGCAATCACGGTGGATCTTTCAATCCAGGCAGGTAGGAGAGGCCTTTAGCTCATGCTTGCATTAAACAGGAAGTTAAGGAAGTTGTAGTATATTCCCTCGCTTTGTAGTGGCTAAAAACTTAGGTTGAGAGACTTAGTTGCCTATATTTGAATCTTGGCTCTAACATTTTCTACTTGTCTTACCTTGGTCACTCTAACCTGTGTGTGGGGGGAGCTTCCACTGCACCCAGGGTAGAGGGGGACTCTCCACTCTGGGGGGGAAGGTCCCTCTAACCTGGGTGTCAGGGGGAGCTCCCACCGCACCCAGGGTAGAGGGGGACTCCCCATTTTTGGAGGAGAAGGTCCCTCTAACCTGTAGGCTTTCAGTCTATCAGTCTCTACATCTATAAATAATGTCTGTCTATTTCAGAGTTACAGTGATTAAATTACTGCATGTAAAAACTTAGAAATGCTGGTAACAGTGGCCCAACCTATAATTCTAGTGACTTGGGAGGCTGAGACAGGAGCAGGAGGATCATAAGTTTGAAGCCAGCCTTACAACTTAGAGAGACCCTGTCACAAAATAAAAAATAAAAATGGCTGGAGGTGTAGCTCAGTGGTAGATTGCCCCTGGGTTCAAAAGTCAGTTTAAAAAAACATTAGGGTCTGAGGTTGTGGCTCAGTGATAGAGCGCTTGCCTACCATGTATGAGGTATTAGGTTCGATTCTCAGCACCACATAAAAATAAATAAAAGTATTTTGACCATCTACAACTAAAAAAATATACAAAAAATTAGAACTATGTGAGGCTTATATGTAATCAATAAACAATTAGCATTATTACAATTCTGCTTCTAGCACATACACTCTCTAGCAGTATATGAATATCTGTGTTTCACTGCATTAATCATTGCTAATTTGAAAGGTAAAAAGGCATCTCATCTTAACATGCATTTCTTCGAAAAAATATAGAAGATGGACATGAACTGATATCTTTAGAATAAGGTGGAAACATACATATGCCATAGTTGCATATGAAACACATTTTTAAACATACATTTGTGTGGTAGCTTCCATTTAAAAAAAGGGAACATCCCCAAATGAAGTTTTAACATGTTAATCTTTGTCTTAATGGTAGTATAACTGTGTTATTATACAGTCTATCCTCTATATTATGCTCCTTTCCTGACTTTCAAAAGCATTTCAACCTCTTCATTGTGTGATTTCCTGACTTAGATCCAATAAACTCTCTCTTATTTCTATTCTACTTTTTCTCTAATGCTGGGTTTCCAGTATTTCAATACTAGTTTAGTGTCAATAATATTGACTAGGAATAAAGAGAAAGCGAAGTGTGCTAAAATGAATGAATACCTACTCTATGCCAGGTACTGTGCTAAAAACGTTATGCCACTTAATTCAATACATTCAGAGAAATGAAATAACCATCCCAAGCCCACCCAAATATTAAGAAGCAAATCCAGACATTTAGCCCAAAAATGTCTAATTAAATGGCCATCATTTTCCACTATATTACACTGCCTCTATGAAACAAGAAATACTAAACTCCTGACGTATTTATGACTGAAACCACCTAAATGTTAAACCAGACTGAAGAAGTTTAAAAAATGATACAATTAGTAACTGTGCTTTCTCAATTTGAGAATTAAACTTCCTGATGTGAAAAACATTTTACCCTTGTTCCTTCAATTTGATCTATGAACATTACCCATAATCCTTCCCATATTCTTTATTTTATTACTCATGTTACTGGCCTGGCTGTAGCGGAGATCTCAAAATTCTCTTGAGATATCTTTTCCTTCCAATAAGCATTAAGCTTCTGGGCAAGGGCATTTATTGTCAATCTGAAAGAAAATGCAAAAAGTATGTAAAGGTTTAGCACTTGTTAAACAATCCATAATGACTAATCATGTTCAATAGTCACGTTGTGTAAAATAGACATAAGACCTAAAAAGTAGAGATCTATAAAATTTTCAGGGTTTGTAGAATCATGGAGAAGGCAAGTTGACCCTGGAGACTATGACAGAGGACCAAACTGCAAAGCTAGGACAGAGCCAAATACTGGTAATTTGATAGGAAGTTATTTAATTGTCAGATAATGACAAGTAATTGAGAATTAAGTTGAAAGTCAGAGGATCAAACACTATACCCTATCTCTTATGAATTAATCAAATATTAACTTAAAAATGTCTATATAGTTCTCTGCATCAAAATGCTGATCATATTAGTAAAGCCCTAATAGATAAAAACCACTTTGACATTCTACTATATAGCTGTTATTGGAGGCTGTGTGTGAGTTCTGGTTTGTGCTCTTTTTTTCTTTTCTCTCTCTTCCCATGTAAACAAGGGTAGATTTAGGGTCACCAAAAATGTGATTTTTAGAAGTCAGAGACATAAACATTTGCTCTATATGTGTACTATGAATTGAAATGCATTCTGCTGTCTTATATAACAAATTAGAATAAATAAATACATTTTAAATAAAAAAGTCAGAGCATGCATTTTAATTGCAAAAACTTGTAACTTCCTGGGCTTGGGTTGTGGCTCAGTAGTAAAGTGCTTGTCTCACATGTGTAAGATACTGGGTTTGATCCTCAGCACCACATAAAAATAAATAAAATAAAGGTATTGTGTCCATCTACAACTAAAAATATATTTAAAAACTTGTAACTTCCTAATGAATAAATCCTACTCAATTATACAGCCCAAGAATACAACTCAATGCAGACCTATACAGAACACTACAGTCCAAGAATACAACCCAATACAGACCTATACACACCTAGAACACCACAAATTTAGAATTTTTAAGAATGTCTGGGCCCTGGCTGGGGTTGTAGCTCAGTAATAGAGCACTTGCCTAGCACATGTGAGGCACTGGGTTCCATCCTTAGCACCACATGAAAATAAATAAAATAAAATAAAATAAAGGTATTGTGTCCATATACAATGAAAAATATACTTTTAAAAAATGTCTGGGCCCTGTGGACCACTCCTCAAGGTTTCTGCAGACTTTTTCTCTTCTTAAGAAAAAAATCAATCTTACGTCCAATTACTCATATTAAATTAGATTCTCACTATGGAGAAGAATAAAATAATCATGAGACCCCCTATAACTCTTATTCCCCTCTAACCTACTAGTGTTCCTACCTCCATATTTATATCTTTCCCTCAACACAGGACATAAAACTATACATTGTGTTCCCCTAAAAATCTACTAAAATCTGCTTTTAAAAGAAGTATAGCAGCATGTGATGGTGTGTGCATATAATTCCAATGACTTAGAAGGCTGAGGCAGGAGGATCACAAGTCTGAGGCAACCCTGGGAAACTTACTGAGACCTGTCTTAATATCAGAAATAAAAAGGGCTGGGAATGAAGCTCAGTGGTAGTGTGCTTCTGAAAAGAAATATATCAGATGGGCTTCTGGGAAGATGGAAGAGTAGTATGCATGGAATCTATCTCATCTAGATAATAACCGCATTAGCTGAATTTGTCTGATGTAAGTATTTTTGAACTCAGGAATCTGTTGAAGGCTTGTAACTTCTAGAAGAGAGCTTGGATGGTAAATTGTAGTTAATTTTGGTTAATTTCATTTTTTAGGACAGTAGCAGCTACACACCCCCCACCTTCAACTCCATGGCTGACAATCCTGTATGTATTCTAAGAGCAATTTGTAGAAAACAGCACAGGCAAAAAGGATGATTTCCTCCAAATACTGGGGATCTCTGCTTCCATCCCTGATAGCTCTTTCTGAACACATAAGTACAGACAAAAAAGACAGGTAGCCATTTCTGTTGTACCTTTTACTGGTATGAAACCTTTACCCTCTAGCTAAAGAGGGGACTCCCTTCATTTTTCTCTTTTTCTGTTTTGGGAGCCAGACATTAAAAGGTAAGATATTCAAAAGCAAATACATATATGAGGAAAATAAGAAAGTCACTGTGAATTCCCAGGAAAAGGCAGGATTAGAAAACAAGTAAGAAGACCTTAAGTTTATATTTCAGGCTGATCCTTAGAACAGAGACAACATACTACAATAAAAACAAAAACTACAGCAAATCCTGGGAAAGGGGGAGAATGTGATTTCCAGAGTTACTAGGTAATTAGATTCAAATGTCCAGTTTTCAATAATAACAACAAAAATCACAAGGCATACAAAAAAAAAAACCAGGAAAACATGACCCATTCAAAGGAAAAATAAAACCAACAGAAACCATCCATGAAAAGATATGATGATGAATCTACCAAAAGCTTTAAAACAACTCTCATAAAGATATAAAGATGTCCAAAGAACCAACGGAAGATGAGGAGAAATTCATGAATAAAATGGAAATTGCAATAAAGAGACAGAAAACCTAAAAAGAATCCAAAAAGGAAAGCCTGGCATCGAAAAGTACAAAAATTGCAAACAATAATTCACTAGAGGGATTCAAAGGCAGGTTTGAGCAGACAGAAGAAGAATCTGTAAACTCCAAGATAAGATATTACCCAAGCCCAAGGATCAGAAAGAATAAAAAGTGAATAAAAGTGACCACAACCTATGACACCAGTGGAACACCATTAGTAATCTAACATACACATTGTGGAGTTCAAGAAAGAGAAGAGAGAAAGGGACAGAGAATATCTGAAGAAATAATGGCTGAAACTTCCCAAATTTGAAGAAAGACATGACTATATGCATCTAAGAAACCCAACAAATTCCAAATAGAATGAACTCAGAGTGGCTCACACTAAGGCACAACTATAATCAAGCCACTGAAAGACAAAAACAAAGAGAACCTTGAAAGTAGCAAGAGAGTAGTAACTTGTCATATTCAAGAAATACTTGGAATATTTAACTCTACATTTTTTCTACAGGATTTAAGAGAATACATTTAAAATAAAAAAAAATTTAAAAGATACATTTAAAAGAAAAGAGTCTAAAAGATAGTATTATCATGACTTTGGTTTGTAAGTCCAAATTTTGTAATTAAATTGCATTATGTAATTTAAGAAACTAATACATTAAATCTATTTGCTTATGGTTTTGGACACATGATGAACAAAGATGTAATTTAGTGAGATCAATAACTGAAAGTGGTAGTAGCAGAGTTAAAGGAGAACTTTTATACATAATTGAAGTTAAATTGGCATAAATTCAAATTAATGTCATAACTTAAGGATGTTAAATGTAATCCCCATGATAACCACAAGGTAAAAAGCTATGGAGCATACAGAAAAGTATCAGCTAAACAAAAAAGAAGACAGTAGGCTTGGGTTGTGGCTCAGTGGTAGAGCACTTGTCTCGCATGTGTAAGGCAGTGGGTTCAATCCTCAGCACCACATAAAGATAAATAAAATAAAGATAATGTGTCCATCTACAACTTAAAATTTTTTAAATAAGACAGTAATAGAGAAAATGAGGAACAAAAGCATATAAGGCATATTAAAAATATATAGCAAAATGATAGAATTAACTCTCTTCTTACCAGTGATTACTTTGAAAATAAGTAGATGAAATTCAAATTCATAAAGATATGATAGAACAAAAAGAATACAACAGATTTGGGTATCTAGAAATGGGGCAATACTGTTGATAAATACCTAAAAATGTAGGACTAAGTTTCAGAATTGAGAATTGGCAGAGGTTAGAAGAATTTTAAGGAGCATGACAGAAAAAATTAAATTTCCTTGAACAGATTATTAATAGAAATATAGATTTTAAACACTTCACTGGTGAGGGCTCAGAGGAAGTGGAGAAGCATGGTAGATAAAATATAAAGTGCCTTAGAGAATACTTAAATCATTTTAAACAGACTGTTAATAGACATGTGGATGTTAAAGGCATTACTAAAGAACACTCAGAAGGAAATGAGGAGCACCTTACTGGAAAACTTGAGGGTGGTGCTTGTTAAATAGTGGTAGAAAACTTAGCAGAACAGTGTCCCCCAGTTATGTGGAAAGCACAACTTGTAAATGATGGAATTGGACATTTAGTTGAGGAGATCTCCATGAAAAGTGCTGAAAGTATAGCTTGTGGCCTTTGGTTGCTCATGTAAAATGCAAGGGCAAAGAGAAAAATTGAGGGAAGAACTGTTAAGTTAAAAGGAGCCATAATTTGATGATTTGGAAAACTCTCAGTCTATCCAAATTGCAGAAGACATTGAAACTTAGAGATTCCCCATCAGGAAAGTGTGCTTAGAGAAAAAAAAAAAAACCTAAAGGTAGGGCTGGATAACTTTTTGGTAATATTGCAATAAGATCAAAAGGTCACAGTCTTCAGTCAGTCACACAAAAGGCTCTTTAAAATGATTAGGCACATGACTCAGTTCTCTCCAGCAATCTCAGCTGAAGACAGAAAAGAAATAGGATTATCTAGGAAAGACCTGTCAAGGGACTATTGTTGAATAGAGTGAATATCCATGATATTCATGGGAGATTCACAAGGTTCTTTTTTTTCCACAAGGTTCTTGAGAATGCCACAAGCACAAAAATTTTTAGCTTGGACTGAAAGGGATAGACAGAGTGTAAAATGAATGTAGTCTGTTGTACCTTAAAACTTCAAATTTCTACCACCAGGAAACTAGCTGATGAAACTATTCAGCTGCAAACACATGCTACCCTTCATCAACAAGGAAAGATGATTTCAAGGGTGGAACCATAAAACCAGAGGCACCAAACTCAAAGACTAGAGGGTAGAGATGCAAGCCCTAGAAAACTATTCCCAGTCTTTTAAATTTAATAAAATTTGTTTAGCTGGATTTCAGATATTACCTGGTATTTGTGATTCTTTTTTTTCCTTCCATTTTCTCTCCCACATGGCCCAGATTATTTAAAACTAGTGTCCCGTGACTGCCCTACTATGGTATTTTAGGTGTAAAATTCAAGGTGAGGAGAGGGAGAGGAAAAAGGGGAGGGAGAGGAGAAAGGAATAAAGGAAGAAGGGAAGAAGAGAGGAAGAGACAAAGACATGCAATGATGGAGAGGAATTTTGTCCCAAGATGCATCATACTCAGAGTTATCATCCATATGTGATTTAAACCATGAGATTTGAGACTCTTGAGCTGATTTTTTTTTGTGGGGGGTACTAGGACTTGAACCCAGGGGTGCTTAACCACTGATCCATATCCCAGCCCTTTCTATTTTTTATTTTGGGACAGGGTCTCACTAAGTTGCTTGGGTCTTGCCAAGTTGCTGAGGCTGGCTTTGAACATGTGACCTTCCTGCCTCATCCTTCTAAGCCTCTGGGATAACAGACATGTACCATGTGCCTGGCTGAACTGATGATATTTAACTGAGATTTTATTTTTGGGAATTCCAGGAGGGAGTTGTAGCATGAGTGAAATGTGTTGGGATGAACACATTTTGCATGTGAGAAATAAGTGAATTTCAGAAGATCAAGGGACAGACTCCTGTAAATAAAATAATGGTTCTCCAAAGATGCCTATGTCCTAATTCCCACAACCTATGAACACACTAGATTACATAGCAAGAGGGAATTAAAATTGCAGATGAAATTAAGGTCATTCATCAACTGACCTCAAGACAGGATTATTAGTCTTTAAAAACAGAAGAATGAGGGAGATGAGTCAGAATCAGAGGAGTAGATGTGATGACAGAAACAAGGCCACTGGAATGATGCAACATGAGGAGGACTCAACCCATCACTGCTGACTCTAAAGTTGGAGGAAGACGGCCTTGGGCCAAGGAATGCTGGCAGTCTCTAGATGTTGGAAAAGGCAAGGAAATGGATTTTCCCCTAGAGCCTCAAGAAAGGAATGCAGTATGAGTTTAAATCCTTGATTTTAATCTAACAAGATCTTGGTCAGATTTTTAACTTATAGAATTCTAAGATAGTTAAATTAGTATTGTTTTAAGCCACCAAGTTTCTGGTAGCTTCTTACAACAATTAAAGACACTTTCTATTGTTTATAGACAGATATCAAGTACTGTTATTTCCCTTAAAATTTAAAATATTTCATGGCTCTCCTATGAGTTCATTATGTGTAATTTGGTACACATAGTTCAGGAATGGTGGTTCTAGTACAGGGGTCAGCAAACTGTAGCCCAGAAGGCAAACCCCACCCACTGCCTATTTTTGTGAACAAACTTGTACTGAACACAGCCAGGCTTGTTTCTTTGCTTAATGTCTATATATGCTTTCATACTATGGTAGAAGTAAGTAGTTGTAAAAGAAGACAATATGGCCATCAAAGCCCCAAATAATTACTTTCTGGACCTTCTCAGAATATATTTGCCAATCCCTGTCTAGGACCTGACCCTACTGTATCCATCTAACTTGATTTCCCTTCACTCCACTTACAATCTTATATCCGCACCCTCTACACTTACCATTCTGAATTCCTGTCGCTACATTAGTTCATAATACAACTTCCTCTTGGAATTCTATTCCTTTTCCCCCTAAATCTTGTATCCTTTAAGGCATACCTCAAGTCATACTCTCTACCTAGAATTTTCCCTATTTACTTTATCAGGCATTTTTCCTATACCGTACTAATTAGATTTTGATTAATCAAATAGCCATGTTACCGCTGTCCAATTTATTTCATACATGTGACAATCTATTATTACAAATAGACTGTAAGGTTCTTTAAAAAAGCAACTATGTCTTGAATTTCTCTGGAAACTTCCAAAAAACCTACCCACTATGTTTATGTACCAGTGGAGTGCTCAGTGCATTGATTGCATCTTTTAAAGTGAAGTTCACTCTAAAAATGTTTTAAGTTTGATCCCTGATAATTGCAGATGAAATCTGATATCCACAACTGTTAAGTGATATTACAGGTGATTTATTTGTAGACATTCCAGCAATATGATTGCCGGTATCTCTTTTATCATTTACAGTTTTGATATCTCTAATACACAGAGGACAAGTTTATGCTAGCATATAACCTTCTCTAATCCCTTTCTCAAATTCCTGAATTTTTACCTAAATGCTACTCTACAGTGCATGCTCAGCCATGTGCAACACCATGGATTCAACTCTCAGGCTCAAAAAGGATGGGGCAATAATGCCAGAATTGGATATAATTATGGAAATTTACTATCATCAGAAGCCTGTATGCAGGATAATGTACTAGTTTTCTGCTTTTAATAAAATATAGAGTACATATTAAGCTACTTAAGCCAGAAATCCTATATGTTTAACTGAATTAATCTGCTATTTACAGAATATCTCTATTTAGATCTTCTGTAATCATCTCAAACTCATCCTACCAAAATTAGACATCAAAAATGAAAAGTCTAATGTGTCCAAAATCCAAAACATAGATTTTGGTGGGAAGATGGCAAAGGTGACATAGAAAGGTATTAAGTAATTTTTAATATCTAATATTTGCATTCCACATATTTTAATTAGTTAGATAATCATTGGAAGTCATTTATTCCTTTGGCTCAAGAGAACCCAAATGACTTAGCTCTGAGACTTTTGTTAAACCAATGTCATTTATAGATTTTCACTCTTAAGAGTCAAGTGCTGGTCAAAGATCTCCATTATGTGTCAGACTTATATTTAAATTATCAATTTATTTTGATTGAGGGAACATAACCACTGAGTAGCCTGAGTGACCCAAATCCAACTATGCTGAAATTAACTTGGGACTGCCATTCAAACAGCTTTCTCTTTGTGAAACACTAAACCTGAAGTTTTTATGGTTCCAGGTAAATTAAGGTAAATTTTTAATTAACTATAATGTTTTGAACACAATAAGAGATATGGGGAATTATTTTTCTTTCACTCTTAAGAAAAATTGCTATAAGAACTTCAGGAGAAATGATACCAAATGTCCTCTTGCTTTGTCTTTCTTCATACTTGCAGAACACTCATTTCCTTTCTGTGCCCTTACATATACTTCCCTCTGCTTAGAATGTCTACCTATGTCTATCTAGAAAACTTCAAGTTTTCCTTCAAGTTTAATCTAAAATATAAACTGCTTTACAAAGCCATCCTTGATTCCTTCAGGCATATTTAAAGGTTCTTCTCATTTTTATATGTACCCCCATTAAAACAATTATTTTATATGTATTTAAGTTTCTTATTTGCATATGTCTTATCACAATTGTTCATAGGCATCGAGGACTCTAATTTTTCATTCTTATGCCCTGTGTACATGACACATAGAAGGCATTTGAAAGAAGGAATAGAAGACTTCTCTTTTCCCAAAAGTTAAAAAAATCTTCTCATCTGGCTTTACCAACTTCTTTCCTCATCTCCTAAAAATGTACCTACTGCTTCAGACTCAGTGTCAAGATCCTTTCTGTTTCTTATGTGTTTGTCTTTACTAGCAAGTCTAGATGCTTCTATGAAAGCACACATCTTCTTGTCATTCAACATTTTCTTCTAAGACTATTTACTGGCTTCAAGAAAATATTTTGGAACAAATTTCAAATTCCACCCCTTCCAAAGTATTCAACAACTTTATATGGACTCATATTTTCAAAGATCAATAACAAGGCTTTTCATTTCATAAAAATATTTTACTAAATAACTCCTATGTTCTTTTCATAGTTTTTTAAAGGTAAGAATATCTCTGAACTCCATATAAAGTATACCAGTAAGCTTTGTTTTAAAATAAAATCATTTTATCTTTAATCACAGAAAACAGATTTGAAGTAATTTTAAGTTAACTCATCTGGCTGGTTTTTACAGACTGCAGAGAATACAATTGTATCTGAACAAATTATCAGAAGCACCTCAGGTTGGGGCGACTCACCGGTATTCCTTGGTGTACTCAAAGTCTTGTTTGTTATAGGCAGGTTTTAGGAAATTGCACTCAATGACTCCAATTACTCCCACACCTTCTCCATGAGTTGGCTTAAAAGAAAAATATTAATTTCAATACTTGCATTACTGTTGACTTCCTAGGAGCATTTCCTTTTGATTCTAGAAAGATTATATAATGTTCATGGGCAAGGAAAGACCATTAACCTATAGAGAAACACTTAGAATGTACTTCAATATACTGCAAGTATATTGAAACTTGCAATATATAGGGAACTGTAATCTGAAAAATTTTAGAACAGAGATTTTCAATGATTCATAGATCCATAGGATTTTTCAAGGAATAATAACTCTTCTTTACTTACAAACCTACAATTTTATCAGTTTCACATTCCAGCATTGCCATAAGGTTTCATTTGAATAAAAAAGTACACTGCTGGGGCTGGGGTTGTGGCTCAGTGGTGGAGCACCTGCCTAGCATGTGTGGGGCACTGAGTTTGATTCTCAGCACTGCATATAAATAAATTATAAAATAAAGGCTCATCAACATCTAAAAAAATATTTTTTATTAAGTACACTGCTAAAAAAGCAAGATTATATACTACTATTTGAGGGAACTGAAAGGAAACTTCATCACTACCCCCAAATTTTAGGGATGTTATGTGATAGTTACACCTTATCTATTCAAGTAAGTATTTTCCCCACATATATAGACTACCAAATAACTACCAAAGAAAGTCAGACTGGCTGTGTTTATTAATTATAAGTTGATGTAAAATGTTTTGTGAATTAAAATAGTTCTTTGTTATTTTTAGTGGAAGAAACTAAGTCAAAGTGTAATTAGACCAGCAAATAAACATAAGTTGTCTAAAAATGACATAACAAGAACAAATATGATTGGCTGAAAATAGCTATCCTGGGCCCTATGTAATTGTGTACTGCATAATATAAAGCAGTCTATAATTCACTGTGCTTTAACCATCTAATTTATAAATTAAGAAATTAAGAGGATACTCATGGGGATTACTACTTTAAATTATCCTTAAAACATTATGGCAAACCAACATAAGAATGCTCACTGATAACACAGAATTCCAGTATGGGAATAGAACCATTAATCAATCTATGCCCTTTGCAAATTTTAAATTCTCTCCCTACTCTTTTCAGTCTTCTATGCCAAAGAAACATTAACCACTCAACTTTACCTGGCATCCCACCTTCTCAAAGAACTTTATGAGCCGGTTGTTATGATACATCATTACTCCAAACTGGTTAGTTTTCTTGCAGGAGAATCCAAAAGTGATTCTCACCTGCTTATTCTGAGAAGAAAATTATTAAGGAGACAAACACCAGGGGATTTGGCAAACAAAATTTTGCACCATATTATAGATTACACCATTGGATGTAGATTGATATCTTTTTAGAGGGCATTTAAAAATCTATAGCAATAATTTAACTATATTTTTAAGCTATGACCAAGGAATTGTCTTCTTAGAAGTTTATCCAAAAGAATTCGTTGAGGAAGCCCACAAAAGTTGATGAGTTAAGAGATTTTTTTCAATTAATCACAACAGCAGAAAAACAGATAATTTAAATATCCAACAATAAAGTAATATTGGATAATTATGGTCTATTATACAGCTCTGAAAATTGTGTTCCTGAATAATATTTTGGAATATTAGGAAATATTCAGAATAATAACAAGCATTGTTATATAACACATATATGTATAATAGTAATATGTGATGTAATAATACATCACATATAACAAAATATAATATATATACATGCATAGAAAAGACTAAAAAAATACCAAAATTCTACCAGTGATTAAATAATTCATGAATAATAAAAAAGAATTCTTAACCCTTCCTAGTTGCTCATTTTGCTGCTAAGGTTCACAGGTTCTGATAAGAGTTATAAATGGTACAATACAAATACATTCAATTACAGACAATATTTGTAAGTCCAGTTAACCCATATAAAATACAATGGAAGCAAAACCAATAAGAACAAAACAACTTTGAAAGGTAAAAGACAATGAATAGTCTTGTAGTAATATTTCATAGGAAGAGGTTAGCAAATTTGGGTAGATCAAATTATGAGAATCGTTATATGTAAAACATATGTAATGATGAATTTTTTTATATCAGGGATTGAACTCAGGGGCACTCAACCACTAAGCCACATCCCCAGCCCTATTTTGTATTTTATTTAGAGATAGGGTCTCACTAGTTGTTTAGTGCCTCCCTACTGCTGAGGCTGGCTTTGAACTCATGATTCTCCTATCTCAGCCTCCAAAGGCACTGAGAAGTAAATTTTTAAAAATTTCTACTTGATTTAAAAACCAAGTTAAGCTAGTTACAGTTGTGCATGCCTGTAATCACAGCTCCTCTGGATACTGAGGTGGGAAGACTGAGGCTAACCTCAGTAACTTAGCAAGACCTTGTCTCAAAATAAAAACTAAAAGGGGCTGATGTAACTCAGTAGTAAAGTACTTCTGAGTTCAATCCCCAGGACAACAAAATAAATAACATACATATATACATAAAATAAAATAAATAAAACAAAAAGCAGTCCAATGTAAGAGAATGACAATGATAAAGAGGAGATAGAGAAACTGATATTTTCATTAAAACAAATAGTGAGAATTCTTAATATTCAAATGGATTGAATGAAAATTTATTTTTTTAAATGATCTTTTGCCCCCTCTAAATGACAAACTACATGCATAAAAACCATATAAAAATGTCTCTGTCAGGTATGATACAAACACAAGTGGGTATTCAACAGTAATGTTTAACTCAGAACACAATTTTCTGAGCTCAAGTGGAACCTCAAGTAAGGCCTTATTACAATGCAAAAATGAAACAAGATAAAACTCCCCCAAACAAACCAAAACTCCCACATTATAAAACTAACATCTTAAAGATTACCAAATATTTTCTTTCTCTTGTACACTTAAAATTTTTATTGGTGTATTATGATTATACATAATAGTGAGGCTCACTAGGGGCTGGAGTTGTAGCTCAGTAGTAGAGTGCTTGCTTAGCATGTGTGAGGCACTGGGTTCAATCCTCAGCACCACATATAAATAAGTAAATTAAATAAAGGCCCATAATAATGGGATTCATTATGCCATATTTGTACATGCACATAACATACTTTGATCAATCTCATTCCTCAGTACCTTCCCTTTCCCTCTTTTCCTCCCTTCCCCTCATCTGCTTGCTCTACTCTATTGACCTTTTATTATTATTTTAATTAGTGCATTATAATTATATATGTAAGTGGGATTCATTGTGCAGTATATTGGTACATAGGCATAGCACAATTTGGTAAATTATGCTCCCCAGTATTTCCCTATGCTCTCCCTCCCTCTTGATCCCCTTTCTCTGTTGTATATTTTTAAAATTCTAAATTATGAAATGGGGTTACAATGGGGTAGAAAGCTCCCCAAATTAGTATGCCAAGAAAGAAAAAAGAAAAGAGGCCTTTGAAAACTGAGGAGGAAGCCAAATAAGCCAGCATTAATGATCTTGTTCCTTAGTAACCTTGGGGAAATTCTATTAGCAGTATCATTTTACTGATGCCTATAGTGAATCCATTTAACCCAAATTCTAATATAAGAAGGTAACTGGTTTAATGGGAAGGGAGGGTGAGAAGAACTTGGGTACATATAAAATGCATGCATAGAAGTTGGCCTGATTATAGAAACCTATGAAAAAAAAAGAACCTAAAGGGGCTGGGGTTGTGGCTCAGTGGTAGAGCACTTGTCTAGCACGTGCGAGGTGCTGGGTTCGATCCTCAGCACCACATAACAATAAATAAAATAAAGGCACTGTGTCCAACTACAACTAAAAAAATATTTTAAAAAAAAGAACCTACAGACAGAAATGTGGTATATTCTAATATAGTAATTGGGAAAGCACTTCTTTATATCAGCTCTGTTGAACCTATAGCACTAAGATCCTAGCTCATATAAGGTGCTATTATAACTAATATGCTTAGAGTTCTGGCTTTGTTCAGTTTCTTTAGGGCTTTAAAAAAAGTTTCCTAGTGGAGAAGGTATGTGTTCCCCAAAAGGATAAAATCAATGTGCTTATGAATAAAAACTACATGGACTTTTATAAAAAGGAAAAACAATTTCTAATTTTTGATCAGGTGAAGAAAGAGAAAGAGTATATCTTTGATAAATCAAATATGGATCAAGAATTACGCATGGTTACTAGAAAATAAATTAAAAGATCAATTCTTCCTGTTTATGAGTTCTCAGCCTTTCAAAGACTTCCCTTTTTTTGCTAAAAAAAGCCATCAATGAAGTTTGACCTCATTTCCATAGTTTATTTTAACATTTTTCTCTAGAATCTAAAATCTATTCCAAAGGAATATAGAAGTGAAAATGAGTAACTGCTCCTCTGTTAAAAGCTAAGTATCTTAAAATATACAAGTATTTCTTATTAAAAAAAGATTTCAGAATCTACTGAACCAGAATCTAAAATCTCAAGATTCTTATTTAAGAGTTTCCCTATGAGTTCTGATAAAACTGGTGTATAGTCTGACATATAAGAAATACTTCCTAAGAGTATAGTGTAACAGGATTTGTGTGTATGACACAATTTTGATCTGGGAAAGACAAGTTTTTGTTTTTCTGTGCCAACCTAGAAAACTTAATCCCAAAATCCAGAGGTTAACTACATGTAGCTGAAAGGATACTGTAAAGGTAGGTTTATATATATCATATCCTACATTGGCCAGACTTTTGGCAATCATCTGGGTGGTCACCTTCTTTTGACGCAGAAAAATTTTCATCCGTGGCTTCATATATAGAATACTACAATATGCCTATGGAACAGTAAAGGGAAAGTTTATATGCAATACTGACAATTCTACTGAAATACCCATTAACCACTTTTAGCCAAGTGAGTCTATTTTAGGCAAATATCTACCTTACTTTCTATACCTTGTAGCACATCAACCACAACATTAAAATGCTGCTATTTTAGCTAAATTGTTTTAGTAGACATGGTGAAAAGAATCCTAGTACAGAGCTAAAAGGTTGTCATCTTTACATAAGTAAACTTTGGTCTTATTCTATAATATTTTCATATTATAGGAAATCTTACCTCTTAATGTTGAAGAAAACCACTCTTACTCACCCGTAAAGAATACTCTGTTTCTGGCAACTCAGAACCACTAATCTCTTTTTCTTCTGCATCAAAATCTGACACCAGGATATCATATTGATCTGTATCAAAGTCCAACTCAGACTTCCCATCTTTGTTTCTGGGTAAAAGAGACAAGTACCAATCTAACAAAAACTGGCTCCAAAGGACAAAATTGTACTAGGAACCAAAAGAAACAATGTGAACAACACTCAGGTACCTGGTTCTTATACTGACCACCAATCCAAGGGAACTGCAAACTACTAACTTGAAATCACACAATATTTGAGGGTATTTCTAGTCTATAGAAATCTATGTTTCACACTGGTGGTGATACCAAGTTCATAAGTAAAGAAAAGGAATATTGAATGTCTGTGATCTGATAAATCAAATGAGTATCAGCTATCCTCAAAGAGGAATCCTAAAATAGATCCCACTTTTCTGGTGTTGCTGGATAAGTCACCCAATATCACTTTACCCTACTGAATAGATGAATCAAAATCTATTTCCACTAACTTCTGTAATCATATAAGTATTAATGAGATACTAAGATTTCCCCCAGATGCAACTCTATATCTTAGAAGGAAAAGATTATTATACAAACAACATATATTTACTAGTCCTCTAGAATACTATTTATGGAATTATCACTTAAATATAATAGTACTGATGTTCTTTTCATAAGAACCTTTCTTATTGCCATAATGTTTTCAGGTCACTTAACTTTGCTCCATTCTAAGACCCTTGGTTATATCATAGGGAAAAAAAGGTTAAGACCCATTTGTCCCCAGAAAAAAAAAAACTGAAAACAATTATGGGTTATATGGAAAATGTATAGTTCATTCAGAATGATCGTTCCCAAAATTTGTTTTGTGGAACAACAGTCCCTGGAAATATTAATTAATAAGAATTAACAAATAAAAGTAAAATTGAGGAACAATTCTCAGCAACATCAGATTCACATCAAGGTCTAGTGCTACTTGCTTTATAATTCAGGTTCTACAAGCTCAGAGCTACTATATGGAAAATTTAGCCCTATTCTTAGAACCAAATCAGGGCCACTGTGACATGCCACCTGTATAAAGTCCATGCCTCTGTAATAGTGTAATTCTGAATTTTTAAAGATACTTTTGATCCTCACTATCCCACCCAACTCTAACAAATACATCCTGAGAGTTGCCTGTCCTCCCTGCCTCTATCATCCCTACCCAAGAAAAAGAGGCTTGAAGAAACATTTTTAAAAATTGAGCAACATATTATATTGCTCCCTTCAGTATTTTCTTTTCTTTTTGCCTTTTGGTACCAGGGATTGAACCCAGGAGTGCTCAACCACTGAACCACATCCCCAAACCTTTTATGTTTTATTTTGAGACAGGGTCCTGCTGAAGCTGACTTTTAACTTGCATCCTCCTGCCTCAGCTTCCTAAGCCACTGGTATTACACACCTGCATCACCACACTGCAGTGTAAGTATTTTCAATGCGCATTAGCAAATGAATGCCTCTGAGAAGTCCTGGGCCAAAACAACAAAGTAAGCTTCATTTAATCCAGTTTTCCCCAAATTTATTTGACCATGCAATTCTTTACTTATATAACACTTTACATAAGTGTTTATATGTTTCTTTACTTACATAACATATAACTTGTGCAAAGAAATAAGTCTACTTAATATGTGTAAGTCATTGGATATTCCTCAGGAAAATGATCCTGAATAATACATATGATATTATTGAAGTTTTTCCCAGTAGGACAAATGGAAGGCCTGTGTGAGTCCTTATTTTTTCTTTTTAATTATTAAGTACTCTCTGTATATAAACCAGTATTGTTTTTAAATAAGTTTTACCCAGTTAAGAAATGAAACAAAACAGGTGATGTAAGTTGAAAAGAAAGAATGAATATAATTGATACTCTGTTCTATTAAACACACCAGTAATGCATCTGTTTTATATTAATATTTCTAGGTTTTTAATTTTTAGGTTTTAATATTTATTGCATTTTACATGCCATGATTAAACAAATAATGTATCATAAAGTATTTCTTTATTGTTTTATTAGTTCTAAAGACATGATCTTAAGCCACACATTATAGTTAAAATTGATCTGCTTCAAATAATTTTGTACTGCTGTGCTATTCTAAAAGCACTAATATAGAGGTTCTTATTTTTAAAAGATCATGTTGTGTTTTGTTACTCTAATTTCTCTTTCTTATGCTTCATTTTAATTGTCAAATATATAAAATAACTTTCTTTATCAATCTCAATAAAAGGTCCATGAAAATGAAATTGATATTTATAAAGGATTCTGAGGATGTTAGAATACTATTTGTGGCAACTGTCTCAGGATATGCATGGTTTTACTTTAAATACATAGCATATTAACAACAAGAACCACTACCTCAAGTGAAAGATATAGAAAGGTATGCAATAATATATATATATATATATATATATATATATATATATATATATATACATACATACACACAAACACATATATATATAAATGTATAAATTTATCAACTCTGCTTCTGTAGAAAGACTTATTAAAATGTGCTTCATAATACCTTTGCTTATTAGAATCTGTCACCTTCAAGATACTATACCTGCGGATGTTCCAAATGAGAACACGAGTGCCTTTTTTGCCTGGGATGGCATCAAACTGGGACAGCAGGTCATTTTCACTGTTGAAAATTGAATAGTTCAAGATGGCTTCCAGGCTGGGCAAGGAATCCTCAGTAATAATCATTTTTTGTAAAACCAAATATAGTCAAAGAAAAATTAATATCTTAAGAATATGCTATCAAGGGGCTGGGGTTGCAGCTTAGTGGTATAGTACTTGCCTTGCACATGTGAGGCACTGGGTTTGATCCTCAGCACTACATAAAAAAAATAAATTAAATAAAGGTACTGTGTCCATCTATAACTAAAAATATTTTTAAAAAGAATATGCTATCAACAAGGAAGAGTACCTTTTGGCTTGCATGTTTAGATAAAAAATAAAGACATAAAGCATGAGAATTACTGTTACAGAAGGAAGGAAAGAGGAAAGGTTGTGGAGATAAACACCAAATTCAGTTTCATCTGCAGGATATAGCCTCAAAGATGCAATGCAAACAAAGACATTATTATATTTATGGAGATAATCAAAGGCTAATTTTTAAACTATTTGGAAGCAGTAAGTTCAAATCTTACTGCTATATTACTCCCATGAAAACAACCTGGTATCTAACAGAAATAATAGCTTGTCCAGGTATTGGGAAATGCTATCAGATAAGCTAGAAAACAATTTGTTTCTAAAAGTATAAACACAAATGTAGCTAGCCTTAGGGAAAAAAAGCCCTGGGAACTATAGTGGTGGTGGTAGTTGGGAAAAGACATTCTATACAAATCAAACTGCATAATATAAAAATTTCAACATAGCAAAAATATCTTTATGCTTCTGTCAATGTTTCATTTATTTTAAAAATATTTAATAGAAATGGTAGTAAATTTAAGACATTTCAATACTTTAAAAACATGAACACTTTTTTGAAATATGAAAAAAATATGGATTTGACCTGAAGGAAAAAGTTTCTGTTAAAATAGTCAAATTAAACTAATTTTTAACCAACATTCTCCATTTGCAGAAAGGATATTGTTTTGCTGGCTGAATGGAACAATTGGTACAATAACTGCCTGGGCCTGGACACATTCCAGATAGGTCTGTGATAGGAGTCCAACAGTAAGAGTACCCCCATTCTTGGTGAAGACAAGAGCGTCCTTTCCTAGCCGCATGGAGCCTGACTTGAAACCATTACCAAAGACCCCGATGGGACACTGGCTCTTCTTTATTACTTTATCTGTAAAGCCAAAGCTGTAATTACACAAGAAAAAAAAGAAATTAGAAAGGTAAAAAGCATCCTAAGATAGGTGAGAGGCAGAATGTTTGGCTGACACATGAATAACACATATAAAAAGTCCCTCCTTTTTTTTTTTTTTACTTTTTTTGGTATTTCCAGGTAAAGCTATTAAGTTAAAAACATAGGACACTACTATGGGGTGATGGCACTGATATTCTTGTGTGGATGGTGTGTACTTAAATAGTACTACTGCGTAAGAGTCACACTTTGGAAATGCAAGGAAGGCCCCCTTTCACTGGTTAACAGAGAGAGCTGGAGAAGGCCTTGTGCTACTGCCTTTCTTATCTAGATAAAACAGCCCTGACTTCTAAAAGTTAGGATAATGTACAAAGGATAGTTGCCTAGAAAGGGCAACAAAAAGTCCCAAATAGTGGCCCTGATCAAAGGCACTAGACAAGGCATCTCCTAACTGTGTTATGTCATCCTTTAGAAATCTGAAAGTCAGAGATCATATATCTTGACAATTTCGACTCTCCACCCAAAGGATGACCATTCCAATTCTTACTCTCTGCTCCATCTGCTGGGACAGTCCACTGGAATATGGCCAAGAGATAAAAATAGGTAGTTCTGCCTCTGAATATCTGCAAACAGCTGCAGTATAAAGTCTGTCTTGTTCTATTAAGGGCTTTTCAATGAGTCACCTCAGCAAACTCTGTAGCCCTTCATGATCAGTTTGATCTGGGAACCAGAACCCTTCCCTCCAAGATATAAACCAAAATGATATAAATTCTAGAAAATTATGATCATCTTCTTATATTTTCCCTCACTACAAATAAAACTAATTTTAAGGATTATTTCTCTCCAGATTGACTAATTTTACTATGGTGTACACTAGCATTCATTCAACACATAATAATGGAGCACCTACTATGTGCTGTATATTATGCTAAGCACTGGAGATACAGTTGTTAATAAAACAGGTATGATTCTTGCTCTGATAGCTTGTAGTCTAAGAAAGGATTTCATATATTACAGATTAGACGCTACTTAGCAGCTTGGTCTTGGCTTTACTCCTTTGAGCACGGAGGGGTAAGGTGCCTGTTTTCCATTTCCTGAAGGTTGTGGTTTTGTGTTTATTCCCCAAGAAAGTAGACTACATTTCAATTTTCTATCTCAAAGTGTAATGCTAAAGTACCATATGTCCTTCTAGAATAGAGACATTTTAAAGCTTTCTATGAATAAATCTAGTGACATAGAAATGTAATCTCCAGGGAACTGGTCCTTTGGGAAAAAAAGAGAGCCGAGTTAATGCTGTTTGTGGGTATTCCAGGAAAACAGATGTATAAGTTGATAAAATTCAGACATTCTTATTCCTCTTATGGAAGAATTGGTTAGGAAAGATGGGGTCATTATAAGAATTAAATTATATACTAATTATAAATTATAATTTATAACTAGTATATAATTTATATATCCTAATTATAAAGTAGTACTCAAAAGTCAATTTTTTAAAAATTTTAAGCCAACTCTAGAAGTCATTCTAAGAATTGTTATATGCTATTCTATACCCTTACTTCTGGTCTAATATCACCTCTAAACTCAGACTTTTCATAAACAGAAATCTTATCTACCATGTGAAATGAATTTGTATGGTTATTTGGATTTAAAATTACTTTAATACCACAAAGTTTAAATTAGGTAGCCAAAGAAAGGGATAAAAATAGGGGGACTAGGGGCTGGTGATGTGGCTCAAGCGGTAGCGCGCTCGCCTGGCATGCGTGCGGCCCGGGTTCGATCCTCAGCACCACATACCAACAAAGATGTTGTGTCCGCCGAGAACTAAAAAATAAATATTAAAAAAAAATTCTCTCTCTCTCTCTCTCTCCTCTCTCACTCTATCTTTAAAAAAAAATAGGGGGACTATATTACTACATTAATTTCCTACTATCTTCTGCCACCTATCACCTCTTTTTCCCTTTGTATGTATAAATCCTCATGTTACTTATTTTGGGGAGGCCAGATGACTATATAAGCTTGAAAAGATAAGTAGTAGGGTGGGGCCAGAACCAGAATGGAAAAGGATAAAAGTGAGATGAGAGGAGCTACAAGTTCTAGATTTTATTTTGGCTGTTATGTTTCACTTAATGCTTCCCATGTGCTATTATTTCACCTAATTTTCCATGTTAGTTATTCTATTTGACAGCAAATTTGCAAAATGAATGCCTGATACCAATCAAATACTGATATAAATACTGATAATATTATAGGAATAAATTTTACATAGTTTGGTATAGCTCAGTAATTTTCTACAGAGCAATCCTGGCTTAGGCAGGTGGTTTCTCTTCTCTAAGTCAGTCCTATCCTCTCATGTAAGAGACAGCACTGTTTACACACCAACGGGGCTTAGATACTAGTTCATTGAATGGAATCCAATAATAAGCAACTTCCTCTTGAGTACCTTAATATGTTGAGAATCTAGACTCTAGAGAGAAAAATTTAAATTTGGAATGCTGATCACTGAAACAAACCTTAATAAAATCCATGAACATACAAAGGGATGCACTATTGTTTTCTAGATATATTGGTAATATAATATGTAATATAAATGAATGAAAGAATGATAAGTTTTCTGTTATTGTCTAGCTGGTGCTTTAGAATAGACCTATATGTACTTCTGTGCAGAGGTAACAAATACCTTGAATCTGTGGCTCTATGGCTGTTTTTAATTCTTGACCTTTGAAAGAGGTTTTCCACTTTGCTAAAAAAGGCAGCTGAATATATAAACTACTTGATTCACACACTATCCCTAGAAGCTAAAGAGAATAAAAAGTTAACCTTTAAGGAATTAATGATAGGATTTTCCTTTTTAATTTGATTTTCATGTTGATTCTGTGTTTATGGAAGAAACTACTGCTGTAGTTACCCACCTATTTTATCAGCCTGAAAATAGGAAGAGTTAGCATAAAGAGCTGGAAAATGTGGATAGGATAACCAATATTATAAGTCAACAGAATTTCTGTAGGCTTAATAATTTTTCAGAATTACTTTCATTATTTTTCCCAATACAAAAGCTACCTCTAAAATTCTATTATTTAAAAAGAAATTGTGGAAAGTGGACTTGTTCGTTATAATTTAGGATCTGATTAAAAATAATCTCTTTTAAATAAATGATATCTTCTGGCTGATTCAAGTTTGTTTTAAGACACAATAGCAAAATGAGTACACATAGTACATTGAGAATTCATTAAAATAGTCCTCCAAAATTAATTTTTAAATAAGTGGAACAATTTCCAGAGCAAACTATTGGGGAGTATATTTGGTATGCTATGGAAAATGTTATGGCTAAAGAAGTTTCTACCAACTTTCATCCCTGGGAAGGAAACAGATTTTTTAATGGATGACACTGATCCTCCATATTTCACTTCAAATGTCATTTCTTCAGGGTAGCCTTTTTTGATTCCCTAGGCTAGATTAGATCCTTGTGCTATATAATCTCGAAGAAATTGTACTCTTCTTTTATATAATTTACCACTGGTAGAATAGCCTATTTAGTCAAAAGTTGACTATTGTTAGTCAACTTTTATTTCTCACTAATTTAAGAGCAAGGATCATATCTGTCTAGTTCACCACTTTATTTCCAATACCATATGCACAGGTACTTAGTAAGAATTTGTTACTCAGCAATAAAAAAGAAAGATCATGGCATTTGCAGGGAAATGGATGGCATTAGAGAAGATTATGCTAAGTGAAGTTAGCCAATCCCAAAAAAACAAATGCCGAATGTCTTTTCTGATATAAGGGGGGTGACTCAAAATGGGGTTGGGAGGGAGAGCAAGGGAGGAAGATTACCTCTAGATAGGGAATAGGGGTGGAAGGGAAAGGGAGGGAGAAGGGGAATAGCATGGATGGTGAAAAGAGACCTTCATCATTATACAAAATACATGTATGAAGATGTGAATTTGGTGTCAACATACCTTATATATAATCAGAGATATGATAAATTATGGTATAATGGTGTATTAAGAATTGTAATGAAAAAATAAATAAATAAATTTTTAAAAATAAAACAACAAATATGGAGCAAAAATTGCTACAATTATTCTGAAATAATCCTCTTTTTCCCTCCTGTCTTATAATTATATCAACTTTCATATGTATTTCCATTGACAAATGGAAAGTGATCAGATTTGCTGGGCCTAATGTTTGACACCCATGTCACTGGATAAAGTGTGGTAGGGAGGAGTAATTAAGAAGATAAGTGGACTGGGGCTGGGGCTCAGTGGTAGTGTACTTTCCTGACATGAGTGAGATTCTGGATTCAAGTCTCAGCACCGCATTAAATAAATAATATAAAGGTCTATCAAAAACTAAAAAGAAATTTTAAAAAAAAGAAGATAAGGGACACTCCACTAAGGCAATCAGCAGCCACCATCTTGGAGAGCTGAAGTATCCACCGCCACTCTCCGGCAGATTGCAACAACAAAACAGGTGTGTGTCACTCAGCTCAGCCCCCATACATAGGGGGATTTCGCATAAAATCTCTCCTAGAATTTCCGAGGGAGGGAGTATCAGAGTGAGCCTGCATAAAGACTAAGGGAAAATTAGAGGCACCTGACCTTCAACCCCCCCTCCCATCAGCAGCCAAAACAAAACCTGTCTAGCCAGCGCTGGGGGAGGGGCAAGCAGAAAAAATCAAAACCATAGAGTGCCGGGGATCCCAAAAGCCAACTGTGTGACCCCGGAGATCCAGGCTGTCTGATTCGCGCGGCCTGCCCCGCGGCTACAGAAGGCGTGGCGCTGCAGAGAAGGGATTAACTAGCAAGCAGGGAGATAAGTGGCTGCGACACAGTGGAATCCCGCCAGCCAAGCCCGCACTGACCCCCAGGCTGAGTACGGGATTTCAGACGGGGAAGGAAGCGGTACAGTTCTATCCCCCACAAGGGAAACAAAACAATAGAGTGCCGGGGTTCCCAATAGCCACCCTCCACACCCAACAAACGGCAGTCCCAGAGTACAGTTTGAACTGCCGAGAACCATCACTCAGGGGAAATCTGGTCTAGCAGGAGAAACCAAGACTAGCAGGAGAAACTAGGGGACTAGAGACAAAGCCCTCGCGACTGGGCGGCTGTAAACTGCAGGCCCGCCGGTGACAGTTCACCCACTGCCCGCGTAACTGGGCGGTAGGAGAACGCCCGCCCGCTGGCGACTGATCACCTGCCCGCGGCCTGTGATACTGGGCGGCTGGAGACCGCCTGCCTGCCGCGACCGGGAGCTGAAACCAAACAGAGACAGTCCAGTCACACCCCCCCCATTAGGAAACCCCGGCAAGGAGACTGGGGCCCGTCATAGCAGAGTAGTGTCGTCACTGGAGCTCGGACGTGGGAATTCCTTCCCAGCGGAATCCACGTTAGCAGGCATAGTTTAACAACACAAAGGAGAGACATCAGAGTAATACAGAAACAAAACAAATCTATAGAAGAGAGCAGAAACACGACAATCAAATAGAGCTGGAAAGTAACGTGGACAACATGAGAAAACAAGGGAAAAAAGGATTACAAACAATGCAAGACAACTCAATTCTACAGGAGGACATAGAAACATCAGAAACAGGGATAGGGAAAGAACTCAAGGCATACCTAACTCGAATGGAAAGGAATATTAGAGAAGACATGAGACAGCAAGTCCAAGAAATAAAAGTATATTTTGAAAATGAATTAAACAAATTCAAATGGCAAAGAACGAGCTCTACCAGGAGATAGAGATCTTAAAAAAAAATCAAACAATAATTATAGAATTGCAGGAAACTATAAACCAAATTAAAAACTCAAACAAGAATATTACAAATAGACTTGATCAAGTAGAAGTCAAACATCAGATAATGAAGACAAGGTTTATCAACTTGAAAAGAATTATAGTCAACACAGAAAAGATGCTTAAATCCCACGAGCAATCTATTCAAGAGATATGGGATGTAATAAAAAAACCAAATTTGAGAGTCATAGGGATAGAAGAAGGCACAGAGATTCAAACCAAAGGAATGGACAGCATATTAAATGAAATAATTCTAGAAAACTTCCCAGAGATGAAAGATGGAATGGATTGCCAAATCCTGGAAGCCTACAGGACCCCAAACATTCAAAACCATAACAGACCAACTCCAAGACATATAATTATGAAGATAGCCAACGTACAGAACAAGGAGAAAATATTAAAAGCTACGAGAGAAAAGAGGCAGATTACATTCAGGGGTAAACCAATTAGGTTAACGACCGATTTCTCATCACAGACTTTGAAAGCGAGAAGATCCTGGAACAATGTATTTCAAACGCTGAAAAATAATGGATTCCAACCAAGAATACTGTATCCAGCAAAATTGAGCTTCAAATTTGACAATGAAATTAAAATCTTTCACGATAAACAAAAGCTAAAAGAAATCGCAGCAAGAAAACCAGCTCTGCAAAGCATTTTGAGCAAAACACTACAAGAAGAAGAATTGAAAAATAGTGCCCAAAACTAACAGCAGGAGGTATCTCAGTAAAGGGGGAGGAAAGTAACCAAAAAGTAAAACTAGCCAAACTAAAATAAATAAATAAAGAAGCATGACTGGAAGTACAAATCATATCTCAATTGTAACCTTAAATGTTAATGGCCTAAACTCACCAATCAAGAGACATAGGCTAGTAACCTGGATCAAAAAATAAATCCAACAATATGCTGCCTTCAGGAGACTCATATGATAGGAAAAGACATACACAGGCTGAAGGTAAAAGGTTGGGAAAAATCATACCACTCACATGGCCCTCGGAAGCAAGCAGGAGTGGCCATATTCATATCGAATAAAATCAACTTCAAACCTAAGTTAATCAAGAAGGATAAAGAAGGACACTATATACTATTAAAAGGAACCATCCACCAACAAGACATAACAATCATCAATTTGTATGCACCAAACAATGGAGCTGCAACGTTCATAAAACAAACTCTCCTCAAGTTCAAGAGTCAAATAGACCACAACACAATAATTATGGGTGACTTCAACACACCGCTCTCGCCATTAGACAGATCCTCTAGACAAAAACTGAATAAAGAAACTATAGAACTCAACAGCACAATCAATAACCTAGACTTAACCGACATATATAGAATATATCAACCATCATCAAGTGGATACACGTTCTTCTCAGCAGCACATGGATCCTACTCAAAGATAGACCATATATTATGCCATAAGGCAACTCTTAGTAAATATAAAGGCGTGGAGATTATACCATGCACCATATCTGATCATAATGGAATGAAATTGGAAATCAATGATAAAAGAAGGAAGGAAAAATCCTACATCACATGGAAAATGAACAATATGTTATTGAATGATCAATGGGTTATAGAAGACATAAAGGAGGAGACGAAAAAATTCTTAGAGTCAAAGGATAATACAGACACAACATACCGGAATCTATGGGACACAATGAAAGCAGTTTTAAGAGGGAAATTCATTTCTTGGAGTTCTTACCTCAAAAAAAGAAAAAAAAACAACAAATAAATGAACTCACACAACACCTCAAAAACCTAGAAAAGGAAGAGCAAAACAACAGCAAATGTAGTAGAAGACAAGAAATAATTAAAATTAGAGGAGAAATCAACGAAATTGAAACAAAAGAAACCATTGAAAAAATTGATAAAACTAAAAGTTGGTTCTTTGAAAAAATAAATAAGATAGACAAGCCCTTAGCCATGCTAACGAAAAGAAGAAGAGAGAGAACTCAAATTACTAACATACGGGATGAAAAAGGCAATATCACAACAGACACTACAGAAATACAGAAGATAATTAGAAAGTATTTTGAAACCCTATATTCCAATAAAATAGAAGATAGTGAAGATATCGATAAATTTCTTAAGGCATATGATTTGCCCAGATTGAGACAGGAAGACACACACAATTTAAACAGACCAATAACAAAGGAAGAAATAGAAGAAGCCATCAAAAGACTACCAACCAAGAAAAGCCCTGGACCGGATGGGTATACAGCGGAGTTCTACAAAACCTTCAAAGAAGAATTAATACCAATACTTTTCAAGCTATTTCAAGAAATAGAAAAAGAAGGAGCTCTTCCAAATTCATTCTATGAGGCCAACATCACTTTGATCCCAAAACCAGACAAAGACACTTCAAAGAAAGAAAACTACAGACCAATATCTCTAATGAACTTGGATGCAAAAATTCTCAATAAAATTCTGGCAAATCGAATACAAAAACATATCAGAAAACTTGTGCACCATGATCAAGTAGGATTCATTCCTGGGATGCAAGGCTGGTTCAATATATGGAAATCAATAAATGCTATTCACCACATCAATAGACTTAAAGACAAGAACCATATGATCATCTCGATGGATGCAGAAAAAGCATTTGACAAAGTACAGCATCCCTTTATGTTCAAAACACTAGAAAAACTAGGGATAACAGGAACTTACCTCAACATTGTAAAAGCTATATATGCTAAACCTCAGGCTAGCAGCATCCGAAAAGGAGAAAAACTGAAGGCATTCCCTCTAAAATCTGGAACAAGACAGGGATGCCCTCTATCACCACTTCTATTCAATTTAGTTCTTGAAGTACTAGCCAGAGCAATTAGACAGACAAAAGAAATTAAAGGCATAAAAATAGGAAAAGAAGAAATTAAATTATCGCTATTTGCGGATGACATGATAATATACTTGACAGACCCAAAAGAGTCTACAAAGAAGCTGCTAGAGTTAATAAATGAATTCAGCAAAGTGGCAGGTTATAAAATCAACACGCATAAATCAAAGGCATTCCTGTATATCAGCAACAAAACCTCTGAAATGGAAATAAGGAAAACCACTCCATTCACAATAAGATACTTGGGAATCAACCTAACAAAAGAGGTGAAAGATTTATACAATGAAAACTACAGAACCCTAAAGAGAGAGATAGAAGATCTCAGAAGATGGAAAAATGTACCCTGTTCATGGATAGGCAGAACTAACATCATCAAAATGGCGATATTACCCAAAGTTCTCTACAGGTTTAATGCGATGCCAATCAAAATCCCAATGGCATTTCTTGTAGAAATAGATAAAGCAATCATGAAATTCATATGGAAAAACAAAAGACCCAGAATAGCAAAAGCAATTCTAAGCAGGAAGTGTGAATCTGGAGGTATAGCGATACCAGAGGTCAAACTGTACTACAAAGCAATAGTAACAAAAACAGCATGGTCCTGGTACCAAAACAGGCAGGTGGACCAATGGTACAGAATAGAGGACACAGAGACTAATCCACAAAGTTACAACTATCTTATATTTGATAAAGGGGCTAAAAGCATGCAATGGAGGAAGGATAGCATCTTCAACAAATGGTGCTGGGAAAATTGGAAATCCATATGCAACAAAATGAAATTGAATCCCTTTCTCTCGCCATCCACAAAAATTAACTCAAAATGGATCAGGGAGCTAGATATCAAATCAGAGACACTGCGTCTGATAGAAGAAAAAGTTGGCTACGATCTACATATTGTGGGGTCGGGCTCCAAATTCCTTAATAGGAAACCCACAGCCCAAGAGTTAATAACAAGAATAAACAAATGGGACTTACTTAAACTAAAAAGTTTTTTCTCAGCAAGAGAAACAATAAAAGAGGTAAATAGAGAGCCTACATCCTGGGAACAAATTTTTACCCCCCACACCTCAGATAGAGCCCTAATATCCAGAATGTACAAAGAACTCAAAAAATTAAACAATAAGATAACAAATATCCCAATCAACAAATGGGCCAAGGACCTGAACAGACACTTCCCAGAGGAGGACATACAATCAATCAACAAGTACATGAAAAAATGCTCACCATCTCTAGCAATCAGAGAAATGCAAATCAAAACCACCCTAAGATACCATCTCACTCCAGTAAGATTGGCAGCCATTATGAAGTCAAACAACAATAAGTGTTGGCGGGGATGTGGGGAAAAGGGTACACTTGTACACTGCTGGTGGGGCTGCAAAATGGTGAGGCCAATTTGGAAAGCAGTATGGAGATTCCTGGGAAAGTTGGGAATGGATCCACCATTTGACCCAGCTATCGCACTTCTCGGACTATTCCCTGAGGACCTTAAAAGAGCGCACTATAGGGATACGGCTGCATCAATGATTATAGCGGCACAATTCACAATAGCTAGACTGTGGAACCAACCTAGATGCCCCTCAATAGATGAATGGATAAAAAAAAATGTGGCATCTATACACAATGGAGTATTATGCAGCACTAAGAAATGACAAAATCATAGAATTTGCAGGGAAATGGATGGCATTAGAGCAGATTATGCTAACCGAAGCTAGCCAAGCCCTAAAAAACAAATGCCAAATGTCTGCTTTGATATAAAGAGAGCAACTAAGAACAGAACAGGAAGGAAGAGCATGAGGAAAAGACTACAGTAAACAAAGACGAATGGGGGGAGAGAAACGGAGAGAGAAGGGAAAGCATATGGAAATGGTAGGAGACCTTCAATGATACATAAAATTATAAGAGGTCATGAGGGGCAAGGGGGAGGGAAAAAAAGGGAGAGAATTGAACAACAGCAGGGGAGGTAGAGAGGGAAGATGGGAGGGGAGGGGAGGGGAGGGGGGATAGTAGGGGATAGGAAAGGTAGCAGAATACAACAGTCACTAATATGGCATTATGTAAAAATGTGAATATGTAACAGATGTGATTCTGCAATCTGTATTTGGGGTGAAAATGGGAGTTCAAAACACAATTTGAGTCAAATGTATGAAAGATGATATATCATGAGCTATGTAATGCTTTAAATAATCAATAAAAAAAAAGAAGATAAGTGATTTTAGGGGGAAAACTAGTATGTACAGAATTCAACATATTTTGGTTCTCTCCCATCTAAAATTAAGTTTAGGAAATCAAACTGGTAGAATAAGTTAAAGGATACAGCCAACTCTCTACTTTCACAAATATACTAGTCATATTTTTGTATCATGTCTAGATATTTTCCTCAAATATTCTTCTATTTAGAAGGGTCTAATACACAAGGTATATAGACTACTGGATAGTAAATTATAACCACTTACTTACTTACTTTGACTAAATTTCATTTTTATTTATTTAATGGATCAAAGGGATTTCCTTACCAACAAGGTTATTGATTTAGAAAACATTCAAAGACAACTACAACCAAATGAATTTGTTTTTCATTTTTAGGGTCCTGAGCCCTTTCCCTCCTCCTCAGCACCCCTCCATTGTTGCTCATGCTTCACACACTCTAGTTCAGGGAGACACATAGAAGAATAATCAATCTCATCTGCTAAGAAAGAAGAGAGGAGAAAGAAGTTAAGGAAACATTCATCTTGAACTAAGTGATGTGTGAAGGTAATGAAGAACAAACATTTTCTTAACCATCAACCAGTGACCTGAGAGTTGCAACAGAAATTTATCACCAGTTTTAATATTTTAAAAAGAGAATTTTATAACTTTGCAATTCTACTGCAAAATCTCCAGATTATATGTGTGGTTGCCTTCTATTTATTTTAATGGGGCTTGTTTATGTCCAGATACCTTTAGGGTTCTAATCCACAAATTATTCCAACTCTAATACTTCTGATTTAAAAGTGATTTTAGGTTAATTAGGAATTGGAGGTCTTAGATCAGGGAAAGCCTCCAGGTCCTTATACTTGCTGTTCTCTTTGCTTGAACTCGCATTCCTTACTTTCTGCACCTTTTCACCTAGTTAAATTCTACCCACCGTTAGATCTCGGCTTAAATATAACTTCATCTAGGAGGCTTTTCCTAACCTCTGGTATCAGATTGGGTTACCCTGTTGACTCATCCCATGTATCCTGTGTTTTCCTACCATTATGCTTATTGCATTTTCTTGTGATTATTTGCTTAACTGAGTTGCCAGCTAGACTGTATGCTCTGTGACAGCAGGAACAGTGTCTATTTCATAACCAGCTTAATAAATATTTGTTGAATGAATAAAGTAAAAATAAAATATTAAAGAAAATTATAAAAACTTAAATAGAGCTTGTGAACTCAAGAGGAGAATAAAAGCATTTTTACCTGAGCATTCGGTGGAGTTTGTGAGGTGTCATTCCACATCCATCATCAGTAAAGGTCAAACAAGATTTATTCTTGACCTCCTCAACATCTATAAAGACCGTCCTGGCAGATACATCTGGATCTACAGCATTATCTGAAAAAGGTAGAAATCTGTGATCTTAGATCCCCTTTTCCAATAGTGTATCAAAATTTCTAATTTAGTGTCCCCACTACATGGAAAACTGTCCTACAGTACCCTCATATGGATGTCTCAGAAGTTAAACAGGGGACATTAATATAATATACCTGAGTTATAGATAAAAACACATGTGATGCCAGTTTGAGTTATAAAGCTGATCCCCTCCCCCTCCCCCTCCCCCTCCTCCTCCTCCTTCTTCTTCTTCTTGCACTAGGGACTTAACCTAGGGGTGCTTAACCACCAAGACAGGATCTTGCTAAATTGCTCATGTCTCAGCCTCTTGAGTTGCTGGAATTACAGGCATGTGCCACATGCCCAGCTGATTTCTAGATTTCATGGTTGATCTGTAGTCTGCCTTTCTCCCTATTAACTTCAGGGTATAAAAGAAAAGTAACTACTCCAATTTTATTCTGATTTCACTGTATTATTTCCTGTCTTTTAGCTACTTTACTGCTTATGAATGCATACAGTAAAGGTTGGCTACAGGGAAAAACTGAACCAACAATTTGGTAAAAATAAATACATATCACACATACTACAGTTTATATATGACAATTTTATTTTCTACTTTTTAAAATATTACTTCATGTGTTAAAGAATATAGATATTATCACCATCCCTGTTTATAGTACAAGTGCTACTGAAAGAATTACAGGTTAAAATCCTGCCTAAATCCCAGTGATGGTAGCAAGCATGCTTAGAGCAAAAAAGCAATTTGGCTGCCTTTCTCTATACTAGTCTTCAAGGTGAGGCTGTCTATTCTCTCATGAAAGGGAGAGCACCAAAAAAAAATTGGAAAAACAGGGCTAGGGTTGTAGCTCGGTTGGTAGAGTGTTTGCCTTGCATGTGTGAGGCACTGGGTTCGATACTCGGCACCACATAAAAATAAATAAAATAAAGGTGTTGTGTCCAACTACAACTAAAAAAAGTGGAAAATGTACATATAAAGTTCAACAATTTGTCCTGAGTTACATCTTTATGATGAGTTAATTATTTAAAACTCCAAAGACATCAAATTTATCCATATTCTAAAATATGCACCATGTCCCCACTCCAGAGGGTGCTATTGTCTAGTTGCCACATTTATTTTTCTTTTCTTTACTTTTCTTTTTTTTGTCACAAGTACCAGTCCAGTTTCTACTATTGTCAGCTTGGGGATATAGCTCATTTGGAAGAGTGCTTGCCTTGCATGCATAAGGCCCTGGATTCAATCTCCAGCACCATCAAAAAAAAAAAATAGTATCTACTATTGTCAATCACTGATATAAGTGGCTCAATACAAGGACAGTCTGTAAAATCTGTTGGATAGTGCTATTGTTTAGATATAGTTCGTCTCCCAAAATTTCATATGCTGGAAGCTTGGTCCCCATTGTGGTGGTGTTAAAGTGGTGGAACCTTTAAGAGGAGGGGCCTAGTGCAAGGTAATTGTGTCATTGGGGATGCTATCCTTGGAAGGGATTCATGCTGTCAGGTCTGACAGAACTGGATTAGCTCCTGCTAGTGTAGGTTGTTTTAAAGTGAGGTTACCCCACATGCTTGGCCTCTTCTGCACATGGCTAGTTCCCTTTTGGCTTCTCCACCATGTTGTGATGTAGCCTGAGGACCCTTGCCAGGATGCCAACACCATGCCATTTGAACCTTTTAGCCAGTGGAATTATGAATCAAATAAACATCTTTATTGACAAACACCCAGCCTTGGGTATTTTGTTATAGCAACATGAAATGGACTAGTACAGATAAAGCCCTTAATCATTCCTATCTCTACTAGCTCTTCTTTAAGCAAGATAAAGATCTTTCCTTCAAACCACTTCCTTTGCCCTGACATCTTATATTGCTTTACTGATGATACAAGGCTGCACTCAGAGAGTCAGATAGGGTCTTGGTTGTATACTTTCCCATTATCACTGATAAATCATATTTCTCCACTGGGAGCATCTCTTATAATCAAGAAAATTATTCCACATATTCCAAATTTTATAATACTATTGAAAGTATCAGTTACAATCACTTTGATTATGGAATGTCCTCCAAATAAAAGAAGACATAGATTAATTTCAAAAACTACAATAGTATTTCCAGAGTCACTGATAAAATTTTCACTGACTGAAAACATCTGAACAGCAGTAAGTCATCATCAATAATCCCAAAAGTTGGTTAAGAGGTCTGATACAGTCGATTTTTAAAGCCCAGGTAGCACCTAAATTCCATATAATGTGGCTAACATCAAGCAAGAGTTACAAGTTGGCATGCAATGGAACCTTTCTCAGAAATATTGTTCTTTACTTTTAAGAGGCAGCAGTATTTTTTTCTTTAACTGACAGAAGGATTCAGCCCTGCATAGTTGCATAGCTGCCTACATTCTTTAAAGAAATTTTACTTGGCATGCAGGCTCTTATCAGTCACTCCTATTGATGGATAGCCAAAGACACTGAGACTGATAACTTGTTGACCAACCAGATGTCATTTACACATAGAAAACTTCAGACATTGTGAAATTATTTTCTAACAGTTTATATTTACAATTCAAACCTATAGCATATGGATCCAATTACACATTTTTACAACAGTGTATTGAATAAACAGGGTCTCTAGAAAAATCATGTCAGCCTCTTTTTTCCCCTCTACTGTAAGTTTTTTTGTTTTGTTTTGTTTTGGTTTTTCTACTGGAAATTGAACCCAAGGGCACTTTACCACTGAGTTACATACCCATCCCTTTTTATATTTTGTTTTGAAACAGGGTCTCACTAAATTCTTGAGGCTAGCCTCAAACTTGCCATCCTCCTGCCTCGGCCTCCCAAGTTGCTGCGATTACGGGCATGCAGAACCACGCCTAGCTCTCTACTGTAAAATTTTCCCAAATTTTACTAGGTTTTTCAATAGGAATATACCAAAGAATTTTAACATAGGCACTTAAAGAGTTCACGGTAGCTGCTAAGTGCAGGTAGACATTTTACCTCCTTAGTTGGAAACTTGTGGAATATGGGGGGGGGGGAGGGAGAACATGAGAGGCCAGGGTCAGTTGGAGCAACAGGGAAAGTGTGATCAATGGGTGGCCACCCACAAGCACAGTTTTGCACTTACTTTCCATTTTATGTGGCCTTTTGCTTGGCTTCAACAAATAAAATTATAATAACAAGGCTGGGCTCAACAGATGAACTTATACTAATAAGGCACAAGCTAGCAACTGGTTTCAATTCTATTTCTTGCTGCTTAACCTTCTAAAAACTGTTCAACATGTAGCATATGCTATCAAATTCCAGGAGAGCTATCTTCTCCCACGGCCCAGCCCACTTAGCCTATGAACAGGTAGGATAATGAGAGATCCCTTACTTCTTTTTCCTCAACTAATACTTAGGTAAAAAGAGATGCACTATCAGATCCTGGAGTGTCTTTATCCCCTATCCTGGCTGCACAACCCTATCTGCTTCCAGATTCCATGGAGTCTCACCTGGCCTGTGTTATCTCTTATAAGGAAAATCCTATTGACATTCCCCCTTCATGCACCCCTTCGGCAATAGCATGAGGATCATGAGGAATCTATCTTACACCCTAATGTGGTCCACTCAATCATTTGTCTTCTAAAAAGGCATTGCAACTGAAGCCTCATGACTCACCAGAACCTGGAAGGCAATGAAAAACTGTTCAATGATAGTCCCTCAGGAGAGAGAAGATGGTGGGTAAGAGATAGCTTTAAGGTAGCACTTCACATGCCTGCTATCCTTTCCTGTTCAGGTACATGTAAGGTCACCAGGGCAGGGTTGTTGCTCTACAGACATTCTGCAAATAGGTAAAATTTTCTTGCCTGAAAGTAACATCATTACCTTCTGTCACAAGCCTATTCTTTATCTCTCTCTCTCTCTCTCTCTCTCTCTCTCTCTCTCTCTCTCTCTCTCACACACACACACACACACACAAACACACACACACAGAGAGAGAGAGAGAGAGAGATGGAGGGAAGAAAGGAGGGGAGAGAGAAAGAAAGAGACAGAGAGATTAAGAGAGAGGGAATATCGGCATTCAAATGACCACAAATTTGAAACTCAAAAGTAATTTTTTTGGGCTGGGGCAGTAGCTCATGCCAGGCAGTGGTAAAACATTCCCTATCATGCTCAAGACCCTTAGTTCAATTCCTAGCATAGCAAAAACAAAAATCATTTTTAAAATCTCTCCCTCTTGATGCTCAACACAACCCTAGATTCTCTTATATCTTGCTTTTTCTATTCCCATTGTCCTTTTATTTGCAGAGTTTGATCCCTCTCATCTGAATTATTGAAACAGCTTCCCGACTTGTCTTTCAAATCCATCTCTCTCTTCTTTAATACATCTTATATGCTGCTGCAACGTTAACTTTCTTGAAGCACAACTCTGATCATGACATTATTCTGGTCAAAAAACTTCAGATGAACAGGCCAAATACCAGAGCCTTCAGGTCTGAATCCTGGTCCCAGTTCACATTTCTATCCTCACTTGCTACTTGGTACTTGGAGTAAAAAGACCTGTGTTTGAGTCCTGGATTTGCCACTTACTAGACATGAAACCTTTGAAAAGTAAATTAATTCTCTGATTTTCTGTTTCTTCACCTGCAGGATGAAAAAAATTAATATTGCTTACCTCAAAGGGTGAAGTTAAGAAGGTATTTGTGAAAGCTCTTTGTAAACACTCTAGGGACCTATAGTTTTTACTATACATGAACTCCATGCTCTAATTAAATGCAACAACTCAATATTCTTCATGCTTTTGTTCATCCAGTTGTTTATTTTGCCTGGAATGCCCTCCATGTTACCATTTCCATATGTCCCAATCCTTCAAATCTCAGCTCAAATGTCACCTCCTCCACAAAGCCTTTCCTAACTCTCCTCTTCCTGATAAGCTGGAAGTCATTTCTCCTTCCTCTGAACTCCCACAGCACTTGTGCGTATCTTTGTTGATATATTATTTTCTATGTTGTTGTACAAAGATTAAGCCTGCAGTATATTTCTTATCTTCCCTATTTGAAGGGTGAATCTGTATTGTTCATTTCTGTACCTATCACAGTGGTCTTATACACAATAGATGCTTATACACAATATATGATTCACTAGCAAATTAATGCATAATAGAATTAACTACTGAAGGAAAACCGAAAATGAAAACTTTAGACAAGCCATTAATATTTTGATCTCCCTATTCTCTATTTTCAAAAACATTTGTTACTTACTTTTAAAATATGTTTTTATATATCTGGAAGCATGCATATATGTGTGTATAATATTCATACATATCCACACCCATGTTAGACATCTTAGGCCAAGATATGGTTCTTTAGGTTAATGCTTAAGACAATAATTGAAAACTCATTAAGTCACCTTTAAAATACAGTACACACAATACAACACAGGTACAACACGGTGCAACTGTGAAAGAACATGACATTTCTCACATTTCTCCCACCTCCCACTATGTTAATTGTTAATTTTACCTTTTTTGTTTTGTTTTAGTAAGTTACATGCATACAAATCTTATTCCATGCTACAGCCATTCACTGGAGGCATAGTGTAAAACCTAAAGGATACAGGCCCTGTTATCTAGGATTCCAAATGTGTCAATGCCACTTTTTTCCTCTGAATATTCTAATAAAGTCATATTTTATACACACACACACACACACACACATATATATATATATATATATATATATATATGGAGATAGAGAACGTGCATGTAAGTATTCAGTGTTGTAGTCAAATTAATCATAAAAATTTTCCATCATCTTCCAAATAACTCTCCTGACACTTCTCCTGCGGCCCACCAACTTCTAGATCAAGACATCTTTCATGGCATAGCCACAGTAAGAGCTTAAATGAGGACTAGTGCTCATTCACAGAGCTTTGAAATCATGTTTGATTTTGTCCTGTGTTACCTAGCCCCATAAATTTCTCAAACTTCTTTCAGTTTTTGAAGTGTTTATAATGTACTCTGTATGCAGTTGCATTTTATGCAGGACTGCTTTTCTTCTTTGCCTTCCACACAGTATTTAGCATACTACTGCAAAAGCTGATGTACTTGGCTTCAAGGGATCAACTGAAAACGCTTTAAAAGCAAACACCGGTGGAGCGAGAGGTTAAGTCCTCAATATTCATTCCAGCGGTGTGAGGGCGCTCGTGGACCATGGACCCAGCCCTCTTGCAGCCTCAGGGAGCCAAATGCACTCGTGTCATCTCTTAAGAGATGTCCCATCATTCCTAGACTTTCTAAGCCCAAAAGTTAAAGAATTCTGTTTTCCAGACCTTTCCTAATGACCCTACCAACTCCTGTACCAGGCCCCTTTGCTAACTTGGAGCCCTCCGTGGGTCGCCAGGCGCTGTTGAGCCCAGCTGCCTTGGGGCCCGATATTTTTATGTATCTCCTTTTGATTATTAACTAAGCTACCCTAAAGTGCCTGGAACATCACGAACCAAAGAGAAAAACCACACGTGAGTCCTGACTCTTTGGATACACCTCGTTTCCTCGGCTTTTGCTTTATTCACGCAACCTCGTCCCCGGTGAGGGAGCCACCCTCCTCCGCCAGCGGAGCCGGGGCCGTCCAGAGGCCCCCACCCCAGCCCCGGCCCACCCCGTGCAGCTCCGCGCATTCCTCTCGAGTCCGCAGCACCACGCTGGCACCACTGCCTCCTCGGGCTATCGCGGCCAGGCCCGCCCTCGCCACTCACCTAGCAGCTCCGCGATGGCACTGAAGGGTCGCGTGTGGCTGCTGGAGTTGCTCTGTAGGTAGCGGGGGCTCATCTGGGGGCGAGAGAAGGTCCCGTCCCGCGTGAGGCCTCGGCCCGCCAGGCCCTCCCCGCGCGCCCCCCTCAGCCCTGGGGCCCGCGCACGCGTCCGCCCCCTCGGGCCCCTGACCTACCGTGCTCAGGCGGATCCCGAAGGCCTGCGGGCCACTGCCCTGCCGGGCCAGCCCGCCGACTGGCGCGCCAGGGCCCGCGGGGGCCCCTCGGTACAGGAGCATTTTTTTGGCCGCCACGATATTCGTTTGCTGCCGCCGGACTCCTCGCCCCGGCCGTCCCGGACTAGCCCTCACTCACTCCCAGTCGCAGCTGGCGGCGGCCGTCCGGGACTGGCTCTCCTCCGCTCCCAACTCGCAGCTGGCGGAGGCGGGGCGCACTCCAGCCACCTGTCCCCAGCGGGAGGGGTGAGGCCGGCTGAGCCGAGCCACGGCCCCGCCCTGTCAGCACCTCTACCGATCCACGGACTGCCAGAGCTGCCTCAGGGCCGTACAGAAATATGGCGACCTCCTGACAGCCGCTCCTTGATCCCCGCCCCTAATTAATTCTTGGCGTTTGCCATAGGCCAGGCAGCCGAGCGGGAAAGCGCGAGGTGGGGGTGGGGGTGGGGGGGGGATGGCGCGTGAGGAGGGGCGGGAATGAGTCTAGAGGAGGGAAGAGCGTGCATGGGATTTCTGGAACCGAGTCCCTCTAAGGCTGAATGACTAACGGGCAGGATAAGACAAGTTTTTCAAGTTCTAAAGAGTACAGTTTTGCTATAACTGGGAAGATAGGAGGCTTGCGTGAAGGGAAAGCATTTGGACTAGCTACCTCAAATGCCTCTGGAAGTGCCCAGAACTTTCTAGAATATGATTGGCAAACTGTCTAGAGAGACTGTAGGCCTGTAGGGAGGCTGTTTATGAAAGGAGAAATTGGACTTACTTAAATATGTTCCTGCCAAACAGTGGATTGGTTAAGTTATGGAGTATCCATGAAATAAAATGGTAGCAATTTTTAAAGCCATGTTTGTAGATTAATCTTTATTTTATTGACACTTATAATTTTATGTATTTATGGGGCACATTTTTAAAAAATATTTTTTTTAGTTATAGTTTGGCACAATATCCTTACTCCATTTGTTTATTTTTATGTGGTGCCCAGGATCAAACCCAGCACCTCACATGTGTTAGGTGAGCGCTCTAAGATGAGCCACAACCCTAGCCCCTATGGGGCACATTTTGATATTTGCATACTATAAAGTATTGATTAATATTCAGGCAGCCATCTTAAATGTTAACCACCTTTTTATGAGATAAGTTTCCCTTTCCTGTACTTCTTGTTACTGAACTCCCCCAACCCCCATTAGTGACCTACCCCATGGTACTATAACCCTAAGCCAATCCCAGAAGGACAGGACCCCTTGGCTCTGGAAAACACCATGGTACCATGACCTAACTCAATCCCATGCTATTCCACACTCGCCTAGCTCTGACACAAACACCACCCCACCTCCAGCCTATCCCATAGCACCACAACTGCAACTCCAAACCCCTACCCCACAAAAGCTGAACACCCAAACATATTAGGGCTTCTATCCTCTCTATAGAGACATGGCCTTTATTTGTCAGCTTTGACAAGTAAACTTTCGTGTGGGTCTCATCCCGGTCTCTGACCTTCATTTCTCATTTGCCTCTCTCTTTTTCACTTTCCCTTCACATACATGTATGCATTGTATATTGATGAAGTGACAATAGTTAGCGTACCCATCACCTCGTGTATTTATCTTTCTTTGAAATGAAAATGTTCAAAAACCTCTCTTATAGCTATTTCAAAATGTGCAGGACCATCCAGTAGTACTTAACTCTGTATCCATTGATCACCTGCTCCTGACCCTTAGCTTTCCAAAGCTCTTCTCACCTCTGGTAACCACTGTTCTACTCTCTACTTCTATCAGATAACTCTTAGTGTAGACTACAAATATGAGTAGAATCATATGGTTTTTTTTTCTGCATCTGCCTTATTTCACTCAACATAATGTCCTTCAGTTTCATCCATGTCATGTCTCAAATAATGGAATTTCATTACTTTTTTATGGCTGAATAGTATTCCCGTTCTTTATGTAGTCATCCATTGTTGGATGTTTAGGTTGATTTAAAGATTGTGAATTGTGCTGGGATAAACATGGGAATGCAGATGTCTCTTCATTGTACTGATTTGATTTCCTTTGGATATAAACCCCATACTAGAATTACTGGATCATATGATCGTTCTATTTTTAACTTTTTGGGGAACCTCCAACTGTTTTCCATAATGGCCGTACTAATTCACATCCCCACCAACAATGTGTGGTGGGTGTTCCTTTCCTCCACATCCACACCAGTACTGGTTTTCTTTGTCTTTTTTATAATCATCATTCTAACAGGAATGAGGGGATATTTCATTGTGGTTTTGATTTGCATTCCCCTGATAACAAATGATTTTGAGCATTTTCATATACTTGTTGGTATTTTGTAGGTCTTCTTTTGAGAAATGTCTAAGGTCTTTTGCCCATTTTAATTTGGTTATTTTATGTATTAACTTTTTGCTGTTGCTTTACATGTCTCATGTATTTTGAATGTTAGTTCTAGGTGACTGTTTATTGATGTAAAATGAATTTATGAGGGAGTTAAGAAAACAAAAGGTTGCAACATACATTGTAATGTGTCATGCATGGTGGCACTCATCCATAATCCCAGTGACTCAGGAGGCTGAAGCATGAAAATGGCAAGTTCAAAGCCAGCCTCAGAACTTAGTGAGGCCCTGAACAACTTAGAAATATCCTGTCTCAAAATAAAAAAATAAAAGGGGTGAGGATGTGGCTCAGTGATTAAGAGGTCCTAGATTCAATCCCTGGTACCAAAACAAAATAAAACAAATGACATGATGTGTAATGTGATATATTTTTATTGGAAGACCAAATATATGTATGCATATGTTACGGTGTTTCTGGAATGTCCCCTAAAAGCTCACATGTTGAAGTCTTGTTCTGCAGTGCAACAATATCCAGACATAGGACTTTGGGGAAGTGATTGGATTATGAGGCTTTGGCCTTATCCATGACTTGATAGCTGAATGGACTATTGGAGATGATGGAAACTATAGGCTAGGTGGGGTTTGGTTGGAGGAAATAAGCCGCTGGTGATGTACCCTTTGGGATTATGTTGTCCTTGGCCACTTCCTCCCTGTCTCCGCTCCTCCCCATTGTCTACTTTCTGGCTAACATAAGCTGATTGGCTTTCTTCTGCCACACCATTCCATCTTGATGTTCAGCCTCATTCAGGCCCAAACAAATGGAGCCAGCCAACCATGGACCTCTAAAACTGTGAGCCAAAATAAACTTTTCCTCTTCCAAGTTGTTTGTGCTAGATGGTCCCAGCACTAGATGGTCTCAGTATTTTGATCACAGTGATGAAAACCTAACACAGTGTGTGTGTGTGTGTGTGTGTGTATACATACACACGTATTTATACACACATACAAATATATTCATACAGATACAGTCATCATTCAGTATCCATAGGAGATTGGTTTTATCACCCTTGAAGATATCAAATTCTATGGATGCTTCATTCCATAAAATGTTGTAGTATTTGAATATAACCTACCCACATCTTTCCATATATTTAAATTGTCTCTAGATTACTTATAATACCTAATAAATGTAAATGCTGTATAAATCATTGTTATATTATATCGTTTAGGGAATAATGACTAGAAGGTTGCACATATTTAGTATAGACACAGTTTTTTTCTGAATACTTTCAACCTGCAGTTGATTGAATGTGTGGATGCAGAATTCACAGATACAGAAAGCCAACTATATACACACACAATGAAAAACATTTAATATAAATCAAGTTGATATCTCTGAGTCTAGAATTATGCATTTTCCCATTTTATCTGTATTTTGTACTATTATTCATGTATTTTGTTTTTTTCTAAATATTTATTTGTAGTTGGACACAATACCTTTATTTTATTTATTTATCTTTATGTGGTGCTGAGGATAGAACCCAGGGCCTTGCATGTGCTAGGCACTCTACCACTGAGCCACAACCCCAGCCCCTATTATTCATGTATTTTGTAAAAATATAATATTCCATGGCATGAGTGGATCATAAATTTGTTTGACCATCCCTCTATAACAATTTAGGTTGTCTTCAACTTTTTTTTGGTTTTGACAGTTCAAAAAGTGCTGCCTCAAATACTCTCATGCACAGGTCACTAATTTCTGGTACTATTATTTCTTCAGAATAAATTCCAGAAAGTGAGATGGGTGCTTCTAAAAATATGCATGTGGTTTAATCTTTATAAATACTGTAAGGTGGAGGCAATTGCCTTCCCAGCAACAGCCAGCTGTTTGGCTATGTTCATGGAACTAATCTTTTAACTTTTTGTCAGTCTTTTGGATAGAAAATAGTATCGTCTTATTGTTTTAATTTGCATTTTCCTGATTAACAGTGAGGCTGAATATCTTTTCAAATTTTATTGCCTGTTTATATCTCTTTTTTTTGTGGTGCTGGGCATAAGAACCCAGGGCCTTATGCATGTGAGCTATATCCCCAGCCCACCTATTTGTATCTTTTGAGCACCATTTTCCCACTACGGGGTCGTTTAAATTTTGTGTGTGTGTGTGTGTGTGTGTGTGTGTGTGTGTGTGTACTGGGTATTGAACCCAGAGACACTTTGCCACAGAGCTATATCCCAAGCCCTTTTTATTTTTTTTATTTTGAGTCAAGTTCTCACTAAGCTGCTTAGGGCCTCAACTTAGTTGCAGAGGCTGGCCTTAAACTTGCAATCCTTCTGCCTCAGTCTCCTGAGTCACTGGGAATATGTGTAGACCATCACACCTGGCTGCATTTATCTTTTTAAGTTACCTTTTCTTTAATTTTCAAAATATACAAAAGTACATAGAACAACATAATAAATCTTATATACTTATTGCTCTGATGCAGAAATTATCAAGACTGCCATGCTTGATGCAATATATTGAACATTTTCATTCCTACAAAATTCATATGTTGAAATCCCAACCCCAATGTGATGATATTAGCAGGTGGAGCCTTTGAGAGGTAATTAGATCATAAGGGAAGTGGCTAATGAATGAGATTAGTGCCTTTATAAATAGGACTGCAGAGAGCTCTCGAACCCTCTTTCCTCCACATGAAGACACAAGGAGAAGTCTTCCATCTATGCCTCATCAGAACCCAGCCATGTTAGTACTCTGATGTTGACTCCCAGCCTCCAGAACTGTTAGAAATAAATTTCTATTTTCTAGAAGCCACCTAGTCTATGGCACTTTGTTACAGCAGCCTGAACTACAGACACCTGCTTTATATATTAATTTTATTTCATTTCTGTAAGCATTATAGGGCAAATCTCAAACAGCATGCCATTTTACCCTATATATGTTAATTTCTGTTCTATAAAAACCAGACATTTTCTGACAAATGTAACTATCACTCCACTTTCATACTAAACAAAGTTTATGATAATCCTCTAATACCTAGATCATATTCTGATTTCCCCAATTGTATCAAAAAATGTCCTCTATATTTAGTTTGCTTAAATCCAGTTTCAAACAACATGCAGACATTGTATTTGGTTATGTATCTTAAATCTGTTTTAATCTAAAACATCCCCGCTTTTCTTCATGCTATTGAGTTGTTGAAGAAACCAAGTCAGTTGTATGGATGAATGCCCTATATTCCCATTTTTTGTTTTTGTTTATTTATGTTGTCACTTATGTTGTTCTCCTCTGGTTAGAGAGTAAGTGTAACTTAACTATAAATTATAAATTGGCTCTAAAGGTCTAAATAGATTCCAGAACAATGACTTTTTAAGCAGGGATTTTCATAGATGATGTTGTACATGTCTTATTGCATAACATCAGGAGGTACATACAATACTTAGAAATGTTCAGGTTCAACAATGGGTTCAGATGGGGACAACCCATCCCATTCCACTACCATTCCACTATAAATTTCCACATAACCTTTTATCTTATGATTCCATCAATTGATACTCATTCTTTAAACATTTATTCTCTAGTTGTAGGTAGACACAATACCTTTATTTAATTTTTATGTGGTGCTGGGGATCAAACTCAGTGTCTCACACATGCTAGGTGAGCGCTTTTCCTCTGAGCCACAACCCCAGCCCAGATACTCATTGTTTGAAAAAAAAAATGTGTTAGGCTCACAAAATTGATAGTCTAATCTCACATTTTTTCTAATTTATTAGCTGGATTCTCTGTATAGAATCTAAACCCATAAACCATGACTATTTAGTTTCTCTGTAATACAGTTCAAATAGGACCCCCTTTTTTGGTGCTGGGAATGGGTCTTAGGGCCTCATATTTGCTAGGTAAACATTCTACCACTGCTCTACACCTCCAGCCCAACTCTTTACTCAGGAGATCACTACCACTGAGCTACATCTCCAACCCATTTAAAATTTTTATTTTGAGACAGAGTCCAACTCCATTGTTGAGGCTGGCCTTGTGATTCTCTTGTGTCAGCCACCCAAGTTGCTGGGATTACAGGTACCCAGCTAACTCTTTATTATTAATCAACAATGTTTAGAGGAAAGAGTATATGTGATAGATATTGTGATATCTATCATATCACCTCTCCCATTTCAATAAAGGACTTGTTGGCTAAGCTCCTTAGAAACCTGACAACAAGCTACCTTCAGCTATTAGTTCCTTCAGGTCTCTCTGTCTCATCCAAGTTTGTAAATTTTTCTGCAATAGCTCAACAGTGACTGACCAAAGCAGGAATATAAAGGCCAGGCCATCTCAGCCCAACCTAGGACAATTCAAAAGGGTCATATCCCTCTGTGAGGTTGGTAGAGACTGTTGTTGGGTCTATATTGCAGCTGAACTTCCCCCTATGACCATACCTGCTTCTTTCCACAGCTGTTAATCCCAATAATATCTCTGCACACTATGTTTTAGAGTTTGCCTCCTGGGAAACTCAAACTATGCCACTTGAAATTGATAGCAATCCAAGAAATCTGGCATGAAGGTGATTATTTGGGAGCTAGATCACTCACTGCCCAATTGACAGGAACACATCACAGGGCAGTAGGTGAGGCATTGGTTGTCCCCTGCCCTGAGATGTCAGTTCTTTTATTGTTAAGATTTCTACCAGGGGGTAAATTGAAATTGTATACTGGTACAAGGGAATATATTATCTGGTGTACAAGGGAATATATTATCTGGAAGTAGTAGTATATATCTACTACTTCCTCCATATATTCTCTGTTTGAGAAATATGGAGGAAGTAGTAGATATAAGATCCATGAAATGCGGTAGTTAAAAAAGGTCAATCTTGGGGCTGGGGTTGTGACTCAGAGGAAGAGTGCTCACCTAGCATTTGTGAGGTACTGGGTTCAATCCTCAGCACCACATAAAAATAAATAAATTAAGGTATTGTGTCCACCTACAACTAAAAAATATTTTTCTTTTTTTTAAAAAAAACTCATCTCCCAATGAAAAAGAGGTGGAAAAAAACCCTCCCAGTTGAAGAGAGTTTTGCTATGTTAAAAATTGAATGCTGCTTGGGAAAGAATAGGACACTATTACATTGTTTGGGAGTATCTAAATTGATGCCACCAAAAATCTTTGAATCCTCAGATTTCTCTGAGCCTGTAAAATTGGCTGAACTACCCTGTTGATAGTCTCTGATCCACCCCCCTTGCTTAGAGACACAGAGAGTTTCTCCCTCAAAAGAACACATGCACTCCTCTCCCCTCCTGGAACTAGGCCTGTAACAAGAGCTGAGGTACAGCATGGACATGATAGGCTGGATAAGGGAGGGGAGTGATTATTCTCCAAGGAACTACAAATGTAACCACCATGGATTGATAGAAGCTAGAATGGTTCACGTGTAACTGGATTCTGAGTGTGCTTCATTAAGGGAGCTAGAGTATAGGATTGGATAATGGAGAGTTTATTTTTTTATTGTTATTTTATTTATTTATTTTTTGTATATGGTGCTGAGGATCAAACCCAGGGCCTCACACATGCTAGGCAAGTGCTATACTGCTGAGCCACAACCCCAGGCCAAGGAGAGTTTATTAATGTGGGAGTACTCTCCTGGAATATATAATACCCTGACAAGGCCCACAGGAGATGGTGTGAACTCATACTAGATGGCTCCTATAAGTATTGAAAAAGTGATGTTCTGTGCTAAGTGAGGTTGAAAGGACAACATTGTTGTGGAAATAGCAGAATAAGGTATGGAAAGACTCAAAAGTGTGCATACTGAAGTGGATATATCAAACAAGCCTGGAAAACTCAAAGAGAGGTTCACAAAGATATCCTCTGTAGTTTAGGCATGATGGTGGAAGATACACAACTAGGTTCACTACAGCAGTGGGGTTTGCAGAACTCTGCAGTGATAGAGACATCATGGCTGAGTTAAAGTCAAGTAGGTTTAATTATCAAAATGAGTAGCAAGATTGAAAGAGCAGCCAGAGAGACTAGAAAACACTTGTGGAAATAGTAAATAGAACATGGCTTCCCTAGGGAAAATCTATATAGGCAGAGATGATAAATGCCTATTTTAGAGACATTTTAACCAGAACCCTTATGCCTAGATGGAACATTCAGTCTTATTTGCAGAGTGACCCACTGCTATTTCTTCCTCCTGAGCACAAAGCAGCATTTTGAAATCCTTGCTTGGCTCTTGATCTTGAGGCTCAAAACTTGGGAACTTTAAAAGGACCATTTACTACCTTCGTCTAAGATGTGCTTGTGTGGTCCATCTGTCTTGCTTGCTGCTGGGCACTGTGAATGCCACTCTAAATATTGGCCTGTTTACTACTTGTGGGATTTGATGTTTAAACAAAAGCTTGGTGCTTTTCCAAGCAATTTAGTCTTCTGATTGGCAGCTGGGGTCAGAGGCCCCCTCTCAGCCCCTTTCCAGCTCCCCACAACACAGGCAATCCTGAGCAGCCAAAGGAGATGTTTAAAGTCTAGAGCTTGGCCTTCTCTATCCTTACCGCCACTGGGCAGCAATAAACAAAAGCAGTAAATGAATCCATACAAATCCCATCACTGTGGCTCCCTGAGGCTATATAAAGGCCATAACGTGAGGTTTCACATTCTTCACCACCAAGCAGGCTCCTACAGTGGCTGGCATGTTTGTGAAGGAGGATTTCAGTGAACATATCCTGTCAGTTGGTGCTCCATGGGTGCCAGTCGTAAAACCTTGGGTTTTGCTGCAAAATGAGGAGCAGGAAGTACTTCAACAGGGTGTGGTGAAACACCAGAGGATTCTTACTGCAGAGCTTTAGATCTCAAAACCAGCCTTGGTCCAGGGCCTTAGGTCTGAATCTCTGAAGTGTCTACATTATCTTAAAAAAAAAAAAAAATATATATATATATATATTTAGTTGTAGCTGGACACAATACCTTTATTTTATTTTTATGTGGTGCTGAGGACCAAACCCAGTGCCTCACGCATGCTAGGTGTGTTAGACAGTTCAGAATTTGCAGTAAGTTATAGTAAAGCCAAAATTAGCTTTTCATGTCTTTGTGATGAGATGGCTCCCAATTTTAAGAGGGAATCATAGTGGGTCTATCAGGTGAGTGCTCTACCACTAAGCCACAATCCCAGCCCCTATGTAATCTTTTTTATGTAGAGTCTTCCCTTCTCCTGGTCCATGCTGTTTCCTGCCCTGGAAAAGTCAGAGAGGTACTTGGCATTTCCTCCTGGTAAATTGACCTGTAATAGAGATATCTAATTGTTTGCCACAAGCATGTAACCATTAATATGCCAGGCAACCAGGGTGTGTGTATATCTCTCTGTGTGTCTTTCTCCTAGCATGTTCTGACCCATTCTCTAAGGTCACATGTCTTTAGTTTCTGGATGAATATGATGAACCCTAGAGATATCAGGGTGGGAGGTCAGCCAGGTATGTTAGAAAGTTAGAAAGGCCCAGGATCCTTTCCAAACTCCTTCTCTCAATTGGCCTATAACCTTGGAGCAGCATCACAGGGCATGTTCCCAGGGAAGCAGACTGAGCCAGAGTTTTGTAGGCAGAAGGATTTGGGAGCACTCTCAGGATCAACACCTGCAGTGGTGTGATAAACTAAGACTGGGCAGAGTAGGAAGTGGAACTTTGATGCAGCCACAGGTAAGACCTCAGCTGATCCCATGGAGCTCAGAGAGGTCCTGAATTGCAGCAAAGTGCCAGATATTTATGCTCTTGCATGGAGCAGTCATGGGACACAGACCATTACCTGGGAAGTGTTCAAGGCAAGGCCTTAGGTATGGTGGCTCTCTTCAGCCAAGGCCATTCCTAGAGAGGGACTTCATTGTATGCCATCAGCCACCAGCACTCCCTACAGCTGGGAAAATTAGTGCTTTGGTATTAAAGGGGAGGGGCAGGGCCCAGGGGAACCCTCCAGTATCCAATTCAAAAAATTACTTCCCCTGGGTCTCTGTTTTCTCACCTATAAGATGAATAACTAGGATGAACTCTAGGGGCCCTTCAGACCTCAGGGCTTTTGACTCCAACAGCCATTCCCTCTGCTATCACTCCCCTTCCTCTTAAGCTACACTGGATTTAACATCCCAGCTCTTCCTATTTGCAGTGACTCTTCATTGGCTGTGGCACAGTACACATTCCATAGGTAACTTTCACAGCCCTTTACAATCTACCACCAAACTATTCCTTCAGCCTCCTTCCTCATTATGTACTCTCCATGTTGAACATTTTGTTTCTATCATGTTTTCCTGAAAACACTCTCTTCTCTTTCTTCTGTTCTTTTAATAATAATGCATCTTTTATGCATTCCCGAGCAAGGTGTAGCAGAATCCAGGTGCAGCTCTCATAAGATGTGTGACGTTAGGCAGGTCACTTAAGCTGTCTGAAGTTGCTTTTTTATCTACAAAAAAAGGATTATTGATGCTTTCTTTGTCTGGTTGTTATGAGAAGCAAATGAGATAACAGGTAGTTTCTAGTTCAAAGCTTAATAGAGCTCAGTAAATGTTAGTTTTCTCCCTTTGTGAAAATAAATGAATGTAAATAATATCATCCAATGATGTGTTTCAAAAATATTTTAGAATTACTAAATGCTGTATATAATTTGGTAACTTTGTTGCTAATCTTTAATTTAAGAAAAATCAAGTCACTTAGGATTTTGTCTAGGGCCAAATAAATTCCCAAGGTATGTTCAAGCTGTTTCCTGGTCTGTTCTTTCTCTTGCCAAGACCCTTCTGCCTCAGTCATGAGAACACAGAAACCTTTTTATTCCCTTTGGCAAGAAGCATCAGTCAGCATCACCTGGAACCTTTTTAGAAATGTGCATTCTCAGCTACGGCAAATCAGGCCTCTATCCAGAAACTCCTGGGTGGGGCCTGTGGACTATGTGTTACCCCAGGGAATTCTTAACTGCCACTACTCTAGGGCTCAGGGCTCATCTTGGGCCATCTGATCCAGGGTTTACTGGTGTCTGAGTTTCCTTCACTATCCTCTCTTCACCCAAGAAGATGGAGGCATGACAGCAGGAGTTAGACAATGCCAAAGGAAATTGAACTTTGGCCAGGAGGCCTGGGTTTAACCTGTGCTCTTCTGGTGACTGTAGGAGGCCCAGGGGCAGATTGTTGAGCTCTTCCCACTGCTTGCCTCACAGAACTTGTCCAGGTCATCTGGTACAGCCCCTGCTTCTGCACATGTCCTCCCAGGACCAAAGACCCATAAGCTTCAAGCCTACTCAGCACAACCCCTAAAGCTGTGATTCTCTTGTGGTCCCCAGACCAACAGCACCAGCACCACCTGGGAACATGTTTGAAACACAAATTCTCAGGCCCCACCCCAGACTTCCCAGGTGATTCTGACACAGGCTTAAGTTTGAGAAATGTCACTGGCTGTACTGTGCAAACTAGATTAAAAATATAGGGTGAACATCATTTGCTTTTTCAGACTCTGTATTCTCTGGCTACTTCTTCCATGTTACACAGAAGATATAAAGGAAGACGAAACATTGATGGAGAGGATATCTAAAGCCATGTTTAGTAACTAGAGGAACTCCCTTTCACTATTTTCTGGATTTATCTGCCTTAATTGGTGATTTTGAATGGTGCCTGTGGCTGGTCTAACTTGATTGCACTTAATACTTATTTTCTTCAGTAGGTTTTTGCTACTGGTAAAAGCTTTGGCACCAAAACAGAACATTTGGGATATAATGTAAATAAGCAATTTGAACAGATTTCAATCAGTTTCATTACAACCACTGGCATGGTGTGTTTTACAGCTGATTTTAGTTGCAGTCATGACCACTCAGGGAGGGCAAACAGATCTCAGAAAATAAAGAGAAAATAAAGTGCAGAGGTGAAGGAAATATACTCCCCAAATGACAGATCAATTACAGATCTAAATAGATCTAGGGAACTACATTAGCCAGACTGTTTTATAGTAAGAGGAGCAGGGGACTGCCTCACTTGGGCATGATTAAGCTATGGATCCTTCCCTGGGGAAGGAGTGGGGGCTGGAGTGCAGCAGGGCTGGCTGAGAGCCTGGGAAGGAAACACCAAGGACTCAAGGGAGCTCTGTGGGAGAAGCTCAGTAGAGCATATCAGGGCCTGGAAGGGAGCTCAGCTTAAAGGCTGGGGGTGTGAACTGAAAGAACTTCCCTTCCCAGCTTGAGTGATGGCTGTGGGGGAGGTGCACAAAGGCCTGCCCCAAAAAAGAGAGGCAAAAGGCTTGTGGTGGGGGAGTGCACACTCACATGCACCTGCCTGTCAGAAGCAGACAACAGAACCAAGTATTAAATGAGCCTCCTCTTTCTCCCTCCCAGTTCCCCCAAAACCCAAACAGGCCCAGGAGGGGCTTCTTGCCTTTTCCCAGTTGGCAAGAAACTCTAGCAGGGCCAGGCCGAGCACCAGGAGCACTACACCACTCTCCCCCAGCTCAGTGCCAAACACAGGCCTTCTTCTGCCTGGGTTGTGTTTGTTTTTAATTGAATTCTTTCTTTCTCTTCCTGGGGTCTTCTTAGGCCGTAGTGAACCTGTCCTAGGACTTGGGCCTTGGCTTAACTGAGAACACCTTCTCAGTGGTTTTGTTTTCCTATCCTGATACATCTGAGGAGCCTGTCCTCCTGGGTCCTACAGGACGGGGATCTCAGAGCATCTTGGGGGAAGGAAAGAGAATCTCTAGCTACCTGAGGAACATAGGAATGGGTACCTATGGTGAGGAGGTGTGTTCCAGGCCCGGAAAAAATTGTACTGTTAGCACACCAAAAGTTGACCTCCCTGCGGGTTTTCCCTCTTGGTGCCAGCTGGCCATGGGCACCACTCTTCAGTGGTGAGTCAAGGATATGTGTTCCCTGAGCATGTGGTGGCCAGAGAAAAGAAGGTACTAGTCTAACCTATGCATAAAGTACCAAATGAGTAACTTGTTGGCTCACATAGGTGGAACCTACCATGTGTTTTTGTATGTTTGGGGAGGAGTGCTTAAATGGTATGGTACATGGACTATATGTATTTGTCAAAGTCATCAAATGGTATGGTTAAGATTTCATTCTTGAAGATTTCACCTAAAAAGGAATTATAGACAAACACTGATCCCTAAAGATATGCATGCTATAGTATTTCAAGGGAAGTGTCCTGATATCTGCAACTTACTTTGAAATACATACAAAAGTTAGATGGGTTGATGGGTGGATAGAAGAATGGAAAAATGTATGATAAAGAAAATATAATAAAATGTAAATTTTAGAATCTATTTGGTGTCTATATGGGTGTTTGTAGTATGGTACTTCCAACTTTTGGTTAAGTCTGAAAATTTTCCAAAATGAAGTATTTGGAAAATTAATATTGTATTTGGCAGGGAGATGTGGAATTTAGTGTCATTCTTAAACATCTAACTATGTGAGGGTGTTAGAACTTGTCATATCTATATTTAATGCACAAATCTAAGGGGAAAAGATCTTGGAAAATGACAGACCAGACCACTATAAGCGCAACAGAGTGGTACCCTAATTTCTACACTGTTACATGAAATATATTTATACAGCAGATTAACACAGCCTCGTGTTTATGCTATGCAGCTATTAACTCAGTGAATGTGATCTTTTCCATACTGTTCAGAAAAGAAGATCAGAAAAAATTAAAACTACACTGATATTTTATCTCACTCCAGTCAGAATGGCAATTGTCACGAATACAAACAACAATAAATGTTGGTGAGGATGTGGGCGGGGGAGGCACACTCATACATTGCTGGTGAGACTGCAAATTGGTGCAACTGTTCTGGAAAGCAATATGGAGATTCCTCAGAAAACTTGAAATGGAACCACCATTTGACCCAGTTATCCCATTCCTTGGCATATACCCCAAAGACTTAAAATCAGCATACTATAATGATACACAATGTTTATATCAGCTCACTTCACAATTACTAAGCTATGGAACCAACCTAGGCACCCCTCAACAGATGAATAGATAAAGAAAATGTGGTACATATACATAATTGAGTATTATTCAGCCATAAAGAAGAATGAAATTATGGCATTTGCCAACAAATGGATGGAACTGGAGACTATCATGCTAAGTGAAATAAGCCAATCCCCCCCAAACAAAGGCCATATGTTCTCTCTGATATACAGAGCTAATTCACAATAGGTATTGGGATGAGATTCACTGAGTTGAGCAGCGGGGTGTGGGGAGATGGGGGGGATGGGAATGGGAAAGATAGTAGAATGAATTGGTTATAACTTTCCTGCGTTCATATATGAATATACAACCAGTAGAACTCCACATCATTTACAACCACAAAAATGGGAAGTTATACTTCATGTTTGTATGATATGTCAAAATACATTCTACTGTCATGTATAGCTAAAAAGAACATATAAAAATTTAAAAAGAAAACAAATTCAGATTCATATAAGACAGTCAAGAATATACACTTGTGGAATTTTTATTTATTAACAATATTTTGCAGTTCTGGGAATCAAACTCAGGGCTTTGCATGTTCTAGCCAATCATTTTACCAGTGAATTATACCAGCCCAAGAATATACATTTGTAATTTTGCTCAATGTCTATGATAACTCTCTTGCCCTCTACCATGCTAAAGAGTCTATAATCTGAAGAGATCTTGATATTCCACAGAACATCAAATTGACCCACTTTATCAAAGAAATCATGCTCTTTGGACCTGATGTACATAAAATGGTCTGCATATTGATGCCTTTGCCAATACACAGCCATTCGCACCATAGGAGATAAACCCTAAGAAAATTAAGGGAACTATAATATAAACATTTTTAAGGTGTCCGTTGGTTAGAGATAGACCAAGTAATTGCCATCCCAGGTAAAAGACAAAATTATTGCACCTTGCACCTCTCTCCACGAAGATGGAAATTGCAACATCCGGTAGACCATCTCAAATTATTGAGGCAGTACCTTCCTCATTGGAAATATTGCCTTGATCTATGTACTAGATGATGCAAACTACTGAAAACATTGAGTGGGGCTCAAAGCAGAAAGCACTATATATACGGTATGTTATTACTACTGTGTCCTGAGGAGTGGACAAAGCAAATCATTCATTTTCTGTCGTAGAATTTTGTATTTTTCTCTATATCTACCAAAAGATAATGACTTTTATGTTTAGGCTTTAACCTGAAAGGAAACATGATATATTATTAAGAAGTGAAAGCCAGGTATGTAGAGCAGAACTTATCCAACTCTACTGATTATAGGACTCACTTAACTTCTTTGAAAACTCAGATCCAAAAAGCCTATGATGGGGGCCATGGTTGTGGCTCAGTGGTAGAGTGCTTGCCTAGCATGCATGAGGCACTGAGTTCCATCTCTGGCATCACATAAAAATAAACAAATAAAATAAAGGTATTGTGTCCATCTACAACTAAAAAAAATTTTTTTAAAAACAATGATGGCCAAGCTGGAGCTACCACCCTGGGAGATATGATATGTGTTTTTTGAGTCTTTGATGAAATCCAGCATTATGCCAATAGGGAGTAATATGAACCAAACATTGACCAGTATAGCATAACAGTGGATTTTCAGACAGCCCAAGAGGGCGCTGCATTAGCAGTTTCCAGTGAAATATTCCACTGTTTAGGAGGATATGATAGCGTGAATATCTTAAGTTCTGTTGAGAACTATGACCCCCTATAGGACACTGAACTAATGTTAGAAAAAATGGCTACCAAGTGTTCTGGTGCTGGAGTAACCCAACTGAATGAACATATTTATGTGGTGGGGGTTTTGAATGGTATAGGCCACATTTCCTCTATGGAAACATACAACATTTACACTGATTCCTGGACAACTTCACTAGTGTGAGGATTCCACAATGCTATGTAGGGGCCACAGTACCTCAGGGGAGACACTATGCAATTGCAGAACATGATGGGAAAATCCTTGCTGAGTAGCATTAGATGCTATGAACCTACATCAACAGCTGAGGAGTTTTGATACCTATGGGAACCCAGCATTTTGATGTTGGTGTGTGTTCTCCAAGAGAAATGACCATTGTTGGAGTGCCATCCAAAGCTAGTGAACAGAATGTTGGAGAATTAAGGATATTTTCCAGAATGTCTATTTCTCACTGTGTGTGCAAGTTAATTACAAGCACCAGTGCAGTGGGGAGGGGGGTGGCTTATGATACAGCTCAAGAATTTATATTTTAACAAATACTCAAGGCAATGCTATGAGCAGATAATCTTGGGTGTAAAATATTACTCTAAGACAAGTGTGGTGACATGTAACTGTAATCCAGTGACTTGGTAGGCTGAGGCAAGCAGATCACAAGTTCAAGGCCAACCTTGCCAATTTAGAGAGACCCTCTCTCCAAATAAATAAAAAATAAAAAGGGCTGGGAGTGTAACTCAGTGGTAGAGCAATCCAGGTTCAATACCTGGTAGCATAAAATAAAGTAAAACAAAATAAAACAACTACATTTTTGTAAAGAAAATAATGTGAAGAGGAACTCTCTATTGGTTGTGTGTGTGTGCTTGTACATACTATATGATCATCTACAAAAAAACATTGGTTCCTCCAAATTAATGAAACCAGAAGAAATGAGACTGTCTTTGTCTGTATATACTTTTGTTCTCATGACATTTCAAATTGCCTTTTTTCTTTACAAGAATAAGATAAAGAATTAAAAAACCACTCAGGAAAACTGTCTTAATTCTTGGCTAAGACTTCCTTGTCTGTTCCACCATAGCATCAGGCATTTCCCCATATTAAGGCAGCTAAACCTGACCAGTGATTGATGAGGTTTATACCTATGGGAACATGAAATAGTTAACAGAGTTTCTATGTTGTTAAAATTTTGGTTCACACCAAAAATAGTTTATACAGGTTGTGTAACAGCTGCTGCTGAAATTATGTCTAATGGAAGGTTTTGATTCACACCAAAAACACTTACATGTGTTTTGAGTGGCTAAAACTTCTGGTTTCCTAGGAACTAACTACACAAGTCTCCCCTGGGGACTCTGAAATCATCCTTCTTACTTTTGCCTGGTTCACTGCCTTGGAAACATTCAAAACAGATTGCTGATCTGGTTCTAGGCATTGGGATTATGAGACTTGCTTGTCCCTTTTATTTAGAAAAAAATGTTTTTCTGATTATACAAGTAATTACATGCTCACTGTAGAAAATTTGAAAAAGACAGAAAAGTATAAAAAGAAACAGAAGTAGAATCACTTGTAATGCTACCACTTAGAAGCAACTCCTGTCAACATTTTGTCATATTACTTTCTGATTTTTCTTTCCATACCCTTCCTTCATAGTTAGACATGTAATTTTGTATATTGCTTTTACTTGAAATGTGATAAAATAAATAATTACCAGCAAATCATGCTTTTATAACATTTCAACTTATTTAGATGAACTCTGATTTATTTTACTATTTTCTTTTTATTTGCATTTAAGTTGTTTCTTTTTAAAAGTAATTTTGAAGCATATATCCTTGGGAGAAAGAAATCTGTATTTGAAACCCTTGCACATTTCTAATGCTAGTGATGATGTTGCCTAATAGCTATACTCTAGTAAGTTATTTATAACTTTTTGCCTTGTAATCACAGTGAATTTTATGATATCTTAAGCCTTCAACTAAGAGGCAGCTTTCCTGAAAATAGAGGACAAGGAAACAAATGAAATCATAGTTCCAATGACAGAAAGGACAAATGTGTTATCCTAAAACCCAGATACACAGAACTCCCAGAACAGTAACAACAATGATATCTTTATATTTAGCCCCAACTCTTATGTATCTATTTCTGCATTGTGCATTGTTCTTATATGAAGTGTTCAGTCAAAAAAACTTTTCCATCTTGTTTGTCTTGGCAAAAGTCTTTTAAAAGAAGAGCCAAAAACACCTTGTTCAGCTGAGCTATGTGCTGCTAGATGATCTAATGCCATAAGAGAGATTTCACTAAAACTAAAGTAGGATTATTTTTTTAAATTATGCTGGCAATTTAATTAGGGTTAAAGACTCCTGCGGTTTGGAAGGACATGCACTTTCTTATTCTACTTTCACACTCCTTCAAGTCATTCTCAAAACTTAAGATTGCTATTGCTTTAAAATGCTCCAGAAGAAAAGGGTGGCTATATAAAGAAATAGATGAAACAAGGTTAGTAAAATGTCAATAACTATTAAAAGTAGATACTAGACGTAGACTATAGTATTCTTTCTACTCTTGGTATGTTTGAAATTTTCAATAATAATGAGAGAAAGCTACAAATTACAAGTAAGAAGCAAAACAAAACATAAGATCCTCATAGAAAAGATAACATTTAATCTTGTTTTGGGCTGGAATTTTCTCACCCATAATGCATTTTCTAAAATAGCTATAGAACTAAACTTCATAACCAATTTAAAGATACACACTCAATTATGTGATTTCTTGCCTATAATAATTTCATTGTCTGTGACAAACAGAAATCCTATTTGTTTTAAAAGATTGATGAAATCATACTTCATTGGCTTAGAAACTATATTTCAGCCAGGTACAGGGGTACACACCTCTAATCCCAGCAGCCTGGGAGGCTATGACAGGAGGATTGCAAGTTTGAGGCCAGCCTCAGCAATTTAGTGAGGCCTAAGCAACTTAGTGAGACCCTCTCTCAAAATAAAACAAGAAAAAGAAAAAGAACTGGGGATGTAGCTCAGTTGTAAAGTGCTCCTAGATTAAACTCCCATTATTGAAGAAAGAAAGAAACTGTATTTCAACTAATGACTACTATTTTCACATCTTGCAGAAGGAAAAGGTAGATGAACATGACTAACTTTATAGTTTTTCAGAGGTCAAACAGCCTCACTACCATCTATTGAACATGGAAAGCAGCTAATCCAGCAGCCTGGCCTGCATTTGCTACTGTCTCTCTCAGCAGAACCAGTTATTCTACCCAGTTCTTCCAAGCCTCTGTCCTGGCATCTGACATGTGATATTATGCTGTCATTCTCTATTGTTCTTTTCTACCTTGAAGTCAAGGCTGTGTCTTATTCAGTTTTTTAAAATTATTTTTTGTAGTTGTAAGTAGACAGAATGCCTTTAATTTTTTTATGTGGTGTTAAGGATCAAACTCAATGACTTATACATGCTAGGCAAGGGCTCTGCCACTGAGCTATAGCCTTCAGCCCTCAGTTTTTGTTTGTATGATATCTGAGATAGTCTCTAGAAAGTTGAAGGAAACAGAAATGTGTGATAAATGAACAAATAAATATCCACATCCAACAAAATAAATATCCATTCATTATGTCTAAATAACATCAGACCTACAGACAGACTCGCTCTGATGAGTATGTATATGGATGGTTAAGATCTGGATTATATTTTTTAGTTGTCAGAGCATTAAGACATTTCCTTAACCTACATACATTTCTGATGCAAAATGGGAATGACAGCTCCAAACTTTCCAATTCCATAGGGTTATTTTGAGACTCAAAATCAACTTGAAGTAGTGCATACGAAAGTATTTTGTTAACCAAAAGGAAGGAAGGCCACCTGTGGTGTGTTAAGGAGAGAGGCAGCATACCATGGTGTTCATGGCCCTTCTAATTGTGTTTTGTGAGAATAAAACAAGGTGATATATGTAAAATTCTTGGCAAGTTAGTAGGGACAAAGTAAAATTTCCATAAATGGTAGAAGACCTGATTATTCTTTTTGTTTTAAAAGGATCCAAGATGGTAGAAGTATATGGGAGCTGGCACCATGGACAAGATGCCCACTCTGTGATATCATGGTGTAAAATCTGTGTGTGTGTGTGTGTATGCATAGATGTATGTATGCATATGTTTGTGCCTGTACATGGGTGGATGAATGGATGGATAGATGGGTAGATAGATAAAATCTAACTTTAGTTGAAAGGTGAGAAAAGTTTGTGGCAAGGCACCCTCTAAAGATCTTGTTTAAATTTTTATAATCTCTACTCCTAGATAATTTGTATTGAAAGAAAGTAATTCATATACAAGGTTAGAAAGATAAAAGAATTGAAATTAGGTTATGATAAGTGAAAGTATTACCTACCCTTCCTCCATCCCCTCTTCCTGAGGATAGCTGCTTTTTATTATGTTTTTTATGGTTCTTACCAGAAAAGAAATAGGAATAATTTTATTTTTTTCAAGTTTATTATTATTAATAATATGTATTAAGTATACAAATTAATAGTCTCCTGTGGTATTCCTATACATGCATATGTCAAACTTTGATCATGTCCATACTCCCTGACTCCTTTTCCAGACCCAGATAGTCTCTCTTCTACTTTCAGATTGCCTTTAGTTTTGTTTGTTAGTTTCCACATATGAAAGAGAAAAGGGTAATATTTGTCTTTCTGTGTCTAGCTTATTTCTCTTAATATGATATCCTATATTTCTATCCCTTTTCCTGAAAATCACAGGATTTCATTCTTCTTTATGGGTAAATAACACTTGAGTGTATGTGTGTATGTGTGTGTGTGTGTGCATGCGCGTGTGCACGTGCGTGCACAGGTATGCAGGTATCACTTTTGTATGCTGAATTCATTTCCTATGGAAACATACCTGAAAGTGGTATAGCTGAATCATATGGTGATTCCATTTTCTTGGTGTTTTTTGTTTTGTTTTGTTTTGTTTTAAGCTCAATACTTTTTCCTATATTGGCTGTACTAATATACATTCCTATCAACAGTATACAAGATTTTCTTTTTCTCCAGAACTTCACCAGTATTTGTTTGTTTGTTTTATAATAACCATTCTAATTGGGGTGAAATAAAATCTCAATGAAGTTTTGATATGCCTGATGGCTAAAGCTATTAGTTTTTTCTCATATATTTAATGGTCATTTATATTTCATTTTTTGATGATGTATGCAGATCATTTGCCCATTTATTAATTGGGTTATTTGTTTTTTCATTATTAAGTGTTTTTGAGTTTTTTTATATATTTTGTTTATTAATCTTCTGGCAAATGAACAGCTGGTAAAGATTTTCTCCCATTCTCTAGGCTGTCTCTTCACTGTTGATTATTTCCTTTGCTGTGCAGAAGCTTTTCAATTTAATGTAATCTCATTTGTCAATTCTTGCTTTGGTTTCCTTGATTTTGTTTCCAGTAGAAGTCCTACCCAGGAAATCATTGTCCAAGCCAATATCCTGAAGTGTTTTGAATATGTTTTCTTTTAATAATTTCAAAGATTCAGGTCTTTGATCCATCAAGGCATTTGATCCATTTGGAGATGATTTTTGTACAGGGTGAGAGATAGAGGTCTACTTTTATTCTTCTACATGTGAATATCCAGTTTTCCTAGCACCATTTGTTGAAAAGGCTGTCATTTCTCCCATGTGTTTTTGGCATCTTCCTTAAGAATCAATTGGCTGAAGATATGTGGATTTATTTCTGGGTCTATTAAATAAATGGGTCTTTTTTTATGCCATTACCATGCTGGTTTTGTTACTATGGCTCTGTAGTTTTGAAATCAGGTATTAGGAAGCTTCCAGCATTTCTTTTTGCCCATGATTGGTTTGATTATCTTGGGTCTTTTGGTTTCCACATGAGTTTTATGATTTTTTTCTAGTTCTGTGAAGAATGTTGTTTACATTTTGAGGGATACTGAATTGACTTTATAGACCACTTTGGATACTAAGGCCATTTTAACAGTATTAATTCTCCTAACCCCTTAGCATGAGTGTTATTTACACTTTCTAGTGTCTTCCTCAATTTCTTTCTTTACTCTTTTAGTAATCTTCATTGTAGATGTCATTCTAATCATTAGTTAAGTTTATTCCTAGGCATTTATTTATTTTTATGCCTATTGTGGATGGGATGGTTTTCCTAATTTATTTCTCACTGAGTAATCTCTCCTAATTTTTGTATGTTGATTTTGTATCATCCTATTTTACTGAAATTTTTTTATCAGTTCTAAAAGTTTTCAGTGGAATTTTTAGAATTTTCCACTTATAGAACCATATCATCTGCAAACAAGGACAAGTTGACTTCCTCCTTTCCTGTTTGTTTGCCTTTTATTTCTTTTTGTGTCTAATTGTTCTGGCTAGAATTTCCAGTGCTATATTGAATATGAGTGATGGGAGTGGATAACCTTGTCTTGATCCTAATCTTAGAGGAAATGTTTTCAGTTTTTCCCCATTCAGTATGGTGTTGGCTATGGGTTTGTCACATGTAGCTTTTATTATGCTGGGGTATGATCATTCTCTACATAATTTATACAGGACTTTTTTCATAAAGTCATATTTAATTTTGTCAAAGGCTTTTTCTGCATGTATTGGGATGATTGTGTGGTTTTATCCTTAAATCTACTTATGTGCTGTATTTTTTATTGATTTATATATGGTGAACATCCTTGCTTCCCTGGAATGAAACCAATTTGATCATGGTGTATGATATTTTTAATGTGCTGCTGAATTTAGTTTTCAAATATTTTGTTGAGTATTTTTGCACCTATGTTCTTTAGGGATATTTTTCTCTAGTTTTCTTTTTTGTTTTGTCCTTCTCGGGTTTTAGTTGTGGGGTAATTTAGCTTTATAATATGAGTTCATAAGGTTTCCCTTTCTATTTTATGGAAGAGTTTGAGGAGCTTTGGTGTTTGTTCTTCTTTGAAAGTCTGGTAAATTTCAACAATGAATCTATTTAGCACTGAGTTTTCTTTGTTGGGAGACTTTTAATTGCTGCTTCAATCTCATTACTTGTTATTGATCTGTTTAGGTTTTTTAATGTCCCTCTTGGTTCAGTTTTTCTAGGCTATAGGTTTTCATATATTTGTGCATGTCCTCCAGACTTTCCAATGTATTGGCATAGTTTTTCAAAATATACCCTGATGATCCTTTGAATTTCAGTGGTATCTGTGCTCTTCATTTACTTCTAGGTTTAGTTATTTGGATCTTCTTCTCTTTCTTTTGGTGAGTTTAGCCAAAAGTTTGTTAATTTAATTTATACTTTCAAAGAGCTGACTCTTACTTTCAATGATTCTTGCATTATTATTTTAGGCTTTATTTCATTTACTTCTGTTCTAATTTTTTATTATATCTTTCCTTCTATTGATTTTGGACTTGGCTTGTTCTTGTTTTTCTAAGTTCTTGAGGGTACCTCATTAGGTAATTTATTTGACATTTCTCTATTTTTATGGAGGTACTCATTACTATAAATTTTCCTCTTAGTACCACTTTTTCTATAGCCCACATATTTTGATATGCTTTTTCCATTTTCATTTGGCTTAAGGAATTTTTAAAATTTCCCCAATGATTTATTCAGATCCACTCTTCATCCAACAGTGTATGTTCAATCTCTATATGTTTGTAAAATTTCTGCAATTTCTCTTGTTGATTTCTAGTTTCATTCCATTGAGATCAGATAAAATGCAAGAAATTATTTCAATTTTTGAATTTGTTAAGACTTGCTTTGTAGCCTAATATAATGTCTATTTTGGACAAAGTTCCATGAGCCAATGAAAATAATGTGTATTCTGTAGCTGTTGGATGGAGTATTCTGGAGATGTCTGTTAAATCCACTTGATCTATTTTATAATTTAACTGCTATTTCATTGTTGATTATTTTGGACTGAATGATTTATCTATGGGTGAGAGTGAGGTATTGAAATCATCTACTATTATTTTACTGAGGCTTATCTCACCCTTTTCCCAGAGTATTTGTTTATGAAATTGAGTGCTCTGACATTTGATGCATATATATTCATAAGTGTTTTAACTTTTTGAAGTGTTGTTTCCTTGATCAACATATAGTGACTTTCTTTGTCTCTTCTAATTAATTTTGTCTTAAAATCTGGTTTGTTGGATATAAGTAGAGTCACTCCTGCTCTATTTATTCACACACCATTTCATTGGAATATCTTTTTCCACCATTTCACTTTCAGTCTGATTGTGTCTTTGCAGGTGATTTGAACTTCTTGTATGTAGCATATGTTTGGGTATTGTTTTTGAATCTACTGAGCCAACCTGGGTCTTTTAATTAGAGAATTAAGATGATTTACACTCAAAATTATTATTAAAAGGTATTTCTGTTCCTGTCATTTTATTGATTTTCTTCTTGTTTTGAATATTCTATACTCACTTCTTTCTCTCTTGTTCATCTTAGGAATTTGATGGCTTATCATATTGATAATGTTTGGTTATTTCCTATTTTTTCTTTTGCATGTCTACTCTTGTAGTGAGATTCATTCTTTTATGTGCTCTCATGATTGTGTTTGACTTTCTTCCTCTTATGGATATAGAATTCCCTTAAGTGTCTTCTGTTTGTTTTTTTTTTTTAATATTTACTTTTTGGTTGTCATTGGACACAATACCTTTATTTATTTATTTATTTATTTATTTATTTTTATGTGGTGCTGAGGATTGAACCCAGAGCCCCACACATACTGGGTGAGCACTCTACTGCTGAGCCACAACCCAGCCCCTCTTCTGGTTTTGTTGTTGTTGATGGTGGTGGTGCTGGGGATTGAACCCAAGGTCTTATGCATGCTAGGCAAGCACTCTACCAACTGAGCTATATCCCCAGTTCCTTAAGTGTCTTCTGTAATGCTGGTATAGTGATTATTAATTCCCTTAGTTTGTGATTATCTTGGAAGATATTTCTTTCTCTTTTGATATTGAAGGGTAATCTTGTTGGGTATAGTAATCTTTGCTGGAAATTATTTTCTTTCAGAACTTGAAATACATATGCCATGCCCTCTTGGACTTCAGAATTTCTGCTGTTATTCTTATGGGTTTGTCTTTTAATGTGATTTGGCACTACTCTCTTACAGCTTTTAAAATTTTACCTTTATCCTGTATTTTTGGCAATATAACTATAATATGTTGTGGAGCAGTTCTTTTCTGGCCATATCGATTTGGTTTTCTAAAGGCTTCCTCTACCTGGATGTCCATGTCTTTCCTAAGATTTGTGAAGCTTTATAGTCATATTTCCCTAAATGTGTTCTATGCCCTCCACATGATTTTCTCCTTCCAGTATACCAATTATTCAGATATTTGATATGTTAATGTTGTCCCGGAGATTTTTGTATGCTCTTTGCATTCCTTCTTATTTTTTACTGTATTGCTCTCTGAGTGTAATATTTTGACAGAGTCATCTTTCTTCAACTTGATCTACTTTGCTGACAAGGTTTTCAATTTAGTTTTTTTAAAAAATCTGATTTATAGAGCCTTTCAATTCCAAGTTTCTGTATGGTTCTTTTTCAAAATATCTACCTCTTTATTGAATTGCTCATTCATATTCTGCATTGTTTTCCTTAACCCACTTAATGTTTTATTTGTATTCACTGGGTTTTCTAAAATTATTCTTTTAAATTTTTTGCCCAGCATTTCATCAAATGTTGAACAAAAAATTCAAAAGAATGATGAAATCTTTGGAATCTGTTGCTATGGGGTTACAAACTTTAGAAGCTAATATATTACCTTGTTTTTTCATATTTCTTTTGTTTTTATGTTGAGGTTTGTGCCTCTGTTGGGGATGGATAATTCTTCCACTTTTGTGTGGTGGTCTTCATGGTATGCAGATTTTTCTGCCAAAGTGATTTGGAATATTGGTTTGTTGTGCAATATTGAGTTCGTTTCCAACTGGACTCTGTAATGTATGTTACATGTAGCTTCTTTGGTTATAACTCAATGATTTGTGCAAAGAGCATGCCATACTGGGGTTGGAGATACCCATTGTCTCTGAAAGATTTCTAATGGTGCTAATATTCTGGTACTTCAGGTAGATGTGGTATAGGCAGCAGAATATGTGGAATGATCCCTTTTTGGTTATTCCTATTATGGGAATGGTAACTCCATCCAGAAGTTGGAGATTTCCACAAGTATGTTCAATAATGTCTGTATTACTTCAAAGTGATTCTGATGCTGGTTGCTTTAGTCATGTTGAAGGGTCTGAAGCTCTTGTCCTTATTGGAGACTTGTGCAAATCTAGGTCCTTCACAGGGAGGGGCAGGGTATAGAATCATAGCTCCTCCTCTCTGGGACTCAACTTCAGACTTATCAGCCCTATGTGATCTGACCTGGTGTGGTTGGGATTGATGTAGAGGGCCTACATGGAATGTGATATCATCAACCATTGTTTTTTTCCTCTCTGATGCTAATGTGTAGGTATCTGCCCAGAAGCGAGACCTCAACCTTCCCCAACCTATGCCCACCTAGGGATAGGCTGACAGCTGGAAAATTATGTCCCCTCTTTAAAGAAATATCTGCCCAGGTTCAAGTGAGACTGGGTTATGGATGGAGCTGGGCTTAATTCCTCCCAGCTGAGCTGGGAGTAAATTTGCCCTATGATCCATCTCTTGCATTGGGGGGGGGGAATAAAGAAAGACAGAAAATCATAAAAAATATAAAGAATAAAAATAGATAAAGAAAAAAAGACCAAAAAAACATTAAAAAGAGGTAAAATGAGAAAAATAAAATTAAAAAATAAAATAAAAGTAAGAATTAAAAAAAATACATAATTAAGGGCTGGGGATGTGGCTCAAGCGGTAGCGTGCTTGCCTGGCATGCGTGCAGCCCAGGTTCGATCCTCAGCACCACATACCAACAAAGATGTTGTGTCCGCCGAGAACTAGAAAATAAATATTAAAAATTCTCTCTCTCTCTCCTCTCTCACTCTCTCTTAAAAAAAAACATAATTAAATAGAGAAAAACCAAACAATCAAACAAACAAAAACCAACAAAAAATTCCTCCTAGCTGAGGCACTTAGAAAAACTTCTTTCTGGGGCTTCTAAGGTTGGAATCTGCCAAGTATTAGGGGAAGAGGTAGTGGGTTGTGACTGCAGCTTTTTGTAATTCTTCTCATCTCTCACCAAACGAGTTAGGGCAGTAGGCAGGCTACACCTCGTGTTTCTTGCTCAACAGGTTAAGGTGGAATGTTGACAGCACCAGGGATATATTCTCTCTGGAGGTTTTTAATCTGTGCACCCCCAGGCATGGTAAATGTCATAGCCACAGTGAGCCCTTCTTCCCAACTGCTTTGGCGGAACATGTACAGGTGCTGGGTGTTTATTCATTCCAGAAGATTTTAGTCTGTACACCCAGGAGTGTGGCAAATGTTAAAGCTGCAGTGGTTCCCCAGAAAGCTTCTGAGGTGGAGGGTCTAACTGAACCACTGAATTCTGTGCTGCAAGGGGGAACACAGGAACTGAACCATCAGCTAGCCTCAATCCCAGCATCTTCAGACCTGCCCCCCTGTGAAATCACATGTGATTCATGATGTTCCATGTCACAGAGTGAAGGATCATTGAACCACTGTGTTGTCTACTCTCTTTCTTATTGCAGCCTATGCTCTTTGCAGCATAAATCCCTCAGTACTTTTCTAAGCTATGATTGTCTCATGTGGCCACTGCCTATCTAGTTAATGCAGCAGGGTTGTCCAACGGGACATGAGATATGATTATGCCAAGTTTTCTGACCATCCCTGTCACTCAGCTTTGTCTCAGACAATAGAACTCATCTCAAGATGACTCCTAGCTGTAGAACACAGAGTTTTCTGAGAGATGTAGTGAATTTCTACTCTTAAGCTAACTTGTTGTACAGAGTCCAGGTCACCTATTTATTCAAACTGTTTATCTGCAGGGTACAGCCTTCTGTGCTGTGCTCTCACACTTTCTCTTTCACCTTTACTTCCCTGGAAGGGACAGTCCCCCTTCTTTGACCAGGTGCCAGGGGCTAGATGATTCAGTATTTTGATTTTCTTGCCTTGTTATTCTCCCAAGTCTTTGGAATTCACCAAGTATCATTTTCTGTGCTGTCAGTTTCCAATGTTCATCCATAGGCTCTCATCTCCAGAAGCAATTATGCACCATTTGCTTTGTTTCTATCCTGTGGAGGAATAAACTAGTGATAGATCACAATTTGTATCTCTATTCCACCATCTGAAACCTCCCAGAAATCATTTTATTCAACTCCTTACCAATGTTTTACTCATAGTTGATCACTCCTCCTTAAAACATGTGTTCACTTAGCTTCCAGGCCCCTGTACTCCTGTGGTTCTCTTCTACTCCGCTGGGAGCCACCTTCTCAGTGCCTTCATCTCTGCTGTGTATCCTTGCCCAAAACAAAATTGGTGATGTTTCTCATATTCATATTTTGGACTCGCATGTGGAGATACAGCCAAATCCAGCTCTAACAGATACAAATGGGCTCTGGGTCCAAAGGTTTGCAATATATTTATGATGTATTGTTTACAAAGATGATTATAACAATCTTTCCCATCCTGCAGGCCTATTTACAATGCAATTTTTTTTGGTGGTGCTTGGGATTGAAACCAGTGCATGCTAGGCAAGCACTCTATCAACTGAGCTATACCCCAGCCCCAACAATGCAACTTTTCTCTTCCTCTCATTAAGCACAAAGGTGTGTTTTCCTTGTCTTTGAATCTGGACTGGCTCTGGGATTGGCTTTGACAAATAGTATGTAACAGAAGTAGTATAATTTCTGAAACTTGGCCTGACAGGTCTCACTAGCTTCTAATTTTGCTCTTTGGGTAATGTTTCTGCTGGAAAGAAGCTACATGGAGGAGAACCAAGACATGTCACTCAAGTACCAGAAGCAAGAACCAGAAGCAGACATGTGAGTGGGGCCATCTTGGATTCTCTTCTCTCAGTTGAGCTGCTACAGATAATATCATGTGAAGCAGAGAGGCTCCTGAGTCCTGCCTGAATTTCTGAGCCACAACATGCTGAGGAAATAAATGGTTACTTTTGTCAGCATGTTCTGGGGATATTTGTTATGCAGCAATTGATAAATGAAACAAAAGTGTAAAGAATTTGCATTCAGTTAATGTTATTCCCATTTTACAGACAAGGGAAACCAAGATTTAGGTTAATTAAATTGTGTTAAGTCACATAGCTGGGAAGAAGACAAGTTTCCAATTTCCAGACATTCTACACTTTTAACCAGCATGCACATTATCTATTATACATTAAGAAGTGGCTAATCCTGGTCCTCAAATTGTCAAGACTGCACTATAGTAAATAGTGGGGCAGAGCAAAGGGAATGGAAGTGTCCTAGCAACCTCACCTTCTATCCTGTTGTTCTCCTATCTCAATCCATCATCCCAGGTGCCAAATAGAAAATTCCCTCTTGTACCTTCTGAATGTGTTATGGTTTGGATATGAGGTGTCCCCCAAAATCTCATGTGTGAGACAATGCAAGAAAGTTTGGAGGAGAAATGATTGGGTTTTGAGAGACTTAACCCAATCACTGAATTAATCTCCCTGATAGGATTAATTGAGTGATAACTGAAGGTGGGTAGGGTATGGCTAGAGAAATTGGGTCATTGGGGATGTGCCTTTGGGGCATATATTTTGTATATGGTGAATGGTCTGCTTTCTGATCATCATGTGAGATGCTTCTCTCCACCACACTCTTCTGCCATGATGTTCTGCCTCACCTTGAGCCCTAAGGAGTGGAGCCGGCTTTCTATAGACTGAGACCTCTGAAATCATGGGCCTCTAAATAAACTTTTCCTCCCCTAAAATTTTTCTGGACATGTCTTTTAGTCACAGTAGTGAAAAAGCTGACTAAAACAGAAAGTTTGCAGTCCCACCAGCAATGTATGAGTATATGAATGTACGTTTTCCCCACATCCTCACCAATATTTATTGTTACTTGTATTCTTGATAATTACCATTCTGACTGGATTGAGGTAGGATCTCAGTGTAATTTTAATTTGCATTTGTCTAATTGCTAGAGATGTTGAACATTTTTTTTCATATATTTGTTGACCATATTTCTTCTGTAAAGTGCCTGTTCAGTTCTTTTGTTCATTTATTATTAAAATTTTAACATGAATATTTTTTGCAGATTTTAGCCAAATTTATTGATAACTAGGAGCAGAGCCATGCAGAAAAATTTGAAAAACTTAGGACTTGAAAGGTGAGACTGAAACTAGGATTAAGAAAGTTGCAGTGGTTAAAGACATTACTGCCTCTAAAGAAATGTTAAAACTTTGCTCAGAGACAATAAGAAAAATGGCTTGAGGACATCTCAGGAGTTGGCAAGATCATATCCATCTCAGATTCAAGGAAGTAAAAGTAAAAATTCTCTTGAGACCAGTGCAGCACCCTTCTTGCACAAGGGGACCTAGGAATTTTTTTTCAACTTGCTCAGCTACCCAGGCACTCAGAGGCTGCTGCAGCCAGGGTCCCTGGAGGCTTGGCTACTACTCAGATGGCAGCAGACCTTGGCATCAACTATGTGGTGCTGGTTCTGCAGGAATGTGGGATGCTAAAGTTAGGCGGTCATGGAGGTTTCCACCAAGATTTCAAAGGAAAGTGTAGCAAAGTGTAGCAGGATTGGAGTCCCTGTGGGAAACCCCTGAGAAGGTGATGCATGGAAATATGAGGAAGAAGCCAAAGGTGCAGTGGAGACCCCAAAGATTTTGAAATGCCAGTACCGTGCATTGTCCACTAAGAAAGGTTGCAGGTCTCGAGCTAGGACAAGCCAATAGGGTTGCAACCTAAAAGGCCACAGGGATGGAGCTACACAAGCCCTTTGGATAGAAAATCACCATGCCATCTGCCCCAGGTGTTAGATGTGGAGCTACAGGACTTGTTTGCCCAGCTGGATTTCAGTATGATTTGGTCCCATCCCTTTTTTTCTATGCCTCTATTTTTGTGAATGGAAATGTTTACTCCATACATTTATATATTGGATACTTGTAAATCACTTTGGATTTTTATATGAGCTCATGATGTGAGCTTTCCCTGAGTCTCAGAGAAAACTTTGGACTTGAACTTTTGGGCAGTCTTGGAACTGTTGAGACCATGGGGACTCTTGGAAATGAACTAAATGAATTTTACATTGTGAAATGGTCATGAGTTTTACAGGGCCAGGGGCAGAATATTATGGTTTGACTGTGAGGTGTCCCCCAAAATCTCATGTGTGAGACAATGCAAGAAGGTTTAGAGGAGAAATGATTGGGTTATGAAATTCTTAACCTAATCAGTGAATTAATTTCCCTGATGGAATTAACTGAGTGGTAACTGAAGGTGGGTAGGGTGTGGCTGAAGGTAGGTACCTGGGAGCATGACTTTGGGGTATATATTTTGTATCTGGTGAGTGGAGTCTCCCTCTGCTTTCTGATCATCATCTGAGCTGCTTCTCTCCACCATATTCTTCCATCAGGATGTTCTGCCTGATCTTGAGCCTTGAGGAATGGAATCAGCTATCTATGTACTAAGACCTTCAAAACTGTGAGCCCTCAAATAAACTTTACTCCTCTACAATTGTTCTGGTCAATTCTTGTAGTCACAGCAGCGAAAAAGCTGACTGAAACAGAATATAAAGTTCATAGTTATATCTGCCTCCAGAAAACTGTTGACCTACCATCAATTCAGTCAGAAAACTTTAAGTGCTTATATACACTAGAAGAGATGTACAAGAATATTCATGGTATCACTGTTTTATAACTGTCAAACACTAGACACAGATTGTCCATTAAATGTCCATCAAATGAATATCCATAAATGGACACATGGTGGTATATTCATATAATGGAATACCACACAGCAATACACTTTTATTTTTGGCAATAGGGATTGAGCACTTAACCACTGAGCCACATCCCCAGCCCTTTTTAATATTTTGTTTAGAGACAGGGTCTTGCTAAATTGCTTAGGGACTCACTAATTTGCTGAAGCTAGCTTTGAACCTGCAATCCTCCTACCTCAGCCTCCCTAGATGCTGGGATTATAGGCATGCACCACCATGCCTGGCATACTGCATATCAATACAAATGAACTAACTACAGCTGTCTACAAGGATGTGAATAAATCTCTCAAGAAACATGGAATGAAAGAAGATAATCACAATATAAAACACACAGACAATTACAGGTATATGAAGTTCAAATATCTGTAAGACATACTTTGTGTTTTAGAGATGCTTATATGGAAAATAAGCCTATAAAGAAAGATAAATAATTGATAATCATAATAGTCAGGAGAGGAGTTACCCCTACATTGGGGGAATGAATGTCATCAATAGGGCAGAGGAATGAGTGGGTGTGGATTATTATGTTGTTTTATTACTTGTCTGAGGTGGTCATTACATAGGGTATAGTTTTATAAATGTTCTTTTAACTGGTTGCTAAGGTTTAGATAAAAGGTGTCCCCCAAAAGCCCTGTGTTAATGCAGAAGGTGAAATAATTGGATTGTGAGAGCTAATTAATATAGCCTTGTTTGAATGGGCTAATTGGGTGGTAACTGTAAGCAAGTGTGGTGTGGCTGGAGGGGGTGGGGGGGTCACTGGGGGTATGCCCTAAAATAAGTCAGCTTCTCTGTAGCCCCTTCCCTTTTCTTCTCTCTCTCTCTCTCTCTCTCTCTCTCTCTCTCTCTCTCTCTCTCTGTCTCTCTCCTTCTTTGTTGACATGAAGTGAGCAGCTGTCCTCCACCTTGTCCTTTGGCCATGATGCTCTTTCTGCCTCACCTTGGCCCAGAGTGATGGGATTGGACCACCATGAACTAAATCTCTGAAACTGTGAACTCAAAATAAACTTTTCCTCCTCTAGGTTATTCTTGTCAGGTATTTTGGTCACAGCAATGAAAAGCTGACTAACACACTGAGAGCTGTCTTCTGAATGTTTGTTTTCTTAATGAAATAGAAAGCAAAGTCAGTAGCTGGGATTGAAGATAATGGGATAAGGTAATGAAGATTTGATGGGGAAAAAGATGGTATGAAAGAAACAAAGAGAACTGATTATGAATCAAATAGGGGAAAATAGTATTATTTTTCTTATCTTTTTGAGAAAGCTTTTCAATTTTCCTGATTTATTGTGCTTTTTCTTTCATCTACAACATTTTATTAACTTTAATATTCTACACTGTATGTAGACTTTCCTAACACTTAAATGTTAATGTTATTTAATATAAAATAATATATTTTAAAATTATAGATACTAGTCATAGTCACAATATATTAGTTATTTATTATTTTATCTGGAGCTTTAGAAAAGCTGATGTAGTTTACATTTAGATGAAAATATGTAGAGTCCACACAAGGATTATCCTTTTCTTCAACTTTTTATACCAGGCATCTTTATTTTAAATACTAAATTTCATAGTTGTTTAAACATATATGGGCATTCATTACATTCTTATTTTATTCCAAGTCCTAAAATCATTTTTGGATTATTGTAATGTCATAGTGTCAATATTTTTAAACAAAAACAATGACATTACAACATAAAATATTAATATATAAAAGCACTAGAGAACAATTACAATCTTTATCTTAACTTAGAAGATAAGTTAAGATACATGGTAAAAGTTCATAGGTCTATATAATTCTACAATGTTGTCTACTTCTTATAGGAATTAATTTACAAAATACCCAATTATTTCAATTACAACCTATTTTACTTGTAAACCAATGTTTCTAATTATATAATTTCAAGTACCAACCTGTATAGATTAAATTTAAAGTTTATATATAGGCAAATATAGCAAATTTGAACAATTACCAGGAACTCCAGCTCAGCTTGTGCTGTCTGCCATACCACTAGTGGGCTTGCTGCTGAGTTTTAAACTGAGTGGTGATCTCAGTGGGAATGGCAGAGTAAGTAAGATATTGTGTACATCTACAACTAAATTTTTTTTAAAGTACTAGAGAAAATTATAAGAATGATGTTTCATTTGATAGAGAATGTCAATAAAGAAATTATAGAAGAACCAAATAAACATTGCAGAGTTGAAAATTTTTGCTGAAATTTTAGAAATCAACAGAAGAACTTGAAGTGGATTTGAGCAAACAGAAGAAAGAATTAGTGAACTTAAATATAGATCAATTGTTTATCCTGTGTGAGGATAAGGAATAAAAAGAAAAAAAAATGACCAAAGCCTCAAGGAAATGTGGGTGATCATTAAGCACATCAATACATGTACAATGCAAGTCCAAAAAAGAGGAGAGAGAGACAGGAAAAAAAAAACACATAAAAATATAGTGTGCATAATTTCCGAAATGTGATGGAAAACGTTTATCTAGACATCCAAGAAACTCAACAAACTCCAGATAGGATAAATTTAATGGTATCCACATATCATAACCAAACTGTCAAAAGCCAAAGCCAAAAGAGAATCTTGACAGAGAATAGCAATGCATCACATACAAGAGGGCCTCTGTAAGATTAACAGCCAATTTCTCATCAGAAATCAGCCTGAAGGCAATGCAATAACATGTCAAAACACCAATAGAAAAAGACTGAAATTAATATTTCTCTACCAAGTACAAAAAAGAAATTAATATCATCACATATTAAGAAAAATTGAAAGAATTTTTTTTTTATTAGCAGAGCTGCCCTATAAGAAATGCTAAAAGGGGCTGGGGTGAATTGATAAGACACTAAACATTAATTTTTTTTTTAAAGAGAGAGTGAGAGAGGAGAGAGGAGAGAGAGAATTTTTAATATTTATTTTTTAGTTCTCAGCGGACACAACATCTTTGTTGGTATGTGGTGCTGAGGATCGAACCCGGGCCACACGCATGCCAGGCGAGCGCGCTACCGCTTGAGCCACATCCCCAGCCCCACTAAACATTAATTTGAATCAGCATGAAAAATTTAAGAAGCATTGGCAATGTTAAGAACATATGTCACCTTTATGGTGACAGTTATAATATTTTGTACAATAGAACTGTTGAGAATTAGGTTAGAAAGCTCTTCCAGTACATGGCCAAAACAGCACTGGCAACAGCCTGAGCATGTGCCCTTTTGCCCTGTGTTGTGTCATGAGGACAGCAGGGCCCTGGGATCTTCCCGAGTGCTCACCCTCTGGGTGGCAGGACTGTGTGGCTTTCAGTCCTTGTGTGATGGCAGAACCTTTGGCTCAGTGGTAAAGCATTTGCCTGGCATATGTGAAGCACTAGGTTCAATTCTCAACACCACATATAAATAAATAAAATAAAGGTCCATCAACAACTAAAAAAATTTTAAAAATATAAATAAATGCTAAAGGGAGCTGGGTGTAGTGGTGCACACTTGTAATCCCAGTGGCTGGGGAGGCTGAGGCAGGAGGATTGCTAGTTCAAAGCCAGCCTCAGCAACTTAGCAAGGCCCTGTCTCTAAATAAAATATAAAAATGGCTGGAGTTGTTTTATTTCGCATGATATTCTCCAGCTCCATCCATTTACCAGTAAATGCCATAATTTCATTCTTCTTTAAGGCTGAGTAATATTCCATTATATGTATATATATATATATATATATATATATATATATATATATATATATATATATATATATATATATATATAACATTTTTTATCCATTCATCTGTTGAAGGGCACCTAGGTTGGTTCCATTGTTTAGCTGTTGTGAATTGAGTTGTGATAAACATTTATGTGGCTGCATCACTGTAATATGCTTATTTTAAGTCCTTTGGGTTTAAACAGAGAAGGGAGATAGCTGGGTCAAATGGTGGTTCCATTCCAAGTGTTCTGAGGAGTCTCCGTACCACTTTCCATAATGGTTATGGCAGTAGGAAGGATAGTAGAATGAATCAGACGTTATTATGCTATGTACATATATAATTATATGACTGGTATGATTTTACATCGTGTACATCATGTACAGCCATTATATATGATGTATCAAAGTACATTCAACAGTTATGTATAACTAATTAAAACAAATTAAAAATTTTTAAATGGCTAGGGATGTGACTTAGTGGTTAAGTGTCGCTGTGTTCAATCCATGGTACAAAAAAAAAAATGCTAAAGGAAGTCCTTCTGGGTGAAATGAGAAGACACTGACACTAAACATTAATTTGAGTCAGCATGAAAAATTTAAGAAGCATTGGCAATGTTAACTACATAACAACATGTATAGACTTATTTTTAAACTATTTTCACCTATCTTATTTAAAAGATATCTCCATAAACCAATACATATAAATCTGTGTTGATAAGAATACAAAATATAAAAGTAATCTGTATGACAATAACAAGACAAAGGAGAGAGAGAGACACTGGAGCATTATAGGAGTAAAGTTTTTGTTAACTATTGAAATTTAACATGTATTAAACCAAATAAGATTGTTATAAATTAAAGATGTATGTCCAGGACAAAGGACATTATCAAGAAAGTGAAAAGTCTTCACGGACTAGGAGAATAAATTTGAAAGCTATATACCTGATAAAAATCTAGTATTCAGAATATTAAAAGAACTCTTAAAACTTAAAAAAAACGGAATAATCTAATTTAAAAATGAGCAAAAGATTTGAATAAACATTTCTCCAAAGAAGATACACAAACAGACAATAAGCACATGAGATGATGCTCAATTATTCATCCCTAAAGAGTCACCAGGGAAATGGAAGTCACAACCACAGTATGATGCCACTTTATACCCATGAGGATGGCTATAATGAAAAAGACAGATAATAGGTTTTGGTGAGGATGTGAAGAAAGTGAAACATTCACATACTGCTGGTCAAAATAGAAAACATTACATCCACTGTGTAAAACATTTTTTTCAGTTTCTTACAATATTAACTATAGAGTTGCCATATGACCCAGCAATTTCAATCCTAGGAATGTGTACCCAAGAGAAATAAACATATTTGTCCACACCAAAACCTATATATGAATGTTCATAGCAGAATTTTTACCATAGCCAAAGTGGTAAACTCAAACATCCAAATATGAACAAAATATGTAATATCCATATGATGGAATACTATTCAGCTGTTAAAAGAAATGAAGTACTGATATATGTAACAAGAATGAAGCTGTTCTTCTAAGTTGAAGAAACCAAAGACAAAAGACATAAAACTACATATTTTTATGATGCCACTCATATGAACCATCCATTATAAGTAAATCTATAAAGATAGGAATGTAGTGGTTGTTTAGACATAGGGTTGGGGGAGGCGAATGCTAATGAAAAAAAAATTAAAATTGTGGTAATAGACGTACAACTCTGCAAATATATTAAAAACACTAAATTGCAACCTTTTATTAAAAAGACAAATTTTATGTTATGTGGACTATGTCTCAATAAACAACAAAACAAGTATACAGGAAAAACCCTTATTAAGCACAGAATTTCCTGGAATGTCCTATGTGAAGTCAGGGCCTTAAAGACCATGGCTTGCTAGCAACTGATTCTGCCCTTTGAATACCACTATTACCTCCACCAACACAGGAATGGGAAAAGCTTCTGGAAGAGGACAGGGACATCTTTGAAAATGTATTTCTACTAGTCATTTACTATTATGAGAGCATAAAAGATAGAATTCAATGAAGGAAGGGCAAAGTAGGACCTGTCACAGAAGGAGAGATCTTAGTTTTCTGTTCAACCTAGATCAGTGGAGTCTTGGGCTTCATTCCACCAGCCCATTCATTTGGCAGGTAAAGCATAGCCAGCACCATTTTATCAGTGAAGCTGAGGCCTAGTAGGCTATGACTTGCCAGAATTAGCTGTGTGCTATGGTGTGGAGAGTGACAGGCTTCTGCTGAACCCAGGGTGAGCTAGCATTCAGATCTCCATTCTTTGTCAGATGCTTGGGGGAAATAAATAGATGTTTTCAAACATTTTGCTTAAAAATGACTTCTAGATGAGAAGCTGTGGAAGATGATTGGAACCTTTTAAGGACATAAATAAGAAAAGCATCTCATTTGTTATACCAGGAAAGACACCACAGAGTTGGGAGACCTGTGTTACAGTACAGCAGTAACTCAGGAAAGCCACAGTACTTTTCTGAACCTACTTCCTCATAGATAAAGAAGCAGACTGAATGGATTAGATCAATTTTTTTTTTTTTGCCCCAACATGTTTCAGAGAACTCTAGGGTATTGTAATGAACTAAAATGTGTCTTCCTCCAACTCATGTTAGAACCCAAACCTGCAATGTGACTACATTTGGAGATAGAGTCTATAAGGAAGTAATAAAAGTTAGATGAGGTTATAAGGGTGGGGCCTTAATTATATAGAACTAATGTCCTTATAAGAAGATGAAGACATGCCAAATCACTCCTTCTCTTTTTCTCTCTCTCCATATATGCATAGAGGAAAGACCTTGTGAGCCCACCATGAGAAAGCAGCCATCTACAAGCCAGGAATAGAATCCTCACCAGAAACAAACACTGACAGCACATTGATCTTGGACTTCTAGCCTCTGGAACTGTAAGAAATAAATTTATGTTATTTAAACCACCCAACCTATGGTAATTTTTGGTACCTTTATTAGACAAAAAAAGGTATAGTGGAAGTACATATATTCATAAATATTTGACTTAAATTTTCAAAGTTTAAAAACTGTAATAAAAGTTACAGATAAATTTATATGTGTCATATGCCAAGGGTGTTAGAGACCACTGATGTATTAAATTCCACTGCCAGGTTAGCTAATTTTTTGAAAGATCATTAAATAAAGCCTCCTTTCCTATCAACTTAAATGAAGAATAAAAGGGTATTTCTGTGTAAACTGAAATAAAACAAATAAATGAGTAACTAAGCCCAGGAGAACATATGTAAATGACCCTGACTCTCAATGGGAAGAGTGTGAAAGAATCTGTGCACATTATTTTCTTCATGTTTTTATTGTGATAAAATGTGCCTAATGAAATTAACCATCTTTACCATTTTAAGTGTACAGTAAAGTAGTATTAAACACATTTGTACTGTTACACAATCATCACCAAAATCCATCTCCAGGGCTGGGGATGTGGCTCAAGTGGTAGTGCGCTCGCCTGGCATGCGAGCCACCCGGGTTCGATCCTCAGCACCACATACAAACAGAGATGTTGTGTCCGCCGAAAACTAAAAAATAAATAAATATTTTAAAAATTCTCTCTCTCTCTCTTTAAAAAAAATCCATCTCCATTACTCTTTTCGTCTTGTAAAATAGAAATTTTATACGCATGAAACAACATTACCCTCTAACCTAGCCCCTTGGCATCCATGATTCTACTTTCTGTTATGATTCTGACTACTCTAGATATATTATGTAAATGGAATAATAAAGCACTTGTCTTTTTGTGGCCAGCTTATTTCACTTAGAACAATGTTCTTCAGGTTTATCCATGTTGTCCCATATGGCAGGATTTTCTTCTTTGTTAAGGCTGAATAATATTCTATTGTAAGTATATACTATAGTTTCACTATCTACTCACCCATCAATGAACATTTAGGGTTGTTTCCCTATTTTGCCTATTGTGAATAATGCTTCAGTGGATATAGAAATCCAGATATCTCTTGAAATCTTGATTTCAATTTTTTTCTTTTGTTTTGCAGTAGAGGAATTGAACCCAACAGTGCTCTACAACTGAGCTACATCCCCAGCCCACTTTTTATTTTTTATTTGAGACAAGATCTCATTAATTTGCTATCCTCCTGCCTCAGCCTGTGAGTTACTAGGATTACAGGTAAGATCCTGAGTTCAACTCTTTTGAATATATATCCAGAAGTGGATTGCTGACACTTATGATAATTCTATTTTTTTTCTTTTGGTACCACAGATTTAACCCAGGGGCCTTAACCACTGAGCAACATGCCAGCCCTTTCTTATATTTTAATTAGAAACAAGTCTTACTGAGTTGCTTAGGGCCTTGCTAAGTAGCTGAGTCTAGCCTTGAACTTGTGATCCTCCAGCCTCAACCTCCTTAGCTGCTGGGAGTACAGGCATGTGCCACTGCACCCAGCTCTGACAGCTCTATTTTTACCTTTTTGAGGGTCTTTTTTCATAGCAGCTGTAGCATTTTACATTCCCATCAATATTTACCAGGATTTCTTTTTGTCTACCTCCTCACCGTCAATTGTTATCTTTAGTCTTTTTGATAATAATCATTTTTACTGGGATGAGGTGATATCTCATTTTGATTTGCATTTCAATGATGATTAGTGATGCTGAACATTTTTAATATACTTGTTGGCCACTTAGGTATCTTTGTGGAAATGTCTATGCAAGGCTGGTGTCCATATTTTTAATTGCATTACATGTTCTTTTTTTTTTTACTACTGAGTTGTAGGAGTATTTTACATATTTTGAATACTAACTTCTTATCAGACATATGGTTTGCAAATATTTTCTCCCATTCCATAGATTACCTTTTCTTTCTTTCTTTGTTTTTGGTACCATGGTTGTTTAATGACTGAGCCACATCCCAGCCCTTTTAGTTTTTATTTTTAGACAGGGTCTTGCTAAGTTGCTTAGGGCCTCACTAAGTTCTGAGGCTGTTTTTGAACTTGTGATCTTCCTGCCTCCATCTCCCAAGTTGCTGAGATTTAGGCATGCGCCACCACACACAACTTGCCTTTTCATTCTGTTGTATTTTTCCTCTTTTTTTATTTGCAGATTTTTTAGTGTGATGTAGTCCTACTTGTATATTTTAGATTTCATTGATTGTGTTTTGATGTCATATCTGAGAAATTATTGCTTATACTAATGTCATGAAGATTTCCCCCTAAGTTTTCCTGAAGAACGTTATAGTTTTGGGTCTTATGTTTAGATCTATAATCTACTGAAGTTGATGTTTGCATGTGGTATAAGGGAAGGGTCTAATTTTCATTCTTCTGATGTGGATATCCAGTTTTCCTAGGACCATATGTTGAAGTGTACTCTTGGAACTTTTGTTGAAAATCCATTGACCGTATATGTGGAAGTTTAACTTTGGGCTTTCTATTCAATTTCAATCATTTTTTCTTTGAAGTTATTCTCAGTCTCCCAACACTCAAGGAGGAAAAGATAAAAATATTCCTTGTGGGTATAGCTGAATGGTAGAACACATGTCTAGCATGCACAAGGCCCTGGTTTCAATCTCCATTACCACAAAGAAAGAGAAGAATTTTCCTAGTGCTTCTAAACTTTAATTCCTTGTAACCCACTTTTATACCTTTTATTATTCAATTTTTTAAATGCTTATGAAACAATGCTCAAACAGAATACTGATTTATAAATAACAATTGTAAATGATTCAAAATACACATAAGAAGTGAAGAGGCAATGGATACATTTGAAGATTTATATAAACACAGAATAGATTTATACACAAATTATATAATGAATGACAGCCATTGCTATGGAAAAATGCACCAAGGATATAACTTAATACTTCACAGAGGAAGACACAAAGTCATACAAGGAGCAATGAAAAATACTCAACCTCACTACTAATCAGGTAAATGCATATTAAAATGATTGCTCATTTTAATCATCTAATTGAAAAAAATCAATGTCTAATTATATAAAGTGTTGTAACAATGTTAGAAAGTAGGAACTCACATACTACTGGTGTGAGCATAAATTAGTTCAATCACTTTGAGAGCCATTTGGAAACACCTGATAAGCACTTTCTAAGGCTCACAATTACACTTCTAGGGATAAGCACTCCCTGTGGTTTAGTAGTTACACCTGTAGGTGAATGCCATAGAGAATATAATCTCCAGAATATATAATCTCTGAATAAAATCCTTAAGAATGTCCATTTCAGCATCGATTTTAATAGGAAAAATGGGGAAAGAATGCAAATATCCATCAACTAACCACTACCAAGAATCTGTGCAAATACTTTTTGATATATTGAATCATACTAGAGTAAAAGTGGATGAACTAGATATAAAAGTATCATAATTAATGAATTCCCCAAACACTATATTGAGTGTAGAAAGCAAATTGAAAAAGGATATGAAAAGTATGATACTATTTAAGAAAATTTAAAAATACACAAAACAACAGAGCATATTAATGGATGTAATTATAGTAAGAGTATAGAGCTACACATGGGAAGGATACACAGCAACTTCAGGATAATACCTACCTCTGGGGAGGGTGGAAAGGTAATGGGACTTTAGCTGTATCTGTAATATTTTGTTGAGAAAAAGAAATGTAAATTATGTTTAGCAAAATGTTAATATATTTAATCTTGGTTACTGAAACATGTCTATTATATTGGTTTTTTTGTATAATTTGGATGTTTCACAATTATAATATCTTTTTAAATTTAAAATACTATATTCTATTTAGTAATAAGATTATATTGAATGAGCAAGGATATATTTCAACTTGCCCCTCTGTTGTACCTTATTTATTCTTCTTTATGTATTAGGATGAATTTCTTCTTCATTCCTGCACTTCAGGGTTCTAGGTGTCAACCAATATGTATATTTACATCACTTTTACCCAAGCTACTTCTTTTAATTGGGATTACTGAGGGTTTTATATACCAATCAATCAATGCTAAATTTACTGAATTCCTACTCCATAGCAAGAACTCTGCTAGATGATGAGGATGCCACTGTAAAAAAGCCACAGAGGCTTATAATATAGTAAGATATATATAATTCAATTACAATTCAGTGTGATCAATATTATGATAAAGGTAGTATAAGGTGCCCTTGGCATATCCAAGAAGGATATTACAGATTACATATTACAGATGAAAAAATTGAGAGTTAGATTAATCAATTTATGCTCAGGGTCACATAGTGGGAAGTGTTGGAGAAAGTGATTCTGCTCAAGTTTTATAACTCCAGCTATTTCACACACTTAATGAGCATGCATATCACCTCCCATTCATTAAAGCCTTCCCTATTTAAAATAAGCCTATTTATAGCCTTATTGTTCTCTACACTTATCCAAGTGTGAGTGTGGAGGATTTTTTTCCCCTGAAATCTGTTAGCTTGAGGGGTTTTCATTCCTTCTCATTATGAGGAAATTCACACAAAGGGTTTCCATACTGAGGGGCACAAGATTTAACAATACTATAATCTCTGTTTTGTATTCCAGAAAATTGTTTCACTGTATAATTATTCTATTAAGTGTATATGGTGACCATGGGAAGTATTATAGGAAATGTATTTGGGTCTTATTTCTGGGAGCTGACATGGGATTCCTTGGGGAAGAATGGCACTTTTATTTTGAGAAAGTATACTTTCCAACAAAATATGCAGTTTAAGGAGGCACATGTAGGGCTCCTGATGGAGAAATGGGACTCCTTTCTGGCTATCTACTGTAGTCAACCTAACTCTGTTGATCAGTTGGGAGACACTGGTCATCAACAACTCACCTCAGGACTTAAAGTTCTAGTAGCTTTCATTTCTAATCAGCATAACCTAAATATATTCAGGTGCCAATGATGATATACTTCTATTATTTGTCTGTTCCTATCACACCAGTTGGACAGTTTTGGCTATTTTGCAAGTTATTCATCCTGATTTCTCCTTCACTTGCCTTTTTAAAAGCACATGAATAAATGGGATGATTTCATTAATTTTAGCTGTTTTTTTTTTCTGTATGCCATTGATGTCCAAAATTACTGGGTTGAGTACCTACAGCCACTATATTATTGAAACTTGTACTCAAACCTTTTAAAAATATAATGACTTTATTAAAATATAGTTAAAATACTACACAATTCACCTACTTAAATGTGCTCAAACTTTTATATGGTTAAAATATATAGGTCAGGCATGGTGAAACATGCCTGTAATCACAGTGACTTGGGAGGCTGAGACAAGAAGATTACAAGTTCAAGGGCAGCCTGAGAAAATTATCAAAGCCCTGTCTCAAAACAACAAAATATAAATAAGGGCCACTGGGGATGTATCTCAGTGTTAGAGTACCCCTGGGTTACATTCCCAGTAACAAAAATACAAAAGCAAAAAAAAAAAAAAAACAATGAAAAGATTTAGTCATGCAGAACTCTATCTCATCTGATATGGGAACTACTGAGAAGGTAACAAAAAAGATTCATTCTGTGGCAGGAATTTGCAGCAGCATGTTGAGAGTAGGTGAGCCATAGTGTAGCTGTAGCTGTGACTTCAGGTGAAGGGGGAGATAAAATTTGGAGATTTCATTTCTGAAACTGTTAATTTAGGTGGGTGGCATTTTAAATTCTGTTTACTGGCTTATATTTGCTGAGTGCCTTTGGAAAAAGTAAATTAAAGGGTGAAATGGACTCCTTAGGGTATATGACCAGAAGACTCAATACTTGAAATGTGGAGTACATGGTCTCTTTGAGTATGAATTGATTGGAACCTAAAAACCAAAGTGTGGGCAAACTAGTTGTGGAAGAAAAGTGGCCAGCTTTCAGGATACATGTGGTGTCATGATTCAAATCCTAATCTTTTGGGTTGAGACCTGAAGTGTAGAGTTTAGTTATTCTGCTCTTGCATTCCCTATAACTATTTCAGATTCAAATCTGTTCTTTTTTTTTTAATCTCAGTATTTTTATTCTTCACCTTTGTATAAACTTCATATATGAGATGAAACCCTATTCCCATGCCTCCATTGACTTTCACATTCAGACTGATTGTACATATATATTTAACAGTTGTACACATAATACTAAGAGCACTTTTCTTCATATTTTACAGAGGCATGAAACATACAGACTTTCTATTAATATCCATACCCATAGTATATCCAAATCTAACTCCTAAATAGATGCATTACAATTTGTTTAGAATTTAAAGGCTTAATGGCAAAAATCAGGGGAGGAAAGAGTATGTAAGTTTATTTTACATAACTGGCTGAAAAATAAATTTGAGAGATAGTAAATATAATTTAATATGGTCTCATACACCCGAAGGAGGCGGTGCTCGATTTGGAGGGGTAATGGCTATGTCCAAATAATTGCCTATCTGGAACTTCTGCGACTGCAAGGTCATGGAATCCTCAGTCCCCTTTCTGCCAGACATGGTACTGCCAATCTCCTTAACTCGATAGCCAGGTGTTTTAAGATCCATAAAAACAATTGCAAAATTGAAGTGTGTTCCCTTCTTTCTAGCTTCTGGGTAGACTTCTTTTACTAAACTAGTTAGTTCTTTCAAAGTTGCATCCATCCAAGTATAGATCTGCAGCTCGCTGGAGGGTACGTTTCCGCGGGAGAATTCATCCATTCGGTGGTGGCGGCCGTTATTGGTGGTGAAGACTCGCAACAGCAGCGGGCATGTCTTCTCGTGGTCAATTGGCTTCTCTGGCTCTTTCTTAATTTCCTCCTGGGTTACGCGCGATTCCACCGCCATCTTCCTTCTTCGGCCCGCGACGCTCGCCCTGACCTCCGACCCCCGCAGCGAGCATGAGCCCGAAGTCTCAAATCTGTTCTTAATTCCAGCATAGTACCTTGCCCTACATCACTTCCTTAGCAGTGTATTACCGATCTGACCCGCCATGCCTTTTTTTTTTTTTCCAGTGCTGGGCATTGAACCCAGTGCCTCACATATGTTAGGTTGGTGCTTTGTCACTAAGCTAAATCCCCAACCCATTTTCTATTTTACTTTGAGACAGGGTTCTTGCTCAATTGCCCAAACTGGCCTAAACTTGTAATCCTCCTGCCTCATCCTCCTGAGGAACTGGGATTACAGGCATGTGCCGTTGGGCCCTGCTCCACCATGCCTTTGTAAGGCTCTGCCTCCACTTGCCTTCCGCTCACAAAATAAACTGACCTTGACATGGGAATTGGCTCTGCTCTGAAGGCCAGCACAGCTGTGCAACACATCTGAAGGGAGTACAGCCGAATTCCTTCCCAGAGGAATTGTCTTCATTCAGTGCCTGAATTCCAACAAATATTAGCAATCCAATCTAATGTTAATGATAGGTTGATGGAACTCCGTCACCCATGGGGATGGTTTGGGGAAGAGGTTGGGAATGGGGGCTTTGTATTCCAATCCTGGTTCTTCTTGATCTCTTTTAGACAGGGTCTCAAAGTATAAGAACAATAGTAATACTTATTCATATGTACTAAAAGGCAAAACACATTTCCTAGAGTCTGAAATGTAAATAATGCTCAGAGCTGATGGTGTATCATATATGCTCATGCATAACTATAGCTGCTTAACAAGAACACTTACAGATCAAAACTGTCAACTTCTTCCTTCCCCTGTCCTTTACAGTACCAGAAATCTACTTATAATTCATTCACTTACATGCATCTAATTACAGGTCATTTTCTATCATTATTGTTTATCAGGATCTTGTGTTCATAGAATTCAAGATATTAGCTATCCCTTAACAAAGAATGAAATAGACTGGCTTTTTCCCGCTCCTTGAATACACATGTTCAATGTTTCTATAATTTCTAAAATTGACCTTGAGTCTCCAGTGAAAACAGCCCATGATGGCAGTAAATCTGTGGCCCAAACAGGCTTTCCTAGACAATGGTCACCTCCTCTTCCACATTCATGTCTTAGTCACTTTCTCTCACAATGTACTTAATTACTACAACTTTAATAGGAATTCTGAAGATCATACCATAAAGCTAAATTTAGTAGGAGCATATAGAAATTGTGGATCTCTTCAAGCTTTTAAATTGAGATTCAAATAACTTAAATCTTACAATCTTAATGCCTATAAAGTTGCTGGTATACTCACAAGGTTGTGTCACCATTGCCACTAATTCCAGAACATTTCCATTACCTCAAAGAGAAACCCCTTACCCATTAGCAGTCACTCCCGATTCCCCCTTCCCTCATTCCTTGGAAACCACTACTCTATTTTCTATCCATCCCTATGGATTTGTCTACTCTTGTCATTTTATATAAATGGAATGATATAATAACTAGCTTTGTGTGTCTGGCTTCTTTCACATAGTATAATATATGCAAAGTTCATCCATGTCATAGCCTATGTCAATATTTTTTTTTTTTTTTTTTTTGGTACCAGGGATTGAAGCTGGGGCACTCAACCACTGAGCCACATCCCTAGCCCTATTTTGTATTTTATTTAGAGACAGGGTCTCACTGAGTTGCTTAGCACTTCACTTTTGCTGAGGCTGGCTTTGAACTCCCAATCCTCCTGCCTCAGCCTCCTGAGCCACTGGGATTACAGGTGTGTGCCACTGTGCCTGACCTTCTTTCCTTTTTATATCTGAATAATACTCCATTGGACAGAGGTACCACTTTCATTTTTCCATTTTTTGGTTGATGAATATTTGGATTGTGTCCACTTTTTAACTACTATAAATAATGCTGCTATTAGCATTTGTTTACAAATTTTTGTAAATGAACACCCATTTTCTGCTTTACTGAATATTAACCCAGGAATGGAATTGCTATGTCACAAAGTAACTATGTTTAAATTTGAGGAATTACCAAGTGCTTTAAGTAGTGGCTGCACTATTTTACATTTCTACCACGAATGTATGAGGTTCCCAATTTCTCTGCATACTCACCAACTCTTGTTATTTTCTGATTTTATTTTTTGTTACACCCATCTAGTATGGCATTGTGGTTTTTATATGCTGTAACTATGCATTTCCATGATAGAACAGGGGATTGAACCTAGGGAACCTCAACCACTGAGCCACATCCCCAGCCCTATTTTGTATTTTATTTAGAGACAGGGTCTTGCTGAGTTGCTTAGCACCTCACTATTGCTGAGGCTGGCTTTGAATCCACAATCTTCCTATCTCAGCCTCCTGAGCTGCTGGGATTACAGGTGTGTAAGGGTGACACCCAGCTCATTGTTGACTTTTAAAAGTTATTTATATATTCTAGATAATACACCCTTGTCAGATGTATAACTTGTAAATACTTTATCCTATTCCATAGAAATTTAATCCTATTCCATGATTTTAATCTTCATGGAAGTGCATATCAAACCACTATGTGATACTACTTCACATCTAGTAGATGGGCTGTAACAAAAAAAAATTAAAATCAGAAAATAACAAGTGTTGGTGAGTATGCAGAGAAATTGGGAACCTCATACATTCCTGGCAGAGATGTAAAATAGTGTAGCCACTGCTTAAAGCATTTGGCAATTCCTGTAAATTTAAACAGTTACCTCATGACCCAGATATAGTGTCCTTTGCAGGACAAAAGTTTTAAATTTGGACGAACTCTGATTGACCTATTTTTTTCTTATGTAACTTTGGCTTTTGGCACCATATTTAAGAAACCATTGGCTAATCCAAGATCACAAATACTTACACCAATCCATTGTCTAATACAATATCTTGAAGACTTACACCTATGTTTTCTTCTAAGAGTTTATTGACTTATCTCTTACATTTATGTGTTTTGTGCATTTTCACTTAATTTTATAATCTTGTGAAGTGAGAGTCCAAATTAATTTTTTGCTTGTACACTTATCCAAGTGTCAATTGTTGAACAGATTATTCTTTCTCTTATTGAATGGCTTTGGGATTATTAGCAAAAATCAATTAAGCATAGATGCATGGATTTATTTTTAAAATCTCAATTCGATCCTATTTATGTCTATCCTTATGACAGTATCACATTGTTTTGATTACTATAGATTCATAATATATTTTGAAACTGGGAAATGGATGTAATCCATCTCTTATGGTTTAGATATAAGGTGTCCCTCAAAAACTCATGTGTGAGACAATGCAGGTAAAATGGTTGGTGACTAGAGTCTTAAACTAATCAGTATAGTGCAGTAATCCCCTGATAGGGATTAACTGAGTGGTAAATATAGGCAGGTAGGGTGTGGCTAGAGGTTTTGTTTCTGGTATGCAGAGTCTCTCTGCTTCCTGGTGTGATGTTCTGAGCTGCTTTCCTCTGCCAGTGATGTTCTTCATCACCTCTGAGAAACCAGAGAAACAGAGTTGGTAATCTATAGACTGAGACCTCTGAAACTATGAGCACCAAACAAACTTTTCCTCTTCTAAAATTATTCTTGTCAGGTCTTTGGTCACCGCAGTGAAAAAGCTGACTAAAATGATACCTTTTTCTCCCTTTTCAATACTGTTTGCTATTCATGGTCCTTGTATTTAGGATCAGATTTTCCCATTTTGGGAATAAAAAAGGTAGTTGGAAACTTGGTAGTGATAGTATTAAATCTTATAGACAATTTGGGAAGCATTGTTTGTTAATAATATTAGGTCTTTTGATCCATGATACCTTTCCATTCATTTAGGGCTTCTTTAATATCTTTCAACAGAGTTCTGTACTTTTCAGTATATAAGTTTCATAATTTCTTGGTTCAGAAAGTCTAATAGTTTTTAGTTTTCAGGATTTTTGTATACAATATCATGATACATGCACTTAGAGATAGTTGTACTCCTTCTTTTCCAATATAAATGTCCTTAATCTCTTTTTATTCTCATATATTTGTCCTGTCTAGAATCTCCAGTATATATTGAATAGAAGTATTAAGAGCAATACTGACCTTAGGAAGGAGACTTCAGTATTTGGCCATTGAATATGATGTAAGCTATTGGGTTTTCAAAGATGCCTTTCATTAGGTTGAGGAAATTTCCACTATTCTTAATCTGTTGTGTGTTTTTGTCATAAAATGGATTGGATTATGTCAAATGCTTCCTCTGTGTCTACTGAAATGATCATGTTGGGTTTTTTGTTCTTATATTAACATGATATATTACATTGATTGGGATTCATATGTTGAACTAACCTTGCATACCTGGGATAAATCCTGCTTGATTGTGGTATATAATCCTTCTATTAAGTACTGGGTTTTGTTTGATAGCATATCATTAAGTATTTTTGCATCTATATTCAGAAGGGATACTGGTATGTAGTTTTCCTGTAATGTCATTTTCTGGCTATGGTATTAGGGTAATGCTAGTCTCATAGAATAGTGATGAAGTGCTCTTTCCTCTTCTATTTTTTTGGAAGATTTTGTGAAAGATTGGTACAGTTATTTTTAATATTTTTGATTCATCAATGAAGTCATATGGTTGTGTTTCTCAGCTTTTCTTTGTCTGAAGATTTGTTATTACTTAATTTAATCTCTTTACTTGTTTCATATCTACTCATATTACCTATTTCTTCCTCAGTTAGTTTTGGTAGTTTGTTTCCAAAAATCTGCCCATTTCATCTAGGTTATACAGTTTGTTAGCCTACACTTTTTCATAGTATTATTTTATAATACTTTTTATTTCTATAAAGTCATTAGTAAAGTCGTCTTTTTCATTAGTGACATTGGTAATTTTAGTTTTTTCTTGGCTAGCCTAATTAATAATTTGTCAATTTTGTTGATTTTTCATAAAACCATTATTAATTTTCTTTTTCCCCCCACTGTTTCTTTTTCTATTCTTTATTTTTTTCTTCTTATGCTTTATTTGGGTTTATTTTACTCTTAATTTTGTGGTCTTTAAGATGAAAGATAACACTATTGATTTGATTTTTTTCTTTTAAAATATAAATTCTATACATTTTCCTCTAAACATCATTTTCTACTGTATAAGTTTGGATATGTTGATATTGGTATCATTCATCTAAAATTATTTCCATTTTTCTTATGATTTCTTTGTCAATCCATTTGTCCTTAGGAATGTGTTGTTTAGTTTCCACATATTTGTGATTTTCCAAATTTTGTTCTGTTACTGAGGTCGTTTCATTCCATTGTGGTAGGATAACATACTTTACATAATTTCAAGACTTTTAAATTTACTTAGGCTTGTTTTATGGTCAAGCATATGGACTGTGCTTCAGAATGTTCCATGTGTGCTTGAGAAGAATGTGTATTCTGCTGTTGTTTCATGAAATGTTCTATAGATGCCTCTCAGGTCTAGTTGGTTAAGTGCCTTATATTTCCTTGTTGATCTTCTGACTACCTGTTCAATCCATTATTGAAAGTAAGGTATTGAAGTCTTCAACTGTTATTGCTAAATTGCCTTTTTGTCCCTTCAGTTCTGTCAGTTTTTCCTCCAAGTGTTGTTGGTCTCCATTCTTAGGTGTATATATGTTTATAATTGTTATATCTTCTTTTTTTTTTAAAGAGACAGTGAGAGAGGGAGAGACAGAGAGAATTTTAATATTTATTTTTTAGTTTTCAGCGGACACAACATCTTTGTTTGTATGTGGTGCTGAGGATCAAACCCGGGCCGCACGCATGCCAGGTGAGCGCACTACCGCTTGAGCCACATCCCCAGCCCCTGTTATATCTTCTTGATGTATGAACATTTTATCATTATAGACTATCCTTTTTGCTTCTAGTAATAATTGTTGCCTTGAAGTGTATATTGTCATAAATTGTTATGTCTACCCCCACTGTTACATAGAATATCTTTTTTCATATTTTACTTTCAATACTCGTGTCTTTGAATATAAAATTAGTATTTTATAAATCAGCATATAATTAGATAACGGGCTTAAAAAATTACCCTATGCCGCAGTCTTGGCTGGGCACAGAATCACGAGCCACCACACAGCTTTGTAGATTCAAACAGCAATTCTTTATTCCCGAACTCACACCGGCCTCCACACACGTTCTGGGGCAAATCCAGTTCTGCTGCCACCCAATTTACCTACTCCACGAGGCTCCCTCTCCCAAAATGCTCTCTGAATCTCACCAGAACTCAATGGGAGCTCAGGCAGCAGGAACGCCCTAATTCCAGCAGCAATAATCCTCAACATCGAACTTCCCTAAAATCCAAGGTCTTAAACTGGGAACGCCCTTAACCCAAGGACCGGGATACTTCCTCAAACCTGATCAGCTCTAAACCCGGATCCGCCTTGGTCTTTGAGCAAGGTCACCTTACATGCAATGTCAACAGCGAAATCATTAACATGGGGTACGCTAGCAAGGAAATTTTGATGCGTCATTTCTACTTGGTAATGGCCCTCAGCAACCCTACTCATCTCTCACTTTTAATTGTAGAGCTTAAATTCCTTTATTTAATGTAACTGGTGATTATATTAACAAGGGACTGACTGCTGCCATTTTGCTATTTGCTTCTTATTATGTCTTGTATGTTTTCTGTTCTTCAATTCTTCCTTTATCACAGCTTTGTTAAAAGTGTATCTTCTAGTGTACTATTTTAATTACCTTGTTTTAATTTTTACTATAAATACTTTAAAGTTAATTTCTTAGTAGTTACCGTGTGGATTACAATTAACAATTTATAAAAGTGCAATTCACATTAATAACTTATTTTCAAGACTATAAAAACTTGGATTCTTTATCATTTTGTTTCTCCTTTTATGCTATTATCACTTTATATGAGTATTAGTATCTTGATATATTGTGAGTCTATTGACCTAGATTTATAATTATTGCTTTGTGCAATAATAATTATTACTATTTTTAATTTCATATTTTTTATTTCTTAGTTGCAGTTGGACACAATATCTTTAATTTATTTATTTGTTTTTATGTGGTGCTGAGGATCAAACCCAGGGTCTTGCATATGCTAGGTGAGTGCTCTGCTGCTGAGCCAAAACCCCCCTGGCCTATGTGCAGTTGTGTTTTAATTTGTGTGTGTGTGTGTGTGTGTGTGTGTGTGTGTGTGTGTGTGTTGCTGGGGATTGAACCCAGGGTCTTGTGCATGCAAGGCAAGCACTCTACAATTGAGCTAAAGCCCCTGCCCTAAATTGTATTTTTTTAAATAGTTTAAAAAATAATTTTTCATAGTGTCTTTTATATTTATTATGTAGTTTGTTTTACCACTGTGCTTTTTCAAAAAGAAATTGTTCTTAAATTTACAATAGACTCCAACACAACACTTCATTCTAGCTATAGGTGACAAAAGATGTTACAGCAGGGATCCTGGTGTTTAAATAGGTATGGAATCAAAGTCACCCTCATCTCAGGCACAAGGAACAGCTTCCTTTTTGACAGATTTCTTAATTCCACCTGTGGCCAGGGGGCCCTTCTGTGCAGCCTTTTCTTTTAGCTCCTCAAGTTTCTTCTGTTCCTCTGTTTCTGCTTAAAAGCCTCATCTTCCTCATCCATATCTCTGGCCTGCTTCTTGAGCTGTTTCAGGGATTTTTTCTTGCCACCTTTGAGGTCGAATATTTTACCATTTTTTTTTTAATTTCATGTGGATTTCAGTTACTCTCTAGTGTCTTTTCATTTCAGTCCAAAGAATTCCTGTTGAAAGACCTGAGATGACTCAGCTCTCTCAGTTTCTATTTATTTGGCAATGTCTTGAGTAATACTTTTGCTGGAGATGGAATTCTTGGTTGACATATTTTTTCCTTTAGCTCTTTGAATATGTCAGTCCATTGTCTTTCAGCCTCCATGGTTTTTGATGAAAAATGAACCATTAATCTCACTGATGAATGTTTGTACATGATGAGTTACTTATGTCTTGCTAATCTAAAGATTCTTTGCTCTTCACATTTAATAGTTTGATTATAACGTGTTTAGATGTGTGTCTCTGAGTTTATCCACTCCTGGGTTTTGCTAAACTTCTTAAGTGAGTTTTTCAGCATATTTGGGGAATTTTCAGTCACTAGTTTTTCAAATATTTGTTTTTATCTTTTGTCTTTGTACTCTCTTTCTGGGACTTCTCCTGCGCATATTTTGATGTTTTTGATGGTTTCCCATATTTCTCTGAGATTCCATTGATTTTTAAAAATTTTTTTTTTCTCTTTATAAATCTAGATAATCTCAATTGATCTATCTTCAAGCTTACCAGTTATTTCTTTTGCATGCTTAAATCTGCCTTTGAGATCTATGGTCATTTTTTTTTTTGGTACTGGGGATTGAACCCAGGGGTGCTTAACCACCGAATCACATCTCTAGCCATTTTTTTTTCTATTTTATTTAAATACAAGGCCTTGATAAGTTGCTGAGATTGGCTTTGAACTTGCAATCCTCTTGTCTCAGCCTCCCTGTATTGATTTTTCTTTTCTAATTATTGTTCTTTTCAAATCCAGAGTTTCTATGTTGTTCCTTTAAATACTTTCTATTTATTGATATTTTTGGCACAGTACCATTTTCATGTTTTCCTTTAGTTCTTTAGACATGGTTTCCATTAACTATTTGGAAATATTTAAAATAGTTTTTTTAAAGTCCTTATCTAGTAAGCCCAACATCTGGGCTTCCTCTGGAATAATTTTTATTGATTTTTTTTCTTGTTGTTCATTGTGTATGGGATATGCTTTCTTATTTCTTTGTATGTTTCATAATTTTTTTTGGCAAAAGCTACACATTGCATTGTGTCAACTTTGGGAATCAGATATTCTACCCTCCCCTGGATTTGTTGTTCCTTTGACTTGTGTCTTTTCTGAACTACTTATGTAGTATCTATATTCACTCTAACATGTGACCACTGAAGCCTCCAATCCATTAACTTAGTAGTCAGCTAATGATTGGACAGAGATTTCGTTAAATGCCTGCAACCAAAAAAATCTTCTAGTATTTGTACAGAAATTCTTTGTGTATGCTGTGACTTTGCATAGCCTCAAGGTCAACCATATGTAAGAGCATAGGACTTTCTCAGGTAGCTCCTGAGCATGCACACAGCCCTGGGTATTGTGTTCATGGTCTTCTAGATGCTGAAGTCTATGTTGAAGCTAATTAAAGACTTAATGTAGGGCTGGGGTTGTGGCCCAGCAGTAGAGTACTTGCCTCTCAAGCACAAGGCCCTAGATTTGAGCCCCAGCACCAAAAAAAAAAAAAAATGCAGTAATTTGCCTTAAAAAAAAAAACTAATGTATAGCTAACTTCTCAGCATTTCTTCCCAAGATTTTTGTTTGTTCTACTGCCTGTTTCAATTATTTTCCATTGCTCCAAGAAGTGGTGACTAAAACATTTGCCTATAATTGTCTTTGACAAATTCCTTCTAGTGATTTTAGCACTGGGTTAATTCTAACAGATAAAATAAAGGAAAGTCTGTTGAATGGGTCTTACAGAGAATCACTAGACAGGTAAAATCAGGATAATTCTTTGTGTATGCAGTCTATTCTGCTTTCTTGTATACCCAGAATAGAGACTGTTATGTTCAAGTCTAATCTGGCTGAAAGGCGGAAGATGGAACTAGAATATGTTAAAACACCAGGATCTTGCTGTTCTTACTCAAGATTCAGCTGTAGTTGTTGAAAAATGCTTTTCATATCACTGAAGGTATTTTATTAGATCCCATATTTCCTTAAAAGTTAATTCTACCAGTATTTTTTTCTGTTTTTATTTTTTTTATTATTTTTTTATTTTTTTAAAGAGAGAGAGAGAGAGAGAGAGAGAGAGAGAAAATTTTTTAATATTTATTTTTTAGTTATCGGCAGACGCAACATCTTTGTTTGTATGTGGTGCTGAGGATCGAACCCGGGCCGCACGCATGCCAGGTAAGCGCGCTACTGCTTCAGCCACATCCCCAGCCCCAATTTTTTTTTTCTGTTTTTAAAAATGGAGACACAAAAATTTCAGAGTGTCATCCCCTCCCCCTGACTTCTTTCATTAAGTGTTAAATAGAAATAGTCCACATATACCTGGGGAAGATTTTTTTTAGTTGTTGATGGAACTTTATTATTTATTTATTTATTTATTTATTTATTTATTTATTTATTGTGCTGAGGATCAAACCCAGTGCCTCACACATGGCAGGCAAGCGCTCCACACTGAACCACAGCCCTAGCCCCTGGGGAAGATTTGATTACTGGACAAGTCTAAGAAATAAAGTTCTTTTGTCTTCAGGATGCAGATGCCCCAGGTATCATACCCATTTTTACTGAGGACACATCATCATGTCAGATGTGCAAAGCCACACAACAACTCTGCAGACATGACAGGGTATATATTCTAGACCCACCCATATTACCATTCATGTTTATTCTGTGCTTAATTCTTACATTTTTCTCCATTTTTTTCCTTCCTGGGATGTTTTGACATGACTGAACTAGTCTCATTTTCCTATCACACTAACTTTTGCTAATTTCCAAGCCTCTGGGCTTTTCTATTTGGAATTTTTCTCACCTTGCCTTCCCTCTTCCTCATTAAATTAACCTTTCTTCATCCTGATATTTTTAGTTTAAATACCACTGCCTCTGTGAAGCATTCTGTGATCTCAACAGAATTAAGCCCTCTTCTACATGTTCCCATGCATCTGCAAATGTTGTACACAGTGCTCAAGTGGACACTGGGACTATATACACAGTTCTCTTTTCTACTGATATCTTGGGGACAGCTGTACATTGGTTAGATATAGTTGGACACTTAGAGTCTATGTTCCGGGAGATGGAACTAGATCAGTGTTGCTCCCCATTTACATAGAGCAAGTGACAGAGCAACGTTGCCAAAAGAGCCCAAGTTTTGACACCATTTATTATGAACATAATGTAAGTTTTCCTGGGAGTTGCTGGTAATGCCAGTTTCTCAAGTACCAAAAGGCCTTGGAAGAAGTTAAGATCAGGTGTAGTCCCTTTCAGTGAGGGGAGATGAATCCCATATAGCTCATCTATAGGCAATCCTAAGAAGATTCCCAGTGCCTTTATTCTCATCACTATTTTAGTAATTATCATGCTGCATTAAAACTAGGTGCATACTTTGTCTCTCCAAATAGTCTTAATGACTTGTGAGCCAGGAATTCTGTTTCATTGACCATTACATCTCTATCACCTAGCCAGGTTTTAGATACTTCAGTTCCTTTGAATGAATCACATGCCCTCTGAAATTGTACTTGGAACAAGATGTTTAACTTACTTAGCAGGACTCTCCAATTTGTATGTATGATTAACATTTGAGCCTTTAAAAGAATACCCTGGTAGTTGAAAAACTTCTGTAAAAACTAGATGAGAAAATCTAAATGCTGGCAGAACTCTTCGGTATTATCAGGGTGGAGACTCACAGTCTCTTGATTCCTTAATTTTCATGCATGACTGTATCCATCATGCTCCACTGGCTTTAGTCATGATCACAGAGAAAGGGGAAAACACTTATATTAGAACTCAAAATCATATAAGAAGGCTTACCAACTTTAAGGATAATCTCTAAAAGCATAAAGATAACATAAATCATTGGTCTGAGCAATGCAACAAAATCTTTCTTGTGACTAATATTTAAAAAAAAATTCTAAACAATTTTGTAACATGTTGCTGTTTTTCTAGATGTTGTTTGATAAATTATAAAGCCATAGCAACAGAGGAACTGTTTATTTTAGTGTAGCTCACAGTTCTGAGTTTTCCTTCTTTTATTACTGTAAAAGCTCTAGTCTGGTCTATTTTTCCTTCCTTTTGGGTCGAACAACATACAGCTGTACAATCTGACTCCCATAGAAATTTCTCCTGATCCTGCTGTAAACCCAAGACTCCCCTATGGTGGTAACAGACAATTCAAGGGCTAATTTTGATGAAGGAGGGAGCCTAGATCAACAGTAACACTTGGATTTTAATAAATTTCAGTGAGCAGTAGTACAAAATAGCTAAACAGAAAGTAGGTATGTGAATATTAAGACTCATCTGAAAGGACTATTCCATTTGCAAACTGGCTAGTGAGACTGACCCTACTTTATATAAATTCAGGGCTTCAGAAAGACAAGATTGATTTTTTCTGAATTGATAAAAGTCATTAGATATATTTAAAATTATGTATAGTATGGAGAAATGCTAAGTAAAAATTAACAAAATAAACTTCAGTTGAATTTAAAATTTTTTTAAAAAGATATTGCTCCATGAACTCAATTTATGGACTTAAAACTCAATTAAATTAATTTCATTGTATTTATGATTTGATAAATCTGTTGTCTTCACTTGGAGAGGGTTTGTCTTCACCTGTCAGATGGACTCTAAGGTGACTGATTTCTACCATGTGTACTTTAATATGAACCTATCAGTTGACTTACATCTTCTAAATATTTTATTTTGGAAACATGTTACTCAGTGTAAATGTGTGGATGAGACTGAATTACCAAATAATGAATATCCTATAATTAAGTGATTCTAATCACTTTATAATGGCTCAAAGTACTTCTCCTTGGATTGTTATTTATCAATATCTAAGTTTGTCATTTACAAACATTCTTTCCATCAGCTTTTATGCTTCTGTGACTAAAATACCCAACAAGAAAAATTTTAGAGGAGAAAAAGCTTATTTGGGGGGCTCATGGTTTCAGGAGTCTCAGGCAACATAACTGGCTTCATTCCTTGGGGCTCAAGGTGACGCTGAACACCATAGCAGAAGAGTGTGGGTGGAGAGAAGCAGCTCCAATGATGATCAGAAAGCAGAGAGAATTCACTTGCCAGATACAACATATAAACCCCAAAGGCATGCCCCCAGGGACCCAACTCCTCCACCCACACCCTACCTACCTTCAGTTACCACACAGTAAATCCCAACATGGGATTAATTCACTGATTGGTTCAAGAATCTTATAACCCAATCATTTCTCCTCTAAACTTTCTTGTATTATGTCACAAATGAGCTTTTGGGAATTACCTCACATCCAAACCATAACATACACATTTAAAAAGTATCCAAATACATTGTGACTAGTACAAGAGGGAATATCTGCTTTGCCACATATATATCCACCTGCCATTGGACTGGAGTTACAGAATGTGGTATAAGATAGAAATCTCTCAGAGTTTTTGGGTTTTGCTTTGTGTGTGTGTGTGTGTGTGTGTGTGTGTGTGTGTGTGTGTGTGTGTTTTGCCACCAGGGATTGAACTCAGGCCACTCAACCACAGAGCCATATGCCCAACCCTTTTTTATTTTTTTTATTTTGAGAGAGGGTCTTATTAAATTGCTTAGGGCTTCACTAAGTTGCTGAGGCTGTCTTTGAACTTGTGATTCTCTTGCCTCAGACTCCTGAGCCACTGAGATTACAGGTGTGTGCCACCTGCCTGACTTCACTCTCAGAAATTTGTAAAGGGAGGTAGCCAGTAGTAACTACCTAAGCAAAATGTTTAAGATCAGTCATATTTGATCTAGGTCTTTCTGAGAAAAATTCTTCAGGAAGATGTGCATAGTACTTATGAACCACATGGATTATTCTCTTTCAGCACAAAACATATCTTACATATATCTCTTTCAAATAAACTCTGGTTGTATACAGCTGAACTCTGCAGGAAGACACCACCAATTTCAGTATTACCACTGAGGAATGACAATGAACCATTATTTTTCTTTCACTTGCTGTATAGAACTTTTTGGAGACTTCCTTCTATGTGAAGTTAGCCAATCCTAAAAAAAAAAAAAAAAAAAAAAAACAAATGCCGAATGTTTTCTCTGATATAAGGAGGCTGATCCATAGTGGGGTAGGGAGGGGGAGCATGAGAGGAACAGATAAACTCTAGATAGGGCAGAGGGGTTGGAGGGGAAGGGAGGGGGCATGGGTTTAGAAAGATGGTGGAATGTGATGATCATTATTATCCAAAGTACATGTATGAAGACACAAATTGGTGTCAACACACTTTATATACAACCAGAGATATGAAAAATTGTGCTGTATATGTGTAATAAGAATTGTAATGTATTCCACTGTTATTTATTTTAAAAAACAATAAAAAAGAAACTGAATAAGGTATCTGGACTAGAATAGGTATATGTATATTCTTAAGTATGTTTAATGTGGATCCACAGGACAACATAAATATGTTTAATGTGGCTCCATAAACCAACTATAAAATCCCTAGGATAGAATGAAGGCAGTTCTAAGAAGAACTGAGTTCTTACATTTAAAAATAGATAAAATAAATATAAAGATATCAAACAAATAATATAATGTTATATCTCAAAGCCCATAGGGGGAAAAAGAATAAACTAATTCCAAAATCAGCAGAAGACAGGAAATAATTAAGATCAGAGCCAAAATTAATGAAGTTGAGAATAAATAAACAATGTGAAGGATTGCCTGTAATCCTAGTGGCTTGGGAGGCTGAGGTAGGAGGATTGCAGGTTTGAAGTCACTCTCTGCAACTTAGCAAGACCGTAAGCAACCTAGTGAGACCCTGTCTCAAAATTTAAAAATAGAAAGATCTGAGGATATGGTTCAGTGGGTAAGTGCCTCTGGGTTCAATCCCTGGTACCAAAAAAACTGGTTCTTTGAAAAAGATAAACAAGATTGATAAACTCTCAGCCAAACTAACCAAAAGAAAGAGAAGACCCAAATCCAAAAATTTACAGAGAAAAAAGTAGGTATCACTACATACATTTCTGAAATCCAAAGGATCATTAGAAAGTATTTGGAAAATTTAATAGAAAATCTTAAAGATATTGGCATATTTCTAGACCTATACAAATTGAACTGTGAGGATTTAAAAAACTTAGATCAATATCAAGTAATGAAATTGAAGCAGCATTTTAAAATTTCCAACAAAACCCAGGACCAGATGGATTCTCAGCTGGGTTCTAACAGACCTTTAAAGAAGGACTAATACCAATTGTCCTCAAATTAGTCCATGGATTAGAAAATGAGTAAACACTGCCAAATTTATTCTATGACTCTGGTATCACCCCAATACCAAAACTAGACAGACACATCAAGGAAAGAAAACTTTAGAAAAATATCCCTGATGAATATAGATGTAAAAGTCCTTTAAAATATTGGCAAACCAGAGTAAAATCACATCAAGAGGGCTGGGGTTATGTCTCAGTGGTAAAGCACTTCAAAAAAACACATTAAGGGGGCTGGGGATGTAGCTCAAGCGGTAGTGCGCTCGCCTGGCATGCGTGCGGCCTGGGTTCGATTTTCAGCACCACATACAAACAGAGATGTTGTGTCCGCCGATAACTAAAAAATAAATATTAAAATTCTCTCTCTCTCTCTCTCTCTCTCTCTCTCTCTCTCCCTCTCTCTTTAAAAAAAAAAACACATCAAGTAAATAGTGCACCATGATCAAGTGGGTTTCATTCCCAGGGATGCAAGGTTGTTTCAACGTACAGAAATCAATAAAAGTCATTCACCACATAATTTAAGGACAAGAATCACTTGATTATCTCAATAGATGAGCAAAAGCATTGGACACGGTCCAGTCTAGTACCTATTCATGTTTAAAGCACTAGAGAAACTAGGGATAGAAGGAACTTACCTTAATATTGTAAAGGCTATGTACAACAAACACAAGGCCAAAATCATACTGAATAGAAAAAACCTGAAAATATTTCCTCTAAAATCAGGAACAATATAAGGATGCCCACTCTTACCACTCCTATTCAACATAGTCCTTGAAACTCTATCCAGAGCAACAAAGCAAGATAAAGAAATTAAAGGGATACAAATAGCAATAGAAGAAGTCAAATTATCTCTGCTGATGACCTGAACCTATATTTAGAATATCCAAAAATCTCTACCAGAAGACGTCTAGAACTGATAAGCAAATTTAGCAAATAGCAGTATACAAGGCAAACATATGTAAATCAATCACTTTCCTATACTCCAATAATGAATTTTCCATAAAAGAAATCAGGAAAACTATCCCATTTACAATAGATCCAAAGAGTAAAATAAAATACTTGGGAATAAACCTAAGCAAGGAGGTGAAAACCTCCACAATGAAACTGTAGAACACAGAAGAAGAAAATTGAATATCATAGAAAATGGAAAGACATTCTATGTTCTTGAATAGGCAGAATATTATCAAACTGGCCATACTATCAAATTATTATACCGATTCAAAGTTATTATTGAAATTCTAAAGGCATTCTTCACAGAACTAGAAAAAAACAGTTCAAAAATTAATTTTGAAGAATAAGAAAACAAGAATACCCAAAGTAGTCCTGAACAAGAAGAGCAATGTGCTGGAGGCATCACAATAGCAGACTTCAATTTATACTATAGAGCTATAGTAATAAAAACAGCATATTGGCACCACATAGAGACCAATGGCACAGAACAGAAGACACATCCACATACTTACAGTCATCTGATACTTGACAGAGGTGCCAAAAACTTATGTTGGAGAAAAGACAGCCTCTTTAACAAATGGTATTAGGAAAACTGAATATCGATATGTAGAAAAATGAAGCTAGATTCCTATCTTTTACCCTGCACAAATATCAAGTCAAAGTGGATCAAAGACCTAGGAATTAGAACAGAAACCTTGCTATTTCTAGAAGAAAACATAAGATCAACACTCTAACTTATGGGCACAGGCACAAACTTCCTTAAAAAGTGCAAAAAATAAAACCAAGAATTAATACGTGGGATGACATCAAATTAAAAAGCTCTTCCACAGCAAAGAGAAAAGTAAAGAGCATGAAGAAAGAGCCTACAGAATGGGACCTGCTCCTCTGACAGAGGATTGATATCCAGAATATGTAAAGAACTCAAAAAATTTAACACCAAAACAACCACAAAAACAACAAGAGATAACCTGATTAATAAATTGGCAAAAGAACTAAACACATTCCTCTCAAAAGAAATACAAACAGCTAATGAATACATGAAAAAATATTCAACATCCTTAGCTATCACAGAAATGGAAATCAAAACTACATTGAGATTTCATCTCAGTCCAGGCAGACTGGCAATTATCAAGAATACAAATAATAATAAATGCTGGTAAGGATGTGGGGAAAAGATATACTCATACATTTTTGGTGGGGCTACAATTTAGTACAACCCCTCTGGAAAGAAGTATGGAGATTACTGAAAAAACTAGAATAGAATCACCAGAAGACCCAGCTATTAGCTATTCACACCTTGGCATATATGTAAAAGATCTAAATTCAGCATACTATAGGAATACATCCAGAACCATTTTTTTTAACAGCACAATTCACAATACCCAAGTTATGAACCACTCCAGATGCCTGTAAACAGATGAATGGATAAATAAAATGTGATATACACCACACACACACACACACACACACACACACGGAGTTTTACTCAGCCACAGAAAAGAACGAAATTATGGCATTTGCTGGTGAATGGATGAACTGGAGAACTTCATGCTTCGTGAAATTAGTGAGACTCGGAAAGTCAAGGGTTGAATGTTTTCTATCATATATGGAAGATAGATCAAAATAAGGCAGAAAAGCATGGAGGGGGGGAATCCTATGAAAATAGAAGAGAAATTGTAGAGGAAGGGAATTAAGTGGGTAGGAAGAAGGATTGGAAAAAGCAGAAATAGTGGACTGAAAGTGACTGAACCATCCTATGCACATATATGAATATATCACATTAAATTTCATATATATATGTATATATATATATATATATATATATATATATATACACACATACATATATATAAACACTAATTTTAAAAAAATACAAATAAATATAAAGAAGACCAGTAAATAGATGAAAAGGAATAGGGGCAGGGAGGAGGAAAGGGAAAGGGGAAATTCTGGGGACTGAATTAGAGAAAATTATATTCCATCATTATATAATTATATCAAAATGAACCCAGATATCATATGTAAATTAATTAATAAAAATTTTCTTTGTACTGGAGACTGAACCAAAAAATACTTTAACACTGAGCTACATCTCCACCATTTTTATTTTTTATTTTGCAACAGGGTCTTGCTGAGTTGCTTAGAGCCTTGCTAAGTTGCTGAAGTTGGCCTCAAACTTGCAATCCTACTGTCTCAGCCTTGCATGTTGCTGGGATTACAGGCATGTGCCACTGCATTTGGCTACTAATAAAAAACATTCTTAAATTTTTTTGTCATCAGTACCTAAGCAAAATGCACAAGAGTGGAGGTTTTGTGGTTCACGGGTGGAGTTTTCTGTCATTCAAGGTGCAGTGGTATTTAGTCACTCCAAATGGAGTCCTATTTTTCCAATGCCATCCTCTTGCTAATTTCTATCTAGTTATCTACATTAAGGAACAGCCTGTTGGGATTCAGATTTTGCTACACATTGCCTAATCTCCCAGGTTTTCCTTTGAAGTTTCTGTAGAAGGCTTCATGACCCCTTAACTCCTGCAGCTGCATTCCTAGAGAACCAGCACCATGTGGGCAACACTAAGGTCTGCTGCTAACTGACATATTAGCCAGCCCTCCTTGGACCACAGCTGTAGCAACCTCTGTGTTCCTGGGTGATGAGGCATGCTGAAACAAACCCTGGGGAAACAACTTTATAGGTAACCCTGTGCAAGTGGGGGTGCCCCCGTGGTATCTTAAACAAGTTCTCACATTTATACCTTTGAGCCTGCCATGGTTTCATCTGGCTCATTCCTGAGATACCCTTAAGGCCTCTTTCCTATTGTCTCAGTGCAAAGTACTAAACTGCTCTTTAGTGGAGGCAATCTTTTCAGCAATGAAACTTCCCTGGATCAAATTTTACATGTCCAAACTGCAAGTTTATCACATTTTTCCTCCACTGCTTTCTCTCTCGCAGTTCTCACAGAAAATATTGCTAAAACTTTCCAGCTATACCCAGATCATTGCCTAAATGCTATTCTTCCTTGATATTCTATCTGCCAGATTAATTAGTCCATCACCTTTAAATTCAGCCTCACACAAATAGAATAAAGGCACATGTTAATCTTAATATATACAGAAAAAAATATTTGAAAAATCACTCTTTCATGATAAAAATACTCAGCAATGGTGAAATAGAAGATCATTTCCTCAATCTTATATAGGATATTTATGAAAAATCCGTAGCTAACATCATAAGTTTTGGTAAAAAAATTTAAGTTCTACCCATAGGTCAGGGAAAATTCAGAAGTCTATTCTTACCATTTTAATTCAACATTGGGATGGATGTTCTGGCCAAGGAAATAAGTCAAGAATAAGAAATAAATGCTGTCTAGATTGGAAAGGAAGAAATAAGACTTTATCTATTTGCATATAAAAGGATCATGTAAATAGAAAATTCTGTGTAATAATTTAAAAACCAATTTTAAGAAAAAAACAAGTTCAATAAGTTAGCAGTATGTAAGGTTCAGAAGTAAATTGTATTTCTATACATTAGCAGTTAGCAAATCAAAAATGAAGACTTAATATTGTTAAGATAGCAAGTCTCCCTAAATTGATCTATGGATTCAATACAATCCTTGTCAAAATTCCATCTAGTGTTCTGCCAAAGTTAACAAAGTGACCCTAAAATTCATATAGAAATGCAAGGGATGCAGGACAGCCTAAATACTCTTGAAAAAGAACAAAGCTTAAGGACTTGCACTTCTATAGTAATGAAGACAGTGTGGTATTGGCATAAGGATAGACATATAAATCAGTAGAATAGAACTGAGAACTAGAAATAATCCTTATAGATATGGTCAATTGACTTTTGACAAGGATGCCATGAGAATACAGTGAAGAAAGAATAGTCTTTTAAACTAAATGGTGCTGGGACAATTAAATATTCACATGCAAAATAATGTAATATAATATTTACAATGTGCCACTGTCTGCTGACCCTCATTCTAGAGTATTGCCTAAAAAAACCTTCCTAAGATTCATCTTATGCTCTAGGAAATTGTAACTTTGATCTATTATTTACTGTTTATTATTAATTATGGTCCAGATTCTGCAGAGTTAGATGCTAATTACTGAAGATTCAGTTGCAACATCTTTTGTTGCAAATGCAAAGTAATAATGTCCAGAGGAAAATACTACCCCAAGTTTATTGTTTTATTGCTTGTAAAGACATCAACCAGTTTTATGTCTAACTTAGAATTTTATTTCAGCATATTTTTATTTCACCATTTTAAGTTCAATCTCTCATATCCTCCCTTGAATCCACTTTATCATCCTGTTTGTTTCTTCAGTATTAATGTGAACAAGTCTTTGATAGCCTACTTAAAAAAAAACATTGATTAGACAATACTGGGTATGTGGATTAATTTGATCTATTTGGAACATGAACATATAAACGTTCATTCTACAGGCTTGTGACTTTAGAAAATTATTAGGTTAACAGGCACCTTTTCTTAGTGGGCATTGCTGTGTTTTTTGCCTTTGTACTCTCCCTTTCCTTCACTTAATTATCTTACTCTGTAACCTTCCTCTAATCTTTCCACATACTATGTTATAATAACACCTTAAAAGAACATTGGACCCAGAATTGTTCCCCTTGAGTTCCTCTTAGCTACATTTCAAGCATATCGTGAGTTACTATTGTCAAATAGCTTGGGTTTCTTTTTCTTTCTCCTTCCTCCCTCCCTCCCTCCCTCCCTCCCTCCCTCCCTCCCTCCCTCCCTTCCTTCCTTCCTTCCTTCCTTCCTTCCTTCCTTCCTTCCTTCCTTCCTTCCTTTCCCATGTGTTTAATGCCAAATGGTTTGTATGATTAATCTTGTACTTAAAATCCTCCTTGGTTAAATTTTTAGCCTCTGTATGTCCCTGAGCAACACATTCTTTCTGAAAGTTGTTCTTCTTTATTTGTAAGCCTTGATTGTTCCTGAATTTCTTTGATCCTCAACAACTGCTTTCAGGGCCAGCAGCTGGGAAGTAGAAGGGTAGATAGTATGATAACTTCCCAAGAAAACTTCAAAGATATGACCTCTAAAGGCAAAAGGCCATATTCAAGCTATAGGTCCATTTCTTTCAGTAATAATGAGGGTATAATACCTGTGAAAATATGCCTGGCATAGGAGCCATCACTACCAGCTTGTGAAGTGATTCTCATGGGCAGTCCTTGTTCTTGTTTCAGGTATACCTGTGAATCCCTCAAATAAATTAAAGCCAGGAAAGAGTTTATATCATTCATCATTGTGAAATCTCATAAAGACAGTTATCAAACATCTCTGCTGTTCAGTGAAGAATTTTTGGTCATTAATAATCTTTTCTCTCTTCTGTTTTTTCACAGAACCTATTTTCCAATATTGTCTCCATTATTCATAAATATCTAATACTACTTTTATCTTGCCATTCCATTTTGCAAAAGAAAGTCTAGTCAAAAGTGGTCAGTCAGCAAACAACAATCTACACTTAAAAGCCATACTTCAAGAGATTCTTTCCCTTATCCTATAGTCTTTTCAAGGTATTTTATCCCATGTATCTTATACATAATTTTGTTGAAATGTTACTGAGAGATAAGCCTTTTACATCATTATAAATCCACATATTTTAGTAGAGATTACCAAAATGTTTTCCAAAATGGCTGTACCAATTTATATTTTTACCCACAATATATAAGAACTCTTGTTTCAAATCTTCATTTGCTATGGTTAGTTTTTAATTTTGGCATTGTTGCCTGTACAGAGGTTTATCACTGTGGCTTTAATTGGAACTTCCCTGACAACTGATAACATTGCATACCCTTCAATATGTTAATTATCTACTTTTATTAAGTGCCTAAAAAATTTGCCCATTTTTCTATAGTTTTTGTCTATTTTCCTACTGATGTGTAGGAATTCTTTATTTATTTTTGCATATGAGTCTTTTATCGTTATATATTTTGCAAACATTTGCTCCTCTCTGTGGCTTGCCTTTTCACTCTATTAATTCTTTTAATGATTAGAGGCATTTTTGTGTCCCATTTAGGAAATATTTGATACTCCAAGTCATAATCTTCTATTATGTTATTTTCTAGGAGGTGTATTATTTTATCTTTCACATTTTGATCTACAATCCACCTTGAAATGATATTTGTATAGGTACGAATTTGTGGCCAAGTTTCATTTGTTCTTTCATTCTTTCCTTTGACCTAGCACAATTAATTTCAAAGGATTCCCTTTCCCACTGCTCTGAGTATCCACTTCATCATAAATCAAATATTCACATGCATGTTGACATATTTCTTTATTCTGTTCTATTGGTCTATTTGTCTATTCTTTTGAAAAAGACCACAATGTCTTTACTAATGTAGTTGTACAAATGTTGCTATCTGATAGCTTTATTCGTCCATTTGTTTTTCTACTTTATGATTGTCTTGGATATTGTTACCTCTTTGCATTATTTATACATGTTAGAGTCAGCTTATACATTTCAATCAAAAAGAAGAATGTGCTGATATTTTGATTGGATTGTATTACATCTACAAATTAATTTGAATAGAACCGACATCTTTACAATGTCCAGTCCTTTCATTCATGAATTTAGTAAATTCTCCCATTTGTTTATATGTATTTCATCTTCTCTCTGTTTATAGTTTTTTATAGAGATTTTTTTAAATTAGTAGATATGTTATTATAAATGGTATAGTTTAAAATTTTTCATTTATATTGCTTATTGCTAGTATACTGAAATAAAATTTATTTTTGCATATTGACTTTTTCTCCAGTGAAATTGCCAAATTCACTTATTTATGACAATATTTAACTGTAAGTAATTTTGTTATTTTACATATACATTTATGCAATCAGTACAATAGTCTCCTCACCTTATACAGGGATGTTATGTTCCAAGAACCTCAGTTGGTGCCTGAAACTGTGAATAGTACTAAACTTTATATGTATAATATATACCATACATACTTATGATAAAGTTTAATTTATAAACTGGGCAAAGTAAGAGATTACCAATTTTAACTACTAATAAATTAGAGTGATTATAACAATATACTATAATAAATTATGTGAATGTATTCTTTCAAAATATCTTATTGTACTCCTAGCAAACTCTGCATACAATTTTCCCCTTATTGATAATTTTTACCTTTTCACTTAAATGAAGCATTTTTTCAGCTTCTCTTTGGCATATTTGAATTGGCAGCATATCAACTCTTGTATTCTGGGGCCACTATTAAGTAAAGAAAGGGATAGTTGAGCACAAGCGCCGCAGTACTGGAGCAGTTGATCTGATAACTGAGTTGTCTACTAACTTGCAAATGGATGGGTAGCAAAGAGAGTGAGAACACAATGGACGAACGTCTGATTCACATCTTGGACAGGATGGAGCAGCACAACATATGATTTCATCATGATACCCAGAATGGTATACAACTTAAAACTTATAAATTGCTTACTTCCAGAAATTTTCATTTAATATTTTCAAAATGTGGTTGAATGCAGTTAACTGAAATCTTAAAAAGCAAAACCCCAGATAAGGGTATACTATTAGATATTTTTCCATGACTATGTGTGTCCATGTATATGAATATAATAAAAATGCCTGCTGGGAAACTGTAGCAAAGGGACACCCCACATGTGATTACAAACTAATCTATCAGCTGTAGTTTCTAGTAAGTATTCACTATGTTCTTTATTCCATTTTTGGGTCCAGTTTGTTTACATCTGCCACCTGTCAAGCTACTCAGAAAAGCATCACCACTGACACCACTTATAGTATCAACTAAGCTGACTTTGCTTGCCTTGAAAGTGACCGTTCACTGAAGTATCTATTAGGACTCCCATAAAGAGGCACAGGAAGGGCTTCCCTGTTCTGTTAGACTTTGTTGTCTGGAATAAAAAAGCTAATCTGCTTGTGCTCAGAGTTTCAGAACCTTTCTTAGATGTTCCCTGCAACTTCTGGTTCTCATCCTTCACTACAAGATGTCACTCAGTCCATGGGGCTGGGGATACATCCAGTATCATTACTTTTATCTTCTTTATTCATCTCTCTTGGTCCCACTTTTCATAATTAAAAAAATTAAAACCATCTCATAGGTTATGAATGGAAGTAAATGGATAATAATATGAGGATGGTGGAGGTTAGATGAAGAACTCATTATACCAGCTACAGCCAATGTGACAGTTCCCATTTACTTTAGCAATAATAAAATCTATGCAGTCTTTTAATTTAATTGATTCTTCATTAAAGTGTTGTGTGTGTGTCAGGTGGAATTGCAGCCACAAATATGTAGAAACTAGGATAATAATCAGGGGTTATTTGAAACATATCTGTAAACACACTGCAGATACTGGGGCTCTTTTAGTATGAGGTCATTAGGTGGACCCTAATCCAATATGACTGGTATCCTTATACAAAGAGGAATTTACACACAGACAAAGTATAGAGGGAAGCCCCTGTGAAGACTCAGGGAGAAGATGATCATCTACAGGCCAAAGAGAGAGGCCTAAGAAGAAACTAGCATTAGCCCCACTGACACCTTGATCTCAGATTTCTAACTTCCAGGACTGTTAGAAAATAAGTTTTTGTTGTTTAAGTCACCCAATCCATGGTACTTTGTTATAGAAGTCCTGGCAAACTAACACATTGCCCCCTAAAGCATAGTAACTGATACATAGTTTCATATATTAGTTTACAAGGTTGGTTCTTTAAAAGTGGAAACAACTTAGCCAAAATCTGCCACAGATTTTGGGGGGCCAAGTTAAACAAATTTTTAATGTAAAACCTAAACAAAAATAGATAAAAGATCAGGTGGTGGGCTTCTGGCTAGATTTATCCTTTCACTGTAAACAACTATAAAACAGAACAAGAAATACTAAAGAATAGTTTTCAGACATAGAGTAATAGTCAGTGCAGGGTAATTTATCTGTAAGAGAAAGGGAGAAAAGAGTTGAGCTATATATTTCATCAGCTTATTGCCTAGTGGTATCCCCAAGTTGAAGATTCAGAAAATTTAAGGAGATCAAACATAGAGTTTGAAAGGTACAGTAATGGAAATAAAAGAGTCAAATAAGAGGGAGAGAGAGAGATGGGGGTGGACAGGAAAAAGAGGAGGAGGAGGAGGAAGAGGAAAAAGGTAGAAGCAGGGAGGGAGGGAGAGATAGAGATAGAGATAAATATAGAGAGAAAGACCCAAGCATGGATTTGAAGACATACCAGAAGAAAAAACCTTACTGAAATACAAAGGAAAAAAAAAACCTGAAAGTGTGAATAGAGCACCATTTAGTTCTGTGAAACGACTCAAAGCAGCCTAATATATGTGTAGAGTTCAAGAGAACAAAAAATGTTTGAAGAAACAATAACAGAAACTATATGATGATTAAATCTATAAATCCACAACTCTCAAAAGCTCAGCAAATCTCAAGCACATGAAATATGAAGAAAAATACACCAAAGCATATCCTAAACAGCTTAAAAACAGTGATAAATGGAAAGTCTTAAAAGCAGCCAGAAAGCACATTATATGCAGAGAAACATTACTTATAAAAGAAAAAAGATAAGGATGACAGTAGATTTCTCACTGAAAATAATGCAAAGTAGAGAGGAGCAACATATTTAAAGTACTGGTAGACACACACTGTCAACTTTTACCTACATAAAAGATCTTTCATTGTGAGAATGAAATAAAAGAATTTTCACACATACAGCAGCTCAAAAATATATAACCAGTCAACCAGTGATTCAATAAATATTAAAGGGAATCTTTCAAATGTGAATTAAATGGCAGAGGAGGTAGCTTCAAAATACCTAATTCCATAGAAATGTTAAAATAAACAACCTCTGGGAAGTTGTCAAATGTTTACAACTAACAACCTGAACAATTAATCAAAAAAAAAGTAACGTCAAAATTCTAAGAAACCCTTTCAGTGTTTTTACTTACCCTTGCCCCACCCTCTTCCCAGCTCAATAGTAAATCTTAAAGAAAAAAGCCATATTCTCAGTATAGAACACTGGTCCTTAATTCCAGAGGAAGCACAGCAAATCATATTCATAAATTATTATATCTGTCTATTCTAAATATCTGGGGATTAACAGAGGGACTGATGTGAGGCACTCATCTCTCTCTCTCTCTCTCTCTTTTTTTTTTTTTTTTGCTTAAATTGAAACCTGCTCAGGGTGAAAAAATAATGGGCATTGCTTGAAAACATTGCAAGTGATCAAAACCCCTGAAGCCATGTAGGGCAAAATATTATGGGTGAGACATGTAATAGACCATCTGAGGTCAAGAACAAGTTTCTTTGGGAATTACGACATTCAGAAGCATTCATATACTGTGGAAATTGAAAAATCATGCACATGCCAAGGATGGAACCATGCCAGAAAGGACCTGAAAAGATCCTGTTTTCACTACTGGCTGACCTATAGGCTGAGTGCAAGTTAGAAATGAAGGCTGAGGAAGAACTATAAATGGCCTATCTAAATATTCTACAAATCCATTTTTTTTTTGTTACACAGAGCAAATCTATTATGACTGGGAAGTATTTATTTTTATTTTTAAAGTTCTTGGCATTCAAGGAAATCTCAATCAAAACACTGGTAGAAGAAAAGCTAAGCCTTCAACAATCAAGAACTACAAACCTTAAGGAAATGAAAGAGAATCTGATTTCCAGAGTTACCATAATATATATATATTTATTTCATATATATGTAATATATATATATATATATATATATATATATATATATATATATATATATATATTTCATACATAGATAGATCTCCAGGGATTGAACTCAAAGGTACTTGACCACTGAGCCACATCCCCAGCCCTATTTTATATTTTATTTAGAGACAGAGTCTCACTGAGTTGCTTAGCACCTCACTTTTGCTGAGGCTGGCTTTGAATTCACGATCTTCCTGCCTCAGCCTCCCAAGCTGCTGGGATTACAGGCCACATTATGATATTTGAATGTCTACTTTTCAACAAAAAAAATCACAGAACATGCAAAGAAACAGGAAAATATGGCATAGTCAAAAGTTAGAAAGAAAATAATTAATAGAAACTGTCCCCAAGGAAGCAAAGACATTGGGCTTTGTATTAGTCCCTTTACATTGCATAGACTGGGCAATTCATTAGAAAAAAATCAGAAATTTATTTCTCTCAGTTTTATAGGCTGATGTGTCCAAAATCAAGGTGCTGTAGGGTTTGGTGTCTAGTGAGGGGCCAGGTCTCTGCTTCCAAAATTGTGCCTTGTTGCTCCATCTTTCAAAGGGAGGATGACTATGTCCTCACATGGCAGAAGGTCAAAAAGAGTAAAGCACTCTTTGAAATCTAGGTGGAGAAATCCATCCCTTCACAGCTTATACAGTCTATGCCTACAGAGTTGGGACCACATGGTAAACAGTGAGGTTCACAGCTTGTGCTCTTCGGGTAAGGGGACCTAACCACACCTGAGCCTATTTGATGCACAGCTGGGGTGGCCAAGGAGGGCTGAGCTGCAATGCATGGAACAGAAACTTGAGGTGACAGTAGGCAGCAAATGGTGAGACAATAAAATATATAAATAAATGGAAAGACATCTTGTGCTCACGGATTACACAACTTAATATTGTCAATAAGACAATAATACCTAAATCGACATACAGCTTTAATGGCAGTATTTTCAGAAGTGAAAAATAATCTTAAAATTCTTATGGAATTTCAAGAAACTTAAAATAATCAAAAGAATCTTAGAAAAAGAAAAGCAAAGTTAAAGTCTCACACTTCCTAAATGAAAAACCTATCACAAAGCTTCAGTAATCAAAACCATGTGGCAGTGGTATAAGGATGGACATATAGACAAATGGAAAACAATTCAGAAATAGAACCTAACATATATGGTAAAATGACTTTTGACACGATGCCAACACCATTCAAATGAGAATAGAACAATTTTCTCAACAAATGGTTTTTGTAAAACTGGACCTCCACATACAAAAGAATGAAGTTTGAACCGTTCCTTACATCATATGTAAAAATTAACTTAAAATGGACCAAAGGCCTAAGTTTAAGAGCTAAAATTATAAAACTCTTAGAACAAACCATAGAAGTAAATGTGCATGACTTTGAATTTGGCAATAATTCAACAAATCCACTCCTGATATGTATGTTTGTATACTTGCATATATCTAATAAAGTTCTGATACATGCTAAAACAAGAATAAAACTTTAAAACATTTTGCTAAGTGAAATAAGCTAGTGTAATTTTTATTTTGTAATTTGGTCTTGAGGTCTCTCTCACAAATGGGCTATAAACTCTAGCCCTACCCTGAAGGGGTTCCAAGGATTTGGTATTTACAACATGCCTTTTGTAATATATTTGTTTATCCTTGCAGATGATCTAGATGTTTGACCCATGACCAGGTGTCCCTTTCTGAGGAAACTTGTTCATACTGGCATTTGCCCCTGGAGGAGTTCTTGCTTGACCTGTGTCCAGTTAATTCTTGCCAAGATAGCCATTCTCTAGGAGAACTCTGACAGGAAAAGAAGTTAGATTCAAGTGTATTGATGAGATGAGACACAGAGGAGGCAGAAGCCATTTATTACTTAGATTCCAGAGGAAAGAGGGCATCATGGTTTGTAGGGCCAATAGGAAGTGGGTCAAATCTGGGACATACATGCTCAACAAGCCATTGGAAAACAAGAAAGAGAGAGAGAGAGTCAGGGACCTGTGGACCAAAACCTTTATTGAAGCTCAGGACATTGCCCAAGTAGGTTTCTCATGGGGAATTCTAATTGCAGAATTTAGAGCAAGCAGGAATGAGTTTTGGGGAGTGCTTCAGTTGCCTTTTCATCACTGTGACAAAAATATCTGACAAGAACAACTTAGAGGAATACAGATTTATTTTGACTCATGGTTTCAGAGATTTGAGTCTATGGTCAGCTGGCTCCATTTTCGGGGGCCTAAGAGGAGGCAGAACATCATGGTGGAAGGGTATGAAAGAAGAGATCTTTTCAAGTCATGGCAGCCAAGAAACAGAGATAGAAAGAGAAGAAGGGGCTAGGGAGAAGATATACTCTTCTAGTGACCTGCTTTCTCCAAGTAGATCCCACAATCCAGTAGTCCTTTCAGCATTAATCAAAACATTGATTATAAGGCCAGAACCTTCATGATCCAGTCATTACCTAAACCTAAACCTTGAACTACCTCTGAACCTGTTGTATTGGAAACCATGCTTTCAAAATGACACTTTGGGGGATATTCTAGATCCAAATCATAACAGGAACTCAAACTGTGACTGAAAGGTTGTAACTGAAGCATATCTGTGCAGTCCATGTGAGGTGTGAGGTCAGTGGGGCTCAAGTAGGTTGCATCTAGTTGTAACATAGGGAGGCTGTTGCCTGGAGGTGGTTGTATAAGGTACATATGTGGATTGAGAACATTAAAGAACTGGGAGAAGCCAGAGAACTGAAATCTATGTTAAGGGTGAATAAACCCTGCTTTTAGTATGGGTAAATCCAACTTATATTCAAACTGGATGTCAAAGCAACATCAAATTGTAAGAATTCACTATGGTCAAACATGAAAGAAAAAATATTGTTTGATTTCACTTACATGAAATATCTATGCTAGGCAAAGTTCTGGTGGAAAAAGGAAATGTAGAGTCACTACTTATGTGTGCAGTATATATTTTTGAAATGGTGAAAAATCTTGGAAATAGTGGTAATGGATGTACAACTTTGTAAATATAACTAATACCACAGAATTATAAACTTAATGGTTAAAATGACACAATAGTTGAACTATACCCTTATAAAAAGGAAATCCTTTTTATAATTTTGAATCTACATAAAGAAATGAATTATATAGAAATGGAAAATATATATCCCCCAAAGACATATATTTTCAAGAAGAATTAATAAGAATTAGGACTGAGAGTTTGGTTCAGTGGTAGGACACTTGAATAGTGTGCACAAGGCTCTTAGTTCCATCAGCAGAACCAGCAAAATAATAATAATAATAATAATAAATTATGGGATTTAATAACATTTTTAGAAATATAATATATGCCAAAAATTAACAAAGGCTGGAAGAAAAGAAATAGAAAAGAAATATACATGTTGTGAACATCAGATAATACAATATTCATAGGAAGATACATTGTGATAAGTCATATACATATACATAAGCCATCAAATGAAAATAAAATACTAAAATAAAAAGTTATAATAAATAGCAAAATAAAATAACAAAATTAATTAGTCCAAAAGAAGGTAGAAAATAAGAAAAAGACCACAAAAAACAGGTGGTACAAATAGAAAACAGAATGAAATGATACAGCTAAACCCAAGCCTATCCACAATCATGTTTAAAAAAATGTGTTTGACATCCTATTTAAAAGCAGACATCGTTATAATAGAGAGAAACACCCATCTATTAGAAACCACTTGAAATTAAAATAAAAATATAGGTTAAAATCATGAGAATGCACAAAAGATATTCTATTTTATTAATAGCAAAACATATTCTATTTTATTAATAGCCAAAGGAAACTAGATTAATTGTATTACTATCATACAAAATAAGTTTCAGCTCAAACAATACTACCATGAATAAAGAGGATCACCTCATAATGGAAAAGGGGACAATTCATTAAGAGGATGCACAATCCATTGTTAGGATTATTTACTTAACAATGAAGCCTCAGAGTTCATGAAGCAAAACCTGATAGAACTGAAAGGAAAAATAGATAGCTTCACAATTATAGTCAGAAATTTCAATGCATTCTCTCAATAAATGATGCAATAGGTAGAAAAAGTCAATAAGGATATAGAAGACATAAATAAAACTATCAAGCTCCTTGACCTAATTGACATTTATAAAAGCTTGCACCCAAACACAGCAGAATACCCTTTCTTTTCAAGTGCACACAGAACATTAATCAAAATATGAGTCATAAAGTATCAATAAACACAAATTAAACTCTTAAAAATTTATAAGTTAATAAGTATTGCAAATACAGAAAGTATGCTCTATGTAATAGAATTAAAATAAAAATCAACAGATACCATTGAAAATTCTCAAATATTTGAAAAACAAACAAGACACTTAAAAAAAAACTGTATGAGAAGAATTAGAAGGGAAATTAGACATCATTTTGAACACAATGAAAACAAAAAAGACAACATACCAAATTAGTGAGATGACCTTAAAAAAAGAGTGCTAAGAGGAAAGATTGTAGCATTATATGCCTATGTTAGAAAACAAGAAAAGTGTCAATACTCTAAATTCCATTCTAAGAAACTAGAAAAAAGAGTAAATTAAATTCACTATAATATCCAAATCAGAAATAATAAAGGTAAGGACAGAAATAACTAAATAGAAAATTAAATTAATTAATTAAAATGGAGGCTGATTCTTTTAAAAGATAAAATTTATAAAACTCCAGTCAGAATGATCAGGAGAAAAGACAGAAGTAAAAAATGATAAATATCAGAAATGAGAGAAGAAAAATCACAGAGGGGGCATGACTATAGATTAAAAGGATAATAAAAGAGCTAAGTATGGTGGTGCATGCCTATAATCCCAATGACTTGGGAGGCTGAGGCAGGAGGATAGGAAGTTCAAGGCCAGCCTCCAAAACTTAATGACATCCTGCCTCAAAATGAAATAGAAAAAAGGCCAGGGATGTAGCTCAGTAGTAGAGTGCCCTGGGTTCAATCCCCAGTACTGAAAAAATAAAAATAAAAAAATTTTAAAATCAGTCATTTAATTCACTATATTACTGGATTAAAAAAGAAAACCCTTGTGACTATCTCACTAGATATAGAAAAAGCATTTGACAAAATCCAACATCCATTTTCATAAAATCCTAATCAAAATAGAAATAGAAGGGATCTTCCTGATAAAAGACTGAATGCTTTTCCCCTAACATCGGGGGAAAAGGAAAGGATGTCTACTTCTCATTGCTCTAGAGGTCCTACCCAGTACAATAAGGCCAGCAAAAGAAATAACAAGTGCAAAGAGTGGAAATGAAGACATAAAACCATTTTTCTTTGCAGACAGCATGATCTAAATAGAAAATCTCAAGGAATCTACAAAAAAATATCCTAGAACTAACAAATAAGTTTATCAAGCTCCATGATGCAAAGCCAATATTCAAAAATCAAGTTTATTTCTATATAATATCAATAAACTATCAGAAATAAAAAATAATATATTATTTACAATGAACCAAAATAAATAAATAATTGGGTGTTAAATCTAAATACACACACACACACACACACACACACACAGGATATATATGCTAAAACCCATAACAGCTTCATTCACACTATACAAAATTTAACTCAAAACGAATCATGGATCTTAATGTAAAATATAAAACCGTAAAACTTTAGAAGGAACTCTGGTAGACTTCACAACTTTGGGTTGGACAAAGAGTTCTTATACATGAAAGTGAAAGTAAAACACCCAAGAGAAAATATTGATACATTATACTTCTTCAAAATTCAAGACAATCTTTAAGAAAATACACAGATGAACTACGAACTAGCAAAGATTTTTGAAAAGCATATACCTGACAGAGGACTTGTACAGAGAACAGAAAAATGTTGTCAAAAACCCAATAACAAGGGCTGGGGTTGTAGCTCAGTGGCAGAGTGCTTGCCTAGCATGTGTGAGGTGCTGGGTTCAATCCTCAGCACCACATAAAAATAAAATAAAGGTCCATTCACAACTAAAAAGTATTTTTTAAAATTTAGGGGAAAAACCCCAATAACAAGGTGATCAAGATTGGTATCAACACTGATGAGTCATGCAGATGTCATGATGTGACATGATGGAATGGCATTCAAGTTTTGCCGTCTTCTTTTCCCAAATTCCATTCTAATCATGAGAAGAACATCAAAGGAAAAAAAAAGCATAGGGGACATTTTACAAAATACCTTACCAGCACTCCTCAAAACTGCCACAGTCATCAAAAACCAAGAACATGAATAAAAAGTAACAACCAAGAGCACATAAAGGAAACATGACAAAAAATGTAAAGTGATATTATGGATATAATCCTGGAATACAAAAGGGCATTAGGTAAAAACTGAAGAAATCTAAGTAAAGTATTAACTTAATGTTCAATATCAGTTCATTAATTGTAGAAAGTGTACCAAATTAATTTAAGATGTTAATAATAGAGAAAACTAGGTGTGGGGTATTTACAAGCTCTGCATTCTTTTTGTATTTTTCCATAAATCTAAATATTGTTTAAACTTTAAAATCCTTTTAAAATATTAAAAATAAAAATAAGATAAAAACCATTACAGAAAGAAAACCAACAATACAATCTATTAATGAACAAACATATTTTTAAAAAATATTTTTAGTTTTAGATAGACACAATACCTTTACTTTATTTACTTATTTTTATGTGGTGCTGAGGATTGAACCCAATGCCTCATGCATGCTAAGTAAGCACTCTACCACTGAGCGACAGCCCCAGCCCATGGACAAAAATCTTGAACAAACACCCCACCAAAGAGGCTATAATGTACAATAACTAAGTACATGAAAAAATGCTCAATAACACCAGCAGTTAGGAGAATAAAAATTAAAATCCTAATCATCATGAGACTGAGATACTACTAAACAAAACAGGCAAATAAAAACCCTAATAATATCAAATGTTGACAAGGATTTGAAATAGTTGGAATTCTTATGTATTTTTGGCAAAATGATATAGCTACTCTGGAAAACAGTCTAGCATTTTCTTATAAATGGAAAATACACTTAAAATATGACCCAACAATCTCATTCCCAGATATTTACTCTAGAGAAATGAAAAATTATGTTTACTATAAAACTTTTAAGTGAATGCTTACAGTACCTCTAGTTTGAATTGCCAAAAAACCACAACAAAACCCTAAAACTGCAAACGACACACAGTCCTTTAAGTGACTAAATGGATAAATAAACTTTGAATTCACACAACTGAATACTACTCAGCAATAAAAAGGGACAAAATACTGACACAAAAATTTGGATAAATCTCAAAAGCATTATGCTAAATGAAAGAAGCCAGTAAGTTTTCACACTTTATGATTCTATTCATATTACATTTTGGAAAAAAAACTTTAGTGATTGAGAACAGTGGTTATGAGTGGTGATGTGGTTTGACTACAAAAAGAAAAATGGCACAAAATAATGGGAGGGGGTGATAGAACTATTCTGTAACTGATTGTGGTGGTGGTTACATAGATCTACATATGTGTTACAATGCATAGTAGGTACACCAAAAAAGTTGACTTAACTATATAATCACTTAAAAATAAGATAAAGGAAAATGAAAACAAAATGAATCATAGGATTTACTTTTTGAAGATTACATACTATGCGAGTCCATTTATATCAAATATAGAAAGGCAAATTATGTGAAGAAAAATATACTGATTGAAGGTCATGGTTGGTGGAGATAGGTGTTGAATAGTGAGAGCAGCATGAAGGAGTTTTTGAGTTGGAGCTTCTTTGTATCTTGATTGTAGTGGTGGTCACATGAGTTGCATGCATTTATCTAAACCTGTAGAACTGCACACCAAAAAAGTGTGAATTTTACCATATGTAAAATGTAAAACATGGAAAATATACTTTTATGAAATGAGAAGTAGGTCACTACTGGAACAAACTATTTGGAAAGCATATCACCACTAAAGGAATTCCTTGTAGAATATATAAAGAATTCTCAGAAGATGATGTACAATCAACAAATATGTGAAAAAAATGTTCATCATCACTAGCAATTAGAGAAATGCAAATCAAAACTACTCTAAGATATCATCTCACTCCAGTCAGAATGGCAGCTATTATGAAGACAACAATAAATATTGGTGAGGATGTGGGGGGAAAGGCACACTCATACATTGATGGTGGGGCTGCAAATTGGTGCAGCCAATATGAAAAGTAGTATGGAGATTCCTTGGAAATCTGGGAATGGAACTACCATTTGACCCAGCTGTCCCTCTCCTCGGTCTATACCCAAAGGACTTTAAAACAGCATACTACAGGGACACAGCCACACCAATGTTTATAGCAGCACAATTCACAATAGCTAAATTTTGGAAGCAACCGAGATGCCCTTCAGTAGATGAATGGATTTAAAACATGTGGCATATATACATAATGGAATAGTACTCAGCAATAAAAGAGAATAAAATCATGGCATTTGCAGGTAAATGGATGGCATTAGAGAAGATAATGCTAAGTGAAGTTAGCCAATCCCCAAAAAACAAATGCTGAATGTTTATTTGATATAAGGAGGCTGATTCATAGTGGGATAGGGAGTGGGAGCATGGGAGGAATAGACAAACTCTAGATAGGGCAGAGGGGTGGGAGGGGAAGGGAAGGGGCATGGGGCTAGAAATGATGGTGGAATGTGATGATTATTATTTTCCAAAGTACATGTATAAAGACATGAATTGGTGTGAATATACTATGTATACAACCAGAGGTATGAAAAATTGTGCTCTATATATGTAATAAGAATTGTAATGCATTACACTGTGGTGTATAAATTAAAAAATTACATAAAAAAGAATTCTTACAATGTAATAATAGGGAAAAATAATTTAAAAATGGGCAAATAATTTGAGCAGAAGATAATAGTTTTGGAATTGGTGGTAGTGGTTATACAATCTTGCATATATACTAGAAAAATCTATATTTTACACTTTAAAGGGGTAAATTTTGAAGCATGCAAATTATCTCAATAAAAAAAGAAAATATTCAGATTAGAAAATAAGCATAAGATGCTCAACATAATTAGTCATTTCGGAAATACAAATTAAAAGACAGTGAGATACCATTGCAAGCCCACTAGGACAGCTAAAATTAAAAGGAATTAGAATACTGTTGGTGAGGATGCAGAAAAAGTGGATATCTCACACATCCCTGGTAGAAAGGTAAAACTACATCAGAAAACTGTTTAGCAGTTTCTTAAAAAGTAAAACTTTTACAGACCAGCAAATTTTGTGGCATCCTTGTAATCCTTTATCCAGTGGTTTTCCTTTTGAGGGATTAAAAGATTACATATCTTCTTTTCCCTTGGAGTTTTACTTATTTGCTCCAGTCCCTATTATAATTTCAGGTGGTCCAGAATTCCTCTTCTTACTGATTTAGGACTTTAGCTAACATTTTTTTCCTTCTCTGAGCATATCATGTGCAACAAGGGAAAGAGCAAAGTGTCTGTCCTTAGATGGAAAGCTGAAGCTTTAGTTGTAGTTCTCTCAGGATAAAGCTGGCTTTAGGTTGTCCTGATTTTCTTTATCAATTGCTCTGTTTGTTTTTGACTGTTTTCAATAAGTATTTCCAGCCTTAAAAGATAAGTAGATGCATTTCCCCATACTCTGTAAGTAGAAAGGAGTGTGGCTCTCAACACTCCCAAATGCCAACTCATGAGTGCTGCAGTCTGGCTGGGCACAATTCAGGAGCCACTTGTCAAAAGAAACGAACTTTATTTTTAGAACACACACACACTGCACCACACAGCTCTTCAGGAATTCCCTCAGAGCCCAACTGCCACCACCGGCTTCCCACAAGCCTCTCAACCTCCCCCACTCCTCCTGCTCTTGAGGCTGATTGGCTGGGTCGTGTGGGTGGAGCCAAAAAAAAGTTCCCCAATGAGCAGCACCGTGGTCTGAAAGGGCAGGGAAACAGTCCAATGAGCATCACTGAAGAGGAGCCAATCAGTTGGCAGCTAGAAGTTTGCTGGGGCCACTGTGAGCCGATCATCAGCTGGCAGCTGGAAGTTTGCTGGGGCCCCTTCGGCTGTGGCTCTCAACATCTCCCCCTCTCTGTTTAAACAACAAGCATGTGGCTTAGGGACCGTGCCTGCCTTAGATTGTCCAATACTACATATGGTCCTTACCCGTCATCAGATGAGCTGACCTCAAGGCATCAGCCTCCTATCTTAGGTTGGTACCATTGCAATTGGATCTTACCCGTCATTGACTACTGGTCCAGCATACAGCCACACCTGTGGGTAGGTCTTTGTACCAGCGGGGAGGTGAGGTTCTTTGCCTCACCTCTGTTGGCCCCCAAATTATAGCTGAACGATCATCAAAGGCAGAAGGGAGGAAGATACACCAAGCCAATTGACAGCTCCTTTTGAAAAAATTGTACCACCGATGACACCATCAGCAAAAATACCCCAACACTACCACAAGTCGCTGCACCAACAGATAGTTCACAATGCATACAAGTGAGTTCACAATGCATACAAGTGATACATAGTCCAGGCAAGTTCTGCAAGCAGTTCAGTGATAGCTATTACAGAAGCTGTAGATTGGTTTTTGTCTTTCTCTTCACCAGCACTGGGATGAAGATAGGAATTCTAGCAATAATGGCTAAAGAAAAAATTATGTAACATTCCAGAAGGCACTAAAAGAAAACAATTTTCTTAACAATTTACATTATCTTGAAGAGAATTATTAAATATAATGAAAAGGAAAGGTGAAAGTAAACAAACAGATCTGTTAACCTCCTTTTTTGTTCACATATTAAAACAATCCTCAACAGCTGTTTACCCAATTTAAATTAAACCATTTAAATCACGTGAATAAAAAAATATTTGGATCCATTTTTTCACGAGCACTAATCATATATGAGATATGGACATACATACATACAAACATACAACATAAAACACAAGTGTGAACACATACATACAACACATAACATAATAGTAAAGGCCTTATAACTTTTTACAGGTGAAATCTCCATTGCAATGTTTAAAAACTCTATAGTAAAAAAATAGAACTGATCAGCATAACATTAACCTAAGTCTGTATGAGCTCAAAAAACAAAATAGAACTTCATGATGTGGGAAAGGGTAATAATAAAATAGATATTGAAAAAAGCATCCTGGTTCTGTCGCAGATGTAAGGATAGCCAAACTGGAGTTTTGGATATCAGCTGTTATGGATTTGAGCCAAATCATCTTCTTTTTGATCTGTAGAAATCGCTTTAGTTAATCTCTCTGGAATCCAAATCGGCTGCTGTTCTCCCTGTGGAAACACACAAACAGACCCCCGACTCCAGACAATTACTGGGTCAGGACCTTTCCATTGTCCTGTTAGAATATCCTTCCAAAGTATCTTGGGCTTATGTACATTTTTTGGACACATATGCCTTTCTGCAGCACTAAGCCCTGATGAACCCAAATTTTAAAAGTTTAGAGTAAAAAGGTTATTTTAAACTTATCTTTGGGGAATATATACCCCTTCCCAATTCCCTCTTTTTGCTTTAATAAGTACATTTTAATAGTTTGATGAGCTCTTTCAACTATGCCTTGTCCCTGTGGATTGTATGGTATTCCTGTTATATGAGTAATGCCAAATGATGAGCAAAATTGTTTAAAAGAGGTAGGAGTATAACCAGGGGCATTATCTGTTTTTAACTGTTTTGGAACGCCCACAGTGGCAAAACTTTGTAAGCAATGAGCTATAATATCTTTAGTTTTTTCTCCGGCATGAAGGGAGCCCATCAAAAAACCGGAAGAAGTATCAACTGTAACATGCAAATATTTTAATTTTCCAAATTCTGGCAAGTGTGTGACATCCATCTGCCAAATATGGTTAGGTATCAGTCCTCTAGGATTGACTCCAAGATTAACTTGTGGTAAAAAGATCACACAATTTTGACATTGTTTTATTATTTGTCTAGCTTGTTCTTTAGTTATTTTAAAACACTTTTGTAAAGTATTACCATTGACATGGAACCTTTTATGAAAATTTGTAGCTTCTTCTAGTGTAGAGAAAATATGTATGTCATGTGTAGTTTTATCTGCTAAATCATTGCCCAAACTAAGGGCTCCAGGCAATCCTGTATGTGCCCTGATATGTCCTATAAAGAATGGATCATTTCTGTCCCAGATTAGACTTTGTATAGTGGAAAGCAAAGAGAAAACAGTAGAGGAAGGGGAAATCCTACCAGCATCTTCAAGGGATACTATAGCATTAACTATATACTGACTATCATAAAATAAATTAAATACAGAATCTTTAAACATCACAAAAGCTTTTAATACTGCATTAACTCTACCTTTTGAGCTGATTGTTTGGGTACTAAAAATGTAAAAGTTTGATCAGGTGTAACTATTGCTGCTGTACCACTATTTGACCTATCAGTGAATATATTTGGAGCATTCATTATAGGTGTTTTTCTTGTCATTTTGGGAAAAATTACAGTATGCAATGACCAAAAAGACAATAAAGGATTAGATGGTAAGTGGTTATCAAATGAAACATTAGATTTGCACATGATTATTCCCCAAGTATTTAACTCATTAGCTAACTCATCAATTTGATCCATAGTATATGGAGTAATAATTTTATTGGGAGAAATTCCAAACACTCTCTTTGCTGCTTTTATCCCTTTGAGTATTAATTGTCCTACAGCCTCAGGATACCTAGTAAGAATAGTGTTAGGAGAATAAGATAAATGTATACATAATAATGGACCTTCTTGCCAAAATACTCCTGTAGGAATATTTTTTGTTGGTAGTACAATAAATAATAAAGGCAAACATATCAATTCTATCCAAATGCATATTTTCCATATATGTTTCAATGAATTTTAATGCCTTTCTTGCTTCAGGCGTTAACATTCAGGGTGAATTTGAATCTGATGGACCTTTTAGGATATCAAATAAAGGTCCCAACTCTCCTGTTGGTATACCCAGATAAGGCCTTATCCAATTTATGTCTCCTAATAACTTTTGAAAGTCGTTAAGTGATTTGAGTTGATCTACTCATATTTGAATTTTTGGTTGATGGACCATGGTTGAGGATAATAGAACTCCTAAATAATTAATTGGAAAATTTAATTGTACTTTATCTATTGCTATCTCTAGATTATAACTTTTTAATAAGTTTGTAAGTGTGGCATAACATTCTAGCAATGTGTTTTTATCTTTGTGTGCTAATAATACATCATCCATATAGTGAAATATTTGTAGTTCAGGATTTTGATTTCTAAGTGGCTGGATTATTTTGTTAACATAAATTTGACACATAGTTGGGCTGTTAGCCATCCCTTGAGGGAGTACTTTCCATTCATATCTCTGATCAGGACCTTCATGATTCAGTGCAGGGATAGTAAATGCAAAATTTGGACTATCCTCAGGATGAATTGGAATTGAAAAAAAACAATCTTTAATATCTATAACTAAAACATACCAGGTTTTTGGCAAAGCAGACAATTGAGGAATCCCCAACTGATCAGGTCCCATAATAACCATTTCATTATTAATGGCTCTTAAATCTTGCAATAATCTCCATTTACCAGATTTCTTTTTGATGACAAAAATGGGAGTATTATGGGGAGATACAGAAGGTTGTATATGTCCTTCCGCTAATTGTTGTTTGACCAGGTCATGGGCTGCTTGTATCTTTTCTTTAGTCAGGGGCCACTGAGGAACCCATACTGATCTTTCTGATTTCCAAGTAATTTTTATTGTCTCAGTGACCCCTTCTGAAAATCCAACCCATGTCTGTCCGTTCCTTGATCTATTTGTATTGGTGCTGCTATACCTTGTTCTTCTAATCTTTTTCCTTTCCTAAAACCTTGTCTAGCCATAATAGTGGGTGCATTTGGATTGATGTTATTTGTTAATGTTAGTCCTAATTGATCTAGGACATCTCGTCCCCATAAATTTACGGGAAGATGATCCAATACATATGGCTGTATAGTTCCTTCACATCCTTCAGGATCCTTCCAATCTAATACCATTGCACTTCTATGGGGATTAGTCACCACTCCTAGGCCTCGAAGCGTTTGAGTGGCTTGTTGTAATGGCCAATGTTTTGGCCATTCTTGATGAGAGATGATGCTAAGGTCTGCACCTGTATCCAGTAGCCCATTAAATTCATGTCCTTGAATATTTAGTTTTAGCATGGGGCGAGAATCTAAATTTAAAGAAAGCATAGCCCAATCTACACCTGTGGAGCCTAATCCTCTGGAACCTCTTTCTACAGTATGACTGGAAAATTTATCATGTAGGCTGGGTATTATTAGTAACTGTGCTATTCTATCTCCTGGTGAAATTACTGATATACCCTTTGGAGAACTGGCTATAATTTTTATTTCACCTTCATAATCAGGATCAATTACCCCAGGACTTATCATAAGTCCTTTTAGAGTAGAAGAACTGCGTCCTAATAATAAGCCTACTGTTTCTTTGGGAAGAGGTCCTTTTACCCCTGTGGGAATGATTTGAACTCCCATCTCTAGAGTCAGTACTGTTCTGGCGGAGGCACAGATGTCCAATCCTGCACTTCCTCTGGTTTGTCTAGTGAGGGATTTAATGGACAATGTGTCCTGGGCACTACCCTGATGGGTTGCTGGGTTCCTCCAGTGCTCCATATATTTGTGGTCTTGGGCCCCGGAGCATTGGGCCCCCCTGTCCATTTTTTGGCAATGGAGCCCAATGCCTTTCTCCACGATATCGTGGATAAACATCTGGTCCTTGTTCGTTTTTTGATAATGGAGTACCCTCTATGGTGGTTTGAGAACGGCATTCATTAGCCCAATGTCTCCCTCTACAGCATCGTGGGCAAATACCCGGTATTCTACTCCTTTGATACCTAGTTTTGTTAAACCCTCCCCCTATGGGGCAATTCCTCTTAAAATGTCCTGTTTGTTCACAATTGTAGCATGTTTTTGGCCTGGCATCTAAAACCTGTTGTACTGCAGCTGCCACGACTTGCCCTTGTTCATTAATGTCTCTACATAATTTAATATATGTGTTTAAATCTTCATGTTTCCATGGTCTAATGACTTCTCTGCACCAACGATTCGCTTGCTCGTAAGCCAGTTGTTTTATTAATGGCATTGCTTATTCTGTATTCCCAAAAACTCTGGTAGCTGTTTGAATAAGCCTATCTACAAATTCAGCATAAGATTCATTAGCTCCTTGTATTACCTTAGATAACTGACCTTGTAAACCTCCATGTCCTTGTAAAGTCTTCCATGCCCTAACCGCCTCTGCAGCAATTTGTGTGCATACGCCAGGATCATATGCAATTTGTTGCTGCTGATCCTCATAAGGTCCCTTTCCTAACAACATATCTAGATTTCTCTGAGGATAACCAGCTGCTGCATTTTGCCTAGCCATCTCCTTGCAAAATTCCTTATTGGCAACCTTCCCTAACAGGTATTGTCCTCCATTTAGCACAGCTTTACACATATTAGCCCAATCTGCTTGCGTCATGTTCAAGTTGGTAATGGATTCAACCATGCTTACAGTGAAGGGTGCTTGAGGACCATAAGTTGTTACAGCCTCTTTTAGCTGCTTCACTGTTTTGAAATTTAAAGCATGGTGAATTCGCTGCCCTCCTGCCTGCTCAAATACAGGGCATGTTAATATTTAAGGTTTTGTCTCAGGATCCCATCTATCAACTGCAGGGGTTGGGGGCCTCCCAGCATATGGAGGTGGCGCTGTTGGTTGGACACTTACATCCTCTGGTGATAGAAAGGTGTTAGTAGCAGTCTCCTGTAGAGGTGGCACTGTTGGTTGGACACTTACACCCTCTGGTGATAGAAAGGTGTTAGTAGCAGTCTCCTGTTGTAACTTTTCCCCTGATGGCTTTTTCTGCTCTAAACTTTCTTCCTCTGTCTGACTAGTTCGAGAGACCTTCTCTTTTACTTGATTTTTTTCCTCTGACTAGTTCGAGAGACCTTCTTTTTTACTTGATTTTTTTTTCTCTGACTAGCTCAAGAGACCTTCTCTTTTACTTGAATCAATATGTCTTCTCCTTCCTCTACCATTGTCTGAATTGAAGGCTTTGGACTAAGCAAACCAGATACCAATGCCCACAATGGCAATGTGCCAACTGGCAGTGTCCCTGGGCTGTTCTTTTCTATTCTTTTTAAATCTTCACCATGATGGTCCCACTGTGATATATTTAACAACTCCTCCTTAAAAAGCCATGGGCTACATTTTTGTATTGTATCAACGTATGCCCTGACTGCTCTTGATTTTACTGGGATGCCTCCTTCCTCTAACAATTTACTTAACACTCTTTTGGTTTGCTTTTTACTAATTTCTGATCCAATATTTCTACTATAATACAACCCAACAAGATGATGCCAAACAAAACTGAAACAGAATGAAACAAAAATGGAAAAACAAAGAATCATTATATCAGCCTTTCTATCCTCCTGAAATGTCCATCCGTCCTTTCTCTCTATCTGTTCCTCAGATGCAAATAGTTTTTCCTCAGATGTGAGCGGTTTTTCTTTCGTCTCACTCATCTCCAGGGACAGGCAACTTAAAACAAAAGTGAAGCAAAACAAAAGAAGAATCTTAAAATGGCTATCCATCCTCTCACCCTGCCCTCAGGGGCGAGCAGTTTACCTTATCACTTACCCTCAGTCGTACCCCTTGCGGGCCACCAAATGACGCAGTCTGGCTGGGCACAATTCAGGAGCCACTTGTCAAAAGAAACGAACTTTATTTTTAGAACACACTGCACCACACAGCTCTTCAGGAATTCCCTCAGAGCCCAACTGCCACCACCGGCTTCCCACAAGCCTCTCAACCTCCCCCACTCCTCCTGCTCTTGAGGCCGATTTGCTGGGTCGTGTGGGTGGAGCCAAAAAAGTCCCCCAATGAGCAGATCTGTGGTCTGAAAGGGCAGGGAAACAGCCCAATGAGCATCACCACAGAGGAGCCAATCAGTTGGCAGCTAGAAGTTTGCTGGGGCCGCTGTGAGCCGATCATCAGCTGGCAGCTGGAAGTTTGCTGGGACCCCTTCGGCTGTGGTTCTCAACAAGGAAGAAACAATTTCCTTATTATGGACATACAAACATAACAAATAATAGGGTTTAGAAATGTCATTGGTTGGATATAAAATCATGCCACCTGCACATCTAAAACTCAACTGGGGGCTGGGGATGTGGCTCAAGCGGTAGCGCGCTCGCCTGGCATGCGTGTGGCCCGGGTTCGATCCTCAGCACCACATACCAACAAAGATGTTGTGTCCACCGAGAACTAAATAAATAAATAAATAAATATTAAAAAAAATCTCTCTCTCTCTCTCTCTCTCTCTCTCTCTCTCTTTCTCTCCTCTCACGCTCTCTTTAAAAAAAAAAACTCAACTGGTTTCTATATATTAACCAACAGAATTAAAAAAGAAAAAGGAAACTTTCGCAATAGTAACATAAACATAAGGCACCTGAAATTTATAAAAATTCTGAAAATTGCTGGACTAGGTGGTACATACCTGTCATTCTCAGCATTAATTTGGTTAAACCTAAGCACATTTTCATTTATATTTAAGTATACATATTTATTTAAGTATACATATTTAAGTACAGTGTGATAATTCAATATATGTGTACAATGTGTAATGATCAAATAGTAAATAGTATTTCCATGTCCTGAATCATGTGTCATTTTCTTATGCTGGAAAACTTCAAACTCCTTTCTTCAAGTTCTTAAGAAATATGCTATGAACTACAGATATCCTACTATGCTGTAAAACATTAGTAATTATTCCTTTTATTAGAACTTATGTAATAACCATATTTTGATTCCCATTATCCAACCTGCATCTATTCCCCTTCTCTTACCCTTCTTACCTTTCAGTGATTACTATTCTACTCTCTACTTATATGAAGTCAACTTTTTTAGCTTCTATATGTGATTGAGAAAATGAAAAATTTATATTTCTGTGCTTGACTTATTTCACTTACCATAATGCCCTCCAGTTCTACCCATGTTGCTGCAAATGACAGGATTTCATCCTTTTTATGGATGACTAATATTTCACTCTATATATGTGACATTTTCTTTATCCAATCATCAGTTGATGGATGTCTCAGTTGACTCCATATCTTGGCTATTATGTGCAGTGCTGCAATGAATGCTTAAACTCCATTCCACCCCTCAATTTAAATTTCTGATATTCCATTTTACACCTTTCTATATTGCCTCTCAACACATTAATGTTGCTATGATTATTTTAAAAGGTTTTAAAAAATTTTTTAGTCTTCATACTAAAGACATGATATGTTTATACACCATGCTGACAAAATTATAGCATTTTGATTTTGTGTGTATATTTCCTCCTACCAGTAAGTTTTATAACTTCCCACGGTAGAGACACATCCAATCACTTTTTTTTTAAGGAATGTCTTTTTTTGTATTCAGTATTTTGAAAATCTCACCTATTCCTTCCTGGCCAGTAGAGTTAAATGTGAGTGGTGGCCTTTTGCCTTCCTAAACCTATTTGTGCCCTTCTCTAGGTTTGGGAAATTTTGTGTCATTATTTCTTTGAATAAGCTTTCTATTCCTGGGGCATTTTCAAGTCCTTCTTGAACTCCAATATCCCAAATATTTGCTCTTTCAGTGCTATTGTGAAATTCTGACTATTAATTCTTTTTTCTCCTCCAACTGTGTATTTTCTTTTCTAAATAGTCTTTGAGATCCCTGATTATCTCTTCTGGCTGATGAATTCCACCACTGATGCCTGTTTAGTTTACCTTAGTCTATTTTTTAGCTTAAGGATTACTAGATAATTCTTTTAATTGCTTCAATCTCTTTATTAAACTCTCGTTTCTCTGTTAGAGTATTGAATCATTTCTGTGTGTTCCCTTGAAGCTAATCAACTTATTTTAAAACAGCTGTTTTAAATTTGCTATACAAGAACTTCTCCATACTGCTTACTTTCTGGTCAGTTTCTAGTACCTTTTTTTATTGTTAGGTGAAGTCATGGTTCACTAAAAGTTCTTGATGCTTCTTGTTGTGTGACATCATCTGGACATTGAAGGATTAGGTGTTTATTCTAGTCTTCATAATCTGGCTTGCTTTCTGGCTGTCTTTCCAGAAATTCAAGAAGTCTGCTTATTTTCTCTGTATCTGAAGTCACTTCCACTATATCAGCACTAGATGTCATACTAACTCCAGGTTTGCCTCAAGTCCACTGTTGGTGTGTTATTTCTTTCAGCACTAGAGGGTGATGCAAGCCCAGGTTTGTTTCCAATCTACAGTTGGTGTTGTTCAGCATTAATTTGTTGGAGCACCTAAAAAGTGTAGTTCCTCACAAACCTCTCCTGGGAACTGGGTAGGTTCAAACACCTACCTTGTCCACAGTAATTGGTTGTGGTCAGGAATTGTGGAATTCCACCTGGGTCTGGGCACAATTACTGTGGAGGGACTAGCCCTGTCTCAACTGTGACCATGAACATCCCAACACTTTGTCAAACTGAGTCCACAGTCCACTAGTACTAGCTCTATACAAAGTACGAATGACGTCTGCACTACTATGGGCTGCTTACTGCTGAGGTGGACTCATAGCCCAACACCACTACAGTCACACATGATACTGGCCAGAAGTCTGATAGACTAAGGCCATATGTCCCCACCTGACATTGGGGCTGTTCCAGACACTCCATCCATGGGTACTGGCCTGGGGCTGAGGGCCATTAGGATCTTCCCAGTATTAGGTTTCATCAGCCCAGCACTAAGTTCCAAGCCAAAGTCCTGGGCTTGGTGAATGCGGTCTTGCTCCACACTATGCTGCCCAAGCTTGGGGTAATGTTGGTAAAGGCAGTCCTTTGGCCACCAAGGCTAATGTTAAACTGGGTAGCTCCTGAATCTCACATCTGTAAGAACCTATGCAGTCTCAGGGGGTGTACCCAGGTCTGTGCCACCATTGGCAGTGATGTACACCAAAACACAAAGCTATACCACAGGGTGCTGGTCTCTTCCTTATACTATGGGCAGGTCTAGAACTCCATGTGTAAGCAGTGGTCTGGGAATAGCTGTGCTCCCTAAGGCTGGAGAAGGGGTTGTGCTGACAGTATGGTGCAAAGCTAGGTTGCACTTGTCTCTCAGACACAGGTACCTTTACAATCTGGGGGATGTGCCCCAGGCCTATTCCACATGTGGCAATGATGCAGGCCAAAACTCAAATCTGTCTCATCAATATACATGTCTCTACTCCATACTGGGGCAGGTCTAGAGGCTCCATCTGTGAGCTCTGGCCTGTATGTAGGGGCCATCATTTTCTCTCTGGTACTGAGTCTCAACACAGCCAGCATGGCACTGAACTCCAAAGCAAAGTCCTGCACTAGTATTTGTGCCTTCCTCCCTAGCAGGCAGAGTTTTGCTTCCTTCTCTACTGCCCAAGGTTGGGGCAGGGATGGTAGAGGTGGTCCTTGGCTGCTTCGCTAATAGACTCAGCAGCTGAGTCTGCTGGTATAGTCCTGGGGTAGGGATCACAGGCTTTGTCTGGCTCTGGGTTTCACCATGGGGGGCCTGGTATTGGCTTTCAAGTCTAAGCCTGGACTTATTCCTTCTCTCTCCCCCAAATAAGAGGTATATTTGTCCACGTGGCTTGGAGTTAGGGTGAAGTGGGCAATCCTTTCTGCTTTTGGATGCGTCTTTTCTTATTATCATACCAAAATTGGGTACTCTGTTCTCTCATGTGGCTTCCTTAGCTTTTCCAAAGGTAGTCTGGTGTGTGAATACCTGTTCAACTTGGTATTCCTGTGCAAGAATATTCACTTGAAGACCCTATTCACTTATAATCTTGTTCTGCTCCCTGAAAAATCCAATTATGTCAATTTTTGCTTCATATATTTTGGGGTTTGGTTGTTAGATGCATACATGTTTATAATTTTGTATCTTGCTGGATTTATTATTTCATCAATGTATAATGTCATTGTATCTTGTAACAATTTTTGTTATACATTTTTTCCAGCTTTATTGAGGTAAAGTTGATAATTAAAAATTGTATATGTTTAGGGTATACAAATTGATGATTTTATGTACATATGTAAACACTAAAATATTCACCACAACTAAACTTAATAATGACCCAAAGTACAGAAGTAGTGATGCAACAGAGGCACCAGGGCCTAAAACAGAAGGAAAGATTTAACTCTGGTACTGTGTGCCAATGCTGTAGGGCATTCAGGAAAAAAAACAGTACATACAGGGTTTGAAACTATCCAGTTTCATACATTCACCAGGGGTCTTGGAATGTATTAGCCAATAAGTGGTGATTAATGTACTAAAAAAAATATACATTGTATGTTAAAGATATGAGCACCTTGTGGTAACTGGTATATTACAGTTTTTATTTTGATTCTTTTAATGGTGGATTTGTGTATGCATGTATATACAGATGTTTTTACATAATGATTTCTGCTCACCTGTGGGCAGAAAAAAAAAGAAATAGTAGCAAAGTGGCTTTAGCTTTTCAACAGTACAGACCACAAAATAGGTATACTAATAGAAATGACTGTTTCTCCAAAGTTTTTCCTTCATTATAATTACATTTATTTAAAAATTTACATATGGCAAAACTCATTCTTTTGGCATACAATTCTGAATTTTGACAAATGCACACATTCAACTACAATCAAGATAGAAAAAAAATCTCCATTATTGTGTTACCACTTTGTAGTCAAGGAATACTATCTTTGTCCCCTGATATCCATTGTTATTTTTCCACTATCCCTATTTGTTTTACCTTTTCCATAAAATTTACAAATGAAATCAAACAGTAGTAGCCTTTTGAGTTTGGATTCTTCTACTTAGCAAAATGCATTGAAGATTCATTCAAGTTGTTGCATACATGGTTCATTAGTTTTTATTGCCACATAGAATTTCTTAGTCTGGATGTATCAGTTTCTGTATCAATGCACCAGTTGAAATATATCCTCCATATTTACTTTCCTCCATTGTTAATGGACTGTAGGTCTAGTAATGAGCAGAGGTGAGATTTTCCACCCAACAGGAAGCAGTTCCTTTTGGAAAGTTCAGCTGAGAAGTATGTTCCTGGGTAACATGTGTAACAGGCTATACCTGGATAACTTATTACCTATTCCTTAAACTATATTTAAAATTGGAGAGTTAATTCTAAGTGAACAGTCTATCAGAGGAATAGAAGTTTGTCCTGAGTATAGTCAGATGATATCATTAGAATAGGTCTGACAAATATGCTGGAAGCCAAGTAAATGCAAGAGTATTTAATTTTTTTTTTAAATTTAAAAAATACTGAAAAAAGTAAAAATCACTCCAAATCACATCATTTCAAACATTTTACAAACTGAAACCTACTTTCACTCTGTCCAATTCTACCTTCAAAAGGTTTATAATTTGGTATACATATTTCCCAGCCTTTTCCTAAATTAATTTTGAAATGTCTATATACATATACCATATATATAAACGCTTTTACTTAAAAATTTAATAACACTATTCATATTTTTTCATATAATGTTTTAACTTAATACAAAACCCTGGATATGAGTCAGAATATATTCATAGATATAGTCCAATATTTCAATGGCTGCATAGTATTCCATTAAGTGGATGTGCCAGATGTTATTTACACATTTACCTACTGATGAACATTTGAGTAATATCAGACTTCGCATTTTTGTGACAGTTGTATTGATATAGAATTCATACATAATATAATTAACCCACATTATATGGTTCATAGTTTTTAGTATAATGCATAATGTTGTGCTATAATTGACACAATTTTGGAACATTTTAATGAACCTCTAAAGAAACCTCATATACTTCAGCTCTAAACCTAGCCTTTTCCATTCCTTACCCTCCCACCTTGACTCAAAAACACAATTAATCCTCTGTTACTAAATATTTGCCAATTCTGGACACTTCATATAAATGGAATCATATAATATGTAGTCATTTTTGACTGGCTTCCTTTACTGAGCACATCCTCAGGGTTCTTGCATGTTAATAGTATGTGTCAGAAGTGTTCCCTGCTCTTCTACCTTTTGGATGAGTTTAATGAGGAAACTGTATTAATTTTTCTTTAAAGTCTTGGCAGCATTCACCTAAAAAGTCATGTGGGTCTGGGCTTTTCATTGAGGGTATTTTTTCCTTACTCGATTTAACCTATTTACTTGTTATTAGGGTAGTTCAGATTTTCTTTTTTGAGTTATTTTTGGTAGTTTGGGTTTTTCTATAAATTTGTTCATTTCATCCAGGCTAACTTATTCACATGTATTTGTTCATAGAATTTCTTCACAATTCTTTTTATTTCTACAAAGTCAGTAGTAATATTTTTCCTTCAATTTTGATTCTAGTAATTTGAGTCTCCTTTATTTCCTGATACATCTCGCAAAAGATTTGTTTTGTTAATCTTTTTTATTGAACTAACTTTTGGTTTGGTTTCATTGATTTTTATCTACAGTTTTCTGTCCTCCATGTGGTTTACTTTTTATCTAATATTTTTCCCTCTAAGCTTTGCTTTAGCTGCATCCCATAAGTTTTGGTATGTTGTCTTCATTTCCATTTATCTTAAAGGATTTTCTAAAATTTCCCTTGTGATTTCTTCTTTTACCTATTGGTCACTTAAAAGTGTGCCTAATTTTCACATATTTGTAAATTGCAGTTTCTGTTACTAGTTTCTAACTCTATTCCATGTGGTCAGAGACATAGTTTACATGATTTCAGTCCACTTATATTTATTAAGGCTTGTTTTATGGTTTTGTTTATGATCTATCTGGAAATGTTTCATATGCACTTGAGAAGACCATGTATTCTGATGCTGTTGTGTGGAATGTTCTGTAAATGTCTTTTAGGTCTATTTGGCTTATCATATTGTTCAAGTCTTCTGTTTCCTTATTGATCATCTGTCTAGTTCTTCTATTATTGAAAATGGGGGTAGTAAACATTCCAACTTTTTTTTTATAAATGTCTATTTCTCCCATTTTTTTCATGTTCTGTTTTTAGGTACATGGATTATTTCTAAAAGCTCAGTAGTTATATTTTCTCCTTCATTTAAAAAAAAATTTGTGACTTGCACAATTTTCTGTGCAAACTTTTATAAAGTGTATCTCTTATAATAAACAGCAAAGTTTTGAATCCTGTTTTTTCCCTAGTCTGACAATCTTCATTTCTTGATTAGACTGTTTAATCCATTCACATTTATTATTACTATTGGTGGGTGGATTTACAAAATCCATTTTACTGGTTGTTTTTTTTTTCCTATCTCAACCTTTTGTTTCTCCTTTCCTCTTTTTGCCTTTTGTATTATTTTCTAATGTGACATTTAAATGTAATAATATTTCATTTTTTTAAAAGTTATTTTCTCAGTGGTTGTTCCAGGGCTTACCATACACACCTTAACTAAACTGGATCAGCTAAAGATATGTATTAAGTTAATGTCAGTGATATATAGGAATATTAGTTCTATATAAACCCATTTCTTTCCCCCATTTTGTGGTATGACTGTCATACATATTGTTTTCTCATTATAAACTCGATAATACATAATTATAATCATTACTTAATATAATTCTATGTTTTTTAATGAAGATGAGAGAAGAAAAGCAAGTCTGTATTTATAGCTTTTTTTTTTACATTACCCTTCTTTTTTCTCCTATTTTTAAAAATTTGTTCCTGTGGATTTGAGCTATGATCTAGAGATCTAGAGTCTTTTCTTTAATAACACAGTGTTATTTCCATCTGCCTTGTTTGTTCTATTATTGGCAAACATGTTTTATGCTAAAGACAAAACAATGCAACTATACACATACTGCTTTATACAACTGTTTTTAAAATTAATAAAGGAAAATGAATGCAGATTGCCTTCTATAATTACATATTTACCTTCGTTGATGAACTTTTGTGTGTATATTCATATAAAAGTCTAAGGATACTTGCTTTCAACCTGAAGAACTTCCTTTAATATTTTCTATGAGGTTTGTTCGCAACGAATTCTCTGGTTGTTGTTACATGCGAATGTCTTATTTCACTTCCATTTTTGAAAAAATAGGTTTTTTGTATATAGGATTCTGGTCAAGAGTTAATTTCCTTTGTGTACTTTGAATATGTTATTTAATTGCCACCAGCATGGCTTCTGCTAAGAAGTCAGTTGTTAATCTTACTGGGGTTCCCTAATAAGTGATATTTCATTTTATTTGTGCTACTGTCAAGATTTTATGTCTCTGGATTTTAGTACTTATTAGGATGTGTTTGTTTGTAGTTTTCCTTTTGTTTGTCCTATTTAGGGTTTGCTGAGGTTCTGCAATACATAAATTAATGTTTCTCAACAAATTTGAAGCACTTACATACATTATTTATTGGAATGCTTTTTTCCTCCCCCTTTCATTCTCTTTTCTTCTAGCACTACCATTACTTCCACACTGGAGTGCTTAATGGTGTTGAGTTCTATACTCTTCAATTTTATCAGTTCTCTTTTATTTCTGTTCTTCACCCTAGACAGAATTATCTCACCTAATCCTCACAACCCAAAGGAGATAAGTAGTAATATTATCCTCACTTTATAGATGAGAAAATTGAGGCTCATTAAGTGACTTGTCAAGTCCAGGGTGGTAAATGTGGCTGTGAGGTGCACAGGTTTGATCCCTAAGTTAATACTACTTCCTCAATGCCATACTGTCTTTCTATTATTCAGCAACAATAAACAAACAACTAGGGGATTTGAGACAGGTTACTTCTCTTCTGGAGAACTCTTTCTTTCCATATCCCTTTAGAATTCTTTGCTAGTATGTTCCTCTTGTAAAATTCATATATCTTATATTTAACATATATTAGACACTCAGTGTTTATTGTGATGAAGTGAAAGATTGCTCAACTGTATCTAGTTTAAATGGCCATGAGAACACCAATATTTTTGTTTAAAAATATTTCATTAGAAAAAATATATAGCTTTTGGAAGACTCTAAGAACTTAGGAAGAATTCATTAAATATGATAATTGACTTATGAAACTACCTACTATTACTGTTGACAATTCTGACATTACAGTGTTTGTTGATCTTAGGCCTGAGGGTCTGTTCTATTACTTACTAGGTAGATAAAGTTTGAGACATGGACTCTAATAAATAAGTATTTCAATGTTTAATCCATTTTAAAGTTTTGTATAAAGGAGACAGTCCTGGAAAGAATGTTATCTCTAGGGGTAAATATTAAAAACACCAGAAAATGATAAAGGTTTTATAAAAATCCTCAGGAAAAATTCTATGTAATTTATCCTAAAAAATAATACTCTTTGTATATCACCCTTAATACTCAGGATATTTTCTGTCCTAGAGAGTCTTTGATTATAAAAAAAATGTTTTCTACTAATTCAGAAAGCTGAAAAGCATTGTCTTAATTAATGTTTTTCTCTCTCAGTTAATTTATCCTCTTCAACTCCAAACAAATTTCTATGTATATGCACATCTTTACTCCAAGAGTCTAATGTAAGAAAGATTACCTAGGGCCCACTGTGTGTGTGTGTATATGTATATGTATGTATATGTGTATGTGTATATGTATGTGTATGTGTGTGTGTGTGTGTGTGTATGTATGTGTATGTGTATGTATGTATGTATATATATATATATATATATATATATATATATATTTCCCTAGCTACCACTGATTTCTGTACTACTATGTGTAGTAGATGATATGGAAGAAGCAGCCTGGAGATCTGACTGTTGTTTTTTATTCTTTCCAAACTCTATCACCAATATTTTCCCATGCAGTTTATATCCATTTATTAGATGCAATGCTTGCTGTGCTATCTCCTCATCTAAAAGAAAAAGAAAACAAATCAATTTACATAGAACTTAATAATTCAATTTTATTCCAAGTCTAGTTTACATGGCTTTTCTTCAATGCTAACTGTTGGCTGTAAGGTCATATCATTTGATTTTATCATCTTTACTATAATTTCAAATTTGTATAAACCAGGAAGACTAAATATCTCACAATAATGACAACAAAGCTCAAATAGATTTTTTTTTTCAAATAGATGTTTGAGGGTGTATTCTAATTCAAAAACATAGGTAAAGAAACAAGGATACGAGCAGTGTGCTAAAGTAGTACAGACCATACTAATTACACATTATCCTCTATCTTTGATACAAATTATAGGTATTATGAAAACCAAAACTTTTTCAAAGTGGCAACACAAATAAAAGGAAGTTTTGCTATATTTTTCTTTCAGTGGGGGGAGTGGTTATGGGAATATTATTGGGATAAATAAGTTTAAGAACTTTTGTAGGCATATAGAAGCTTCAGGTAAGAGAATATATAGTGTACAGTACAAATATTCAATTAATGGGATTTGGATGTGAGAAATAAGGAGGTATGGATTATGGCTAGGAGTTGTGTAACCATATGTAGACAATGTTATTAGACTGAACCAATTAAAAAAATTAGTTGTAGATGAACATAATACCTTTATTTTATTTATATGTGGTGCTGAGGATCGAACCCAGTGCCTTACACATGCTGGGCAAGTGCTCTACCATTGAGCCACAACCCCAGCCCACTAGACTGAACCAATTTTTGTCTCAGATATATGTACTACAAATTTTCAAATGTGTAGTATATCTGCTGCTATTATTAGTAAAATAGCCATGCATTAAAAGTACTTAGTTTGTAAGCCCTTTTTATTACATATTTCTTAATTAGTGGGTCATATATATATATTTTTTTAATTTGAAAAGACTGAAAAACACTGGTACAGAAGATCTATAAACTTTCAGTGAGATAAGAAAGATGACATAGGACTATGTGAAAAGAAGCTGGGCACGGTGAAACATGCTTATAATCCCAACAACTTGGAAGGCTGCAGTGGGAGAACTGCAGGTTCAAGGCCAGCCTCAACAACTTAGTGAGATCTTGTCTCAAATCAATCAATCAATCAATCAATCAATCAATCAATAAATGGGGTTGGGGATGTAACTCAGTGGTAAAGTGTCCCAGTACCAAAAGCAAAAACAAAAACTGCATGAAAACAATGGAGAGGAGTTGGCAGTCTTCATGTGTAAAACTACTTGCTTATAAAAAGGATAGCAGACTATTTATAAATGATAACAGTTCAGTGATAATTAAAGGTACACATTCTACCTAGCATCTCCCCCAAAAGACATGAAATTCCTATATTGTTCTGGCATCTGGATTAGAAAACTGAAACCATGTATTAACATGCAAGTAATATTTAGAAGAATGCATCCTCCAGTACTAATTATAATTTAGTAATGAATTAGTATATTATCTTGCAGTCACTTAGTCCTAAAGGAATAGGGAATAAGGCAAATACATGTGTTCTGATCAGAATATCAATATATTATTCAGTGAATAATTATAACAGACTAGAAATATCATTGTTAGCAAAAGGAAATAAATTTTGGTAGGGTAAGAATGAAATGCCAACATTGTGAAAATTGAGACATACATATGGTGGTTACACACTGCCAAAAGAGGAGAGGAAGAACAGAAAGGGGGACAGAGGAGCACTAAAAACATTTTCCTTAATTCTCATGTGCAGTTGAGAAATCAAAGGGCTATATCCAAAGAAATAAAAGGACTATATCTAGAGAGGTTGTAGTCTCTAGTGAACTGACACTACAACAGTAATTATCTAGATGAAGTTACTTACTGGGAAATGTGATGAAAGCCTGTCCCCTCATTCGTCCAGTCATCATTTGGAATTGAATCAGAGGTCCCTTTTTCTCTTGGAACCGAGCAAATAATGACACAAGATCTCTTTCACTCACTCGGGGGCTAAGATTCTTCAGGTATAACACCTAATGTAAATTGAGGATCAACAGAAACATCACATGAGGTAGGTAAGACAATTCTTCATTATGGTTAGAAATAGTTTCATATCAATATTATGGATTGAACACATTCATCTAATTTTATGCTCTCCAGAAAACTTTCTAAAATTATAGGCACTTAAAAAAGCAAACACAAACTAAGAAGGTCAGAAAGAATAAGGAAAGAAGACAATGGCAACAATATCCTAGAAACTGGAAAAAACTGGATGATTAGGAAACAACTCAGTACACTCCATAAATCTGAATATTAAATCAGCACCCACATCTCTACTTAAGAATTCTCAAACAGTTCAGAAATTGATAATTTCTGCTATCTCTGGAAACGGATATTAAGAGATGGGGTTAAAATAAAGTTGGTGCACTGAAACCTATTTAAAAACTAATGAGATCTTTAAATACCTCCTTTACAATATGCTACTGGGTAATGGCAATTTGCTGATCCTGGCAGAATACTGGAGTTTCATTGTTGGAATACGGATAATGCCATAACATAGCTGAGAATATGAATACTATTTCTGAAAGCAAGGAGACTAAGAGAAAGAATGCATACTAAATGCTGGTTTCTCCCTGGTCTTTGCCCACCACTTGGCTCCTAGAATGCTTGAAGTACCACACAAGAAATATTTGATTAGAGAAATGCAAATTAAAACTACACTGAGATCTCATCTCACTCCCGTCAGAATGGCAATTATCAAGAATTCAAGTAACAATAAATGTTGGTGAGGATGTGGGGGAAAAGGTACACTCATATATTGTGGGTGGGACGGCAAATTGGTGCAACCATTATGGAAAGCAATAGGAGATTCCTCAAAAAACTAGGAATGAAACCACCATTTACCCAGTTATCACACTCTTCAGCATATACCCAAAGGACTTAAAATTGGCATGCTTCAGTGATGCAGCCATATCAATGTTTTTAGCAGCTCAATATACAATAGCTAAGCTATGAAACCAACCTAGGTGCCCTTTAACAGATGAATGAATAAAGAAAATGTGGTATATCTACACAATGGAATATTACTCAGCCTTAAAGAAGAATGACTTTATGCATTTGCCAGTAAATGGATAGATCTGGAGACTAACACTAAGTGATATAAGCCAATCCACAAAAAACAAAGGTTGAATGTTCTCTCTAATATGTAGATGCTAACATACAACAAAGGGAGATAGGGAGAGAATAGATGTTCAGTGGATTAGACAAGGGAATAGAGAAGGGAGGGACAACAGAATAGGAAAGACAATGGAATAAATCTGACATAACTTTCCTATGTACATATATGAATACACCAGTTAATCTCCACATCATGTACATCTACATGACTGGGATCCTATTTAAAATAAGATATTCTCCATGTCTGTATAAGTATGTTAAAATTGAGTCTAATGTCAAATAGTATTAAAAAGAACAAATTAGGAAAAAAAAGAAAGCATTTGGAATAGATTCCTTTGGGGAAACTGATAAGTTTGAAGAGGAAAGATTTTTAAATGTTGACTTTGGATGGGAAATTTCTCTAAGAAATGACCAGCCAGGATAATTGTTTTTCTCAGAGCTGGGGACCAAACCCAGGATTTGGCAAATGCTATCCAAACACTCTATGACTGAACTACGTCCCCAGTCTCTCAGAACATCTTAAAATGAAATTCAAAGTCCACATGGGCCATTCATGTTCTCGGATCTTCCAAACAGCTTTTTAGTCCTTACTTATAGATATAACCATGGATTATCAGGCATCTGAGGGAAAACCTCTAATGTGAAGGAAAGATAACAGAACAAAATGAAAAGAAGAAAATGGGGGAAAAGAGGCACCATGGAGGGGGAAAAACCTTCAAAAATTATAGCTAATACCCTCAGAGAAATAATACAAAATATTCTATCAATTAGGAATGGGATACTATTTTAAAAATCTAAGCAAATAAAAGAGCTATATTATGTGATTGAATTTAAGTTGCTTAAAATAGGTTGTTGTCAGGAGCCACTCTGGAAATACATGCCCTTAAGACCTGAGCAAGAAATACTGAACAATTATTGTGCACGGCAATAACGTGGGCTTTACCTCCCCTCAGGTAATGAGGTGTGGCTCCAGGAGTAGGTGTTACCGGGTGGGGTTGAGTTACACTCACCTGTTCCTTTGTAATCCTACCCATTGCCCCTTTTTTGGATAGAATGTTCTAAGAAACAGTGTCTCCCAATAAAGGCCAACTCCAAAATGTGTGCTCCCTTCCACCTCTCTTTCCAGCCTCTTATGACTTTCTCTTGCCCCCCTGAGGGAACCTGAGGCCAGGAGCTGGGGAAGCCATCCTGAAGCTTATAAAAATGTATTCTGTGTCTACATGGTATTTTGTGTCACCCCAAATTCACATGAGTGACTTTGGTTCAGTTGCCTGTGCTAAATAGGGGCAGTAGATTGGCACCTGAATGAGAGGCACTCATTGTGAATTTGGCGGATTGACTTTGGTTAAGCAGCTTAGAAAATTTGGAGTAACATGGATTGGGTTGTGAGAGAAAACAGGTTGCAGATGGAAAGTAAGGGACGCTAATCATAATATGGGGAATTCATCATCTTCAAAGAGAGAAATCTACTTCATGATCCTGGAGACATTAATCAATCATAGGGGAAAACAAATCAAGAGAACCCAGCTCACTACATTCCTAAAAATAGTCAATGATGTCTGTCCATGGTTTTGTGAGGAAGAATTGCCTAATTTGCCTACTTGGGAGAGGGTAGGTAGAAAGCTGTTTAAAGGTTGCCTCTCTGCTAAACTACCTAGAGGTACAATAGAGAATATTCAGAAAGTCTGGACTGCCTTAAAAATGTGTCTTTTTGCCAACCGAGAAGAGGACCACTGGTCCTCCGAGGAATTGTTGGAAGGGCTGCAGGATGCAATTAGGACCTTTGAACATGACCACCTTGTGCCATTCCAAGATGAATTTCTCTGTCTTTGCCCGGACTAAGGGCAGAGTTAAGTCACGCCCAGTCTGTAGCTTGTAAACCTCAGACAGAAAGGCTTGGGGGTGAGACCTAAGATTATTCAAATTACAGCAGATTAAGGCAGAGAGTGATTCACAAGCATATCAGCAAAACTTGTTGGTAGGGGCCTGTGCTAGAGAGTAAACCAGCCCAAGTCGAATTTCAGGAAGGGAAAATCCAAGATGGAAGGGAGGAAACCGCACAGGGAAATTCCAGAGAGGCTGAGCTGTGGGTTCAGAGGAGGATCCCAAGTCCAATGGAGAAAGTGAGCTGGGAATGGGTTTAAGTAATCTGCGGTTGGGTGGTCCTGCTTCTGCCATTCGGATACGGCCACTTCCCTCCCTGAGAATGAGATTCAGCCATTCCAACGTGGCCTTCGGGAGAGAAGACATTACAGGTTTCCAGCTTTTTCCAGTTTTTGAGGTAGACAAGCAAAATCAGTGTGTTCAAATTCATCCTGTGGTTCCTTTTAAAACTAGGAAGGAACTGAAAAATGCTTGTTGCACTTATGGTCCAGTTTGCCTTTTGTTCAGAGCTTTATTGAATCAATCTGTAGTGAGCCATTACCACCTCATGATGGATTACGCTAGACAAAGTATGTCTGTCCGGAGGTGAACTTTTATTATGGAGATCAAACTGGATGGATTTTTTGCACTGAACAAGCCAAAAGGAATAGCAGACATGGTATTGATAGTCCCGTACAGATGTAAACTGGAACAGGACCATTTGCAGATTTAGAACAATAGTTAAATTTTGATTTACCAATTTATGATCAGATTAGTATGTGTGCTAGAGAGTCCAGAGAGAACTACCAAATAAAGGTGAAAACATTTTGGATTTCAGTCAGATCTGGCAGGGACCAGAGGAGAAATTCTCGGATTTTGTAGCATGCCTTTACCAGGCGGCAAATAGGACCATTGGTGATTCCAATGCATCTGAGGTTTTGGTCAAACAATTAGCTTTTGAAAATGCCAATAAAGTCTGCCAGGAAATTATCCGACCCCATCAGAAAAAAGGAACTGTTTCTGAACTTATTCGCCTTTTCTCTGACGTGGGTCCAATGCAATTACAAAGTATGACTATCGCTGTGGCTTTAAAGCAAGTTTTACATCCTCAGTGTAGGAGAAGACACTCTCAGGGGCAATGTTTTAACTGTGGTAAGACGGGGCACATGGCTAGGGACTGTGGGTCGCCATGCATCTGGGGAGATCCACCTGGTTAATGCTGGTGCCATTGGAGAGGCATGGGAGGCTCCGGCAGGCATGGCAGAGGTGGCCAGCTGCCATTTGTGGCTACACTTCCATCTTCACCACCATTGGGAAACTGGAGGCAGGGCTTGCCCCGGCCCTGCCAAACAGTAGGGGTGTTTCAATTTACACTGGAAGAGGAGCCAAAGGCTCACAGTTAGACTTCATCAAGCCTAGCCCAGCCGCCCAGTATTACTATCCTTCTGGGATGTTTCCGTCCCAGAGGCCGAGAGCTTGGGACTATGACCAGCCATGGGACTCATTTTAACTCCTGAATTGGGCAGACAACAAATCCCTACAGGGATTCACAGGCTGCTGTTGCAAAATACCATAGGCCTAGTGTTGGGATGAAGCAATTTAAGTCAAAGAGGAATTCAAATATTGCCAAGTGTTATTGATCCAAATTTTGAAGGAGAAATCAGGGTTACAGTTCAAACGATTTGCGTTATCCAGCTTTCTCCCAGGGATGTTGTAGCACAATTAATATTCTTGTCTTGTCGCTCCACAAACAGCCTGGGTGAAAACCCGAGTTCTGGGTCCCGGGGCCGAGCCTATTTGGCTCAATTGATTAGACAGGAGCGCCCTCTATTGGATCTTAAAATCAACTATAAAAATTTCAGAGGTGTGTTTTATGCAGGAGCAGACAAGTCAGTTATTTCTAGCAGGTACTGGCCAAAGAAGTGGCCTTTACACATTGCACCTACCAGCTTAGAAGGGATTGGTCCAATTTCTCAAACTGCACAGAGTGCTCAATATCTTCGGTGGGAGGATAAAGATGGTAATTCTGGAGTCTTTAAACCCTATGTCCTAGACAATTTGCCAGTAAATTTATGGGGTCGAGATATTCTAAGCAGCCTGGGTTTGTTATTGATAACTCCATACTCCATTGTGTCATCTCAGGGACTTAATCAAAAATTTATTTCTCCTAGGAAATTTGAAGGAAATTCACATGAAGGGTATTCACCTATAACCCAGTCTTTCCAGCAAAGACTAGTTAATTCACCCAGTCAAAATTTTTGGCAAGGGCACTGAATTTCTTCCTGGCCCAAAAAACATCAAAAAAGATTAAATGGATTACAGAAGAGCCAAATTGGGTTTGTCAGTATCCCTTAACAGGGGGGAAACTTTAAAAAGCCAATATGTTGGTCCTGGAACAACTTCAGGCTGACCATATAGAACCTACTTTTAGTCCATGGAATACATCAATTTTTGTAATTAAGAAAAAGTCTGGTAAATGGAGGTTGTTGCAAGATATCAGGACAATTAATCATGTTACCGAGCCCAGGGAGCTTTACAACCAGGGCTTCCTTCTCTTACAGCCATTCCTTTAGATTATCATCTAATGGTGATAGATCTAAAAGACTGCTTTTTCACTATACCTTTATATCCAGATGATTATAAAAAGATTTGCTTTTAGTGTTCCAGCAATAAATTTTAAAGAATCAGTTAAGAGATATTGCTGGAAGGTGTTACCTCAGGGTATGTGTAATAGTCCAACTCTTTGTCAGATTTTGTGGCACAGGATATCACGTCTGTAAAGCAAAAATTCCCTGATGCATATAGTATTCATTTTATGGATGATATACTTGTAGCTCATGCTAGTCCAGATGTATTTTTAAAAGTTTTTGCTTAATTAGAAAATTCACTTGCTGCAATGGCTTTGTGCATAGCACCTGAAAAGGTGCAAAAGACATCTCCTTTTCAGTATCTAGGTAATATAATAGAAGGACACACAATTTGTCCTCAACACTTACAAATAAGAGTAAAAGGATTACACACTCTTAATGATTTTCAAAAATTATTAGATGATATTAATTGGATGAGATCATCTTTAACTACCACAGATTTGAGTCTTTTGTTTCAGATTTTAGAGGACTGTTCTCCCACTTCCCGTCAGCTCGCAATAGAAGCAAGAACGGCTTAAAGAAGGTTGAATTTGCTATTAGAAGTGCTCAGCTTACCAGAATTAACCCACAGAATTAAAATATTAATAAATAATTAATATTTATTAATATTTCCCACTGCTTATGCTCCTACAGGAGTGATATGGCAATCACTGGGAATTACTGAATGGCTCCACTTAGCTCATTCTCCTCAAAAGTCATTGACTCCTTTTCATGATTGTGTTGCTCAGTTGGTTATTAAAGGCAGAATACAAGTTTTATAGCTAGTTGGATCATAACCTAATGTTGTTATTATCCCTTATTCTACTCAACAGAATGATTGGCTTTTCCAAACTTCTAATACCTGGCAAGTAGCTTTTGCTAATTTTCCTGGTCAGATAGAAAGTCATTATCCTTGTGATAAAATTATTCAATTTGCCTTAGTAACTACATTCATTTTTCCAAAAATTGTGCATACTCAACCAATAGTTGGGGCACTATCAGTGTTCATTGATAGGTCAAGTTCAGGTAAAGCAGGTTTTTATAGCCATGCTCATACAGAGGTAATACACCATATACTCTTGCACAACGAGCAGAACTGCAGGCTCTCATTTGTGCTTTAAGTCATTTTGCAAATGAGCCAATTAATATTTATTCTGATAGTTTATATGCAGTTGGAGTTACAAAAAATATTGAAACTTCACCTATTGGGTACACACCATCACAAGAGTTATTCAATTTGTTTCATACCTTACAGAAGACAGTTCAAATGTGTCAACATCCATGTTTTATAGGCCATATTCGGGCCCATATTAATCCCCCAGGGCCTTTAACATCAGGTAATGATAAAATTGATAAATTGGTTGCTGTTTGTCAGCAACTGTCTTTATATGACTGTGTACAAGCTTCGCGTTCTTTATATCATCAAATGCTTCTAGTTTACATAAAAAAATAATATTACTAAAGAGCAAGCTCGTCAAATGGCAAATGGATGTAACTCACATTCCTCAATTTGGCAAACAATGTTATGCTCATGTAATTGTAGATACTTATTCCAGATTTATCTTTGCCACAGCCCGTGCAAAAGAAAAAAAACACAACATGTTATTTCTCATTGCCTAGCTGCCTTTGCAGTATTAGGATGTCCTTTGCAGATTAAAACTGATAACGCACCAGCTTATACTAGCTCTTCTTTTTAGCAGTTCTGCCAACAGTTTCATATTGACCATAAAACAGGTATTCCTTACAACCCTCAGGGTCAAGCCATTGTAGAACAAACTCATTTATCCATTAAGCAGCAATTACAAAAACAGAAAGGAAGAAATAAGACCCCCCAAAATAACCTTGATCATGCTTTGTTTTAAATTTTCTAAACTCTGACTCAGAAGGTCACACTGCAGCTGAGCGATACACGTCTTTCAAAGCAACAGGTCCTTTAGGCCAAGTTTGGTGGAAAGATTTACAAGCAGGTCAATGGAAAGGACCAGATCCAGTGATGATGTGGGATAGAGATCACGCTTGTATTTTCCCAGAAGGTGCATTTCATCCTACTTGGGTACCTAAACATGCCATCAGAAATGGAGGACCAAGAGCCAAGGTTCAAACGACTGAGGATCGATCCAGAGATGTCAGCCCTGACTCCCAGCAAGAATAGGAAGCTTCAAAGGATGAGGGGAAAGAAGATGGCCCAGAGAGACCCAACAGTGAAGCTACCCTCATGGAAGCTGTTGAAGAATCTGACGCTGCAGGCTGAGCAGATGATCCAGCAGCAAGGAATAACTAAGTGTCCAGTTATGATGTTTATAGCAGTGCTAGCTCTGTTGAGCTGCCAGGTAACTAGGACACAGAAAGTAACATATTGGACATATTTTCCAGATCCACCTTTAGTACACCCAGCAGTGTGGACTGGAGAATATAGATACCCATATTACTCCCATCTATGTGACTGGATTTAATTATTCTGGCTATAGTGGTCAGTTACCTATGTGTTGGTCCCAAAGTAAACATGCTAGCTGTCTAAAAATGTCCTTTGAGGAAAAGACAGCAGTTGGGGGACCTAGACCAGCTAATTGTACTGGCCTCAGGGAACGAAAGCCATATATTAGAATAGTTATTAAAATGGGACTCTCTTATAACAAGCCAGTCATTTTAGCAGAACATCCACTAATTCCTCACTGTCCTAACCATTCTGCAATAGAAATTGGCACATTACCTAAGTGGATGGATTGTATAAATACCTTGTCAATACAACATAGGTGTCGAGAAATAGTGGGTATATTTTAGACTGGTATCCTAGGATTGACAAAACACAATTAGGCAAGGGTGCTGCCATGACCTCTGGAGGATTTGTTAGTAACATCTTGACCTTCAGCGAATGTGGCATTCAGAAAGATGTTTGGCATTTGATTGAGGCCTCAGAATTTTTATATTTTACTGACAAGTCTTTACCTGAATTTGTAGGCAGAAATTGTTCTTGTTATGGCCTGCAACCTGTGTTCAATCTCCTTACGTTTTAATTACTGGAGATGTGAAATTAAAGAAAAGATAATAAATATCTTGTAGCCTGTAATAAATGCAATTTAACTAATTGTATCACCAGATACAATAGAAGGAAGGGAACACTGATACTTCACCAGCCCTCTTTTGTCTTACTGCCAGCTAATATCTCAGAGCCATGGTATGCTGATGCTGGTTTTCAAGTCTTACAACAAATACATGCCCAGCTGACTAGACTGAAGTGAGCTCTTAGACTCATAATACTTGGAGTGGCTGCCTTAGTTTCATTTATTGATTCCACGGTCACAGCTTCAGTGGCCATATCTCAATATTTTCAGCATATAGATTTTCTTAATAATTTGGCTCAGATCACGTCCAAAGTTCTTCATAATCAGATAAATATTGATGAAAGGATTGAAACTAAGCTAAATGCCTTAGAAGCTACTGTCATAAATATTGGTAATGAGCTTTCAGCTTTAAAGTTCAAGGAAAGACTCAAATGTCATGCTGATTATAAATATATGTGTATTACTGCTTCCAATTACAATGCTTCCCAATGGGATTGGGAGAAGGTTAAAAACCATTTATTAGGTATTTGGCAAAAAAAATAACAGCTTGGATCTTCTGGAGTTACATCATCATATTCAAAATATACAAAAAAGTAAGATTGATTTTTCGGATCCTACCTCTTTAGCTGATCAAATACTTCGAGCGTTTCATGGCTTTAACCCTGGAAACATACTAAAACATTGTACATGGTATATTATTGGACTGTTCTCTTTGCTATTAATTCTTTCTTGTAATCATAGAATGTCCTGCCTTCAGAACAAGAATTCAGGAACCAGAGATAGTGACTCATCACCTACTTTTTCAAAGAAAGAAAGGGGAATATGTCGGGATCCACTCTGAAAATACACGCCTGTAAGTCCTGAGCAAGAGATACTGAACAATTATTGTGCCCCGCAATAACTTGGGCTTTACCTCCACTCGGATACTGAGGCATGGTTCCAGGAGTAGGCGTTTCCCAGTGGTGTTGAGTTATACTCACCTGTTGCTTTGCAATCCTACCCAATGCCCTTTTTTCAGATAGAATGTTCTAAGAAACAGTATCCCCCAATAAAAGCCAACTCCAGAACGTGCACGCACGCTCTCTCTCTCTCCAGCCTCTCATGACTTTCTCTTGCCCCCCTTGTGGGAGCCTGAGGCTGGGAGCCTGGGAAGCCGTTCTGAAGCTTATATAAAGGTATTCCATGTCTGCATGGTATTTTGTGTTACCCCAAATTCACACAAGTGACTTTGGTTCAGATGCCCATGCTGGATGGGGTAGCAGGTTGTTATGTCTATAGTAAACACCAAGAAAATGCCTATACAAGATACACAGAAGAAAATGAGAAAGGATTCAAATCATGCCTACAAAACCAAAGCAAAGCAAACTAAACAAAAATGAACCACAGCTGGGCGTGGTGGTGCACCCCTATAATCCCAGCAGCTTGGGAGGCTGAGGCAGGAGGATGGCAAGTTCAAAGCCAGTCTCAGCAAAAGCAAGGCACTAAGCAACTCGTGAGACTCTGTCTCTATATAAATAACAAAATTGGGCTGCGGATGTGGCTCAGTGGTCAAGTACCCCTGAGTTCAAACCCTGGTACCAAAAAAAAAAAAAAAAGAAAAAAAAAAAGAACCACAGGGCTGGGGATGTGGCTCAAGCGGTAGCGCGCTCGCCTGGCGTGCATGCGGCCCAGGTTCGATCCTCAGCACCACATACAAACAAAGATGTTGTGTCCGCCGAGAACTAAGAAAAAATAAATAAATATTAAAAAATTCTCTCTCTCTCTCTCTCTGTCCCCCTCTCTCTCACTCTCTCTTTAAAAAAAAAAAAGAACCACAAAAGAGAAACGAAAGAGCTACAAGACATGAAGAAAACAATGAACAACTGGCTACAGCAAGCCTTTCTATATCAATAATTAAGTATAAATTGATTAAAGTTACCAAAAGACAGAGTGCCTAAATGGGTTAAATTGACATGACCCAACTTTATGCTGGCTAAGAGACTCATTTTAGATATAAGAACACACATAGGTTCAAAATGAAAAGATGTAAACAAAAATTCTATGCAATAGTGACAAAAAGAGAATAGTGGTGGACATATTTATATGACAAAATAGACTAAATCAAAAACTGTCACTAAGACAATGAAGGGTATCATATAATGATAAGTGTCAATTCACCAGGAAGATATAAAAATTACAAATACAAATATATGTGTATGTATGTATAGATACCCCAAATCAGAGCACCAAAATAAATGAAGCAATGACTGAACTATAGGGGAAAAATCAGAATCACAGTAACAGTAGGAGATTTCAATATTCCACTTTCAATAATGGGATAGAATACCCAGACATAAGATCAATAAAGAGAACAGAGGGCTGGGGTATAGCTCAGTGGTTGAATTGTTGCCTGGCTTCATGAGGCATTAGGTTCCATCCCCAGCACCAGAAATACACATAAAAACTAATAAAGAAACAGAGGATTTGAACAACAATACAGGTCAAATGATTCTAACAGATATACACAGAATATTCCACATACCTGCAATAGAATATATTCTTCTTAAATGCACATGAAATATTTACCAGGACAGGTCACATGTAAGGTCACAAGACAAGTCTTAACTAATTTCAGAAGACTGAAAATAAAACTAAGTATCTTTTTGGATCACAATGGAATGCAACTATAAATCAATAGCAGAGGAAAATTGGAAAATTACAAATATGTGGAAAAGAAACACATTTTAAAACAACCAACAAGAAATCAAAAGATATATTAGGAAGTATCTTGAAATAAATTAAAATGAAAACACAATATATCAAAACTTACAGGATGCAGCAAGAGCATGACCAAGCTGGAACTTTATAGCAATAAATACCTATATTAAAGAAAGATCTCAAAGAAACAACCTAACTCTACACCTTCAGGAAGTAGAAAAGGAAGAACCACTCAAGACTAAACAAAGCAGAATAACAGAAATAATACAGTTTAGAGCAGAAGTAAATGAAATAGAGAAAAAAATCAATAAGCTAAAACTCATTTTGAACAAACTGACAAAGCTGACCATCATTTAACTAGACTAAGAAAGAATTCAAATAAAATAAGAAATTAAAGGGAACACATTACAACTAATATCACAGAAATCAAGGGGTTTATAAGAAACTACTATGAACAACTGCACATCAACAAACTAGATAACATAGAAGGATATATTCCTAAGAAAAAAACCTATCAAGAGTGGATCATAAACAAATTGAAAGTGAATTAGATCTGTATTAAGTTAGATTAACTCAATAATAAAAAAAAATCCCAACAAAGAAAAGCCCATGACCAGATGGTTTCACTGGTGAGTTTTATCAAATATTTGAAGAAGAAATAATGTGAATTCTTTCTGAATGCTTACAAAAAACTAAAGCAGAGGGAATACTTCCAAACTCACTCTATGAGATCAGAATCATGCTGATACCAACAGAGAAAACAACAGTGTGAAAAAAGCACAGGCCGGGGCTGGGGATTTATAGCTCAATTGGTAGAGTGCTTCCCTAGCACACACAAGGCCCTGGGTTCAATTCCCAGCACCACAAAATAAAAACAAAATAAAGTACACAAATCAATGATGTAAAAAGAAAAGAAAAGCCCAGGCCAATGAACATAGGTGCAAAAATCCTCTACAAATTACCACTAAACCGAATTCAACAGCACACTGAAAGGACCATACACCATGACCATGTGGTATATATTCTTGGGTTGCAAGGATTATCTTGAGATAATCATGTCAAAATTCAACAAACTGTTTCATGATACACTTTCAACAAACTAGTAATAGAAGGAAATTACCTCAACAAAATGAAAGCAATATATGCAAAGCCCATAACAAACATCATATTCAATAATGAAACAGAGGGGTTTTCCTCTAAGATCAAGAACAAGGTAAGAGGTTAGTGTTGTAACTCAGTGGTAGAGCGCTTGCCTAGCACATGTGAGGCACTGGGTTCAATCCTCAGTACCACATAAAAATAAATAAAGGTATTTAAGAAATCATTTGTTAAAAACAAACAAACAAGATAAGGATCCCTACTCTTCCTACTTTTATCCAAAATAGCACTGGAAGTTCTATCCAGAGTCAATTAATCGAGATGAATAAAATAAATGTATCCAAATCAAAAAGAAAGAAAATTATATCTGTTCACAGATGAAGTGATCATACACAAAAAATACCAAAGACTCAACAAAAAAATTAGAATAAACAATTTCAGTAAAGTAACAGGACACAAAATTAATGTAGAAAATCAGTTATGCTTCTTTTCTTTATTTTTCTTGTACTTTTTTTTTTCCTTTTTGCACTGCTGTGGATTAAAACCAGGGTCTTTTACATACTAGGTCAGCACTGTATCACTGAATTAAACCCTCACCTACAGTTGTGTTTCTATATACTAACAATGAACAATATTAAGAAGAAATTAAGAAAACATTTATAACAGCATCGAAAAAGAATTAACCAAGTAGATGAAAGAATTGTACACTGAAAATATCAATATGTTGTAGAAACAAAGAAGACACAAATAAATAAAAAGATGACATGTGTTCATGGAAAGTAAGTCAGTATTTTTCAAATCGTCATATTACCAAAGTGATCTATAGAAATTTCCATCAAAATTTCAATGGCATTTTAAATAGAAAGAGAAACAAAAATCCCAAAACTCATATGGAACTATAAATGATCCTAAATAGCCTAAACAATCTTGAGAAAGAACATATCTAGAGACCTCATAGTTTCTTATCTCAAGACATATTACAAAGCTACAATAATCAAAACAGTGTAATGTCATAAACAGATACATAGTTCAATGGAACAGAATAGAGAGCCTAGAAATTTCTGTATCTATAGTAAACTGATATTCAACAAGTATGCCAAGAACATAAATTGGGCCAAAAATAGTTTATTCAACAAAATATAAAGAAAACTAGGTAGTCATGTGCAAAATTATAAAATTAGATTCTTATACCATATACAGAAATCAAATTAAAATGAATTAAATATATAAATATAACACCAGAAAATTATAAAATTCCTAGCGGGAAAAAAAAGTAAAAACTTCTTAACATTGGTCTTGGCAATGATTTCAATGACACATGAAGCAAAAGAAAAAACAGACAAGTAGAACTATATCAAACTAAAAGTTCTACAAGGGGCTGGGTTTGTGGCTCAGTAGTAGAGCACTTGCCTGGCATGTGTAGGCACTGGGTTCGATCCTCAGCACTGTGTATAAATAACTAAATAAAAGTAAAGGTCCATCGACAACTAAAAAAATTTAAAAAGAGGTCTGGGTTTATAGCTCAGTGGTAGAGTGTTTTCCTAGCACGTGTGAGGCACTGGGTTAGATCCTCAGCACCACATAAAAATAAATAAAGGTATTGTGTCAGGCTGGGGTTGTGGCTCAGCAGTAGAGCACTCGCCTAGCACATGCGAGGTGATGGGTTTGATCCTCAGCACCACCTAAAAATAAATAAGCAAAATAAAGTTATTGTGTCCAACTACAACTAAAAAAAATTAAAAAATGTAAAGGTATTGTGTTCATCTACAACTAAAAATATTTTCAAAAAAGAGAAAGTTCTGCAAAGCAAACAACAGAGTGAAAAAGTAACCTATTGAATAGGAAAGATTATTTGCTAAACATATATCTAATAAGGAGTTAAAATCCAATATATATAAGGAACTCCTACAACTCAATAGCATAAAACCAAATAACACAAATAAAATATGAGCAAAATACTTAAACAAATATTTCTCTAAAGAAGACATCAAGTGCCTAACAGATATATGAAAAGATGTTCAATATTATTAATCACCAGAGAAATGCAAATCAAAACTATAATGAGGTTATCACCTTATGCCTATTGAGATGGCCATTATTTGAAAAAAACTCAGAAAGTAGCAAGTGCTGGGAAGGATACAGAGAAAGTGGAACGCTTGCACACTGTTGAAGGGAATATAAGATAGTGCATCTGCAGTGGAGAACAATAAGGAAGTTCCTCTGAAAAATAAAAATATAACTATCATACAATCCAAACTCATTTCTGCTGATTTATCCAAAAGAGTTGAAATCAGGATCTCAAACAGATACACACACTCTAATGTTTACTGCTGCATTATTCACAATAGCCAAGAAGAGGTGGGCATAATCTCAATGTCCACTGATGAATGAATAAAGAAAAAGTGGCATATACATACAATGGAGTATTATTCAGTCTTAAAAATAAGATAACCCTGTCATATTCTATAATAAAGACAAACCTTAAGGACTGTATGCTAAGGGATCTAAGCTCATCACAGATTCTACGTATATGAATATCAAAAGTAGTCAAACTTGGTTGCCAGGGGCTGGGAGGGAAAATGGTTGCTGCTCAATGTTTCAGTAATCCAAGATAAAAATGTTCCATAGATTTGCTGTATGACATTGTGCTTATAATTAACAATACTGTATTGGACACTTAAAATTTGTTAAAAGGGTAGGTCCAATATACTCTTTAAATACAATAAAAAGAAAATGGAGGAGAAAAAAAGATTTTATATATTTAGCATTAATTATGTCCTTTTTAAAGACTGAAGGAATAAGGAAGAATTCAGACAGGAACAGTAAAAGCAAATAGCTAAAAATGGAAACAAATGATGTAACCACTGAAATGTATGAAAAATATATTAAATACTGGTAATAAGCAGTAGAATCTTTGTCTCAAAATTTTAAAGAGCTAGATGTTAACATTTAGCATTTATGTATGCTTATATCTTAAAGGTAAGGCCATAGAATAATTGACTTGTGATTTATTTCAGTAATTTCCGGTGAACTTGCGTATTGGCTTTCAAATACATATCAGGAAAGCACCACCAAATTAAATAACTATAGAAAGGGGTATGTGAAAACATACTCTAATTTTCTCACCCATTGGGAAAGATCCATACTAAGACTGTTCCCTTTGATATGAGCATTAAACAAAAAGACTTCTGGTCAATGTAGTTCTGTCAGTTCTAGCTTGGAGGCATGCTCTGTGCTACAAAATTGTACATATACAAAAATAAATACTCATATACACGTGTTCACGTATGTATATAGCCACAACAGACATATATTGGTGTGTGTGTGTGTGTGTGTGTGTGTAATATTTCAAAGATACTGCTAGGCTCCAAGACAAGATAAACATACCTGGAAACAAAAACAGAATCTCTAAGCAATAATAGAGGATGGAGTTCTCCCTGGTATTTCCTTGGAGCAGCCATTACTACTCCAAAATACAGTACTTTTTATATTGTATTCTTTGGAAATAAGTTGCTATGAGCAATTCAAAACTAAGTGGTGAGAAGTTATGCTCCCCTTCCTAGAGGTAAAGTGGTAAAGTATTTGTATAAATTATCTGAAGTTTTTTTTTCAAGGGAGATTTATCTCTTCACTTCCATTTATTTATTTCCTCAATCACTTATTTTTATCACTTGAACTCATGAATATTTATTTTATACTTTGGGTTATTATACAACATTAATTTAGTTTGTTGTACAAATAGTTCTAGCTTTGATTACTGGAAATTCTTTTAATAGGCTTTTGCATTTCTTTGATGTACTCCCAACAATGGTTTTATGCTGTTGTTCTTTTTAGTACTTCTTTACTTTCTGGCATTACAAGATGCACAAGATTCATCTTGTGTACTTCCTGCATTAGTACTAGCAGCAGCCATCTCTCCAAGGATCCCTGGTTCTTTTATTAGAGAATGGTATTAAAAGCCAATATTAATTCTGAGAAAGCTCATTGTAGGGTCCTGTGTTGGGCTTGCTTGGTTCACATAGCCAAAAATATGTGTGTATACTACTCCCTATATACATATAAATATTTCTATATATAACTACTTCTATCTATATTAAGCTAAACAGTTCATATTGATGTCCTAAACAATAAAATCATTACCACATGGATCACCCTAACATCCTCCCTTCACTTATCTGTAAATTTCAAAGTGGAAAACCTGGCTCCCACCATTTCCCACCCATTTACTTAACTGTTCCATCCAATTGTGCATGTAGAGCAGCATCAGTACTGCTAATCAGTACCCTGATTGGAAACAATCTTATTAACTAGGTTACAGTGCTTATGTGCAGTTCCATTTGGCTTTAGTTTTCCAGACTCTACATAATTTCCAAAGATACTTAGGTCAGCACCCATTCCCCCATGCCTTCAATAAGGTCATTTCACATATATGTAATAATAGTTAGATTCTCTTCTCACAGTCAGTATTTTTCTTCCCTCATTCTCCAAAATAATTTTTAAATATCTGTACACATTAAGAATCACTCTTGGGCTGGGGCTGTAGCTCAGTGGTAGAGTGCCTGCCTTGCACATGTGAGGCACTGGGTTCGATCCTCACACCACATAAAAATAAATAAATAAAGATATTGTGTCCATCTACAACTAAAAAAATAAAAATAAAAAAGAATTACTCTTTATACTCTACAGTTTTAGAGGTTTTGGCAAGTGCATGTCTTTCTTCCTCTGTAGAATATGATGCAGAATAATTTTACACCCCTAAAAATCTCCCCTGCTTCATTTACTCCCTCCTTCCTCTCTCTCCTTAAACTCTCAGCAATCAGTTATCACTTTGGTGCCTCTAGAGTTTTACACTTTCCAGAATATCATTTAATGAAAGCATACAATATATAGTCTTTCTATGCTAGTTTATTTCACTTATTAATATGCATCTAAAGTTCTTTTATGTCTTTACATGTCTTGATAGTATGTTTCTTTTTAGTGCTGAATTATATTTCACTGTACAAATGTACCAAAGGTGATTGTATTCATTCACCTATTGGAGGACATCTGGATTGCTTCCAGTTTTTGGCAATAATGAATAAAGCTTCTTGGAACATTCACATGCCAGTGTTTCTGTGCACATAAGTGTGTTTTTTTCCAAATCCACTGGATAAATGAGTAGGAGTTCTGGATAATATTATAAAACAATTATTTGTTTTATACGAAATTGCCAATCCAAAAATATTGCACAATTTTACATTCCCACCAGCAATGAACAGGATTTGGTATCATTAGTTTTACTATCTATTTTAGCCATTATAGTAGGTGTGTAATGATATCTTATTATTCTTTTGCAATTTCTTGATGATATGCTGATGAGTTTCTTTTCATGGGCCTATTTGCCATATATGTATCTTCTTTGATGAAGTGTCCTTATCTTTTGCCCATTTATAAGTTGAATTGTTCATTTTATTACAGTTGAATTTTAGGAGTTCACTCTGTGTTTTAGATACAAGCCACTTATCAGACATGTGTTTTTCAAATATTTTCATCCAGTGTGTCACATCTTGATTCTCTTAGGTGTCTTTCATGTAGCACAAGTCTATAATTTGAATCAAGTTCAATTTACCTTTTTTTCTTACATAAAGTGTGCTTTTGGTGCAATTTACCTTTTTTTTTTTTCTTACATAAAGTGTGCTTTTGGTGCAACATCTTAACAATGGATCACCAAACAAAACATAACTATTTTCTCCTGTTTTATTTATTTATTTCTATTTTCTCCTGTTTACTTCTAGAAGTTTTGTAGCATTGTGTTCTACATTTAAGTCTATGGCCCATTTTTAGTTAATTTTCATGAAGGATGAAAAGTTTGTGTTTAGATTCATTTTTTGCATGCGACTTTCCAGTTGTCATAGCACCATTTGTTGAAAAGACTACACCTTTTCCATTTAATTACTTTGACAAAGATCAGTTCACTGCCCTTGTGTGGGTTTAATTTTGCAGATCTCTATTTTGCTCCAGTAATCTATGCATCTTTTTCCACCAATTACATATACCACACTAAATGACTACAGTAAGTCTTGAAGTTAGATAGTGTCTGTCCTCCAACTTGGTTTTTCTTTTTTCCAGCATTGGGTTGGATATTCTTGATCTTTTGTATTTTCATAAAAAGAAACTTAGAATCAGTTTGTTAATATTGACAAAACATCTTGCCAGAATTTTGTTGGGACTACATAGAATCTACAGATTAATTTGGAAAAAATGATATCTTAACAATATTAGTCTTTTAATCTGTGAATGTTAAATACCTCTGCATTTACTTTGATCTTTTAAAATTTTTATCAGTTTTACACTTTTCTGCATATAGATCCTATGTATATATTCTGTTAAATTTATACCTAAATCTTTCTTTTTGATGCTGTTGTAAACACTGTTGTTTTTAGTTTCAAATTCCAATTATTAAGTTCTGTTATATAGAAAAACAATTGACTTTTATATATAAACCTTGTGTCTTCCAACCAATACTCACTTACTAGTCCTGGATTTTAGTCAATTCTTTGATTTTCTACAGATAGATAGAGATGGTGCCTGTGAGCAAAGACAGTTTTATTTTTCCTTTCCCAATCTATACAATTTCAAAATTCTTGTTTTATTTCACTGGCTAGTGTTTTCTATACAATGTCAAAAAGAGGTGGAGAGTGGAAACATTTTTGCCTTCTTCCTGATCAAAAGTAAAACATCTAGTTTCTCATTGTTAATGATGATATTAGCTATAGGGTATTGTAGATTGTCTTTATCAACTTGAGGATGTTCTCCTCTACCCTAGATTGCCAAGATTTAATCATAAATGGAGGCTAAGATTTTTAAAAATATTTTTTCTACCTCAACTCAAATGAGTATGATTTTTCTTAAGTCTATCCATGTGTTAGATTACAATACTTGATTTTCAAGTGCTGAACCATATCAGATAATAATAATCCAGATTATTATTTGGATATCTGAAATAAATTTCAGTTGATAACAGTGTGTAATTATTTTGATATACTATTGGATTTGATTCTCTATTATGATTTTGATTTCAATGAAATGTTTTGATTTTCTTACTGTTTAGGATATTTCCTTCTAGTGCACATGATGAATACTTGTCTCTAATTTTCCTTTACTGTAATATCTTATCTGGCTTTGGTATTGAGCTAAGGCGTATCTCATCAAATGAAATAAGAAGTATTCCTTCTGCTTCCATTTTCTGGAAAAGAATGTAAAGGATGGGTATGATTTTGTATGATTCCATTTTCACCCCTCTCATAGCCTACTTCCTTCTATAATTTTGTAATGGTTGCCTTAGAGTTTGCAACATACATTTTCAAGTAATGTAAGTCCACTTTTAAATAATACTGTCTTATTTCAGGGATTGTGTGTGTGATGATCATATACGTATGTATGTATGCGTGTGTGTACATATACATATATATACACAATATATATACATATATATGTATATATAATAAACAGACACACACATACATATATTGTTGTTATTCATCTCACTTTATCCATGTTATAATCATACAAAACATTATTTTAATTACTTTGAAAAGTTAGATAATTTTGAAATGAGAAAATAAAAAGATTTTATTTAACTTTCATGTGTCCTTCTCTTATGCTCTTTCTTTATGCAGATCTCAGTTTTGATTTATATAATTTTCCTTCTCCTTGGAGAACATTTTTTTTTTTTTTTGGTGACAAATTCCCTGTCTTTGTCTGAAAAAATCTTTATTATTTTTCCTTCACTTTAAAAAAAAATAATTGTAGACAGACATAATATTTTTATTTTATTTATTTTTATGTTGTGATGAGGATCAAACCCAGTGCCTCACACATGATAGGCAAGCATTCTACCACTGAACAACAACCCCAGACCCTTCCTTCACTTTTGAAGGATCATTTTTCTGGATAAAGAATTCTAGGTGGGTGAGTTTTTCTCTCCTCAATACTAGTACTTCTTACCTGATGAACAGTCTTACGAAATTCTAATCTTTGTTCCTATATTGGTAAAAATTTTATTTTCTCTGGCTGGTTTAAAACTTTTTCTGTCTTTGGCTTTCTGTAGTTTGAACAAGTTATGCTTAGGAGTGGTTTTTCATATTTACCCTGCCAATGTTTTCCAACTTCCTGGATGTGTGGTTTGTTGTCTGTCATTAGTTTCAGAAAATTTTCAGCCATTACTACTACAAAATTTTCTCCTCCTTTTTCTCTTCTTCTTTTGGTATTTCAATAAGGTACATGTTATTCCTTTTGGAATTGTCCCATAGTGCTAAGCTATTCTGTTTCATTTGTTCTATTCATTTTCTTTGTATTTCAGCTTGGGAAGTTTCTACTGCCATGTCTTTAAGCTTTCTGTTTATTTCCTTTCTCATTTCCAACTTACTCAACTTACTCATGAGTCTTTCAAATAGTTCTTCATTTCAGTTGCAGTGTTTTATTTCTAGCATCCCCTTTTGATTCTTTGAGTTTCTACCTCTGTACTTACATTAGCCATCTGCTCTTGCATGCTCTCTAATTTTACTAGTAGACTCCTTACTATACTAATCATAGATATTTAAATTTTATATCTGCTAATTCAAAAACTTGTGTCACATCTTGAATTTTGTTCTCATGCTTGTTTTATCTCCCCAAGTCTGTTTTTTTTTTTTTGAGCATGCTTTCTAATGGGGTGGGGTGGGGCTGTAGCCAGATGTGAATTATCAAGTAATAAGAACTGAGCCAAATTTTATTAATCTGTTTAGAGCCTGTAGGGCCACTGGAAGTAAAAGTCATTAAGATGTGGGGGTCAGTTTAGATTTCAACTGACAGGGATTTATCACTCCTACACTACTCTACATTCCACCTCCACCAATTTGTCAGTTATTGCTATCTGTTCCTATCAGTTTATGGCTCCAGTGTCTTCTATTCCTATAAGCAGATTTGGGATGTGATTTCCTATAATTATCTATCTTTCCAGATTTCAGGGTTGTAGTTTGCCCTGTGACTGATTATCTGATGTGCCCAGAAAAATTCATTGATTTTTAGTTCATTAAGCTATTTCTTCTTGTAAGATAGGAGTAATGACTTCCAAGCACTTGAGATGTTGAACCTGAAAGGAAGAGTCTGCAACATTTTTTATTCAAAATTATATTTGTGGGTTTCATCAATGTTGATGTCTGTAATTCTATTTTATTAACTCTCTATTATATGGTATTCATTTTATGAATATACCATGCTTAATCCATTCTCCTAATGATGAGCATGTGTACTGTTTGCAAATGATACTATAAATACCCTTGTGAAATCTAATGTGCATGTGCAAGATTTTTCCCAGGATAGATGCCTAGATGCATGACTGCTGACTGATGGTGCTGGAGCATTTTCATTTTTACTAGATATTGTCATGGTGTTCTTTTTGTTGTTGTTCTTTTTAAGTATACACAAAAGTAGAGTGTATTCTGACATACTGTCACAGCATTCTTAAAAGCGGGTATACACATTTATATTCCCTCAATGGTATTTCAGAATTCTTATTCCACATATTCACTAACAGTTGGCATTGTCATGCCTTTAAATGTATGACAATGTTCTAGGTGTTGAATGGTATATATCGTTTTTCATAACTTTATTTTATTTATTTTATGTGGTTCTGAGGATTGAACCCAGTGCCTCATGCACGCTAGGCAAGTGCTCTACCACAAGCTACAACCACAAACCATCATTGGGTTTTTAATTTGCATTTTCTTGATTACTAATGAGATTTCTTTTTTTTTTTTTTAAAGAGAGAGTGAAAGAGGAGAGAGAGAGAGAGAGAGAGAGAGAGAGAGAGAGAGAGAGAGAGAGAATTTTTTAATATTTATTATTTTTTAGTTCTCGGGGGACACAACATCTTTGTTGGTATGTGGTGCTGAGGATCGAACCCGGGCCGCACGCATGCTAGGCGAGCGCGCTACCGCTTGAGCCACATCCCCAGCCCGAGATTTCTTAAATTTATTGGCCATTCAATTTTTGCCCCTGTGAACTGCCTGTTTATATATTCTACCCATTTTTAATAGGGTTGTGTGTTTCTTATTGATTTGTAGAGAAGGGTTTCCTTAAAATGACTCAGGAAAGCACAAATCATCCAAAAAATAACAATAATTAGATAACATTAAAATGAAAGTCAACAAAAGATATCAGAAACAATGTGGTAAAGGTAAGCTATCTACTGGGAGAAGACATTTGCTAAATCAATCATTCATGTCTAGAAGTTTTAAATAATCCCTATAAATAAATATAGAAAAATGAACAAATGATGGGCAAAGGAATAGAAAAGCTAATTCAGAGTGTTGATGAAGGTCTAATATATGAATAAAAGTATAAATTCACTGGAAACCAGGAAGATACAAATTAAAATAATGAGATATCATTTCAAACCAACTAGACTAGCAAAATTAAAAGTCTAATGCTATAAAGTCTTTGCAAAGATGTGAAGGGGAATCTGAAATCCTGCCTGAAGATATGCATATCCCATATCATAGTAATTCCACTCCTAGGTAACAAACGAAGAACAGTAACTCTTAAAATGTCACTCTCAGACCTGCAGCATCAGTATCTCCTGGGAACTTGCTGAAAATATAAATTTTCATGCCCTACTCTAGATCTATTGAGTAAAAAATTCTGGGGGTGAAGCCCAGCAATCTGTTTTATTAAGTCCCTCAGATGATTCTGATGAACACTAACAATGTAAGAACCACTGCAAAAGAGTGACACTTTCCCAACTTTTTTGACTGAGATCTCCAGGAAGAATTAGATTTTACATTATGGCCCACACACATCTCTCCCCCTCTTGCTTCCCCCCCCCTCTCTCTCAAGCACATGCACACACAACAAAATAAAAGCTTTAAGAAAGAGCAATTACTCTAACTGTATGAAACATACTTTGGTATTTTCTATTCTCTTTCACTTGATTTAAAAAGAGAAACTGATTGTGACCTACTAATTGTAATCTAAGTTTGAAAAACACTGTCATTCATAAACTCTTGCATATGTACAATGAGAAATACACAATGTTTATTACAGAATTATCTGTAATAGTAAACTAATGGAAAGGACAAATGTTCAGGAAAATGGATAAACGAATTATAGAATATTTCTACAATGTAATACTAAATAAGTCTTTGTATCATTAGAAATAAATTTAAAAAACATTGCATATATTGAGTCAAAAAAAGCATGTTATATAAAACTATATAGTGCATGACTTCATTTATGTAGTCTTAAAATTCAGAAAAGTATGTTGTTTATGAATATAGATGTTCCTTGACTTACAATGGGGTTATGTACCCATAAACCCATTGTAAGTTAAAAATATCTTAATTAAGAAATGCATTAAGTTATAATGTGGAACATTATAACTTAGCAAAATAGTTCACTGTAGAGTATCAGTTGTTTCCCTTCATGACTGCATGGCTGACTGGGTGCTACGGCTTACTGTGGCTGCCCAGCATCACAAGAGTGTACTATACTACATATCATTAGATTAGAGGAAAAAACAAAATTCAAAATTCAAAGTACAGTTTCTACAGAATGCCCATTGCTTTCACACAATCATAAAGTCAAAAATCATAAGTTGAGCCATCATAAATCAGGAACCATCTATATATAGATACATAACAAAGGCCTAAAAATGTTCATAGAAATGGAATAGCAAATTCAGGATAGTAATTATCTGGAAAGGCAAATGGGATTGGTAAGGTGTACCTATAATGCTTTACAGTTGTTTTGATTAACAAAATACAGAAACTATTAAGATTTGATAAATATGGCTACTAGGTACACAGGGGCTTGCTATAGTATTTTATATAACTTTTGGTAAACTAAATAAAAATCAAGTTACCCTTGAACAAATAGAAAAAAAACATTAGAAATCAGTCACACAGAGGAAAATAATTAACATCCCTCATCTATAATGCTTTTTTTTTTTTTTAAATTCAGGGACAGTCAGAAACTGGCATTATTATTTTGTTTTGTATTTTAAATTAGACACAGTATAATAATTCTTTAAGAGCTTATGTTGCCTTATTGCATAACACGGTAATGAGTTTTCCATTTCAGATGTTACATATATTATGCACATGAAATAATGATTTGATCTATAAAACAAGGATAATACATATGTTAATTTGTTGCTAATTTCTCAAAGCTCAGAGGACTCATGTTTTCATTTTGTGTCTTTGCTTACAGAAACTTAAGTCATGTCACATGAAAGTCAGGTAGAACATTCTGAACTGAAAACTCACATGGTAACCAACAGTTAACTCTACTTACAACCAGTTGGTCAATCATTATTGACTAATTCCAGAGGCATCATGGCTACCAGTTATGGTGGTCCTATGAATAATAATTGATTATTGCTAGTCTAGGAAATTAGAAGTTATTTTTCCTTCAATTAAGGGCTTCTAATAGGTAGGACTAGCATGTCATCAAGATTTTGTTAAAATTTTAAGGGTAATTTAGGACCTAAGACAAGTACAAAGAACATCATGGGAATATGCTACTTATATACTATGCAGAGAACGAATAGTCAAGATTAAGGATAAACACAATCACTATGCCTATGTCATGATCTTTGGTATAATCAAAGCTAACTTTAAAATATTATTTTTGGTAGAAGTAAATAAAAAATGAAAACAACCCATGTTGTTTTCCTTGGTTTGGCCTATACCTTGTTTGGTTCCCCTGGATTATATGAAGAAAACATGGGAATTTTTCGGATCTCTTCCTCTGACAAACGATTTCTCTGGATCTCATCTTCTGGGACAAATTCTATTGGCTGCGTCAGCTTCTTAGGCCCAGTCCAACACTGCTCAGGTGAAAAATCAATAACTTTTGTCTCATGGAGACTGGGACCTTTACCCTGTGCTGCCTGTTTTCCCTTGTCCTGGAGTAGTGACGGGTTCTCAGCTGTGTCACTATCACCCAATGATGTGGCTGAGACCAGTGAGTGGGAAGCAAAGGGTTCACCTCTCATAAGTTGGAACTCTTCAAGACGTTTTTTCATTATCATCTCTTGGTAAAAACTTTCCAGGTTGTTCATGGGATCACCTTTGTTCTTCTTTGGGGGTTCATCTGGATCAAGACAAAGAGATACGGAAGTTCTACAAAGCCTACCAGCACAATCTTTAACAAATAAAAATTAAATCATGGATCTCCAATTAGCAATTCTGCTGGGAAAGTCTTTACAACCTGTGACAAACGACATTGATATATAACTATCTTATTATAGTGCATTTCAAGCAAGGCCAGAATGATGGCCAGGTAAATGAGGCACCTAGGACTCTCAGGATCATACAAGTATATGCACCTCTCATTGATAAGGATGTTTGAAAAATACAATGAGTATGGCATTATCACACTTAACCAAATTGATACAGTTCCTTATTATCATTAAATACTGAATTCATATATGAATTGCCTTTATTATTTCAAAGATTTTTTTTGCACTTGGTTATTTAATTCAGGATCTAAATCAGTCTTTGGGTGTTACAACTCTTAAATCTCTTTCATTCTAAAACAGTTCCCCTTCCTTTCCACCCCTCTAACTTATTTTCTAGTCCTTTCATTGATTTAGTAGAGAAATATTATTTGTTCTATGCACAAATGAATAGGATGAATTGTTTCCTGATAGTATTCACTTGTTCCTCAAGCTTCTCTATTTCTGGGCAGTTAAATTTAAAGGTATGCTATATAATATAATACCCACTGGCCACATGTGTCTGTTTAAGTTTTTAGTATGAATTACTCAGTGAAACTTAGCAAGTTTCAAATGTTCAATAGCTACATGTGGCTAATATATACCATACTAGACAGAATAGACAAAGTCCATTTACATAATTGCAGAGCATTGTACTGAACAGTGCTGATCTAAATATTTGATGAAGTTCATTTCAGTATTTTATGCAAGAATCTTTTATAGATAGATGTGTCCTTCCAAATAAGCTCCTGTATTGACTTGATTTTCTGGCACAGCAAGACAGCCCAGGCTTATCTCACACATTTCTTAACCTAAACCTGAAATACTTGACCCCTGGTTCCTTTCAGTGAGAAGTGGTATTTAGAAACCAGGGTATGTTACTACCTGTGTTCATCGGTATTGAGTTGTTGTTTCCAGCCCTACTTAGTGGGCAAAATTAACACATTTAAAAAAAATAGATCACAAGTTCATATAAGTAATTCTAATTCAGATTTAAGATTACAAGGTTTTTACTTAAACTTTTTGATTTTAGACATGTATCTTGTATGCTTAAGACACTGGATTCTAATAATAACAAAATTACTTATTAATGTCTACCTACAACAATACACTTATAGAATTTAGAATTTCAAATACAGTACTAATAGCACTATCAACAATAAAGCTACTGAATATAGTTTTATATTTCTTTTCAGTTACTCTGCCTTTAAATTAAACCTTACTGGGGATATACAGGTATTAAAGTCATTTTAAGTAATTGTTTCTCTGTGTAGTTATGTTACAACTTTATCATCAGTTTTATTTGCTTGAAGTTGTTTTTGAATTTTATGAATTTATCCCCTTCCCCACTTTTTGTGTGTGTGGTACTGGGGACTGAACTCAGGGCCTCACCTTGTGCACACTAAGCAAGCACTCTACTTGGAGCTACATCCCCCAGCCCTATGTCCTTTTGTAATTAAAATTTTAAATTATGCAAAACATTTACATGGATCAAAAGTGAAAACTGTCATACAGTACCTTCACAGATGTGTCACTTCCATCTCTGTTCCCTTCATCCCATTCCCTTCCTTCCCCATTAATAATATTTCTTATTAAGTTTGGCTTATGGCTCCTTTGTTTCTTTTTTAAAAATATAAGCAAATAAGCACACACACACACATACAAACATACACACATATATAAAATTCATTAGTTATACCTTCTCCTTCATAAAGGTAACTTATTATAAATACTGTTCTACAACTTTTGTGCACTTAACAATATATCCTAGAAGTAATTCCATATTAATGTATAGAGCTCTTCTTCCTTCTTGTATTTGTACAGTATTCCATTGTATGGATGTACAATAGTTTGTTCAACTGGTCTCCCGATACATATTGGTTTTATATCCAGTCTTATGCTGTTATGAATAATGCCTTGAAACAATAGCCTTGTGTATATGGGATTTGGTACTTTTATAGAATATCTTTGAAACAGATTCTAAGAAGTAAAATTGCTGAGACAAAGGATAAATGTGCATGTAATTTTTCTATATATTATTGGATTTTGCTCTGTAGGAGTTATACTCTTCTGTATTTCCACCAGCAAGGCCTAAGAGTATTTATAGAAATATTTCTTAGGACACAAAAAGCACTAACAATTAAAGAAAAAATTAGTAAATTCAACCATGTTAAAATTAGGAACTTTTGTTCATCAAAAAAATGTCATCAAGAGACAGAAAAGCCAAAGAATTTTAAAAAGGTATTTACTACACAAATAACTAAATGCTTGAATCCAGATAAATAAAAATGTCCTACATATCAATAAGAAAAAGATAAAGACAACCATTAGGAAAATGAGCAAATACTGAAGAGGTATCTCATAATTATGTATAGCTAATAAATGTTTGCAAAAGTGCTCAACCGTATTATAATTCAGGGAAATTCAAGTTTAGAAGGGAATTAAACACATAGGGAAAACAGACACTGGAAAAACTGAAAACGAATGCCAATAATACATGTCCCTGAGGTTAGAGAGCAACTGGAATTAAATGAATATACAATGTTTACACTCGAAAATACTCGTTCAATGACCATGATATGCCAGGAATTATTTTTGGGTTTGGGGGATACAGCAATAAATAAAGATCCCTGGCACTACTGAGCAAGAAGGTGGCTCATTAAGATCCTCTGGCAATTTCACCCAAGAGATACACCCACCAAGTTGAATAGCTATTCATGTACCAAACTACTAGCACAAGAGATATGCAATTGAGGTAAGAGATCATAGCACCTGCTTTTAGTATAACAAAATTAAAAGATGCATTGAGGAAGGCAGGAAGGGAAGAATTGCTGTACCCCTCTTCAAACTCTAAGCAGCCCACCCTGGAGAGAGGCACTTCCCACATGGGAAACGGAGAAATAATTAAGTTGAGGACTTAGACTTGAAACCCAATACTATAGGTCCTCCATGGTGAAATCCAGTGCTGAGCAAAACAAATGACCCCTACTGCCAGACTGATAACCTGTGAACTTAGTTTCAAGAACGGCATTAGGCCAGGTGGTAAAGAGAATGCTTCCAGAACCCCTCCTCCAAACTCAGTGTCAGAGTAGGGAGGAAGCTTACACCCACCGTTAGGGAGCAAGACAAAAAAGTTAGCTCAGGGCTTGGTCTTGAAGCCCAGATCCAGACCACTGTGGTGAGACCCAGCACTCAGCAGAAACAGAAGGCCTTGCACACAAGTCAGAGCCCACAGAGCCTCCAGATCAGCTCTGGCACCAGATGGAAATCTGCCTGCCTGTAGGACAGACCCAAGTTTTGGCCTGTGTCAGTTGCAGCCTTGAAGTGAGCCTAGGGAACAACCACGCTCCTCCCCAAGTCCCTGTAGGCCCCTGCATAAGTGAAATTCAGGTGCAACTCAGCTTAGCATCAGCCTTGGTGGCCAAGGGACTGTATCCACCACCCATCCCCCAACCTCAGGCAGCACAGCTATCTCCAGACCAATATTCACAGACAGAGCTCTGTAACAGCCATAACACCAAGCAAAGATCTGAATTCCAGTGAGACATACTTGTGTTTCACCCTGCATCAGCAACAGCTGTAGCATGGGCCTAAGTGTAACCCTGGTCCATGTGGCTGTGAGACTCAGGCACAACCTAGCAATAGCATCAGCCCAGGTGGCCAAGGGACTGGCCAATACTACTCCAATCTTGGGCAGCATAGCCTGCTGAAAGACTTCATTTGCTGGGGTTAGGGCAGGGCAATAAAGATAAGAACTCAGTTTAGAACTTAATGCTGGGCTGGTGAAACCTAACACAGTGTAGATCTTAATGGGCCCCATCCAACCTATGGGTGGAGTCTTTGACATAGCTCCAATATCAGAGGAAGACACATGGTCCCTATCTATTGCAATTCTATTCCAGCAAGCATCGCCTTTGGCTGGTTGCAGCAGTCTTAGGCCATGAGTCTACTTCAGCAGTAAGTAGCCCACAGCAGTGTAGGCCTTGGTCTTAAATCAGTGTTGTGCTGATCTTGGTGGGGTGTGGGCTTAGGATGTGACACAGCTTGGTGGCTTTGGTGGTACCGAGAGTGACATAAGAGCCCAAGGCAGCTCATTCAGCGACACTGCCCAGAGCTGGGAAGAATTCTGCAGTGACTGACCACAGGCCATTAACTGTGAATGAGGCATCTGTGCCTACCCTGGCTCCAGGAAGAAGCTTATGGGGACAGATCACTCTCTGTAGGTATTCTCTTGTTTCTGAACAACACAGCAAATTAAGGTTTAGGGTTAGGTCTATTTGGTAGACACCTAGGCTTGGGTTTCCTTCCAATAGTGAAATAGTGACAATACACAAAGAGCAAACTCCTGGCAAATCTGGCTCTGGGTGTCATCTAGTGCTGAAGCAGTAAAAGTGACTGTAGGATCAGAGAAAATAAGCAGGCTGCTTAGGATTTCTGGAAAAACAGGAATAAACAAAGCCATATAAGGAAGAATGGAATAAAACGTGACCTTCCAATGCCCAGACTTCACTGCCATACCAACAAGCATCAAAGACTTTTAGGAAACCATGACCTCACCTACTACTCAAAACAAGGTGCCAGAAACTGACCAGACAGTAATCACTATGGGAACATCTCACATAGAGAATTAAAATAGCTGTCTTAAGGAAACTCAATGAGTTTGAAGAAAACACAGAGACATAAATACTCTCAGAGAAACTTAACAGAGAGATGAAAGCAATTTTAAAAAAATTAAACAGAGGGCTGGGATGCAGCACAGTAATAGAGTGCTTGCTAGGCATTGCATGAAGCCTGGTTTGATGGTTTGATCCCAGCACTGAAGGGGAAAAAAAAAAAAAAAAAAAACCAGAAATTCTTTTTTTTTTTTTTTTTTTTTGGTGCTGGTGATTGAACCCAGGAATGCTTAATCATTGAGTCAGATCCATTTTATATTTTGAGATAGGGTTTTTCTAAGTTGCTTATTGCCTCACTATTCTGCTGAAGCTGGCCTCAAACTTGTAATCCTCCTGCCTCAGCCTCCTGAGTCACTGGGATTGCAAGTATGTACCACCATGCCCAGAAAACAGAAATTCTTGAGCTGAAAAATGCACTTAGCAAAATTAAAAATGTAATAGAAGGCATCAACAGCAGGAAATATCAAACAGAATTTTAAAAATCAGCAAATGTGAAGACTGGCTTTTTGAAAATATGATTTTCAATACATTGAAGGGGAAAATTCTCAGCCAAGAATACTGTACCCAACAAAGCTACCCTTTAGATATGGAGAAGAGTCAATGGCTTTCCCAGACAAACAGAAGCTGAGAGGAAATATCTCCACCATGCCTATTCTTTGAGAAATGTCAAAGAATGTTCTTAAAATTGAAAGAAACAGACATTAATGAATAAGGAGGAAATATAGAAAGGCATAAAACTTATTGGTACGAGTAATTATACAAACAAATTCAGAATGTTCTGATATAATAAGCATGAAGCAAAAACAATTCAATATCTTATGTATGAAGACCAAAAACAAATAAAATAATATGTACATTATGTTAAATGACATAAAATTCAAAATGTGAAGAGGAACAAAACATGACTGGAGAGTTTTATTATGGGTATACTTTCTCTTGTTCTTTTGTTCATTTGTTTGTTACCATCCTTATGATCATATCAAATTGCTATTTCAAAATAGCTTGTTATAATCAAAAGATATTTTTGTCTCATAAAACAAAAATCTGTAATAGACAAACTAAAAATAATAAGCAAGTTATCAAAACACACTACTAGAATAAATTCATTTAATCATAAAGAAAGACTATGAGAGGGAAAGAGAACAAACTACAACTAAACTAGAAAACAAGTTACATAATCCATTCTGCTGTCGCGTATTTAAAAAAAATTAAAATCAATAAAAAAGACAAATTACAAATGGCTACAGTAATATCTTATCTATCAATAATTACTATGAATCTAAATAGACTAAAAATTCTAAAAGACATAGAATGACTGAATGGATGAAAAACAAGATCCAACTATATGCTGCTTATAAGAAATTCATTTCACCTGTAAGGTATACATAGACTGAAAGTGAAGGGCTAGAATAAGATATTTCATGTGAATAGAGGCAGGAGTACCCATACTAATATCAGATAAAATCAACTATAAATCAAATACACCAAGAAGAAACAAGGAACGTCATTATATAATGATAAACAGTTTCAATTCAGAAAGAAGAAATAATTCTAAAAATATATGCACCCAACATCAGAGTACCCATATATATAAAGCAGGTATTAATAGACTGAAAGGGAGAGATGGATTCCAATATTAATTGCTGAAGACTTTTAATACCCCACTTTCAGTAATAGACAGATCATCAGACAGAATATCAACAAAGAAACAGAGTTGTATTTACCCTATACCAAATGGACCTAATAGACATCTATAGAACATTTCCTCCAACAGTTAGATATTTTCTCATCAGCACATGGAACATTAAACAGGATGATGGATCATATGATAGGCCACAAAACAAGTCTCAATAAATTTTAAAAACTGAAATAACATTGAGTATCTTTTCTCAGCACAATGCAACAAAGTTAGAAATCAATATTATGCAGAACTTTGCAAATTATATAAAGCCACTGATATTAAACAACTTACTTTTGAACAACCAATGGATCAAGGAAGAAATCAAGAAGGAAATTTAAAAATTACTAAAACAATGAAAAATGGAGATGTAACACACTCAACCTATTGTATACAGTGAAAATAGTACCAGGAGGAAAGTTTACAACAATTGATGCCAACGTCAGTAGAGTAAAAAGATCTCAGATAAAAAGTTTAACACTGCATCTCAAGGAACTAGAATAGCAAGAAGACACTAAAGCCAAAATTAGTAGAAGAAATAACATCAATCACAACAGAAATAAATAGAGACTAAAAAAAAACAGATCAATGAAACAAATAATTCTTCAAAAAGATAAAATAAACAATACTTCATGTAGCATACTTAAGAAGACTCAAAATCAGAAATGAAAACAACTGACACTACAAAAACACACATGATTATTAGACTTCATTATTAGCAACTGTATTTTGATAAATATGATAATCTAGAGGAAATGAACAAATTGATAGAGTAAATCAGCATGACCCAGATACCAAAACCAAATAAGGACATAACAATGAAGTACAGGCCAATATTCTTGATGAACCCAGGTGCAAAAATCCTCAACAAAACACTAGTCAAGAGACTCCAACAACACATTTAAAATGTTATTTAACATGATCAAGTGGGATTTATCCCAGGGATGCAAGAATGGTTCAATACATGCAAATCAATAAATGTGACAAACTACAGCAAGAGAATGAAGGGCAAAAAGCTATACAATCATCTCAATAGTTGCAGAAAAGGCATTTGGTAAAATTCACTGTTCCCTCATGTTAAAATATGCTGAACAAATTAGACATATAAGGAATGTATCTTTTTTTAATATTTATTTTTTAGTTCTCAGCAGACACAACATCTTTGTTGGTATGTGGTGCTGAGGATTGAACCCGGGCCGCACGCATGCCAGGTGAGCGCGCTACCGCTTGAGCCACATCCCCAGCCCTAAGGAATGTATCTTGACATAGTAAAAACAGTCTTCAAAGAACTAGAAACAACAATTCTAAAATTTATATAAAACCATAAAAACCCCTGAATAACCAAGCCACTTTAAATAAAAAAGAATAAAGTATTTATTATCATTATTATTATTATTATTATTATTATTATTGATGGAGCTAGAGAATATCATGCTAAATGAAATAAACCAATCCCAAAAATCAAAGGCCAAACATTTTCTCTGAAAAGCAGATGCTGATCCATTTTGCAGGCGGGGTAGGGGATAATGAAGGAACTTTACTTTGGATTGTGCAGAGGAGAGTGAGGGGAGGGGTGGGGTTGTGGGGATGGGAAGGATAGTAGAATGAGACAGATATTATTACCCTACATACATGTATGATTACACTACTGGTGTGACTCTGCACCATGTACAGCCAGAGGAATAAGAAAGTGTGGTCCATTTGTATATAATGGGTCAAAATGTATTCTATGGTCACATATAATTAATTAGAACAAATTTTTAAAAAAATAAAAGGGAGATCAGTAGAACAGAAGAAGGGGATAAGGGGGAGGGAGGGGAGGGAAAAGGGAAGTACTGGGAAATGAAATTGACCTAATTATACTGTTTTATTGTGTACATGTTTGATTATAACAAATCCCACTGTTATGTATAATTATAATGTGCCAATAAAAAGAAGGAGGCATTATGTTACTTGAATTCAAAACAACTACAAAGCTATAGTAATCACAACAGCATGGTACTAACACAAACAGATAGATCAATGGAACAGAATAGAGAACCTAAAGAAAACTCACAAAACTACAGCCAATTTATTTCCAAAAAATATTCTAAGAATAGCTGGGTGTGGTGGTGCATGACTATAATCCCAGGGGTTTGGGAGGCTGAGGCAGGAGGATTGTGAGTAGAAAGCCAGCCTCAGCAACTTAGCAAGGCCGTAAGTAACTCAGTGAGATACTATCTCTAAATAAAATACAAAATAGGGCTGGGGATGTGGCTCATTGTTTAAGTGACCCTGGATTCACTCTCTAGTACCAAAAAAAAAAAAAAAAAAAAAAAAAAAAAAAAAAAAAAGAAAGAAAAAGAAAAAGAAAGAAAGAAAAAGAAAATGGAAAATGTTCTAAGAACACACTTTGGAAAAAGGACATTCTTTTCAATAAAAGTTTTGGGAAAATTGGATGTCCACATATGGAAGAATGAAGCTAGGTCCGTACTTTCCCCAGTTACAAAGATCAAGTCAAAATGGATTAAAAACTTGAGTGTAAGACCTGAACCTATAAAACTGTTAAAAGAAAACAGTTTTATATGTTTTCTTCTTCAGGGCATTGTAGTAGGTAAGATTTTTTTTTTTAATAAGACCCCAGAAGCACAGGAAATGAAAGCAAAAATAGATTATATAAAACTGAAAAACTTCTGCAAAACAAAGGGATACTCAACAGAGTATAGACAAAATCTACAGATGGGATAAAATATTTGCAATGTATATATCTGACAAAGAGTTGAAATCAAGACTATGTAAAATATTTCAAAAACTCAATAGTTAAAAAACAAACTGAAATAAGATATACAATAACCAACAAGTACATGAAAGAATGGTCAACACCAATAATCATCAGGGAAATGCAAATCAAAACCATAATGAGATAGTACCTCATTCCAGTAACAATGGTAATTTCAAAAAGACTAACTATATAACAAGTGCTGGTGAGACTCTGGAGAAAAGGAAACCTTTGCATGCTCTTGATGGGGATATAAATTGAGATAGCCACTACAGAGTACAGAGTATATGTCCAAAGGAAATTAAATTAGTATATTAATGAGACATCTGTATTTCCATGTTTGTTGCAGCATTATTCATAATAGCTAAGAAACAGAAATACCTAATTGTCCTTCAACTGATGAGTGGATAAAGAAAATGTGGTACGTATATAAAATAGAATACTATATAGCCATAGAAAGTGAAATCCTGTTGCCTGCAACAACATGTATGGAACTGGAGATCATTATGTTGTTGAAATGAGGCACAGAAAGACAAGTACTGCATGATCTCACCCATATCTGGAATATTAAAAAAAGATTTCCTAAAGTTGATAATAATTTCAAGAAGCCAGGTACTGTAGGGGGAGTGGCATTGAGGAAAAAAGTTTGATCAAAGTGTACTAAGTTACAGTCAGATAGGCACAAGAAGCTCTGGCATAGTATTGTACAGTATAGTGACTATTGAGAACACCTATATACTGTATGTTTCAAGTTTTTACCACAAAGAAATGATAAATGTGTAGAGATAAATGTTTAACTTGATTTAAATATTATACAATGTATACATGTATTAACATTGCATAATACTCTATCAATATGTACTTTTATATTTTTTGTTATCAGTTTAAAATAATAAAAATAAAACTCAGAAAGACTAAAGATCCCTACTTTCATAGAGCTACATTATGGTTATATTAAAAGGTTATAAGTGCTATGAATAAAAATACAGTAGAGTAAGAGAGGAAGAGTTATGAAGCAGTAGCAACTGTGGTTGCAGTTCTTTTTTTTTTTTCTATTTTGTGGTACTAGGAATTGAATTCAAAGTCACTCCACCAGTCAGCTACATGCCCATCCCCGCCTTTTCTTTGGGTACTGGGGATTGAACTCAGGGGCACTCGGCCACTGAGCCACACCCCCAGCCTTATTTTTATTTTATTTAGAGATAGGGTCTCTCTGAGATGCTTAGTGCCTTGCTTTTACTGAGGCTGGCTTTGACTCGCAATCCTCCTGCCTCAGCCTCCTGAGTTGCTGGGATTATAGGAGTGTACCACCATGCCTGGCTCTGCCCAACCCTTTTGATTTTTTATTTGGAAACAGTCTTGCTAAGTTTCCCAGGCTGGACTAGAATTTGCAATCCTCCTGTCTTGGTCTCCTGAGTCCCAGGAGATTACAGGTGTGCACACCATGCCTGGTTTGTGGTTGCAATTTTAATGTTGGTCTGGATAGATCTTATTTTTTAAAATTTTTTAATATTTATTTATTTTTTAGTTTTTCGGCGGACACAACATCTTTGTTTGTATGTGGTGCTGAGGATCGAACCCGGGCTGCACGCATGCCAGGCAAGCGCGCTACCGCTTGAGCCACATCCCCAGCCCCATGGATAGATCTTATGGAGAAAGTGATACCTGAGTCAAGACTGAAGAAAGTGACATTATCTATCCAAATGACACTGGAGTAAGGGCCCAAGGTGGGGTATCTCAAAATATTTAAAAAGTCTGAAATCATACAAACTATATATTTGTATGACCATAACATAACCATGTTAGTTAGCCACTATTTTAAGAGCTATAGAAAACCATAAATGTTTATAAATTAAACAGCATACTTCTAAACAGTCCATTGGTCAAAGAATTCACAAAGGAAATTTTTAAGTATATTGAACTGCTTGGTGTGGTGGCTCATGCTTGTAATCCCAGGTAATTAAGAGGCTGAGGAAGGAGGATCACAAGTTCAAGGCCAGCCTCAGCAGTGAGACCCTGTCTCAATATGAAAAATAAAATGGGCTAGGGATGTGGCTCAGTGGTAAAACACACCTGGGTTCAATATCCATTACCAAAAATAAATAGAAAAATACAAATTAAAATATTTTAAACTGAACAAAAGTGAAAATAACATATCAAAATTCAGGAATGCAGCTAAAAAACATGCTCAGAGAGAAATTTATAGTTTCTATATAGTGCTTGTGTCATAAAAGAAAAATGGTTTCAAATTCATAACCTGAGCTTCTCAGTTTTCCAAGAAAAAAGAACAAACTGAATACAAAGCAAGCAAGAAAGAAAAATAAATAATTAGGGTATAAATCAATATGAGAAAATACAGAGAAAAATCAATGAAATCAAACACTGGTTTTTTGAAAAGTTTAGCCAAAATGCAAAATAAAACAATCAAGAAAATAAGCAGAAAGACAAGAATGACTAAAATCAATAATTAAAGAGGATGCATCACTACAAACCCTTCAGAAATGAAAAATGGTTATGTAGAGATATTATGAATACCTTTAAGCCAAAAAATTAGAAAACTTACATGAATGGAGAAATTCATAGAAAGATACAAATTATCAAAGCAGACTGAACAAAGAGAACAGCTGAATAAACCTATAACAAAAAAAGAGTTTGACTCAGTAATCAACACAAAATACCCACAAAGAAACACCCAGGTCCAGATGGCTTCATTGGTGAAGTTTATCAAATATTTAAAGAACTTATACCAATCCTATACAAACACTTTCAGGAACAGAGGATGAGGGAATACTTTCCAATTCATTCTATTAGTACTACACTGATTCTAAAACTAAACAAAGGTACCAGAATAAAACCATAGACTAATATTCTTCATGAAAATTGAGGCAAAAATACTAAAAATAAAATATTACCAAAACTAATCTAACAACATATTAAATGAATTATACACATATAAGTGGTGTTTATGCAATAAATGCAAGAGTGATATAAAATCTAAAAATCAATTAATATATCATATTGATAGATTAAAACTTTAAACCACATGATCACCATAGTAAGTGCAGAAAAAGCCTTAAACAAAACCCTGTAGTCATTCATAATAAAATATAATCAACCTTAATTAACTATCAATAGAAGGGAATGTCTTTGAAATGCCTATGGTAGGCTGAATAATGGTAGTTCAGAATGTCCACATCCTAATCCTTGGAATCTTTGGAAATATAAATAACATAGCAAAAGGGAAGCTGTAGATATGATTAAGTTAAGGCTATTGATTAGGATTCATCCTGGATTTAGCAGGTGAGGCGAATATAATGATGAGACTGCTTATAAGAAGGAATGAGGAAGGTTAGAGATAGGAGATGTGACTGTAGATATTGGAGTAATAAGAGAAAGGAACCACAAGTCAAGGAGTGCCAGTGGCTTCTAGAAGCTGGAAAAAGCTCACCTAGAATATCTACAGTATCTACAAGTAATGTTGTTGCCCTTTCAACATCTTGATAGTAGGACTTTTGATCTCTAGACTTATATAAGAAATAAGCATTGATTTAAGCCCTGAAATTTATGGTAATTTGTTATAGTACCCACAGGAAAGCAATATGCTGCCAAAGAGCATGTTCAGAAAACCTAGAGCTAAACTTACGCCTCAATGTTAAAAGCAGAATGGTTTCTCTCTAAGACTGCGAATAAGGCAAGGATGTTAGGTTGAACTACTTCTATTTAACATTGTATTAAAGGTTTTGGCAGTACAAGGATGGGGAAAAGGCTTCCAGATCAGAAAGAAAGAAGTAAAACTTTTTCATAGGAAACATAATTATCTATGTAGAAAATCCTAAGGTAGCCATGATAAGACCATTTTAACTAATAGAAGAGTTTAGTCCTAGGCTCAAGATCAATACACTAAAAAATTGTATTTCTATATATTTGCATGCAAAAATCTGAAAGTGAAATAAGAAAACAATTCTGTTCACTAGTCACACTCAAGATGAATACATAAAAATCAACTGTACTCCTATATAATTACATGTAAAATAATAAAAATGAAATAAGAAAACAATTATATTCACTAGAGTATTAAAATAAATAAAGTACTTAGTATTTCTAAGCAAACTAAATAAGTTTAAACAAAATAAGCATAGGATTATTAAATGCAAAGCTATGAAACAATGCTGAAATAAACTGTAGAAGATCTAAATAAAGGAAGAGACATTCCATGTTCATGGATTAAAATAATTTCTCATTAAAAATGACAATTTTCCTCAAACTGAATTACAGATTCAATTCAATGCCCATTAAAGTCTGGCAGGCTTTTTTGTAAAAAAAATCAAGTTCCATCTAAAATTTGCATGGAAAATGAAAGACCTAGAGTAGAAAAAGTGTTTATTTTATTTTTATTTTATTTTATTTTATTTTATGGTACTGGGGATGAACCCAGGGGTGCTCTATCACTGAGCTACATTTCGAGTCCTTTTTATTTTGAGACAGGGCCTCATTTGCTTGTTGGTTTGAATTTGTAGCCCTCTTGCCTTAGTCTCTTGAGTCACTGGGACTACAGACATGCCTCACCGTACCCAGCAAGAAAAAGCAATTTTGAAAATGAGGACAAAGTTGGAAGAGTTACACTACCTGATTTCCAAACTTACTAGAAAGGTAAAAGAACTTTGAGCATAAGGATAGGCATACAGAACAAAGGAACAAAATTGTATGTCTAGGAAAAAACCTTTACATTTATGGTTGATTTTTTTTTTCCACAAAGGTGTCAAGAAAATTCAATGGGTAAAATGATAGTCTTTATAATGTATAGTGCTGGGACAATTTGAAATCCATATGCAAAAAATAAGAACTCAGACCCTTTACCTCATACACAAAAATTAACTTACATGAATAATGGACTTAAATGTAAGTGCTAAGACCACAACTATTCTGGAAGGAAACATAGAATACCTTTCTGACCTGAATTTCAGCAAATTTTTGTTAGATATGACACCAAAAGCTCAAGTCATAACAAATTTATAAATGGAACTTCATTAAAGTTAAAAATTTTGTGCTTCAAAAGACTATTAAGAAAATAAAAAGATAAGCTACAGACTGGAAGAAAGCATTGGCAAATTATATACATTATAAAGGACTTGTAGCTGGGTGTGGTAGTGCACACCTATAATCCCAACAATTTGGGAGGCTGAGCCTGGATCCAAACTTTGAGGCCAGCCTCAGCAATTTTGTGAGGTTCGCAGCTTAATGAGACCCTACCTCAAAAAGTAAATAAATAAATAAAAGGTTTTGGGGATGTGCTCAGTGGTAAACTGTTCCTGGTTTCAATCCCCAGGACAGAAAAAAAATTAATTAATTTCTAAAAAGTGCCGGTAGCAAGGCCTGGTGGCACATGCCTGTAATCCCAGCAGCTTGGGAGGCTGAGGCAGGAAGATTGAGAGTTCAAAGCCAGCCTCAGCAACAGTGAGGCACTAAGCAACTCATTGAAACCCTGTCTCTAAATTTAAAAATAATACAAAATAGGGCTGGGGATGTGGCTCAGTGGTTGAATGCCTTGAGTTCAATCCCTGTTACAAAAAAAAAAACAAAAAAACAAAAAAAACAAAAAAAAAACAACCCAAAATGATTTCACCACTCAATAGAAAGAAAATAAACAATCTGATCAAAAACTGGGCAAAAGCTTGAATAGACATTTCACCAAAGAAGACATATGAATGTCAAATTAGTGCATAAAATTCAAGATCATTTGGTTTATTACAGAAACTTTATACCATAATGAGGTGTCAGTATACATATGGAATAAAATGGCTGGAATAAAACGGCATGTATTAACAAGTATCAGCAAGGATGCAGAGAAACAGGAAACCTCCTGTATTACTGATAAGAAAGTAAAATGATGCGATCATATTAGAAAACAGTTTGGCAATTCCTCAAATGTTACAGATGGAGTTATTATATGCACCAAAAATTCTACTTGTTCAAGAGAAATGAAAACATACCCACAAAAAAGATATATGCTAATGTTCATAGCAGCAATATTCATTATAGCCAAAAATTAGAAACAATTCAAATGCGATCAAGTTGTGAAGAGTAATAAACATGTGGGGAATCAATACACTGGAAAACAAGTGATAAAAAGGGACAAATTGCTAACACATATTTGAACATGGATAAAACTCTACCTAAAAGAAGCCAGATTCAAAAGACAACATATTCTAAGACTGCACTTAAGATGAAATATCTAGAAAAGACAAATTTATAAATACAGAGTCTTGGGGTATACGTGACAATAAATTTATTACAAATAAGCTCAAGGGAATTTGTGGGGGTAAGGAAATATCCTAAAATGGGATTGTGTTGATGATAGCAAAATTCTATAAACTTTGGGGCTGGGGTTGTGGCTCAGTGGTAGAGCGCTTGCCTCACACCTGTGAGACACTGGGTTTGATCCTCAGCACCACATAAAAATAAAATAAATAAAAATAAAAGGTTAAAAAATTCTATGAACTTAATAAAAATCACTGAATTGAATAGTTAACAGATGAATTTCATCATATGTGAATTATATACTCAAAGCTGTTTTAAAACAAATTATTTAGTCTCACAAAATGTGAGAAGGAACACAAATCAAAAAATGTACTTACAGCAAGACACTAAAAAAATTAAGCTAATAGAAAAATGCTGTGCTCACATTTTGAAGATTTGAAGACTCATGTTGATATATTTATGCAAATATATCAACTGACCATAATTGATTTAAGTAGTCAAAAGAATCCCAATCAAAATCATGTGTGTGTGTGTGTGTGTGTATATATATATATCTTCAAATAATTTGATAAACTGATTCTAAAATTTATATGGAAAGCTAAAGTGTCAAAAGTAGACAAAACACTTGAAGAAAAATGTAGAAGAAATTGTTATCCTACTGTACCAGATATCAAAATATTATATAGCTAGACTGTGTGATATTGATTATAGAACAGTCCAAAATACCAAAGGAACAAAAGACAGAATTCAGAAAAGCAACCAACCATATGTGAACACCTGATCTATGAAAAAGGTACAATAATAGTACTGGAACGTTTCTGATATATAGTGTTGGGACAGATTTCTATATTTTTTTACATACAAATGAATAACTTGTATTCATCAAAAGATATTATATATAAGACACAGAATGAAAACAGACATTTTTATCATAACCAAAAAGAGAAAGTGCTCATAATAATAAAGAACTTGTACAAATTTATAAGAAAATATACCCAAGATTAGAGAAGAAAGCTGGAGATAGAATATTCAGGATATATAACCCTAAAACGCTCCTAGTTCCCTCTTCCCTATATAGTAACACTTAGGTAAGTGGTAACTGCTGAGATCTGTCTTATTCTAGGTCTTTTGGAGCTGAGCTATATATAGTTTTGATATATGCCTAAAGTAATCTGAATCAAGAATACATCTGGACATGGATACAAACAGATGGAAAGACATTCTGGCAGTAAGTAGGCATTTTCACATTTGCTAAATGGGAAAAATAATTGAATAGCCATTTCACAAAGCAGGCTATCCAAATAGTCAATAAATGCATGAGAAAGTATCCAACATCATTAGTTTTCAAGAAAATGAAATTAAAACCACAAAGAAACCAACAATATAGGCTTGGATTTCTGAAAGAAATAAATGCCTTAAAACACAGCAAAACACACACAACACAGGAAAACTGTTCTAAAGCAAACTAAATGCAATGTATGATCCCTCATTGTAACCTGGATAAAAGCAAGAAATCTGATTATAAACCATATTATTAGCTAATACTAGAATAATAGCATTAAATTTCTTAAGAGTGATCATAATACTGTGATTGTATAAGAGAATGTGCTTGTTCTTAGAAATATATAATGGAAGAATTTAGAAATAAAACCTAATTACATCTGACCGTATTTCAAATGCTTTTAACAATTAAAAAGTTACATACACACATATTCAATGTAGAGGAAGAGTGGCAAAGCATATATAGCAAAATGTCAACAGCTGGTGAACAAAGGTTCTCTTAATATTTCTCCACATTTTAAACTTTTCAAAATGAAAGGTTGAGGAAAATAATGCTTGATTAAGGACAAAAAACAGAAGTAACAACAAATATTAACTATTAATAAAGGGAATAAAGAACACAATGAAATATAAGGAAATACTGATCAAACTGGAATCTGAAAGTACCCAGTGTAGACAAAGTTATTGGGTAACCCGAACCTTCCTGCATGATTGATGGGATGTTAACTTGGGGAAATCCCTTCAGAAAGTAGTTAATATCTAATGAAGTTGAAGATGTGCAAAATTATATATACCCTGAGAAGCTTCTGCATATAAGTCCTAGAATTCCTGTACAAGTAGGATCATAGTAACAGGACTGATAATTATAGTATGCCCCAAATGGGAACAACCCAAATATTCAACTACAATAGAATAGAAAAATAAATTATATATATATAATTTATATATATATATATAATTATTTATATATATATATATAATTATATTATATAATTATAATATCAAACTTCAATAAAAATGAACTATAGCAACACATAGCAATATAGATGAATCTCACAATTAGACAAGGAAGACCCAATAGAATATGCTGATATAATACTTAAACACAGGCAAAACTAAATACTGCCTAGTGCTGGATATGTAGGTCATAAAAACCTGAAAAGGTAGGGAAATTATTATCATAAGTCAGAAGATTGGTTATATCCAATGGGAAGAGGGCTGTGATTATGGAGGGGCACATAGGGCCCTTTAGAATATCAGTAATATCCTATTTCTTGATCTAACTGAACATATGTTTTAATCACACTTTAGTATGATCCCTATCATTATTTTTTAAAAATATGGTTTGTAAAAAAGTGAACAAGAGGTGATAAAGTGGCAATAAATTAATGTACTTGGATGACTAGCATCCTCCCTAAATTCTTGTCTACCCAGAACCTCAGAATTACACCTTACTTGGAAATGAGATATAATTAGTTAAGATAAAGTCACAGGCTAGGCACATTGGTGCAAACCTATAATCCCAGTGATCTGGAAGGTACAAGTTTGAGGACGGCCTTGGCAACTTAGGGAGGCCCTAAACAACTTAGCAAGACTCTGCTCAAAATAAAAAATAAAAAGGGTTGGAGATATAGCTCAGTAGTAAAGCATCCCTGAATTCAATCTCTAGTACAAAAAACAAACAAACAAACAAACAGATAAAGTCACAGTAGATTAGAGTGGTCCCTGTGTCCAATGACTGGCATTCTTATAAAAAAGCCATGTAAAGACACAGAAACATAATCACACAGAGAAAATGGCATGTGTGATGGAAGCAGTGCTTAGCGTGATGCACCTACAAGACAAGTATTGCCAGCAAACACCAGAAGTTAGGAAAGAGGCATGGAACAGATTCTCCTTTATAGCCTCCAGCAGGAACTAACCTTGCCAACATCTTAATTTTATACTTGTAGTTTCCATAAGTATGAGAGAAAAAATTTCTGTTGTTTTATGCCACCCAGTTTGTGGTGTTTTGTTATGGCAGCCCTAGCAATCTAATATGTTGTTTGGTACTGGGAAATGGGATGCTGCTGCAACATAAAAATGTGGAATTGGCTTTGGAATTGAGTACTGGGTAAGGCTAGAAAAATTCTGAAGTTCGTGAAAGTAAAAGTCCACATTTAAAGGCAATTCTGGTAGGGATCAAGAAGGAAATGAATAGCATAGGACAGAAAGCATCTTTCCATGTGTGCATGTGTGTGTAATCATGAATAAAATATTGCTAGAAATATGAATATTAAAGGTGTTTCTGGTGAGATCTTAGAAGGAAATGATGACATGTTAAGACACTGGATGAAAGTCAATTTTTATTATACAGTGGTAGAAACTCGGCTGAACTAATTTCTGCTGTTGGGTTAAAAAATCTAACTTTTAAGTGATAGACTTGGATATTTTGTCAAGGATATTTCTTAAGGAAAGCATGGAAAATGCAGGTTGATTTCTCCTTGATGCTTAAAATAATAAGAGAAAGAGGTAAATTGAAAAAGGAACTGTTAAAGGAAAAAAAAAAAAAAAAAAAAAACAGCACTTGACGATCTGAAAAATCCTAAGACTACCCAGACAACATGTTCTGAAAAAGAAGCCAAGGTTGTGGCTGGACAAACTTTCACTGAAGAGATTAGGAATATGGTTTATGGATCCAATCAATCATCACAGCAGAAGCCAGGAACAGAGAAAAGGTTATACAGGAAGGATCTATAAAGAACCTTCATGTAATGTTGTAGATGTCTTGACATGCATGAAATTAACAAAGATTTTGATAATTTTAGATAATTTAGTGCCAGCCTGGTGTGAAAAAGAGAGATATAGAACAAAATAAAGGATAACTCCAAATGTAAAGCTACAGATGCAGAGGCTGGAGAAGGTGGGATTATGGCTGCACTACTGGGCTAAGAGGGCAGGCCCAGAGGATAGAGCATTGAGCTTAGAGTATTACATCTGGATCTTGAAAACTAATGGAATTTGTATTTCTGGACTACAAACTTGCTCAATAACCCCTTTATTCCTTCCCTCATAACCTTTCAGAATGGGGATGTCCATTCTACGCTTGTCCCACCATTATATATTAGAAGCAAAAAACTTGCTTTCTAGTTTCACTGGTGGCTGGGTAGAAACAATCATATCCACAGCCTCACAAATACTTAATTTAGGTGATTTAGGTAATTAGACTTGGGGCTTTTTGACTTGATATTTAAATGAGATCAAGCACTTAGACTTGATGCTAGAATGGGTTAATGGGGATGTTGTAAAAGGGTGAATACATTTTGCATGTGTCCAGATGGATATGAATTGTTTGAGCCCAGCTGGCAGACTGATCTGGGTTGAATAGTATACCTCCAAAATTCATGTCCACCTGGAGCCTTAGTCTGTGACTTTATTTGGAAATAGGTTCTTTGCACATGTAGTTAAATTAAGATGAGGTAATACTGGATAAAGGTAGGCTCTAAATTCAATGACTAGTGTCTTTATAAAAGGCCATGTGAAGACAAAGGCAGACACACAAGGAGAATGTCATTTGATGACTGAGGCAGAGATTAGAATGCATCTATATGCCAAAGAACACCAAGGATTGCTGGCAAGTACCAAAAGCTAGAAGAGGCAAAGAAGAATACACTCCTAAAATCTGTAGAGAAAACACAGGCCTGTTAACACCTTTATTTCAGACTTCTAGCACTCAGACTTACAGAGAGAACTTTTTTTATTATTATTATTCTAAGCTACCTGATTTGTGGTAATTTATTACAGCAGCCCTGAGAATTAAATACAGTGATTATGCAAAAATCTTCCAAAAATTGTGTTATAGAGAACAAATTATTGATATATATAACAATATGAATGAGTCCTAAAAACATTAAGTTGAAGTAAAGCTTCTAAAAAGAATACATACTGTATTGTTACAGTTATAAGAAGTTCTAGAATAGGTAAAACTAACTATAGTGGAAAAATACCAAAACACTAGCTGCTTCTAGGGGGACAGAATGGTAAAACTTTCTGGGGCAATGAAGATCTTTCACATGTTGACAGAAATTAGGGTACACACATGCAGCAGTTTGTTAAGATGGTCTGATGGCGGTATACATGTGTTTTCAATTCCATGTTCAGTGATGACACATACTAACTATCAGCTTGAAATGTACTGTGGCAGGAATATCTACACCAAAGGAAATTGCCAAAAGAAACATATTAGGGTCTTTTTTTTGTTGTTGTTGGAGAGCTAGTTGTTAAACATTTACCAACATATCACATACAGATTTATATGCTGAACACTAGTCATCAAATGAAGACTTAAGATTTGTCCATTTAATTACATGCAAATTTCATAACATAAGAAAATTATAAATAAATATTTAGGTAACATTATAGATACTGAAGTATTTGTGGGCCATGAAATTATATGCACTTTTTTTGCAATACTGGAGACTGAACACAAGGAAACTCTACCACTGGGCTATATACCAGGCCTTTTTAAATTTTTTAAAAATTTGAGACAGGGTCTCAAAATTCTCAGCCTTGGCTTTAATTTGCAAGCTTCCTGCATCAGCCTCCCAAAAAGCTGGAATTTCAGATGTGTGCCGACATCAGCAAATTTTAAAAACTACATTTATAAAGTAAAATTTGATTTATAGATGGATAGAGGTATGGATTAGATATGTCATAGGGAAAATAATATTGATGGTAGAATCTAGATGGTAATATAATGGGTGTTGGTGATAAAATTATTTCAACTTTTTCATATGTTTTAAAATTTTCATTTTAAAATTTACATATAAACATGTACTTAAGTCTATCTTTCTTATGACTTGACCTTTTACACTTCATTTTTTAAACAAACTGCTATTTATTATGGTGTATAGTATGAAGAGAAAAATCTGCATATATGGTTTGCTCAAGCACCTAAGCAATTGAAGGATATTTTTCATTTTTTATCATATTTAGATAGCTTATGGTAGGAGTATATATTCCACAGAAACTGGCAAATTATACAATGATCATGTTAAAGTCTTGAAGAAAAAGAAGCAGGACTGACTGAAGTTCCTTGGTGATAACAGGGATAAGATTCAGCAATAAGGTATAAAAATTAGCTTGAAGCAGTGAGGACTTCCCTAGCTCTGAGTCGAGTGGGAAGAAAGGGAGAGATAGGATGCAGAAGTTATCAGAGAACTGAGCAGGGACTGGATGAAATTTCTTGCTGCTTTGAAACTGGACAGAATGCTAGAGTTTAAAAATAATGAAATAGGATAATAAAGAATAATGAAGGGGGCGGCCCCGGCCTGAGCGACCTGGTGACCAGCCTCCGAGGCGCAGCTCAGCAGGAGCGGCACAGGGACTCTAGGAAGAGGTCTCTAGCCAAGCATTCATGAAATAGCGAACCGGGAACTGAAACCAACTGAGACTGGGTCAGACCAGAGAGAGACCAGTCCCACCCCTCTCTTCGGACACTCCGGCAAGGAGCCTGGGGCCCGCCATAGCAGAGAGATGACGTCACCAGAGTTCGGCGGATGGAATTCCTTCCCAGCGGAATCCACTTTAGCAGGTGTGTGACTCCAACCCTCACCAGATACAAACAGCTGGGAAACCTCGGGAATCTCTCCGGGGGCGTGACTGTAGGGGCCGAGGGACTCCCGATCCCCAACTCCCCCTACGGCCAACGGAGGGGGCGTGACTATAGGGGCCAAGGGAAGCAGAGGGCACTCCCGACCCCCAACTCCTCCTACCGCCAGCAGAGTGAACGGTGAAGGTAGGGACTGAGGGAAGCAGAGGGGATTCCCAATCCCCAACTCCCCTTACCACCAGCTGCGACACCCAAGGTCCTAGCCGCCAGTTTCCGGGGGCGTGCCCACCAAAGGGGTCCAGAAAAATTAAACTGTTGGTTCCCAGATCACCGCTCCAGAGCACTGGAGCTTAGATGAATGACAGAGAGAGTGCTCAGTCGTTTGGGAAATAGGGCACGCGGTGGGACTGCAAGTGTAACCAGATCCTTGGGGAACCGCCTCCAGTGAACAGGACCCGGCTGGCTGGCAGGAGGAAGGGGGCGAGGGGCCAGAGAAATGAAACGGCGCTGGACTAACAGGATTGAGAGACTCCCAGGAGCCGCCTTACGGGGATTGCTGTCGGCACATAGAGGGCAGAAGCTCGGCTCAGAGGGCACAGCTCCGCCTACTGGAAGAGAAGAAAATGGATCTCTAAGACTTCAATTTCTTTTTTTTTCTTTTTTCCCTTTTTTTCTTTTCTCCCCTTTTACTTCTTTCTTTCTTTCCCATTTCAAGTTTTATTGTTCTTTCCATTCTCCTCTAATCTATCTCTCTCTCCTTCTTTCTTTTTAAGAGCACCTTCCTTCCCTTGCCCCCCAACTTTCATCCCAAGCATTACGTCTTCCATTACGTGTAATTGTCTAAATGCAAATAGGTGAATGTTTCGAGGCTGTCTATAGGGCTCCTAAATACCTAGCTACTACCAAACACCCTGATCCAATCGCCTGTTAATATCCCCCTTCAGTAGAGCAATCTTCCAAAGTAGCCAAGACATACTAACCCTCATACCATCATAGTACCCAACCTAAACATAAAGTCCTAAGAACAAACAACAAAACACTATATGTATACAGAATCTGGAAGCCTTTTATGAATTGAATGAATCAGCTTTAAAGTACAATACAGCCCAACATTTCTAGGCATAGCCTCCCACCACAAAGGAGAGACCACAGAGATATGCAAAACCAAAACAAATTTATAGGAGAAAACAGAAATACAGCAGTTAAACAGAGTTGGAAAGTAACGTGATGAACATGAAAAAACAAGGGAAAAAAGGATTACAAACAATGCAGGACAACTTAAATCTACAGGAGAACCTAGAGGCATCAAAAAATGGACAGAGAAAGAACTCAAGGCATACCTGACTCAGATGGAATGGAATCTTAGAGAAGTCATGAGACAGCAAGTCGAAACAATGAACGAATACTTTGAAAACGAATTGCATAAGCAAATTCAAATTGCAAAGAAGGAACTCTACCAGGAGATAGAGATACTAAAAAAAAAATCAAACAGTAATCCTAGAAATGCAGGAAACCATAAACCAAATTAAAAACTCAAACGAGAATATTACAAATAGACTAGATCAAATAGAAGTCAGAACATCAGATAATGAGGACAAAGTTTATCAACTCGAAAAGAATATAGTCAAGGCAGAAAAGATGTTAAAAAATCACGAGCAATCCATGCAAGCGATATGGGATGCCATAAAAAAAACCAAACTTGAGAGTCATTGGGATAGAAGAAGGTATAGAGGTTCAAACCAAAGGAATGAAAAATCTGTTGAATGAAATAATCTTAGAAAACTTCCCAGATATGAAAGATGGAATGGATTGCCAAATCCTGGAAGCCTACAGGACCCCAAACATACAAAACCATAAAAGACCAACTCCAGGACACATAATTATGAAGATATCCAACATACAGAACAAGGAGAGAATATTAAAAGCTATGAGAGAAAGGAGGCAGATTACATTCAGGGGTAAACCAATTAGGTTAACGGCTGATTTTTCACCACAGACTTTGAAAGCCAGAAGATCCTGGAACAATGTATTTCAAACGCTGAAAAATAATGGATTCCAACAAAGAATACTGTATTTAGCAAAATTAAGCTTCAGATTTGACAATGAAATTAAAATATTTCACGTTAAACAAAAGTTAAAAGAATTTGCAGGCAGAAAAACAGCACTGCACAGCATTTTGAGCAAAATACTACAAGAAGAGGAATTGAAAAATAGCACCCAAAACTAACAGTGGGAGGTATCTCAGTAAAGGGGGAGAAAAATAATCAAAGAGGAAAAACTAGCCAAACTAAAATAAATAAATAAATAAACATGACTGGAAGTACAAACCATATTTCAATAATAACCTTAAATGTTAATGGCTTAAATTCACCAATCAAGAGACATAGGCTAGTAACCTGGATCAAAAAAACAGATCCAACAATATGCTGCCTTTAGGAGACTCATATGATAGGAAAAGACATACACAGGCTGAAGGTTAAAGGTTGGGAAAAATCATACCACTCACATGGCCCTCGGAAGCAAGCAGGAATGGCCATACACATATCGAATAAAATCAACTTCAAACCTAAGTTAATCAAAAGGGATAAAGAAGGCCACTATATACTGTTAAAAGGAATCATCCACCAACAAGACATAACAATTATCAATATGTATGCACCAAACAATGGTGCTGCAACGTTCATAAAACAAACTCTCCTCAAGTTCAAGAGTCAAATAGACCACAACACAATAATTATGGGTGACTTCAACACACTGCTCTCTCCATTAGACAGATCCTCCAGACAAAAGCTGGATAAAGAAACTACAGAACTCAATAACACAATCAATAACCTAGACTTAACCGACATATATAGAATATATCAACCATCATCAAGTGGATACATGTTCTTCTCAGCAGCACATGGATCTTACTCAAAGATAGACCATATATTATGCCATAGGGCAACTCTTAGTTAATATAAAGGTGTGGAGATAATACCATGCACCTTATCTGATCATAATGGAATGAAACTGGAAATCAATGATAAAAGAAGGAAGGAAAAATCCTGAATCACGTGGAAAATGAACAATATGTTACTGAATGATCAATGGGTTACAGAAGACATAAAGGAGGAAATCAAAAAATTCTTAGAGATAAACGACAATGTAGAAAAAACATATCGGAATCTATGGGACACAATGAAAGCAGTTTTAAGAGGGAAATTCATTTCCTAAAGTTCATTCCTCAAAAAAAGAAAAAACCAACAAATAAATGAACTCACACTTCATCTCAAAACCGTAGAAAAGGAAGAGCAAAACAACAGCAAATGTAGTAGAAGACAAGAAATAATTAAAATCAGAGTGGAAATCAACGAAATTGAAACAAAAAAAAACATTGAAAAAATTGATAAAACTAAAAGTTGGTTCTTTGAAAAAATAAATAAGATCGACAGACCCTTAGCCATGCTAAGGAAGAGAAGAAGAGAGAGAACTCAAATTACTAACATACGGGATGAAAAAGGCAATATCACAACGGACACTACAGAAATACAGAAGATAATTAGAAAGTATTTTGAAACTCTATATTCCAATAAAATAGAAGATAGTGAAGATATCAATAAATTTCTTAAGTCATATGATCTGCCCAGATTGAGTCAGGAAGACACACACAATTTCATCAGACCAATAACAAAGGAAGAAATAGAAGAAGCCATCAAAAGACTACCAGCCAAGAAAAGCCCTGGACCGGATGGGTATACAGCGGAGTTTTCCAAAACCTTCAAAGAAGAATTAATACCAATAATTTTCAAGCTATTTCAAGAAATAGAAAAAGAAGGAGCTCTTCCAAATTCATTCTATGAGGCCAACATCACCCTGATCCCGAAACCAGACAAAGACACTTCAAAGAAAGAAAACTACAGACCAATATCTCTAATGAACTTAGATGCAAAAATCCTCAATAAAATCCTGGTGAATCGAATACAAAAGCATATCAAAAAAATTGTGCACCATGATCAATTAGAATTCACCCCTGGGATGCAAGGCTGGTTCAATATACAGAAATCAATAAATGTTATTCACCATATCAATAGACTTAAAGATAAGAACCATAAGATCATCTCGATAGATGCAGAAAAAGCATTCGACAAAGTACAGCATCCCTTTATGTTCAAAACACTAGAAAAACTAGGGATCACAGGAACTTACCTCAACATTGTAAAAGCTATATATGCTAAGCCTCAGGCTAGCATCATTCTAAATGGAGAAACACTGAAGGCATTCCCTCTAAAATCTGGAACAAGACAGGGATGACCTCTCTCACCACTTCTATTCAATTTAGTTCTTGAAATACTAGCCAGAGCAATTAGACAGACAAAAGAAATTAAAGGAATAAAATTAGGAAAAGAAGAACTTAAATTATCACTATTTGCGGGTGATATGATTTTATACCTAGAAGACCCAAAAGGGTCTACAAAGAAACTACTAGAACTAATAAATGAATTCAGCAAAGTGGAAGGATATAAAATCAACACGCATAAATCAAAGGCATTCCTGTATATCAGCAACAAAACTTCTGAAATGGAAATGAAGAAAACCACTCCATAAACAATATCCTCAAAAAAAATAAAATACTTGGGAATCAACCTAACAAAAGAGGTGAAAGATTTATAAAATGAAAACTACAGAACCCTAAAGAGAGAAATAGAAGAAGATCTTAGAAGATGGAAAAATATACCCTGTTCATGGATAGGCAGAACTAACATCATCAAAATGGCGATATTACCAAAAGTTCTCTATAGGTTTAATGCAATGCCAATCAAAATCCCAAAGGCATTTCTTGTAGAAATAGATAAAGCAATCATGAAATTCATATGGAAAAACAAAAGACCCAGAATAGCAAAAGCAATTCTAAGCAGGAAGTGTGAATCAGGCGGTATAGCGATACCAGATTTCAAACTGTATTACAGAGCAATAGTAAGAAAAACAGCATGGTACTGGTACCAAAACAGGCAGGTGGACCAATGGTACAGAATAGAGGACACAGAGACTAATCCACAAAGTTACAACTATCTTATATTTGATAAAGGGGCTAAAAGCATGCAATGGAGGAAGGATAGCATCTTCAACAAATGGTGCTGGGAAAACTGGAAATCCATATGCAACAAAATGAAATTGAATCCCTTTCTCTCGCCATCCACAAAAATTAACTCAAAATGGATCAAGGAGTATGATATCAAATCAGAGACTCTGCATCTGATAGAAGAAAAAGTTGGCTCCGATCTACATATTGTGGGGTCGGGCTCCAAATTCCTTAATAAGACACCCATAGCCCAAGAGTTAATAACAAGAATAAACAAATGGGACTTACTTAAATTGAAAAGTTTTTTCTCAGCAAGAGAAACAATAAGAGAGGTAAATAGGGAGCCTACATCCTGGGAACAAATTTTTACTCCTCACACTTCAGATAGAGCCCTAATATGCAGAATATACAAAGAACTCAAAAAATTAAACAATAAGATAACAAATAACCCAATCAACAAATGGGCCAAGGACCTGAACAGACACTTCTCAGAGGAGGATATACAATCAATCAACAAGTACATGAAAAAATGCTCTCCATCTCTAGCAGTCAGAGAAATGCAAATCAAAACCACCCTAAGATACTATCTCACTCCAGTAAGATTGGCAGTCATTAGGAAGTCAAACAACAATAAGTGCTGGTGAGGATGTGGGGAAAAGGGTACACTTGTACATTGCTGGTGGGACTGCAAATTGGTGCGGCCAATTTGGAAAGCAGTTTGGAGATTCCTGGGAAAGCTGGGAATGGAACCACCATTTGACCCAGCAATCGCCCTTCTCGGGCTATTCCCTGAGGACCTTAAAAGAGCGTACTATAGGGATACTGCCACATCAATGATCATAGCAGCACAATTCACAATAGCTAGACTGTGGAACCAACCTAGATGCCCTTCAATAGATGAATGGATAAAAAAGATGTGGCATTTATACACAATGGAGTATTACGCAGCACTAAAAAATGACAAAATCATGGAATCTGCAGGGAAATGGATGGCATTAGAGCAGATTATGCTAAGTGAAGCTAGCCAATCCTTAAAAAACAAATGCCAAATGTCTTCTTTGATATAAGGAGAGCAAGTAAGAACAGAGCAGGGAGGAAGAGCAGGAGGAAAAGATTAACATTAAACAGAGACGAGTGGTGGGAGGGAAAGGGAGAGAGAAGGGAAATTGTATGGAAATGGAAGGAGACCCTCATTGTTACACAAAATTACATATAAGAGGTTGTGAGGGGAAAAGGGGGAAATAAAAAACAAGGGAGAGAATTGAACAACAGTAGATGGGGTAGAGAGGGAAGATGGGAGGGGAGGGGAGGGGGATAGTAGGTGATAGGAAAGGTAGCAGAATACAACTGTCACTAATATGGCATTATGTAAAAATGTGGATGTGTAACCGATGTGATTCTGCAATTTGTATTTGGGGTAAAAATGGGAGTTCATAACCCATTTGAATCAAATGTATGAAAGATGATATGTCATGAGCTTTGTAATGTTTTGAACAACCAATAAAAAAAATTAAAAAAAGAATAATGAAGATCTAAAATAGTACTGTATTGATAAGGAATGAAAGAGAGCTGACAGGGTCTAGAAGTTAGCCTGCCAAACACGAGAGAAATTTCTAGACAATATCAGAGATGAGGAACTTGTAAAGTCACTGAAGAACAAAGTTATATGATTTTTCTCTAGTAGAGCTCAGAAGGTATGTTGCAACAACAAAGAAGGTAATTAGTTACATTGATTCAGGGCTGAAGTTTTTCTAGGTGATGATACAGTCAAGGAAGGACAATGATTCATTGGCAAGAATGTGGTTAAATCATGGACAATGGAATCTAAGAAAGATTAGAAAGGAATAGGAAGCAAGTTGGGGTTGACAGATTGGGAGAAAATAAAAAGAGTCAAGGAACTGGAGATTTTTAACAGCATTTAATAGAGGGTATACGGGGGTAAGAGAATTATGAGACCCAGAAGGATAAGAAAAATAATGTGGTCTGAAAGTATATGCTAGAATTTATTTCAGAAGTATATTTCTAGAGAAATATATCTTGTTTTTCTACTGAGTTGAAGTTAGAAAATGGGACACTATAATTTGAAACAAAATCTGTTTTAAGATATATTAAAGCCAGATTTAATAAACCAATAAATCTTTTCAAATTACATATGCAAGTGCTGTGGTCAAGATGTAATAAGGTCATGGATTTGTCTCGGCATGGTCACTTAATAACTGATGTTGAAAAGTCAGTGATCCTCCTTTGAAGTTCAAATTTTTAGTCTGTAAAATGGGTATAATACTGCCAGTATCTCATGGGGTTGTTGTAAAGTTAAACACATTAATTTGGAGTTATGCTTAGAACAAGGACTGGCATGAATATTAGCTATTAGGACTGCTGTTTCTGGGTATGATAAAATATAAATACTTCACCCTATCTCTCCCACTGAATAGACTAATAAAACTTGGAGAGAATGTTTGATATGTTTGAAGACTGTGAAAAGTTAAAAAGTAGCAGGCAGAAAGAATAAAAGTCCAGAATTTGAAATAAAGAACTTACATCCAGACATGGCACAATCAAATTGATGAAAATAAAGAGAAAGAAAAACAACTTAAAAGCCTTATACTCTTGGTTAATTGATTTTACATGAAGGTGTCAAGACAATTCAAAGGAAAAGGATAGTCTTTTCATATAAAAGTACTAGGACAATTTTATACATATATATGCATACATGTATAATATATATGTATGTGTATATATATACTCTATACACACATAAATTTATTTTTTAGTTGTTGATAGACCTTTATTTGTTTATACCCCATGCTAAGAATCAAACCCAGTGCCTCACAAATGCCAGGCAAGTGCACTACTGCTGAGCCATAGCCCCAGCCCCAACATAATTTTATACACAGAAAAATTATATGTAGAGAGAACTTTATGTAACTCTAACCTACATTATATGCAAAAAATTAATTTAAAATGGTTCATAAGGGCTGGGGTTGTGGCTCAGTGGTAGAAGGCTTGCCTAGCATGGTGTGAGGCACTAGGGATTGATCCTCAGTACCACATAAATAAAATAAAGTTATTGTGTCCATCTACAACTAAAAAAAATTTTAAATGGTTCATAGACATAAATGTATGAGCTAAAACTATAATCTTTCAGAATACATGAAAAACATCTGTGCGACACTGGGATAGAAAGAATCTTCATTACAAAACCAAAACAAAAGCCATAAAAAATTAATAAGTTAGGCTACATTCAAATCACAAACTTCAGATGCCAGTAAGAGAGATAATGTCACTGAAAATAGAGGATGGAATAGGGACCATGACAATTTCCTACAAAAAAGCAATCAGAAAACTGGCAAAACCTGTCAGAACCAACTTTAATAAGAGAAGTGGAAGAGCAGACATCCTTGTCTCATTTCTGCTCTTCAGAGGGGAATTATTTTTCACCTGTATTTATATTAAATATGAACACACAAATATGACCAATTAATTTCTGAAAAAAATGCAAAGATAGGTAAATAGAGAAAGAATACTCTTTTTAACAATTGGTACTGAAACAAATGGACAATGATAGGCAAATAAGTGAATTTTATAAAAACCTCACATCTAAAATATTAAATCAAAATGGACTATACATCTAAATGTAAAATGTAGAACTATAAAAATGTTAGAAGAAAACATAGAAAAAGGTCTTTCTCATAAACAGGTATGAGGTAGAGTTCTTAACATGCACACACATCCGTACCCACCCACCCATACAGCATGATCCATGAAAGAAACTACAAACTAGATTTTATAAGAGCTAAAAAAATTTGCTCTGAGATAGAAGACTTATACACTGAAAACTAAAATGTTGCTGAAAGAAATTAGAAGATGCAAATAATAGAAAAACATCCCATGTTAATCTATTGGAGACTTAATACAGTTAAGATGTTTATACTAACCCAAATTATTCACACTTTCATACCTCCTACCAAAATTTCAATGACCCTTTTTTTGTTGCAATAATATAAAATCTACCCTAAAGTTCTTATGGAATCTTAAGGGTACCTCAAACAGCCAAAATAATGTTGAAAAAGAAAAAACAAAATTGGCAGTTACATTCTTCCTGATTTCAAAACTTACTACTAAGCAACAGTAATTAAAATAGTGTGGTACTGGCATAACAAAGAAATATATTCCAGTGGAATAGAGATCTCAGATATAAACTCTCATCCATATAGTCAAATGATTTTTGAACAGGGTGTCAAGATCATTCAGTGTGAAAAGAATAGTCTTTTCAAAAAATGTTACTGTGAAAACAGGATATGGACAAGAAAAAATTAAGTTGGATACTTACATTAGACCCAAAGAAGAAACAACCTTGAAATGAATCAAAAAAGACCTAAGTAAAATAGCTAAAAATGTGGAAGCTCAGAAAATAACACATAAGGAAAGTTTCATGATATTGGATCTGCTAATAATTTCTTATATGTAACACCAAAAGCACAGACAACAACAAAAAAAATAGATGAATTGGACTTCATCAAAATTTAAAACTTTGTGCATCAAGGAATACCACTGACAGAGTAAAAAGGCAACCCAAGAAGCAGGGGAAAATATTTGCAAATCATATATCTGATAAGGAATTAGTAACTAGAATATATAGAGAACTCCTATAACTTCATCAACAAATGAAGAAGTAATTCATTTAAAATCAACCAAGAGACTTGAACATACATTTATTCAAAGAAGATACACAGTTGGCTAAAGAGTATATGAAAAGATGCTCAACAGTATGAATCATTAGGAAAGTGAAAACCAAAACCACAATGAGATACCACTTCATGCCCATTAACTATTATCCAAAAAGGAAAACAGAAAATAACAAGTCATATTAGTGATGGTGAAGAGAAATGGAAACCCTTGTGCATTGCTGGTAGTAATGTAAAGTGTCACAATGTCTACTGAAAATGATATGATGGTCCCTCAAAAAATAAATGTAGAATTACTATATAATCCTGTAATTACACTTCTGAATATATATAAAAAAGAAAGGAAGCCAGTCATGATGGTACATGCCTGTAATCCCAGCAACTTGGGAGGCTGAGGCCAGAGGATCCCAAATTCAGAGTCAGCCTCAGCAATTTGGTGAGGTCCTTTGTCAAAATAAAAAAATAAAAAATAAAAAGAGCTGTGGATGTGGCTCATCCCCAGGTACCAAAAAAAAAAAAAAAAAAAAGTAAATACTCAAACATGTATAATCATGTTCATAGAAGCATTATTCACAATAGCTAAAACATGGAAGTAACCTAAGTGTCACTCACAATTAAAGAGATTTCTAAAAAGTGGTACATACATACAATGGAATTTTCTTCAGCCTTAAAAAGGAAGGAAATTCTGACACATGCTACAACATAAAAAAAAAAAAAAAACTTGAAGACTTATTCTAAGTAAAATAACCCAGTCACAAAGGACAAATACTATGTGCTTCTACTTATATGAGGTACCAAAATTAGTCAAATTCATAGTGACAGAAAGTAGAATAGAGGTTGCCTGAAACTGGGGAAGGGGAAAATAAGGAAGGTAGTATTTAATGGGTACAGAGTTAAAAAGTTCTGGAGATAAATGGTAGTGATAGTTACAGAAAAATGGGAATATATTTAATACCACAGAACTATACACTTAAAATCGTTAAAATTGTAAACTTTGTTACGTATATTTTTATCACAGTAGGAACAAAAATTCATTCTATAAAAGACACTGTTAAGAGAATGAAAAAGCAAGCTATAGACTGGGAGAAAATATAAATCACATATCCAATAGAAGATTGCTTCGAATATACAAAGAACGCTCAAAAGTCATGAGGAAGAAAATAAACAACCTAATGACAAAATGGCCAAAGATTCAAACAGATACATTAGCAAATGGGATATAAATATGGCAAATAAGCACAGGAAAAGATGTTCAACAACATTAGCCATTAAGAAGATGCAACTTAAAACAACAATGAGGTACCACTTCACACCTCTCAGAACAACTAAAATAAATACTGACAATACCAAGTGCTGACAAAGATGTAGAGCAACCAGAACTCTCATACATTGTTGGTGGGAATGCAAAATGGTATAGCCACTCTAGAGAATGGTTTGGCAATTTCATATAAAGTTAAATGTACACTTACCATATGACCCAGTAATCCCACTTCTAGATATTTACCTTAGAGAAATAAAAACTTATGTTCACACAAAAACCTGTACAAAAGTGTTTATATCAGTATTATTCATAACCAACATACCTGGAAACAACCCAAACTCACTTCAATGGGTGAATGGACAAACAAACTTTGGAATATTCAGACAGTGAAATATGATTCCACAAAATGAATGAACTGTTAATACATACAACAACTTGAATGAGTCTCAAAGATATTATGCTTAGTGAAAGAAGCCAGTCTCACAGTTACACATTACATGATTTCATTTATGCGACAGTCTCTAAAAGATACACCTAAAGTGATGGAGAACAGATCAGTGATTGCCAGGAATTATGGGTGGGGGTTGGGAGTGACTAGAAAGAAATAGTATGAGGTAGTTTTTCATTGTGATGGAGCTGTTCTCTCTGCTAACTGTGGTGGTGGTTACATGAATCTACATGATTAACAATTCATAGAACTATACACCAAAAAAGCCCCATGCAATTTTATTGCAAATTCATTTCAAAAACAAAATATTAAATATTATATCATCATCATCATCATCAATATTCATACTTTACTAATTAATAAAATATTCAAAATTATTTGTGAAATGGGATCTAAAAATCAGTAAGGTCAATTTATGTCTGCTATAATAACTTAAAGGTATAGAGATTAAAACAGCACTACATGTAAAAGTTTTACAACTTCTACTAATTCTTCTCTTTAATATTTCATATAAGGATAATATGTTCTCTCTGGATCATTGTTACATGCTGATCATTGTTATATACTGAATATGGAATTAAATAGGTGTTCAACTTAGAAGTCTGGGACCCTAGGTTACATTCCTAAATCTAACACTATAAGAAAACTCTCGACTTGCCTTTTGTGCCTAATTTTATCTTCCTCTTCATTGAGGTCATGTACTTGTCTGCACTTGGCTTTTTGTGGTATGCTGTGAAGGTTTAAAGCAAGGAGTTTCAAAGATAGAAAACAGAACAGATTCATAAATTCCCCCCCAACCACCACCCAAATCCAGGTACTACTCTAAGTGATTTACATGTATTACTTCACTTAATCCTAACAACCCTATAATATAACTACTATTAATATTCTCACTTTACTGATGAAGAAACTGAAGCCTACAGAGGTAACTTGCCTAGCATCTCATAGCTAATAAGTGGGGAAGCCAGGATTTTCCCAGGCAGTTTGCCTCCAGAGCCTATGTTTATAATCAGTATGCCATAATCTCTCTCCACAAAAGGCAACTGTTCATTTTTCATTCCTTCCTTCATCACTGCTCTGCCATGTCTACAGTCTATCTAACATAGCATTTAACCATTCTCATGATTTTAACATGACTGAAGCAGAAACGATTCCCAATTCTACATATCTACTTCTGACCTCTTTCCTGAGTTTTACTGCTTTATTTCTGTCTCCTTGATATCTGCAAGCAATGATCCTGCCATTCTCAAAATTTCAACATGTTTAAGTCAAATTCATCATCTTTCCTCAAAATGTCCCCATAAAAGCATTCTTGGTTTTGCCAATTGTTAAGTCACACAGCCTTGAAACATCTGGGTTATCTTTGACATATTCCCTTCCATTGACCTTCTTCCTTCATCTTCAGTCAATAAGGTCTATCAATTCTCCCTTTGTAATGTATCTTATAATTAAATCTACCTGTCTTTCCAATTCCGCTCTCACCAATCTAGTCCAAATCTTCATGTTTCAAAGACTACAATCCCTCCTAACCATTCTCTCTGCTTCTAGTACTTCCTTATCAAGTTCTAATTACTGGCTACCACATGACTTTTAACATTTTACTCCTGACTTGAAAACTTCTAACTATATTCAGATTAGCTAAAAATTAAATCTATATAGCTATAAACTACCAACCAAATAAAGCCCAAAATTATTAGTTATATTTCCAATTTTGCCTCTTATAACTCTCCCAGTCAATAGTGCTCACATCAACTCCTGCAAATCAAATGTCATTCCTTCTCCTTTCTAAATAGGTAGTATTAAAAAAATTAAATCTTACCTCCTCTGAAAGGCATTCTTCATTCACAGCAATAAAACTCTGAACTCCCATAGCACTTAGCAACTGTATCTTGCATTTTTACTAAATGGTATACATTTATATTTCCAACCACATTGTACTTTGCACAAGGTCAAGAATTATTTCTTAAATTTCTGTGCACCTCCCACAGTGCCTAATAAAATCAATCCATTAAACTAATTCTGATTAATACACACACATATATATGTATAATATTAATTTATATTTCAGCCTAACTACCCTACCTAGCCTTGCCTCACTTTTCTGTGTCATCCCTTGTCATTCCCTGCCACTTCCTGTACCCCTGCCACACTGAACTTTTCATTGTTCCCCAGACATACCAGGTCCCTTCAACAATCCTGTTCCTATTCACTATCTTATAACACTCTTTCCCCTTTACCTGAAAAATGCCTGTTGATCCATCAAGACAGTACAAGTGCCAACTTCTGACTCCCCCACCTAGACTTAGGTGCTCTATTTTCTGTGTTTCCTCAGAATTTGATTCAAGTCTATATAATAATTTCCTAATTTCCATGTTGTCATGCAACTAACTGCAGATATTTGTCTCTTTCATGGGACTATACATTCAAGAGTAGTAATAGCCTGTCTTTCCCCTACTCTCTTCACTAATTCTTTATACCTAATGACTGATGTTAAATCTTTCTGTCAGTGAAAGACTATATATAAGTCAGTGAAGCTCACATACCTTGATAATAAAGAGCCTTAAGAAAGGAGTGACGATCAGCTCCCTGAAATAAAGACTTTTCTATTTCCATTTCTCGCCGGGTCAGCTGTTTGCTCTTTGAAAATCTCTGTGGCAGGCGAAGAATACGCTGACGCTCAGAGATTCTTTCTTCAATATCTTGAAGACGGTTCTGTATTGCTTCAGGAGTTGCCCTCAGCCTTGTCCTCTGAAACCAGGGAAATGAAATGACAAATCATAGAGGACACACCTGAAAGTGATGATCTGGTGCTTCAAGTAAGAAAAAGATGATCAGGACACAGAAATTGAAAGTGTTTATTTAAAGTGTTAGCTAAAAAGTTAAAAAAAAAAAAAAGGTTCTCTTTCACCAATGTCCCTATCCTAAAAAACAAAGAAGATTCAGACACAAAGCTCAGTTTTGTGGAACTAAAAATGCAAAACTCCCCAATGCCAAAATGAACAGATCCTGCTTTTTATTCTCCTGAAAAACAATAACACACTTACCTTTTCACCTGAAACATGGCTCTTCCAGATTAAGATTTCTGTTTCATTGAGTCCTAGTTCCCTGAGAGAAGCAGTTTCTTGGTCCTTTTCATGTAGTGTCTGGAACTGGGACAAAGTCATAGTTCCAGCTGCTTCCTTTCCAAAAGGTTTGTACATAGTACCAGGGGCAAAGCTCTCTTTCTTAGAGACACATCTGCAAAACAAGAAAAAAAGGGAGTGAGATCATCTTCAGGCTACCACAATTCACAGGAATTGTACCATTATAAGGGGCACAATAAAAGTCATTGGCAATTTCTCACATTCTGTTACTAGCCTGAAGCCCAACTGCAACAAAATGGAACTCCATCAATAGTCCCTTCATCCAGAACTAATCAATGACTAAATTAATGAACATTTACTGAGTCCTTCTATGCATCAGATGTGTGCTGTGTACTGAGGATTTAATAGCAAAAAGAGAGAGAGAGAGAGAGACAGACAGACAGACAGACAGACAGACATGAAAATAGCTCCTGTTTTGTGAAAGAATACTGATAGGAAAATAAAGAGGCAATGACAGTATCGAGTTATAAATGCTATGGTGGAAGAAATACAGGGTGTAGGAGGGCATAGAAAAGGTACTGGCTCAGACTTGGTGGATATGGAAGCTTCCCTCAGGAAGAAAAAGATTAATTCTGATTAATACATATATATATATATATATATATATATATATATATATATATATATATATATAAACATTTATTGATGCATAGAAGTCTGCTAAAGAAAGTGGGAGAGAGAAAGTGCAGTGTTCCTTTCAGGCTTTAAGAGGGGTCTGTCACTTTGAAGTGAGGGTCTAGGATACTCTACCTGTTTGGAAAATCAATACTTACTCTTCAATGGAGACAGAAGTATCAAGTTGATGTTGAAGGAGGCTTTTCAGCTGCCTCTCCCCTTCTGTTTCCAGTTCCTCCAGGACATGCTCATCACTCTTCACACAGCTGTTTACCCTGGAGGAGACATACCAATACATACAGAAAAAAGAAGAGATAGGGAATTGAATATATATTCCATACCTATATTATCTATCATTAATTAGTGACCCCATTTGTTCAGAAACTTCTTTAATCATCCATTGTACTTCATCATTCATTCTACAAACATTTACTAAATACCTACTCACACAGAAGGCATTGTGCTAGGTATTGATGTAACTCAAAGATATTGATAACAGTATCTAGCATCAAGAAGCTTATAATCTAGCTAGGAAGAAGAAATATATGTTTGTGTTGTGTGCATGTGCTTGAGGGAACAGAAAAAAATATGAATTAATAATGATATACAGCACAGTATGTCAAATTATTAAGAGATCATAGAAGATTAGTTGGAAGCTAGGGTGGTAAGTGAAATCTTCAGAAAGGTATTTTTAAAGTGGCATTTGAAATACTGGTTGTAATGAAAAGGATAACTAGAAAACAAGTGTGAATAGATAGAAATACATACTGGAGGATAACTGGAATTTCAATTTCAATTTCAATTTGTACTGTGAATGACCTTATAAAAACCAACTAAACGGCCTGGACATTAGTGTGTAGGCATTAAAAAGTAATTTATCAGGCAATTAGGTGACATAGTACAAGCAATGGTTTAGGAATATGAATGTGGTTATAATATGCCATATACATTAGAAGGAAAGAAACCTGAAGAAATAATTAACCATTGAAGTATGAGGTGATGAAGACCCAAAACAAAGTGATAATAGTAGAAATGAAATAGAATGGTTAGATGAGAGAGGCCTTTGAAGCAGGGAAGGGTAAGGATGTCAAGGATAATCCCCAAAATTCAAACCATGTAACAAACACAATGACGGTATCAATGAAGAAAAGAAGGTCCAGATGGAGTCAATGACTTGGGGAAATAAGTATTATTGCAATCATGTTGAGTCAACTATCTATTATACTTCAAACACCAGCATGAAGTATCAGGAATGCTCTGAATACATTGAGGTAGAGGTAACAGCATAAGTGATTGGCTGAAAGAAAAGTTTCATAGAGGAGATTCTAAGGTTGAACATGGAAATCTGGAGTCATCTGTATGGAGAAGATGAGCTATGAGAGAAGATGTCTAAAGGAGAAAGTTTAAAAAGAAATATAAAGAGGATCATAATATTTTATAGCCTAGGCATCACTATGCAGGCATCTAGATAATGACTAACATGAGCTAACTAACCTTAAATATGTGAAAGCTCTTATTAGAATGTAAAAAAAAATAATAGGACTATTTAAGCATGCAACAATTGATTATAAAAAACTGAACACAAAAAGTGAGTTAACTCCATGAGGAAAATAAATTTTAAAATTTTAAGTGTCTTTCTTATAAAATTGCCCTTTCCTAGTAAAGATATAATAATATCTAGGGAAAACCCCTATAATTATAAGCAAAATCCCTTGCTCAAGAAAGACTTGGCCCTATCTTGGAAAATTCTAAAATATTTTTAGATACAACACTTTTTAAAAAAATCCTTTAAAAATCACATAAAATAGAAAAAGCAATCATGAAATTCTTCTGGAAAAATAAGAGACCCAGAATAGGTAAAGCAATCCTTAGCAGGAAGAGTGAAGCAAGTGGCATCACTATATCAGACCTTAAACTATACTACAGAGCAACAGTAACAAAAACAGCATGGTATTGGCACCAAAACAGACTGGTAGACCAATGGTTCAAAATAGAGGACACAGAGACTAACCCACAAAATTACAATATTCTTATATTAGACAAAGGAGCCAAAAACATGCATTGGAGAAAAGAGAGTCTCTTCAACAAATGGTGCTGGGAAAACTGGAAATCTATATGCAACAAAATGAAATTAAACCCCTATCTCTTACCATGCACAAAACTCAACTCAAAGTGGATCAAGGACCTAGGAATAAAACCAGAGACTCTTCATCTAATAGAAGAAAAACTAGGTCCTAATCTTCAACATGTGGGATTAGGCCCCAACTTCCTTAATAAGACTCCTATAGCGCAAGAATTAAAACCAAGAATCAATAAATGGGATAGACTCAAACTAAAAAGTTTCTTCTCAGAAAAAAAAAAAAAAAACTGTGAGGTGAATAGAGAGCCTACATCTGGGGAGCAAATTTTTACTCCTCACACATCAGATAGAACACTAATCTTTAGGGTATATAAAGAACTCAAAAAACTAAACACCAAAAAACCAATAACCCAATCACTAAATGGGCCAAGGACCTGAACAGACACTTCTCAGAAGAGGATTTACAATCAATCAACAAATATATGAAAAAAATGCTCATCATCTCTAGTAATTAGAGAAATGCAAATCAAAACTATTCCAAGACTTCATCCCACTCCAGTCAAAACGGCAGCTATTAAGAAGATAAACAACAATAAGTGTTGGTGAGGATGTGGGGGAAAAGGCACACTCATACATTGCTGGTGGGACTGCGAATTGGTGCAGCCAATATGGAGAGAAGTATGCCGATTCCTTGGAAAACTGAGAATGGAATCACCTTTTGACACAGCTATCCCTCTCCTCGGTCTATACCCAAAGGGCTTAAAAACAGCATACTACATGGACACAGCCATGTCAATGTTTATAGCAGCACAATTCACAGTAGCTAAACTGTGGAACCAACCTAGATGCCCTCCAGTAGATGAATGGATAAAAAAAGTGGCATATATACACAATGGAATAGTACTCAGCAATAAAAGAGAATAAAAACATGGCATTTGCAGATAAATGGATGGAGCTGGAGAAGATAATGCTAAATGAAGTTAGCCAATTCCAAAAAAAACAAATGCTGAATGTTTTCCCTGATATAAGGTGATTGACTCATAGTAGGGGAAGGAGGGGTAGCATGGGAGGAACAGATGAACTCTAGACAGGGCAGAGGGGTGGGAGGGGAAGAGAGGGGACAGGGGGTTAGCAATGATGGTAGAATGTGATGGACATCATTATCCAAAGTACATGTATGAAGACATGAATTTGTGTGAACATCCTTTATATACAGAGATAAGAAAAATTTTGCTCTATATGTGTAATAATAATTGTAATGCATTCCACTGTTTTGTATTTAAAAAATAAAATCAATTTAAAAATCACAATTTTTGTTGATTATTTAGAATTCCCAAAGTTCTTTCTAAGTTTAAAGGTCTTTTTTTTTCAAATGAATAAATCATAGCTAAATACATCAACACACATGAATCTCAAAAAAAAATGTTGAGTTAAAATTAACAAGTCACAGAAAAATTAATACAATATGTCTCCATTTGTATAAAGTTGAAAATGGGTAAAAACTATGAAAATTGCAGTTGTGCTTCAGGCTAGTAACAAAATGTGAGAAATTGCCAATGACTTTTATTGTGCCTCTTATAATGGTACAATTCCTGTGAACTGTGGTAGCCTGAAGATGGTCTTACTCCCTTTTTTTCTTGTTTTGAAGATGTGTCTGTTAGAAAGAGAGCTTTGCCCCTGGTACTATGTACAAACTGTTTAGGGCTATATTCATATATGAAAAATCTTTAAAAAAAACAACAAGGGAATAAATTAATATAACATTCTGGATATCAGTCATCTCATGGGGGACGAAAGAATGAGGGCAGAAAAAATCAGGAAGGGGACACAAAGAACTTCTAAGGTACTAACAATATCCTATTTCTTAAACTGGTAGTTGATACAAGCCTTTATGGTTATTCTTTAAATAAATAAACATTATTTTGCACGTATGAGATATATCATTGAATAATTTTAAGGACAGGGACAATGAGAACCAGTTTCTTCAAAGATGCAAGGAAATTCCAGCTATTCGGGGAGGCTGAGGCAGAATGATTCCAAGTTCCAGTCCAGCCTCAGCAATTTAGCCAGACCATGTCTGGGAATAAAATTAGAAGGGCTGGGGATGTAGCTCAGTGACAGAGTGCTTGCCTAGCATGCTCAAGGCCCTAGCTTCAAACCCCAGTAAAACACACACAAACACACACACACACACACACACACACACACACAATAATAATAATAAAATAAAATAAATATTAAAAAAAAGAAAAAGAAACCAAGGGTGCAGAAGAACTGTTCCTGCATGATCACTCTTGCAGAGTCAATATCAAAGTAATTTAATGAGGATCCTTTTAAAAGTCTTTGTTCTGTCAAAATAATGAGGCACAGGTTCTCAACAATGACCACCAAGGTTCATTTACTGAAGAACCAGTAGGGGGAACTGAGCGGAGCAATGCCTTTCTTTTCCTGTAACACATCCAGCCCATTTGGGCTTTCCTTTCAAATTTGGAGAAAGAAAGTATCAATCTCTTACTGTAACCTTTGAAAATGCTACATGGTTTCGTGGTTCCAGCAAGTATCCTTCAACACCCAGACAGTGCAAATAAATGCATCCACCCTGAGCACCCCTGGGCTCATGAGGCGGAGGTATGGCGGGCCAGGGAGGAGCCGCCTTGGGTATCCCTGGCGCTGAGAATTGTCAGCAGGCACCCTTTTGCCTGGGTGGGTCTGTCTGAAACAGAAAGTATCCGCAGCACCCAGCCAGCTCCTGGGGCCTAAGCCGGGAAGGCATTCCTACCGAAACCACCCTGGTCACGGACCATCCCGAACTTCGCCCAGCTGACCCAACCAGCCCTTCTTCCCTCCTCCCTTCACCTTTGTCTTCCCGTTCACACGAAACCGAAACCGCTTCCCAAAATTGTGACACAAAGTAACAAAAGCCATTTTCAAAGCAAATGTTAAAAAAAAAAAAAAAAAAAAAAAAAGAGCTCCGCTTGTCTCTGGCAACTCCGACAAGCCCTTACCTCTTCATGTTTCCACAGGCCTTTATTACTAACTTGGGCAAATAGGTCAGGGACCTCATGTCCCAGAACTCTGCGCGGCAGACTCAAAGGGGATTGTGGTGGAGCGTGGGCCTCTGGGAGTTGTAGTAGCACAGAGCCTTATAGAAATGGAGACAGAAAGTAGGTTTCCAGTGACCGGTCTATTTTAAGTTAAAGATAACACCCCAAATATACATCTCATAAACCTGGGAGTCAGCTAGGACTTCTTGACTCTTTCATCCAGTATCAGTACTGATACTGTAACCCCTATCAACATTACTTTTTTTTTTTTTTTTTATACGGGGGGCGGGGGGATTGAACCCAGGGGTGTTTAACCACTGAGCAACATCCCCAGCCCTTTTGTTTTGAGACAGGGTCTCTCTAAATTGATTAGGGCCTCGCAAAATTGCTGACGCTGGCTTTGAATTTGTCATCCTCCTGCCTCAACCTCTCAAGCCACTGGGTTCATAGGCTTCCACCACCATGGCTGGCAACACTGCTTCCCTTTCAAGGTTTTATATGGCCTACCTCTGTTTCCAACGAACCCTCTAGTCAATCCTCTGTATTGTAACCATGAAGGTAAAGTCTGAAAAAAATTGCTTGCATTAATTGTCCTCTTGTATTTGTAAGAGGGAATTCTAAGTTCTCTCAATTTGAAGTCAGAAATTGTGTATTCAAGCTCTTGAATGTTTTATTGGTAATTATGATGAATCAAGAAAGAGGTATAATATGGTGGTTAAAAGCATGGACTCTTAGTCCCCCAAAAGGAAATGTACATCCTTAAGTATGTGAAAAGCAAGGATTGGGGAACGTGATGGTCATCATTATACAAAATATATGTATGAAGATTTGAATTTGGTGTCAACATACCTTATATACAAAGAGATATGAAAAATTGTGGTATATATGTGTATTAAGAATTGCAATGCAGGGGCTGGGGATGTGGCTCAAGCGGTAGCGGGCTCGCCTGGCATGCGTGCGGCCCGGGTTCGATCCTCAGCACCACATACCAACAAAGATGTTGTGTCCGCCAAGAACTAAAAATAAATATTAAAAATTCTCTCTCTCTCTAAAAAAAAAAAGAATTGCAATGCAAAAAAAGAATACATATATAATGGCATAATTTTGGCATAAACATACTTTATATACAGAGTTACAAAAAATTGTGCTGTAAATGGGTAATAATGAGTGTGATATTTACTTACAAGTGAGATGGAAATTTCAAACTATACTATTAGTAATCCCCCAAACCATCAAGGTCATCATCAAAAACAAGGAAAGTCTGAGTCTGTCACAGCCACGAGAAACCCAGGGAGACATGATTAACTAAATGTAATGTGGTGTCCTGGATAAGATCCTGGAACAAAAAAATAATACTAGAGGGCTGGGGTTGTGGCTTAGTGGTAGAGTGCTCGCCTAGTACGTGGGTTCAATCCTCAGCATCACATAAAAGTACATAAACAAAATAAAGGTATTGTGTACAACTAAAAAGTAAATATTAAAAAAGAGAACACTAGATAAAAACTAAGTTGATGTAAATAAACTATGCACTCTATTAATAATAAGTTTCTGTAGTAGTGACAAATGTACCAAAGTTATGTAACATGTTAACATTAAGGGCAACTGAGTGGAGGCATATGGAACACTGTAATATGTGTCTTTTATGCAAATTTAAAACTGTCCTAAAAACTTAAAGTTTATGTTTTGAAAGTAAATTAAAAATAATGTATTGCACATACCAGATTGGGAAGGATACAAAACTTTGACAACGTATTTGTTTTGTTGAGACTGATGGGAAATAGATACTCCAATACATCACTGGTAGGTAAAAACCTCTTGGAAGAATACTAGTGAAATTCAACTGCACATTCCCTTTATGTTTTAAAGATATATTCCACGTTTGCACATTTCCTTTAAAGCAGTAATTCAGTACTTATAATATCAACATATTATGTCTTCAAACATATGCATTATTTTTGTGACAGGTTATAGCAAAATACTGGAAACAGATATCCATGAAATGATATTTATTCAACAACAAACTATGCAAAAATTAAAAGGAAGCAAGGTCCTTAATGGACTACTAAACAATCTCCAAAATATATTTAGTGCAATAGCAAGGTTAAGCATAATACATAGTGTGTTTCTTTGCGTAAAAAGGGTGGATGTGTTTGCTTTCATATGCACAAAGCATCTCTGGAAGAACACATAGTAGTAGTGAATGCCCACAGGTATGGGAACTAGATGTCTGAAGGACAAGGGCAGGAAAAACTCTTCATTGTCTGGATTTTCATGTCCTTTGAATTTTGAACCGCATGACTATAGGGTCTTGATTTAACATCTGAGCAGCCACCTTAAATGTTAACTGCCATCTTATAAGTTTCTCTTTTCTATACTTCCTCTTACTGGAACTCCCCCCACCCTGATTAGTGACCTATTCCATGGTACCATAACCCTAAGCAAATCCCATGCTATTTCATGCCACCTAGCTCTGACACAACCCCCCCCCCCACACACACACACATAGCCTATCCCATAGCGCCACAACTACAACTCTAGAACCTACCCCACAAAAGCTGAACACCCGAACATCTTGGGGCCTCTCTCTTTATTGTGAGATGGCCTTTGTCAGCTTTGACAAACTTTCATGTGGATCTCTGCCTGGTCTCCATCCTTCATTTCTCGCTTGCCTGTCTCTGGTTTTCTCACTTTCCTTTCAATGACTATATTACCTAGTCAATATTTTTCAATTAAAGAGCAGCTTCCTTATTTTATAAGGAATCAAAGAAGAAAAAACATTGTGTACTTGGGGGATTGCACTTCCTGGGCTTTAATCTCAGTTCTCAGTTTTTGACAAAATAGTACAGCAGGGTTTTGGAAGCAATCTGGACTTAAAATTTTGCTTTGTTAAGTATGTGAATTTCACTAAGTTTCTTCAACGGATCAATGACAGCTTCCTTAGTAAAACAGGGATAATACCTCAGAACAATAGGGCAACTGTGAAGCATTACACAAAGTATGCTTTTAAAGTCATGCCATGATGGGGTGGTTATTTATGAGTAAATATTCCAAGTTTATCCAGTAGGTTCATACTTATTCAAACTCCTTTGCATTGCCACACTCAAGAGAAAAACCAAAGAGAAGCTACAAAACGAAACAACTCCCCCCCCCATTATATTTGCTATCCAGATAACTTCCAGCAGACTGAAAGTATGGTGCCTTTTATCCAACATCTATTATATGCAAATGACTGTGCTCTTGGAGTACACAAGTATATATACCATGCACCACTTTGCAGCTTAGAAACAGATCAGAGGCTGAATGTAAGCATAAAAAATGTGGGTAGCAGCATAAGCCTGCATCAGGTAAATCCTGTCAGGTGGTAGAATTGAATTCTGCTGCTCAACCAAACTGTTCAATTGGCAACTTTTTCCATGAGGAAATGGGAAAATGTGCCAAGCTTGCTACTGTGTTGGCCTTCTGGGAAGATGACAAAAAGTAGAACAAACATCACACCAAACTTGTATACTTCTGATAAAAACATACAGTCTAGGGGCTGAGGCTGTGGCTCCACGGTAGCGCACTTGCCTGGCCATGTAAGAGGTAGTGGGTTCAATTCTCAGCCCTGCGTATAAAAAAAAAAAATAAAATAAATGTCTATCAACAACTAAAAAAAAAATTTAAAAATACAGTCCATTGGTACGAAAGTGATACACAATACACTGCAAATCCACTAGGTGGGATGAGTGGAGAATGAATGGCTAAAAGACATACTTACAGAGCTGTGGAATTGCAACTGGAAAGCAAGGTCATGAGAAATACTTTATGTACCTGTAATAACTGTAGCCAGTACCAAGTGTAGGTACCAAGGGACATTCAGAAAATTGCACTAGAAGGAAAATCAGGCCATTTCTACCTCTACCAAACTTAACTATGTAATAATAGCTATTCTGTTTCTCACAGCATCTGTCTCCCCACCTTAAAAGGATAGTAGATAAAGTATAAAAAGCTTTGAAATCTCCAGATGTTATATGTGGTCAGGGAGCTTACCATGAAGCATTTTCACAAATTCCCTCCCAGAACAATTTATGAAAAACTGAAAAATATGCCTCATTTGTCTTTCTGACAATTTAACAAGGTTAGTTTAATTAAGCTCCTCCTTAATGTAGACATGTTTTCAGGGTTTTTAAGGGCTTTGTTTCCAGCACACCTCTGATGAATACATTGGGAAGCAATTATAACTCCAAAATATGAAAGATGTTAAAACTAAAAAATCTTCTCTTGAATCTACTTATCATCTAATATTAGGAGCCAACAACTGAGCATGTCTTTTAAATATCCTAAAGGAGATAGCATAAATGCTGTTAGGAAGAATAAACACAGCACCTTTTTAAAGGACAAAAATGTATGTCGACTGAGAAAGTGTCAACATAACAAATTTTAAAATTCTTGTTTAGCTAATCTCTTAGCTGGTTAACAATGGCTAGGAGGGGCTCACAATTTCTGTGCCTAACAAAAATGTTGCTTTAACATTACTGTGAAAATGAGTTATTGCTTATCTTCTAAATTAATATTTATTCAACAATGACATGTTAGAACCAGAATCAGAAGGAACCTTAGAAATGATTTAGTCCAAGGAACTAGATTTCAGACAGTACATTGAGATTCCCCAGTAAGTCTTAACAGCATTATTGGATTGTTCTGGAAACCACTTGCCATTCTCTAGCATATTCCATGTACTGGAAATAATATTAGACTTCCCCAAGAAAATAGAGCAACAAGATAGTGAAAGCAGTACTTTAGCCTCCATTTTATCTTACTTAAATTTATAGTAAGTACTCTGCTAGCAGAGAAAAAACATAAAATAATGTTGAGACATTGGAGAATTGAAAACAATTTTATTTTCAAAAACAGTTGGAAAAATTACAATATGAGACAATGCATTTTTAGACAAAATATAATGCCCACAAAAAATTATTTGTCCAGTTAATTGGGTAAAGAGAAGACTAAAACCATTTTTCTTCTCAAAACATTATCTTTTCTTTACTGATAGAACTTATATTGTGGTTACTGTATAAGAATTGAATCTCCATAAACAATGTGGTAAATGTCTTTTATGTAGGAGATAATAGTAGTAATAATATGAACTCAAAAATTAGATATTATTCAAGATTCTACTCAAAAGTTATATTTACCTACATAAATCATTCACAAAATAAACAGTTTCTGGATTACTTTTACATTTATAATTCTGAGTGGTACAAAAACTTACCTGGGTAAGAAGTGGCTTCTTGGAAAAGTTTGGATAAGAAAGAAACACCATGCAAGTTCTAGCATTTAGCATATCCATAAGACTAATCACTAATAATCACTATCACTAACATTCACTTCAAAATATTTTTCTTCCTGTAATATATACCCGTCAGGATGGTCATGTGAAGACAGGACAACAGAAATTTAGCTCAGTAATTATAGGCAGCTGAGCTCCAGTAACTTAAAAACTTTTAAGTGGTTAATTTTATTTTAGTGTTATGTTTTCATTTAGTAGAGCATCACATTTATTTATGATTTAAGTGAAATACAAGAGATAGAATGTTCCAAAGCTAAGAACATGGCATTTTCTTGAAAAGCAAATAAAGAAATACACAAAAACCAATAACTATAAATCATATGCTAAAATCAAATAAAACACCAGGACATGTGTATAATAAAACGATAATTAAATTGCCTGAACCTTGCTCTTTTAAAAATAACCTAGTTCAAATATGCGTTATAGTTCATTGGTAAAGCACTTGCCCAGCATGTGTGAGACCCTGGGTAGGATTCCCAGTACCACACCTCACCACACACACACACACACACACACACACACACACACACACCCAACAAAACATAAAATCCAACTGAAACCACAAATTCATCCTAACTATTCCTTCCTTCTCTGAATTTTTCTTTTTATTATTATCATTGGTGGTGGTGGTACTGGGGTTTTATTTTAACCCAGGGACACTCTACTACTGAGCTATACTCCAAGCCCTTGTTATTTTTATTTTGAGTCAGGGTCTTGCGAAATTGCCAAGGCAACTTAGGAGCCTCTTGCCTCAGCATCCTGAGTCCCTGGGATTATAGGCATAAGCCACCATACACCTGGCCCTTCTATGAATTTCAATAACATACATTTATAATGCATAACATACTTCCTTGTATTGTCTACATTCATTTTACACAGATAGAAACTAATCTTATCTCAAACTAGACATTAAGTTCCATTGAACAGAAAGACTTTACAGTATATCACACTTTATGCTGAATCTAACAAGCACACACTAAAGATTGGTTGGCATGTACTTTTGGGCAAACATCTCTCCACATTTTAGTTGGAGAGAGAAGGAAGATGTGCATTGGCGGAAGTATGTGAATTCTAGGAGAATAAGGTATGTATTACACATACAGAATCAATATCTAACAGGTTGCTGCCTGTATAAGGGAGATAATATAAGTTTTATTTAATTCTGAGACTACTATAGTATAATTCTTCATATCAGAGTATTCAGATAAAGAGCATGCACATTTTATTGCAATGAAAGATTAAGTAGTAACTGTAAACACGTCAACATCATCAAAATTTATAGGAAACAATCCAAAATCAGTATGCTAACGATATGGCCTTTAGTCAAAGGTAATCTTCACATTGCGTTCCTGCTCCTTGCTTTGAAAATCCTCAAAAATCTTTGTTATCTCTTCCACCTTCTTTTGCATCATTCCTATAAGGAAGGAAGTCACACAATCATTAATCCAAGCTCAAAATATTACAGAAACATTATTACACATTCTCCCCTAAACTATTATTTACAAAACTTTACATATCAATTTAAATAGTTTTAGAAAATACAGAAGAAAAAACACATTCATCTACTTTTTTAAAAACTATGAAAACAGTGGACAGCACTGTTCTTTATCTGTTCTCCTAGTTTTCAAGGCAAATAACAGTCTACTTGACATTTGTGTTTTGTTCCAGTTACCAATTACAGCCTAAAAGTGTAATTTTCTGCCAGTAAAAATAAGCTGTTGAAATAAGCATGATGAGCTGAGTTTTTGTACTACCATCAGCCAATTTGGTCATTTGTTTTAGTGTTCATTAATGCTTACTAGAGGATAAGCAATAACTAGTGCCCAAAAGAAAGAAAAATTTTATGAAATTAAAACTTAAATATACTTTCTTAAAAAAATTCCAGTCAACTAGAATGGCCCTAATGTTTATTCAGTATTTAAAGTATAATACCATATCCTATCTTATAATATAAACATTCTGCAAGATCACACTTCAACAAATGACTGAAATGATGGCTCTCTACTAAAAGCCTAGAAAAATACAGTGTTATGTTGAGGCTAGCAAAATAACCCCCCCACACACACTTTTTTTGGTAATAACTAATTGCATGGTGCAATTTTTTTCTCTAATTAAGCTTTTTTAATGTGACAGAAACACAAATGAGCACTACAACAAACTATTAACTCAAGAACATAAGTGTCAACATAAGCACATTTTACTAATTTGCTGAGAGATTGATAAATATTAAATGTAAAAGAGTACATTTATAACAATTTTGAAAATCAATAAAATGTCAAGAATCACAAGTCAGTGTTACTAAGAGAACTTTACTGTAAATATTTTGTCATGTTTTCTAATTGAATTCCCAGGACTATTTATATATTAACATACTTAAAGATTTTTAAAGACTTTCATTCCTTATGTGAAAAAAAATGTATTAAGGTAATTATTGCCCAGAGTTCTAGTCAAATGATAAGCATCAGTGATTCTTTTTTCCCAGTATATTAAATTATATATCACATTAGAAGTAAAATGCTAGCAGTAGCCAAAATTTGTGTGTGTGGCAGGAGGGAATGTGTCATACATATTTTGATATTATTTTTATTTTTTTACTTTAAAAATATTTTTGTTATAGATAGACACAATACCTTTATTTTGTTTAGTTTTTTTTTAATGTAGTGCTGGGGAGTGAACTCAGTGTCTCACACATGCTAGGCAAGCACTCTACCACTGAGCCACAACCCCAGCCCTTGATATTATTTTTAAAAATTATATTGATATATATGAAAACAAGAAAACAATTCCATTCACAATAAACAAGATGTGGTATGTAAATAAAATACAATGCTACACTGCAATACAAAGAAATACTAATATGTGTTATAACATGAATGAACCTTGTAAAAAACATCGCAAGCAAGAAGTATGATACAAAGGGCAACATATTATTATCCTATTTCCATAAACTCTCCATCAAAAGCAAATCTCTAAAGACAGAAAGTAGATTAGGATTGCCCAGGATTTGGGATAGGAATGGAGAATAACTACAAGTGGGCAAAAGAAAATTTGGGGGATAATGGAAACATTCTAAAATTGGATTGTGTGGTGTTTATACACTAAAGACTTAATTTAGTGGCTAATGGTTAAAATTATATATTTCTGTGCTTAAAAATATTTTCTAAAAGTGATTTGTTCCCCATAAAAGATACTGGTGAAATTGTTGCAGCCAGTCTCATTCTGATTTGGGGACAGATGTTTTCTTCAACTTAGCCTACTTGCAAATATTTTTGGTAACAATTCAAACATTTGTATAGAAGATTATAAAAATAGAGATTTCATCACTAAAACCAAACACAGCTTTCTAATGTAATTACTACTTTTAAGTTATACATATAAATATTACCATATAACATTAAATTCACTGTCAAAGTAAACACTGCACTCTTATAAATATTGTTATAGTATATCTCCTTCTCCTAGAAAAATTATTGGGGCAGTAGGAAAAAAAAACAGATTAACAGAAAAATGGTCATAAGATACAAGTGATGAACCTACAAGATGATACACAATATGTTTATAAACATTTTAAGCATTAAAAATATTAGTAAACAGAATGATGCAAATTAAACCAGAGAAATATTATTTTCACTATAAATTTTGGCAAGGAATGATGATGATTTCTGGTGATGGTAGTAATTACAGAAGTACTGGAAGGAGTGAGTACACTAATAATGAATTGCTGTTGAAGATATAAATCAGTGCAACTGACCTGAAAGAAAATATAAATCAAAAGTTTTTAAAGCAGACATTACTCCTGACTTAGTTTTTTTTAACTTCTAAGTATTATATTTATGTCCAGTAATCACTGATGTGCCTTAAACCTTACCTACATCTAGGTTAACTGTAGCACAATTTGAAAAAAGAAAACATTTGGAAACATCAATAGGCTAGCATATATGTAAAATGAAATATTTACCAGCCATTAAAATGTAGAATATTTAATAACACTGAAAGATATTCATGGACACATCTCTCAACTTTGTATCTCTCCATCAAAAGCTGAATATAGTGTACTGTGTACAAATCACAACACAAATGAATAGAAAAATGTATATTGAACACCAAGCCAATGCAAAGCATAGCTAAATCCTGAAAACACAGAAATCATTAGGGCATAATCTCTATGTAGAAACTCAAATTCCAGGAAACAGACATATAAATAAGTAACTGCAATACTGTATGATAAATGCTGGTAATATAATAAATAGTATGGATACAAAGAAGATAATAAACAACTACTAGAATGATGAGTTAAGCAAGGTTTAAAAGAAGAGATAGATGTTAAATTACATCTTAATACAGGAACCACTGCAAGGCAGATAATGAAGAGCTAGGGTACTCCAGGAGAAGAAACTGTTCATCCAAAAATATGGAAGAGGAAAGAATATTGGGTTTTTGAACAACCATAAATACTTCTCTAAAAGAAATGCTGCAAACAAAAGGTAAGGTTGAAAAAAAGCAGGGGTTAGATTATACATGATAATCTAATTAAAACACAAAAATTTACATTGGCCAATCAGAATGAACAGATGAGAACAATTATCATTTCTTAGACTACTCTGAGAGTAGATATGTGAAAGTAAATTTGAGTGGAATAAGACTGGGGAAGGAAATCATCATTAAGGTCTCTAAAGAATGTATGTATTCACCACTGTTCCATTCTAAAACATCTGTAAAACAGTTAAAGAATTTACAAAAATAAAAAGAGGAAAATGATAAAAGCACAAAACCAATAAGAAGAAATGACATGAAACTTTGAACATTGCAACTGGATTTGTACTACAGAAACCCTAGAACTCCAGAAAGGCTATGGAATTAGTAGAACTAGGTAATTCAAAATGTCATTGAAATTGGAGCTAAAAACAGAATTATGAATGATTAAGAAGCAGTCCCTTCCTCTCTTCCACATCCTACCTCTAAACAATTCTTCCTACCCAACTTTTGCAGATGATTTTTTGGCAAACATGACAGAAACATGACAACGAGCTCTTGCAAAATAAAAATCAAGACCAAAAGCAAAGATCAATAAAAAACTTGAATGAAAAGATGAGTATATACCCCAGAAAAATTTAACAAAATACAAAGAGAAAAATAGGAGAAAAGAAATGCAGTTTAGTTGAGGATTCAAACTTCAGAATAAGTGTATTGCCAGGAAGAACAAAAATATCATAGAAAAGGAAATTAACAGAAACCTAATTCAAGAAAATAGCTGCAGCTGACAAAAACAAAATGGGTTTCTTGACTCACCAATAGCAGGCTCAGTGGTGAGAGATCCACATCAAAGCTCATCATGTGATGATGAAAAAAATCAGATGAAATTTGCATATTCTGAGAAAGATCTCAAAATTGTTCATGGGAAAAATATAAAACACACAAATGAAGAGGTATGAAGGTTCAGATTCAGAAGTTACATGATAATGTAACTGCATCTTCAAAAGTTCAAGGAGAAGGAAGTAAGGGTCTCAGATGATGGGGGATTAGAGGAAGAGTACACTTCCCAGTAGTTCCATAGCACCAGACTTCAAAAGCAGTAAGACTGCTTCTCAGTGAGGGGAGTAACTAAGGTAACTCACTGAAATTCAACACTGGAGAGTAAAAGAAACCATAGAGATGCAGAAAATTGGAAAGTGTGAACATAAGAAAAAAATACATTAGAGATGTGCCAGCTTGGCAGGCCTTAGCATGGCAGGGGAGGTAGAACACAGGTAGAGAGGAATGTGTAGCAGAACAACAACAAAAATGGATTGGGTAATCTGTAGAATCAGAAGGAGGTTGATCTTAATGAACCCAGAGTCAGTGGGGAAAGATGTTAAGTGAAAAACAACCAAAATTTCTTGGCCCACATTTCAGAAGGAAATGGGTTCATCAGCATGGAAACCATCTATAAGTGATACACAGCCATAAGCAGAGGCAAGAGACTGGGAACTCATGAAGGAAGTTGCCAGCTGCCCACCTATTATGAACTCCAGAGTCTTCCTGGACCAGTGTGACAAAAATAGGCACAAAGAAAACTGGGCCTAGTACATACAGACTCCAGACACAGGAGAAAGAGCTCCTTTTGTGCTGGTGCCCTAAATGTCCAGCAGAAATTGGCATCTCTCCATCAATAGGGTGTGTGAACTAATCTCAAATACCCACTAACAGAGTTCCAAGGGTTACCCAAGAGCAAACCTCAGCTATTTAGAACTCTGCACCAGCCCCACTATAAGGGGCTGTCAGCATTGACCAGTCTATCCCACCCTGCACTGGGAGACAGGAAGCTGAAAGCTACTACAAGCAGCTTTGGCTCTTAACCACAACAGGTGGCAGCTAGGTGAGGAAAACAAAGATGTTGGACTTAACAAGCCGCAGCCTTTGACTCAAGGATTACAGTGCCCACAGATAAACACATGAGAAGGAAATTAAAGGGACATAAATAGGAAAAGAAAAAGTCAAATTATCACCGTTTGCTGAAGACGTGATCCTATATCTAGAAGACCCTAAAAACACCACCAGAAGACTTCTAAAGCTGATATGGAATTTATAAAAGTAGCATAATAGAAGATCTACATACAAAAATCAATAGTTTTGCTATACTCCAACAGTGATTCTGCTAAGAAATAAATCAGCAAACTATGCCATTCACAATAAGCTAAAAAAAAAAAAAAATACATGGAATTAATCTAACCCAGGAAGTGAAAGAGCTCTATGATGAAAATTATGTAACATGGAAGAAAGAAATTGATGGAAAGACCTCTCATATTCTTAGGCAGAATATTGTTAAAAATGTCAGACTATCAAAAGCAATATAGAGACTCAATGCAATCTCCATCAAAATATCAATAATATTCTTCATAGAACTAGAAAAACACAGTCTTTGAATTCATTTGGAAGACTAAGACACCCATAATATTAAAATCAATTCTGAGCAAGAACAATAATGCAAGAGAAGAGACATCAATTAAAACACCTGATTTCAAATTATATTATATAGGCATAGTAAAAAAGAGAAAAAATACCAGCATGGTTTTGGCATGAAACTAGACATGAAGACCAATGGAATAGAAGACATGGAGACAAACACACACTTAGTCATCTGATACATTAAAAACTATGCCAAAAATACATGTTGGAAAAAAAAACAATATTTAGAAAACTGGATATTCATATGTAGAAGAATAAAACTAGATTCCTATTTCTCATTCTGTACAAAAGTCAAATCAAAGTAGATTAAAGACTAAGGAATTTTTAAGAAGACTAAGGAATTAGATAAGAAACTTAGTAACTCTTCAAAAGAAAAGTGTCTATACACCATCATATTGGTGCAGACACTGACTTCCTAACAAGATTCCTAAAGCTCAATAAACAAATGAATCAATAAATAGGATGACATCAAATTAAAAAGCTTCTGCACAGCAATGGAAACAATTCGAGCATGAAAAGAGAGTCTATAGAATGGAAGAAGATCTTTGCCAGCTATTCCTCTGTCAAGGGATTAATATTGGGACTATATAAAGAACTCATAAAACAACAAAAATACAACAATAAATTGGCAAAGAGCTAAACAGACATTTCTCAAAAGAAGAAACACAAATGACCAACAATATATAAATATGAATAAATGTGAACATCTCTAGCAATCAGCGAAATGCAAACCAAAACTACACCACACTCTGCCATTTTTTTTCTAGGGTCCCTGTACTAGAGATGCAGCAATGCTCCCAATGCCCACATCTGCTGTGCCCTCACTAGCCCCTCCTCCAGGAGCCAGTTTGCAAGGATGCAGCCATCCAGACTACAGCCCCCCTCAGTAGCTATGTCCTCCAGGTCCGTGTGCTTGTCCTACTGCAGCATGTTTGGTGGCCTGGGCACCATGAGCCAGCCAAGCTCCACCTGGAACTACCTAACCACGTCCACCCCAGTACCAGCTATAGCCTCTATGCCTCACCCCTGGGCAGTCCATGTCACGCGCTGCTTGGACATGTACCTGTGGAGTAGCAAGCCTGGGGTGCAGCTGCAGCCGGACTTGGTGGACTTCTCACTGGCCAATGCCATAAACACCAAATTCAAGAATACTCACACCAATGAGAAGGTGGAGTTGCAGGAGCTCACTGACCACTCTACCAACTATATCACCAAGGTGTGCTTCCTGAAGCAGCAGAATAAGATCTTGCTGGCCAGCTCAAACAGCTCAGGGGCCAGGGCAAGCTGCATCTGGGGGACCTCTAGGAAAAGGAGAAGGTGATACAGGAACTGTGCTATCAGGTAGACCAGTTCACCAATGACAAGGCCCATGTCAAAGTGAAGTGTGACAATTTGGCTAAGGACACCACATAGCTACCAGAGAAATTGCAAGAGATGCTTCAGGGAGAGGAAGTCCAAAGCACCTTGCAGTCTTTCAGATAGGATATTAACAATGCATCTCTGACATGTCTTGACCTTGACTGTAAAGTGTAATCCTTGCAAGAAGAGATTGCCTTTTTGAAGAAACTACATGATGAGGCTCAGATTCAGGAAGAGCATGTTCAAATCAGTGTGGATGTTTCTAAGCCTGACCTCATAAAGCTTCCCTGTGTGATGTCCGTCAGCAGTATGAAAGCATGACTGCCAAGAACCTTCAGGAGGCAGAAGAATGATACAAGGCTAAGTTTGCTGACTTCACTGAGGTTGCTAACTGGAACAATGATGCTCTGAACCAGGCGAAGCAGGAATCAAATGAGTACTGGAGACAGATATGGTCTCACCTGAAAAGTGGATGTGCTTAAAGGAATTAACAAGTCCCTGGAACTCCAGATGCATGAAATAGAAGAGAACTTTGCTGTGGAAGCTGCTAACTACCAAGACACTATTGACTACCTGCAGAATGAGATTCAGAATGTAAAGGAAGAAATGGCTTATCACCTTCATGAATACCAAGACTTGCTCAATGTTAAGATGACTTTTGAAGAGGATAGGAAAGGTATCAGAATACAACAGTTACTAATAGGGCATTATGTAAAATTGTGGATGTGTAACCGACGTGATTCTGCAATCTGCATTTGGGGTAAAAATTGGGAGTTCATAACCCACTTGAATCTAATGTACGAAATATGATCTGTCAAGAGCTTTGTAATGTTGTGAACAACCAATAAAAAAAAGATGAATGAATTAAAGCTAAAAAAAATTTAAAAAGATGACTTTTGACAGAGGCAGATTACATTCAGGGGTAAACCAATTAGGTTAACGACCGATTTCTCATCACAAACTTTGAAAGCGAGAAGATCCTGGAATAATGTATTTCAAACGCTGAAAAATAATGGATTCCAACCAAGAATACTATATCCAGCAAAATTGAGCTTCAAATTTGACAATGAAATTAAAATCTTTCACGATAAACAAAAGCTAAAAGAATTTGCAGCAAGAAAACCAGCTCTGCAAAGCATTTTGAACAAAACACTACAAGAAGAGGAATTGAAAAATAGTGCCCAAAACTAACAGCAGGAGGTATCTCAGTAAAGGGGGAGGAAAATAACCAAAAAGCAAAACTAGCCAAACTAAAATAAATAAATAAAGAAGCATGACTGGAAGTACAAATCATATCTCAATTGTAACCTTAAATGTTAATGGCCTAAACTCACCAATCAAGAGACATAGGCTAGTAACCTGGATCAAAAAAACAAATCCAACAATATGCTGCCTTCAGGAGACTCATATGATAGGAAAAGACATACACAGGCTGAAGGTAAAAGGTTGGGAAAAATCATACCACTCACATGGCCCTCGGAAGCAAGCAGGAGTGGCCATACTCATATCGAATAAAATCAACTTCAAACCTAAGTTAATCAAGAAGGATAAAGAAGGTCACTATATACTGTTAAAAGGAACCATCCACCAACAAGACATAACAATCATCAATTTGTATGCACCAAACAATGGAGCTGCAACGTTCATAAAACAAACTCTCCTCAAGTTCAAGAGTCAAATAGACCACAACACAATAATTATGGGTGACTTCAACACACCGCTCTCGCCATTAGACAGATCCTCTAGACAAAAGCTGAATAAAGAAACTATAGAACTCAACAGCACAATCAATAACCGAGACTTAACCGACATATATAGAATATATCAACCATCATCAAGTGGATACACGTTCTTCTCAGCAGCACATGGATCCTACTCAAAGATAGACCATATATTATGCCATAAGACAACTCTTAGTAAATATAAAGGCGTGGAGATAATACCATGCACCATATCTGATCATAATGGAATGAAATTGGAAATCAATGATAAAAGAAGGAAGGAAAAATCCTACATCACATGGAAAATGAACAATATGATATTGAATGATCAATGGGTTATAGAAGACATAAAGGAGGAGATGAAAAAATTCTTAGAATCAAATGATAACACAGACACAACATACCGGAATCTATGGGACACAATGAAAGCAGTTTTAAGAGGGAAATTAATTTCTTGGAGTTCTTACCTCAAAAAAAGAAAAAAACCAACAAATAAATGAACTCACGCAACACCTCAAAAACCTAGAAAAGGAAGAGCAAAACAACAGCAAATGTAGTAGAAGACAAGAAATAATTAAAATTAGAGCAGAAATCAACGAAATTGAAACAAAAGAAACCATTGAAAAAATTGATAAAACTAAAAGTTGGTTCTTTGAAAAAATAAATAAGATAGACAAGCCCTTAGCCATGCTAACGAAAAGAAGAAGAGAGAGAACTCAAATTACTAACATACGGGATGAAAAAGGCAATATCACAACAGACACTACAGAAATACAGAAGATAATTAGAAAGTATTTTGAAACCCTATATTCCAATAAAATAGAAGATAATGAAGATATCGATAAATTTCTTAAGGCATATGATTTGCCCAGATTGAGACAGGAAGACACACACAATTTAAACAGACCAATAACAAAAGAAGAAATAGAAGAAGCCATCAAAAGACTACCAACCAAGAAAAGCCCTGGACCGGATGGGTATACAGCGGAGTTTTACAAAACCTTCAAAGAAGAATTAATACCAATACTTTTCAAGCTATTTCAAGAAACAGAAGAAGAAGGAGCTCTTCCAAATTCATTCTATGAGGCCAACATCACTTTGATCCCAAAACCAGACAAAGATACTTCAAAGAAAGAAAACTACAGACCAATATCTCTAATGAACTTAGATGCAAAAATCCTCAATAAAATCCTGGTGAATCGAATACAAAAGCATATCAAAAAAATTGTGCACCATGATCAAGTAGGATTCATTCCTGGGATGCAAGGATGGTTCAATATACGGAAATCAATAAATGCTATTCACCACATCAATAGACTTAAAGACAAGAACCACATGATCATCTCGATGGATGCAGAAAAAGCATTTGACAAAGTACAGCATCCCTTTATGTTCAAAACACTAGAAAAACTAGGGATAACAGGAACTTACCTCAACATTGTAAAAGCTATATATGCTAAACCTCAGGCTAGCATCATCCTAAACGGAGAAAAACTGAAGGTATTTCCTCTAAAATCTGGAACAAGACAGGGATGCCCTCTATCACCTTCTATTCAATTTAGTTCTCGAAGTACTAGCCAGAGCAATTAGACAGACAAAAGAAATTAAAGGCATAAAAATAGGAAAAGAAGAAATTAAACTATCGCTATTTGCGGATGACATGATAATATACTTAACAGACCCAAAAGAGTCTACAAAGAAGCTGCTAGAGTTAATAAATGAATTCAGCAAAGTGGCAGGTTATAAAATCAACACGCATAAATCAAAGGCATTCCTGTATATCAGCAACAAAACCTCTGAAATGGAAATAAGGAAAACCACTCCATTCACAATAAGATACTTGGGAATCAACCTAACAAAAGAGATGAAAGATTTATACAATGAAAACTACAGAACCCTAAAGAGAGAGATAGAAGAAGATCTCAGAAGATGGAAAAATGTACCCTGTTCATGGATAGGCAGAACTAACATCATCAAAATGGCGATATTACCCAAAGTTCTCTACAGGTTTAATGCGATGCCAATCAAAATCCCAATGGCATTTCTTGTAGAAATAGACAAAGCAATCATTAAATTCATATGGAAAAACAAAAGACCCAGAATAGCAAAAGCAATTCTAAGCAGGAAGTGTGAATCTGGAGGGATAGCGATACCAGAGGTCAAACTGTACTACAAAGCAATAGTAACAAAAACAGCATGGTACTGGTACCAAAACAGGCAGGTGGACCAATGGTACAGAATAGAGGACACAGAGACTAATCCACAAAGTTACAACTATCTTATATTTGATAAAGGGGCTAAAAGCATGCAATGGAGGAAGGATAGCATCTTCAAAAATGGTGCTGGGAAAACTAGAAATCCATATGCAACAAAATGAAATTGAATCCCTTTCTCTCGCCATCCACAAAAATTAACTCCAAATGGATCAGGGAGCTAGATATCAAATCAGAGACACTGCGTCTGATAGAAGAAAAAGTTGGCTCCTATCTACATATTGTGGGGTCGGGCTCCAAATTCCTTAATAGGACACCCATAGCCCAAGAGTTAACAACAAGAATAAACAAATGGGACTTACTTAAACTAAAAAGTTTTTTCTCAGCAAGAGAAACAATAAAAGAGGTAAATAGAGAGCCTACATCCTGGGAACAAATTTTTACCCCCCACACCTCCGATAGAGCCCTAATATCCAGAATGTACAAAGAACTCAAAAAATTAAACAATAAGATAACAAATAACCCAATTAACAAATGGGCCAAGGACCTGAACAGACACTTCACAGAGGAGGACATACAATCAATCAACAAGTACATGAAAAAATGCTCACCATCTCTAGCAATCAGAGAAATGCAAATCAAAACCACCCTAAGATACCATCTCACTCCAGTAAGATTGGCAGCCATTATGAAGTCAAACAACAATAAGTGTTGGCGGGGATGTGGGGAAAAGGGTACACTTGTACACTGCTGGTGGGGCTGTAAAATGGTGAGGCCAATTTGGAAAGCAGTATGGAGATTCCTAGGAAAGCTGGGAATGGATCCACCATTTGACCCAGCTATCGCACTTCTCGGACTATTCCCTGAGGACCTTAAAAAAGCGCTCTATAGGGATACGGCTGCATCAATGATTATAGCGGCACAATTCACAATAGCTAGACTGTGGAATCTAGATGCCCCTCAATAGATGAATGGAAAAAAAAATGTGGCATCTATACACAATGGATTATTATGCAGCACTAAGAAATGACAAAATCATAGAATTTGCAGGGAAATGGATGGCATTAGAGCAGATTATGCTAAGCGAAGCTAGCCAAGCCCTAAAAAACAAATGCCAATTGTCTGCTTTGATATAAAGAGAACAACTAAGAACAGAACAGGAAGGAAGAGCATGAGGAAAAGACTACAGTAAACAAAGATGAATGGGGGGAGAGAAACGGAGAGAGAAGGGAAAGCACATGGAAAGAGTAGGAGACCTTCAATGATACATAGAATTATAAGAGGTTATGAGGGGCAAGGGGGAGGGAAAAAAAGGGAGAGAATTGAACAACAGCAGGGGAGGTAGAGAGGGAAGATGGGAGGGGAGGGGAGGGGAGGGGGGATAGTAGGGGATAGGAAAGGTAGCAGAATACAACAGTCACTAATATGGCATTATGTAAAAATGTGAATATGTAACAGATGTGATTCTGCAATCTGTATTTGGGGTGAAAATGGGAGTTCAAAACACAATTTGAGTCAAATGTATGAAAGATGATATATCATGAGCTATGTAATGCTTTAAATAATCAATAAAAAAAAAGAAAAAAAAATTTTAAAAGATGACTTTTGACATTGAGATTGCCACCTACAGGAAACTTCTGGAAGGCATGAACAGGATTTCTCTGCCTCTTCCCAACTTCTCCTCCCTGAACCTGCATTCACTCCCTCTGGTTGACACCCACTCAGAAAGGATACTTATAATTAAGACAGTTGAAACTAGAGATGGACAGGTTATCAACAAAACTTCTTAGGATCATGATCTTGAATAAAAACTGCAAAGACTCAGTGCAGCAGCATTACCATAAAGAATTAAAAAAAATCCATATCTTAACAGCTTTCAAGTGCTTTTGCAGTTTTTCAGGAGCGCAAGATAGTTTTGGAATAGGAATAAGCTCTAGTTCTTAGCAACCAGTGCTCCTAAAAGATTAGAAAAAAGTTCACAACATAATCTAGTTTACGAACAAGTGTTGTGCTAGAACATTTTTTATAAAGTATTTTTGAATGCCATTAAAGCTGTTTTTTTCCCAGCCAAAAAAATTTAAAAACTATGCTCAAATTTCATCTCATACCAGTCAGAATAATAACCATCAAGAAACCAAATAGTAATAAATGCTGGCAAGGATGTGGGGGGCAAGGGACACTCGTACATTATTAGTAAGACAGCAAATTAGTACGACCACTATGGAAAGCAGTATGGAGATTACTCAAAAAACTAGGAGTGGAAATACCATATGATTCAGCTAAGCCACTCCTTGGCATTTATTCAAAAGAACTAAAACCATCATACTACAGTAATACAGCCACATCAATGTTTATAGCAGCACAATTCACATACCCAAATTATGGAACCAGCCCAGATGCCTGTCAAAGGATGAATGGATAAAGAAAATATGATATATATACACAAAGGTGTTTTACTCAGCCATAAAGAAGAATGAAATTATGGCATTTTCTGTTAGATAATGGAAATGAAGAACACCATGCTAAGAAAACCAAGGGATGAATATTTTCTCTCATCTGTTGAAAGATAGATAGAAAAGGGGAAAAAAGACAGGGGCTGGATATCATAAAAGAGGGAAGATCAGTGGAATAGGAGAACAAGAGGAAGAGAGAAGAGACGGGAAAGGGATGGAAATGCAGAATAAACTAAAACCATGCTACATGCATATATGGCAGGAAATTCCAGCTTTATATGTAAGAAAAAACATGATAAATAAACAAAGAAGTAAAGGGACAATCAGTAGAGTCAGTAGAGGAAGTAGAGTAGGGGGAGGGAAAAGGGGAGGGAAAGGCAGGGGAATAGGTACTAAAATGGAGTAAGTCAAATTCCATGCATGCATGACTGCCAAAATCAATCCAACTACTATATATAACTATAATGCTCTACCAAAAAAATCTAAAAACAAAAAAGAAGGAAAGAAGGAGAAAGAGAAGAGAAAGACCAGGAAGGAAAAAATAACAAAGATGTTTAGTAACTTTATTTAATGTTTTCATAGATGTTATTGAATAAAATAAACTTTAAGGGAAATTATTTCCAGAGTATAATTCAACACCCAATAGTATCAATTAAATGTGAGGGTAGAATAAATACCTTTTCAGACATGGAAGGTCTCAAAAAAATTTACCTTCCATGCACTTACTATGGAAGCTGCTGGAATATGTGGTATATTGGAAACAAGGAGATAAATGAAGCAACAGGAAATAAGAGCCACTAAACTGAAGAGCAAACAAAGTAGAGAGAAAACAATAATCTATAGAAGGGAGAATCTAGCTGAATAGCAAACCAACAGAGCCACAGTTCCAGATGGTACAATAGAGATTAGAGGAGTCTGGAAGAGATGAATCGAAGCTGAAATCGATAGATTTAAATTAAAAGCAGGGAATTGGGGAATAAATTATTGATAAGTATGCAGAAAACTAAGCAAATGAGGACACAAAATTCAAAGGAAACCAAAAACTTGTAAAATAAAGGAGACATAATAATGTATGCTACATGGCCAGGCCATGAATAACACTCACATAATTGAAAGTTAAATCTTCATCTCCTATTTTGGAAAGTCAGTAGAAAAAACACAATATGGTAAAACTAAAAAGTAATAGTATATATGATACTTAGAGACAAATAAATGTAAATAGTTTAAAACTCCAAATAAAATAATTTAAAAGTGTTTGCCAATAAGGAGTATGAAATGTGATGTGTAAAAAGAGCTGGTGTTTTTCATAAACCCTATAAAATTACTCTACTTTCAACATGGGAGATGAAGAAGGCCTAAAATGCGGACATGGGGGTAGAAATCTACTGAAAAGGAAGGATTCAAAAGCTAGTTAAGAAGTAGAATCACTATTACTTAATGAAGAAACATAAATATCCTGCTTAAGATTCCTGAATAAATAGAATTAATTGTTAGCTGAGCAAAAGTAAAGGAGTTATATATCTCAGAGCAAAATAGTGTTTCCCCTATATCCAGGAGATAGGGGAAACACTGAGTTTAGTTTTAGACAGGTGTAACTTGAGGTGCCTTTGGGATATCTATGTGCAAATGTTTGCTAACATGGAACTTTACAATAAACAGTATAATAACCATTAGTGAAACTGATGGCTGGAGATGACAAATGGACTTCAAAAACTGCTGATTATCCAAAATGCATTAAAAGAGAAAACTATTAGAAATAAGAAGAGTTCTCACATCAATAACCTAACATGCTACTTTAAGAAAATTAAAAAAGTAAACTGTAACAAGCAGAAGGAAGAAAATAATAAAGAGCAGATATCAATAAACCTGCAAACAGAAATACCATAGAAAAGCCAGATGTGGTGGCTCATGCCTGTAATCCCAGAGACTCAGGAGGCTGAGGCAGAAGGATTGCAGGTTGAAGGCCAGTCTCAGCAATTTAGTGAGGCTCTAAGCAACTTGGCAGGATCCTGTCTCAAAATAAAAAAATAAAAATAAAAATTAAAAAAGTGCTGGAATGTGGCTCAGTGGTTAAGTGCCCCTGGGTTCAATCCTCAGTACTAAAAGATAAACATATAAATACAAAAAGAACCCACAGTGAAAGATCAATGAAATAAAAGGCTAATTCTTTGAGGGAAAAAAATCAGTAAAATTAATTAAGCTTTAACCAAGACAAAAATTAAAAATAGAAAAAACATAAATCATCAATATTAGAAAGAAACAGGGTATACCACTACAGATCCTACAGACATTACAAAGATAAAAAGGAAATTCTAGGAGCAATTATATACTTACAAATTTAAAAACTTAGCAAAATGCACTGATTCCAAAATAACCCACAATCTATGAGGAGTCAACCAACTGATAACCTAAATAGTCTTACAAACAATGAAGAAGCTGAATTTGTAGTTTAAAAGTTCCCTAAAAAGAAATAACCAGGTCCCAAAAGTTTCAATGGAGAACTCTGCCAAACATTTAAAGAGGAATTAATACCAATTCTTCACAAACTCTTCTAAAAAATAGAGGGCAGTATTACCTTAATAATGAAACCAACTAAAACAGTACAAAACAAGAAAACCATAGACCAATAAATCTCAAGAACATTTTTAAAAATCTCATACAAAATAGTAGCAAACCAAATCCAACAATGTATAACAAGAATTATAAACCATGACCAAGTAGAATTTATTTCACATATATAAGGCTGACTTAACATTTGAAACCTATTATTTTAAACCACCACAGAAATTAAAGAAGTAAAATGATGTCAATTGATACAGAGAAAGCCTCTGACAAAATACAGTACCTTTTCATAATAAAAGTTTCAATAAGTAAGGAACAGAGGGGAAGTACCTAAGATTGATAAAGGTCATCTACAGAAAACCACAGCTCTTGGGTACAATGACACATGTCTGTAATCATAGCTACTTAGGAGGCTGAGGTAGGAGGATCATGAGTTCAAGGTAAGCCTAGGTAACTTAGTGATATCCTGTTTCAAAATTTAAAAGGGGGTACTATGCATGCAGCTCAGCGGTAGAGCACTTGCCTAGCATGTGCAAGGCCTTGGGGGTTCCTTCAGTCCCCACTACTATGCACAAGCAAACAAGCACATGTACATGTGCGCCTAAACACACACACACACACACACACACACACACACACACACAAAATCACCTACAGCTAACATCAGACTTAAGATGAAAGACTGAAGACTTCCCACATAAGACCATGAACAAAACAAGGATGTGTCTTTTATCTCTCTTTCTCAACAGTTTATTGGAAGTTCTAGATAATCTAAAAAGGCAAGAAAAAGAAATAAATGGCATATGGATTGGAAAGGAAGAAATAGTACAATACCTATTTGTAGATATCATAACTGCCTATCTAGAAAATCCCAAGGAGTCCACAAAAAAATTCCTAGAACTAAGAAGTAAATTTAGCAAGTTAAAAGAAAAGATCAATATACAAATTTGTGTTTTTATATATTAACAGCAATTATGTGAAATGCAATACCATTTATAATCACTATAAAGAAAATTAAATACAATGGTATAAAGTCTAACAAAACCAAAATACATATGTAATATGGTTTATGAAAATTATAAAATGCTCATGAAAGAAATCAGAGAAGACCTAAATAAATTTTGAGACACAACATGTTCATGGATGGAAAGGCTCATCATAATAAAGATGCTATTTCTCCCAAAATTGATCTATAGTTAAAATGTAATTCCTATCAATTCCCAGGAAAATTTTGTGGAAAGGCAAAGGAACTAAAATAACTAAAACAATTTTGACAGGAAAGAATTGAGTGGAAGGAATTTCTCTACTGAACATAAACCTATTCGTCCCAAGTTTTCAATTCTGCAAACATAACAAATATTCAAATATTATTTTGAGGTTATAATAGTGGTATGTTTTGAGCAATTTGTTTGTATAGGTGTTCCATACCTGGGACTATGAGACAAAATGGGTTAAGGCTTATTATAAGCTATCGTAATGACATTGGTTAGGGGAAAGATATAAATCCATGGAATAGAGACTTCAGAGGAAGACCCCAACAAATATATTGAACTGATTTTGGAGAAAGGTGAAGAAACAATTCAATTAAGCAAGGATAGAAATGGTATTAGAACAGGGCTGGGGATGTGGCTCAAGTGGTAGCGCGCTCGCCTCGCCTGCGTGCGGCCCGGGTTCGATCCTCAGCACCACATACCAACAAAGATGTTGTATCCGCCGAGAACTAAAAATAAATATTAAAAATTCTCTCTCTCTCTCTCTCTCTCTCTCTCTCTCACTCTCTCTTTAAAAAAAAAAGAAATGGTATTAGAACAATTGAATATCCATGGGGGTGGGGGTTAGTCTAAACCTCATATCTTATACAAAATTAAATAAAAATATTATCTTATACAAAATTAAATAGAAACACTTTCTTCATCCATTCATCTATTGAAGAGCATCTAAGTTGGTTCCATAGCTTGGCTATTGTAAATTGAGCTGGTATAACATTGATGTGACCATGTCACTATAGTATGCTGATTTTAAGTCCTTTAGGTATATACCAAGGAGTAAAATAGCTGGGTCAAATGGTGATTCCATTCTAGGTTTTCTGAGGATCTCCATACTGTTTTCCAGAGTAGTAGTATCAATTTTCAGTCCCACTAGTAATGTATAAGTGTACACTTTTCCTCACATCCTTGCCAATATTTACTGTTACTTGTATTCTTGATTGTTTGCATTTATACTGGAGTAAGATGAAATCTCACTGTGGTATATACACACAATGGAATATTCTCAGTCATAAAAAAGAATGATGTTATGACATGCCAGTAAATGGAAGGATCTGGAGACTATCATGCTAAGTGAAATAAGTCAATTCCCAAAAAAAATAAAAAAAAAATAAAAAAATAAACCCAAAGGTTGAATGTTCTCTCTGACATGTGGATGCTAATACAAAAACAAGGGAGACAGACAGAAGTTCAGCGGATTAAACAAATGGGAATGAAGAGAAGGGATGGAGGATACAAATAGGAAAGACAGTAGAATGAATCTAACACAAATTTCCTGTATACAAATATGAATACAACATAATGAATCTCCACATCGTGTACTACCACAAGACTGGGATCCTAATTAGAATAAGATAAACTCCATGTTTGTGTAAATATGTTAAAATATACTCTACTGTCATGTATATCTAAAAAGAACAATTAAAATTTAAAAATAAATAAAAACAGATCACAGTCTTATATGTAAAATGACAAAACTTATAAAATTAAACATAGAAAAAAAATTTGGGGATAAAAAAATAGGCAAAACATTCATAGACTTTATTCCAAAAGCATAATACCTAAAAATAAAAACAATAATAAAGTGAACTTCATTAAATTTAAAAACTTTTGTTCTGTGAACAACCATGTTCAGAAGATGAATACATAAGCTACAGACTAGGAGAAAGCTTTTGCAAATCACCAATCTGACAAGAGACTTGCATCCAGAATACCAAAACAAATCGTAAAACTCTTAAAGAAAAAAAAAAACAATTAAAATGGGCAAAAGACATGAACAAACATTTCCATAAAGAGGATATAGTGATGGCAAGTAATCACAGGAAAAGTTGTTCAACATCATTAAACATCAAGGAAATGCAAATTAAAAATGCAATGACATCACTACACATCTATCACAGGGCTAAAATTAAAAAAAATAGTGAAAAGATCAAATACTCATAAGGACACGAACTGCATCACACATACATTAATGAGGAGAATGTAAAATGGTGTAGCTGCTCTGGAAATAGTGTGATAGTTTCTTTCTAAAGAGAGAGTGAGAGAGGAGAGAGAGAGAGAGAGAGAGAGAGAGAGAGAGAGAGAGAGAGAGAGAGAGAGAGAGAGAGAGAATTTTTAATATTTATTTTTTAGTTCTCGGCGGACACAACATCTTTGTTGGTATGTGGTGCTGAGGATCGAACCCGGGCCGCACGCATGCCAGGCGAGCGTGCTACCGCTTGAGCCACATCCCCAGCCCGTGTGATAGTTTCTTATAATACTAAGCATGCATCTGCCATATGACCCAAAAATTATACTCTTGAACATTTATCCCACAGAAATGAAAATTTATGTTCACATAAGCAGCTGTACATAAATGTTTATGGCAGCTTGACTCATAATATACCCAAACAAGAAATGGCCCTTATGTCTTACAACAGACAAATGGTTAAATAAATTATGATATACTCATGCCATGGAATACTACTTAGCAATAAAGAGGATCAAATTGTTGATATATATGATAACTCAGATGAATTTTATTCATTGTTTTGTGGTTATGGGGATAGAACTAAGAACCCTGAGCATGTTAGGCAAGCACTATACCATTGAGCCATACACACCAGCCCTCATATAAATCTGGAATTACACTAAATGAAAAAACAAAGGCCAATCCCCAAAGGTTACATGCTATATAAGTCTATTTACAGAATATGTCAAAATGAAATAAAAAATTAGGAGCAGAAAATAGATTCATGGTTTCTAGGAGTTAGGAATTTGGGGATAGTCGGATGTGATAGGGGGAATGTCATGATAAAAGGGGATGTGAAGAAACTTGGAGGTATGGAACTGTTCTGCATCTTGACTATGGTGATGGATATAAAAACCTACACATTAAAAAACTAGAAAATTAAATATACACACACACATACAAGTAAAACTGGAGAAATTATACGAATGATGGTTGATGTAACAATGGCAAGGTTTGTGAAATCATACCTCAGTTTTTTTAAGGTGTTCTCAATGAGCAAAATAAGGTAAAGAAAGAAAGGAGTTCTATGTTAAGTCTTACATGTGAATCTACAATTACCTCAATAAAAATTTTAATCCGAGAAATGACCAACACATACACAAATGAAGTTTTGATTCCTGTTTTAGTCAGCTTTTCACTGCATTGACTAAAAACCTGACAAGAACAATTAGAGGAGGAAAAGTTATTTGGAGCTCACAGGTGCTCCAAATATATAGCTCCATTGTTCTGGACCCAAGATGTGGCAGAATATTATGGTGGAAGGGTGTGGTGGAGGAAAGTGGCTCAGGACATGACACCAGGAAACACAGAGAGAGGGTAGGCTTCTATTCTCACAAAGACAAAATATATACCCCAAAGGTATGCACCCAGGTAGGAGGACCCACCCCGCCAGCCATACTCTATCTGCCTACAGTTACCATCCAATTAATCCCTATCCCTATCAGGGGATTAATACACCGATTAGGCTAAGGTTCTCATAATTCAATCATTTCACCTCTAAATATTCTTGCATTGTCTCACACATGAGCTTTTAAGGTATACCTTATATCTAAACCATAAACTAACATATTCTATAAGTGTCAACTCAATATGCAAGCAATATTACCAAAAAATTATCAGGCAACAATTCTATCAAATCTGTTTTTTTAACTGCTTGACAGGGTAGGCCATTTGTCAGCCTTTAAATATATGCGGCTTCATTGTTTCTTGCTGTCTGCTAAACCAATAACATATTTTAATAATTTTAGTTCTGTAAAATCTGCCTTATGTTAGGCTAATATTTAAAAACAACCTTGAAAACTTAGGAATTTCATATAATCAAAGTCCATTTCTCATCCTGAAAGGGAAGGAGAGAGAGAGAGAAAGAGAGATGAAGAACATGGGTGTGTACAGAGAGAAAAGAAGGGAGGAAGAACAGTATCCTCCCACTAGTCATAACTATTTTTGAGAAGACACTCAGTTTATTAAAATTAAAGTAACAATAAATATAATTGAGTTCTTAGTGGCAACTAATGTGCAATTGGAAAAAAATGGTGCTTAGAGAGAAATACAACTCCCATTTCTGTCATGAGAATTCACATTCTGATTTTACAATTGATACATTAAGGTACTCTGCTTGTGTACAGCCCTGCTCTTCACACAAATTAACTAAAAAACACATTTGAAGAAGGTATGCAAAATATGGTGAAAGTATCTTGAATTCTTTGATGCAGGCAATGGGAGATGGGGGTCAAGATAGTAGAATAAAATGATATGGTCTTCATTCAGTCATTCTGTGACAACATTACTTATTGTTCAAATCTCACTTTAAATCCTTCCTTTCCCTTGAAACAAACTAAAGATTGTTTCCTTCCTTTACCACACCCTACCCCTTCACAGTGTACCTGTTCATGGCAGAGGTACTGTTGATATTTATACCTAATGCACGGAGTAACATAGTGCCTTAATCACATAGTAGGTGCTCCCGATTTAGAGTCACAACTACTCTGTGGTTTTGACCTCCATCTAAAATAATACCTTCCAATTATAAAGTACTTTAGCTTTTTTAAAAAGTAGATTCCTCTTTTTTGACACAATACCTTTATTTTATTTATTATATGTGGTGCTGAGGATCAAACCCAGTGCCTCACACTTGATAGGCAAGCACTCTACCACTGAGCTACAACCCCAGTTTGCACTTCAGCTTTCAAAATGCCTACAAGGACTACTTAATTTGATTTCCACAATCTCTCGGAAAAAAGCAATAATTAAAAATGCAAGGTTAAATAACTCTCCAAAGGCGTAAACTAATGAGAATTTATTCTAGGACCTCTATCTTTAGACTTTCATGTAACAGTGCTTCTATTATTACAGGGTACCTGTTTGTCAGATGCTGTTAAATTTTTTAATAAAAATCATACACTGTATGCATGTATTTAAATATCAAACATCATTAATATGTATAATTAATACATGTTAAGTCAAAATAAAATAATACTATGCTGAGCTAATAACTGGCACCACAGTTTAACACTCTTTGTTGCCCCTTCAAACACTGAAGTTCTCAGAACGACACTAACCTATCTGAATCCCATCTGGGGAGGTTTAGTGGGTGATATAGTATTCAGGTTATTTTATCTTTGAGATGGCCATTCAGCATGGGCCCCAAAACAGCACTGTGCGAGGTTCCAGTGTAATAGTTTTTTAGTTACCAACAAGAAAGAAAATTGCTTTGCAGAAAAAATCTGTCTTTCCCACAAACAATATAAATTCTGCTATTTGGTAGTGATTTAAATTATGATACATATAATTCATCTGGGGAGGCTCTCCAGCTTGAGGAAATTCACTTGGGCACAAAATGTACATAAGTAGGATTAGTGAGAAATCTAATTTTGCGGATGTATTGAGTGTATTTCAAATCTGGATTTACATATAGAAAAGGAAGTTTGGGAAGTGGAGCTCTGAGAATATTAACCATCACACACTTTCCTAACAGAAACTGAAGACTCACTTAATTCTAATCTTAGTACCCTAATCTAACCTACAAGAAGTTCTTTGGAATCAAGGGACAAAGTGTGACAATGAATCTATTTTGTCTGTAAAGGGGAGCACAGATGAGTAAAAGTGCTCATTAAACAATGTAAGACATGAAATACTTTTCAATCAACTGCAATGGGAAGAAGCAAGTATCTCTGTTGAGCTTAAGAGACACTATTAAGTGAGCCTTACAACAGAGGTGTCTTTGTGCTACTGCCACACCTCTGGCAGATCAAGAGCATTCAACTTTCAAGTATCTGAAATAGAACATTATACTCCAGAACACAAAAAATGACCTCACCAATCAACTAATGTCACCAAGATTTCTCAAAGAATTTAAGAAAAGGAAGAAGTAAATGAACCAGTTTTGATTGATGCCTGATCAGTAAATCAAATTCTATTCTAAAAGATGAAAGAGGAAAAAGACACTTCAGTTGGAATTCAAAGGCATCTTTTCATGTCTCAACATTTGATGCTTTTCAGATGAGAGAGCTAAAAGCGATTAATAAAATATTTTTAAAACCATTTATAGTCTGGACCAAAGCTTCTTTAAAAAAATATCAAACAATGCTTTGGAAACTGAGTTATTGCTCAGCTTATATTTGTGTGTTCCTAATTGCATCATGACCACTATCTTTGAAAAAAGTACTACAGCATCCTGTTTCAGACTGCTGGAGTGGTGCACAGAAATCTCCAGTCATCACCCTCTTCCAGGATCACGAGGGAGGGAGGGAGAAAGGGAGGGAGGAAGGAGGGAGGGAGGAAGAGGGGGGAGGGAGGGAGAGAGAGAGGAAGGGAGGGAGAGAGAGAGGAAAGGAGGGAGGGAGAGGGACGGAGGGAGAGGGAGAGGGATGGAGGGAGAGGGAGAAGGAGGGAGGGAGAGGGAGAAGGAGGGAGAGAGGGGGAGGGAGAGAGAGGGAAGGAGAGACAGAAGGATGGAGAGAGAGATATAGAGAGAGCAGGGGAGAGAGGAAGAAAGACAGACAGAGACAGAAAAGAAACATCCTGAGAGGCAAGTGGAAATCAGTCCCTCAAGTGATCTATCAGGACTTCTCTGGAGCCAATTCATCCCAGAACCAGAATAGAATGAACAACCAGACCACAGTTTAACCAAGGCTAGTTCATGTTGCAGACCTCTTACCCCCTGCCCCAATCCATTTAAACCTAAAAGCTCACACCAGCACCAGGAAAACAAGGCCAAGGTGTCAGATCTCCCTCTGCTTTTCCAATGTGGCCATATCAATTAAAGTTTCCTTTCTTGCTTTTAATCATGAAAATAAAAAACACCAAAAAATCTAATTTAAAACAATCCCATCAAATAATAAATACAACCTTGAGTAAAAATGAAGCATGATTATGACATATCACCCAAGGCTGGTTCTGTAAAATGATCCTAAGGCATTTTATGTAAGTTTGTCACATCATTCACAGTAGACAATTATGAATGATTTAAGCGAAAAAAAAATGTGAACATTGGAGCTGGGATTGTGGCTCAGTGGTAAAACGCTTAGCACACAAAAGGCTCTAGGTTTGATCCTCGGCACCACATAAAAAAAAAAAAATAAAGGTTATTGTGTATACTTACAACTAAAACAAATATTTTTTTTAAATGTGAACATAGACACCCAGTCTAGAACTAATGGGACTGTATTTTGGAAATATTATAAAATTTCTTATGACATTTTTAGTTACTCTAAGGAGTAACTCTTTCTGCCCTAAATAGCTGTCTCAAGGTTGTGAGTAGTTACTAAATAATTATGCAGTTCTATTCTACAAGAGACTAAAATAATTATGGATGAAATATATTTTATTCTTGATGCTTTGGGACACTGCATGAAAAAAAGTGAAATGCATTGAAAATACTTACCAACTTCCAAACAATGACCAGTATAAGATTTCCCACTGCCTATTTCTTTGTTGTGGTGTTTCATAAATATTAATAAATAGGATGATAGTTTGGCATATGATGCAATAGAAAATGCCTATTTTTTATTCCACCTCTCCCCTTTGAGAGAAGTAATGCCATATACTAAAAATGAATAACAAATTGGCTCAGATGGATTGCCAACTCTGTCATAAGTGGTCCCAGAAGAGCTGGAGTTGCTGCATTTTTAGTGACTGCCAACTCAGAAGACAGATGTGTGACTGCAGAACTGCTGTGAATAATACCTCAATATAATGCTGTAATTTTTTACAAATAAATATAAAAGCCAGAACTGGTATTTGGTTATGTCTGTTATTAACTCCCAATGACCTATACTAAACATAAGGAAAAGAAGTATAGACACTGTCAAACAATGGATAAATATCAAATCTGAAAACTGGTCATTACCTACACATATTTGGACATTCCTTAATTTAATAATGACTGACTCCTTTCCATCTCAGTCCCATCACTGGTACTTGCTTGACATAGGTAAAGGAAGAAAGGGGCCTGGTTCTCTATAACTTGCTCACAGATATTCTAAATGTTGATTGGACAGTGTAATAAGTAATATACTTAACGTGTAATGTTTAATTTCAAAATCATTTTTATATTTCCTTTTAAATAAAATTAATTTTCACATAGTATTAGGTTCACTGCAATATTGAGCAGAAGGTACAGAGATTTTCCATATACCCCTTACCCCCACAAACATACAACCTCCCCTACTAACAATATCCTACATCAGAGTGGTACATTTGTTACAATTGATAAACCTACATCAACAAATCATTATTACCCAAAGTCCATAGTTTACACTAATGTTCACTTTTGGCATTAATATTCTGTAGGCTTTGACAAATGTATAATGACATGCATCCATGATTTGATAATAGTACATCATACAAAATATTTTCACTGTTCTAAAAATCTCCCATGTTCTGTCGATTCTTCCCCCACCCCCATTGATCTTTATACAAATTTATATTTCTACAGTTTTGTTTTTTCCAGAATGTCAAAGTTGGACTCATACAGCATATAGCCTTTTGGCATTAGCTTCTTTCACTTAGTAATGTACATCAAAATCACTTTTAAAGAGCTGATTTTTCAGTTAAATATATAATTCTATTAGTGTAAAAGTTGATGTTTCATGATGAAAAATCTGTGCCAACATTAAAGATATTAAATCATAAAAACATTTCCCAGAAACCTTTTAAAATGAAGATTTGACTTTATATACAAGATTTCTCTTTAGCAAAATATGCGTGTATTGCCAAAATAACATATTCATTAGTTTTTCTATATTATCTCAATATGAATAAATTGATTTATCTGATCTTAAAAGTTTCAGACTATAGACCCTTTCAGCAGACATGATCCAATTAACTATTAAAAAACAAAACAAAATAACTAGAAAAACCTCTCTTAGTATAATTAAACCCTGCCATGCTCCATTTCCTGATCATGTAGTTTCCTGATATGAAAAGGAAAGGCTCATTGAGTGGGAATGACAAAAAGTATACAGTATCAAGAATTACCAGGCTGGGGGCTGGGGATGTGGCTCAAGCGGTAGCGCGCTCGTCTAGCATGCATGCGGCCCGGGTTCGATCCTCAGCACCACATACAAACAAAGATGTTGTGTCCGCCAAAAACTAAAAAAAAAAATATTTTTTTTTTAAAGAGAGAGCGAGAGAGGGGGGAGAGAGAGAGAGAGAGAGAGAGAGAGAGAGAGAGAATTTTTAATATTTATTTTTTAGTTCTCGGCGGACACAACATCTTTGTTGGTATGTGGTGCTGAGGATCGAACCTGGGCCGCACGCATGCCAGGCGAGCGCGCTACCGCTTGAGCCACATCCCCAGCCCCTAAAAAAAAAAAATTCTCTTTCTCTCCTCCCTCCCTCCCTCTCTCTCTGTCTCTCTCTCTGTCTCTCTCTCTCTCCCCCTCTCTTTAAAAAAAAATAAACTACCTCTTTAAAAAAAAAAATTACCAGGCTGCCTGGCATGGTGACACACTCCTATAATCCCAGGGACTCAGGAGACTGAGGTAGGCAGATCACAAGTTCAAGGCCAGCCTGAGCCATTTAAGGAGACCTGTCTCAAAATTAAAAAAAAAAAAAAAAAAAAAGGCTGGGTATGTAGCTTAGTGGTAAAAATGTCTCTGGGTTCAATCTATAGCACCACCCAAAACAAAAAAAAAGAATTACCAACCCTTTTCCCATTCTTCAGCATGACCTTCCTTGTCTCAGTAAAGAACCTACACAAACTCTTGTTGCCTCTTCAGCTCAAATGAATTTTTAGCCGAAAAACAAATCCCAGTAATCATTATTCTCCATTGTCTTATTCTTGTTACCTGTTTTGACTGAGAATTTTACCCAGATACCCAAAACTCATATCCCAAAGTACTATCAAACTTTTAAAACCTTTGTCCTCTACTGATAGGTACACAAATAAGATTTGTTTTTGTTTTTGTATCAAGTAATGCCTACATTGGAGTGTTATTTATACTTATTTACTTATTTTGCAGTGCTGAGGATCAAACCCAGGGCCTCATGCATACTAGGCAAACACCATTAAGCTATATTCCCAGCCCTGCTGGTTTTTTTTTTTTTTTCCCAAAATAAATATGTTCTTTTTTTTAACCTCTGTTTTACTTATTTATTTTTATGTGGTGCTGAGGATCAAACCCAGTGCCTCACATGTGCTAGGAAAGCACTCTACCACTGAGCCACAACCCCAGCCCCTGCTGTGTGTTCTTAAGGAAGCCATTCAACTTCTCTGAGCCACAATATCTTCATTTATATAAAGTAAGTCCCTTGCAATACCAACAACCTTAATTTTATAAAGGAGACACTGGCTGAAAGCCTTGAGATCTCGTTTATGACAAAAAGGATCCCTGCCAAGAGAAAAAAAAATACTGCAATTTTTCTGTATAAATCAAATTGCCTTTTGACATCCCCCTCAGCTCTACCCAAGAATTACTGTTCAATGGAGAAAAGCATGTAACAGGGAAATTTTGTATAATTTCATTCCTTAGTGTTCCTGTTATTGACATTTCCCCACATCACAGTTGTTCTTACAACTTCTCTAGGTAAGTGATTTTTAATGATAGTCTATCTGGAACTATCTTCTCAAGACCCAATTTAACAGCTACTTTTTGAACCCCACAACCTTTCTTTTCTGTCTCCCCCACCTCATATACATAGTAAATTTGGATAGCCAGTAACCAGTTCTACCACTACCATTCACTGACTACCAACCCACAGGCCAAGATTCAAAGGTTCTTCTTTTAATCCTTACAAAACATCTAAAAGGTAGATATTAGTTGTCATTTTAAAAACAAGGGTACAGACTCATAGAGACCAAGTGAAAAATAAGTGCACAACTATGAAGAGTTAATTCCTTGACTTGAATCCTATACCTGACTCAGAAACCTCACCAGGTCACAAATGAATATTAACACTATTTAACTTCCCTCTGATGATTCTAAACAGTTTAGAAAGTGATAAGACATATATTTCTCTAACACAGGAGAGAAGGACATAAAGATGAATAATGATGTAAGTATGTCTGGAAGGGAAAGAAGCTGAAGAAGTTCATTGCTGCTGACTTCCATTCATGCAGAAAATGAGGAATCCAGAATTCCAAGTAAGAAAAATAGTATTATTTTAAGGCCACATCTTGAAAATAATAACTCTGATTGTTTAACTAGTTCCCATTTACCTCAATTCCTACCATCATATTCCATATTCCTCATTATATTCTATATTTAGGCAAAGTCTTTAAAAAATGACCTCCCCAAATTTTGATTTTAAATTTGTAGGAAAGTTGAAAGAATAACAAAAATCACACATTTAAATACCTTTTACCAAGATTAACCTGCTCATACCATTTTGCCACAAATTGCTAAATGTCTTTCTCTTCACACATGGTTTCGGCAGAACAATTTGGAAGTACACTACAAACATGAAAATTCTCTAAATAATGTAGCCTGCATTTTCTAAAAAAAAGGTTATTTTCCTACATATTCATAACTATCACACCTAGGAAAATAAGCAATTCCTTAATATCATACAATATATAGTCCATATAGGTTAACATGGTACACTTGATTGTTATATCTATGTCTCTGTCTGTCCCTCTCTGGCAGCGCTTGGGATCAAACCCAGGGCCTTCTATGTATTAGGCAAGTGTTCTACCACTGAGCCATATACCCAGACCTATGCCTGTTTAATCTAAGACCATCCCCTTAATTTTTTTGTTTTGAATTTTAAAGAGTCCAAGCCAATTATATTTTTAATGTCTCACACACAGAATGTCTGATTTTTTTTCTTGCATTAGATTAAGGTTAAACATTTTGGTAAGAATCCTATATATGTGATATTGTATACTTCTCATCATGTCAAGTCAAGAGGCACATTATATCAAGTTATCCCACCACTGGTTAGGCCAAGTTTGATCACTTCACTAAAGTGGCACATGTCACAAAGGTCTTGTAAAGGCATATATTTTATTTTGTAATTTTTAAGTAACCTGTAGAGTGATATTTTTGAGTAGACATACATATGCTATTCTCCAACAATCTTTAATTCAATAGTTTTAGCATCCATTGATGATCCTTGCCTAAATCAACTGTTATGCTTGTGCTGCAAAGTGGTGATTTTTTTCCTCACTAAATTGTACAACTAAAATGCTGAGTTTTATGGAATATAAATTATGCATCAATAAAACTGTTTTTTTTAATTAACTCAGTAACTTGCAGTCTGTATCTGGTCCACTTCCTGCTAGCCTACTTTTCTGCCAAGAAATGACTGACAGTTGAAATATTTTATACATGAAACAGGATATTCAAGATCAAGGTGAACTTAATAAAATAAAAGTGTTCTGCTGATTTAATGATGGTTTCTGAATTCTATCATTTCTTCTATAATTACTAGTTGGCATACTTTTATAAAGACATTCTCCTTTACTTCTTATTTCTCTCTCTCTTTTTGGATTATCATTGGGAACTCATGGTAACATATTATAATCTGTTACTTTTGTTATTCTTTTTCATGTTTAAATATACTAATGTGTCAGCAGGAATCCCTTGAAGTACAATCTTGTATCCTGATATAACTTCATTAGTCATTTAACAATGTTTGCTTTCTTGAACAAAAAGTCCGAAACTCACCCTGTACTTTCCTTGCCTGAGATCAGTTAACCAAAAAGATTGATTCCTTTTAGTGGGAATGGTATTTAGAAACTAAGAGCTAGGTACTGGGTATGCCCGTTACTACTGAGGTATCTTTCATTGCTTCTAGGCCCTGTCTGTATATAGAACAAAGGAATAAGAATATTTACAATTCAAATTTATAATACAAATATAAAAGGAAAGAAAGATACTAGTATCTCTTTTATATTTTAATGAAGACACTAATTTTTATTATCAGTTATACACACACACACACATTTGTTTTATTCTACCATATACATAAAATGGTAGCAACATTGGTATCATAATTTTTTAACAATAAATCTATTAAGAAAGGTTTCTTTTGTTTGTTTTTTGTTTGTTTGTTTGTTTGTTTGCAATACTATAGATTGAATCCAGTGGTGCTTTACCACTAAGCTATATTCCCAGTCCTTTTCATTTATTTATTTTTGAGACAAGGTCTTGCTAAATTGCTTAGAGCCTTACTAAATTGCTGAAGATGGCCTTCAACTTGCAATCCTCCTGCCTCATATTCCTCAGTCACTGGGATTACAGGCATACACCACAGTGCCTAGCTCCATTAAGAAAGTTTAAGATTTCTCTGCAGGTCTTTTCAGGTAACATCATATTAAGAATACACTACCAAGAATACTATGTTCAAAAGTTATCTGAATTGAGTGATTGTTACAGTTACATACCTTTGTTTAGTTTTAATGTATATTCCATGTTAGTATTTGTCTTTCTTTCAGTTAATTTTGGCTTAATTATAATTTTTAATAAATAAAATATTTATATGGTTCCCAAATCAAAAACTGAACAAAAGGTATACTTCAGAGAAGTCCTGATTCTATCCCAATACCCTACATCTCATTCCTGTCCACCTTGTATTTTCATTAATTTCCAGATAATTCTTCAGAACTAATGGTAGGCATGAGTTAAGCAACACCCCTAAAACTGAGCTATTATGTGAGTATGGTCATGGAGCACACACCATGACTTATAACACATTATAATAAATAGAACCTGGTATATGAATAAACTCCCACCTGAATTCTGATTAATCCACTGCAGAGAGTCCAGATGAGCATTCAGAATTTTGCAGATCTGCTGGAGCTAAAAATACATCCAATACTTTTAGATTATGATTATTCAGATGTGGTCAACAAAAAAATAAGTAAATTGAAATTAGGAAGTGATTTTTATTTTTTCTGGTAAGACATGGACTGAGAATAGACTAAATATTAATAAATGTTTGTTTCTTTTGCTATTTCATATTTAAAATGTTCATTACTTTTACATATTAGTACAATGCATTTACTTTTTTTAACTGTCAAGAATGAGACTCCTACAATTCAATAAGAAAGTGACTACTACAGCATAAAAATAAAGAACATTAAGAGACATTTCATAAGAAAATAAATTCATATAAAAATTTAAAAAGCAACATTTATCAATCAAATCAGTATTTTTTAAATGTGTACTCAATTGCCAAGTACAGATTAAATATCTGTTATCCAAAATGTTTGGGGCCCTAAGTGTTTTAAGCACTTGATTTTTTTTATTGTGAAAGCTCTGCATATTATACAATGTGATATCGTGGAGATGGATCCAAGTCTAAAATCATTATGTTTCATATATACCTCATACACGTAGCCTAAAGATAACTTTACACAATAATTTATTATGCCTGTGTTTTATTTGCTTGTTTGTTTGCACTGCTAGAGATCAAACTGAGGGTGTTATGCACACTAGACAAGCACTCTACCACTGAGCTACATCCCCAGTCTAGCTATGCATTTATTTTGATTATGACCCATCCCATGAGGTCAGGTGTGGAATTTTTCACTTGTCTTGGCATGTCAGCACTCAAAAGTTTTGATTTTGAAGCATTTAAGATTTCAAATTTGCACATTAGGAATGCTCAATTTATATGTGGGAAAAATACATACATTAATATATAGCCAATAGTAATGTAAATTGGCTCAACCTTTTAAAATATACAATTTTATAATATATATCAAAAGTTTAAATAATCATACCTTTTGAATCAGCATATTGTATCTATTTCCAGGAGTGTAGCCAGAGAAAATAATCAAATCTAAATATAAGTGGTCAGTACAGGGCTGTTTTATATTGACCCCAAATTGCAAAAATATCTATACCAATTAAGAAATGACTAAATATATTATGGTAAACTCTCCTCTGATAAAATATCCTAAAACTATTAAAACTTTGGGAAAGCACCATGAAACAATATTAAATAAAGACAAAAAGCAAAAATCTATATGGTATGTTTCCAGTGTTGTTTTCAAAAAAAGAACCAGCATAGCAAAGTGACTAAGAAGAAATACACCAATATAATAGCAGGTTACTGGTAATATATGTGATTTAATTTCCTTCAAGGATTTTATGAGAAAATATAACTGAATAAGAGAATAATATGGATTTGCTTAATAAAAACTTTAATTAAATATTAGGTGGTCTCTCCCATTACTACCATACCCCCTTCCTTCCACCCCTGCCAAATAAAAGGGAAATAAAAACAGGTTAATTCCCTCACTGTGAATAGGAAAATAGTTGCTATTTTTATACCCTAATATGTGGCCCACTATAACAAAGCTTTGTTGATGTATACAATCAATTATTTTCAGTAATATTATTGTTCAGAAGTGTTTTTTCTGCTTCCTGTCTGATGATTTATGAACAGGAAGGAAAAAAAGGGATGAGTTGTTGAAGATCTCTTGCTTCTTTTGTCCTGCCCTTAAGCAGTAATTAAGCTTTAACTCATTCATACTAAACATCCCAATCACCTCTGCTAAGAACACCAAAACCAAAAAGACTCAAATGATTCACTATTACTAGAATAAAATAAAGCAATATTGGGCTTAGTAGAGAAAAACGATGAAGATAAGATTACAGTAACCTTTTACTTGCTCTGCTGAGAACATTCTTCTCATATTAAATCAACAGAGGGACTAGACACCAGCTCTGCTTCATGTCTAAATCTACATGTATTTATCTATGCATCAAAATTTTATTACAACAAAACAATTTTGAATTTTGGAATCACAATGGTGATCTAATATTTCATTAGAACAAAAGCTACTTTGTTAATGTTTGATCATTTGTGTGCACATAGGGAGATGGCAGCATGGGTAATTCCTGACTGATTCATATTTGTCTTTGTTCAACTTTTAATTTTCATAGCTAGAAGGGACTTAAAGATCATTTATTCTATCCTTGACATTTTGCAAAAGAAGAAACCCAGACCCAGAGAGATTAAGTGACTTAAACAAAATCCTAATGCTTTCTCAACTATAATGTGCTCTTTATGATTAAAAAAGCTAGTAATATGTATGTGGATTAAGAGTGGTCTATATATATAATTGGACAAAGAACTTACTAAAGAATAATCACTACTTGTACATATGTCATTCATTCTCATCTACCCAGACCTTGGCTCTACTGCTAGTTATAATTAGCTGATAGAAAATATAATAGGAACTCCCACAATATATGATTCCTCTTACTGCCATGGAGTGAGAATAGGAAAAAGAGGACTCTATTTAGCTGCTAAGACAATAAAGAAAGCAGAGGAAATAAGCTCTTTAATGAAAATATAGAAAAATCAAGTAATACACTTCTTTCTTAACACCTAATGAATTCACAGCATGTCTATTCTAACTGAAGCCTCAGCTTTATTTTCACATGATATAATACGTTTACATCATGAGCTAAGTAGTATTTTATGGGGCAGGTAGAAACCTAATGACCACATTTACCAAATTTTCTATGAATAAATATATGTTAAGTCTCAACAGTTAACTCACCAGATTTTAAAGATATAACCTACTCATAAATTAAGGATTGCCTGAATGTCTAAGAGACTTGAACTTATCTATTCACATTTATATGAGAACATAAATACATATGTAAAAAGAATAAACCAGATGATAAATAAGAGAACAGAAAAGTAAGTACAGGGAAACATATTTAATTATGCATACAAAGGAGAAAACCCTAAAAATATCAAGAGTAAAGAGTAATTTTTTTCACCTTCCTAGGAATAACCACAAAAAAATCATAATCATCTCTGCTTCTAAATATCTCCTGTCCCACTAACCAAACCCAAGTGCCTCATATGTCTATGCATCAAAAAAATAAATAAATAAATAAAAAGCACTGTTATGGAGGACAGTGACTAACTAAAAAAATCCATAGAATGGTAATTTCATACTACATTTTGACTGTCTAGATATATAAATCAAAAAACATACCCGATCAGTAGTGGCAGCAGGATTTCCAAATGTATTCAGGTGACCAGTAAAGTCCTTGAGATCTTGGGACATTCGTTTCAGCTGAGCATCTATAGTTTCTGATAATTTGTAACTGCAAAGGCAGGTAAATAAATTAACACGAAATGTTGTCCCCATATCTACTGTTATTTACATACAAAGATAATAATGTCAACTGGATTTGTCTCAATTTCCCTACCTTCTCAGCAGGTATTAATTATGACCAATGGCATATTTTTTCATGGATACAATGTTCACCATCCTATTTTATGTAGATTTTAAAAGTAAAAGCTTTTATCTGCCTTGCCATTATTTAATTTCACCTATGTACCATCTTGCTAATGCTCTGGTGAGCAAAGGAACTCTTTTTCTTTTTCTTCCTTTTTTTCCAGTACTGGGGTTTGAACCCAGAGCCTCATGCATGCTAGGCAAATGCTGTACCACTGAGCTATATCCCCAGTCTCAGAGAAACTCTTTTTAATGACAAAATACATCTATAGGACATTTAGATATCCAAAACAAGTTAGTGTTTGGCAAATTTCTCCAATGGTCATAAATACATAGATGTCCAAGGTAAAACTTTATATAAATATATTCCACCAGGCAACAAAAGCTATTTTGTGAAATAAGCTTTATAATTATAAAAGGTAGATAAATCTAAGTTCAAGACAAATTGATTAGTGGCCTACATTATCAATATTTCCATCCAAATTATTTACTACACCCACACACACAAACCCACACTTAACCTAGCCAATAAATGTTTACAAGAATTAAAGTGGCCAGATAATTTTCCACTTTAATGTCTTTAAAAATTAAAGACTCAATTAGATTTACTGGTAACCATCTGGCCCTTCTGTGTGAAAGTACTTATAGATTGCCTAAATTGTTGAGGCTTATGGTGAAATTTTTATCACAATATAAATATGACTACAAAAGAGCAATTAGGAATTAATGTTACAAATATTTCTTCAAAGTACAGTTAAGATCTTATGAACAAAAATGTAACTGTTTAAAAAAAAGAGAATACACAGAATACAGGAAGGAAGGAAGGAAGGAAGGAAGGAAGGAAGGAAGGAAGGGAGGGAGGGAGGGAGGGAGAGAGGGAGGGAGGGAGGGAGGGAAAGGGAGATAGGTGGGGGAGAGGGAAAGGATTGATCAACAAAGGCTGAAATACAAAAGAAGAAATAGAATTAGGGTCAGTACAAATTAGCTGTACTTACCACATTTAATGTCCCTACAAAAAATGTCAACTTGAAAGTCTTTGAAAAATGAGCTTAGCTGGGTGCAGTAGCATGCACCTATAATCTGAGCTACTCAGAGGCTGATGCAGGAGGATCACTTGAGCCCAGGAGTTCAAGGCCAGCCTGAACAAAAGCACCTCTGTCTTAACTCACTAATAAGCCATCAATAAAATAGTATCAATTTAGATTGTATAGTACATTCATTCAAAGTCTCCTTACACTCTTTAAATTGGACTGATTACTAAATCTCAGTTCCAGAGATAAAGTTACTCTGGAACACTGGCAATGAACTAACAGAAGGTAAAGACTAAATAGTACAGTAAATATACCTACCCTGAGACATTGACAAAAATCATTCCATTTTTGAAACTCATATAGTTTACCCCCAGTTTAACAAATTTGCCTTTAAAATAGCAAATAATTCATCACTAAAGCAATTGCATGAACATTAGGTTTAGACAAGTCAATATAATAGGAGACCATAAATATTCTATAATACTATGACACCACACACATAAAATTTATATTTCTAATTTAAGAACAAACTTGACAAATATAAACTTTACAGTGGGCATACATTAGGTTGAGATTAATAACAGTGTACAGAATGCTATAAAACAAAATTGCCAAAATGATTTCTTCATTTTCGAGCTTTTGAAAAAAAAAATAGCCCACAAAATAGTCAAACAACTTGATAAAGGTCAACTGTAAGAACATCTCCTTTTCTACTAATACTTAACCTCTGCCTTCTGATTCAATTTTTCCCTGCTTTATGGAACACTCTCATAGTAGGTAACTTCTTCCCCATTCCTCAACCTTTATTCAGTTACTTACATCCTCTCATATTCCTTATCTTCATGCTGCAGATAAACAGACTCGCTTTGGTCCTTCACAGTCTTCTCTAAAGGAGTCAAAAGATCTTCTAGTTCCCTCTGCTGTGACAGGATAAAATCTAATTCTTGCTCCAATCTGAATAAAACAAGTCAATAGAAGAATCAATGAAAGGAACTTAGAATAACAAAATAAATATCAATAAACTACAACAAGGGGAAAATCTGAACAAAAAGATAGTTTTTTGTTCCTCAACCAAAGAAATGTAAGGTTCTACCTTTTCTGATCCAGTTTCACTTTTTCCACTTCTCCATGTAAAATAGAAATCTTTAAAGAGAAATAAGAAGAAAATAGAATATTTGAATTTACTCAATAACATCAGTGCAATATTAAATTTCTCATATACACTTTAAATATAAAACATTTCCTAATTCAGGGCACTTATTACCTAAGGAAAATATTTTTAAGCTGCTTGCCAACATTGCAATACAAAATTAACCATAAAACATAAATCTATTCTCTTGTGTTCGTCTGAAAATATTTGCACAATGCAGGTAGATTAATGAGAATATCTTCTTACCTCCTCAGCATTCTCCATTAATGTGCAGTCCCAAGCATTGACTCGAGTGGCCTGACGAAGAAAATACTTTTCTTGATCCTCTAGCTCAAGACTCCACTTGTTTATCAGACCATCCAGCTGACCATATGTCATCACTGGAGTTACTATTGAACTAAATAAATGAAAGAAAGAAGAATGATCATATTATCATATTTATGACCATATTTTAAAAACAGCACAAGAAGTCTAGAGAAGCAGTTAGCATGTGAGAACTTTCTCATACCTGCTCCCCAACAATAAAACATAAAAGGTAAGGATGACTTAACAACAACCATTTGAAATCTCTGGAAATTATCCTAAGGGGATACAGCAAGATAAAGTTTTATTAAGAAATATGCAAAATCACAATAAGAAAAGTGAAAGTCTGTACCACAATGTGATCTTGATCTCTCAGCAAGATGACGCTCCTTTCTGGGTGGGTGTGGCCAGGGAAATAGGACTCTTTCTCCCTAGCTCTTAGTCAAAGTAACCCATTCCTTATCTTGAGTAGAATTCATGAAAGAATGTGTATCCACCCATACCAGGTGGAACCATGACAAATTCCAATTCCCCTGCCAAGTGGTATCAAAAAGGCTGATTATCCAGCTGAGATCTTTGATCCACTGAGAAGAAATGCAAGGTCATGCTCTGATTCCTCTGCTGGGCTCAGTAAGAGGGTAACTGGCAAATCCCTGTCTGGCAAAAGCAGACAGAGTCCCAATTTACCACCCACTTTTGGTGGGATCCAATATAGCAAGATAAATCTAAATCCCCACCCAGCAAAAATAAGACTTTAATGTGGCATAGTGAGTAGGATTAGTCACTATTAGACTTTACCACTTGCTTTGGTGTCAGTGGGACATAGTAGGGAACCTAACCTTTACATCTACCTGGCCTTATTAAGACTGATGCAACTTGAGGATAGTAAGGGCTCCAATTTCTATCACCCGTGAGGTCAGCAAAGCTTAGGGGGAGCTTGACCTCCACACACTCTGGCAAAAGCAAGACTGAAAAAGGCAGGGCAAAGCCAAGCTAATCAGCAATCTGTCCCTTCTTCCATGAGACTTGTGTCAGCAGTACACACTAAGAGCCAAGTCTCCATGCCAACACAGCATCAATGATGTTGAATGAAGTGGTATGAGGCTGAGTAACTGGCATCCTTCTTCTTCCTTCCCCTTATGTCAGTGGGGTGCAATAAGAAGCTGAAATTCTGATTCCCCCTATATCAATTATGTAATATGAGTCAGTCTACTTCCCCTTGATCTGGGGGCTACAGGACCCAGAGTTTACATCGGCAAGGAAGTGCTACAATGCAGATGCAGTACACCACTTTCATGGAGAATAAGTCAGTGGAGCTAAGGGAGGTGTTGAATTTCCACATCAACCATGTGCACTGAGGCACTGTAAGTGAGTCAGTGTTCCATTTCTGCTGAGGGGTGTGAATAAGGTCCAATGAGAAGCTAAACAAAAAGCACACCCATTCTTTGCACTATATCTCAACAAAGGGACTACCTAATGAAAAAAGTAGATATAAACTGGGTGCAGTGGTGCACACTTGTAATCCCAGAGGCTTGGGAGGCTGAGGCAGGAGAATTACAAGTTCAAAGCCAACCTCAGCATCTTAGCGATGAGGCCCTAAGCAACTTAGTGACGAAGCCCTAAGCAACTTAGTGAGACCCTGTCTCACAATAAACAATAAAAAAGGGCTGGTGATGTAGCTCAGTGGTAAAGTACCCCTAAGTTCAACCCAAGTAGCAAAAAACAGAAAAGTAGATATAAATAGGACACAATATATTATACAAAATGTCAAGGACATAATAAAAACTATGTTATATAACTATCCAGGAAAATCACAACTTGAAAGAGAAAAGACAACTCAGATGCCAACATTAAGATGTATCAAATGTTGGAATTATGAAAAAATTAAAGTAACCATAAAAAAGCTTTGAACAGGGGCTGGGGTTGTGTCTCAGCAGTACAGCGCTCGCCTGGCATATGCAAGGCCCTGATTTTGATCCTCAGCACCACATATGATTTTTTATATATATAATTTAAAAAAGATTTGAACTAGCAATTTCAAATTCTCTTGAAACAAATTTAAAAATAGCAAAGAAATACAAGTTATTAAAAAAACAAAATGGAAAATATAGAACTGGAAATAAAACAACTGAAATGACAAGCTCACTTTAAGAGTTTGATATTAGTAGAGTTGACAGAGGATACAATCACTGAACTTGAGGACAGGTAATTAGAATTTATAAAACAACAAAGAGAACATAGGCAAGAAAAAGTGGGGTGGGGGGAGTCTCAAGGGCTGGAAGTAACAGTCATATATTAAAAATTCCAGAAAAAGAAGGCGGCGAGAACAGAACTAAAACTGTATTCAGGAAAAAACAGGCTGAAAAGTCCCCCAGATTTGGCAAAAGATACAAATGCACAGATTCAAGTTGAATGAACCCCAAACAGAAAAACTCAAACAAATCCATGCTAAGACACAAAGTAATTACGTTTCTGAAAACTAAAGACAAAGGAAAAAAATCTTGAAAGCAACAGGAATGGAAAAAAAATGCATTACTTGGAAGGGAACAATCTGAGTGATAGCTGATCTCTTGTCTAAAACTATGGAGGCTAGAGGTAAGTAGCACATTTTTCAAGCACCAAAAGATAAAAAAAAAATGTGTTGACTAATGATTTCCATATCTACTGAAAATGTCCTTTGGAAATTAAGAGAAAATAAAGATATTTTCATACAAAGTAAAATTAATTTGTTACTAATAAACTGACCCTTGAAGATTAGCTAAACTGAACGGAAATAAAAACAGAAGACTTGGAACATCATACAAAAGAAAGAAGCTCATCAAAATAAGTAAAAAGAACAGTAAATATACTATTCTATTTCTATTACTATATTATATACTATTTCTATTACCATACTATTTCTATTACAGTAAATATACTATTCTATTTCTATTGAGGTTCTTCGTGATATTTCATGAGTCAAATAAAAATATAACCCTGTGCGTTATTATACTCTGTGTACACAGAAGAAATACTGAGACAACTACATAAAAAAGGTAAGGAGGGTAAAAGGAACTAAATAGAAGTAAGGTTTTTATATTTCAACCAGACTGGTAAAATTATAGTGTCACTAGATTATTATAAGTTAACCCATGTACAGAAGCATTGAGTAAAAAAAAATTATATATACATATATTATATTATAAAAATTATATAATGCAATATATTTTAAAAAACACTATAAATAGAACAAGGTAGAACCATCACAATATTCAAACAACCCAAAAGGTTGGGGACTTTTCAAATTTTACTTTCCTGAATATGCTTTTAGTCCTGTTCTCTCTTCCTCTTTTACTGGAATTTTTTTTCCTAAATATTTTTTTTTAAAAGTTGTAATGGATACAATATCTTTATTTATTTTTATGTGGTGCTGAGGCTGGAACCCAGTGCCTCACACATGTGAGGCAGGAGCTTTACCACTGAGCTACATACAGCCTGGAATTTTTTTTTTTTTTTTAGATACTAGGGATTGAACTCAGGGGCACTCAACCACAGAGCCATATTCCCCAGCCCTATTTTGTATTTTATTTAGAGACAGGGTTCTCACTGAGTTGCTTAGCACCTTGCCGTTGCTGAGACTGGTTTTTTAACTCATGATCCATCCTCATGCCTCAGCTTCCTAAGCATTGGGATTACAGGCATGTACCACAGTGCCCAGCTAACTTTTAATATACAAATATTACCTGTTTTATTATTATCATTCTCCAGGTTTAAAAAAAAGAAAATCAAAAGAATAAAAATCAAAAGTAACAAAGAATAAAACATCAGACTTAAACCCAACTTATCAATGATTACTTTAAATGTCAATGTGCTAAATATACCAATTTAAAGGCAGATTGGCAGAGTAGATTAAAAGAAAAATCTAGCTGCAATGGCACCTGCCTGTTATCCCAGTGACTTGGGAGACTGAGAAAGGAGGATTGCTAATTCAAGGCTAGCCTCAACAAATTAGTGAGAACCTGTCTCAAAAAAAAAAAAAAAAAAAAAATATATATATATATATATATATATATATATATATATATCAGGGCTTTAGATGCCCAGTATAATACAAACAACAACAACAACAAAAAATCCAACAACATACTATCCACAAGAAGCTCACCTCAAAGACAAGGACAGACAGGTTGAAAGTAGAAGAATGGGAAAAGATGTGAGATTAATTTTTAAAAATAAATGAGGAGAAACTTTGAGAACTAGAGCTAGACAAAGTGTTTTCTTATAATTGATACTAAAAGCACATATCTGCCAAAGAACTGGTATCTAGAATACATAACAACTTCTCAAAACTGAACAATAAAAAAACAAATAACAAAAGTAGAAAATGTACAAAGATATGAATAGACACTTCACCAAAGAGGACATAACAATAGAAAACACATACTTAAAGAAATGATCGACATCTTTAGTGATCAGGAAAATATTAATTCAAACTACAATAAGGTATCACATCACATTTATCAGAAGGGCTAAAATAAAAAATAGTGACAACAACCCCTGACAAGAATATGTAAAATCTCTATCACTCATACATTGCTGTAAGTAGGTAGAATAACACAGCCACTCTGAAAAAGAGATTGCTAGTTAAAAAATTAACATAAAAACTTTCAAACCACCCAGAATCAGCATTCCTAGGCATTCATCTTAGAGACATGAGGTATATGTTCACAAAAAGACCTGTACATGAATGTTTTTACCAGCTATGCTCATAGTAGCCAAAAATACTGAAACAACCTAGATATCCATCAACAGGTGAAAGAATGTTTAAATAATGATATATAACAATGACATAGAGTACCACTCAGAAATAAAAAAGAACAAATGATTGATTGATGCACCTGAAAACTTGGCGGGGGTGTCAAGGATTTACACTGAATGAAAAGAGCCAATCAACAATGTGTAACATTGTTGAAATATCCTAATAACAGCAATGAAGATCACATTAATTGTTGCCCAGAGTAAGGGAAAGGAGAGGGGTAGTGAATGTGGCTATAAAAGGGTGACAAGAGGAATCCTTGTGTGAAGGACCCATTTCAAATCCTGACTACATCAATATCAAAATCCTGGTTATGACATTTATACTATAGTATTTACAAGATGTTATTGTTGGGGGAAGAAACAGGGAGATAGAGGATATTTTGCAAAGTATGTAGGAATACAGGCTCTAGAGTTTGTCTGAATTTTAATCCTGGCTCAACTGTTACCTAGTACCTGACTATAAGCAGATTATAAAATCTTTATGTGCTCCAGTTTTCTCATCCATAAAATGGGAACAAAAATAGTGTCTATCTCATAGGTTATTGTGAGGATTAAATCATATGATATTTTTAAAGTACTGTTATCTTACTAAACAGAGTAACTGCATAATAAAAGTTGCTATTATTAGTAATATTAATAATTGTATTATAATGGTATTCAGAAGTCCCTTGATTATTCAACTTCCTAAATTACAGAAATTGTTCTGTGTTTCAAAAACTCATATATCTAACTTTCTAGTATTTTCTAAGGCTATACAAGCAAACTATGCCTTGTACATGATAAAATGAAACACAAAAGGAATTTTCAAATAAATAAGCTTACTTAACAGTTGAAGTAAGAGGTACAGAAGAAAAACTGACTGGATCAGTGTTATTAATCCCAGGGGATGTCAGTGGTCTTAGATTCAGGTTAAAGCCACTAGTAATTGTGGTAGTAGTATTGGTGGTAACAGTGGTGGTGGTAGTTGTTGAAGTTGTAGCTGGAAAACAAAATATACAATGTTAGTAAGAAATGAGAACTTGTTTCACTTAAGCCTTGATCATTCAAAGTTAAAAACCAGAAAGTCATTTGTTAAGACATGAATTTGAACTCAAATCTGTGGATTTTAACTCAATTCTGTTATAATATAAGTGATATATGACAGACCAGGTATCTGGATTAACCTTACTGATGAAAACTAAAACTCCTACATAAATTCATTGGAAAAAAACCCATATCTTAGCTAGCCCCATAATAATTAAAGAAACTAAAGAAATCCTCAACACTCTTCCACAGAAAAACTCTAGATCTTGATGACCTCACTAGTAAGTTTTACTAAACTTTCAAGGAAAGGATAATAACAATTTAGGCAAAATCTCTGTACATTTTTTGCATACTTATGACTATCTGTGTATTTAACTTCTACAAATGAAATTTCTAGATGAAAGGGTAAGAATGCTCTAAATTTTAATATATAACGTGAAACTGCCCTACCAAGTTGACTTTGCCAATATACATTCCTATCAACAGGGGAAAGTGACTATTTCTCTATATCATACCTAAAATAGGCATACATCTTTGCAAACCCAATAGGGAAAGTCTATTAAAGTTTTATCTATAGGCCACACCTCTTTTGTACATCTTTTTCCATTGCATCCCTACAGAACACCTTGCCATCTAATAGATGAAATCCTAAGTATACTTCATAGCCTAGCTTAACTTCTTTGTTCCCCATGTTTATCACCCACTTCTCACCTACTCATAGTTTTGTATTGGTTTTCTGAACTTTGACAGCACTTTTGATTCTTACTATACATTGAGAACTTAAAGAATAATGTACAGAAATTATGGCTGCTGGGGACTGGCAATGTTTTATTTTCTTCATATTTTCAAAATGTTCCTATAATTAAATACTACTTCTATAATATGAAATTTGTTATAAAAATATAACATGTATGCAATTATTTGTTTTATATTACCCATGCTTTCTCAATTAGTAATGCTTTTATGTTAATGGCTACATTAGATAATTATGGAAATAATGATGCATGACACATGCACTATTTTAAGAGAGTCTGGCCTCCCCAGTTCTTGCTAAGGGAATAGGTTCTGTCTTTTGTTCCTGGTTCGATTGGGCCAGGGATGGGCATACATAGTACAGGAAGCCATCCCATATGCTACTACCTTTGGAAGGGTATAGCACAAAAAGCTCTCATCAAACAGGGATAAAATGGGATAGAATCTCAGTTTTAAAAATTATGGGAGAATCTGATTCTAGGTAGAAACATGGAAAAAGTTTCAGAAACAAGAATCAGAAACTGAAACATATTTCCTAAAATGTAGAAGGAAGTTGTGGGTAGAGGGAGTTAAAAAGACAGAGAAAAGATATGAGACAGTAATAAAAGACAGTAAGTAAATAATAAATTAGAAATAAGGTAAAATAGGAAGGCAGCAAAATAGATAATGAAACCAACGGGAAGTTTAAAAAGAGAAAAAGCAGATAAATGAAAAACAACTGAACTACATTTTAACAAGATTTTATTTAGGCAGTCCCTAAAGCTGCCTTATGCACAATTCCTGAGAATTTTCTTGAAGTAACAGTGCCACACCAATGTCTGTACTAGATTTTCATAAAATTCAATTTCTCTTTTGGCACAAGGATTCTTACAACAATTCCCGTTCTCTGTGTTAGCCCTTGTGAGGGTAAAATTAACACTGCAGAGGAAAACCATGCCCAATCACAAAATATCTCTGGCATCACTATCAATGAGAACACTGGAAAGATTACATATTGGATCTTGGATGGCATTCTTTTTTAAAATATTTATTTTTTAGTTGCAGTTGGACACAATACCCTTACTTCACTTATTTATTTTTATTTTTATGTGGTGCTGAAGATAAAACTCAGGGTCTTGCACATGCAAGGCGAGCACTCTATGGCTGAGCCTGAGCCTGAGCCTGAGCCCCAGCCCCAGCCCCAGCCCCAACCCCAGCCCCTGGGGTGGCATTCTTTACAGCCAAATGTGATCATTTTCTTCATTTGAGAATGAAAATATTATTGAAAGAAAATCCTTCCTCCAGAAAAGCTGAAAATTAATGATACTATTAAAAGATACACTTTATCAATTAATTCACTCGAAAATAGTAACTATTAGATTCGGAAAAAAGAAAAAATGTAAAAGAGTTCTTCATGTAAAGGAAAATATATTCATCCAAAAAGGATTGTTTAATAATCTGTATTTCCTGAGATGAATAGATGTACAAAGATGTATACTTAAGAGAAAACAGCAAGTTCTTTGTAAATTGTATGCAATGATTCTGTTTTTGTAAAACAGATTTAATGTATGTTTATGTGCTTTAAAAAAAAGGTCTGGAAAGATAAACAAACTGTTCTCTCCAGCAGGAGTCATACATGTATTTATGAGTTTTTTTTTAAATAAAAAAGCAACTAGCATCACCACAGGAAAAGAAACAGCTAAATAGACAACACAAAATATCTCCCCCAAAGATGCTGAATGATATCTTCAGGAAATTAATACTTGTCAGCCTAAACATAAAGGAATCTGAGTCTTATAAAAATGGTATAATTATTTTGACCTTTGTGTATAGTACACCTTCTGTTCTTCATCTTTCATGCTATTCTAAAGGCATAAATTAGGTCTTACATATTAAAATAACGATAATATTTCGATTAATATCAAAAGAAGCAATGGAAAACGTGAAATGGAAAGAGTGAAGGTTTTATCACAGTCTGATTTTGCAAGTTATAATCTTGTTCTAAACCATTTAATATAGTCAATTTTATATTATCTATGTAATCAAGGGGAAGTACAATTCTGTAGATTATAAAAAATAAATGCATACCAAATTTGGAATTAACATTTTAATAAATTTCATTCTAATGATCTTAAAATCATTATATAAATTATATAAAAAAGTAAAAAAATATCCTTTAAAAGATCCTATTATTCAATTTTCCTATCCTGTACCTAACAAACAATTTTACTCCATGCTGGGATTAGACATTATCACCTTCTCAAACTCATAGGAAAAATGAGATTGATTTTTTTGAAAAGAGCAAGCTTCTCTTAAAACTTGATGATTATACCTGGGACAGAGAGTAATCCCAAAGACCTGTAAGTCTGCAAAACAGGCACTTGAAAGCTGATAAGCAATGCTAGCAAGAGGGATGAATATACAGAATTATATTCAATCAAAGGAAAATCCAATTCAACTTAAAAACTAGAAATAAATCAAAATGACAAGAAAAAAATCATCTGTCAGTAATAACAATCAAAAGACATAGGCTGAGGCTGGGACTGTAGGTCAGTGGCAGAGCGCTTGCCTAGCATGTGTGAGGCACTGGGTTCCATCCTCAGCATCACATAAAAATAAATAAATAAAATACAGGCATTCTGTCCATCTACAACTCCAAAAAAAATTTTTTAAAGACATAGGCTGGCAGATTGGATTAAAAAACAAGACCCAACAATATGCTGTCTCCATGAAACTCACCTCATGGGCAAAGACATCCACAGACTGAAATTTAAAGGATGGGGAAAAAAGATCACTCACATGGATCATGTAAACAAGCAGGGGTTTCTAGTCTCATAACAGATAAAGTGGACTTCAAGCCAAAGTTAATCAGAAGGGATCAAGAAGGGAAGTCATACAATGACAAGAAATAACAACTGCAAATATTTATGCCCCCCAAAAAGAATACCTATGTACATCAAACAAACCCTTCTCAATATCAAGAATCAAATAGAGCAAAACATTATAATACTGGGTGACTTTAACATGGCTCTCTCATCACTAGATAGATCTTCCAAACTAAAGAAACCATAGAACTAAAAATTACAATTAATAATTTAGACTTAACAGGCATATATAGCATTATTTATCCATCAATGACTGAATACACTTTCTTCTCAGCAGCACATGGAACATTTTCTAAAACAGAACATGTCTTGGGCCATAAAGCAAGAGTTAATACTCTGTATTCTACCAGATCATAATGTGATAAAATTAAAAATCAACAATAAGATAAAAAACAGAAACTGCTCTAAGCTGGATACTAAATGATTCACTATTAAATGATAAATGGATAGGAGAAGAAATCAGGGTGAAATGAAAAAATGCTTAGAAGTTAATGAGAACAGGGATACAACATAGAAAAATCTATGGGACACTATGAAGGTGGTTCTAAGAGGAAAGTTCATCATTAAGCTCATACATTAAAAGAACAGAAAGGTACCAAATAAATAATCTACCATTATATCCCAAGACCCTAGAAAAAGAGAAAAATAATTCAACACCAAAATCAATAGAAGATAGGAAATAATTAAAATCAGAGCCGAAATCAATGAAATTGAGATTTTACAACAATGAAAAAAATCGATGAAACAAGTTAGTTATTTGAAAAAAATAAATAAAATTGATAAACCCTTAGCCAAGCTAACCAAGAGAAAAACTCAAATTATTAAAATTTGTGATGAAAAAGGAAATATCACCACAAACACTATTGAAATAGGATAATCAGAAATATTTTGAAAATTTATACTCCAATAAGCTAGAAAATCTTGAAGACATTGACAAATTCCTAGAGATATATGACACACTCAAATTGAATCAGGAGGATATAGAAAACTTAAACAGACCAATTTCAGAAAATCTTGAAGACACTGACAAATTCCTAGAGATATATGACACACCCAAATTGAATCAGGAGGATATAGAAAATTTAAACAGACCAGTTTCAAGTAAAAAAATTGAAGAAGCCATCAAAAGCCTACCAACAATGAAAAGCCCAGGATGGATTCTCAGTAGAGATCTACCAGACCTTTAAAGAAGAACTAATACCAATCCTCTTCAAATTATTCCATAAAATAGAAAAGGAAGGAACTCTTCCAAGCATAATCTATGAAGCTAGTATTACCCTGATACCAAAACTGGACAAGGACTCATCAAGGAAATAAAACTTCAGTCCAACATCCCAGATAAACACAGATACAAAAATTCTTAATACTGGCGAATCACATACAAAAACACATTAAAAAGATAGCGCTTCATGATCACATGGGTTTCATCCCAAGGATGCAAGGCTAGTTGAACATATAGAAATAAATAAATGTAATACATCACATAAATAGGCTTAAAGACAAAATCACAGGTTTATCTCAATAGATAACACAAAAAGCATTTGACAAATTACAACATTCATTCATATTTAAAACACTAGAAAAACTAGGAATAGAAGGAACATATCTCAATATTGTAAAAGCCATATATGACAATAACCAAGGCCACCATCATTCTAAATGGAGAAAAACTGAAAGCATTCCCTCTAAAAACAGGAACAAGACAGGGATGCCCACTTTCACCAAGTCCTTGAAAATCTAGCCAGAGCAATTAGACAGATGAAAGAAATTAAATGAATACAAATAGGAAAACAAGAGCTCAAACTATCTCTGTTTGCTGGGGATATGATTCTATATTTATTTTTAAATATTTTTTAGTTGTAGATGGACACAATATCTTTATTTTTATGTGGTGCTAAGGATCGAGTCCAGTGCCTCACACATGCAAAGCAAGTGCTCTACCACTAAGCTATAACCCCAGCCCCTGATTCTACATTTAGAAGGCCCAAAAACTCCACCAGAAAACTTCGAGAACTCATAAGTGAATTCAGCAAAGTAGCAGCATATAAAATTAACACCCATACATCAATTGTGCTCCTATACTCCAACAACGAATCAGCTGAAAGAGAAAATCAGAGAAACCACCCATTCACAATAGCTTCAAAAAATAATAAAATAGGCTAGGAATATAGCTCAGTTGGTACAGTGTTTGCCTCACATACACAAGGCCCTGGATTCAATCCTAATAATAATAATAATAATAATAATAATAATAATAATAATAATAATATCAATCTAACAAAAGAGGTGAGGGACCTATATGATGAAAACTATAGAACACTAAAGAAAGAAATTGAGGAAGACCTTAGAAGATACAAAGATCTCCCATACTCTTGGATAGGCAGAATTAATATTGTCAAAATGGCCATAGTACCAAAAGTGCTATATGCATTCAATGCAACTCCCAACAAAACGCCAACAACATTCTAGAAAAAGCAGTCATGAAATTCATTGGGGAAAATAAGAGGCCCAGATTAGCCAAAGCAATCCTTAAGTGAGAAAAGCAAACCAGGAAGCATCATAATACCAGATGTTAAGTTATACTAACAGAGCTATAGTAACAAAAACAGAATGGTATTGGCACCAAAACCGGTAAGAAGGCCAATGGAACAGGATGGAAGACACAGAAAAAAACCCACATAAATACAGTCCTCCTCATATTAGACAAAGGCACCAAAAACATACATTGGAGAAGGTAGCCTCTTCAACAAACGGTGCTGGGAAAACTGGAAATCTATATGTAGTAGAATGAAATTTAACTCCTCTCTCTCACCCTGCATGAAACTCAACCCCAAGTGCACCAAAGACCTACACATTAGACCAGAAACCCTGTACAGACTAGAAGATCAATTTAGGTTCTTAATTCCTTAACAAGACTCAAAGTACAATCAATAATCAACAAATGGAATGGCATCAAACTAAAAAGCTTCTTCACAGTAGAAGAAACAATCATGAATGTGAAGAGAAAGCCTACAGATAGGGCATTAATTTCCCAGGATATATAAAGAACTCAAAAAACTTAACATCAAAAAAACAAATAACCCAATCAATAAATGGCAAAGGAACTGAACCCATACTTCACAGAAGAAGAAATATAATTGGTCAACAAATACATGAAAGAATGTTCAACATCTATAGCAATTTCATCTCTAGCAATTAGAGAAATGCAAATCAAAACTACTCTAAGATTTCATCTCACTCCAGTCAGAATGGCAGCTATTATGAAGACAAACAACAATAAGTGTTAGCAAGGATATGGGGAAAAAGGTACACTCATACACTGCTGGTGGGACTGCAAAATTCCTTGGAAAACTGGGAATGGAACCACCATTTGACCCAGATGTCCCTCTCCTTGATTCATACCCAAAGGACTTAAAAAGAACATACTACAGGGACACAGCCACATCAATGTTTATAGCAGCACAATTCACAATATCTAAACTGTGGAACCAAACCAGGTCCCTTCAGTAGATTAATGGATAAAAAAATGTGGTATATATACACAATAGAATATCACTCAGCAATAAAAGAGAATAAAATTATGGCATTTGCAGGTAAATGGATGGAGTTAGAGAAGATAATGCTAAGTGAAGTTAGCCAATCCAAAAAAATTAGATGCCAAATGTTTTCTCTAATATAAGGAGAAAGTACATGTATGAAGACACAAATCAGTGTGAATATACATTATATACAAACAGAGATATGAAAAATTGTGCTCCATACATGTAATATTAACTATAATTCATTCTGTTGTCATTTATTTTTTAAAAAAACTATACTGAGATTCCATTTCACTTCAGTAAGAATGGCAATTATCAAGAATACAAGTAACAACGCTGGGGAAGATAGGGGGAAAATATTGACTTACACATTGCTGAAAATTGGTGCACCCACTATGAAAGGCAGTATGGAGATTCCTCAGAAGACTTGGAATGGAACCACCATTTGAACCAGTTATCCCACTCCTTGGTATATACCCAAGGACTTAAAATCAGCAAATTATAGTGGCACAGCCATATCAATGTTTACAACATCTCAATTCATAATAGTTAAGATATGGAACCAACCTAGGTAGCCTTCAACAGATGAATGATAAAGAAAAAATGATATATATACACATGAAATATTATTCAGCCATATACACAATGGAATATTACTCAGTCATAAAGAAGAATGACATTATGACATTTGCCCAGTAAATGGATAGATCTGGAGACTATCACACTAAATGAAATAAGCCAGTCCCCAAAAGCCAAAGGCTGAATATTTTCACTGATATATGGAAGCTAACCCACAATAAGTGTGTAGCAGGGGAAAGAATAAGTAAATTGGACAAAAGCGAATGAAGAGAATGGAGTAGGGATAGGGAAAGGAAAGGCACTTGAATATATCTGACATAATTTTCTTATGTACACATATGAATACACTATAGTGAATCCCCAACATTGTGTGTACATCCACAAGAATGGGGTCCTAATTAGAATAAGATAATATTCCATGTTTGCATAATTATATCAAAATGGCTTCTACTGTCATGTATAACTAAAAATAACCAATAAAAATTAGTTTTCCAAATGTAAATGTTTTCATATAAAATAAAATTTCTCAATTATCTATTAAAAAAACAACAAGCTTCTTGAGCTGGGGTTGTAGCTCAGTGGTGGAGCACTTGCCTTGCATTTGTGAGACAATGGGTTTGATCCTTATCAACATGTAAAAATAAAAAAATAAAATAAAGGTATTGTGTCCATCTACAACTAAAAATATTTTTTAAAGAACAATCTTCTCGGGGCTGGGGATGTGGCTCAAGCGGTAGCGCGCTCGCCTGGCATGTGTGCGGCCCGGGTTCGATCCTCAGCACCACATACCAACAAAGATGTTGTGTCGGCCAAGAACTAAAAAAAAAATAAATATTAAAAATTCTCTCTCTCTCTCCTCTCTCACTCTCTCTTTAAAAAAAAAAAAAAAGAACAATCTTCTCTTAAAACTCTATGATTATACTTAGACCAGAGTGTAATCCCAAAGACCTGTAAGTCTACAGATACAGGCACTTGAAAGCTGTTGTGCAATGCTGGTTTGTAAGATGAAATCTCTGAAAAAGTAATACACTTGGTGGGAAGGAAAGGTTAAGTGGGGGAGGGACTCTCGGCTGAGGGTGTCAAGTTGAGACATACCTGATGAGGAGCAGTGTAGGTACATATGGCAGTGTAAATAGAATAGTGCTGAGGATTGGGTTAGTCCCAAAAATATCAGTTTGCAGGAAGGAATTTGATACTTAGATACATAAAAGATAGGTTGTGACAAGAGTCACCAAGGAGCTTTCCAATTCATATTTTTGTCTTTACAATTCATGTTTTTTTTTTTTTTTTTTTTTTTTTTTTTTTTTTTTAAAGAGAGAGTGAGAGAGGAGAGAGAGTGAGAGAGAATTTTTTTTTTAATATTTATTTTTTTTAGTTCTCGGCGGACACAACATCTTTGTTGGTATGTGGTGCTGAGGATCGAACCCGGGCCGCACGCATGCCAGGCGAGCGCGCTACCGCTTGAGCCACATCCCCAGCCCATACAATTCATGTTTTAATGACTCATTCCATAAATGAAAGAATAAGTTCTTTTTTTCAGTATTTTTTAGGAGGAGAGTATGCATTACATGTTTTTAAAATATGGTAACTTGTAAAGTTATCACAACACATCATTTATAACTCTCAATGGTTGGCCAGTAAGGCTACTATCTGGTAGAAACTAAGCAAGTACTAATCCTGTAAGAGGACATAAGGAGATGATATACATCTCTGTTTAGGAATAATTATTTTAGGCTTAAAAGGAGTTGACTTTAATTCATGCCAGGTTTGACGATTCATTCCAGCCCTAAGTAAACTTAAAAAAAAAAAAAAGTTTCCTAAAATGAAGTCTAACTTAAATGGAAGGTTTAAATGGCCAGCTCACAATAGCTACAAGCAATGACTAACCAAGTTTTCTTTCATCTACAATGTAACTAGGTCCTTGCTGAAAGAAAAAAAAAAAATTAGAACAGGTTTGGGATCAATTTTAGGAGAGGGCTGACCTTAATAGATGTGAAAAACTTAACTTACATTTAGGAAAAAAATAATAATTTCTATTAGTCCAAGAAGTTAAACATTAATAACAATAAAAATTCTTAGGTTTAAAAAATGTTGGGCTGGGGATGTGGCTCAAGCAGTAGCGTGCTTGCCTGGCATGCGGGCGGCCCACGTACAATCCTCAGCACCACATACAAAGATGTTGTGCCCGCCAAAAACTAAAAAAAAATATTAAAAATTCTCTCTCTCTCTAAAAAAAATGTTGACCACAATTTGATAACAATTTTGAGTGTGGTCATCTCTCAAAAGAGTATATAAATTTTAATTATTTTTTATAGTGCTAGGGATCAAACCCAGGACCAAACACATGCTGGGCAAGTGCTCTACCACTGAGCTACATTCTCAGACCTAATTATTTATTTTTAATTGACACATAATGTTATGCATATTTATTGGATATGGCATGATTATTCAATACATGTATTATGTGTAATGAACAAATTAGGATATCAATGATATTATTTCTTTGTTCATGAACAGATGGCCAAAAAAGCACTATACTGATATCAGCTGTCTCATTCTACTCTTTGGCAATCATCTATGTTGGTATACTATTTGGATATTCTGATAAGATAGTCAAAACACACTTTGACAGCTCCAGGTGCTTTAGTACTATAATTTACTTACTATTTGTTATGTAGTACATTCCAGTGAGTGTCCCAACACATCCCAATAATTCTAAAATCTTACTAGAAAGAGTAGGAGCTGGTCTACCTGCTCCAGGGAATTTTAATCCAAATCCCAAAGTTATACCAAGTATTCTAGCCAAAGTTTTTGGAGCACCAACTGCAGAGAACATAATATTAACAATTGCCCTTTTAATCAAAACAAGAATTTATAGAGTCTTCTTCACCTCAAGAGTCCTTTAGAAAATGTAGGTTAAATTTCAAAAAATCATGGTCAAATCCATTTATATGAAATTCCAGAAAAGACAAATCTATGGAGATATAAAATAGAATAAAATAGTTGTTATCTATAGCTGGGGATCTCATTGAGATGAATGGAATATTCTAAAACTAAATATAGTGATGGGTACACAATTTGTCAAACTTACTAAAAATCACTGAATTTTATACTTAAAATAAATAAGTTAATTTTAAAATGTGTAAGGGATAACTCATTAAAGGCAATTGAAAGATAGTATGATCCACATATCTTTTCATTTTGTAAGCAAGGACATTAGAGGCAGGCAGGAACAAAAAGCCAATCAAAAGAGAGTAAGGGCTGGGGCTGAGGCTCAGTGGTAGAGCACTCGCCTAGCATGTATAAGGTACTGGGTTTGATTCTCAGCACCACATAAAAATACATAAATAGGGCTGGGATTGTGGCTCAGCAGTAGAGTGCTCACTTAGCACAGGCGGGACCCAGGTTCAATTCTCAGCACTACATTAAAAAAAAAAAATAAAGGCATTGTGTAAATAAATAATAAATGTCCATCAACAACTAAAAATATATATTTTAAAAAAGTCAGAGTTACCATCTTTGAAACTGGAATTAATTCAAGCCTCAGACATGATCAAATTCATCAAATCACATTCATTAAATCTATTATTGTTGAGAAAGATGTTGCTTACATATATCAGAAGGATTCCAGAATTGCAGTCATGTCACAAAATAGAAGTCTACTTGGTAGAAAACACTACTCACATGGTAACCAACAATTTTAATGAATGTTTACCTATGCCAGCTACACAAGTGGATGAGGACTGTATACTGCACTTCATGCTTAATGTCTTGGCAAGTTTAAGTCCCAGGAATAGTAACAATCTTGCTATCACAGGGCTTTGGGGGGGACCATATTACAGCTACGATTACAATACAACAAAGTTTAGTGATGGAAACCATGGCACTGTGAAGAAGACACCTCAAAAGCACAGTCAATTTATAGCATATTAAGAAGAAAGTACCTAAGATATACATAGAATTCAATATTTTCAACATTTACTATTACTCTAGTTTTTAAAATATTTTTTAGTTGTAGATGGACATAATACCTTTATTTTACTTATTTATTTAATGTGGTGCTGAGAACTGAACCCAGTGCCTCACACATGCCTGGTGAGCACTCTACCACTGAGCCACAACCCTAGCCCTACCATTATGCTACTAATGAAAGATGTTCAAAAGAAGTTAGGGTTACAAGATAATTATCATCCCACTTCCCAGCTCAAATCACTTGAATATTCCTCTTTAGAAGGAGAGGTCATGAGATATCCCACAGTGTCAATCAGACCCAAAACTACAGGTTGTCCTTTGTGGTGTTCCACTTCTGACAGATACAATATTAAGGACCACAACCTAGACTATTCAGAAGAATACAACTATAGCAAGGCTCCAAAACTTTTTCCTTACTTTTTATCTTCTTCACCTAGATAATAAGGACTTCTTTCTTTTAGACACACTTAGAAAAACTCCTACTCTTAATAACTTCCAGAAGCTCCTTCAAAACCTCAGTGTTAATGAACCAGATGCTTAAATTTACCACATTTTAAGATAAAATAAACATACTAACTTAAAAATAACTTAAGCTAAAGCCATGACAATTAGGCACTAAGCAAAGCTACTATTGATATCAACAATCTTAAATGGGTTCAAACATAATATTTTTCGAGATGCAGGAGATTCATATAGATCCAATGCTTATATTGGCAAATTAAGTGGCCTCATGGGAAATAATAGCATTATCTTTGGAATAAATATAACTTACATGAGAGCTCTGAGGCTGCTGTAGATGGAAAAGCATTTGATACTGAAGTAAACAGCATGGTGCTTGAATTAGCAGTAGTGGTGACAGTAGTAGATGGTAGAGTCAAACCTAAAAATCAAAGTAGCAAGCAGAAAAATGTCACTAAACTTATTTCTCAAGAATCAACCCCCCCCAAAAAAGAATCAAACCCCATTATAACAAGATTCATTTATATGGAGAAATAAAAACAAAAATAAAGCAAGGAAAAGCATGTAACCCCAAACCTAATAAATAAATATTTTAAAATAGTGAAAGCCAGATTTAAGCCAGGCGTGGTGGTAAACACCTATAATCCCAGCGGCTCAGAGGCTGAGGCAGGAGGATCTCGAGTTCAAAGCCAGCCTCAGCAAAAGTGAGGTGCTAAGCAACTCAGTGAGACCCTGTCTCTATATAAAAATACAAAATAGGGATGGGGATGTCCCTCAGTGGTCGAGTACCCCTGAGCTCAATTCCAGGTTCAAAAAAAAAAAAAAAGGTAGACACAGATTTAAAAATAGTGTAGACAACCTTCTAGCACCTTCAAAAAAAAAATTCTAGGGGTAGAACACTTGCCTAGCATGTTTAAGGTACTAGATTCAATCCTCAGTAGCACATAAAAAATAAATTGAATAAAGGTATTTTGTCTATCTACAACTAAAAATATTTTTTAAAACCCAATTTCTACTTTACTGAAAAACTTGACATAATAGAGGGATACATTCCCAGAACTGCAGCAGAAGTCCTGTGGAACTGTTTGTTCCCCAGTGAAATATCCTTAACAGGAAAAAACATATTTTCTTTGGTTGTAGATGGACACAATACCTTCATTTTATTTGTTTATTTTTATGTGGTGCTGGGTATCAAAGTCAGTGCCTCACACATGCTAGACAAGTTCTCTACCACTGAGCCACAACCCCAGCCCCAAAACATATTTTTTTAATTGGAAACTTCTGGAAATTGTCCTGAGGGCAAAGAGCAAACAAAAAACCATTTATTCAAGAAAATCTGCTGAAACTCAGTAATGTAACAGTGAGTCCATGGCATAGGAGCCACAATCCACTCCTTTCATTCCCCCATCCTTTTGCTTACCTTAATATGTACTTCTGGTAAGAGTGGCCAAGAATACTAGACTCTCTCTGCCCCAGCTCTCAATCAGGAGATATAATATCTCAATGAGAGAGATAAGCAGCTAGCACTCTTATCACCTCCAACAAAGAACTGAGGGTATAAAATTCTCAGTAAGCAAAGCCAAGAGTTCGGTGGGGGCACTTCCTTTAACCAGCCTCCACTCATAGGGCAGTGGCTCTACCCCAGGCACAGAGGGCTTAGAATCCTGGGGCCCCAATGGCCCTTCACACTAGTACTTCACCCAAGCTCACTTGTAGGGCTAAGTCCCATATGTGAAGAGGTATGCAAGAAAACCACTAGCTATTTATTACCACTGCCTAGCATCCAAAGCACTGGCTCAAAGATTTTGCCCAGTGGGAGCTCCTAAGCTAGCCCCAAAAGAAATGATTTATTTGAAAAACAATGTGAAGAAGTTCAAACTGAAGGTTTCTCTTTTTAAAAAAATGAAGAATTGGAGGCTGGAGTTGTAGCTCAGTGGTAGAGAGTTTGTCTAGCACATGTGAGGCACCAGGTTCAATTCTCAGCAAATGAAAGAAAGAAAAGAAAGAAAAGAAAAGAAAGGTCCATCAACAACTAAAAAAATATTTTTTAAAAAATGAAGCATTGGTGGTAAGTAATTAAGAGACAAGTAGCTTCAAGACAGCATGAATTAGCCAGGCACAGTGGTACATGCCTGTAATCCCAGCAGCTTGGGAGGCTGAGGCAGGAGGATCAGGAGTTCAAGCCCAGCCTCAGCAACTTAGCAAGTCCCTGAGCAACTCATTGAGATACTATCTCTATATAAAATATAAAACCAGCTGGGGATTTGGCTCAGTTGTTAAGCACCTTTGGGTTCAATCCCTACTACCAAAAAAAAAAAAAAGCATAAATTTAGGCTTAATTTATCAGAGATAACCAGAGACTAAGGAAGCTTGAAAAGATCTGGCCTGCACTCGGAAGAATTAAGTACTGATAAATGCTACAACATGGATAAATTTTGGAAATAATATACTAAATGGAAGAACCAAACACAAAAGGTCACATATTACATGAGTCTATTTATAAGGAATATCCAGAGTGGGCAAATCCATAGACAGAAAGTTATTAGTGGTTGTCAGGGGCTGAAGGAGGGAGTAATGGGGAGTGACAGCTAATAGGTATAGGGTTTCTTTTTGGGGTAATGAAAATGTTCTCAAATCATAGTGGTGATGGCTATACACTCTGTGCCTATATTAAAAACCACTGAATCGTACACCTTCAAAGGGTGAATTTTAAGATGTGAATTACATCTCAATTATGCTGTTATAAAAACACATTAGTTCAAAAGAAGTAGAAATAGCATTTGACAAAAATCCAATACCTTTCATGATAAAACCCCCAACAAACTAGGAAGAGAAGGGAACTTCTTCAACATGATAAAGAGCATTAATGAACATTAATGAGCATTAATAAGTATCATACTTAATGGTAAGAGACTGAATACTTCTACTACCATCAGGAACAAAAAAAACTTATACCACTTCAATTCAATAGTATACTTGAAATTCTAACCAAGACCATTAGGCAGAAAAATAAATAAGGAATCCAGATTGAAAAGGAAAAAGTAAAACTATATTCATAGATAATGTGGTCATGAATACAGAAAATTCCAAGAAAATCTATTAGAAAAATAAACAAGTTCAACAAGAACAAGTACATAAGATCAACATAAAAAATTACATTTCTATATTATATCAATGAATAATCCAAAATTAAATTAAGAATATAATTCCTTTTATGATTGCTTAAAAAATATAATGTTTAAAATAAAGTTAACAAAAGAATTATAAAACTTATACACAAAAATATAAAACATCATTGAAAGAAATTAAAGATATCCTAGTAAATGAGAAAACCTCATGTTTTGGGATCAAAAGAAGTATTAGCATTGTTAATACAGTATGGTAGACAGATGTGGTTCCTAAAGATGGCCACATTCTAATTCTCAGGACACGTGAATATATGACCTTATTTAACAAAAAGGACTTATAAAAACGGGGTTAAGGTTAAATATCTTGAGATTGTCTTGGATTATCCAGGTGACAAAAATCTAATGACATGAAACCTTTCCAGGTTATGGTCAGAGGGAAATGTGACTACAAAAGAATGGTCAGAAAGATGAAAAATTGCTGATAAAAATAGTCAATGAGCACATGAAAATATGCTCAATGTCATTAGTTATTACAGAATTGTAAATCAAAGCCACATAGAGATATTGCTTCATATGCATGGTTAGCATGCATATGAACTGCTGGTTAGCATGTAGAGAAATTAGAAACCTCACACTACTCTTGGAATATAAAATGGTATAACTTCTCCGGACAACTGTTGGACATTTCCTCAAAGGGTTCCACTTATATATATACCCAAGAATGAAATATATACTCACATAAAAATGTATACACAATATTCATAGCAACATTATCCATAATAGACTTAAAAGACAATAGAAATAATCCAAATTTCTATCAACTGATGGTGTATGACTACAATATGGTATATCCATATAATGGAATCTTATTTGCCATCAAAAGGAAAAGAAGGGGCTGGGGTTGTAGCTCAGTAGTAGAGCACTTGCCTAGCACGTATGAGGCACTGGGTTCGATCCTCAGCACCACATAAAAATAAATTTAAAAAAGGTATTGTGTCCATCTACAACTAAAAATATTTTTTTTAAAAAAGGCAAAGAAAGCTGGGCATGGTGGCACATGCTCCAGAGACTTGGGAGACTGGAGCAGGAGGATTGCAAATTCAAAGCAAGGCCCTAAGCAACTTAGTGAGCCCCTGCCTCAAAACAAATAAAAAGGGCTGGGAGATATGGCTCAGTGGTTAAGCGCCAACAGGTTAAATCCCCAATAGAAAAGAAATAGGGGGGAGGGAATAAGTACTGATTCATTGATAAGCCTTGAAAATATTATGCTTATTAAAAGAAACTAGCCACAAAAGACCAAATAATTTAAGATTCCATTTAAATGAAATATCCACAATTGGGAAATCTATAGAGTCAGAAGGCAGATTAGTGGTTGCCAGGGACTATGAGGAGAGAGAGGAATGGGCAGTAATTATTAATAGGTATGGAGTTTCTTTGGGGGATTATGAAAATGTTCTAACATTGACTATATTGATGGTTGCAAACTTAGAATATACTAAAATTTGATGAATTATTTATTTTAAATGAGTGAACTCTGAGGAATGCAAGTTGTGTCATGCCAAAACTCTGATTAAAAAATAATACAGGCCAGAGATGGTGGTGCACATTTGTAATTCCAGCTACTCAGGAGGCTGAGAATAGAGGATCACAAGTTCAAGGTCAACCTGGGCAATTTAACACAAACATTACTCAAAACAGAATCAAAACGCTGGGGATACAGCTCAGATGGGCTTCTATCTCTAGTAACACAAAATAAACAGAAGTCAAGAATAAATTTTCAGAAAATAGATTTTCTGCCTCTTGCTTTAAAATTTCAAAAGAAAAGTACAAAACAAATAAGGGCTGGAGCTGGGCGGAGTGGCACACAACTGTAATCCCAGCATATTGGGAGGCTGAGGCAGGAGGACTGTGAGTTCAAAGCCAGCCTCAGCAATAGCAAGCAAATCAGTGAGATCCTGACTAAAAAACTAAAAAATACATCATAGGTCTGGGGATGTGGCTCAGTAGTTGAGTGCCCCTGAGTTCAATCCTGGCTCCCAAAAGGTGGGGGGCTTATTAAGTGCATAAAGACATAAATAAGATTAATGAATTACTTAAAAACAAAATTACTATCTTTTCATACTCAGTATAGATCACAGTACATGGCACATGGTAGTAAGTGTTCGATAAATGTTTCTGCAGAATTGAACCAACTTTTTCTAGAATCTAACAAGTAATTACTGATATTCTATCTCCCCTCTAAAAGGAAAAGGTATTTAATAAGTAACTGTACTTGCATCCATTATTACTCTGCATCCAGATGTAGAGCAAGTCATGGCAACATATAATCTAAGATTCTGCTATCCAAAAACATTTAGGTCTGCTGGGAGTGAAGTGGGTAGGGAGCAGATGATAGGAAGGAACTGGGAACTTAACCATGTATTTCCAACTACTTAAAATGTGCGCAATGGAGTATCTCTATGTTTCTCTTAGGAGGAGAACCACATGTACAGTTTTAAATAAATAACCAGTTTTACAGGAAACATATTGATATTTAAAAATCATTACCTACTGTTGAGGCTGAATTTTTCTTACAGGCTTAACAGCCACTTTAATGTCTTCATTTGTAAATGCCTATTCATGTCATCTGCTCATTTTCGTATTAGAAAATACTAGCTGCTTATTACTGATTTTATTAAGAGTATATAACAATGCTATTTATTTTGCCCTATGGTATAAAAACTCCCCTACCCCAGTTTGTCTTTGATCTTTAATTTTATTTTTACTTTATATGTAGCCAAATTTTCATCACTTTTTCCTTTATGGTCTGTCTTCCTACCATGTTTTAAAATACATTCCCACTTAAACATGTGAAAAGTGTTCAATATCATTTTAAAAGAATACTGGGAATTATAACTACATTGAGAACACTTTTCACTTAACTGATGAAAAGAAGTTGAAAGCTAGTAACACATTCTGATAAGGTCCCTGAAGAAACAAGAAGCCTCACAGGTTCCTAATGGGAGTGTAAATTGGTACAACTCCTGTCAAAAGCAAGTAGCCAAAGTTTTAAAAATTACAAACTCACCTTTTCTTTAAACCCGTAAATACTTCCTCTGGAAATTAATCCATAAATAATGTACTTTATTCCACAGAACTATACACTTAAAATTATTAAAATAAGGGCCGGGGTTGTGGCTCAGTGGAAGAGCACTTGCCTAGCATGTTTGAGGCACTCAGTTTGATCCTCAGCACCATGTAAAAATAAGTAAAATAAAGATATTGTGTCCATCTACAGCTAAAAATATTTTTTTAAAATGATCAAATTTGCTATGTATATTTTACCATAATAAAAAATGTATACATTTAAGCTCAGCACAGTGGTGTACACTTGTAATCCCAGCAGCTCAGGAGGCTGAGGCGGGAGGATCACCAGTTCAAAGCCAGCCTTAGCAAAAGCAAGGTATTAAGCAATTCAATGAGACCCTGTCTCTAAATAAAGTACAAAATAGGGCTGGGGATGTGGCTCAGTGGTCGAGTGCCCCCGTGTTCAATCAAAAAATAAAATAAAATTATACGCATATATGATGTGCTTGTATACCTGAAAAATGACATGAAAATTATAACCATTACATTGCTATTTGTATTAGCAATAGAGCAAGCAACTCAAATTCTCATTGTCAAGGAACTGGATATGAAAATTACTATACTTCGAGATTACAGAATGCCATGATACTATGGAAAATACTGAGGAATCTCTCTATGTACTAACTGATGTGAAAAACTGCAAAACTTTCAAATAAGTGTAATATAAAATTTAAGTTTAAAAATTAAGATAAATAAAATAATATTGTGTAGAGTATATAATTTATTTCAAAAAAGGTAGAGGCCTAAGGATATGTATTTATTTGCTAATAAATCCAAGAAGTAGTTATGGAAGTATATATACAATTGCAGTCATTAACTGAATGTAGAAAGGGTACAGGTGCAGTATAGTAAAGATGGGGGACAGTATATCTATTGATAACATTTATAGTTTTATTTTCGAATTATTTGACTATATTATTTAAAAATTATATATAAATAAAGTTCCTCTCCATAACCTGAAATATTATTTACATATTTTTACATTCACCTATGCTTTCAAAATATTTATGGTTCCATTTTTTTAAATATTTATTTTTTTGTAGTTATACACAATAACTTTATTTTATTTATTTATTTTTATGTAGTGCTGAGGATCAAACCCAGGGCCTCGCACTGCAAGGCGAGTGCTCTACCGCTGAGCCATAACCCCAGCCCCTGGTTCCATTTTTTTAACCTCTAATTTCTTTTGATTAATCTTTTAAGTAAATATTCCTCAAAAATCCAGTTAGGGGATGAGGTATGGCTCAGTGGTAGAACACTTGCTTACAGTGTGTGAGGTACTGGGTTTGATTCTCAGTACCACATATAAAGTCCATTGACAACTAAAAATAAAAATTAAAAAAAATCCAATTAGCCCGCTATTGCAATTCCTATATTCAATATTCCAGCCTCTCCCTCCATGAATTTCAAATGTCACCTTCCTAAACACAGGTTTGTTTCTGTACTTTAAAATATTTCACTGATTTTTCTTTCTATCCCTGTTCCATACACAGTTTCAATTATTGTAGCCCCGGAATTCATTTATTTTTACATTACATACCATTTTAACTCTACAGGAATAGAATAAATTCATACATTTTCATATATTTTCCTAAAGGACTCAATCATTTCTTTCCTTAAAAAACAAGAGATAGCTAGTCTCATGCATTTATTTCCCCGTTTGAACTTTAGAATCTTGTCAGATCCTTCTCTCCTTTTATTCCCCCCAAAGATTCCCATTATGGTTTTATAAGAATTGCATTAAATGTACAGATTAAATTGCAGATAAAGGATATTTTTGTATTACTGAATCTGCATTCAGTGGGTCTCATCATTATTCACATCTTATTTTATATTCCTTAGTAAAATTTTATGGAATTCTTCATTTAAGTCATGCATATTTCTAAAAGTTTATTTCTAGGCATTTCATATCTTGATTGAAATTGTTAATGGGACCTTTCTCCATTATGTTTCCCAACTACTATTGCTTAAATACAGAGAAGCTATTGATTTTTGTATTATTTATTTTGTAACTGGCTGTATTACTGAAACCTTCACTATCTCTAATTAAATTTGTACTTGATTTATGCCCATATTTTAAATGTTGATCATTTGTCTCAGAACTGGCATAATTTCAGGGCTTGACCTTAAATCACATATCCAGGGGTAACTAAGGAAGCGAATACCACTTAATATGATTTGCTCTTAAGTTAAATGAGTCTTACTCTAAAATAGAAAAGATTTAAAATATAAAATCTTATTTTCCTCTAGGACTAGACTAGGGCTTCTCAATATGGCACTACTGACCTTTTGGGCCAGATAATACTTTGATGCAGAAGACTATCTTATATATTATTGGATGTTCAACAGGATACCTGGGCTGTACCAAATACATGTAAGTAACACCTCCCCAGTCTTGATGACCCAAAATCTCTCCAGACATGGCCAAATATTTGCTGGGGAGAAAGAATGGGGATACACAAAATTGCCTCTAGTAGACAACCACTAGAGAAAAAGTTTGATATCATGATTTCCTCTATTTAGTCATATAAGCACAACAAGAATACACAAATAAAATAAATTGTTAAGCAAAGAAAATAGCCAAGATTTTTCTTAACATAATGGTTCGAGAAGGTGGACTTACCCTACAATTTGGAGAAGGCATGCTACTATAATGAAAATAGTGATACTAGAACAATAAAAGACAGATAAATGGAACAAAATAAGAAGTCCAGAAACAGAGTCAAGTATATATAATAATTTGGTGTATGAGGGATAGAGTCATCAATAGGGAAATGATGTCGATTTAATACAATAGTTCAACTCACTAGTAATTCAGCAAAATAACACTCTTAAAAATATAAGTCATAAAAAAGAATTTAGAATATTAAAGTGAAAGGCCCATGTAAATAAGCCCAGGACAAGGGCTCAGATGAATAAAAAAATTGGCAATATAAAAATTAAAATCTTGGGCTGGGGATGTGGCTCAAGCAGTAGCATGCTCGCCTGGCATGCGTGCGGCCCGGGTTCGATCCTCAGCACCACATACAAACAAAGATGTTGTGTCCGCTGAAAACTAAAAAATAAACATTAAAAATTCTCTCTCTCTCTCTCTCTCTCTCTCTCTCTCTAAAAAATAAATAAAAATTAAAATCTTAACTCCATTTCCATGAAGATGCAGTACATGTACCTTTTTCCCTTTATCTTGCTAGATACAACTAAAACCCTTTAACATTATATACACAACAATCATAAGAAGACCCTGAGAGGTAGAAAGGAGAAGGCAACCCACTAGGGATTTCAATACTAAAGAAAGAGAATCATATTGAGTTCTTTAAGTTTCCTTTTTGCATCATATTTCCTAGGTTTGGAGTTAAATAGATTGGCAACCTAGAAATGCCAATGCATACAGACCAAAAACAGTCTCCAACAAAATCTTGCTCTCTGTAGACAAGGAATAAGGAAAGGCAGAGCCAAACAAGATAACAAATATTTAGGTAGGAACCCACTCTACTCCAAGCATCACAGTCCTACACCCACCTATACAGTCAAGCAGCAAGATGGGAAGCCTAGACTTGTACCCTTCTGAGCGTGAAATAAGGCATCTCAATAGCCCAGCCAGGGTGGGAATCAAAGAAAGCCAAGTATTTTTTTAATTTCCTCCTGCAGTTAATAAACCTAGTCCTTACATGTCAGTAGAAACCACACTGGGGGCAGGAATTTCCACCATGCCTAGCAGTATTTAGAAGACCTTCACCTCAGGTATCCACTGTGGCCAAGTAGGAAAAATGAAGTTCTAATTTCACCTTGCAGGAACAAGCTAGCACCCTTCTCCTACCAGAGCAATGTCAAATAATTTCAGCTAAAGACTGTCAGGCACAGACTTTCATAACACAATATAAATAAGTCCAGGTTTCAATCAAAAATTACTCATTCTGCCAGGTGCAGTGGCGCACACCTGTAATCCCAGTGGCTCGGGAGGCTGAGGCAGGAGGACCTTAAGTTCAAAGCAAGCCTCAGCAAAAGCAAGGCACTAAGCAACTCAGTGAGACCCTGTCTCTAAATAAAATACAAAATATGGCAGGGGATGTGGCTCAGTGGTTGAGTGCACCTGGGTTTAATCCCCAGTACAAAAAAAAAAAAAAATAGCTTCAGCAAAAAAGAAAAAGAAGCCCAGCAAAGAAACAGAGAATATTAAGAAAACCAAAGGAAATATTAGAGTTGAAAATTTTAACTGAAATACAAAGTCAGTAGAAGGACTGAGTGACAGAAAAGAGGGTACAGAGATAAGAATCAGTAAACTAGATAATAATAGAAATTATCTAATTTGAAAACAAAGAAAACCAGACTGAAAAAAAAATAACAAAGTAGAAGTTCCTGTGGGACTATGACAAAAGATCTAACAGGATCTAGAAAGGCTTAAAATATGGTTGAAAGAAATAATAATGGAAAACTTTAAACAAGAAACATAAACCAACATATTCAAGAAGCAAAGTAAGACCAAAAAGGATAAATCTGATAAATCTACACAAAGAAACATGACAAACTTCTGAAAATACAAAAAAAAAAAAAACTTTTGAAAGCAGTAAGAAAAAAAATAACATCCAATCTATAGAGGAAACATTATTTGAATGACAGATTTCTCATGAGAAACTATGGAAACAAGGAAGTAGTCCAATACTTTTCAAGTATTAAAATAACTGTCAACCCATACCTAGTGAAACCATCCTTCAGGAATAAAGAAATTAAGACATTGAAAGATGAAGGAAAACTCAAGAGAATTTGTTCCCAGCAAGCCACCCAAAAACAATGTCTAAAGAAAGTTATGTAAACAGAAAGAAAATTAATAAAGAATCTTGGAACCTTGGGAAGGAAGAAACAACAATATAAAGAACAAAAATAGGGGTGAATATAACTGGATTTCTTTTTATTTTGTCTTGATTTCTTTTTATTGCTGCATACAATTCCATTGTGTGAATGTACTACAGTTTGCTGAAGCATTTGCCCATTCCCTTAGTCCATTTTGTGCTGCTGTAACAGAATATCTGGGACTGGGTAAATTTTTTTGGAGTACTTGGGATCAAACCCACTTGCTATGTTAAGTGCTCTACCACTCAGCTACACACTCAATCCTTTTTATTTTCATTTTTTAAAAATTTTGAAACATGCTCTTATGAAGTTGTCCAGACTGACCTCAAATTTGCAATCCTCCTGCCCAAGCCTCCAAAGTAGCTGAGATTATAGGTGAGTGCTACTGCACCTGGCCCACACTACATAACTTATAATGAATTCATTTCCAGTAGTTCTGAAGGCTGGGAAGTCCAGGGGCCTACATCTGACCAGGGCCTTCATGCAGTATCATTCAGTGGCGGAAGGTATCATGTGGGCAAGAGGCAGGGTGCAAATTCACCCTTTCATAATGAACCCACTCCCATAAACATGATGTTAATAAATTCATGATAGCACCTCATGATCTAATCACATCTTTAAGATTCTACCTCTTAACACTTTCACATTGGAGATAAATTTTCTAACACTTAAAATTTGGGGCACACAAACTATAGCACCTATGGATGAAGCAGAAATTAACCCTGTATGATGTGTTTCTAGTTATTATGTAAACGAAATATTTAAGAATTATATTGCAAATGTGGGTGGGTTAAGGAACATATAGGGAGGAAAAGTTCCTACACTTCACTCAAATTGGTAAAACGACTCAAACACACCATGATAAATTATGTATATATAATATCTAGCACAACTATTCAAAGAGCTACAGAAAGAGATAGTCTCAAAAGTTCTACAGATTAATGAAAATGGAATTTTAAAAAATGTTCAAGTAACCAGGAAATGGAAATAGAGAAATAAGAAATAAAAAAAAACAGCAAAGAAATTTTAAAGATGACACAGACTTCAGCCCTATCATAGCAATAATTATAATATATGCAATTGGCCTATACATACCAATTAAAACAGAGATTAGCAGAGGGGATTTAAAAACTCTGCTCAACTATATATTATCTACATGAAACTCATTCTAAAAATACAAAGGGCAGACTGAAAATAAAAAGATGAAAAAGTACATACCAAGCAACATTAATCAAAAGACAGTAAAAGGAGGTATATTATTACCAGATAAAGTAAACTTCAGAGCAAAGAAAATTACCATAGACAGAGGGAGATTGTACATAATGATAAATGGGCCAATTCTCTAATAATTTTTAGCAATAATGTTTATTCACCAAATGGCAGAACTTCAAAATACGTGAAACAAAAAGTGATAAAACAGAAAGAATTCGTAAATTCAGTATTACACAAGATCCTTCAACACCTCTGTTACCAACTAGTCATTAAAAAGAGTGAAGATACACCAGAACTCAAAAAACACCATTGATGATAAAGAAAATTTGGTGAAAATGTAGTATATATACACAATGGAATTTTATTTTTTCAGCCATAAAGAAAAATGAAATTATGGCATTTGCAGGAAAATGGATAGAACTAGAGACTATCATGCTAAGTGAAATAAGTCAAACTCAGAAGGTCAAGGGTCAGGTTTTCTCTCATATGTGGAAGTTAGAGAATAAAAAGGAAAAGAAAGGTGGAAATGGATATTGTAAAGATCAAAGGGAGATCAGTAGAGGAAAGGGACCAAAGGGTGGGAGGCAGGGAGGAAAGGGAAGTACTGAGGACTGATTATATAACAAAAAATTACATCATTGTGTACAACTATAATGGGAAAAAACACCATTAACCATCAGGATCTAAGTGACATTTATAAAACACTTTACCTAACAAATACAAACACATTCATGAAACAAATATCAAGATAGATCATATTTGGGGCCATAAACCAAATCTCAACAAATTTAAATGAATTAAGATGTGTTCTCCAACTACAACTACATATCAATAACCAAAGGGAAACAAGGAGATCTCTGAACATTTGGAAACCAAATATACTACTAAATAACTGACAGATCAAAGTGGAAGACTAAAGGGAAATTAAAAATAAAGAAAATTGAATGAAAATTAAAATATATTAAAATCTGTGGGACTCATGAAAGAGTATGTGATTCTGTTTACTGAATACGTGTATATGTACTTATCTTCAAGAGCCAGGCAGTGTACCTACCAAGATGTTTAAAAATAGTAGGCAAATAAGATTATAGCCATTTTCTATACTTTTTGTTTAACTGTGTTTTCTGACAGTTTGAATATTTACATGAATTTATATTTACCTATATATGCATTCATATACACTATGCCTATTAAAATAAATGTTTTTAAACATTTTTTTTAAATATTTTTTTGAGAGAGAGAATTTTAATATTTATTTTTTAGTTTTCTGCAGACACAACATCTTTGTTTGTATGTGGTGCTGAGGATCAAACCTGGGCCGCACGCATGCCAGGTGAGCGCGCTACCGCTTGAGCCACATCCCCAGCCCCCAAAATAAATGTTTTTTTAATTTAAATTTTTTTTTTAAATTCTGGGATTCAGTTAAAAATGCTGATAGTGAAATTATGGCAAAAATGTCAAAATTAGAAAAGTACAATCAATAATCTAACTTCCTAAATCAAGAACCTAGAAAAGAAATAGCAAAAATAAGGCTCAAAGCAGTGTAAGAAAGAAAATAAAGAGCAGAGATCAATGAAATTTTAAAAATACGAAAAATGTGATTGATTTTTAGAGCTGACTCTTTAAAAATCAATAAAATAAAAATTAAACATTAGAAAAAACCCTACAGGAACAGCACTTCTACTTTTTATATAATCATTATCAACTTGCATTACACAAATCTCTATGTAAAAAGGACCCATAAAATACAGTGGTATTTTGGATACTTTTTTTCTTACTGAAAAAAGTCATAAACAGACAAGATATACAGATGAGAAATTATCACTGAAAAAGATGTTCACCATCATTAGCCATCAGGGAAATTGCAAACTAAAACCACAATATGTTATCATTATCTATAGGAGGCTAAAATTTAAAAATAGTGATAACACCAAATGGTAGCTAGGATGCGAGAAACTGGAGCATATATACATTGCCTGTGCATATGTAAAGTGGTCTAGCCAATCTTGGAAACAATTCTGCAATTTCTTATAAAACTGAATATTCAATTAACACATGATCTAGCAATTTCAATTCTAGGCATTCATCTCAGAAAAATGAAGATTTATGTTCACCAAAATCCAAAAAGCAAAAGACAACAACCTCCAAACCTGAACACAAATACTTCAGCTTTATTTGTAATAGTCAAAAAGTAGAAACAATACAAATATTCATCCATGGGTGCCATAGTTTGAATGTGTGCTCCAAATTTTAAGGGTTAGAAATTTATCTCCAATGTGAAAGTGTTAAGAGGTAGAATCTTAAAGATGTGATTAGATCATGAAGGTGCTATCATGAATTTATTAACATCATGTTTATGGGAGTGGGTTCATTATGAAAGGGTGAATTTGCACCCTGCCTCTTGCCCACATGATACCTTCCGCCACTGAATGATACTGCATGAAGGCCCTGGTCAGATGTAGGCCCCTGGACTTCCCAGCCTTCAGAACTACTGGAAATGAATTCATTATAAGTTATGTAGTGTGGGCCAGGTGCAGTAGCACTCACCTATAATCTCAGCTACTTTGGAGGCTTGGGCAGGAGGATTGCAAATTTGAGGTCAGTCTGGACAACTTCATAAGAGCATGTTTCAAAATTTTTAAAAAATGAAAATAAAAAGGATTGAGTGTGTAGCTGAGTGGTAGAGCACTTAACATAGCAAGTGGGTTTGATCCCAAGTACTCCAAAAAAATTACCCAGTCCCAGATATTCTGTTACAGCAGCACAAAATGGACTAAGGCAACTGGCAAATACTTAAGCAACTTGTAGTACTTTCACACAAAGGTATGCAGCAATAAAAAGAAACAAAGGATTGATACACATAATAATCTGGGGATCTCCATAAAATTACACTGATTGAAAAAAATCATTCCCAAAAGATTATATAATGTATGGTTCATGCACATAACTTTGTGTTTATGTGTGTATTGCTGTGGATCAAAATTATTATATAACACTTTTGAAATGACAATTTTAGTAATGGAGATCAAATTAATGGTTGCCAGGTTAAAAAGTGGGTGGAACAGAAAAAAGTAGATGCTGCTATAAAAGGATAAAATGAAGGAGGGATCCTTGTAGTGACAGAGATTCTATATTTTGACTCTATAAATATTAATATCCTGGTAGTGATACTGTACTATAATTATGCTAAATAATACCAGTAGAAAAACAGTCCAAAGGGTATGTGGGATCTCTGTGTATTATTTTTTACCTGTAAGATTATCTACAATTATGTCAGAATAAATTCTTAATTTAAAAGTTATAATATTTTAGATACTTATAAAACTCTAAAAATAATGCTTATACAAATATCAAAGGGTTAAAGCATTGCAATTAAATATCAATGGAGAAAATATAAGCATCATATTAGAAATGTGAGCAAAGGACATAAAAAGGCAATCTCTCTCTCACACACACATACACACACACACACTCATACACAAATATGGTTTATCAATTAAAAACTTGAATTCTGCCTTACTGCTAATCAAAAAATTTAAATGAAGATGATGAGCTGGGCATGGTAGCACTCGCCTATAGTCCCAGAGATTCGAGAGGCTGAGGCAGGAGAATCACAAGTTTGAGGCCATTCTGAATACTTTAGTGAGACCCTTGACTATAAAAAAAAAAAAAAAAAAAAAAAAAAAAGCTAGGGACATAGCTCAGTGGCAGAATACACCTGGATTCAATTCCTAGTACTGAAACAGAAAAAAACAAAAACAAATTATGACAATGCTATTTTCACTGTTAAACCATCTACTTCAAGAACACACATAAAAAAGGGTAATATCCAACATATGCAACACTGCAGGGAAATGTACATTTTCATAAAACAACAATAAGAGCTAACACATATTAAGTGAGCACTGCATACCAGAAAAGGTTCTAAGCATTTTACCTACATTAATTTAAGCACTGAGGAGTTAAATAACCTGCTCATAATCATAGAAGTAGTAAACGGCAAAGCCAAGACTCAAATATTTGTTTCACAGTTGCTTTTTAATATCAGGGACTTGTGCATGTGAGGCAAGCACTCTACCAACTGAGCTATATTCCTAGCCCTATACTTCCTCTTTCTGACAGTCTAGCAGACTTTACATTAAACAACATACGTTTTTGTTTCAGACACAGAATCACACAAACAAGCATCTCTTTAATACAATTTCTAGGAATTTTTAAATGTATTTCATGACCCACGGCAAAATGCTTCAATATTTAAGTTACCCCTCTTAAAAAAGATTATTTAGCACTCAATTACAAGTTATTAGATAGCTATAACAGAATAGGGAACAATTCCAGAGGTAAGGCCTCAGCTTTCATATGGTCATCAGGTATTACTGAAAGACATGGATCCAAATAGATTTACTTAGAAGGCATTAGATTAGAAGAGTGCCTCCCTTAAAATTCTGAGATGCAGGGCTGGGGATGTGGCTCAAGCGGTAGCACGCTCGCCTGGCATGCGTGCGGCCCGGGTTCGATCCTCAGCACCACATACAGACAAAGATGTTGTGTCCGCCGATAACTAAAAAATAAATATTAAAAATTCTCTCTCTCTCTCTCTCTCTCTCTCTCTCTCTCTCTCTCTCTCTCTCCCCCCTCCTCTCTCACTCTCTCTTAAAAAAAAAATCTGAGATGCAAGAGGGGGAACTGTATAATCAAGATCAGTACCATAATCAATAGATGAAGATCTCTCTTGAGAAATTCTAAATAAGCAGCTTAATTTCCAGATGATATATATCCAAAATTCAATGTGTATTTCCTGTCTATGGCTCACACGAAATGACAGGAGACCACAGATCATAATTCAATGTCCTTTGTGCCTCAACTCCAAGATGACTACAATTTATAAGACTTTCTTGGGAATAAGTGGCATAATTTCAAATAATTGCTTAAGAAATGCCATAGTATTTCATCACCCTGTCTAAGCTCTAAATGGAAAATTTGTGTTTGAGACACAGTCCTTTTGTAGTCACTAAAAGAATCAGAAACTGTTTACTCTTACCCTAAGGCAAATCCAGTTCCTAGTGGGACAGGAGTTGATGCAACTGGTGTTCCAAAGCTGAATCCTGTAGTCTATTTTGCTGGAGCTGGATTATTGAATGAGAACAGGCTGATGGAATATGAAGATGTACTTACAACCAGTTGGGATGGAATCCCAAAATTAAACCTACCTATATCAGGTGTAGAGAAAGTAAACCCTGTGGTTGTAGTGGTGATGGTTGTCTCTGCAGAGTCAAAAGTGAACCTACCTGTAGGGGTACCAGTTTCTCCATAATTAAACCTGCTCATGACTCCAAACCCTAAAAGGGGGTAAGAGGAATGGAAGAAAAAAATTTTAAGAGGTCTCAACGAGACCTCCAATTGAATATGACAAATGGAATCCACACTGGAATCACATCCTGTCATTCCAAATTTCTAAAAATACCAGTTAGAAATCATTTAATAAGGGGCTGAGGTTGTGGCTCAGCAGTAGAGCATTTGCTTAGCATGTCCGAGGCCCTGGGTTCGAACCTCAGCACCACATAAAATAAATAAATTAATTAAATAAAGGTATTGCGTTCAACTACAACTAAAAAATAAATATTTTTAAAAAGAAATCATTTAATAAAAACATTTTTAATTGCAAAGCAAAGATTTTTCTAAAAAGAATTATCTAGCAGCTGGAGTCAAAGAAGAAGACCTGAAAGAGATATATGCCCTAACACCTGAAAATAAAATGCTGAACCGAGTATGTTTAAAGCCACAGGGTAAAGCTGCTGGCTCTTCAATGAGCAGAAACTTAGTGAAGCTTACATCTGGGAAACATCTATAGGAGAGTAGAAAAGACTGGGGAGACATGTGGGAACCCCAAGCCAATACAGAACATATGCAAAAATGGCCTGAATTCAATTTACCTTTGTGGTATGAAAACTTCAAGCTAAGATGTTAACATGAAAACTGGTTAGGAATTGATGAAACCTCCAGAGTCCAGGCAGGTTACCCATGATATCACTCAATAGAGATGTGTCCACTTCCTAGGTCACACTTGGTAAAAAAAAAAAAAAGCCCCAAGAAGATAAACTTATAGACAAGAATGACAAAACATTTAAGCCATCTTTATATACTAAAAATGAGAGAACTCTCTTCTAAGGAATTAGAGATAATAGAGTGATCTGAATGGCACATTAAAATGTTTAATATGTTTAAAGAACTCAAGATAAAAAAACAGCACCCATAAAACAAACATGCAAATGTTAAAAAGAGTCAAGAAAAATCCAAGAAATGGATTTTAGTATTACAAATAAAGAGGCTTAGCATGTTTGTAATCCCAGCAACTCGGAGCCTGAGGCAGGAGAATCACAAGTTCAAGGCCAGCCTTGGCAACTTAGACTCTAAGCAACTTAGTAAGACCTTGTCTCAAAAAATAAGAAGGGATGGGGATGTACCTCAGCAGCACAGCACCCCTGAAATCAATGCCCAGTACTGGGCGTGGGGGAGAAAGAAAGAAAGAGGCTCAAGAAATAGACTTAAATAATAGGCTAGCCACAATTGAAAAGAAAAAAAAAAATCAGTGAACTGTGAAGAGGAAACAGAAGATACTGTCAGATCACAGGGCAGATAAAAGTATAGGAAGGAAGGAAGGAAGGAAGGAAGGAAGGGGAAAGAGATGGTCCAATATATATCAAGAAGGAATATAGAAGGGAAAATGGAATGGCAGAAACAATATTCAAAGGGTTTATAAGTGAATTTGCTAGAACTGAAAATAAGTTCTCAGATCAAAAAGGTCACCAAGTGCAAGCAAGCAACCCTTCACCACTACCAAACAAATATGCATGTCTCCTTACCTACAATATATTTAAAAACTGGAATATTAAATATAGGGAAAAAAATCTGAAAGTTATCAATCAAAGACAAAAAATACCTAATAAGTAGTAACAGCCAGACTGACATCAGTTTCTTCATTACCAACAATAAATCTTAGAAAACAATAGAAAAAATATCTTAAAGTGCTATGGGAAAAATCACTGTGAATTTATAACCCTATCCTAGTCAAGATTAATGGAATCAGATGTGCCCAAAATTAATATTTACACAATAGCTGGGAAAGGTAATTTTAAGTAGTCAGTTTCAAAAATATTTCAACAAAGCTGAGTCTTATTATTTTGTGTACAACTAAGAAAGGAAGGGAAAAAATATCAACCTGTCATAATTCCTTATCACTTAATTTTTTATGCTTTTCAAAATAGTTTTTTATTGTCAGCATAGGTTTTAATCAAACATGCATACATTTTAAAAAAGCATAAGCCAAGTAACTTGGTTAAGTTATCTCTAGACTTCATATGCCTAATCCATTTTTCAAATCCAATTTCTTGGATATTCTCCTAAGTCACCAAGAACATGATTGAAGCAGCTTTTCTTTAAAAAAGAAAAAGAAAGTAATTTTTGCTATGTTCTTAAGCTGGTTTTGCAAATGTATAGGTAAGTCACCTTTTGTCTTCATTTCATCATATTGGTAACTAAATCTAATTACCACCTCCTCCATTCTCTTCCCCACAATTACCGGTTTCTTGGAGTTAAAGGTGATTCCACATTGTCTCAGGGAATTTTCACCCCAGCTGTTCATCATACAAGTTTTGAGTGTGGACATTTTCATATCACTTGTGCATGCAAGAACAATTATCATGTCACAGCTACCACCTAGCCAAAAGACACTATCAACTGGCAGACTCATTTCCACTTCAAAAATGTTAAAATATGAAATTTATGTATACCACTTAAAATTAATGAGAAATAATAACTTGAATAGTATTAGTATCATGGTTATAATGAAAAGCCTTCTCAAGAATAAGTCTAAAGTACAATACTGAATGATTAGTTACAACATACTTATTTCTAAGTCATGTACACATCTTAAAGTTTTTAAAATGTGAGCTTCAAATGATGATTTCAAGTGTAGTAACTCAGTCCTGGAAGTTACAGACAGGCAAGCATACTGAGCAGAACAAAAGCACTTGTATTTAATTTTGTATTCCCAAATGCACCACCCTCCTGGGTTGCACATGTTATGTTTTTATAAATTATAATATTATATTACATGTCTCACATAACATTATATGCTTCTTTTCATCTCATTTAAATTTTAAACTGTTCATATTCTTGTTTGTTTTTTAAATCTATTTTGCTTAACCAGTTTCTGACAAAGGTGTTTTTAAAAGACTCACATTGTTATTATGAATGATCAATTTCTAATTATAATTCTATTGTTCTGCTTTGTATATTTCAAGACTATGTTGTTGGGAGCATATATTGAAGTTCATGGTTGATAGTCTCTTGGTAGATTTTCTTCTATACACCAAAACAAAGTGCCTATTTATTATTAAATTGCCTTAAAGTATATTTTGTCTAACGTTAATATTGCCTCATCATTTTTATTTTGGTTGGTATTTGCCTAGTATATCCTCTTCCAATCAACTTTTCTGTGTCATTTTAAGTGTAGTTTTTGTAAATAGCATACAGAACTGAAATTATTCAAACCAATATGGCAAGTTTAACTTATTTGGTTTTAATGTGAATAATATAATAGGGTTTTTTTCCATCTTACATTGTGTTTTGTATTTGCCATACTCTATGCATTTTTTATCTTTTTTGCATATCTGGATTGATGGAATTTTCTTTATTCCCTTAATTTTCACCAGGTTTACAAGTTATATATTTTAATTATATTAATTTGTGTGAGTTCTCTTGAATTATTTAAGGATACAGGCATAAATTCATGTTCTTCTAACAAAGCCTGAAGTCAATTAGTATTCTCTATCCTTTTTAACAAACAGGATCTTAGTACACTTTAGCATTCCTCTGCATATCACTATCTTATTTAAAATTAGAAAACAGGCCTATACTCAAAATCTGTGGCTATCAGTAGAAAAGCTGTCTTTACCTTGTTGAGTTCTTCCTGTCAACCTCTAGTCCTCTTCTAGTAGCCTCTACTTATCCAAACAGCCTAACTATAGAATCTTTTTTTTTGAGAGAGGGGGGAGAGAGAGAGAGAGAGAGAGAGAGAGAGAGAGAGAGAGAGAGAGAGAGAGAGAGAATGAGAATTTTTAATATTTATTTTTCAGTTCTCGGCGGACACAACATCTTTGTTGGTATGTGGTGCTGAGGATCGAACCCGGGTGGCACACATGCCAGGCGAGCGCGCTACCGCTTGAGCCACATCCCAGCCCCACTATAGAATCTTAAAATTAACAAAACTATAGCTTTGCATGTTAAGCAAATCAAAACTACACTAAGATTTTATCCCACCTTCTCACTCTAGTCAGTTCTAATCATCAAGAACACAAATAACTGCTGGCAAGGATGTGGGGATAAATGTACACATATACATTGTTGGTGGGACTGCAAATTAGTACAACCACTTTGGAAAGGAATATGGAGATTCCTCAAAAGACTAGGAATAGAACCACCATATGACCCAGCTATCCCACTTCTTGGTATTTATCCAAAAGAACTTAAATCAGCACACTATAGTGATACATGCATAGCAATATGTACAGTAGCACAATCCACAATAGCCAAGTTATGGAACCAACCTGGGTGCCCACCAATAGACAAATAGATAAAGAAAATGTATTTGTGTGTGCATATATGTGTGTGTGTATGTGTGTGTGTGTGTGTGTGATGTATATTATATGATGTATATCATACCCACACAGAGTTTTACTCAGCTATAAAGAAGAATAAAATCATAACATTTGCTGGTAAATAAATGGAACAGAAGAACATAATGCTAAGTGAAATAAACCAGACTCAGAAAGTCAAGGATTGAATGTTTTCTCCCATATGCAGAAGCTAAAGAGAAAAAGAGAAATAAAAAGGGGGATCTCACAAGAAAAGAAGGGAAAACAGCAGAGTGGAAGCATGGGGACCAAGGGGGAAGAAAGAGGGAAGGGAAAGGGGAAAAATGAGGAATGAAGTTGACCAAATTATATTAGGTGCAAGTATGACTGTACTACAATGCATTCCAGTTTTGTATACAACTATAATATATCAATTAAAAAATAAACACATAACAGGCTGGGGTTACGGCTCAGTGGTAGAGCGCTCGCCTAGCACATGTGAGACGCTGGGTTCAATCCTCAGCCCCACATAAAAATAAATAAATAAAATAAAGGTATTGTGTCCAACTACAACTAAAAAATATTTTTTTTAAAAATAAAAAAATAAACACATAAATGGAAGACCAATAGAGTAGAGGAAGGGGATTAGTGAAGGGAGAAGGGCAGAGAAGGGGGTAGTATTTGAGACTGAAGTGGATAAAACTACATTAAATGCATTAATGGATATGTCAAAATGAACCTCACTGTTAGATATATCTATAATGCACTAAAAATAAATTTTAAAAAAATAGTACAGTCATACAATGGAATACTATATAGCAATAAAAATAGCTACTTGCATTTAAATCTCAAAACCAATATTGACCATAAAATGTTGCAGAAGAGTAAGTACAGTATGCCATTTATGTAAACCTTGGAGACACAAAAATATTACAAATCATTTATGGACCCATCTTAGTGAACTTATAAACACACACTGGAAAATATATACTAACTACATAAATACAATTATCACTGCAATGGGAAGGAAATGAGACTGGGAAGTGATATTAAGTAGTTGCTATAATGTTTTAGTTCTTTAAAAAAACAAACAAGGAACTGCAGGTGTAGCTCACTGGTAGAATCCATGCTTAGTATAAGTGAGGCCTTGGGTTCAATCTCCAGCACCTAAAAAAAAAAAAAATCATCATTTAAGAAAAATATAGCAAATTTTTAATAGTTGTTAAATCTTTGGTGGGTGTTAAAATGGTCTCTGTGTTTTTTCTTTGAAGTATTTCATAATTTTAAAAAAGAGGAACTACTAGCCCAGCATGCCCAGCACAGTGGTGGTACAAGCCTATAATTCCAGCACTAGGGGGACTGAGGATGGGAGGATTCCAAGTTCAAGGCCAACCTCAGCAACTTACTGAGGCTTTAGTGAGACCCTGTCTCAAAATAAAAACTAAAAAGAGCTGGGGTTGTAGCTCAGTGGCAAAGCATCCCTGGGTTCAATCCCCAGTATCCCCCCCCCTGCATCGCCCCCCCACACAAAAAGGACTACTTAATGTTTGAAAATGACAGAAAGTAAGACAATATGTGTGCTTTGAAGAGGGAGATGTGCTAATATAGATCAATTATAACTTTTATTCTTCTAATCAATTTAATTGGCTGCTTTATAAAATATTTTATATTAAAAATTAATACACATTCATATAACCTTTGGAAAAGATAGTCAGAAAGAAATTTAATCAGTGTGAGTGTTAATTATGGCACTTGAATCTGCCTGGACCTGCTATGATTCATGCTTTTTTAAAAGTAAATCATGTTGAAAATGTCTATACTTATTAATGGAAAAAATACATTCAGCCTAACTCATATGTATAAAGAACACCACAGTTGATCACTGTTGCTCTAGCATACAGAAACTGGAAGGCCAAATTCAAACATAAGTGGGGCAAAAATTCCCAGTCCAGATCCAGATCCCTGGCTTACCTATTAGGCTTCCTCTTAACCCAGTGAATGGAAGACAAAAGTTATATAAAGGATTTTAAGTAATCAACACTTTGCAGCATTATTTTTATAACATGAAATAATTGGAAATAAATCATCTGTTGGTTTAGTTAGGCTGACTCACTCTGAAATATTAGGGTAATATTAATAATTCAAATTATAAAGACTATCAAACAGGAAAAAAATCCAGAACAGTATTAAATGAGCAACAACAACAACAAAAAACTATATAAACAAGAAGCACAGTTATGTAAAAAATATTGGCATATATGGATAAAAAAGGGAGGGGGACAGAACTACTATATTATCATAGTAGAGAAATGAGTGCAATTTTTTATCCTTAATTTTTTTCAATGCTGGTTTAATAAATCATTTCACCAGTGTTTTAAAAGACTTACTCTATATAATACAAAAGGATTACCTAAACTATATCTCTTTCTCGTAGCTATAAAAAGAAATTTTTAGCTGTACTTTTTATCTTTGTTTTTAACGTAACAAACCTTAAAAAATTGAAACTAGCATTTGGGTGCCAGCAGCCCCTGAGGCTGAGGCAGGAGGATCATGAGTTCAAAGCCAGCCTCAGCAAAAGCAAGGTGCTGAGCAACTCAGTGAGACCCTGTCTCTAAATAAAATACAAAACAAGGTCAGGGAAGTGGCTCAATACCTGGTATCCAAACAAACAAACAAACAAACTAGTAGCCAAATTCAGTTACCTCTGTTCTGAGTTGAAAAGTCAGAGAAACATTCCCCACTTAATTTCTGCCTCTAGATCTGATCTGCTATCAAGGCAGAACAAGTCAAGACTTAATCAAGTGAGTTCTATTGGCTGAGATGCAATGACAGTGTGACCTGAGGCTTCACACTGAACATCTCTAATCTTTGTGTTATTCCCTAAGTGCATACAAAAGTTCAAAAACTAAATGTCTAAGGTCAATGTCTTGCAAACTGTGAATGACAATTCATTAAAATATAATGGAATGTGCCAGAGTACACTGCATGTAATAAGTACTGTTTTTGCAAAACAGTCGTCATTTCTATATAGTGTATATGTGTCCTGAAGCCACAACATAAAATTTATTTCTCACTGTGAATCATGGCCAAAAGGTATATGAAACACTGGCTGGGCACTTAAGACTTTAGAATAACGTGTATTGAAGCAGACTTAACACACACACACACACACACACACACAAGAAAAAAGGATAGCATAACACATAACTTAAGTTCTACAAATATCTAGAGAATTAACAAAATGCAAGACACATAAACTATGATCACCCGCAGTACTAAAGGAATTTTGGTATAGGTAATTTGGCCAAAAAGCCAATAACTTTACTTTAGTGAATAACATTCAACCCCCCTTTTTTGTTTGTTTGTTTGTTTGCTCACCATAGACAACAATAAGCAGAATGGACAAATTACTCAAACTTCACCCTCACCTCTGCCAGATGGGGTGGAAGTTAAGAAAAGCATGGTATCAGAGAGAAGGGAAACAGTTTCAGTGCATTCTAATCAAATTCCAATCCAAAATTCAACAGTTATCAAAAGCAACTAATCATGAAATTCATCCTGTCTCTCCTGGTTTGTAACATTCAAACAATGTGTTTTGAGCCCAATTATTAATCACAGTTCAGGAAACTCCAAATAATTATTGCCCCATCCCTCCCTCCCCTTTGTTTAAAATCAAACCGCGCACTCCAGGGAAACTAGGGATACAACTCTACCCCTAAGTAAAGACACCCAAATTCCCAAGCAATGACAAGAGGGAGGCACGCTTGCGTTTCTCTGCTACAAGGCGGGAAAAGCAGGGCAGCCTGTCTGGCGATTTTTTCAGGATCTGGGGCCACGCACGGCTATTACTTGTGCGCCACAGGTGCCTGACGGCAGCCGAGCCAGTACTCCCCTGGGGCTTCAGGCCACGAAGGCTTGCCCAAGCAGAGAAAAAGTGCGACCTCACTTTACACAGACGCGCGCGTTGAGCCGCAACAGAAGAATGACACGTGTCTCTGTCAGAGGGAGGGGGCTGGGGGAACAAGGTTCAGAGCCAAGCAAATCCTTCTCAACTCCTGGCCCACCGACCCTACCCTTCTACTCCCACTGCTGCAGACGTGAGTGTGACTGAGTCCTCAGAACTGGAATTCACAGGGCAAAAAAGCTTCACGGTGAGAGAAGCCTACCCACGAAAGTCCTGCAAACTTACCGTAGTAGCAGTCGCTGCTTTCTGTCCCGTCCGTAAAGTAAACGGGTTGGCCTCCGAGGCTGTGTACCCACCAGAGGCAGACCCAGACCTACGCGAGCAGGAAACGAACGACTCTCTAACTGAAGAGACGCTAACCGCTACTGAGGCTTAACTGGGGTCGACCTACTTAACTAGAAAGGGCGGCCATTGACCCGACCTGGACGCACCCGGATTGGCTGATTCTGGTATTGTTTTAAAGGAGACTCCTCTATGATTGGCCAGGGAGGTCAAGCGGGAAGGCCCGAGGTGGTGGTGTGCGGAAGGCGGAGGGGAGGGGGGCGGGGGAAAGGGTAACCAAGTTGTTACCCAGGCAACTGAGAGACGCAGAGCTCTCCGCTATTTTCGGAGCCTAGCCAGCGACCTGAAAACTGACCCAGGTGAGGAAATACGAACCTCAAGAGGGGGAAAAACAGGGTCCTCAGATGCTGTGACTATCAGGGAGAACTGTAGATACTTGAGACTCTAAGAAATAACTCAAAAAGCCACAAGTTGCACAAAGTAGAGGTGAACCGTTTCCTCAATCCCTCAGTCGTAGGCACTAGAAGCAGGGTGCTTCTTTAACGAAACTCAGTCTCTCGAATGTGAGAGACGTGGAAGTAACATACAAGGTATGGGTGCTGGTCGACTGACTATCAGAAAGCCAAAATAAACATCTGAAGACTTTCCAATTAGCTATCTCAGCTTTCACACACTTAGCTGTTCTCCCTTTCCCTCAGGTTGGCTAAATGGAGGGTGTAAATCGTGTTTCTTATAGGTAGATCCATGTGCTCCAAGTGGAGCAGCTGCAGTCTGGGTTGGGATGTGTGGGGAGAGGGGGCGTGGATAACACTGTTAAGACCGAAAAACGTGAACCTTGCCACTTGCTGCGTGAACAATGACCTGTGTGCGAGAATTTTGGTGCTGTGGCCTCAGAGTTCCAACTGAACTTGGTCAAACCGGATGAGGAGAAGGGAGCGGTTAGATTCGCACTTAGTGAGATGGAGTGTGGTGTGCCAAAACTACTTGTTCCTACAAAACCTGCTATTCGCCAAGGGCTGATTTGAGGGAGTAAGTATTCTATGTCGTTTGACTATTCCTTTCAAAAAGAGGGGAATTAGATTTAAAAAAAAAAAAATGAACCTGAGTCAGAGGAGGGAACTGAGTTTGGCCTGGAGACAGGGGGATTGTTTCTCCTAAGAGCCTACTCTTGTGTGTTCAGAACACAAACGACAGAAACCGAAGCCAGGACCGTTGAGAAAATTTCAAAGCTCTAAAAAGAAAACTTGCCCTCTTTTTTTCCTTAATGTTTATTTCTTTTACTTACACGCCTTTATTTTTTACTTATTTACTTTGAAGTTGTCCTGAGATTTGAACCTGGGGCCTAACAAGAAGTGGTAGGTGAGCACTTTTCCACTGAGCCACAACCCCAGAACAAAAATTTCCTATCTTAATCTCCATTTACACCTAAATGGAGCCGGGCGCCTGGTGAGTGCCTTTAATCCCAGCAGCTCTGGAGGCTGAGGCAGGAAGGTTGTGAGTTCAAAGCCAGCCTCAGGGATTTAGCACAGCCCTAAGCAAGACCCTGTCTGTAAATAAAATATTTAAAAGACCTGGGGTTGGGGGTCAGTGGTTAACCGCTTCTGGGTTCAATTCCCAGGACCCCTCCCCCCAAAAGAGATACAAGAATATAAGACTTGAGAGAAACAAGGAGAAAAATGAATGCCAAGTGTATTCTCTGAAATGTACTACACATCTGTTGGTAAGTCTGAGGGAATTATATAGAAACTAAGGATTTTCATCTCCACATAAAAACACACTTTTAAACTGGGCTGGAGGCACACATGTGTAATCCCAGAGGCTGAGGAGGATGACGTGGGAGGATCTGAGTTGAGAACCAACCATAGCAATTTACAAGGCCCAAAGCAATTTAGTGAGTCCCTGTCTCAAAATAAAACATAAAAAGGTCTGGGGATGTGGCTCACTGGTTAAATGCCCCAGGGGTTCAATCACCTCTACAAAAAAAAAAAAAGGCTGGGGTTGGGGCTCAGTGGTACAGTGCTTGACTAGCATCTGTGAGGCACTGAGTTCTATCCTCAGTACCACATAAAAATAAATAAAATAAAGGTATTCTGACCATCTACAACTAAAATTAAAAAAAAAACACACACCTCACATTTCAAAGCTGGGCATAGTGGCACTCAGGAGGTTGAATTGGGAAGGATTGTTTAACTAATTATGTTCCTGCATCCAATATATAGGACACTTAAAAATATAAATTGATGACACCAAGCGGAGTAGCACATGCCTGTAAACTAAGCAACTCCAGAAGCTGAGGCAGGAAGATGGAAAGTTCAAGGCCAGCCTAAACAACATAGTAAGACCCTCAGAAAAATAAAAATTAAAAAGGGCTGAGGTTGTATCTCAGTGGTAGACCACTCCTGAGTTCAATCCCCAGTGCTGAAGAAACATCGACCAAAAAAACAATTGGAATGGTATAGATTCCTTATGGCTAAAATAAAGAACAGAGAAAATGTTAAAAGAGGTTAATTGTTTGTGTTTATAATAGATTCCAGGCACTTTCAAAAATCAATCTTCCATTTTGGATAAAGAGAAGTGATGGGAGGGGAGGGAAGGGGGAGGGGGTTAGGAAGGGCAGCAGAATAAAATAGACATTATGATTGCTGTATGTATATAGGTGACTGTATGACCAATGTGATTCTGAAATCTGTACAATCAGAAAAATGAGAAATTATACCCCACTGATTCAAATGTATGAATTGCCAAGATCATTGTAATGTCATGTGTAGCTAATAAAAAAAAAGAAATGAAAAGAGCAAAAAAAAATCAATCTTCCATTAAATGTGTGACAAAAGCTTTGTTAAGTTTCCACAGCTACTTATGAGTTGGTTTATTTGACAGTAGGAAAAGTAGAAACCTAAAAGGAAACTGTTATTGGGTTTTGTAAAAGACTCAAAATGAATGTTTTTGTGAGTTGGACCCACAGCTTAGTGCATACTAAACTACACCTCCAGCCTCAAATGAACTATTTTAATTTGAAGGGAATTACTGATGAATATAGTTTTCAAAACATGTGAAAAGAAGAATGAAAACAGGATTTGGGGGTATAGCTTAGTGGTAGAGTTCTTGTCTAGCAGGTGCCACATCCTAGGTTTTGTTCTCAGCACAATGAAAAAAAAAAGCAATTAACCAGCAAGCCAGTATGTTATAATTTAATTCACACAGAGGCAGAGATGATGTTTACTTTTGTGTTCCCAGAAGAATTTGAATGCATAAATTGCTAAATAAGTCATTATATAAATAAAGTTGCAGAAGAAATGCCCAATTTATTTAGAGAATAAATGGATCTTGAATACTTTGATGTCATTCAGTTATAATTCAGTCAGAATTTGGTTGTTAGTTTTTAACCTATTAAGTAAATTCCAAAAGGATGCTATTTGATGATTTTTTATTATCCTGATTTTATTTACCATATGTACTTGAATTAATAAAATATCACTTTAAAATAATCTATCATTTAGCATCTTAATTTAATTTAGACATTTTTCTAATTAAAATCAATGAGTATTTTTTTTTTTTTGGTGCCAGGGATTAAACCCAGGGGCACTTAAACACTGAGCCACATCCCCAGGCCTTTTAATTTAATTTTACTTTATTTTTATCTTATTTTATTGTATTTTGAGATAGGATCTCGCTAAGTTGTTCAGAGCCTCTCTAAAGTGCTGAGTTTGGCTTTGAATTGCAATGCTCCTACCTCAGCCACTAGAGTAACTAGCATTATACACCCTACATCTCTTTTTCTTTTTTGATATTAGGGATTGAACCCGAGGTCATTTTACCACTCAGCTACATCCACAGTACATTTGAATTTTTTATTTTGAAACAGGGTTTCACTGAATTGCCAAGGCTGGCCCTGAATTTGTAATCCACCTGCCTCAGCCTCCTGAGTCACTGAGATTATAGGCATGTACCAGAAAGTCATCCTTATTGTTACTATGGACAGACACAAACAAAATAGCATGATCTCAACCTCACAACTGAACTGACTTGATCCAAAAGTTACTGATACCACTTCGATACCATGGGTCTGAAGCCATCCTGATTCAGCTTTGTTAATACCTAACTGGCTCTAGTGTTCTGTTAATGAGCTGGTTCTGCAGTGTCTGTTTTTAAGCCAGTTGTGGCTACTACCAAGATAGATCTCCCAACTACTTTTATCTGTGAGGACCCTAAAAGCTCAGATTGATGTGGGAAAAACAAAGGCTTTGCCTGGACAATGATTTCCTTGGCATTGGCTTAGCAAAATAAGAGAAAGAAAAACACAGGGCCTAAAATTCCTTCCTTCCTTCCTTCTTTTCTTTCTTTGGTTGGACCCAGGGATGTTTCACCACTGAACTACATCACCAGTCCTATTTATTTATTTGTGGTGCTGAGAATCAAACCCAAGGCTTCACGCATGCTAAGCAAGTCCCCAACCCTTATTTTTTTATTTTGATACAGGGTCTCACTAAAGTTGCCCAGGGTCTCACTAAGGTTGCTGAGGCAGCTGACTTCAAACTTATGATCCTCCTCCCTCAACCTCCTGAGTTGCTAGGGTTAGAGGCATGTACCACCACCACATCCAGCAGAAAATTTACTTTTTAAATAACAAAATATCAAATAAAATATTTAGTTCTGTATTTTGGTTTTATTGAAACTCTTACTTAAAATTTTCTCTGATTTAAAGTTTTTCTTGGCCTATTTAAGTGACAATGCCACAAACACAGGCAGTGTGGCTCCAGAATCTTTTTCTATCACTACACTATACTATACAAGTAGAAGAATATACTCCAAAGTACAAAGGCAGGAAATTATAGGATATATTTAATAAACTGTTCAGTTTTTGACAGAATAGAGAACAAATATAAGAGAATAATAGGAGGGAAGGGTTTAGAATATGAGACTGGAGCTATATCGTAAAGGGTCATGATTGCGAGACTCAAGGTGAACTTAAATGTATTTCAAACTTACAAATAATTCATCAAAAGGCATATTCTCTTGTTTTTAAAAATATCATCTATTTGTGTAAAATGAACTTTAACTCATTAAGTCATAAGTTTTCAATTCTCAGAACATCACAAATATTCAAATATTATTTAAAAGTTAAATTAAGTGGCATATTTGTTGCTCAATTTAAGTTTTTATTGGTGTTCCACATCTGGGACAATGGGAAAAATGGATTAATAAATGTTTTTGTTAAAGTTTAAAATATAATTTTGGTTTGTTAAACTTATGGAAGATCCAGTAAATCTTAATTTCCATTCAATTTACAATTTGTCCCCAATTCATGTAATTGTTTTTCTCTTTTGACATCTTGAACTATTTAATTAGTATATACAAAATATCTGTGATTCTTTTGTTTCTCAAAATACAACAAACTTGTCATAACTTATTATTGTGTTTACAGATTATTATTCTATATGATATAGTAAAAATAATTTTTGCTAAAGTGCTAATTTTGTTATTATATTTCTGCTCTAATTTAGCTAGAGTGGTAGTCTATGTCATTTTATGCCAGCATAATTGAGAAATCCAACTGTGGCTCAGTTCATAATACGCTTGAAATATATAAAGTATTAGTAAGAATTATTGTGAATGATTTGTTTAAGAAATCCAAATACATACTTCCTAAGGAGTGGTATCCCTTTTGAAGTAGTCACTTTGGGAGGCTAATCTACTTATTCTAATGACGTTGCTATTGCTCAAATTCTTTTGAAACTACTCTTTTAGAATTGCCTTGAGGCCTGTAGCACATTGTTTCGAATATCCTCAGAGAAGCAAATCTTCATATTTTGAAAGTAGATGTGATATCTAGATATATGTACAAATCACTTGGAGACAAATCTGATGTATAATCAAACTGAATGATACCATAATGATACCTGTTTTCTTAGTAAAAAAAAAATAGAGAGATATGAACAATTTCAGAAGAAAAGGGAAATTCCAAAATATTTTAAGCATTGATAGCATAATTTACATCAATGTACAACCTTCCAAGGTGACTATTTTCAAATACCAAATTCATATGAATCTAATCATGCTTTGTTCAGTATTCATAAACTGCTGACTGTGTACCAGCTCTAGTTATTGAAGATTTTCAGCCTACAGTTATAACCTCCCACTGTCCACACTGCCCTGTCTCTCACTAAATGAGAACTCAGGGTCAAAGTTTCTTCCCAACTAACTCATAGGTATTTTCAATTAATCTGTCTCTCCTAAATCCTACATCTAGTGCACCCATTGAACACACAGCCTTTCTTCATAATCTCCACTGTGGGTACCCAGGTAATACCACAAGCCTGACATATGCCTGGCTTTTTTCTTTTCCTATGGGAACCTTCATCTAGCTGCCCACTCCCCAACAATTCTCAAAAGTAGACCCTATATTCAATATTTCCACCAATGGGACAGGGTCCTACTTCACGATAAATATATCTCCTTGTAACCATGACTATTCTACCTTTCTGCCCTAAAGCACTGCTCATGTCCAGAAACTCCTGCTGCCATGTATCTGCCAAGCAGATAAAATCATACGAATAGCTATTCTGAGCGTTACCTCAGACACTGTATTTGGAATTTATGATGGCTTTTCTTCTGAGTTATCTTTACTGGTACCAGTTTATTCTCCTCTCACCAGTTAGTCTACCATTGAACTCTCACAAGCCTCATGATCAAGTATCTGTGGGTTTTAACAGTAGGGCCAGAAAATAATTTTTATGTAGCTTTTCATATTTTAGCAAACTCTTTCACCTAAATTGTGTAATTCAACCATCACAATAGTTCTATAAAGTAAGTAATGCAGAATAATAAACAATTTCTGCTATATTTGTTCTTCAACATCTCATTGTACATGTCAAAATACTAATTAAAACTGATATCTGAAGGCACTGTTCCCTTTCATTGTCAGAGGTAGAGAATATTTCAATAAACTTTTTGCCTTTAATATTAGGTAAATATTTAATGAACACAATCAACTTAGAATTTTAAAATATAAACAGGATCCTCTTTGTTTAATTTAATATGTGTCAATTATTCATTACCATAGCGGACTGCCAGACCATACTGAGAAAGAAAATTGTTTTATCACCTTTTATTTCACCTTTTCCAATTTAATGAGTTTCCAATGTAATGAGTTTTATCATTAACTTATTCTACATCATTATTGGAAATCATATTCATGCCCAGCAAAATTAAACTTTTAAAGAATTAATATGTTGAGTCTGACTATGTGCCAGGCACAATCCTAGCTCTTTTACATGCATTAAGCTACTTAATCCTTATAACAACTGTAAGAGATAGATACTATTATTATCCCCACTTTGCAGATAAAGGAGTTTAGGTATAAAGAGCTTAAATAATGTGCTAAGGTCACAAAGGTAAGAAGTAAATGATAGATACAAATCCAGGCAGCATAACCCCAGGACCTTTACTCTTAATCTTTGTGATATATTGCCTGTATGCTAGAGGTATGGGGCAATTTAACATTTGTTTCATCCTTGACATCTCCAATAGATATTAAGGAAAGTTTTATATTTAACAAAGAAAGTCAAAATAAAAGTAAAACATAATAATAAAACAGAAGATCTGTCAAACACCATCTACATGCAGATTGATTATGACAGGAGACTATACCAGCATACACTTAGGAATCTCTTTGTATTACCTTTCTAGGCACAATACAAAAATTTAATGGATCGTTTTAATAAAAGCATTAAAGAAATGTTTTCTGAGAGTTAGTTTTATAAAATGATGTTTTAAAAATATCAGCAGAAATGTAGAAAGATTCCTATTGTGGTTATGCCCAAATCACTAACAATAGGCCTAATTCTACAGTCTTTTTTCAGGTTATTCATTATAGTCTGACACCACTGAGATTTTTAAAGATCCTGAATATCCCTACTCTAAAAATAACTACAGAGATTATTTAAAATACTGATGTCAGAATTTTAAATATTTGTAATTTTATTGTTTATATTTTAATGTGTTATTTCCAAAATGTTCCACACCAGACATATGTAGTATTGGTGTTAAAATCATAAAAACAATTGTGTGTTAACTTTCACTACAGTAAATTAAACAACCTGTTAGAGATCTCAAATGGAAATATAATGCTAGGTATCACTAGGGTTAATTAAGAATTGAAATAGTAGTCATGGTGGTGCCAGGGAGCCTGAGGCAGAAAGATCCCAAGTCAGAGACCAGATTGGGAATTCAGTGAGACCCTGTCTCAAAATTTTAAAGAGGGATGACTGGTGGCAGAGCTCAGTGATAGAACCCTTGCCTGTCTTGTGTAAAGCTCTGGATTCCATTCCTAGCATGACCCCCCCAAAAAATAATAATAAGGAACTGAAATAAAGCAGATAGGAACAGGTTCATCTGAGGCAAAAGTGTGAACTAAATAAAGGTTATCTGGCATATCCCTGAAGCAACAGCTTTTTTTTCCATTCCCTAAATGGAATATGTAGCCTAAATAGCATACATGAAACAGATATAGTCTAAAAATGTATGTTCTCAAGTAATGGTATATAACCTGTAAGAATCTGCATCTTTATCCAACTTCCTGAGTAATTCTTTTTTTTTTTTTTTTTTTCGAGGTGATTCTGATTCTGAAGCACACTAAAACCTGAGAACCAGTATGGTAAGTGAAGTGCTTGTTAGATTGAATACGAAGTTTTAGTAAAGCAGGCTGAAAGCTTGAGTTTACTTGCTGCCCCAGGTCTGTGAGTTAGCAAAATACATGTATCTATCTAAAGTAGATTACAAATATTTTCAAATAAGAGACAATGGAGTGACCCAGTGAAAGAAGGGAGATATGACAATAAAAAAATCTTTATGTCTTAAATAAAACAGAAAGGTAAAATATTTACTTCTGATTATCTTGTTCTTTAGAATATGGAATCTGAAAATATGGAATCTGAAAATACAGAAACTGAAAATATGGAAACAGAAAATATTGAATCTGAAAATATGGAAATTGAGACTATTTCTTCAATTTCTACTCTGGAAGCCCTCTCCAATCTACTTTATCCTGAAGAAGAGGATGATTTCGACTTTGGACAGGTGGTCATATTCTTACAGATCAATTAGTTCCGTTCAGTGAAGTTGTGGAGCTGTATTTGAACAACTTGTTCCCACCTTGCTGTGGGAGCAAAGCTGTGTCATCTGATACATTCACAGGAGGATGCAAGGCTGATTATGCATGAGAGTATAACCTCTAGTACATTTCTAGCAAACATAATAATATTTTTCTAAACCACCTGAACACTGAATAGGAAAATAGTTCTGTAACTATGGTAGCAATAGCCACGTTTGTCATTTATATTTATGGTCAAAGAATGCTTGACAACCATTGCAGAGTGGTAGCTAGGACTATTTTTGCCTAGACAGTATTTCTATAAAACAAGTATTTTTCAATTATACAGTATTAATTGGACCTCCAAGTGCCAGTTCTTTGATTTTTAAAAATTTGTGTAAATATGAAAACAGAACAAGATATTTTGAGCCAAATAATAGGACAAACTTGTTTGGGCCTACTAAGGTCAACTTCCTAGTACATGTCTGAATTAGCTGTATAGCATTTGGGTTCAGGACAGATAAGATCATTGAGCCTTGCAACAGCAAGATGGGCTTCACTGGGGAAGAAAAGGGTTCCCTGAACTGAGCTTTGGCAACCCCAAGGTTACTGCCATTATTTCCAGAATAACCGAAACAAACAAAAAAAAATCTGTCCTCCATTCTCCACTTCTTAAATGTCAGTGAAGCTTGGTTATCAGACTGTTTATGATAAGACAAATTTTAGGGCAGAAATCTCATAATGTAATAGAATATGTCAATTTACATAAAACAATTTAATGAGTTTTTTAATTATTGTGACTATGAATAAATCATCTTCCATGAACATACATATCAGTTTACTCCTCCAAAAATTCCTTTTGGCCATTGTGTGGAAAAGCAAGTATATTCTGAATAGGATATAAATTCAATGACTCAGACATAGAATTGAGCGTTCGCCCTCAAGGAAGAGCTTAGGTGGAGCAGGGTAGAATTAAATAAGTCATGAAATGGAAATAAAATAGCCACATTTGTCATTTATATTTGTAGACAGGGAAACTGAGTTATCTTGGAACCAGAAAGTTTTAGTAAATGAAAAGTCTGAGTAGATCCTAGCAAAAAAATACTAGTGTGAAACACACACATATACACAAGTACACACACATATATACAACAAATATACAAAAGGAGCAATATATCAATGATGTTGGGAAATCAAGTTCATTTTTGATACCTTGAAATAGCAGAATAATAATTTTCTGAAGCTTAAATCTTGAGAAAGGGTTATGCAATATTTAATAAGTATATCAAATATTTGAGAGACAGTGATCTTGAAATATAGTAAAATGGAACTTATAATTGGAATAGAGATAAGGACATACCCTGGTTACAAAGCCTTTTCCCTTTGGTGTTTATGTCTTAGTGATGTTTATTTGCATATAGAAGTATTTCTAGGAGAAAAGATGTTTATGAGAACAGAGAAACTGTAACATCATTTTACCAAATTGTACAATTTATAAAGGAAAATTACTATAATAATGTATGATTCTGTATATCTGGGTTATAAGCAATTTTGAGATAATTGGTCATTCAGACACCACAGTACAGATATCATTAGAGTGTATAGAATTAGAGTATCAGAACAGTAGGAGAATAATTAATGTTTCTAATGAACTATTAAATTTTCCAGGAGAGAAACTGTCTTTCATTTTTTAACATGTATTAATCTGGGGAACTGTGAAATGATTACAAGAGTGATATGTTTTTGAAAATATACTCTCTGAAAACAGCAAGAGAGGGCTGGGGATGTGGCTCAAGCGGTAGCGCGCTTGCCTGGCATGCGTGCGGCCCGGGTTCGATCCTCAGCACCACATACCAACAAAGATGTTGTGTCCGCCGAGAACTAAAAATAAATATTAAAAATTCTCTCTCTCTCTCTCTCTCTCTCTCTCTCTCTCTCTCTCTCTCTCTCTCTTTCCCCCCTCTCTCACTCTCTCTTTAAAAAAAAAACAGCAAGAGAACCATTGCATGCACATTGGTTCATTTATAATATCCCTCTTCTAAATGAATTATTAAGAGTCAGGGAGATTGGTAAGAGAGTATGTGTGTTGTTTTTCAAACTCCTGAGGAGATTTTAAGGCCTGTGAGAAATAAGGTTCACTACTCTTCACAGACATTATGACAAGGATGTTCAAACTCTCTTATATATTGCACAGTGGCATGAATTGAAATAATAAATTGCTCAGATAATTGGCTATAGATTCATGATAAAGACTCAAAGGATGGGCTGGTGATGTGGCTCAAGCGGTAGTGTGCTTGCCTGGCATGCGTGCGGCCTGGGTTCGATCCTCAGCACCACATACAATAAAGATGTTGTGTCCACCGAAAACTAAAATAAATAAATAAATAAATATTAAAATTCTCTTTCTCTCTCTCTCTTTAAAAAAAAAGACTCAAAGGATGTCCTTATAGAAAACAATTTCCAGATGGTTTTTAATGTTTTTATTTTCTCATTCCATATTTTCACTTGTAATTTTTATTTTTAATCATTTATTTTCATTGTTAATAAATCATGACGCCCCCTATGTTCTGACATTCTGGTCTAATCATCACTTTCCATGAGGAGCATACCAATTTTTGGGGGGAATGTTCAAGGTTTTATTTCTACTGATTTTAATTTTCTGTGGAAGAAGGCACTCAACAAAACAAGAGATCCTCATGTTCCAAGAAATGCTTTGCCCTGATTGACTATTAGTATTCTGATGATTAATAATTTAATAAAGGTACTACACATTTATATGACCTTAGTGATTAAAAAGAAGAAAAAAATTACCCAGAATACTGTCTTGGGATTTTCACATAAAAATGTCAGTAATGCCTTAACGGCAGACATAGCAGTTTTGAATCTTTTTTTTTTTTTTTTTAGAGAGAGTAAAAGAGGAGAGAGAGGAGAGAGAGAGAGAGAGAATTTTTAATATGTATTTTTTAGTTCTCGGCGGACACAACATCTTTGTTGGTATGTGGTGCTGAGGATCGAACCCGGGCCGCAGGCATGCCAGGCGAGCGCGCTACCACTTGAGCCACATCCCCAGCCCTAGAATCTTCTTTTTGAAAAAGAATACTTACTGTCTCAGAAACTGTTGAGATGTTACAGATTAATTTCTGATTTATGACTGTTAGAATAGTTTAGCATAATAAAGACCCAGTTGAACTTTTCTTATGAGCTTTCAAGGAAAGACAAACTCCCCTTGCCCAAACAGGACATTCTAACTTTTGAACATGTATAAAATCTTAGGAGATGAGAGCAAGGGCCTGAGAAAGGAGAACTAGAGGTGCTAGTTTTCAGGACCCAGGGAGATAAGAATATTTGACAATGGAGTGAATTAGAGCTACAGACCCTGAAATCAGCAAGAACAATTAGTAAGAAGTTGGAACTTTCTTGAAATACCAAAGAATCCCTGACAGGCCAATGAGGTGGTTATCATTATATTGATGTTGTAATACTTGAAAAAATGAAGACTGTTCTGGTTCTGGAGTCAGGGTCAGTTCTCTTATAGAATAAAAGCTTGTGCAGAAGATGGCAAAATAAAAATGTATGTACAATAATGTGGATCAGCATGTATTTGACAATATTCATTTGGGGGTTACTGTATAAATCCACTAGTTCAGTGTCATGAGGTGGTGGGAAGAGGAAACATTTCATACTCATAGAGGAAAACAGTGAAAGTTGTCAAGGTTTTTGAATGGGTCTTTGGAAGTCTGAATATTTAACCTCTAGTTACTTCTTAGTTTTTATTTCTATAAAACTTTCCTACATTTGGGGGTTACTGTATAAATCCACTAGTTCAGTGTCATGAGGTGGTGGGAAGAGGAAACATTTCATACTCATAGAGGAAAACAGTGAAAGTTGTCAAGGTTTTTGAATGGGTCTTTGGAAGTCTGAATATTTAACCTCTAGTTACTTCTTAGTTTTTATTTCTATAAAACTTTCCTACATTTCTATCCCCCATCTTCTTACAATGATACAGTGCCCAAATCCAAAAGTGTCAATGCTTTTCTACTAACCCTTGGTTCTAACCTTCATGAAGATGAATGTGGCTCATTCCCCTATCCCCAGGGATGGATGGTTCACTGAACCTAGAACTGGGGATTTAGTCTGACCAAAAATCAATTCTGCCCCAGAGTCAATTAAACTGAATACTTTTTGAAAGTACTAGGAAAACACATTCAAAATAATACTTGGTATTTGTCTCTCTATTGTATAACAATGGTGAATAATTAAACTGGAAAGTTCTATGAGCTTTTTAGATGGAAACCTTATTAGATTTAAAGTATTACTAGTCATATAGTTATACTAGTAGTATAGAATGTTGGATTTTTTTTTCTTTCCCAGTCAAACTGTTCATCTACTATTGGAGCCATGGGTCCTGGAAATATTGGACCACCAAAATCAGAAGAGCTCAATGGTAAGTTATTTAATAAAGCAGTATAGATCAATATAATCAATATAAATACTTGGTAGTAGAATTAAATGGAGAGTAATACCAAAATTAGCATTTATTAAGATGACCTAACCAACAATGTATTTCATAGTTAAAAATTGCTATGAGTGTAAATTTTAAGTGTTCTCACCTCAAATATAAGTGTATGAGGGCTGGGGTTGTGGCTCAGTGGTAGAACACTTGCCTAGCATATGTGAGGCACTGGGTTCAATTCTCAGCACCACATATAAGTAAATGAAAAAAATAAAGTTCCATCAATATCTAAAAAAGTATTTTTTTAAAAAGGAATATAAAAATTTTTAAAAGTATATGAGGTAATGTATATGCCATTTGGCCTGGTTTAACCATTACACAATGTTTACATGCTTCAAAACATTATGCTGTACATGACCAGTATATAAAATTTTTATTTGTCAATATAAAAAATATTTTTAAAAAAGAAGCTGGGAGTGGTGCCACACCTATAATCCCAGCCTCAGCAACTCAGCAAGGCACTAAACAAAACAGTAAGACCCTGTGACTAAATAAAATACAAAAAAGGGCTGGAGTTATACCTCAGTGGTTAAATGCTCCTGGGTTCAATCCCCAGTACCAAAAAAAAAAAAAATAGATAAAGAAATAATCATGGAAATGATGAATAGCCATTTACACATAAAAATTCTGTGATATTATTTTTACTCTACTGTGGCAGGAAGCAGTTTTCCTAATAATGCAAAATCATTGCCTTGAATTATCCACACTGACATATTTTCGGACATGTGACTAAGAAAGTCATGTATGATTAGATAATCATTTTAATGTTTAGGGTCTCTTTCCCAAGTTGCTTAGCTTCTTCACCTTCTATTCTTCCATATCCTGGCAATTTCACACAATTCCCTTATTAATTCATTCAATAAATATTTATGAGAGCCTATTATGTGCCAGGCAGTATGATCATCTCAGAGACTGTTATCAATATCAATATCAAAATAGTCCCTGCTTTGTTTGAGCTAATAGGCTTTTGGAGAAAACAATAAAAGAAGTTACCACACAATTTTATCTTACATTGATACTTGTGAATTTAAAGTTCATGGAATTATTTTAAAAATCACAGGTCCAGGGTTTGGGGAGGTAGCTCAGTGGCAAAGCATTTGCCTAGCATGTAGAAGTCCTGGGTTCCATCCCTAGTCCTTCAAAACAACAACAACAACAATAATAATAACCATGGGTCCAAAAACTAGAATAAAGACATTTTGTAATGTTTTCCTAGCATTTTGGTGTATACATTTTCACAGAATTGAGCTTTTCTCAAATCTTTAAAAATATAGGAAATTCTAGGGGCTGGGGTTGTGGCTCAGTGGTAGAGCACTCATCTAGCATGTGCGAAGCCCCAGGTTCAATCCTCAGTACCACAGAAAAATAAATAAATAAAATAAAGGTTTTGTATCCAACTACAACTAAAAAAATATAGGAAACTCTAATTCTGTTGGTGATGATCACAGTTACCAGAAAATGGACAGAGAGAGGAAGTGAATTCATTCATTAATCTAACTAATTGTGAAAGATATCTGAAAAAATGTTTTAAAATAATGGCTAAAATAAGGTCTGAGGATATTTACAATTTTCAGTTATTATTCAAGAGGCAGTTTGCCTTAGAGATTACTACATGGCAGAGTAGTTCAAATCCAGATGTACTTCTGTGTTGTCTGTTATTTCTGATAATGTAAGTCTAATACTCTCTAAATTTTGAGGACAATGAGTCACATGTAAAATGTTTTATATAAATTTGACCATGCTAGATAGAAGCAGGTAATTTAAAAAGAATTGGCAGAATTGAAAACCTGGCAATCAAGTGAATTTCTGGGAATACTTGAAAGGACTCTATGTGCTGCACCTAATGCATGTTCCCATAGATGCCACAATAGAACAAATGTAAGCTGGATTTTTGCATACTACTGGAGCCTGTCTACTTTAAAAATATTTTAAAGATGACATAGAAAATCAAAAGTTCTGCATGAAGGATAAGAAGTGATATATTTTCTTTAAAGCTCATATATATGTGAGGAAAATACTGGATTAAAAAATGATCCTCATACCACTGCTTTAAGTTTCCTTAATTGATATTATTTTTAAAGCAATGTCATGTTTGCATAGAAAAGGTATTCATGTGTTTTATGTAGTAAAACACAATACTAGGCTCACATTTCTATCTAAATCAGATTGATCATGTTTGATTTTTATCTTTTATATATGCATATAAATATTTTACATGTGATCCTGTTTGTTTCTGAAAAGGTACAGTATTTCTTTTGTGTGTGTGTATATATATATATATATATATATATATATATATATATGTCTTATATCTATATCTATATATATATATTTATATATATATATATGTATATATATATATATATATATAGAGAGAGAGAGAGAGAGAGAGAGAGAGAGAGAGAGAGGGAGAGAGGACAGACAGAGAGGAACTGGGAAGACATAAAACATCAGAATGAGAACATTAATTATCTCCAGGAAGTTAGGTTATAGATTATCTATTTTTTTGCTTATGTATTTTTCTACAATTATTATTATAATTCTATAATTTATTGGTCTGTACTGATAATATTTAAGATCAGTTGTTACTAATTTAGCCTGTCTGGGCCCAAAGAGCAAGCTAGTGATTACAAATAAAAAATGTTTTACTTCAATTATCCCAAAAAGTGTGTGAAGAACACGATCCATGTTCTTCATGGAAGGAAAATAAGCCACAGCTTCAGCTTTATCTTCCCTTTTTTCACAGCCATCTCTCAAACCAGTGATGAAAATAGTGAGGACATCTGGAATCCAGAAGAAGTTCCAGAAGGAGCAGAGCATGATGACATGTGGGATGTTCGAGAAATTCCAGAGTAAGTCAAGTGAAGCCAGGAATGTGTTTAGGGTTTAAGTATCATCTGATATCATTCTATTTTTGACAATTCATAAAGTAACTTATACCACACAAAATATAAAACTATAGGTACACACAGAAGGCATGTATAATTGCTTATACCACATAAAAGAAAACAATAGAGACACATAGAAGGACACATATAATTGATCATTTTTCCCCTTCTAAGGCAAAAACAAATAATAAAACATAATACCTTCCTTTCAGTTTTATCAAGCAAAAAAATGAAAAATTGTCATTTTCATTATAAATTTATATTTAATGTCAGTTTGTTGTCTAGTATAGAAGTAACACTAGGAGAAAATCACCCCATTAAATTGCAAGCATTCATACAAACCCAATTATAATACCATGTTTATGTGTCAATGACCTGCTTTTAATTACTCAGTGTTTTATAATTTCAGCAAAAGGCTATGTATTACCTTCAATTATCAATTATTATCCAGACTTACTCACTAAATATTTCAGGATTATGCTTAGTATTCAGTGTATTTTGCAAACAAAATTCAAGCCTTGTAGCCTTTTCAATACCATCAAACTCTAGATACAAAATTTAGAATCATTATCATGAAAAAAGGCTTTCAGCTTTTTTAAAACCCTCATACTTCTAAGGAATATAAAGTATGTTTGCATATATTGATGAAATTAATTGCTAAATAGAGTAAGCATTAAATATATATATACATATATATTTAATATAAAACTTTGAGTATATAGATAAACCAAAAAACAAAAGCAATATTTGTAAAATTATAATGTACTTTATTAGTTATTAAAGACGTTTATGGCAAGTGATCTGTCAACTTTTCTAATTGTGACTAAAAAACTGTCTAATTCGTTTAAAAAAAATAGTGCTTGTATCTTCTATATCAGTTTTGAAAATAGAAGCAGTGGGAGAGTGGAGGTAATTAATGGGAAAGAAGTATCCAGCTTTCAAATAAACTATGCTAAAAAATATAAACCTTGTAAAAAATCAAAGGAGATTTTAATACAACATTTCTGTCTGCATCTTAAGAATGAAAAAAGAAAATCTCAGGTTAAGTTTATACAGTGCCCACACATCCATATGAAAGTTAAGAAGTCACTCATTTGTCACATTGTCTTATGAATATCACACATCTGAATGCAGAAAAGTCCAAATTTGAATCCATTTTCACTTTTCATCCCCATGTTTGAGGTTCTCTAGATAGAACATTCATGAAAGCTTTAAATAAATAATAACTCCATTCAATATGTGAGGAACATTGCTTTTTACAATTTTTATCTGTATTTTTTTATCCAGTGCCTTGCACATGCTAGGTGAGCACTCTACCACTGAGGCACAACTCCAGCCCCAGAAAGTTTTACCTTTTGAAAATAATTTCATAATGCCCAATGGGTAAAGAGGAAAATGGGTAACATGAACAAACTGTTTAGAAAAGAAGACTTATAAGTGGCCAAATGAAAAATAATAAGGGTTTAAGCTAAGACCCTGACCTTGGGGAAAAGTATGAGGATCTTTATTTGAGCAAGTTTGAAGGAAGGTTTTGTATATAATTAGATAAAATGGATGAGAGCATCTAAGATGATGTTAGGCTTACTAGCTTGGGTGATTGAGTAAAATGGTGAATGCATTAACTGTGGTAGGGTATGTAGGTGGAGAAGAAGCAGTGAGTTTGGTGTTAGATATGTAGACCCTGAAATGCCTTTGAGACATGAAGGCAAGCCTATATAGTAGGCTGTTGGAAAATTGTGTCTGAAGCTCAGGATAAGAGCAGGAACCTGAGCAAATCCATCTGGGAGTCATGAGCTGATGGAATGATCCTTTCTGTTTTATTTTAACCTGGCTTAACATTTGTAAATATTGGTAGACATTATAGCCTATTAAGAGACAAGTGCCCCATATCAAATATCTACTTATTTCTAGTTCTATTTAAATCCCCCCATCCCTTTTTTATTCTTGCGCATTCCTATTTGCAAATGGTCAGAAGTTCATTCTAGTCCTCTAGTCTTCCAGCTCAGAAATTTACCATTTCTTCATTAGGATATAAATAAACATAAAAAAAAAAATTAGGGGGCTGTGGCTATGGCTCAGTAGTAGTGCACTTGCCTCGCATGTGTGAGGCACTGAGTTCAATTTTCAGCACTACATATAAATAAATAAAATAAAGGTCTACCAACAACTAAAAAATTTAAAAAAAAAACCTAAATTTTAGGGCAGGAGGTATTGCTAAGTGACAGAGTACTTGCCTAGTATGCATGAGGCCCTGGGTTCAATCATCAGCACTAAATTTTAGAGGAAGAGCCCAAATTTAAGAGGAAGAAAAGATTTGTGAATTGCCTTTGTGGGATAAAATAACAGGAAAATCCTTCATTGAACTAAGAATTCTGTACGATCGGTTTCTATATGCCATAGTGTAGCTGTGCTGATTTACCAGTGTAGGACTATGGAAATAGAAAAGACCATAAAAATCATTTAGTTTTCACCCACCCTTACCATGAATCATACAAGCAAAGAAGCCAAGACCTTAGGAATTTGTAACTTGACTAAGGTCACACAGTTAACAGAGACAATATGAAACCTGGATTTTCTAACTTTACTTTGTGGTTAAAAATTAGCAGAGGTGGGTTTCTGTTTATCCATCAAATCCTGGGTTATGGGCTCAGTGTTTCCTGAGCCATTGTATTCTATGAATGGACCTTTTTTGATCTTCTACTTTTAATCTTAGTATAATATTATTAGAAATTCCCCCAATCCATTTTATCCATATAGTTCCAAAAGAGTTAAGGTTTATTTTAGAAAATAAGTATGTACAAAATAATAATCCTGCTTTTTAGAGTTGGTATTTTTTACTGTGTTTCTAGACTTCTGCTCCTTTTTGTTCTACTACTAAAAAGCAAGCATTTTATTTAGTCCTTTTACTTTTTGTAATAGCATATCCTCATATGTTTCTAGTTTTCTGCTTTGTGACAGGAAATTGCTCTTTCATTTGAGTCCCTATCATAATTGACTTTTTTTTCAGGTATGAGATTATATTCAAACAGCAGGTGGGAACTGAGGATATATACCTAGGATTGACAAGAAAGGATTCTTCAACAGCATGTTGTCAGGAGCTCGTGGTAAGCCTCTCCTCCCTTTTCCCATTGTCTGTATGACCATTACAGCTGAATTGACTGACTGTTATATATATAACATTGTAGGCAATGATGTAAATTCTTCATAGTTGTTACCATGTTTCAGGCACAATGGGAATAATGGGACAGACAGTTTAAAATTGGTGACATTTACAAAACCAATGAAGTTTACACATGTTGGATAAGATTTACAAACATAGTAAAATCATATGATACAATACATGATTACTACAGGTCCTCCTACTAAAACCATGCAGTCTGATTGTACTGAATATTCTTTCATCTTACTGCTGTCACATGCATACTGACTGATTGGTTATTACCTTTTGATGCTGATAGGCAATCAGAATGAAATATCACCTTCCCTGAATCAGTTTACCTCTAAACATCTGATTTAAACTACTAAGAAGATGTCTAAAATGTTGCTTCACTCCCTTATTTGAATGACACTACAGCATGTTGGGGAGCATTCAAGTTGCTGTTTCCATATAATAACCATAATAATACCAGCAAAATCAATAGTACCACCTTACTTCTCCTTATTTGATCCTCCTAATGATCTTATTGAAAAGTCTGGGCCTGATCTAGAGTGTAGAATTAGACTTATTTTGGCAGCAAACATAAGTAATTCTGTTAAGTCATTTTTGAGGTAGGAGCTATCCTTCTATCTTTGTTCCTCCTTTCTTAGAATACATTATAGAATACTGAGGTGCCCATAGAAGATGCTTAATATTTTTTTTTTCCTTAAGCAAATGATAAATGGAATCTCTCTTTGGCATGAACTTCAAGTTTTCTCTTATTAGCAAAATCTAAGATATTCAATTGAATCAAGTAAAATAATGGGAAGTGACTTTAAGTACCTCAGGAGATTTTTCAAACTCTAATGAGTTAAGATTTCAAGTGATCTTGAAGTAATTAGTTCTCAGGGTTTTACCAGTAATATTCAAATTCCTCTCTCCTAAATTACTGTAAAATTATGTTTTCGATGTCTAGTGTTGGGGATTACTCTAAGCTCTGGAGAAATTCTAGGCCCAAAATAAATAAATCTGTAGTGAGCCTTTCCATTTCTCTCATGCAAATTGCTACTACTAGTTTTAATAATAAAGGTATCTTGAATAATGAATCTTGGAAACTAAATAACACCTCATAATAGGAACATACAGTTTATGTAAAACTCAATAAGTATATGCAGAAGAACTGATCCCTCCCTCTAATGAATTTATAATGACTTAAGTGACAAAGCTAACATAAATGAACTAATTTTATTATTACCAAACTCATTGAAAGTCAATTGTAAATCTACTAGGAGTTCAGAGAGTTTGGATAAGGCATGGACACCACTCATTGAAGGACAGCAGGAAATAAAACATTTGTTGGTGCTATAGCACTTTATCACTTGTATATCATTCTTTTCCTCTTACTTTCCTTTCTTACTCTTATTTCTTTATTTATTCAACTTTTTTTTTGTGTTGCTTGGGACCAAACCCAAGACCTTGTGCATGCTAGGCAAGTGCTTCACATCCCCATTTATTCAATTTTTAAATACTTAGTGAACACTACTACATACTAAACACTGTCCTAAGTACCAAGATACAAGATAAATAAGAAATGGTCCATTTCCTCAAGGAATTTACAGTAAAGGAGGTAGACCCCTATAAATAATTTCAGTTCAGTTTTGTAAGTACATATGTAGAGGTATATTCAGGTACAAAGTGATATAAAACATAAAGGGATCAACCAGCTCCATTTGGTTGGATCAGATTTCTATAGTAGACAACATTCCAAGGGAGTTATAAGCAGAATAGGTAAAAGCACATGGAAAGGTATCTAGGCATGAAATAGCATGTTATATTTGTGTAAGTAAAGAGTACAAGAAGAATTAGGAATAAGTATAGGTAATGGCATACTGGTATGCTTATTCTCAAAAAACAATTTAAAACCCTGATTTGGGTTCAGGGTATGTAGGTCAGAGGTAGAGCACTTGCCTAGCATGTTCAAGGTCCTGGATTTGATCACCAGCACTAACAAATAAATAAAGCCTGATTTGTAGTTTGAATTTTATCCTGTAGGCTCATTTTTTATTTTTTTTAAGTTGTAGTCGGACACAATACCTTTATTTTATTTATTTACTTTTTATATGGTGCTGAGGATTGAACCTAGGGCCTTGCACATGCTAGGAGAGCACTATCCTGCTGAGCCACAACCCCAGCCCCCCCTGTAGGCTTATTGATGGTGCTATTTACCATCATTGTTTAACCCTATTGGTAAGACATAAAGAGATTGTTGACCCCATCTCAAGTGTTTATTGCTCAAACTTATATGATTATTATTCCTATTGATAATATAGTGTTTTCTTGAATTCAAGACATCATCAAATTATAAATGTGCCATTTATTTATTACTTATTCTATTTTTTTATTTGTATTTATTTTATACTGGAGATTTAACTCAGGGGTGCTTTATCACTGAGCTACATCCCCAGCCCTTTTTATTTTTTATTTGGAGACAGGATCTCACTAAGTTGCTTAGTGCTTTGCTAAGTTTCTGAAGCTGGCTTTGAATTTTCAGTCCTCCAGCTTCAGCCTCCTGAGCCACTGGGATTACAGGCATGTGCCACTATTCCTAGCTAAACGTGCCATTTATTTATAACAATGTTTGAGAGAAGAATAGGCACAATACCACATTAAGTGTATGCATTATGTAATGCATGTCAATATCAAAAACATGAAAATGTGGGAAAATTGCACCTTACATTGGTTAAATATTTTATTTGGGTCTTGGATCTGGTCTGTATGTAACAATTCAATCAAGATACTTTAATAAGAATACCCTTGCTTACACCCTTACTTATGCTAAGGAAGGTAATAGAAATACAATGTGTTTAAGTACAAGAAGTGATTTGAACTTTAGAAATTCATAAGCCACCCTTTCCTTTACCTGCCCCAGATTCCAAATTTTATGGACCTTAAATCAAACTGATAATCCTAAACAAAGTTTTGAATTAACAATATGTGTATCTTCAGCAAACTTCTAACCCCAAACCCAAGAAGATTCAATATCCACATTCTACCTGTACTCTTGTTTTTCTCTGTTGCTTTACTCCTAAATTTGTAGCTACGTAGTCTCCCTGGCCTTAATCTACATGTAGGTATTTTCACGCTAGAATTAAATCTGTGCTTTACAGATTTGTTGCTGTTGTTGTTTTACCAATATGCCTTTTCTACAAATAATTTTTTATGAGAAAACCCCACATGTAAAACATATACAAGTACTATCACCTTGGGGAAATAAAAAGTACTACCACTCATGAGATATATCTCATGATAACAGCAGAGGCTCCTTGAAACAAAGTTAGGATAATGCTGATTTAGTTTCTCCTGATATTATAGTTTAGAAACTAATTTTAGGCTTACAAGGTGTCAAATACTCATATAATTAAGGGAAGAATAATAAGAGAGCTAGAGGGCTTCTTCTGTGTAGGTGACATGTATGCTTTTCTTTAACCTCATGAATAGGAGGCTTTTACCTTGTATTTTCTTGTCCTTTTCATCCTTTGTCTGTATTCTCCATCCTTCCTCACAAGTCTCCCACTGTGAAGGGTTTGATATATATCTTTGACAGTATATCTTCAAATACATATGTATCATTGTTTGCTCTAAATATTTAATTAGAAAATACTTATGGAACACTTACTATGTGACAAATGCTATAGCCCAGGGGAGTGAGGTAGGAAGTTATATGCCTTTCTGGAACTGGGGAGTAGAAAGAGAAACTGTCTCACAGCAGCTTCCTGCAAAATACAGAGCCTCCCACAATGAAGAGAGGCAGATAAGAAACAGAATTAAGGTAGTTCTTCAAAGACTGCCTATCTTTCCATATTCCGGGAGGATCACAGGATGTTCTGCCAAGAGCTGGGTCACACTCTAGTTGAACCTTGCCTATGTGGTCTATGTGCAAAGTCATTAGAGTCCCAAAATGGAGCCATTTCCCTATATTTATACAATATGAAAATACGTTTTTGTCCTGGTTATTTTCACTTAATATGATATATAAATAATGATGATGATGATGATAATAATAGCAAACACTTTGTTTAACATGTATTATGTGCCAAGCATTTCTCTAAGAATTTTATACATATACTCACTAATCACCACACCAACCCTATGAAATAGATGTTATTATTACCCTTATTTTATAGATGTTACTGAAGTACAACCACATTAAGGTCACACTTGTAGACTTTGATAGATTTGAGCCCAGGCTATTTGAATTCAATGGAAAATTATGTAAAATGATATGAATGAAAAGAAGGGGAAGTCCAAGCTGACTTGCAACAGAAGTAGCATTTCACTAGAATATTTGAAGAACCCATAAGATTTCAGGCAGCAAAGGGTCAAAAGTTCTCCAAACAAGTGAACAGTATGAGCAAAGAGAGTGCTATGAAAGTAGATAGTATGTTTTAAAAACTATTTGTGATATTTCTGGAGCCCTTGAATTCACTGGCATAAAATAATATAGAAGATAGAATAAGTGACTTAGGGCTAGTTGTGAAACCCTTTGAATGCTGTATCATGTGCTATGGACTGAATTGGGTCCCACCAAAATTCATATGCTGAAGCTATAAACTCCCAATATGATGCAATATAGAGATAGGGTCTTAGAGAAATAATTAAGTTTATATGAGGTCATGAGGCAGGTTTACATGATATCATGAGGTAGCACCCTCATGATTAATGTGGCCTGATAAAAAACAACAGAGAGCTTGTTTACTCTCTTCCCACCATATGAAGACACAAGGAATCCCCAGCCATGTACAAGTCAGGAAGAGGATCTTCACTAAACCATGCTAGCATCCGATCCAGGCTCCAAAACTACAAACAATTTTTTTTTCTATTGTTTAAGCTATCTAGTGTATGATATTTTGTTAGGGAAGCTCAAGAAGAGAAAACACCATGAAATTTGGACTTTATTTTCTGCATATTAGTGTTAGTAAATATTTTAAAGTGGGTGAGTTATCTGGCTGTGGTGGTACATGCCTGTAATCCCAATAACTTGGGAGGCTGAGGCAGGAGGATTGCAAGTCTCACTTGCAATTTAGTGAGACTCTGTCTCAAAATTTAAAAAAAAATTAAAAGGGCCGGAGATGTCACTCAGTGGTAGAACACCCCTAGGTTTAATCCCCAGTACTGAATTAAAAGAATAAAAATTTAAAAATAAAGTGGGTAAGTTAAATGATTGCATGCATATTTCAGAACAACTCTGGTGGCAGTGTGAACATAGAATTTAGTGGTGATTGTGATAGAAGATAAATCTGAGTTTGGGAAAACTGGTGGTAGGCAATTGCACTTAGTTCAAGTGAAAGAAGTAAGAATAGATTGTGCCAATGGGGATGGAGATTAAAGAATGTCTTCAGTAAATATATAGAACTTTGAAAGTGATTGAATGAGATATGTAAAGGAAAAACAAGAGTTAGGTTTCTAGTCCAGGTGACTAAGTGAATAATGATGGCTTTAATTAAGGTATAGGAATATAATATGGCTATCTCTAACTGGTTGACTTAGAGATGTTCTTTTTTTTTTCATTTTAATCTTCTGAATTTTTTCAGTTTTTAATTACCATCAATTCTTTCAGGACAGTAAGCAGTCAAAGGGTGGTTTTCTTTGTGTGTTGTGGGGGTGGGGTATGGAATGCAAAAAGAAGACAAAGTTCTAAGAGAAAGATATTAATTTTGGGTTATATTAGGTTGAAGTGCCTGTGGGAAATTTTGTTGAGAGTATCCAGGAGGCTGTTAGAAATACAAATCCATGTGGAACTCAAGAAGAAAGAGACTGGAGGTGTTGATTTTCAAAGTTGATGGTGTTTGTTTTCTGCAGGTGTTAGAATCTACTACCACTGAATGCCTGATTTCCATCAGGATTGGAACAAAGTTGATGTGATTTTCAGTAGTGTGCATGTGTGTGTGTGTGTGCGCGCACATGCATATGTTCTGCATTCACATATGAGTGTGTTTTGGGAGGGGTGTTGAGAGGGATACTATGAAACTTAAAGGAATTAGCTAATTAGGGACACAAAAGGGGGCCAGTGAGATAAAACCAACAATCAGAGACAGTTCAAAACAGACATTATAAGTTCTTCTTGCAGTTCTACAGTCAGGTATTAATTTAATATAAAAAACAAGGGGGATTGGATCAGTGAGGCTGGGATTGTGGCATAGTTTTGGAGGTACTAACAAAGATGAGGGAGAAGTAAAAAGTCCATCATAGAAACAAGGTGAGAAAGTGCAAACCTGTCTATTATTGAGGACAGGACTGAATGAGACACTGGACTTTTGGGTGCCAATTAAGGCATATGGAAAAAGGAACTATATCAAAGATATGTAGGAATATAGCCTGACTTCTCCACAGGAGTGTTTATGGCAGGAAGTGGGGTAGGTACATTGGGGATATAGGTCAGTGGATTCCCATTTTCACTCAGGGATGTTGAACAACAAACTATCTCTAAAATTCAAAACTGAGTGGGACTAGAGTTATTGTTATTTTACTTAGTATATTGCCAATTATTCTGATCAAGGAGAAGGGAAAAGTAGCCTGCAAATAAATTTTTGAAGTAGAATGGATGCATAATATTTTTGTGCTCCTATTCTGAGGGATCTATATTGACAAGAGGACATTCTGATGTGACCTAATGAGCAAGCTGTTAAGCCTGGTTATTTTTAGTTTTTATTGTCACCACCTCCCTAGGAAATGAGTCTTGTTCCCATCCCCAAATCTTACTGAGAACAGGATCCGAGTCAGGGATAGGATAGAAGTCAGTCACCATCTAACAGACCCAATGAGGAATCACATGTTTATCACGTGTTTATCTCAGAAAGGGCTATCAATCATTCTGGGCAAAGTGTCTGCTCATCCTGTGAGAATTCACTTTTTCTTGAATGGTCTGCTCCTCGAATCATGATTTGTCTCCTAAGGTTAAAACATTCATATTCATTTACTTTTAATGAATAAGTAGATTTGACTGCTTCATAAGTAAATAGAATCTCTTTTTCCATTTAAAATTCTAGAGGATATATACCTGCTTTATTTTGTTTTCTTTTGTTAGGCTTCCTGATTATGCTGACCTTGTTTGATCTGTTATATATCAGACTGTGTGGTAAGGGGAAGGATATTCGTGATGTAATGTGATTTTTTTATTATCAGCTGCAGGCAGCACAGTCAAACTTCAGTTAAATTTCTAATAATTCTCAAACATATAGACATTTATAGCTTATAGTATTCCTTCACAATGATGGTAGTAGTGGGAGTGAGGAACTAATGTCTCCTTAAAAGTTAATTTAGGGGGATGGGGTTGTGGCTCAGCAGTAGAGAGCTTGCCAAGTACTTGTGAGCCCTGGGTTCAATCCTCAGACCACATAAAAATAAATAAAGGTATTGTGTCCAACTGTAACTAAAATTAAATATTAAAAAAAGTTAATTTAGGGCTGGGGATGTAGCTCAGTGTTAGTGCACTTGCCTAGCATGTGTGAGCTTTGGGTTCAAGGGTTCAATCCTCAGTACCACAAAAATAGAGCTAATCTAATTGTATAGAATTAAGGTATTTCTAGTTGTGAAAATAATATCTATTTAAAATGTTAATACCACAATTAGCAGAGTTGAAAATAAAAGTCCCCTCTAGTGAAATACAGAGAAATTGAGATATGGACTTAAAATTAGGAAAGAAATTAGGGTATACATATTACTTGGTAATAAAAATCAGTAATATCACATTTGATGATGTCATTTTGAGGATGTTTAATCAAAATATCTAGACTACATGGTCCAGAATCATTGAGCTGGAACTGGCAAAAACTTTTAATTCAATGCAAGGGGTTTCATAGGTTGACCTTGGAAAATACCAATATTTGATGGATGAACAAAGGAGGATACATGGAATATAAAAATCTGATGTTATAGAAGTTGAGAGTAGCAGCGTTTGAAGAGAGTTGGGATAGGGAGGAATGAGTGGATCTAAATTATAGTTAGATAAGAGCAAGAAGTTCTTGTGTATGATTATACAGTAGGATGACTATAGATAACAATAATGATCGGTATATTTCAAAAAGCTAGAAGAAATGATTTTGAATTTTTTACCAAAAAGATAAATGTTTGAGGAAATAGATAATGTATTAACCTGATTTAAACATTACTCAATGTATACATGCAATGAAACATCACATGGCACCCCAATGTTATGTATAATTTTTATGGTTTTATATATCAGTTGCAAAAATAAATTTAAGAGTTAAAAAAAAGAAAAGGATCTGAGAAGGATTCTCAGATGGGAGGGAAACCACAATAGTGTCTAATGCTGTAACAGAAGTAAAGCCAGGATTAGGAGGCAGAAGGAACTTCTAGATTTGTCAATCAAGTGTTCAGTGATCTTTGGAAGAGAGAAACTTCAGCGTTATGGCTAATGTGGATTGAAGAAAGTTGGAAAAATGAAGAGGAAGTGAAGAAGGCAAGGCAGCAAATATGGATTGTCTTTGAACAGTTAAGCAGTGTAAAAAAGGAGAAAGATAGGTATTGAGGAAGAGGCACAATTTAGAGAGTTTAAAAAAATTTTTTTTTAGTTATAGATGGATACAATATATTTTATTTGTTTATTTTTTATGTGGCACTGAGAATCAAACCCCTTTCCTCACACATGCTAGGCAAGTTCTTTAACACTGGGCTACAACCCCAGCCCCAGTTTAGGGAGTTTTTCTTAGGAGAGTTTTAAGTATACTTTTCAGCTTATAACAAAGATCCATTTGTGTAATATTTATTTAGTTCCTATGGTGTGTCACTGGTGCTAATGATCAAAGAGTAAAAAAAAATTAGTCATGGTATGGGTCCCTGGGGACATTTAGAAAAGGGTGAAAGCATTTTCAGTTGTCACAATGATTGCAGAATATTATTGTCATTTAGTACTCAGGGGCCAGCCTTGCCACAGAAGGGATGGTCTTGAAAAGTGAAGAATTGTTCTAAAAAAAATGCCAATATTGCTTCTCTCTAGTTTAGAAACACTGATTAGAAAAAGAGAGTATGAGAATGATCATTTAGCAGCATACCACCTTGACTATTCCCTCCTTGAGACTCAGTTTTCTCTGTAATGATCCTATAGGTAGTTTTCTTCCAAAATCACTAGGAATTCCTCCTCTCCTTTGCTCCCAAATCACTGGCTCTTCCTCTTTTGTATGCAGTTTTCTTAAGCTTTGACCTTTGATGCTTGTTCACTATCCCATGAGCATTCTCTCCTCTCCCACCCCAACAGTGGGCAGTGCTGTGGATGGGACTCAGGGCCTTCAACATGGTAAGCAAGCATTCTGCTGCTGAGTTATATCCCCAGTCTTGATTTGTATCTTTTTTTCTTTATCTGTTCTCTTCCATGTAGTCCTATACCCTTAAATAGGTTATCCCTCAACTGTTCACTTGGCATCTCCCACTGGTTTAATAGGCAATTCAAACTTAACATGCCCCAAACAGAATTCAGTTGTTTTCCCCAAACCTCTTTCCCACTTATCATCCTCACAGCAGTAACATTCACCTATTTGCTCAAGCTAAAAATCGAAATCACCCTTCATTCCCTTTTCCTTAATACCTCATATTCAATCCATCAGCAAATCTTACTTGCTCTACCTTCAAAATATATTATAAATCCATCTGGTTTTCATTACAACTGCAACTGCTTTCATGTTGTAAACCACCATCATGTCTCACCTGGGCCATTATGATTCTCACTTGACTCATCTCCCTGCTTCAAGTCTTTCATCGCTACAGCCTTTCCAAACAGCCTAAGAGATCCTCTTTCTTTTTTAAAAAGAAAATTGAATTTGTTTTTATTTATACATGACAGTAGAATGTAGTATGGCAGATTATACATACATAGAGTATAACTTATCCTATTTAGGATTCCACTCTTGTGGTTGTACATGATGCAGAGTTATCCTTGTCATGTATTAAAATACAAGGCTTGGAAAGTTATGTCTGGTTAATCTATTGTCTTTCCTATCCCTTCTCCCTCCCTTCCCTTTGTCTAATCCAATGGATTTCTATTATTCCTCTCCCTTGTTTTGAGTTAGCATCCACAAATCAGAGAGAACATTCATTCTTTGGATTTGGGGGATTGGCTTATTTCACTTAGCATGATATTCTCCAGTTCCGCCCATTTACCTGCAAATATCATTATTTCATTCTTCTTTATGGCTAAGTAATATTCCATTGTGTGTGTGGGTGTATGTGTGTATACAATTATTTATATAATTTCAATGTAGGGGTCTACCAACTTTGGGGGTGTTATATAGGTTTTTATTGCTCATGAGAATTTTTATACTTAGTATAGCTGCAGTAGAAAAATATTTTATGTGTTTTTCCATAGCTAAATTATGGAAAATTACTGAAGCAATTCAGAATGAAAGTAAACAATTTTTTCTGTTAATCTGAACTTTTAATGTTGTTTAGTTTCAAATGGAAACTCAGGTGATCTTAACTTCTTTCCTAAGAATCAAATATTTTGAGAGCTATTTATGTATTTCTATCAAATAGAAATATATTTTTTAAATATTTATTTTTTAGTTATAGTTGGACAAAATACCTTTATTTTATTTATTTATGTTTATGTGGTGCTGAGGATCAAACCCAGAGCCTTCCACGTGCTAGGCGAGCACTCTGCTGCTGAGCCACAATCCCAGCCCTTAAATAGAAATATTTTTACAATATCTATAACCCATACATTAATTTAGGATATCTTCCAAAGAATTAGCCCAAAACTTTCTGTATATCTTTAAGTTTCACTGTAATTTCAATAAATAGTTTAGATTGGCCAAGTAACATATAAGATATTTTAAAATTATTCTTCTCTTCTGGTAGTGACAAAGTGACAGTTCAAGAGGAAATCGAGAATGAATGATCTCCACAGAACACCTCTTATTTAGACTTCTCATGTCAGTTTTCACACATCTTGTAATAAGATCAAATATGCTTATCTGAGGAGCTTGGGAGCCTATGTTAATCACTTATAGGTTATAGGAAGATAATCTTTCATGAATCATCTTGTCACATAAATCTTTCATAAGAACAAAAGAATAAATAAGAGATTTAAAACTCAAAGTGATAATCCCACAATAAAGACACCTCCAAAGACTTTGATATAGTGAGCTAGCTCTATTACAAAACATAAAGGATAACAAATGAATGCCTATGGAAATAATTTGTAAGCACTTTGACCTATTTCTGCCTCTTTCAAGGAAAGCCTCAAAGTGAATTTCTTGATAGTAAAAATACTGAGTAGTTTTTTAAATACTTGCCTGAAGAGAAGCTGAATGTAGAAAGGATCTTATAAACCTTAAATGGACATTGTTCCTGTTAATTTTCATTTACCAGACTTAAAGGCAGATGTTTGGACTCAAGTTAGTCATAACCAGCTTCACTCCTGATATTCTTCCCTCTGTTGGTTATGACTAACCTTCTATATTGAATAGGGCTGACCTGAATAAGCAACAAGATATTACAAAAATGAAAAAGTGTCATTTCTTAGGTTGCATTTTAAAGAGCATTGTTTTTGCTTTGATATTTGGATCAGTCATTCTGGGGAGAAGATAGTTGTTGAGTCATAAGGGCACTCAAGCAACTCTATGAAGAATTCCATGGGATAAAGAGCTGAGGTCTCCTGCCAACAGCCATGTGAAAAAACTGTCAGACTTCTACAACCCCGCCAATATATTGACCACAAACTCAAGAAAAACCCTAAGCCAGACCCACTAAGCTAAGCCACTCCCAAATTCCTGGTCCACTGAAAATGTATGAAATAATAACTATTTATTGTTGTTTGAGCCACAAATTTAGGGGTATTTGGTTTTGCAATAATAGATAAGTAGCAGACAATAAATAGCTAGTGACAGAATTAGAATTCAGACCCAAGTCTGACTCCAAAGACTAAGTTCTCAAAAAAGTTGAAAGTCTCAACATGAAAATTTTAGCAGTTTTTCATAGCTTACTTATTAAAATAATTCTTTGAAATGAATTCAATTTGCCATCCACATGAAGAAAAGAACATCAATCTCTTTAATTGTTTGATCAATGGCATCCTGTATTTACTGGTGTTAGTAAATACAATAATGAAACAAGTTAGGTTTTGAGCACAATCAGAGGTCAATTAATACTAATGTCTATTTTCCATGTATTCACTGAAAGTATAAATTACAAGGAAGTCTGATTTATGTTTCATCAGGGGTTTTTCTGTTAAGATCCCTCATGGAATCTTTTATCTTGTGAGAAAATAATGTGCACCATTCCAATTTATCTGTTCCTTTTCTTGTTTCTTCTCTGAAATTGTTACCGCTGTTTACCGGTGACAAGTCTTTGCTTCCCCAAAGCTGAAGTATAGCACCAGAGAAGCACGCGGAGGAAAGTTTAGAGTGGAAGTAGAAGCTTTATTAAGGACAGTAGAAAAGACTTCTCCCCGGAGGAAGAAGGGAACCCAAGAGGTGGAATCCATGGAAGGGGGAGGTCTTCCCTTTTTTATAGCTAAGGTTTACTTTCAGATTTCCCGCATTCCAGTCGCTTGCATTTTTGTCTTGTTCTGTTATCTTGAAGTGATGAAATGTAGGTGGGAAGGCCCAAAAGGTGAGGGACAGATGGGCCAGAGGAGTAATCTAGGCAGAAAGGGCCTGGGGCGGCTTTCCATTAGCACCTCCCAGTTTGCTGGAAGCTGCTTCATTAACATTTCCTTAGGATGGGCTCTGGGCCTTGGGAACATTAACATTTCAATTTCCCCAAGAGCTGCTTTACTTTCCTGGGCTCCATTCTCTATAATGGCCTCCATTTTATTTATCTTACTAGATGTTAGACCCAATTTACCTAACTACACTAACTAACTATCTTTAAATCTGGCTTCAAAATGATGTTAGTATCCAATTTTAATTTCCTTAAGGAGAAGGTTAGTGAGTTGTTTCTGAATTACTCTTCACTAGAACCACAGATGATCTCAAGAACCACTTTGAAGTTCTCCCTAAAAACTGCATCTAAATTTCATGTAAATCATAATTAATTTCCTTTCTCAATTATCATTTCAGTCCTGGGTAAATAATATTTTACCTTGAAAGATCTAAACATTTCAGAGTAAAGAAACAAGTATTGGTATACCTCAATCCAAGTGACATGAGTCAACATGAGTTATTCTTTTACTATCCAACCCAAATGTAATATAATAAAAGTGGATCAATTTTATACAATAGAATACTCATTTACTTTGAGTCAGAGTGTAAAGGTCTGGCGAACGTCGGAGGAAAAGACCACCAAGAGACTGTCTCATGCAACAGCAAAGGGTTTATTGGGGGTCCAGCATGCTGGGGCTCAGAGCTCACTTCAGAGGAGCAGAGAACAAAGAGCCCCTGAGAACAATTTAAGCAGAGTTTATATACATTCTTTGGAGAGGGCAGGGACTTTACATACATCATAGCATCCCTTAGCAAATCATCACATACCGCGGGAAAATCAAATAACAACTCTAAAACATGATTAGCACATTCACTGGCGGGAACAGGTCTGGTAGGGGTGATTGGTCAGAACAAAGAAGGGTATACATTCAAACTGATTGGCTTAAGCCCTGAGGTGTATACTTGCTGGACTTTCTGGGAGGGTGGGTTGTTTTTACAGAACAACCAGATAGTCAGGGGAGATTTCAACATACATTTAATGGGCAGTTCCGGGAATTGTTTTACTGCCACATGAATTTCAGGTTCTGAATGCAACTTAAAAACTTTACAAACCTTATCCTTTACATTTCAATTTCTTTATCCTTTCAAGAGCACCTCTAACTGCCTCTTTGAGAAATGTTCTATTTCTTTTACTTAAAGCATTTCCAACTATGAAGATATGAAATTTTGAAATATAAATTAGAAAATAATTGTTTGTTTAATGAAAATATTAACCACATGAAGTATCTAGATAGTAGCAACTCCAGAGCTCTATTTACAAATTTTTGTTTGAATACAGGTTCAATAAGGTAGCATACAACTCACAAGTATATGATACTACAAAAATGCTGTTGCCTACCTTGAGCTTCTTACAAGGAATTCCAATTTGTCCCATTAATTATTTGACATGTATTTCCCACATAACTTGCTACTTTCATTCTGGCCATTCCAGACATGAAATCTCCAAATGTTCAAGATTTCATATCTAGCATATTTTAAACGAGGCTTCATGATTTACCTGAAGCTTAGGTTGCATTTTTCGTTGTTTCGCTGTTTATGGAAACCTTATGCCATATCAGAGAGAGAAAAAAAATCCATCAAAAAAGAGAATGAGTGTAAATTAGAGATGAGACCTTTGTGATAAAATACACAGTCACCATTAGTGACATTTAGTACATTCACAGTGTTGTTCAACCATCACCAATATCTAATCCCAGAATATTTTCTTCAACTCAAAAGGAAACCTCACACCCATTAAGCAGTCCTTCCCCTTTTCTCCATCCTTCCAGTCCCTGGTCCTCCAATCTACTTTCTGTTTCTCTGGGTTTGCCTATTCTGGACAATTCTTAAAAACATGTTTTGTGCCTGATTTATTTCATTTAGCATGTTTTCAGTGTTTGTCAATATAACAGAACTTCATTCCTTTTATGACTGAATAATATTCCATTGTTGGATATACTACTTTTGTTTATCCATTCATTGGTTAATGCATATTTGGTTTATTTCTGTCTTTTGCCTATTGTGAGTAATGTTGCTATGAACCAAAACATTACGTACATGTTTTCTTTGAGTACCTATTTTCAATGCTCTTGTGTATATATAACCAGGAGTGGAATTGCTGGACCATGTGGTAATTGAGATATGAGACATTTGTAAGAGGAATCTAACTACACCAGAAAGTAGTCCTTTCTGGGAGGTGGAAGTCATACTATTGTTTCTCTTTGTTATGTTAATAACATTTCTGGATTCCTACACCTCCCTAGGAAATTTGAGTTTTTACCTAGAGACTACAAGATGCATCAGCAACCCACACCTAATATGACAACTAAACATTTTCTCAGACAAATTTCCCACTGACATAAAGGTGGTCAAGCGTCCCCACCAAGTCTAGCTGTGCACTTCAAACAATGTAGGTTATAGGAAAGTAACTTCACTGTTTCTATATAACTTTGGAGTCAGATAAACCTTAGTCAAATTACAGGTGGTTATCCTTGAGTCACTCACTTAACCTCTCTGTTTCTCTGTCTGTAAAATGGAGCTAAGAATCCTTGCTTGTCAAGATTGATATAAGCAGAGGGCATACTGGCACATAGTTGGCACTTAATAGATATTAGTTTTTCCTTCTTCATATATTATTATACTTTTCAAATTTAGTGCTCTAAGATAACAGTATTTTCCTTCTCATTTTCTCTCAGGTTAAAATTAAACTGCCCAATACAAACCCTTCTGAAATTAAAATTGATATCCAGGAAATGATCATTGATCTTCGGACTCCTAATAAGTGAGTAAAACTTAGAATAATGTATTATAATACTAATGAGTCTTTAGTAGTAAATAATCTTTTTACAAGTATACAAATTATTGTGCCTCACCCCCTAAAATCCTAAGAACCACAAAATTTCAGTTAATTATTCAGATGCTTAACCTACATAGTATAAATACAAATGCTTGGAAATAGTTCGGTTTTTTCCAATTTGCATTTATATATTTGGAGGGATTGATACTATGAAAATATAATCCTTGACATTCAGGTAGTTATCTGTCAGAAAAGAATAACTGGAAGTGAAAACCCCTTAAGTTTTAAGTCTTACATGTGATGTTTTTGTATAGTGATGGCATAAGAGAAGCAGTATCTTTTAACTTTTCTAATGTTGTAGATCTGTAAGGTAAAACTTGGATTATGTTCATCTAAAAAAAATAAATAAAATTCTTGTCATTAATTACTTAGAACAAAAATTCTAAGAGCTAATGCATCGCTAGATCCTCAGGTTTCATGGACACATTTTAAAATAATATAGATGAAGAATAATTCTGTTAAATGTTTTCATATTCTCAAATATAGTCTTGTTATCACAAGACTTGTTATTTGTTATAGGTACAAATCATGTTGCCCAAACAATACAAAGAGTAAAATTCTGATATAAAGTGTTTCTCATGAAGAATGGATAAATCAGAGCTGGGGCTATAGCTCGTGGCAGAGCACTTGCTTAGCATGTGTAAGGCACTGGGTTTGATCCTCAGCATCACATAAAAATAAATGAATAAAATAAAGGCATTCTGTCCATCTACAACTACAAAACATTTTTTTTAAAAAAAAGAATGAATAAATCAGTACTGTCGCAAAACTAACTCTTTAAAAAGGCAATTGATGGAACCTGGTATGTGTTAGATAAAATATCTAAATATGTCAGCTTTATTCACTTTTCATCTGGATGTATAAAATAGTAAGCACACATTGGTTGTCTGCAGTAGTCCTTTCTCTGTAACTCATAAACATTTCAAACAGAGTCTAAGAGCAGGCAGTTACTAGTGCATTCTCATTCTTCCATTATCAGTACCTATAATTCTCCTTTGTTGAACTTAAGGATTTAAGAAGATAAAAAGTAGACCTCTCCTAAACAATCTGATGTACATACATAGCTTAATCTTGATTGCTATAATAGATGCATTTAACCCAAAATAATCCACAAAAGAGTATACACCAAATATTTTCTCATTATTTACATCATTTCAAAAAAGTATTTCTCACCAAAAAGTCTCATGTTGTAAAAATTACTTTCACCATTCTTAACATTCACTTCAAAGGAGTATTGTATTTTATACATATGTTTACTCTTCCACACAACCTTGCAAGAAAAGTTGGTTAAGTGAACAGTCAGTCTTCTATAATAGCTGCACACTTGTTAAATGCACACACATATCTACCCACCATGGAGTTAATTTCCGTTTCCCTAGCAGTTCTCACTGTCTCCATCAATCTTTAGGCAGCTGTTCTGGCTATGCTGTCATTTCAGATAGATATCAGAACCCACTAAATGAAAGTCTCACACAGAGGTACTTTTCCACATAGAGTGTGGACTGCACTAGGTCATTTGTATGCTGTACTTATATACTAAATCATATAAATGATATACACAAATGATAAATATTGTGCATACTGTACTTTAATAATAAGTGGTAAGTACACAGAGGTACTATCTCTTAAGAAAACTTAATTAAGATAGAAGTTAGAAAATAAGTGTGTTTTATCACTTTCCTAAATATCTGAGCATCCTTTAACATCCATGCTATTATCCATTTTTTTTTTTTTTTTTTTTTTTTGGTACTGGGGATTGAACCCAGGGGCACTTTATCACTGAGCTAAATTCCTAGACCATTTTTTTTTTTGAGACAGGATCTTGTTAGTTAGGTTGCGTAGGGTCTCACTAAATTGTTGAGGTTGGCTTTGAATTTGTAATCCTTCTGCCTCAGCCTCCTGAGTCACTGGAATTTCAGGCATGTGCCCCGGCTCTTATCCAAAATTTTATTATCAGAAATTTGTTTGTTTTTTAGTATATTGATATTCATACATACTTTCTTTAGTTTCTAACTTTTACATCCTGTAACACTATGTTTATTTACTCCAAGAAAAAATTTTGTGAGGGCTGGATATGTATCTCAGTGGTAGAATGCTTGCCTAGTATGAGTGAGGCCCTGGGTTCAATCCCTAGTCTTGAAATTCTGGGCTCAAGTGGTCCTCCCACCTTAGCCTTCAGGGTAGCTGGAGCTACGGGCACACACCACCACACTGGGCTACTAAGAAAGATATAAGAGAAAACATTCTTCTTTTCATGTACCTATAAGGCAGAACAAATGACTTTATTTTAATTGAATTGACTAGTGATTTCAGTCAAACAATAGTCAATGGCATTAGCATTATCCATAAAGCCCAGATACTTAGCATTATAAAACCAAACATAATAGTTTATTGAATTCTTCATTTTTTTCCCAGTTGGTCACTCTGGCATGTATATCCCCAATATGGAATAGATAGAAGAGAGAAAGCATGGGGAAAATGAGGTAGTTTTCCAGAATCTTCAACCATCATCTTAACATGAGGTTTCATTGTATTTTTTTTTAAAGTGAATTCTTAGCTCTTCCTAAATGAACACTTTAAATGTACATTATAAAGACATATAATCTAATTTTTGGTCAAGTGCTGCTTTAGATTATTCATGCCTTTGCTGTGCTCCTTTAATTCAGATTAATTGAGAATTAACTGATGTTCAAAGATACTTTACCTAAAAAATTTCTAAATGGAATAGTAGAATTGCAACTCAAGTATTTCTGCAATTTCTTTGAAAATAGCATATCTCCTACAGGAACGCTTAAAAATGCCACATTTTTAAAAATATAAAACTCTATTGTTTATGAACAGAACAAGATTGTCCTTTATTTAAATATCTTCCAAGCAACATCAATTTAAACTGTCTAATATAAATCTCAGCATGCAAGTCTCTAAAGTTGAGTTTACACTATAGATTTTTTTGTTTTTACTTTCATATATTATTTTTGCACTTAGTTTCTAATGAAAATTAACACTGGATGATCATTTGATTAGTGCCTAAACTATAGCATCTTAAAAAGCAAATATATTATCAATACAATGGCAGTGGGTTTGGGTTTAAATGTTCATTCATATTTTATAGTACCATTCTATGGTAATCATTCAAAATGTGATTTGGTGTTCACCTGAATATTTGTTTTTCATTCATTTATTTATTCATTCAACAAACATTTATAGTCTGCCAGATACTAGGGGAGCACCACATTGCTGTCTTTCAATGAATTGTACATGATAAGTATTTGTATGATTTTCATTTTATTTAAATACAAATCTCTGTACAGATATTAGACAATAAAACAAACTAGATAAAAATACCTCCCTTCTACTAAGAGCTTAAACAACTTTCATGATTCTGTTGTTCAAAATTTTAGTATGTGAGGCCATACTACTCAGGACGAGACAGAAATGCAGGAATAGATGGATCATTCCAATGGCCACTAACTGTCTTTGGAATTTATTTCTTTCTGGACAGAGAAGTGCACATTATCATTGGAACTCCTTCTTGAGCTAATTTATAGATGTCTTTTAGTGCAATGAAGCTACCACATTAAGCTTTGCCTTCTTTTTAAAGTGAATATATTATCATTCATAGAATATGAGATGAAGCAAATCTAACTCTGGCACAAACTATATTTTAAACAGCTTTAAAGGATGGACTCTTAAGTGTTTTGTGTACTTACTGATTTGAGATGCCAAATATTACAAGAGGCATTAAAATACTTTAGCATTTAATTACTTCAGGTAAAAAGAACTGTTTCTGGTACCCTGTCTGAAATGGAGCAAGAGTCACAGAAAATTACTCTTAGAAATGTGTAATAAATACTTTTAACAAGCCCAGTCCCCTGAACATAGGTCTTTGCAAATGAGGGAAGAAATACTAGTTCTCTATTCACGTATCCAAGAAGTGCCCCTTAAAAAAATGTCAGAATCCTTTACAGATTTGTGTCTAAAAAAATCTTTTCTGTCCACTTTTTGTAGAGACACTTATGCCTTCTGTAATGAGAATGTGAGGTAACAAGTGTTTTAGGCATTTAATTTTCTTCTGATACCAGTGTGTGCTGAACCCATGCATAATTCAGATTCATACCACTAGGACAGAATTATGGATGTCTCATCCCAGCAATGCATCTAAAGCATACAACTACCAGCAACTGAGCCATAAACCACAAAATAAACCCAACAATCTATCAGAGCGAATTTTTGTCAATGTGTAGCAGAAAGAATCAGAAGCAAGCAGAGAAAAGTACTTTCATTGATCTGGTATTGAAATAATTCCAAACCTGATTTTCAAAAGCTAAACCTGTATTAGAATCTCAACCTAAAGCTGTTTTAGCAGAAGTGTTATAGAACTATTCCAATTTTCAGATTTGTATCAGTCAGCCAATTCTATCTTCACATAAATATGACTGGCAACAGATCTGTCCAACAAACTTAAGGTTGCATGGTTCTACTTCTATTCTTATAAACATTGCCTGAGATGATGTTTATACAATGCAATATGAGGTCAGTTTTTTAAAAGAGAAGGAGTAAAAAATCTGACTGAATTTTTAAGCCCCAAATAGTATACTGTGGTACTTGGCATATTTTTGATCCAGTATTTGTACTGTCTAAATATTAGTGGGGATTTTTTTGGAGGGGGTTTTAAAAATATTCTAGTGGTATATATTGCTTTCTATTGCTTTATTGAAAGTGACATATCACTTTAAGATGCTAATTCTAGGTTTTTATTTTATATTATATTTTTAGGAAGCTGTTGGCGACTCTTCCCCAGCCTGTGGAATGCAGTAGTGCTAAAGCATTCTATATTTTGGAGACTGAGACACTTGAAATCACCATGACTATGCGAAGAGAGTTGGATTTTGTTAATTTCTTTTGAAACTGCATGAATAGGAGAAAAAGTGGTAATATGTCATTGATAAAAATTAAAAGACTGAAAATTTTGGTTAATGTTTTCTATATTGTCCCATTATTCTGACATGTTTTAAATGGCTGATATAGAATTCTAGTGATATTCTGATCATTACCAGTCATTTCTCTTACTCTGTTAGGAAACGTTGTTTTCTCATATTAATGAGCTATTCTATATTCTGTATTACTGAATTGAATAATTACAGTTTAACCAATTAAATTACTATTAGTTTAGATTACTACATGATCAATTACATAACAAATATGATGGCAAAATAGTTTCCACTTAGTTCAGGAATATGAAGAACTTAAGCCAATTAATTAGGCCATTATTATCATCAGACAAATTCATTTGGTTGCCTTTTCATTGATTTGATCAAATGATTTACAGTGTTCTGTCTAGGCTCTCAATATTATTCTGTAATATACAGATGACAGGATATTGGCCATATTATATTGTTATACTGTGTGCATGTACAAATATATAACAACAAATCCCACCATTATGTACAAGTATAATGCACCAATAAAAATGTGGAAAAATACAGGTAACAAAGTATTATAAATAATTTGAAGCATCATACCAGACATATATTTACTTGAATAAGCAATACTCTCGAGCCTACAGTATTGTTTGACTTCCCTAGTAATGCTTTCAGTGCTTGGATACTTAAGTCAAAAAAATTCTTAAGGGTGTAGCTCAGTGGTAAGCATGGTCTTAGCTTATGCTAGGCCTGGGATTCAGTCCCTATCACCAAAAAATTACATACTTGGTCTGCAATAATAATTGACAGCCATGCCTTTTGGCATACTATGTTTCTATTTAGTCAACTGAAATCCTTGACATTTAAACAGAATATTGTAAAAAAAATGCACATTTACAGATCCTGTTCTCTCATTTCCTATCTTTCTTCTTAATTGGACATGCCTATTTTTATGAACTGTCTATTCTGTATTATTGCATGAATTTGTTTCATAATTATTTTTAAATAAATTGTATTTTTTACACTGGTATTACTAGACCTTACACATCATTATAGAACCATGGAATAGGGCTGGGGTTGTGGCTCAGTGGTAGAGCGCCCGCCTAGCATGTGCAAAGTGCTGGGTTCTATCCTTAGCACCACATAAAAATAAATGAAAAAAAAGGTATTGTGTCCAACTACAACTAAAAAAAATATTTTTTTTTTAAAAAAAAAGAACTGTGGAATTAGCTGGGGGTAACTTTTGAAAGAAATGAACAACTAAATATCGCTTCCATGTGAACTATTAAGGGATAAATACTCAAAAAGATTTTCTAGAGTTAATTATGTATATAACTATCAAACGTGTAGTTTGTGACTTGATTAAATAGAAGGATCAGACTGAGATTTTAGAAAAAGTGATTAGATTAAAAACTAAACTAAGAGATTTTGACATGTAAACTACCACCATGACTTTTTTCTGTGGGGGAAAGAGTTGGAAAGAGATGGAAACTAATGTTTGTGAATGTGAATGTCCATGATGTAACAGAACCAAAATAATGTTACAGAACCTAAAGTGCAGACTACTTTGGTTTCCTTAGCCTCTTTTTTAAAAGGGTGTATTTTAAGAATTTTAGATTATAACCTAAATTGTATACTCTGGGGCAAGTCTAACCAATATTTTTCTTTTCTAGGAAAAAAAAAAAAGTCAAGTCAGTTGAAAATGTATCTCTTTTTTCTATATAGTTGCCCTAATTACAAAGACCACTATTACCCAAGCCTACTGAATGTGTACAAGTTGTTTCTGGAAAATAAGATAGAGTATATTCAGGCGAACTTGAATTGGGTTCTTGGTTATGTCCTGTTGTATCAATTATTTAATGAAACAGAACTTCAAGAATAATGAGATGTGATTCAGTAATTTACACTCCTCTAGAAATCATCCTACTTCACTGTCCTTGGCTTTAGGAGGAAAAACTACAGTAGTTATATTGTGATTTCATTTTTAAACTAATTCACAACACTTTTCTCGTTTGAAAAGGAATAGTCCACTAAATCAAATGCAGAAAAGACAGTACAAGAGGAACTTTACCTTGTCAGCATTTTTCAGTAAATCTGAGCCATTACCAGAACTGTTAATTAAAACCACAGTTGTGGCATAGCATAGCTTATATATGCTTCTCCTTCATGAACTTCCTCACCTTATTTTTTGGTTCCAGAATCTCCAGTAGCTGTTATGGGGATTTATCTTTATTCACTCATTCACTCATTTATACATTCTTTCAAGAAATATCCACTGAGTACTTAGCACATGCTTGACAAAGTAATAGGTGCTGAGGCTGTAGAAATGAGCAAACCAGATGTGGTCCCTGCCCTAATGAGAAGGCAGTTTTAGCAAGGAAGACAAGTAATAACCAAATAAAAACATAAACATATATTTCCAAGTTATTATTACTGCTCTGAAGACAAAGAATGGGTACTTTGAGACTATTTCTCATAGAAACCAAACCTAGTCTGAGAAAGGGAAGTAGAAAAGGCTTCTTTAAGAATTTAACATTTCAGCTAATAAATGAAGAATACCTAGGTATAGAAGGCATTTCAGGAAGGAAAGCAATAAGACTTCTAGTAGGTACAAAGGATAGCAAATGTGAAGACCCAGGGTGGAAAGAACATGGAGAACTCTAGGCTAGAGTAGAGTGAACCTGGGGGAATGTGAATGGAGGTAAGTAAGGTTAGAAAATTAGGCTGTAACAGTATCTTATAGAATCTTTTAGGCTAAGGTTAGTAATTGAACTTTATTCTCAGTGCTTGGGGAAGAGAATATATTAGGAAGCAATAATTGTAAAAAAAAAAAAGAAGAAGAAGAAGAAGACCAATTAGAAGGCTATTGCAATAGCTCAGGCAATTTATTATTCCATGTGTTATTCTAAATAAAATTTATTCCTGATTTTTCTAGTTAGAAAAAAAATACACGATGATAACACTGAAGCAGGAAACTTTAACAATATAGAAAAACCCTTAAAATAAAACAAAACTAGAAAATACCTATGAGCTAGTGCCTGTTTCCAGTTTGTTTTTCCCAATGCATACCATAGATACTTTTTCTTAAATGGGATGATATTTAGCACAAACTGGTTATATAACCTACTTTTAAAAATTTCCAAGTGCATTCATTTTCAATTATCATTTGTTCCTGAATTCTAATTTTATTGCATTGTAGTAAAACAGTGTGGTAAATGATCTATGAGTATTTTTTAAAAATGAACATTCTATAATTGTTAAGTACAGAATTCTGTATACGTCAATTCAAGTACTTTCTAAATTGTATTGCTCAAATTTCTTACATTCTTGTTAATTTTTGGTCTGCTTTTTCAACATGGAAAGGTATATTACAATTTACCACTGATTATAGATATACCAGTTTCTTTTTGTAATTCTATCAATTTGTGGGGCTGTATTTTTAGGTAGTGAGATATAGAATTGCTGTATCTTCCTTGTGGATTATTCCTTCTATCAGTATGTTGTGACTCTTTCTTTGTCCCTAATAATATTTTTTATCTTTTTATAACACTTTTCATGGTTTCCATGTTTTAGATAAGATGGACAGCCTTTAGCTAAAATTTGGAATTTTTAATTCAATAAAGATTCTGTGTTTAGAAGCACTTTTTTTTTCTGTACCAGAGAATGAACTCAGGGACACTCTACCACTGAGCTACACCCCCACCACTCCCTTTATTTTATTTTATTTTTTTTATTTTGAGACAGGGCCTCACTAAGTTGTTGAGGCTGGCCTCAAACTTGTGATCCTCCTGCCTCAGCCTCCAGAGTAGCTGAGATTACAGGCATGCAACACCATACCCTCAAGATTCTGTTTTTAAGTTCACAAGTTTTAGTCCAGTTACATTTACTATGACTAATGGTGCATTTGAATTAATTTATCTTATCTTAGCACTAGAGTTCTCTTTTCTTGTGCTTTATCTACACTTTTTCTCCTTCCTTGCATTTTTCCCATTAATCAATTGTTTAAATTATTATTTTCTTTAAAGTGTTAGAAGCTATATATTCTGTTTCTGTTCCTTTTTTTAAAAGACTTACATATCTAAAGTTTATTAGTAGTTCTACCCTCTCTTAAAATAATTCAAGGACTTACTTTTAACCCAACAATGCCTCTCTCACTTTGTTTTTATATCTCCAAATTATTCATCCTCATCATTTTTATAGTCTATACTTGTTTAGATTTATCCACATCTTTACTGTTGTATCTGTTCACCATTCCTTTTTCCACCTCACTATTTACTTTCTCAAATATATACTTTAGCATTTCCTTCAGCAAGAATTTGTGAGTTCTTGATTCTTTCAGTTCATTTCTGCAAATGTTTTTATTGCCCTCACTCTAGAATAATAATTTACCTGGGTTAAGAAATGTAGGTTAATGGTTATTTTCCCTCAGAACTCTGAGGATATTATTTACCTATATTGTTGCAATTTAAAAGTCTCTCATCTGTCTCATTGTTGTTCCTTTGTAGGTAGTCTATTTTTCCTCTCTGGTAATTTTTTAAATTGCTTTCTCTTTGCTTTTTTTTTTTGGTGGGGGTGGGGGTGTTCTGCAAATTGACTATGATATGTCTAGGCTGAGATTTAATTTTATTTGTTTTACTTGATATTTGTGCTTCTTCAGTCTTTTATCAGTCCTAGAAAATTCTCAGGCATTGTTTCTTTGAAGATTACCTTTCTCGAATTTTCTCTAGTTTTCTTCTGGAATTCCTCTTGGATAAAGGTTGAACCATTTAAGAAAAAAAAAAAAGATTGAGCCTTTAATTCTATCCCCCATGTATTTTAGCTTCTGTCTTATAATTTACATCTATCTTTGCTGTTAATATTGGATGATTTTTCTTAAAATTATTCCTTATTTTAATAATTCTCAGATTCCTAATCTTGCTGATGATTATGTTCAGTGACTCTCATTCATACTAGGTAACTCACTTATATAGTTTTTATTGTGAAATCTTCTGTAATGGGATTTTAAAAGTTACTTGAAAATCTCTTGTGATCTACATTGTGGGAGAATCCCCTCAAAGAAGTTTTGCCATTACTTGCTAAAAGCCCTAGGAAAATAGTTCCCAGGCATGGCATACATTAAAACCTAAAACCTGGGGCTGGGGTTATGGCTCAGTGGTAGAACGCTCACCTAGCACATGCAAGGCCCTGGGTTCGATCCTCAGCACTACATAAAAATAAATAAATAAAGTTATAAAAAATAACTAAAACCTACATGAGTTCCAGGCTTGTGCTTTTATTCTCAGATGACATTCATTTATCCTTCCACTTTGAGCTTAGACAGAGAAACATAATATTCCTTGTTTCCCTATGCCAAGATGCAAATCCTTGTTATACTCCAACCTTTTATGGAGGGTACAGCCCTCCCAGGAACCCAGTTTTATAAAAGGACCCTTTGACCCAAGACTTAATCTTCTATCTCTATGGTTTTTGAAAACTGAAACTTCCTTCTAGAGACAAATACAGTTTCCATTTATAACATTACCACTCTGGTTTTCATCAATTTTTTTCCCCTTATTTCTGGCATCTCCAGGTTTTCCTTTATTTCTTGGGAGTTCAGCTATATAATTAAAACACTTTTTGTATACTTTATCTTGCACTATGGAAGTTTATATCAAAGGGATTTTCAGCTAATTTAATTTTACTATATTGCTGGAAATGGCACTCCACCACCGAGCCACATCCCCAGCCCTATTTTGTATTTTATTTAGAGACAGGGTCTCACTGAGTTGCTTAGCACCTTGCCATTGCTGAGGCTGGCTTTGAACTTTTTATTCTCCTGCCTCAGCCTCCCAAGCTTCTGGGATTTTAGGCATGAGCCACTGTGCCTTGATCATGTAAAAATATCTTGATAAATTTAGCCAAATTATCAATAAGTTTTTACTGGTATTCATTCCTTTATACCCTAAGAAACCCTGAATATCATAATTCTTTTTTATCATTTCCAATTTGATAAGGAAAAATATTATTTTACAAATTGTGTTCCTTGATATACTGGTGAGGGTGAGCAATTTTTCATACATTTGTTGGCCATTTATGATATTTTAAATTTTTTCTTGTAGATGGACAGAATACTTGTATTTATTTATTTATTTATTTATTTATTTATTTATTTATTTATTCATTCATTCATTTATTTATATGTGGTGCTGAGGATCAAACCCAGTGAACCCAGTGCCTCACACATGCTAGGCAAGCGCTCTGCCACCGAGCTACAACCCCAGGCCCTATGATTTGTTTTTGTTTTTGTTTTTGTTTTTTTTTAAAGAGAGAGTGATAGAGGGAGAGAGAGAGAGAGATTTTTTTTTAATATTTATTTTTTAGTTCTCGGCGGACACAACATCTTTGTTGGTATGTGGTGCTGAGGATCGAACCTGGGCCGCACGCATGCCAGGCGAGCGCGCTACCGCTTGAGCCACATCCCCAGCCCTATGATTTGGTTTTGAGGATTATTTTTTCTTGTCTTTTACTCATTTTTTGTATTAGAATATTTAACATTTTTATTGATTTATAAATGCTTCTTATATATTAAGAATATTTAAGATATCTATTGGTAATATATTTTATAAAAATTTCCCCAGGATGTTCTTTGCCCTTCAATTTTGTTTGTAGATTTTTTATTTTGTTTTGTTTTGTGGTACTGGGGATAGAAACCAGGGCCTTGCACATGCTAGGCAAGTGATCTACCTCTGAGCTACAGTCTAGCACCTCGCTATTTTTAATAGGAAGTTTTTTTTTAATGTAACATTCTTAGGTTATTCACTTATTTTCATTCTGATAATTTAAAGCTCTTTTACTTTCAACTCTATCAGTCTGGAATTTATTTTGGAACAATTAATTTTTGGCCTCCTAATTCTAGACTTGAACATTATAAAATATGTTTAAAACATTCACTGTCACACTCTGCCTTCTCCCATTTATTTTTACCATAAAATCATCCATAAATTTTGCTACTAAAACAGCAGTTGTTGATTTGTAATATATGATTCGTAATATATTATAAAGCAAGGGAATTTGAGTGCAATGCACTTTTAGTCAACTTCCCTGACAAGATAATTTTTAAATGTTTCTATTTGACTTTAAAATGCATCCTCCACCACATGGATAGGTCTTACACTGAATTACCAGTCCAAATTTCCAAAGCCTCATTATGAACATCTAACTTGAGAGATGCTGGAAAGCAAATGGCTTTCCTTACCCTGCCAATTAGTTTAAATGTTTTATTGTTTGTTTCTTACTCCATGCAGAAAAATACATTTTCACCTTTCAATCTAAGTTGTCCTTTTATCTAATATACTGTGTGAATGTTCTTAAATGGATGGATAGTGAGGGTGAAAGGTAATTATTTATGTTTAGAACCTTTCCATGTGGATAACACAGACCTGACCTCATGGAAAAGCAAAGCCAAAGTTAACGTGGAACTATATGCAAATAAAAAAAGTCTCCCCCCTTTGACAAAGGTCACCCTCCACAAACAGACAAATTACAGAAAGCCACCCCCACTCCCGCCCCAGGGAGACTGAATTAGAAAGAGGCAGTCAACAGTGCATGCTATGCAATTTTGATTTCCCTTTGCTCTGTCTTGCTCAGATGCTGTTGGCCCTACATAACCTTCTCTGCATCCTCCTTTCTAAATTTCCTTTTCAATGCTTGCTGGACTACAGACTTTAAAGGTCAGTTGAGGAATTTGAATAAAGCCTGTAATTTAGTTAATAGTATTGTATCAATGTTAATTTCTCAGTTTTGACCATTGTACTATAGTTATGCAAGATATTAACATTAGGGTAAGCTGAGTGAAGGGAATATGACATCTCTGTGTAATTTTTGCCACTTCTTCTGGATCTAAAATTATTTCAAAATAATAAGTTTGTTTTAAAAAACCAGCAAGGGAGAAATGCAGCTACAGGATTTTGATTCTAGCACCACTGCTGTATCTTCCCTTATCGTTCTGAACTCTGTTCTTTGCCATCCTCACCTATGATGTTTTTCCAATTTTGTTGCATATATTGTACCACACAAGGAATCTGTTTGTGGATGACAGCTATTTTTATTTCCCAAATACAGCCTGATCAACATAAAAACATAAAAAATGAACTGAATCACAACTCCAATAAGGTGGGTTAATCAGCTTCTTTGCTAGACACGGTGGGAAGTATAAAGTCAAAACAAATTTACAATTAGTTTGGATGACTTTAGTAGCACACACAATACAAGAGAAAACACATAAGACAATGTTTGCATGTTAAATTGTATAATATAGGACATTAGTGAAAATGATGGAGTAAGAATGTTTAAAATCTGTTCTTCCATAAAAGCAATGAAAACACTAACAAAAACTCTAAAAATTTACTCTCAGAATTCTGGAAATTAAAAGTTTGCAACAATCCATGGAATGTTTATTCAAACGAAATGGCTGAATCTGAATAAATATAGCAAGATTTATGGCATTTTAACTTACCCTCTTGCCACACTCAACCCAGCCTCAGTTCTATAGTAGTTCTGAAAATCAGTGGGACACAATCACAGTAAAAACAAGCAGCCTTACTGGACAAGATGGCACACACCTGTGATCCCACCAGTTCAGGAGCCGGAGGCAGGAGGATCACAAGTTCAAAGCCAGCCTCATCAACAGCAAGATACTATGCAAATCAGTGAGACCCTGTCTCTAAATAAAATACAAAACAAGGCTGAGGATGTGGCTTAGTGGGTGAGTGCCCCTGAGTTCAATCCCCGGCACCAAAAAAGAAAATAATAATAATAAAAAAGTAGCCTAGAAACTGCTGGAGGGTGCAAAGTGTGGTTGGAGCTCTTTCAAAGTTTCTGGTGTGTGTGTGTGTGTGTGTGTGTGTGTGTGTGTGTGTGTGTGTGTGTGACTCCACAAGAAAAAAATACTGTAAGCCAATATCTCTTGTAAACATGCTTGCAAAAATCCTCAACAACAGCTAGCAAACTAAATCCAGCAACATGTGAAAAGGTACATACAACATGACCAAGTGGGATTTAACCCAAGGATGGAAGATTGATCTAACACATAGTATTTACTAATTTAAAAATACAGTATAGTGATAGAATAAATGGGGGAAAACATGTGATCATCTCAATAGATACAGAAAAAGCATTTCACAAGAATGAAAACCCTTTCTGGTAAAAATGCTCAACAAGTTAGGAATAAGGGAATTTCCTCACCCCAATAAAAGTTATCTATGAAAAACCCATAGTTCACAAGGAACAAGAGAAGGATGTCCACTTGTATATAATCCATTCAGTATTTGACTGGCAGTTCTACTCGGGACTATTGAGCAAGAAAAAGAAATAAAAGGTATCCACACCGAAAAGGAAGAACAATTCTATTCACAGATGACAAGATTTTGTGCATAGAAAAACACAAAGAATCTTTAAAAAATCATAACTAATAAACAAGTCAGCAAAGCTGTAGGGAACAAGATCAACATAAAAGTCATTTATATTTCAGAATATTAGAAATGGACAATCTGAAAATGAATTATGAAACAATCCATGTCGAATAACAAAATAATATTTAGGGATAAATAACAGCATAACTTCTACATGGGAAACTATAAAACATTGTTGAAAGGAATTAAAGAGGACAAATATAAATGAAAAGACATTCCATAGTCATAGATTGAGAGACTTAATATTATTAATATGGCAATACTCTGAATCTTGAGATTCAGCACAAGACCCATCAAAATCCCAATGGGCTTCATTGACAAAATTGGCAAGCAGATTCTACAATTCACATGGAAATAAGAGGAACTCAAAATAGTTAAAACAATCTTGATTAAGAGGAACAAAGTTGAAGAATTCATGTCCCAATTTTAAACTAAAAAGTTACATTTAAATGTGTGGTACTGGAATAAGAATAGTTGTATAGATAAATACAGTAGAATTGATATCCTAGAAACTAAACCATATATTTATGGTCAGTTGATTTCCAGTAATGATGCCAAGACTATTCAATTAGGGAAAGAATAGTCTTTTCAACATAGGAGCTGGTACAATTGGACATCCACATGCTAATGAATCAAATTAGATCCTGACTTCATACTACATATAAAAATTATTTCAGGGGCTGGGATTGTGGCTCAGTGGTAGAGCACTTGTTTTGCAATTGTGAGGCACTGGGTTTGATTCTCAGCATCACATATAAATAAAATAAAGGTCAGTCGACAGCTAAAAAAATTTCAAATGGATAATTATTCTAAATATAAAAGATAAAACTAAAACTCTTAGAGGAAAATACAGGTATAATTTGTAATAGTCTTGGATTAGGTGATGATTTGATTTAAAATGTTGCGACCTGGGCTAGGCAACTTTTTCTTAAATATGATTCCAAAATTCCAAGCAACCAAAGAAACAAAAAGATAAATTGGACTTCATCAAAATGAAAAAAAAAATATTAGTGCTTCAAATGATGCTATTAAGAAGTAAAAAGATAGCATAGAATGGGAGAGAATATTTGTAAATCATACATCTGATAAGGAACTAACATTCAGAACATATAAAGAAGTGTTACAACTCTTTCTTAGAACTCTGAGGTAATGAGGTCATGAAGGTGAAGCCCTCATGAATTGGGATTAGTGTCCTAATAAAAAGTCGCTAGACCATGTGAGGATACAACAAGAAGTCAGTAATCTGCAACCTAGAAGAGGTGTACAATCTCTTCAAAACACAACCATGCTGTCACCCGGATCTTAGACTTCCAGCAAGAAATAATTTATGTTGTTTATAAGCCACCTCTGTGGCACTTTGTATGAGCAGCTCAAACTAAGACATAGAATGACTGCTCATGAGCACAAGGATCCTTGTGGGGTGAATAAAAGATTCTATATAGAGAAAGTAGTGATGGTTTGTCGTGTAGGATCTAAAATTAAGACTCAAGATTAGGTGCTACTTTGACATCTGAAATGAGAGGGAGGGTGTGACTCTAATGGCCTAACTATGAGCCATCCTCAGTCAAAATTCCTGCTTTTCCCTGAGTAGCAGATTTCAGTTCTCTGCTGGTCTGTAAAATTATTCAAACAAGCCAATAATATGGGAATCAAGGGGCACTTTCTTGATACTACGAAGCGAACTCCCAGCTGCTCCCCATTTCCTCACTCTGTTCCTGGGTACAACTCCTGTGTGGCCCTGTGTGACATGCTATGTATTCCCATGAGCTTTGAGTGTATGCAATTAATATAGTGTTCTTAATCTAGTATGCCAGTGTCAGATAATCATGCTTTTCACCATCTCCATAATCCTAGAGTGAGACTTTTTCTCTCATTTATGATTGAAGAGCAAGCCATCAAAACATGGTTACAGACCTTTGTGAATACACTAAAAACCACTGAATTGTATACTCTAAAAGGGTGAATTTTATGGATTGTGAATTACAACTCAATTAAAAATCATTTTTAAAAAACAGATGAAAAACTTGTGTGCTACAGATGATAAATTCTGTAGGTGTTCAGAGAAATAGGAGAACAGGGAAGGCTTCTTTTTTTTTTTAAAGAGAGAGTGAGAGAGGGGAGAGAGAGAGGGAATTTTTTTAAGAGAGAGTGAGAGAGGAGAGAGAGAGAATTTTTAATATTTATTTTTTAGTTCTCGGCGGACACAACATCTTTGTTGGTATGTGGTGCTGAGGATCGAACCCCGGGCCGCACGCATGCCAGGCGAGCGCGCTACCGCTTGAGCCACATCCCCAGCCCCAGGGGAGGCTTCTTAAAGATGGTTCTTGATTTAGCTTTGAAGGATGGCTAAGATTTGGGGATTCTAGGTAAATTGAGGCCCAGAATTATCAACGAGCATGGCAGATTTGGTTTATGGTAAGGAAACTGATCTAATGACTGCTTTAGAAATTAACAGAGGATAAGATGGGCTAAGTAGGTGAAGGAAAAGTTAAGGATCTTGAAAATCAGCAGAGGGGTTTAGTTTTCACTTAGTAAATCCATATTTTTGTCAGAAAATTAACATGATATACAAACTGAAGAGGCAGTATATTAGCTAGTAATTTAAAAACACAGGTTCTAAGTTGGGCACAGTGGCCACGCCTGTCATCCCAGTTACTCAGGAGGCTGCAGCCAGAGCATGGCAAGTTCAAAGCCCACCTGGGCAATTAAGTGAGACCCTGCTCAAAGATATAGCTTAGTGCTAGAACATCCCTGATTTCCTTCCTTAGCACCAGGGAGAGGGGCACATAAGCTCTCGGGTTGGGCATGTAGCTCAGTGAATAGAGTGTTTGCCTAGCATGTGTGAGGCCCTGGGTTCAATCCTCAGTACTGGGGAGGTAGGGTGGGGAAGCTCTAGCATAGGACAGGCCTATAACTAAAATGTGGCCCAGACTATTTCCATCATGACCACTGTACCTTTACTATTTCACAGCTTTGAAGTTAATATCTTTCATTCATGATAGGGCAGAACATTATTGTTGCTTTCTCTTGAACTGTGCAAGCATTCTCCCACTTCTATTTGTTCTAAATATTTCTCTTTTTAAGCCTTGAATGATTGACCAACAAGGCTCTGGTAGAGTTTACTAGCCCGATCCTCAGTTACATTTAAAGTACTTAGGATATTTTTTTAAATAGTTTATCTTGGGCTGAGATTGTGGCTCAGCAGTAGAGTGCTCACCTAGCACAAGCAAGGCCCTGGGTTCAATCCTCAACACCACATAAAAATAAGGTATTGTGTCCAACTACAACTAAAAAAGTAAATATTAAAAAAATAGTCTATCTTGAGCTGAGCTAAAATTTACCTTTCATTACTTTTCTAGGAAATAATGTAAACAAAATGACACATTACTTCAGGGTGCTGAAAAACTAACTTTATGAAGACTTTAGCATGTACATTCTTTTAATGTAAAAGCTAGAGCTAGATACTAATAGATTCATTAAAAGAAGTATAACAATACACCTTTTCAGAAACCCTATGTCAACAATTGAATATAAAATAATAATAATAATAATAATAATCATAGTCCTTCATTATCAATGGTGATTGTGTTCTAAGACCCCCAGTGAATGCCTGAAACCTCAAATAGTACCAAATCTTATATATACTATGTTTATTCATATTCAGACAAACCTATGATAAAATTTTATTTTTTGTTTTAAAACAACTTTACCATAAATTGTATCATATTTAATTCATAAATTAAGCATAGGAAGAGATTAACAATAATAACTGGGGCTGGGGTTTTGGCTCAGCGGTAGACCACTTGCCTAGCACATGTAAGGCCCTGGGTTCGATCCTCAACACCACATAAAAACTAAATAAATAAAATAAAGGTATTGTGTCCAACTACAACTAAAAAATAAATATTAAAAGAAACAATAATAACCACTAATAAAATAGAATTATAACACTATATTACAATAAAAAGTTCTGTAAGTCTGGTCTTTTTTTTCTCAAAATCTTTTTATACCAAACTCATCCTTCTTATGATGATTTGAGATGAAACAATGCCTATGTGATGAGATGAAGTAAAGTGAATGATATAGGTATTATGAAATGGCGTTAAGCTAAGGATTACTAAACATAAGCACTATGACACCATGAAAGGTGATCTGATAACTGAGATGGCTACTAAGTGACTAACAGGAATGTAGTGTATACAGCATGGGTATACTGGACAAAGGTATAATTCATGTCCCCAGGTAGGATAGACCAGAATAATATGAGATTGCATGATGCTACTATGAACAGCACATGATTTAAAATGTAGGAATGGTTTATTTCTATAATTTTCTGTTAATAGTTTGGCCCATAATTGACTGTGGGTTACTCAAACCACAGACAGTGTAACTAGGGATAAGAGAGGAGTGGCACTATTTATTACTATACTTATGTGAAATTATAAACATGCATTTTAATTACATTTATATAAATCTGACATATAAGCTGGCTACTGCTTTTTCTTCCTCCAGAATCTTCTATTCTTTCCTCTTCTTCTTCCCCTCCCCCTCCTACTTTTCCTGTCCCTCCTAACTATGACCTTGTTAGCATTTTTGGGTTTCAGGAAAATCTGGCAATAGTTAGCAGAGTGAATGGAAGGACATACAAGCTGAGATACTATTACAGGAGCAATGTCAAAAGATACTATGGATCCTATATAAGGTTTTACAAGTTTGGCATAGATTTTACAAGTTTTGCATATTTTCCCCATACTGATGGGACCAGAACAAAGATGTATAATTAAACTAAGGAGAAATACTAAGGACAAGAAGGTGTTCTTTCTGCCTGGAGTGCAGACGAGTAGCTAACAACTGACTCCTGTGACTCTAAAAGAGCCAGAATGAGTTGAGAAAAGATCCAGAAGAAGTTAGTTTTAAGAAAAACCAGGTGAAGAATATTAGATGTTATAGAGAGATCTGCAATGAACACTGATTATTTGAATTAAGGAAATAGGCAATTGCCTTGGTAAAATATTAGGGGGTAGAAGCCACAGAGTAAGAGGTAAATGAATAACAAAATGGAACTTTGGAGAAACAGGGCAGGATAGGAAAAGACGAACCAACAGTTTGTTGGAGAAGATGAAAATAGATATTTTGGTTTTAGTTTTCTTTTTGCTTTCATTTTTGTTTTTGAATTTTAAGAATGTGGATATTTGAATAAGATATGGGCCAAGGAAGAGAATCCAATACTAAAGATTCAAGGTAATGGAAGAAATGGGGTCAAGAGAACACAGGTGATGGTTTTGAGGATAGATACATCCCTTACAGTTGAGTGGTAGGGATGATGATAATGATATGATGATACTAAAATTTAATGAAGGTGCTATTCTAACAGTGGTACAGATATCATTTTATTTAATCCTCACACTGGCCCTTTGAGGGTGAGAAAACTGAAACAAAGAGCATTGATAACTTGTTCAGTATCACACAGCTAATAAACACAAACACAATGACAAAACCAAGACAGTTTGACTTCAGGCCCCTACTATGAAGAGAAATACAAATAAGATAGAAATGGATTTCAGATTGTGGAATTTGTAAGCATAAAGTGAGATAAGTAGGAGTGGTATTGAAAGCTTGAAAAGAATGGAAGAGATTTGGAACAACTACTTGTGCTCAATTAGTAAGGAATGAAAAGCCTGCAATATGGAGAAACTAACCAAAGTAGAGAGCATAAGTAAATAGTGAACCATGACCTTCATTTGTTTGCAACTATCTCTAGCAGTGTTCCTGGGAAAGAGAGAGAATTCAGTTGGGCTAGGGAGATCAAGGGCAAGGGATTCTAAAGTGTTACTAAGTGCACTCTAAAAATATTTACTGGAATAATGTCAGTGAAAATTGCAGAGAAAGGAACTTTTAAATTCTACCCCTCCATTAAAACAATGAAAAACTGGCAAAAGAAAAAAAAACACACAAAACTGTCAGACTCAACTGGAAATTAACCAAAGTCTTATAACAACCTGGGAAGCATGTAATCAAATAGTGGCTGACTCTCATTGAGATCAGTGAGCTTTGTGGCATTTTAACTCACACTATTCCATTTCCTCTTCTCAAGCTTGCCAGTATTCTTCAAAATGACAGCCTATATTCTTAGCACTGAAGACAGCAAAACAGAACTCATCCCACCAAAACTGTCATTATTTGACCTGTTCAGAGGCTTCCTAGAAGACTGGCTTGAAAGGCCTATCTTTATCAGTAGCACAGTCCTAACAGCTCATCCCCTATTGTGGTTTGGATATGAGGTATCCCCCTCAAAAAGAATATTCAGAGGTAAGATGATTAGATTATAATAGGTATAGCTAATCATCAAATTGATGGATTAATAATTTGAATAGATTACTGGGTGGTAAACTATAGGTAGATGGGGCATGAATAGAGGAAGTAGGTCACAGGGGGTGTGGGATTTTTTTTTCCTTTTGTCCTTTGTTCCTCTCTCTTTATCTTCTGCTCCCTAGTTGCCATGAATCAAGAAGCTTTCCTTCACTACACCTTTCTGCCATTATACTATGCCTCATCTCAAGCCCCGAGTGATGGCGTTGGCTGAGCATGCACTAAATCTCTGAAACTGTGATCCTGAAATAAACATTTCCTCCTCTAAGTTATTCTTGTCAGGTATTTTGGTCATAGTGACAAAAAAAGCTGACTGACAATACAAGGGTATTCTCAACAATATTCAGAGGCAAGTGTTAATGGCATGGATCCCTGAGGTATTTGATAAGGAGTTATGTACAAAATTTATTATGAATTCATAAAACTCAATACCAAAAGAGCAAATAAACTAATTGAAAAATGGGTAAAGGATCTGACCAGACATTTTTCCAAAGAATACATACAAATGGCCAATACATATATGAAAATGTGCCCCAAGTCACTCACTAATCATCAGAGAAATGCAAACCAAAAATCACAATGAGATACCACTAATGTCTGCTAGGATGTCTATTCTTGAGAAGATAAGCAATAAAACTTATGGAGAAGGGTGAGGGCAAAAGGGAACTCTCATACACTATCGGTGAGAATGTAAACTGATACATTCAATAGTGATTACAATATGTAATTTCCTCAAAAAATTAAAATAGAACTACCATACTATCCAACAATCCCACTTCCTGGTATATATCATAAGAAATGAAATAAGTTTCTAAAAGAAATATCTATATTCACATACTTATTTCAACATTATTCAAAATAGCCAAGATATGGAAACAACCTAAGTGTCCAATGACAAATTAATTAATAAAGGAATGTATTATAATATAGGATATTATTCAGCCATAAAATACAAGTCAAACTTATTAAGGCAGAGTAGAACAGTGGTGTCCAGGTTCTGGTTGGGGAGGAGAAAATGGCAAGTGTTCACCAAAGGGTACAAACTTTCAGTATAAGATGAATACATTCTGGAGATTTAATATACAGCATGATGCTAGGTGTAGTGATGCATGCCTACAATCCCAGCAACTCAGGAGGCTGAGACAGGATAATCACAAGTTTGGGAATAGCCTGGGCAACTTAGTGAGACCCTTTCTCAAAATAAAAAATAAAAAGTGCTGTGGATGTAGCTAAGTAATAAGGCACCCCTGGATTCCATCCCCCATACCACAAGTTAATTTAAAAAATATATGTTTATAAATACATATATGTTTGTGTGTGTGAGTGTGTATAATGATAACTATAGTCACTATGCTCTGTGTGTTCACACACATAACAAATGTATAAATGTATACACACACACACACACACACACACACACACACACACACCATGGTGACCATAGCTATTAATACTCTATTATTTACTTGAAACTTGCAAGGTGAGTAGATCTTTAAATGTCTTTAACACATACATGCACACACACACACACACACACACACACAATGATAACTAAGTGTGGTGATGCATATATGCTATAGTTTGGATTTGTTTGTCTTTCAGTGCTTCATGTGTTAGAAGCTTGGTCCTTGTGTGGCAATGTTGGGAAGTGGTGTGGACTTTTAACAGGTGGGGCCCACTTGGAGCTCATTGGGTCATTTAGGGAGCTGCCCTTGGAGAGGATTAATATAATTCTTGTGAAACCTCTTGTTTAGTACTCAAGAGACAGAGTTGCTATGAAAGAAAAAATAGGGGCAAAGGTTTTGGCTCAGTGGTAGAGCATTTGCCTAGCACATATGAGGCACTGGGTTGGAGCCTCAGCATCACATAAAAATAAATGAATAAACAAAGGTACTGTGTCCATCTACAACTTTAAAACAAAACAAACTCTATCTTCCTGTCTGATGTTATTGTCTCTCACTCCTCCACATGCTCCCATGATGATGCCATCTGCCATTAGACTCTCACCAGAGACTAAACTAATGAGGCTAACCAATTTGGATTTTCATTTTCCAAAACTATGAACATTAAAAGCATCTGTTCTTCAGGAAAAGCCCAGGACCGGATGGGTATACAGCGGAGTTTTACAAAACCTTTAAAGAAGAATTAATACCAATACTTTTCAAGTTATTTCAGGAAATAGAAAAAGAGGGAGCTCTTCCAAATTCATTCTATGAGGCCAACATCACCCTGATTCCGAAACCAGACAAAGACACCTCCAAGAAAGAAAACTACAGACCAATATCTCTAATGAACCTAGATGCAAAAATCCTCAATAAAATTCTGGCGAATCGGATACAAAGGCACATCAAAAAAATTGTGCACCATGATCAAGTAGGATTCATCCCTGGGATGCAAGGATGGTTCAATATACGGAAATCAATAAATGTTATTCACCACATCAATAGACTTAAAGACAAGAACCACATGATCATCTCGATGGATGCAGAAAAAGCATTTGACAAAGTACAGCATCCCTTTATGTTCAAAACACTAGAAAAACTAGGGATAACAGGAACTTACCTCAACATTGTAAAAGCTATCTATGCTAAGCCTCAGGCTAGCATCATTCTGAATGGAGAAAAGTTGAAGGCATTCCCTCTCAAATCTGGAACAAGACAGGGATGCCCTCTATCACCACTTCTATTCAATATAGTTCTCGAAACACTGGCCAGAGCAATTAGACAGACGAAAGAAATTAAAGGCATAAAAATTGGAAAAGAAGAACTTAAATTATCACTATTTGTAGATGACATGATTCTATACCTAGAAGACCCAAAAGGGTCTACAAAGAAACTACTAGAACTAATAAATGAATTCAGCAAAGTGGCAGGATATAAAATCAACATGCATAAATCAAAGGCATTTCTGTATATCAGCGACAAAACTTCTGAAACAGAAATGAGGAAAAACACTCCATTCACAATATCCTCAAAAAAAAAAATACTTGGGAATCAACCTAACAAAAGAGGTGAAAGATTTATACAATGAAAACTACAGAACCCTAAAGAGAGAAGTAGAAGAAGATCTTAGAAGATGGAAAAATATACCCTGTTCATGGATAGGCAGAACTAACATCATCAAAATGGCGATATTACCAAAAGTTCTCTATAGGTTCAATGCAATGCCAATCAAAATCCCAACGGCATTTCTTGTAGAAATAGATAAAGCAATCATGAAATTCATATGGAAAAATAAAAGACCCAGAATAGCAAAAGCAATTCTAAGCAGGAAGTGTGAATCAGGCAGTATAGCGATACCAGATTTCAAACTATATTACAGAGCAATAGTGACAAAAACAGCATGGTACTGGTACCAAAACAGGCGGGTGGACCAATGGTATAGAATAGAGGACACAGAGACTAATCCACAAAGTTACAACTATCTTATATTTGATAAAGGGGCTAAAAGCATGCAATGGAGGAAGGATAGCATCTTCAACAAATGGTGTTGGGAAAACTGGAAATCCATATGCAACAAAATGAAACTGAATCCCTTTCTCTCGCCATGCACAAAAGTTAACTCAAAATGGATCAAGGAGCTTGATATCAAATCAGAGACTCTGCGTCTGATAGAAGAAAAAGTTGGCTCCGATCTACAGATTGTGGGGTCGGGCTCCAAATTCCTTAATAGGACACCCATAGCACAAGAGTTAATAACAAGAATCAACAAATGGGACTTAATTAAACTTAAAAGTTTTTTCTCAGCAAGAGAAACAATAAGAGAGGTAAATAGGGAGCCTACATCCTGGGAACAAATTTTTACACCTCACACTTCAGATAGAGCCCTAATATCCAGAGTATACAAAGAACTCAAAAAATTAGACAATAAGATAACAAATAACCCAATCAACAAATGGGCCAAGGACCTAAACAGACACTTCTCAGAGGAGGACATACAATCAATCAACAAGTACATGAAAAAATGCTCACCATCTCTAGCAGTCAGAGAAATGCAAATCAAAACCACCCTAAGATACCATCTCACTCCAGTAAGATTGGCAGCCATTATGAAGTCAAACAACAACAAGTGCTGGCGAGGATGTGGAGAAAAGGGTACACTTGTACATTGTTGGTGGGACTGCAAATTGGTGCGGCCAATTTGGAAAGCAGTTTGGAGATTCCTGGGAAAGATGGGAATGGAACCACCATTTGACCCTGCTATTGCCCTTCTCGGACTATTCCCTGAAGACCTTAAAAGAGCATGCTACAGGGATACTGGCACATCGATGTTCATAGCAGCACAATTCACAATAGCTAGACTGTGGAACCAACCCAGATGCCCTTCGATAGATGAATGGATAAAAAAAATGTGGCATCTATACACAATGGAGTACTATGCAGCAATAAAAAATGACAAAATCATAGAATTTGCAGGGAAATGGATGGCACTAGAGCAGATTATGCTTAGTGAAGCTAGCCAATCCCTAAAAAACAAATACCAAATGTCTTCTTTGATATAATGAGAGTAACTATGAACAGAGCAGGGAGGAAGAGTAGGAAGAAAAGAGTAACATTAAACAGAGACATGAGATGGGAGGGAAAGGGAGAGAAAAGGGAAATTGCATGGAAATGAAGGGAGACCCTCATTGCTATACAAAATTACATATAAGAGGTTGTGAGGGGAATGGGAAAATAAACAAGGAGAAAAATGAATTACAGTAGATGGGGTAGAGAGAGAAGATGGGAGGGGAGGGGAGGGGGGATAGTAGGGGATAGGAAAGGTAGCAGAATACAACAATTACTAATAGGGCATTATGTAAAATTGTGGATGTGTAACCGACGTGATTCTGCAATCTGCATTTGGGGTAAAATTGGGGGTTCATAACCCACTTCAATCTAATGTATGAAATATGATATGTCAAGAGCTTTGTAATGTTGTGAACAACCAATAAAAAAAAGCAAAAAAAAGCCTCTGTTCTTTATAAAGTTAGCCTGCTTCAGGCATTTTATAGTAACAGAAATGGACTAATACACTGTGTTAATTAATTTAATTGAATTCCCTTGCATTCCAGTCAATTTATACATATATCAAATCATCATATTGTATAAATGGAATCTATACAATTTTTATTTGTCAATTTTAATTCAATAAAGCTGTGGGAAAAAAGAAAAACTATAGACAAAATCAACAAGATGAAAATTTAGTCAACAAGTATAAAAAAAGAGACATACATTCAAATCAATAAAAAGTAAATATATCTTTATTCACAGAAGATATGATCATAGAGAAAACACTAAAGAATTTTATAAAAAAACCTTTCAGAGCTCATAAATAAATTCAGCAAAATTGCAGGATACAAGATCAGCATATGAAATTTATTTGTATTTTATTCATTTGGAATGAATAATCTGAAAAAGAAACTAAGAAGATGGATAGGGTTGGGGATATAATTTGGTGATAAGAGTTCCTGCCTAGCATGCTCTAAGTCCTAGTTTCCATCCCCAGTACCTTCAATGAAAGAAAGAGGGAGAGGAAGGGGGAGGGGGGTACAAGTATACTTACAATAAAATTTAAAAAAATCAAATATTTAGTAATAAAATCTGACCAAGGAAGTGCAAGACTGATATATCAAAAACTCTTAAAACATCATTGAAAGAAATTTCAAATGCCTAAATAAGTGGAAAGACATCCTGTGTTCATGGATTGAGTGACTTAATATTGTTAAGGTGGCATTATTATATAAAGCTACCTACAGATTCAATTCCATCCCTATCAAAATGCAATTGCCTTTTTTTTTGAAGGAAAGAACAAGATGATCCTAAAATTTATATGGAATTGCAAGTGACCCTGAATAATCAAAGTGTTCCTGAAAAAGAACAAAGTTGGAAGACTAGCACTTCTCAACTTTGAAATTTACCACAAAGTAGAGTAATCAAATCAGTATGGTACTGGCATAAGAATAGACATAGAGGTCATGACATAGAACCGAAAGTCAGATAATAGTATCAAACTAAAAAGCTTCTTCACAGCAAACGAATCAATCACAAATGTGAAGAGAGAGCCTACAGAATGGGAGAAGAATTTTGCAACCTGCACTTCAGAACATTAATCTTCAGAATATATAAAGAACTCAAAACCTTAACATCATAAAAACAAGCAACCCAATCAATAAATGGACTAAGGAACTGAACAGGCACTTCACAGAAGAAAAAATATGAATGGTCAACAAATATATGAAAATATGTTCAACATCTCTAGCAATTAGAGAAAACTACACTAAGATTCCCTTGCATTCCAGTCAGAATGGCAATATCAAGAATACAGGAAACAATAAATATTAATGAGGATGTGGGGAAAGGGGCACACACATAGATTGCTAGTGGGACTGCAAGTTGGTACAACCACTCTGGAAAGCAGTATGGAGATTCCTCAGAAAACTTGAAATGGAAACACCATTTGACCCAGTTATCCCACTCTTCGGCATATACCCAAAGGAGTTAAAATCAGCATACTATAGTGATGCAGCCACATCAAAGTTTATATCAGTTCAATTCACAATAGTTAAGCTATGGAACCAAGCTAGGTGCCCTTCAACAGATGAATTGATGAAGAAAATGTGGTGCATATAAACAAAAAATATTACTCAGCCATAAGAAGTATGAAATTATGACATCTGCTGGTAAATGGATGGAACTGGGGGCTATCATGCTAAGCAAAATAAGCCAATCCCAAAAAACCAAAGGCTGAATGTTCTCTCTGATTTGTGGGTGTTAACCTACAATGGGGGGGGAATAGAAGTTCCTTGGATTAGACAAAGGGAAATGAAGGGAAGAGAGTGAAGATAGGAACAACAAAGACAGTAGAATGAATCAGACATAACGTTCCTATGTTCATATATGAATACACAACCGGTGTAATTCCACATCATGTACAACCACAAGAATGGGAAGTTATACTCCATGTATGTATAATATGTAAAATACACTTTACTGTCATGTATATCTAAAAAGAACAAATAAATAAATAAATGCTTTGGACCAGAAATGAAAAAAAAAGAAAGTCAGATAATAACCCATATTTCTAAGGCCAATTGATTTTCAAAGAGGTGCCATTACCATACACTGGGGAAAGAATAGTCTCTGCACCAGAGAATGAGGTTGTGTCTTTACCTCACAGCATATAAAAATTAGCAGAACATGAAACAAAGACCTAAATGCAAGAGCTAAATTTTTTTGAATGTGTGATATGTATTTTATTAAATGTAATATATTAGGAGAGCTAAAATTTTAAGCTCCAAAGAAGTAAACATCTTAGAGACAAAATCTTCATGATATTGAAATTTGCAAAACAACAAATGAAAAAAGTAAATAAATTAAACTTGAATGAAATTTGAACTTTGGGACATTAAAGGATACTATCCAGAAAGTAAAAATACAACCCACAAAATGAGAGAAATTATTTTCAAGCCATATAGTTGATACCATTCTAGTATATAGTTTATATGATGAACCTGTACAACTCAACAAAAAGACAATCCAATTTAAAATGGGCAAAAGACTTGATTAGACATTTATCCAAAGAATATATACCAATTGTCAACAAGCAAATGAAAAGATGCTCAATAGAAAAATGACAAACTGCAAGACACAATTTAACAATGATCAAGCTGGTTATAATTTTATTTTTATATTATTTTTATATTTTTTTAGACATTGATGGACCTTTATTTTATTTTATTTATTTTTCTTTTTTTAAATTTTTTTTATTGGTTGTTCACAAAATTACAAAGCTCTTGACATATCATATTTCATACATTAAGTTGAAGTGGGTTATGAACCCCCAATTTTACCCCAAATGCAGATTGCAGAATCACGTTGGTTACACATCCACAATTTTACATAATGCCCTATTAGTAACTGTTGTATTCTGCTACCTTTCCTATCCCCTACTATCCCCCCTCCCCTCCCCTCCCATCTTCTCTCTCTACCCCATCTACTGTAATTCATTTCTCTCCTTGTTTATTTTCCCATTCCCCTCACAACCTCTTATATGTAATTTTGTATAGCAATGAGGGTCTCCCTTCATTTCCATGCAATTTCCAATGGGACTCAAGGAACTATTTGAAGACATTTATTGTTTAATCAAGGATGTATGAATTTTAATTCACTAAAAATTAGTCCTTGCTTAAACAGTAAGAATCACTAGGCATAAGCTTAATGTTTATTTTTTTTATTGGTTGTTCAAAACATTACATAGTTCTTGATATATCATATTTCACACTTTGATTCAAGTGGGTTATGAACTCCCATTTTTACCCCGTATACAGATTGCAGAGTCACATCAGTTACACTTCCACTGATTTACATATTGACATACTCATGTCTGTTGTATTTTGCTGCTTTTCCTATCCTCTACTATCCCCCCTCCCCTCCCCTCCCCTCCCCTCTTCTCTCTCTACCCCCTCTACTGTAATTCATTTCTCCCCCTTGTATTATTTTTCCCTTTCCCCTCACTTCCTCTTGTATGTAATTTTGTATAACCCTAAGGGTCTCCTTCCATTTCCAAGCAATTTCCCTTCTCTCTCCCTGTCCCTCCCACCTCTCATCCCTGTTTAATGTTAGTCATCTTCTTATGCTCTTCTTCCCTACCTGTTCTTAGTTACTTTCCTTATATCAAAGAAGACATTTGGCATTTGTTTTTTAGGGATTGGCTAGCTTCACTTAGCATAATCTGCTCCAATGCCATCCATTTCCCTCCAAATTCTATAATTTTGTCATTTTTAAATGCAGAGTAATACTCCATTGTGTATAAATGCCACATTTTTTTTTATCCATTCATCTATTGAAGGGCATCTAGGTTGCTTCCACAGTCTTGCTATTGTGAATTGTACTGCTATGAACATCGATGTAGCACTGTCCCTGTAGCATGCTCTTTTTAGGACTTTAGGGAATAGACCCAGAAGGGGAATAGCTGGATCAAATGGTGGTTCCATTCCCAGCTTTCCAAGAAATTTCCATACTGCTTTCCAAATTGGTTGCACCAATTTGCAGTCCCACCAACAATGTACAAGTGTACCCTTTTCCCCACATCCTCGCCAGCACTTGTTGTTGTTTGACTTCCTAATGGCTGCCAATCTTACTGGAGTGAGATGATATCTTAGGGTGGTTTTGATTTGCATTTCTCTGACTGCTAGAGATGGTGAGCATTTTTTCATGTACTTGTTGATTGATTGTATGTCCTCCTCTGAGAAGTGTCTGTTTAGGTCCTTGGCCCATTTGTTGATTGGGTTATTTGTTATCTTATTGTCTAATTTTTTGAGTTCTTTATATACTCTGGATATTAGGGCTCTATCTGAAGTGTGAGGAGTAAAGATTTGTTCCCATGATGTAGGCTCCCTATTTACCTCTCTTATTGTTTCTTTTGCTGAGAAAAAACTTTTTAGTTTGAGCAAGTCCCATTTGTTGATTCTAGATATTAATTCTTGTGCTATGGGTGTCCTATTGAGGAATTTGGAGCCCGACCCCACAATATGTAGATAGGAGCCAACTTTTTCTTCTATCAGACGCAGAGTCTCTGATTTGATATCAAGCTCCTTGATCCATTTTGAGTTAACTTTTGAGCATGGCGAGAGAAAGGGATTCAGTTTCATTTTGTTGCATATGGATTTCCAGTTTTCCCAGCACCATTTGTTGAAGATGCTATCCTTCCTCCATTGCATGCTTTTAGCCCCTTTATCAAATATAAGAAAGATGTAGTTTTGTGGGTTGGTTTCTGTGTCCTCTATTCTGTACCATTGGTCCACCCGCCTGTTTTGGTACCAATACCATGCTGTTTTTGTTACTATTGCTCTGTAGTATAGTTTGAAGTCTGGTATCGCTATACCACCTGATTCACACTTCCTGCTTAGCATTGTCTTTGCTATTCTGGGTCTTTTATTTTTCCATATGAATTTCATGATTGCTTTCTCTATTTCTACAAGAAATGCCATTGGGATTTTGATTGGCATTGCATTAAACCTATAGAGAACTTTTGGTAATATCGCCATTTTGATGATGTTAGTTTTGCCTATCCATGAACAGGGTATATTTTTCCATCTTCTAAGATCTTCTTCAATTTCTCTCTTTAGGGTTCTGTAGTTTTCATTGTATAAGTCTTTTACCTCTTTTGTTAGGTTGATTCCCAAGTATTTTATTATTTTTGAGGATATTGTGAATGGAGTGGTTGTCCTCATTTCCATTTCAGAGGGTTTGTCGCTGATATACAGGAATGCCTTTGATTTATGCGTGTTGATTTTATATCCTGCTACTTTGCTGAATTCATTTATTAGTTCTAGTAGTTTCTTTGTAGACCCTTTTGGGTCTTCTAGGTATAGAATCATGTCATCTGCAAATAGTGATAGTTTAAGTTCTTCTTTTCCTATTTTTATGCCTTTAATTTCTTTCGTCTGTCTAATTGCTCTGGCCAGTGTTTCGAGAACTATGTTGAACAGAAGTGGTGAGAGAGGGCATCCCTGTCTTGTTCCAGATTTTGGAGGGAATGCCTTCAATTTTTCTCCATTCAGAATGATGCTAGCCTGGGGCTTAGCGTAGATTGCTTTTACAATGTTGAGGTATGTTCCTGTTATCCCTATTTTTTCGATAGTTTTGAACAAAAAGGGATGCTGTACTTTGTCGAATGCTTTTTCCGCATCTATCGAGATGATCATATGGTTCTTATTTTTAAGTCTATTGACGTGGTGAATAACATTTATTGATTTCCGTATATTGAACCAGCCTTGCATCCCAGGGATGAATCCTACTTGATCATGGTGTACAATTTTTTTGATATGATTTTGTATCCGATTCGCCAGAATTTTATTGAGAATTTTTGCGTCTAGGTTCATTAGAGATATAGGTCTGTAGTTTTCTTTCTTTGAAGTATCTTTGTCTGGTTTAGGAATCAGTGTGATGTTGGCCTCGTAGAATGAATTTGGAAGTTCTCCCTCTTTTTCTATTTCCTGAAATAGCTTGAAAAGTATTGGTATTAGTTCCTCTTTAAAGGTTTTGTAAAACTCTGCTGTATACCCATCCGGTCCTGGGATTTTCTTAGTTGGTAATCTTTTGATGGTTTCTTCTATTTCCTCAATTGATATTGGTCTGTTTAGGTTGTCTATATCCTCCTGTCTCAATCTGGGCGGATCATATGATTTAAGAAATTTATCGATGCCTTCACTATCTTCTATTTTATTGGAGTATAAGGATTCAAAATAATTTCTGATTATCTTCTGTATTTCTGAAGTGTCTGTTGTGATATTGCCTTTTTCATCCTGTATGCTAGTAATTTGAGTTCTCTCTCTTCTTCTCTTCGTTAGCATGGCTAAGGGTCTGTCAATCTTATTTATTTTTTCAAAGAACCAACTTTTAGTTTTATCAATTTTTTCAATTGTTTCTTTTGTTTCTATTTCATTAATTTCAGCTCTGATTTTAATTATTTATTGCCTTCTACTACTTTTGCTGTTATTTTGCTCTTCTTTTTCTAGGATTTTGAGATGAAGTATGAGATCATTTATTTGTTGTTTTTTTCTTTTTTTAAGGAATGAACTCCATGCAATGAATTTTCCTCTTAGAACTGCTTTCAATGTGTCCCATAGATTCCAATATGTTGTGTCTGTGTTTTCATTATCTCTAAGAATTTTTTTAATTTCCTCCTTAATGTCTTCTAAAACCCATTGATTATTCAGTAACCTATTGTTCATTCTCCAAGTGATGCATGATTTTTCCTTCCTTCTTTTATCATTGATTTTCAGTTTCATTCCATTATGGTCAGATAAGATGCATGGTATTATCTCTACTCCTTTATATTGTCTAAGAGTTGCCCTGTGACATAATATATGATCTATTTTTGAGAAGGATCCATGTGCTGCTGAGAAAAAAAGTGTAACTGCTTGATGTTGGGTGGTATATTCTATATATGTCAATTAAGTCTAGGTTGTTAATGGTGTTATTGAGTTCTATAGTTTCCTTATTCAACTTTTGTTTGGAAGATCTGTCCAGTGGTGAGAGAGGTGTGTTGAAGTCTCCCATGATTATTGTATGGTGGTCTATTAGACTCTTGAACTTGAGAAGAGTTTGTTTGATGAATATAGCTGCACCATTGTTTGGGGCATATATATTTATGATTGTTATGTCTTGTTGGTGTATGGTTCCCTTGAGCAGTATGTAGTGTCCCTCTTTATCACTTTTGATTAACTTTGGCTTGAAATCTATTTTATTTGATATGAGTATGGACACTCCTGCTTGTTTCCGAAGTCCATATGAGTGATATGATTTTTCCCAACCTTTCACCTTCAGTCTATGTATGTCTTTTCCTATCAAATGCATCTCCTGTAGGCAGCATATTGTTGGGTCATGTTTTGTGATCCATTCTACTAGCCTGTGTCTCTTAATTGGTGAGTTTAAGCCATTGACATTTAGGGTTATTGAGATATGGGTTATCCTTCCAGCCATATTTGTTTATTTATGTTACTGAATATGGTTTGTTTTCCTCTTTGATTATTTTCCCCCCTTTACTGTCCTACCTCCCACTGTTGGTTTTCATTGTTATTTTCCATTTCCTCTTCCTGTAATGTTTTGCTGAGGATTTTTTGGAGAGATGGTTTTCTAGCTGCAAATTCTTTTAACTTTTGTTTATCGTGGAAGGTTTTAATTTCATCTTCCATCTTGAAGCTTAATTTTGCTGGATACACAATTCTTGGTTGGAACCCATTTTCTTTCAGTGTTTGAAATATGTTATTCCAGGATCTTCTAGCTTTCAAAGTCTGTGTTGAGAGATCAGCTGTTATCCTGATTGGTTTACCCCTAAATGTGATCTGCTTCCTTTCTCTTGTAGCTTTTAAGATTCTCTCCTTATTCTGTATGTTGGGCATCTTCATTATAATGTGTCTAGGTGTGGATCTCTTATGATTATGCACATTCGGCATCCTGTAGGCTTCTAGGATTTGGGATTCTGTCTCGTTCTTCAAGTCTGGGAAGTTTTCTCGAATTATTTCATTGAATAGATTGTTTATTCCTTTGGTTTGGAGCTCTGTGCCTTCCTGTATCCCAATGACTCTTAAGTTTGGTCTTTTAATGTTATCCCATATTTCTTGGATGTTCTGCTCATGGTTTCTTAACAGTCTTGCTGAGCTGTCTATGTTCTTTTCAAGTTGAAATACTTTGTCTTCATTGTCTGATGTTCTATCTTCTAAGTGTTCTACTCTGCTGGTGTATTCTCAATTGAGTTTTTAAGTTGGTTTATTGCTTCCTGCCTTTCTAGGATTTCTGTTTGTTTGTTTTTTATAACCTCTATCTCCCTGTATAGTTGATCTTTTGCTTCCTGGATTTGTTTATGTATTTCATTGTTGAAGAGATTTTTCATTGTCTAATTTTGCTGTCTAATGTCTTCCTTGAGACTCCAGATCATCTGAAGCATGTATCTCCTGAATTCTTTATCTGACATTCCATCTGCTGCAGCTATTACCTCTTCTAACGTTGAGTTGACCTGCATTGCTTGTGGTCCTTTCTTTCCTTGTCTCTTCATACTGTTCGCGTTTCTTTCTGCTTATTGAGACTGTTGTGTTGTTGAATTTTCCCCCTATATATTTGTATTACTCTTGTATAGTTGCAAAGTCTCCCGCGCAGGCGCGGGCAGGGGCTCTGCTCCTCCTCCAATTGGGGCACTGTGCCTACCACATCGGCAGGCCGCTGGGCCTGTTCTGCTGGTTGGTAGCAGGTGCGCCTACCTTGCAGGCGCGTGGGGCGGCTCTGCCACTCCCAGGTTGCTGGGCCTGACCTGCTGGTGGGTTGCAGGTCCGGCTACCTTGCAGGCGCGGGGGGAGGGCACACACCTATTTGTATTTAGACAGTTACGCGAAATGGAGGACGTAATGCTTGGGTGAAAGTTAGGGGGAAGGGGAAGGTAGGTGCTCTTGAAAAGAAAGAAGGAGAGGGAGATAGATAGCATAGAGGAGAATGGAAAGAGCAGTAAACCTTGGAAGGGAAGAGAGAGAGGGAAAAGGGAGAGAAAAAATTAAAATGAAATAGGAAATAAAATTAGGTCTTAGAGATCCATTTTCTTCTTTTCCCGTAGGCAAAGCTGTGCCCTCCGGGCTGAGTTTTGCCCTCAATGTGTCAACAGCAATCCCTGTAAGGCGGTTCCTGGGAGTCTCTCAATCCTGTTGGTCCAGAGCCATTTCACTTCTACGGCCCCACCTCCCCTTCCTCCTGCCAGCCAGCCAGGTCCTGCTCACCGGAGGCAGTTCCCCAAGGATTTGGTTACACTTTCAGCCCCACCGAGTGCTCTATTTCCCTAACTACTGAGCACTCTCGCTGTCATTCATCTAAGCCCCAGTGCTGTGGAGCTGTAGTCTGGGAGTCAATTGTTTAATTTTTCCGGACCCCTTTGGTGGGCACACCTTCGGAATCTGGCAGCTAAGACCATTGGTGTCGCTGCTGGTGGTAATAGGAGTTGGGGGTCGAGGATCCCCTCTACTTCCCTCAGCCCCTACAGTCACAACCACACTGCTGGCGGTAGGAGGAGTTGGGGGTCTGGAGTGTCCTCTGTTTCCCTCCGCCCCTACCGTCACACCCTCTCAGTTCGCGGTTGGGGGATTTGGGGGTGGGGAGTCTTCTCTGCTTCCCTCTGCCCCTATAGTCATGCCCTCGTCACTGGCAGTAGGGGGAGTTGGGGGTCGAGAGTCCTTTGGCCCTTACGGTCACGCCCACGGAGAGATTTTGAAGTTTCCCGGTTGTTTGTATCTGGTGTGGGTGGGAGTCACACTCCTGCTAAAGTCGATTCCGCTGGGAAGGAATCTCTTTGGCCGAACTTTGGTGACTTCCCCTCTCTGCTATGGCGGGCCCCTGGCTCCTTGCCGGAGTGTCCGAAGGGAGGGGTGGAACTGGCTTGTCTCTGGTCTGACACAATCTCTGGTTTTAGTTCCCAGTTCGCTATTTCGTAAAGGGTTGGTTAGATTCCCTTCACGCTGTCTCGGGGGGGGGGGGGAGCCGTTTGCCGGGTGGGCGGGGCTGTTAGTAGAGCCGGGAGGGCACGGGCTGTCTGCTGGGCCAGGCAGGGACACTTCTCGCTGGGCCGGGCCGCCGGGGGCTGCTTGTAGAGCCGGGCAGCTGCCGCCGCGAGGCTAAGATCCGGGCGGGTGGGGTGGCCGTTCGCTGAGCGAGAGCAGGGCCTCCCCGGGACGGCGAGATGGCGGGTGCCGTCTGCGGGTTCGGACGGGCCGCACCGCTCGGGGCCGCCGGCCGCTTTCTGAAGCGGCTGGGGGCCGCGGGACTGGACCTCCACGCCCGCGTGGCCGGCCAAGATCCACTTGTCTGGGACAAACTGACACTTCTAATAAACCTACCAATTCCTGGCAGGTCCCCTCTTAACGGAATTTTGCTAGAAGTTCCTCAGTAGGTAGACTGCCGCTGTTCCAATGGGTCTTTCTGATCCCGTTAATGTGGAGACATTGGAATCGCTGCTTCCTTGCCGGCGGCCATGTTGGATCCTCCCTTTATTTTATTTATTTATTTATATGTGGTGCTGAGAATCGAACCCAGTGCCTCACATATGCTAGACAAGTTCTCTACCACTGAGCCACAACCCCAGCCCCAAAGCTGGATATAATTTTTAAAAAGAAAATAATAAGTGTGGAGAAATTGGAAACCTTGTACATTGCCAATAGGAATGTAAAATGGTGTAATGATGGTGAAAAACATTTTGGAAATTCCTCAGAAAATTAAACAGAATTGCCACTTGACCCAGCAATTCTACTTCTAGAGAAATAAAAGCATGTGTCCGCACAAAATTGTGTATGAATATTTATTGCAGCATTATTCATAAGAGGAAAGAGTGGAAACCCAATCATCCATCAACTGATTAATGGATCCACAAAATGGGGTATACACATTTGATGAAATATTATTCAACCATAAAAAGGAATAAAGCATTGATATATTCTACAACATGGATGAGCCTTGAAAACACAAAAGGCCATGTGTTTATGATTCCCTTAAATAAAATGCCCAGAACAAGCAAATTTTTAGATACAGAAAGCAGATTAATGTTTGCCATGGGCTGGAGGGAAAGCAGAGTGAGCAATAATGGCTTAATGAGTACAGGACTTCGTTTTGGTTTTCTGGAATTAGATATTGGTGATGATTGCACAGCATTGTGAATGTACTAAAAGGCACTAAATTGTATACTTAAAATGGTTGCAACGGTCATTTATATGTAACATGAACTTTGCCTTGATATAAAATGGATGTATGGTAGAAATATAGGCATATAAATAACTGATATCTATTATAAATTGAAACAGGTTCAAAAGTCTAGTCATAAACACATACATCTGTGTGCAGTTGATTTGCAACAAGGGTGCCAAAACAAATCAATGTAGTAAAATAGTCTTTTCTAAAATGAGATGTCTACGACACTGCTCAACATGAATAACAAAAGTGGGGTAAGGATTGAGATCTTTGGCACCAAGTAAATAGAGAATTTATCAGAATGTGAACCTGGGATTACTGGGTTCAAGATCAATTAAGGACTTTATTAAAATTCCAATTCTTGTGCTCCTTCTAGTGAACCAAACTTTCAGGTGTGAGGCCCAGGAATGTGCATATTAACTAGCTACCCAAGTAATTCTAATGCATACTGAAGTCTGAGAACAATTGCTATGGAGGTTAATGGCATGGGTTTCAGAGTTGGAAGAACCTGGGTTCAGATTGCAGCTCTGCCTACTAGTAGTTTTACCTTTCTTTTGCAGGTGTCATTGCCAACTCCCTGCCCCTATATTATAATACCTCATTCTTACCATCAGAGGCACAGGTTGGTTGCTTTGCTATTTACAGTAACTACAACCTAAGCCAAGAAGTTTTGCTGCACAAATCTCAAGTTTTCCTTCCAGCACTAGCCTATTTCTCTTATTTCTGCACTTCCAACATTGCCCTGCACCCCAGGACTGGTGTTCCATGCTCAATTTCCTGTTGGGGATGGGAGATACGAACCAGAGAAAGCTTCATAAAAGGGGCTTCAATATGCCCTGGAAGAACAGGGCAGATTTTTCATATGCAGAGATGAGAAACAAAGAATTTTCTACAAGGAGGCAAGAACATCAATGTAAACTTAAAAAGGTAGTTGCATCATAGTTTGAATTTGCCACTTGGACAAATTGGGGGCTAGGCCTGAGTTACTTTGTCATTGGTCTAACAGTTTCCCTCAAGCTTATGGGTTTTTTAATTCTCTCTCTCTCTCTCTCTCTCTCTCTCTCTCTCTCTCTCTCTCTCTCTGTGTGTGTGTGTGTGTGTGTGTGTGTGTGACCAATCACAGCTTCCTATGCTTGCAGCAACCCCAACTCCAGTATACAAACTCCAAGTGCAAATTTGTGTTCTTTTCTGTCATTTCCAGCTCAGCGGTCCTTTCTCAGTGTTCCTAATACTCCCCTGAACCCCATCACTAATGCCTCTCCTTAACCCCTCATAGTGAAAGAAGATGTCACATCTACTTGGGTTAGGGAACATGAAATTGGGAAGGTTTCACAGAAGAGGCTGTGTTTAGACCAAGTTTTGAGGTATATGGCAGGATTTTCCCAGTGATGGGAGGGAAGAGGCATTTTGAAATTCATTTATTCAAAAACATCTATTGAGTGTTTCATCTTCTCCCATCAATCAATAATACAACACATTTCTTGGAGAACCTACTAAGTGCTGTGCTAGGCTCCAAGATACTCATTAATTCATTCAAATTCTCACTTAGCAAGACTTGTACCACTCACCCATCCAAGGACTTGGCAGCCGATAGAAATGTGTTCCAAGGACCAGCTGCATGACTCACCTGAGTGGCTTATTAAAAATGCAAATGAAATGTAGCATCTTCCATATGTATCTTTGTTGCCTACAGTGCTTCAGGACCTACAACACTCTCATCTTCAAAGCTGCCAGGCTTCCCAGGCAACTACCCTCAGGGCAGCAGACTACTCATTCTCTCTCCCACTCACTGCAATCCTATCTTCCTATTTCCTACTCACCATAAGGCCTTTTTTTAAAAAAAATTGTGGTGAAATATATATGATGTAAAAGTGTTCATTTTAAGTGTACAATTTTTTTTTTAAACCAGGGATTGAACCCAGGGGCACTTAACCACTAAGCCATGTCCCAAGTCCTGTTTTATATTTTATTTAGAAACAGGGTCTCCCTGACTTCCTAAGTGCCTTGCTAAGTTGCTGAGGCTGGATTTGAACTCACAGTCCTCTTGCCTCAGCCTCCTGAGCCACTAAGATTACAGGTGTGCACCACCACACCGAGCTTAAGTATGCAATTCTATGACAGTAATTGCATTAAGTATGTTGTACAACTATTGCCATGATCTTTTTTTTTTTTTTCAGAACTTAAAAAAACAGACCTTTTTATTGAGGGCAAGAGGATGCAAACAATATAAAGACCAAAATCTTTAACTTTTTTTTTCTGCTTGTCAAATGGGAGTTGGATATTGTTTGCACGTTTTCTAAGGGTCCTAAACCTCTCAGGAAATCTTTACCCAAGGGGAAGTTGTGGGGCAGTTTCCTTAATTGGCCCTTGGGAGAACTCTTTATCAGGATGGAATTGATTGCTGGATTTTGCCTACTTCTTCTTCATATGTTCTACAAAATAGTCACTGCATTCAATGCTGAGGCTTGCAATTATTCTGTACATAGCCAGAGTGCTATTTTTTTGTGTGTGGGGGGGAGTACCAGGTATTGAGCCCAAGGTTGCTTAACCACTGAGCCACATCCCCAGCCCTTTTTTGATTTTTGTCACAGGGTCTTACCAAGTTGCTTAGGCCTTGCCAAATTGCTGAGGCTGGCTTTGAACTTGTGATCCTCCTGCCTCAGCCTCCCAGATTTCTGGGATTACAGTAGAGTGTCCTTTTGATTTTCCAAAATTATAGGGCACTCCTTTTCCATGAGTACACTTGGGTACCCTTGGTTAAATAGTCGTGAAATATAAACATTTTGGTTTCCATGGTGTTTTCCGTTTGAGAACACACATTGGTAAGGTCTGTTGACATCTTGGCAGGGAGCCTTAGAGCAGACGATTGGCTAGCTGGTATTTGGGGCAGCTAGCAGATCACTGTGGGCTCCCTCAATCTATTTTTATAGTGGTTTCATCACCCCCAAAAGTGGAATTATACAACATTTTTTCTTTTGTGTCTGGGTTATTTCACTCAGCATAATAGACTCTTGGTTCATCCATATTTTTGTATGTTTTAGTCAGCTTTTTCACTGCTATGACCAAATAACTTGACAAGAACACCTTTAGAGAAGGAAAGTTTATTTGGCACTCACAGTTTTGGAGGTCTCAGTTCAAGGACAACCAACTCCATTTCTCGGGACTTGAGGTGTGGCAGAACAACATGGCAAAAGTGTGTTGCAGAGGAAAGCTGGTCAGGTCATGGTCACCAAGAAGAAAAATAGCCCCCAAGGCTCTGCTCACCAAGAACAAAAATAGCCCCCAAGGCATGCCCTGCAATGATTCACTGCCTCCAGCCACCCTATCTGCCTACAGTTAATCCCTAACTGGGGATTAATGCACTGATAAGTTTAAGGCTCTCATATCCTAATTATTTCACCTCTAAAGTTTCTTTTTTTCTTTTTTTTAAGAGAGAGAGAGAGAATTTTTTAATATTTATTTTTTAGTTTTCGGCGGACACAACATCTTTGTTTGTATGTGGTGCTGAGGATCGAACCCTGGCCGCATGCATGCCAGGCGAGCGCGCTACCACTTGAGCCACATCCCCAGCCCCATCACCTCTAAAGTTTCTTGCAGTTTCCCACACATGGGCTTTTTTTTCAGATTCCTCATATCCAAACCATAACATTATATGTATCAGAATTTCCTTCCTTTAATGGCTAAATAATATCTCATTGTTTGTATATGGTATGATTTGTTTATCCATTCATCCACCAGTGGGCATTTGGGTATTTTCCACCTTTTGCTATTGTGAATAATGTTGCTATGAACATTTGCATGAGTATCTGTTTGAGTCCCTATTTTCAGTTCTGTGGGGCATATACCTAGGAGTCAAATTACTGGGCCATATGATAATTCTATGGTGCACTGTTTGATGAATTGTCAAATCTTTCCACAACAGCTGCACCATTTTACATTCCTACCAGAAATGTATGAGTGTAAGAATTCCTCCATATCTCCACCAACACTTACCACAAACCATAGATAGCACCTATTTTGAAAATATACCTTTACTTAGGTAGTTGGCCTGCTTTACCCTGGCTTATTTGAAACTAAAGGTTGTATCCTTAATTGTACACATCTCAACTATGAAATCTAAGGTGAAGAAACTGGAATGGATTTCAGGCTGCAGTGACAACTGAGCAGAAAATCTTTGAAAGAATTGGAGGAGATGATTTAGGAAAGAGAGATTGGTGTCCTTTGACACCCTTTCATCGACTGAATTCAAATTTATTCTGGTGACAGCATCTGCAGCCTTGATAGAAAGGTTAACATTTCATAGATCACTTAACAACTCTCCCCATAGCCATTGAAGTGAAGAGGTCAGCCGACTGAGAAGAAATGACACTATGCCACTCACATTCTGAGTGGTTCCTTTTAGTTGATTATTTGAGAACTTTTGGGGTGATACAATTTGGCTATTCCTCCCTATTTTTAAAGTACTCAAGCAATTTAGGCATTTAAATGTTCTTCCATCTGTAAGAGGTTTAATCACTTAGCCCTGCATTTTCAATCTTCTTGAATCAATTGAAGCCTTACAAAGTGTTCCTTTTAGCTAAGATTGGAAAGAGAACAGCAGCAGCTGAGCCAACCCTATTATTTGGGATCAGTGCAGAGATCAAAGTTAGTGAAGTATGTTGGGCTTCCACCAAGCCTTTTTTTTTAAAAAAATGTTTTTTTTTTAGTTGTAGATGGACAAGATACCTTTATTTTATTTATTTGTTTATTTTTTATGTGGTGCTGAGGATCGAACCCAGTGCCTCACACATGTGGGACACATGCTCTACCACTGAGCCACAACCCCAGCCCCACCACCAAGCCATTAAGACATAGTGCAGTGTGTCTCCAAGTCTGGCCTGGGATCCACCTGCATCAGAAACACCTGGTAATATTGTTTTACAATAACTCATCCCAGAGATATGGTGAAGTTTCCCAGGACTGGGGGGTTCCCTTGGACTTGTATGCTCAGTGATAAAACTAGGAAAGACCAGGAAAAGTCAGGATTGGTGGTCACCATATATCAGACCTACTGAATCAGAATTATGTGTTTTTTTTTAAAAAAAAATGCAATTCATTTTAAAAAATGTTTAGTTGTAGATGGACATAATACCTTATTTATTTATTTTTATGTGATGCTGAGGATCGAACCCAGTGCCTCACACATTCTAGGCAAGTGCTCTGCCACTGAATCATAACCTCAGCCCCCCAAATTATGGCTTTCCTACAACTATTAAAGTTTGAGAGTTACTACAGTTACCAAAGCACTTCATCTCCACTCCCCAATGAGAACCACCACTTCCTGGTCACCCCCAGCCTGCAGCTCACACTGGTACTGCCTTTTTAAACTGTCCTAACTGTTATCTTCTTCCACCAGTACATGTAGGCATACCTAGTTCTTCATTTAAAGGGCAGTACATTTAAAGTAATGCCCTAAAAAATGGCTAAGAAAACAATCAAATCATTACTGTTGCTTATTTCTGAGAAGGTTTTAGAAGTTCATTCCTTCATTTATACATTCAATGAACATTTATTGATCACTTTGTCATATGCCATAAGTCACTCAGAGCAAAATAGTGCCTAAGATTAAATGTGGACATATGAGTGGCATCTTTCTTTTTTTGTGGTACTGGAGATTTAACTCAGAGGTGCTATACCTCTTAGCTACACCCTCAGTCCCCCCCCTTATTAAAAATACTTTTAGTTGTAGATGGGCACGATACCTTTATTTTTTTCATTTATTTGTATGTAGTGCTGAGGATCAAACCCAGCGCCTCACACGTGCTAGGTAAGTGCTCTACCACGAAGCTACAACCCCTGCCCAACCCTTTTAAATTAATTACTTAATTTATGTATTTTGTGAGAAGTATCTTGCTAAGCTGCTGAGGCTGCCCTTGAACATGCAGTCCTCCTGCCTCACCCTCCTGAGTTGCTGGGATTACAGGCATGTACCACCACACCTAACTTGTGTGGCATATTTCCACATATAGTTGGAGAAATGGCCATTGTTCAATAGCTGTAACTATTTGAGAATATACATTAATTCAGAAAATATTTCTTCAGGTCCTTTTATGTACTGGTACTTTGCTAGGCACTGGGACACAACAGTGAGCATCTCAGTCAAGGTCCCTTCTCTTATGGACCTTACATTCCAATGCAGTAAGACAAATAAACATATAAACAAATGTATAATGACAGGTGCCTTGATAAGCCCTTTGAAAAAATAAAAACAGGGAATTATGTGATTGAGATGGAGGATCTACTTTTGATTAGTTGATAAGGGAATCGCTGAGGAGGTGACATTTGAGTCAATATCTAAATGATAAAAATCCAACCACTTGCAGACACAGGGTAGAAATGTTCCAGTTTGGGGCATAGCTAATACAGAACTTGAAGGCATGTTTAAGAAATGCATAGAAGATTGGTTTGACAGGAGTGTCTAGAACAATGTTGGAGAGGGAGGCAAAGCACAGATCATGGAGGGCTTGTGGGCCTGGATGGGGAACATGGCTTGTAGTCTTGTTCAAGGATGATATTGGAAGGTCTAAAGCAGAGGAATTAGGTGATCAGATACACATTTTTAAAGAGCCCCTGATACTTTGGGAGAACAGACTGTAAAAGAGTAAGCATAAATACAAAAAAAAAAAAAAAACAACTAGAAGACTGTCACAAGTGGACAATAGAAGAGATTGTAGGTTTAGATTAAGGTGGAGAGGAACAGAGTCAAAGACAATTCTGTATTTTGGAGTTAGGTCCACCAGATTTTGATGATGGCTTGTATGAAGGATATAAAAGAAAAGACTTGAGGGTATTCCTCAGTTTCTTGACTTGAGTGAATGGTGGAATTATGGATTAAATTCTTGAAGAAACAGGAATTAGAAAAGGGATGGTCAGGTACCAAGAGTTCCATTTAGATATCTAAAAGCTCAGATGGTAAAAAAAAAAAAAAATCCATATGGAGGTGTCAAATAGATATGCATGTCTCAAGTTCTGAGTCACATCAGAGTCACAGATATTAATTTTGGAGTCAATAGCACAAAGATAGCATTTAAAGCCTTGGAATTACCTGACATTATTTAGAGAGAAAATGGAATGAAAACAAGGAAGAGAATTCCTGAAGAGAATTCTGAAGCCCCAATATTTAGAAGTCAAGAGGAGTACAAAGACCCAGAAAAAGAGACTAAGGGACCAATAAGGTATAAAATACACCCAAAAAAGTTACAGGATCCCTGAAGCCAAGAGGAGGGAAAAACAGGAGATATGAGGAAAAAAATACTGTCATTCCTGTTTTTATGGATAAAGAAACTGAGGCATGGAAATATAAGTAGTTTGCCTGAGATCACATAGTTAGTCATGAAAGAGTAGGGATTTAAACAGTCTTTAGCATCTAACCAGTACACCAGTGGTTCTCAAACATTCATGTTCTTCAGTGTCATTTGTAGAGTTTGCTAACACCCAGAATTTCTGATTCAAAAGGTCTTGGATTAGGCCCAAGTTGTGTGTGTGTGTGTGTCCAGCACACTTCCAGGTGATGCTCAAGCTGCTGGTCCACTTTGAGAATCATTTTCCTACCATTTATTACCTCTCATGTGAAAAGAAAGGTTTGTGATGCTCTTGGCATTGCTTGCCACATCAACTGGGTTCTAAAGGATTCTCCTTTAGTTTATTGGAAAAGATTTATTCCACTAACCTATCCAGAAATATTTGAGTAAAACAACCATATTTCTGTCTGGTGTAGGAAGCATTGGTTGAGCTCTAGGGCTTGAGTGTATAATAGGACTTGGAAGAAAATAGCAAGGCTACCAGCTCTTTGATGTTTATCCCAAGTCTATGGTGGCCCACATGGAACATTACTATACTTATTCTAGGGTTAATAAAGCAAGAAAATTATGCACAGTAGTCTATGTTTAAGATCAAAACAAGTGTGGGACCGAACCTTCAAATTTATCTGGTCAGTAACCACATTCTTCCACCATTCTGCCCAGGCTTCTGTTTTAACTTTTCAGAGTCTCCAGGTAGCAAAAACATGCAAAACATTGGGGAAGAAGAGAGTAAAGAAATGGATCCTGGCTTGTATATACATAAAGGAACATGGATACTAAGATAGACATGCTGTGAGGCCTAAGGGCAGAAGGAACAAGAGTAATGGAAAAACAATAAGTAATTACTGTATACAGTGGTTGACATGCATTATATCATTTAATCTCCACAACAGCCTACGAGATAGATAGATAACTATGATTATCCTCATTTTATAGATCAGGAAACGGGTTCAGTGGTCTAAGACCACAGCTAATAAGTGGCAGACCCTTTATTTCACCGTAGGTCTAATTCTACAGCTTTTGTTCTTAGAATATTCTAAAATGACTAAAAAATGAGATTTTTCTAGACTACCTTCCTGTAAATAACATGCATTAGAGTTCAAAAGTCAAGAGATGGACGTGAGCGGGACTCTCTGGAAACTTCTCTGTGATCCCTAATAAAACTGGAGTGTAGGAGAAGTACTTGTCCCTCTCCTCTCTGAGAGAACCCACTCTCTCCCTTGATGATATCCTTTTTCTTTGTCCTATCCCTTTAATAAACTCATTCCTGTGACTGAGAGAAAAAAAAAAACATTAGAGTGACACGGTTTAATAAAAGCTTGGTCTAGATGAAACTGCCAGATCAGATTCAGACAGACTGGAAGTGCAATGTCCTGGACCAGTGTTGTCAACATTGTTGATTTTATGTCACATTTATATATATTAAAAAAATTGTGTTCACCCACAGGAATGGGGTCCTAATGAGAATAAGATATATTCCTTGCTTGTATAATTTTATCAAAATAAAATCTACCGTAATGTGTAAGTTAGAAGAACCAATAATAAGAAAAAGAGAAAAAAATCCACTAACAAGAATAATAGAAGTGAAAGTAAGTAAAAGATGAGAGACATGAGAAGAAGAACAAGAAACATGGTGCTTGGTGCATACAACACACTGTAGTAAATTGGGAGAAAGTGGAAGAATATAGACATTTCAGTGAAGACATTAATGGAGAAAAAGGTCAGTGCTGAAAAATGGGACATCTGGAGGAAGAAAGTGGATTAAATTCTTGTATTAAAATAAGACTGCTCAATGCAGAACCCTGGAGTCAAGTGGAATCAAGAACATTTTTTCCCATGAGGCGTGTGGTGGTGCACATCTGGAATTCCAGCAGCTCAGGAGGCTGAGGCAGAAGGATCGTGAGTTCAAAGCCAACCTCAGCAAGTTAGTGAGGCCCTAAGGAACTCAGAGAGACCCTACTTCTAAAAAAATATGAAAAAAGGGCTGGGGATGTGGCTTAGTGGTTGAGTGCCTCTGAGTTCAATCCCCAGTAAAAGAGAGAGAAAAAAAAAGAACATTTTTTCCCTTTTTTTCTCCTGACTTCCTTTTAGTTGAATTTTTAATTCAGAATTATTGATTCACATATGGTTATAAGAAATAATGCAGGGGCTGTGGTTGTAGCTCAGCGGTAGAGTGCTTGCCTAGCATGGGTGAGGCCCTGGGATCGATCCTCAGCACCACATAAGAATAGTAAATAAAATAAAGGCATTGTGTCCTTCTACACCTAAAAAATAATAATAATAAAAAAAGAAAGAAAGAAAGAATACAGAGCCGGTGTGGTGGCACATGCCTGTAATCCCAATGGCTTAGGAGACTGAGGCAGGAGGATTAAGAATTCAAAGCCAGCCTCAGCCAAAGCCAGGCACTAAGCAACTCAGTGAGACCCTGTCTCTAAATAAAATACAAAACAGGGCTGGGGATGTGGCTCAGTGGTCAAGTGCCCCTGAGTTCAATCCCTGGTATCCCCCCCCCCTGAAAAAAAAAACAAAAAAGAAAGAATACAGACAGACAGCCTCAGCAATTTGGCAAGGCCTAAGCAACTTAGTGAGACCCTGTCTCAAAATTTAAAAATGAAAATAAAAAGGCATATGGCTCAGCTATAAAGCCCTCTGGGTTCAATCCCTAGTACCAAAAAAAAAAAAAAAAAGAAAGAAAAGAAAAGAAAAAAAGAAATAAGAAGTAATATAGAGAGATCAATTGTGCACTTTTTTCCAATTTCTCCTTTAGTAACATCTTGCAAAATGATTGTATAATACCACAACCAGGATATTGACTTTGAAACAATTTATTGATCTTATTCAGATTTCTCCCATTTTACTTGGCATCATTGAGTTGAGTGCCCCTGTATGTTTAGGTGTTACATTATGCATTATGTTTATGTGTTACAGTCTATGTAAGTCTCTCACCTGTGTAGGTTCATATATTCACTACCACAGCTGAGATATTGAACAGTTCCACACTCATGTTGCCTTTTATAAACTAACTCATCTTTCACATTGCATCATTTCCTGTTCCTGACCCCTGGTAACCACTAATCTGTTCTCTATCTCTATAAATTTGTACATACAAGAATATTGTATAAGTGTGAAACCTTTTTTATCAGCTTTTTTCACTTAGCATAATTTGCCTGGAGATTCAGCCAAGACATTGTATGTATCAATAGTTGTTCCTTCCTATTACTATATAGTATTCCATAGTATGGATGTACCACAGTTTGTTTAACCATTCACCTGTTAATGGATATCTAAGTTTCCAACTTTGGCTTGTCTTAGTTTGGGCTACTGCAGTAAAGTGCCATAGATTTAGGCGGCTGTTATAGTTTGAATGTGTGCCCCCAAAGAGTTGTGGTGGAAGCTAAATCCTCAAGGTAATAATGTTGGGAGATGGAGCCTAATGAGAGGTGTTTAGGTCCCATCTTCATGAATAAATTAATGCAAATTCTAAAATGTTTTCCAGCTGTAAGTTGATCCCTGTCTTTCTCATGCTCTCTTGCCCTTCTGCCATGAGATGACACTGAACATGATCCCTCATTCAACGTGGGCCCCTTAGTCTTAGGCTTCCCATACTCCACAACTGTAAGAAATAAATCTGTATGCTTTGGGAATTGCCCAAGGTTAGGTATTCTGTTGTACTTGCCTAAAAGAGGCTAAGACAGGAGGCTTGAAATCTGTGATCAACCTGTCAGCATTGTTGGGCTCTGGTGAGGAACATCTTCCTAAATGCAGACTGCCTACTTCTTGTACTTTCACATGGTGGAAAGAGAGTAAGAAAGTTCTCTGTTGTCCCATTTACAAGGCATTCATCTCATTTTATGAGGACTGTACACTCATGACCTAATTACCTCCCAAAGGCCCCACACCTTCTAAAACCATCACATTGGAGGGTTTCAACATAGGAATGAGGGGGTTATACAAACATAACAGTTATAACTATTATGATGAAAGTCATTATGAACATTTGTGTACAGGTCTCTGAATGAATATAAAATTTTACTTCTCTGGAATAGATGCCAAGGAATGGGTGGCATGGCAGTTGCATGTTTTGGTTTAAGAATGAGACTACCAATATTTCAGGGTGGCTATCCTTCATACATATCTACCAGTAATGAATATGTGATCCAGTTTCTCTACATCCTCATCATCATTTGACAGCATGACTTTATTTTGTTAGCCCTTTTGATATGTATGTAGTGATACTAATTCTTTATTTTTAAAAGAGGCAAACTAGAGAAGAGAAATGTTTTGAAATTTCTTGGAGATAAGAGTTCTTACTGATTCAATTTAAGCTCTTCTGAACTGGTTTTGCCTAGAAAACCATTTTGAAATTTTGCAATAAAAAACATCCATTCATCTGGGAGCCAGTTGCCCTAAAATCACAAAGCAATTACTTATCTTCTATGCCTAAAGAATAAATGGGATGGCATCAAATTAAAACGCTTCTGCACAGAAAAAAAATAGTGCAAAGAGAGAACCTTATAGAATTGTAGAAAATCTTTGCCAACTGTTCTTCCAATAGAGGATTAATATCCAGAGTATATAAAGAATCAAAAATAATAAAACAACATCAAAAATTAAACCCACAAATAACCCATTCTATGAGTGGGCAAATGACTAAACAGACACTTCTCAAAAGAAGTACAAATGGCCATCAATTACATGAAAAATGTTCCACATCTGTAACCATCAGGGAAGTACATATCAAAACAACACTGAGATTTCATCTCACTTCAGTTAGAATGGCGAACATCAAGAATGCAAATAACACTAGGTGCCATGGCACAGGGCTGTAATCCCAGCAGCTCAGGAGGATTGCGAGTTCAAAGCTAGCCTCAGCAACTTAATGAGGCCCTAGGCAACTTAGAGAGACCCCTGTCTCTAAATAGAATACAAAATAGGGCTGGGGAAGTGGCTCATTGGTTAAGTGCTCCTAAGTTCAATCCCTGGTACCCCTTACCAAAATTTTAAAAAAAATTAAAAAGATGCAAATAACAATAAATGCTGGTGAAGATAGGGGTGGAGGGAGTTTGTTTGTTTTTTTGTTTGTTTGTTTTGGTACTGGGGATTGAACCCAGGCACTTAACCACTGAGCCACATCCCTAGCACTTTTGTATTTTATTTAGAAACAGGGTCTTGCTGAATTGCTTAGGGCTTCACTAAATGACTGAGGCTGGCTTTGAATTTACAATCCTCCTGCCTCAGCCTCCAAAGCCACTGGGATTATAGGCATGTGCCACCATGCCCAGTAGGGAGGAACTTTATGCACTGTAGGTGGGAATATAAATTAATACAACCACTATGAAAATCAGTATGTAGATTCCTCAAAAGACTAGAAATGAAAGTACCATAGAATCCAGCTATACCACTCCTCGGTATTTTCCTGAAAGAACTAAAGTCTGCATTCTGTAGAGATACAAGCACACCGACATTCATAGGAGCACAAATCACAATAGCCAAGTTTTGGAACAAGCCTCAGTGTTCATACATATGAATGGAGGATAATATATACACAATAGAATTTTATTTAGCCATAAAGAAGAACAAAATTATGTCATTTTCAGGAAAAGAGATAGAAATGGAGAGCATCATATTAAGTGAAATAATCCAGACTCAGAAAGTGAAGGGTCACATATTTTTTCTCATATGCATAAGTCAAAGAGAAAAAAAAGGAAAAAATGAGAAGGGGGACAATCTCATGAAAATAGAAGGGAGACTAGTAAAGAAGGTCAGGGAGAGGGAGGAGAGGATGTAGATATTATTTGTGAGGCAGACATTATTCTACCCACATTGGAGTTGAAGAAATTGAGATTTGAGACTTTAAGACCTTATCAATGTTGTGTAGCAACTGAATGGCAGAGTCCAAATTCAGTCTTGGGCCTTAAGCTAAATACAGATCTTGTCTCTCTACTACACCATACTGACTCTCTAGAAGGGAGGACACACTGAATGGTAGAGATAAGCAGCAAGGTAGAACTTTAAAAACACATTTCCTTGATTCTGATCAAAAGAGAAAGTTCATTAATAGAATATATTAACATATCTAAAGTATGTTTATAAGGGCTGGGGATGTGGCTCAGGGATAGGGCACTTGCCTGACATGCACCAAGGCCCTGGGTTCAATCCCTGGCACCACCAAAAAATATATTTATATTCTTAATTATACTTATATATGTGTATCCAGCTGTAGTGGAAATAGTTAACTATGGTTGTTTTCCACATACTCTTTCCTTCTTCTGGTTCCATTGGAGAACATTCCCCCGCTCTCTCTGTGACCCTAGTGAAGCTAGCAATCAGTGCTCTGGCTGCCTCCAGTCATAAGAGTTGCCAGGATAATTAGAATCCTCTCCAGGAATTTTGTATTGAAGTTAGAGGAAAAGAGGTGTTACCTTCCCCTGCTTAGCTTGTTTACCTAGGATATTGTGAGTCTGGGGCTCAAACAGCATCACATAAATCTGCCTGCCTCAACTCTATTCTTCTTACATAGCATTTGAGATGGCCTCCTACAGTCCCAAATATACTTGGTCAACTTCCCAGTTATGTGAGCAAATAAAGTACCTCCACCTTTATGTGTGTGTTTGATTAAGCTAGTCTGAGTTGGGCTTACATCAATTCTAAATAAAAGCTCCAATATTCCCTGTAACTAGGCAAGTTCAGTAGTTTTTTTTTTTCATTCTATGAATTTTTTCAGCACTTATTATTTATAACAGCTCTGTCCAATAGAAAGATAATATGAATTGCATATACATAATCGTAATTTTTCAGGTAGCTACATTTAAAGGAGTAAAAAATGAGGTGAAGTAAATTTAATGATATATTTTATTTATCACATGTTTTCAAATTATCATTTTAAAATTAATCAATATAAAATTCTTAACAATGTTCTACATGCATTTATTTGTGCTAAGTCTGTATCTCTTTTACATTTATAACACAGTTTAATTCTAATTATTTTTCAGGTACTGTTAAAGAAAAAAATATTCATTACTACTCATTAAAGCACAATAAGGAAGACTTTATTCAAGACCACTGCAGTAGGTATTGGCATTCCAATAAGAGATCTTGCAGTGGGAGAGAGACTGAGTTCTGTTCGGAATACAGCATGAGCAAGTATGAATTTATAGCCAAAGAGCAGGGTGGGATGAGTGGTTGGAAAATTACCAAGAGGAAAAATCAGGGGCAAAGGAGATTCTGACTAAAGCAATATGACAGGATTCTTTCTGAAGAGAGGCTAGGGTAATCAGACATTACCTGAGAGATGGTAGAGGATAAGGAAATTGATCAGTTATCAAGGATAAAGATTCTTACCAAAAGGACTTAGAGGGTTCGTTGCTAAAACCAGATTTTACCAGGAAGTGCACAGAGAGGCTTTAGAGAAGGTTCAGGATCCTGAAGAAAGTTTGTCAAGCAAAGAATCTTTGTCAGTGTTCAACAGCCATGTGTGACTAATGGCTATAGTATTGGACAACACAAGTTTATACTATACATATTGGCACCAAAGATACATCATCACATATGAGTATTTGAATATTTAACATGTAAGTGTTCTAATCTCCTCATTTAGCAGATAAGTTCCTTGAGGACAAAAATCTCACCTTAAAATTCTTCTGTGACCCTCAAATTTTAGCATGGTGCTATGCCAGTAGTAAGTAATGCTATGAATAAGTGATTTCAGTTACTGCTTTCAGTGAGCGGAGGATTATAATTCACACCTTAGTAAAGAAATGTGACTGATCAGAAGAAAAATACTGCAAGTCCACTGGAGATATGTCAAGTATCTGCATATGACTGTAGCAAATGTTTCTCAGAGAGCAAACAATCACACACTAGACAGGAGATAAGGCCCAAAGTGATAAGAATGCCTCAAATGAAAAGTGTTCAATTTCAAGTATAAAATGAGTGCAGGCTTAGTATCCTTTATCCAAAATGCATGGGACCAGAAGTATTTCAGATTTTGAAGATTTTTAGATTCTGTAATAATATTTTCATAGACTTAGAGCATCATATCAGTGCTCAAAAAGTGGATTTCAGAGCACATCAGCTTTTGGATTTTTGGAATAGAGATGCTAAACCTGTGTCTTTTCCCAGTAACATTTCATCATACAGATGATAATAAAGTGAAAGTTGAGTAATTTCTACCTTTTGGTAACATGTAACCAGTAAGTAATTAGTATCTGAGCACTGCTTTTTATAAGGCAGGTGACAATGAGGTTAGAGGGGTAAGGAAGAGATGTGGGAGGTATAGGAATAATGTTACAAGCTGTCCCACAATTATACATTTCTATCCTCACTCCAACAAACAAACATATTTCCCACCAATATAATATCAGCGTCTTTCTAGAATCAATTGGGAGTCCCGGGTATCTAGAAATTTTATTCCTCCCAAACCCAAACACCTGCTCAGCTTCAAATGGTTCTCACATCTGTTGGCCATTCATTCTCTAATTCATTAGTTTTAATGTATATGAAATACTGGCCATTATAAGAAATATAAAGACAAAAGATTCAATCTTTTCTCTCATAGAGTTCAATCTATTGTGACTGTAGGGGACCAGTAGAATGCCAATTATGGCAGAGGATATCCATCATGGAAGGAGTATGTACAGGCCTAGGGATATGTGGTGGAAGACATGTCTAGCTTGTGTGAAGTCCTGCATTCAATGTTTAGCATCAAAAAAATGTGCAAAGTGCTACTACATGGTAGTCATAAAAATGAAATATATTTAGCCACTCAGGGGATTGAGGCAGGAGGATAGCAAGTTTGAGGTGAGCCTCAGCAACTTGATGAAATCCTCAGCAACATACCAAGACTGTCTCAAAATAAAAAAGAAAAGAGCTGGGAATGTCACTCAGTGGTAAAGTGCCCCTGGGCTCAATCCCTAGTACCCCCCCCCCCAAATGAAGAGTATTCATGGAATCATGGAAAGATCTCCAGGCATATTGTTTAAGGTGGTAGTTCTTGAAGTATGTTACCTGGACCAGCAGTCTCAGCTCACCTGAGAACATTTTGGAAAGTCAGTTCTTAAATTATACCCCAAACCTACTACAACAGAAAATCTAGAGGTGGAAACAAAAAAAAAATTGTGATTTAACAATTTCCTCAGCTGTTTATGATGCACACTAACATTCAAAAACCACTGGTTTAGAAAGAAAAAAAGAAGTTATAGAATGAAATTTAAAGTGTGACTATTTATATTAAAAACATTCTACGTTTGGGCTGGGGTTGTGGTTCAGTGATAGAGCGCTTGCCTAGCATGTGTGAGGCCCTGGGTTCCATCCTAAGTACCACATAAGAATAAATAAATAAAATAAAGGTATTGTGTCCAAATACACCTAAAAATAATTATTAAAAAAATCTATATTTATAGTACATGTGCACGCATGCACACACACACACACACACGTGCTCATACACACACACACACACACACGTGCTCATACACACACACACACACACACATATACGAAGCCTAGAACAAAACATACCAAGCTAATAACAGGCCAAGCTAATAACAGAGGTTACCTCTAGAGAGTGCATAGGATTGCAGGGAAAAGGGGTAGGCAAGAGCTTTCAAAACATGAAGGAGATAAATTTTAAATCTTCCCAAACTAGGTAGCCTTTGAACCTGACTTTGGGGCTGGCTCAGAGCTTGTTTTCCATCCATCCCTATGGCTCTCTCATATTGAGGACATGGTGCAGATCTTTTTAATCTTGCCATTCTAGGTGAAGGGGAAGCTCCAGAAAAGCTACAATCTGTTTTTTAAAATAGGGTGAACACTCACCTTCCCCCCAAACCACAAGCCTCAGCAAAAGTACTAAACTGAGATCCTGAGTTGGAGATTGAAAGGTCCTGGAAAGAAAATGTGACTGCTTTTCCAACAGAAAGAAATTGCCCTGCACCTGGTGTTTTAACAGTGATGTTGATCTGAGTAGCATATTAGGGTAGATGGAAAGCATGAAGCAAAGATCATTATTGATTTGCCTTGAGCCAGGCTCATTCAAATTCAAGATGGAAAAGCCCTAGAGAGCCATCCATGTCCTTGTCTTCCAGCATCCAGTGACAAACCATTTTGGGAAAAAAGCCATGCCCTTTAGAAGGCCAAACCTGCATCCCATTGACCTACTCTCTTTTGCAGTCTGTTTTGGATCTTTTTAGCTGATGAGACTGGTGGGAGGTGACAGAGGGAAAATAACAATAGTAAAATTCACCCAGAGCCCCTAGCATGAACATGGCCTTTTCAAATTATAAAGATAAATAACTCTCTAAGCAGCATTCTGGGGGAGTTTGTTTCCAGTAAAGTGAATCTGCACAGAGACAGAAAAATAGTCACATTAACCTCTGACACAACTTTCCAGGCAAAAGCTTTCATAAGTAAGGACCAACAATATTACAGCAGGATAAAGCCCTGTAGAATGGGCCATGTTATCCTACATAATAAAAAGAGAGAGGAGAGTAAGGAAACCAAAAGTTTGGGGAGGTATCTCTGTCATGAATGACCACTTTCTAACATCCTGATACTGGAAGAGTGGCCTGATGTGTCCCAGAGACTACTGATTGATAGGCTGTCAAGGAATGGATGGTGCAAAGTTCCTGCTTCATTTTGAAAGGTCTAGGATAAAATATCAACACCTAATGTGCTAGGCATTTTGACTTTAAGCCCAGGGTTTGGGGGGCTAAAAGCCTTCTGAGGCTTGTCATATAGCAAGATGTAGCAGTGTGCTGGGTGAAGTGGTGCACACCTGTAACCCCAGTGGCTCGGGAGGCTGAGGCAGGAGAACTGCAAGTTCAGTTAGCCTCGGCAACTCAGCAAGGCCCTAAACAACTTTGCAAGATCCTGATTCAAAATAAAAAATATAAAACAATAATAATGCCTATTTTATTCTGCTGTCTTGCTGTATGTATATATGTGACTGTATGACCAATGTGATTCTGCAACCTGTACACTCAGAAAAATGAGAATTATACCCCATCTGATTCAAATGTATGATATGTCAAGATCATTGTACTGTCATGTGTAACTAATTAAAACAAATTTAAAAATAAATAAATAAATAAAAATAAAAAACAGGCTGGAGATGTGCCTCAGTGGCTGAACGTCCCTGAGTTCAATCCGTGGTACCAAAAAAAAGAAAAAAAGAAAAAAAGAAAAAGAAAAAAGTAGCAGTTGGTTAACAGAGAATAGTAGGACCTGGAGATAGAAAGATTCTCCTTGACAAAGAATTTCTTCTATTTGGGTTAAGATTTTTGCTGGTTTAAGTATTATATAGAAGGACCATTGTTCACTACTAAAGCATGTCAAAGCTTGTAGTTGAGCTCAGAGAACTAATTATCACTCAAATTATTTGCCTTGACATAGACATTCTGGAAGAACTTCATTATTTAGGGGGAAGAGAGGTTTTTAACATGCTAAAATATTTCAAAAATGTTTATTGAATGCCTACTATGTGCATATCACAAATAAATACACTAATGAATACAATGAAATACACACACACACACACACACTCTTAGGGAGGTTATAGGACAAATAGGGAGTAGCAGTGGAGGATGAGTCAAGTTGGCATACATGAAAAGTTAATATTACAGTGGTACAAAAATAATTTGCAATTTAATGTCAAATAAGTGATTCAAACAAAAAGTCATGTTAATAATAGGGAAATCTTTCTTGATTGAACAAGTCAGAAAGTTTGACAGGGAAGATAGGAAATTAAATGTGTTCATAATAATTAAAACTATCTCAGGATCTTTCAGGTCTACCTGAGAGGCTGTGAAGTTAAATCATAAATAGTGGCCACTGGTGAGCTAAGACAACATTATAAAGTAGATAGTTGTTTTTCCTGCCTTCTTAGCCTACCTCCATCCCTAGGCAGCATGGTAATACTGATAAGGATGTGTAGGAGATAAGGATTAGCACCCAAGTTTTTGTCCTCTACTTAGTCTAGCTAACTTGTCCTGTCTCACATTTTTCTCAAGTTCTACCTTCTCCTTAGAAACTGGTTAGAGCTAAGGTGTAATGATTCATAATGACTTGGTATGCCCTATAGTGCTATACTATACTACTTAAATTTTCACAACAACATGGTGAAATATATTTTATTTTCCTACTTATCAGATGAGGAAACTGAGGCTAGAGGGTCAAGGTTAACTGGACAAGTTAAATAAAGGTACACCAGCATTTTAGTGTAGTGTTTTCACATAATAACATTTCAAAGACTTATCCAAATGGAAAAAAACTCTATACACTTGAGGATTGATAGTACTCTTTCAAAATTAAAGATTCAGGTGATGTCACTGGAAAGGTCAGAGTTGTTCAAAACTGAACATTTTTAATATGGTAACCCTGGAAATCATCTTGTCCTTCATTGTCATAGTTTGCTGTTGCTTTTCATTCTAGTTCTTCTTGTTTGTTTGTTTAGTCACATTCCTGAACTGATTTTGTGAAGTCCATATTCTTTGTTGTGTATGGCAACTGAAACCTCAGTTAAGTTGGCTTAATGATCAGTTAGTGGGTACAAATATCAATAAACTCACCTTCCAAGATTCATTGACCTATTTCTTGGTTTGCCTGGTTGCTATTACAAATCTTTGAATAGAGTGGAGAACTCTAAAGACCTTATCTGTCCACAAAAAACAGTGGATAAATGGGATAAAAACCATTATAAGTATCTTTACAGAGTACTAGAAGCTATTCAAAGATTTGTAGAATTTAACAGTATGACAGAAAATGTGATATAACTATATGCTATATACAAGAGATTCACCAGAAAAACAAAGACACAGATAAGATGATAGTGAAAGAATGAGAAAGGTATTCTATGAAAACATATACCAAAAGAGAGCTGGAGTGACAAGACAAAAATTATTTCCAGGCAGAAAGAATGAGATAATATGATGATAAAAGTTCAACTCATCAAGAAAACATGGTAATTATAAACATTTATGTACCTAACAATAGAACCCATAATATGTTAAGCAAAAAAAGGACAGAAAGGAAAAGAGAAATAGATGGCTCAGCAATAATGGTTGAAGAGTTCAACATCCATTACCAATAATGAATAGAAAAAAGAGAGAAAAATATAAATGACAAGGTGCAGTGGCACACACCTGTAATCCCAGAAACTCAGGAGCTGGAGGCAGGAGGATCACAAGTTTGAGGCCAGCTTCAGCAACTAAGTGAGGCCATAAGTAACTTAGCAACACTCTGTATCAATATAAAAAAAATTAAAAAATGACTGGAGGTGTAGTTCAGTGGTAAATCACCCTTGGATTCAATCCCCAGTACCAGTATATTATATACAAGACTTTAACAGTGTTATATATGCAATAAGACCGTAACTGACATGTAGAACTTTCCACACAACAGTAGAATAAACTCTTTTCTCAAGTGCACATGAAACATTCTCCAGAACAGGACATAATGTTAATTCATAAAACACATATTTTTAAATTTATTAAGTGTTTAAATCATATAAAGCATGGTTTACACACCAGAATATAATAAAATCAAGAACCAATAACAGAAGGAAATCTGGAAAATTAACAAAGATATGGAAATTAAACAACATACTCTTAACCAATGAATAAAAGAAGAAATCACAGGGGAATAAGAAAATATTTGAGATAAATGAAGATGAAAATACAACATTTAAAAACTTATGGGATAAGACTAGCCCAGTGCTTGGGGGAAATTTATAGCTATAAATGTCTACTTTAACAAAAAAGATCTCAAATCAATAAACTAACTTTTCCCTAAAGGAACCAGAAAAGTAAGAGAAAACAAAAACAAAAGCAAGAATAAGGAAGGGAAGAAAGTATACTGAAATACAGAATAGATAGTCGGGTATGGGGGCTCATGCCTATAATCCCAGTAACTTGAGAGGCTGAGACAGGAGGATCACAAGATCAAGGCCAGCCTCAACAACTCAGACCCTCAGCAACTTAAGGAGACCCTGACTTAAAATAAAAAATAAAAAGTGCTGTGGATTTAGCTCAGTGGTAAAACACCCCTGGGTTAAATCCCCAGCACCATAAAAAGAAAATAAAGAATAGAAAAATGGAATAGAGAACAGAATAACAACTGAGAAAATCAATAAAAAAGGTACATAATTGAAAAGATCAAGAAAATTGGCACACTTTCAGCTGGAATGACCAAGGGGCAGGGAAGAACTCAAACCACTGAAATCAAATATGAAAGTGGGGACAACTGAACTTATAGAAATGAAAAAAAAAAAACTATAAGAGTAAAAACAGGGCCAGATAATTTTACTGGTAAATTCAATACAATATATAAAATTAGAATTGAAATTGGTCTTTTAAAAATTCTTTTTAAAAATTATTTATTTATTTTTTATTTTTTTATTGGTTGTTCAAAACATTACAAAGCTCATGACATATCATCTTTCATACATTTGATTCAAGTGGGTTATGAACTCCCATTTTTACCCCAAATACAGATTGCAGAATCACATCAGTTACACATCCACATTTTAACATAATGCCATATTAGTGACTGTTGTATTCTGCTGCCTTTCCTATCCTCTACTATCTTCCCTCCCCTCCCCTCCCATCTTCTCTCTCTATCCTATCTACTGTAATTCATTTATCTCCCTTGTTTTTTTCCCTTTCCCCTCACATCCTCTTATATGTAATTTTGTGTTACAATGAGGGTGTCCTTCCATTTCCATGCAATTTCCCTTCTCTCTCCCTTTCCCACCCACCACTTGTCTCTGTTTAATGTTAATCTTTTCCTCATACTCTTCCTCCCTGCTCTGTTCTTAGTTTCTCTCCTCCCCTCCTCTCGCCATGCACAAAAGGTAACTCAAAATGGATCAAGGAGCTTGATATCAAATCAGAGACTCTGCGTCTGATAGAAGAAAAAGTTGGCTCCGATCTACAGATTGTGGGGTCGGGCTCCAAATTCCTTAATAGGACACCCATAGCACAAGAGTTAATAACAAGAATCAACAAATGGGACTTACTTAAACTAAAAAGTTTTTTGTCAGCAAGAGAAACAATAAGAGAGGTAAATAGGGAGCCTACGTCATGGGAACAAATTTTTACTCCTCACACTTCAGATAGAGCCCTAATATCCAGAGTATACAAAGAACTCAAAAAATTAAACAACAAGATAACAAATAACCCAATCAACAAATGGGCCAAGGACCTGAACAGACACTTCTCAGAGGAGGACATACAGTCGATCAACAAGTACATGAAAAAATGCTCACCATCTCTAGCAGTCAGAGAAATGCAAATCAAAACCACCCTAAGATACCATCTCACTACAGTAAGACTGGCAGCCATTATGAAGTCAAACAACAACAAGTGCTGGCGAGGATGTGGGGAAAAGGGTACTCTTGTACATTGCTGGTGGGACTGCAAATTGGTGTGGCCAATTTGCAAAGCGGTATGGAGATTCCTGGGAAAGCTGGGAATGGAACCACCATTTGACCCAGCTATTGCCCTTCTTGGACTATTTCCTGAAGACCTTAAAAGAGCGTACTACAGAGATACTGCCACATCGATGTTCATAGCAGCACAATTCACAATAGCTAGACTGTGGAACCAACCCAGATACCCTTCAATAGATGAATGGATAAAAAATGTGGCATTTATACACAATAGAATATTACGCAGCACTAAAAATGACAAAATCATGGAATTTGCAGGGAAATGGATGGCATTAGAGCAGATTATGCTAAGTGAAGCTAGCCAATCCCTAAAAAACAATGCCAAATGTCTTCTTTTATATAATGAGAGCAACTATGAACAGAGCAGGGAGGAAGAGCAGGAGGAAAAGATTAACATTAAACAGAGTCATGAGATGGGAGGGAAAGGGAGAGAAAAGGGAAATTGCATGGAAATGAAGGGAGACCCTCATTGCTCTACAAAATTACATATAAGAGGTTGTGAGGGGAATGGGAAAATAAACAAGGAGAGAAATGAATTACAGTAGATGGGGTAGAGAGAGAAGATGGGAGGGGAGGGGAGGGAGGATAGTAGAAGATAGGAAAGGTAGCAGAATACAACAGTTACTAATAGGGCATTATGTAAAAATGTGGATGTGTAACCGATGTGATTCTGCAATCTGTATTTGGGGTAAAAATGAGAGTTCATAACCCACTTGAATCTAATGTATGAAATATGATATGTCAAGAGCTTTGTAATGTTTTGAACAACCAATTAAAAAAAAATAAAAAAAAAGAAAGGTCCATCAACAACTAATAAAAATATTTAAAAAAATAAAAAAAATATTTTATTAGTTGTTGATGGTCACTTATTTGTTTGTTTGTTTATTTATGTGTGGTGCTAAGAATTGAATCCGGTGCCTCACATAATGCCAGGCAAGCACTCCTCCACTGAGCCACAACCTTAGCTGGAGGCTGGCTTTATACTAGAGAGCCCCATGGCTCAGCCTCCAGAGTAGCTGGGATTACAGGCATGCACCTAGCAAAGAAATTTTCTTTAGACATGATGGTATTTCATACAAGGGATGCCCATTCCACCATTTATAATTCAATTAGAAACAATCTAAATATTGCCCTAAGCAACTCAGTGAGACCCTGTCTCTAAATAAAATGCAAAACAGGCTGGGGATGTGGCTCAATGGTTAACTGCCTCTGGCTTCAATTTCCAGAACCAAAAAAAAAAAAAAAAGAAAGAAAGATACAAAGAAAACATTTCAAATAATTAACAAAAGTAAACAAATGTAGCAACATATTAAAAGAATTCTACTATAGGAGCAAGTGAATTTTATCTCAATAATACAAGAGTGGTTCAAATAAAAAATGATATCAACATACCATAGTAAAGAATTAAAAAGCATACTAGTATCTCAATAAAGACATAAAAGAATTTAACAAAATATAATATCCATTTATAATTTAAAAATCTACAAACTACAAACTAGGAAGAGAAGGGAATTTTCTCAACCTGATAAAAAGCATCTATTAAAAATCCAAAGCCCATGTGACATCACCAAAATGGCAAAATAAGAATTTCCAGTTCTCAACTCCCACAAAAATCATTGATTTAACCATGATATACAGAACAATGTACCTACATGAGAGACCAAAATCTAGTTAAGAAGTTATAGAATCAAAGACAAGCATGAAACTATGAACAGCCACTCTGAAATGAGTGAGAAGAGCAATTTCACTTTGTGTTAGCCCCTTCCTCAAGACAGAACAGCTCAGCACCAAGAGAGCTCACCTCAGCCCATAACTTCTCCCTCAGGGGAAAGAGAGAGCAGAGTGGGCATTCAATATTCCCATCTTTCAGGGTGCTACCTGAGGGAACTGTTTCTGTCTTGCCTCTTCCAAAGAGCTGAAGGAACTGGCTTAGTTTAAAGGCCTGGGGCAGCTGAGAACAAAGAAAAGGGAAAAGTGGCTTCCTACAGCTGGCATTGCTCTGCAACATTGTAAGAAGGAACACAACTGTTGTGATTTTTATTGTTATGATTTATGTTTAACTTGGTCTTAAGATCATCTCTCTAAGATGGCCACTGTATAGGTAAGCTCTGACTAGGAGGAAGTTAGGTTCAAGTATGTCAGGTGAGATACAATGAGGAGCAGATGACTAAAATCATACAAAGTATCTTCTCTGGCAGCAATGGAATGGGTCAAGAAATCACTAAAAGAAGGAAAATTGGAAAATCACAAACATGTGATAATCAAAACATTCTTACACAACCAATTGGTCAAAGGAAAAAAAAAGAGAAATCAGAAAATAGCTTGAGATAAAAGAAAATGATAATAAAACTTTGCAAAAATTATGGGATGCCACATGTATTAGTCCTCTTTTCATCAATACAATGAAGTACCAGAGGCAGCTAACTTCATAAAGGAAAGAAATATATTTAGCTCATACTTTTGGAGGCAGAAAGTTCAAAACAGCAGAGATCTGGGTCTGGCAAAAACTACATGATGGATGGCAGGAGTTCATGCAGGAGAAGGATTCTCAATCCATTTTGAGGGCAAGGGCCTCAGTGACCAAAACTTTTCTCACTAGTTCCCACTTCTTAAAGTACCATGGAACCTCCTAATACTGTGACTCTGAGGACCAAGCCTCCAATCACGTATACCTTTGGGGGACAACCAAACCATATCCCAACCATATCACAGCAAAAGTAGTATCAAGGAAGTTTATAGTAATGAATTCCTATACTTTAAAAAGAAGAAGGTTCAGGGGCTGGGGTTGTGGCTCATTGATAGAGCACTTGCCTAGCACATGCAAGGCCCTGGGTTTGATCCTCAGCACCACATACAAATAAATAAATAAAATAAAGGTATTGTGTCCAACTGCAACTAAAAATTAAATATTAAAAAAATAAAAAAGAAGAAAGTTCACAAATAAACACTTAAACTTACACCTCAAAGACCTAAGAAAATAAGAACAAGTAAAACCCAAAGGTAGTAGAAGGAGGGAAATAATAAAGATTAGAGCAGAAATAAACAAAATGAAAAATAGAAAAAAATCAACAAATCTGAGAGTTGGCTTTTTTAAAAATAAATTTTTAAAATCTTTATTTTATTTTTTAAAATTTTTATGTGGTGCTGAGGATGAAACCCAGCGCATCACACATGTTACGCAAGTGCTCTACCACTGAGCCACAAACCCAGCCTGAGAGTTGGCTTTTTGAAAAGAAATAAAATTGACAAAACATTAGCTAGACTAATAAAAAATGGAAGGAAGACTCAAAATCATAAGTTAAAAAGGAGAGGTTACAATACTGTGTTGTGCACTTAAAATTTTTAAGAGGGTAGGTTTCATGTTATATGCTCTTTCCACAAAATAAAGGAACTTTTAGAGGTGATGAAAGTTTATCATCTTGATTGCGATGATGACTTCATGAATGCATATATATATATATATGTGTGTGTAATTTTGCAGATCAATTATAATTTACTACTGCTATTCAAAAACACCAAGACTAGCATTATACTTAATTTTCATCCAAACTAAAAGGGAAGAAATAAAACTATCTCTGTCTTCAGATTATATGATTTTATAAAGAAGACTCTAAAGAATCCACACACCAAAAACAAAGAATTAGAGCTAATAAATGAATTCATAAAGGTCTCAGTATACAAGATTAACATCCAAAAATAAGTTATATTTTTATACACTGAAAATAAAAATTCCAAAAGCAAATTGAGAAAACAATTTCATTTGTAAAAGCATCAAAAAGAACAACAGAAATAAATTCAATCAAGGAGGTACAAGACTTGTAAAATGAAATTTTCAAATATTTTTGCTATGGTTTGGATATGGTTTGAGTGTGTCCCTTAAGGGTTCTATCCTGGAGCTTGGTTTCCAATATGGTATAAAGAGATGGTAGAACTTTTAAAAGGTAGGGCCTAGTGTCAGGTGATTAGGTCATTGGAAGTGCTGTCCTTAGAAAGGATTAATGTAGTTCTCATAAGACTCCAGTTATTTCCTGTGAAAACATATTGTTATAAAAAGGGCAATACTAGCCCCTGAATACCTCTGGCTTCCTGACTTACCAAGTGATTCTTTTTGTACACTTTCCTGTGGCTGTGATGCCATTTACCGTGAGGCCCTTGCCAGAGGTTGAACAGATGGAGATGCTCAATCTTGGACATTTGGCCTCTAAAACTGTAAACCAACTCAACTTCTGTTCTTTACAAAGTACCCAGTCTCGGGTATCTCTTTTAATAGCCACAGAAAACAGACTAAGACAACTGTTAAGATTACAGTACTACCCAAATGAATTCAATGGAATTCCTATAAAAATTCCCACTGCCTCTTTGCATAAATTAATAAGTTGATCCTAAAATTCATATTTAATGGAACATGAATATCTAAAACAATCTTGAAAAGGAAAGCAAAGTTGGAAGATTTGCTCTAACATATTTCAAAACAGTACAAAGCTACTGTAATGAACAGATTATGGTATCCTTATACACTGGTATGGGAAAGCCACATAGACCATTGGAATAGAATTGAGAGTCAAGAAATGAACCCTAAGGCTATATATCTATGGTCAATTGATATACACGCCCCTTTAACGGGGAAAAGAAGAGTCCTTTTGACCAATGATTCCAGAACAACTGGATATTCACATGAAAAATAATGAGGCTGGACCCTTGCCACACTTAATATTAGTCAAAATTCTTCAGAGAAATGGAAACAACAGGATGTATAAATGTATATCTAGAAAGAGATTTAATATAAGGAGTTAAGTCACACAATGATGGAGACAACCAAATCTCAAGATCTACAGAGTGAGAAAGTAATCTGGAGACCCAAGAGAGCTGATTGTGTCATTCTAGTCTGAGTTTGAAAGCCTGAGACCCAGGAGAGTCAATGTCAATGATATAGGTCTGTTCTGATGGCTTTCAGGTTTTAGACACAGGAAGAGCCAGTATTTCTATTTGAAATTAAAGGTAGGTAAAAACTCAGGTTCCAGCTCAAAGGGAGACATTAGCTTTTCTTTTCTTTTCCTTCATTCCTTTCTTTCTTTCTTTCTTTCTTTCTTTCTTTCTTTCTTTCTTTCTTTCTTTCTTTCTTTTTCTTTCTCTATGAAGGCCTTAAACTGATTGAATGAGATCCACTCACAGTAGAGAGGGCAACCTTCTTTACTCAATCTACTGATCTGAATGTTAATCTCATCCAAAAACACCCTCATATAAACACCCAGCACAATATTTAACCAAATATCTGGGCACCCTATAGCCCAATCAAGTTCACTCATAAGATTAACCATCATGCCATTTAAAAACTGAAATTAAAATGGATCACTGATTAAATGCAAAAGCTAAAACTATACAACTCTTAGAAGAAAATATAGGGCAAATATTTGTGACCTTGGTTTTGGCAATAGATTCTTTAATATGACACCAAAAGCATAAGCAACAAACAAAAAAGACAGGTGAATGAGACTTCATCGAAATTAAAACCTTTTGGGTATCATGGGACATTATTAAGGAATTTAAAAGACAACCTACAGAGTATAAAAGTATTTGCAAATCATATATCTGATAAGAGTCTAGTATCTATAATACATAAAAGGACAATTGGAACTAAAAAATAAGAAAATGAGCAAAAGATTTGAGTAGACATTGGAAGATATCAATGACCAACAAGCACATAATATCATTAATCATTAGGAAAATGCAAAGCAAAAGTACAATCAGATACCATTTCATACCCACTAGGATGGCTATAGTTTAACCCATTTTGTCCCTCTGATCCAGATGTGGAACACCTATTAAAATTTAAATATAGTATATGATATATAATATAATTATATAATATAACATGTAATATAATTAAATAAGGAGAATATAATTATAAACATTTTAATATAATGCTATTGATTAATATGATTTAATATAATGATGAGTTCTAGGTTGTGATTTGCAACCCATTTTAATTCACCTGTTTTATTTTGTTGAAATATTCACAGAATTGAAAACTTGGGACTTAATGGGTTTAAGAAAATGAAACTAGTGTAAGTGAGGATGTGGAGAAATTTAAACCTTCATACATTGCTGGTGGGAATAGATAACGGTACAGTCACCTACAGAAAACAATTGAAGAATTTCTCAAAGAGTTAACCATAGAATAATAATGTTAGCATGTAACTAATAAAGTTAGCATATAACTTAGCAATTCCACTCTTAAGTATATGTCCCAGAGAAATGAAAACATTTCTGGAAAAAAATTGTACATAACTGCTTATATAAGCATTACTTCAATATCCCCCAAATGGAAACAACCTAAACATCCATCAGTTAATTGATGGATTAAAAATATGCCCATGGCCAGGTAAGTGGTGCATGCCTGTAATCCCAGCAGCTTGGGAGCCTGAGGCAGAAGGGTTGCTTGTTCAAAGCCAGCCTCAGCAAAAGCGAGGTGCTAAGCGAGTCAGTGAGACCCTTTCTCTAAATAAAATATAAAATAGGGCTGGGGATGTGGCTCAGTGGTTAAGCACCCCTGAGTTCAATCCCTGGTAACCCCCAAAAATGTCCATATGAAGGAATATTATTTAGCCACAAAAAGGAATGAAATATTGATATATGCTACAATATTGCTGAACCTCAAAATTATTATTGTGAATGAAAGAAGCTGGATACAAAAGACCATGATTCTATTTATGTAAAATGTCCAGAAGAGGCAAATCCACGGACAGAGATAGCAGATTGGAAGTTGCCAGGGGTTAGGGAAAAGGGGAAAAGGGAATAACTGCTTAGTTATGTGGTTTTCTCTTGGAAGTGGTTACTATATTCTAGAATTACATCTAGTGGTTGCACAACCTTGTGAATATACTTGAGGCTACTGAATCATACAGTTTAGTATGAATGAAGTAGATAATTGTATGTTATGTGAATTTTACCTCAGTAAAAATGTAAGAATTCAGATAATTATTACAGTCAAGATGGTAGACTCTCTAGGGAAGGATAACATAACATGGTATATAGAGAGTGAATCATGAGCCCCAAGATCTGTCAATAGTCTAGTACAGGGTTTGGCAATCTACATCTTACAGGCCAAATCTAGCCAGTGGCCAGTTTTCATAAGGCATATGAGCTAAAATGGTTTGTATATTTTTAAGGTGGTTAAACACAACAGGAGCAAATAAGACTAGGTGAGAGAGACTTTCCAAGGAGAACATGGCCAGAATTATTTACTATCTGACCCTTTAATGGAAGAAAGATATTTTGTAGATATTACCTATGGTAATGATAAACAATAAGCCCTTACATTTATAGAAAGCATTTAAATTCTTCAGGTGCATCCATTCTTCTCTCAGCTTTTAAAACAAGGTATTATTTTTCTTGATGGGGGGAAAACTGTGGCCTAGAGAGATAAGCCACTTATATCCTTGCTCTGTTACTTGGTAAAACTCAGGTGGTTTGAATGGTACTCCGTGTTTTACCCCTGCAGCCCACTGCCTCTCTGGACGTTGGAAGAACAACTAGAGGCTCTGTGAAAATGTAATATGATTTCAACTTAACATGTCAACCCAAGGTTGAGAAAAGGGCCAAGAGAGCCTTGGCTAACTGTCGCTGGCATCTCTCTTTCAGTTTCTATCTCCTCTGGCAATGGTCATATATTTTTTTTTCTAAATGAAATGCCACCCATATTGAAGAGCTTAGGAACTGTCAGGCCAAAATCTTTCAAGTGCCACAGAGTTGGACAGTTAGCTATATTTCAAGCACATCAGGTCAAACAATATAATAAAAATTGACTCGTTTGTGATATGTCCCTCTATAGGAGCTGTGACATTCACTCCTTTCCCTAATATTCTGCATCCAACCTGCAGCTTCCGCTGTCTCCCAGATAGCTTATCTTCCACTTGCTATTGTGTCTTCCCACCAATTTGCCAGGTGTCATATTTCCTAGCCTGAGTGAGCTCTGCAATATGTGTGTTGAAAGGAGTGGGGGAGGGGGCAGGCTGCGATTGATTCAGGCTATTTCTTAATAGCCCTTCATCCTGGCCTTCAGTGTATAGAAAAACCCTGGACAATCAGCAGCTTCAAAGATGGGCTCCTCATGTTTATGCTGTTGTTCTCTCCCTCCACCCTTCATTTTACATGTGTCTGGTTTAGCCCACATTTCCATGCAGTGCTCATACCCAAAGTATAATCTTCTCTGGTCAATTTTGGATGATGGTCTCATGAAGAGGGGAAGGAGCATCGTGTGCACCATTGGTTCAGGTGCTCAAGGACTGTGAAGTAAATGGCTGCCCCTACTGGAGTCACTGTGATAGAATTGTGGGGGATTTATAATTATATCCTTCCATACAATTCAGTTAATTAATCAGCCCTGCCCACACACTGCCATTAGGTTCCTCTCACTAGGTAGGCCATTTTAAACACAGCATGTAGCTCCTACATTCAGTTCTCTTCCTGCCCTCTTCTTGAGGCTCCTTTTTCACTCAGGGACCAACATAACCTCTCCCCATGTGCTCATTTTTAAAAATTTTAGGTCTTTTCTTTCTTTAAAGCCCTCAGATAGATGCCAGATTGCTGGTTAAGGTCCTTGTGGTTTGAATTGAATCTGTGTGTCCAAACTCTCCTGATTTTTAAGAAGCAACTTTGGTTTTCCCACCTAACATTGTAATTGCAAACATGGCCTACAACCTAGCTTAATTTTGTGCACCTGTTAGGGAAACTAATTTTAAGCCATTTTCTCACTCCACCACTGGACCTGATCCCCTCAACTTTTGAACCCTGGATTCTAAGTGTCCTTAGCAGACACATGATATTAATAGTCCCCTTCTTCTATCCAGGCAACCTAATGTCTTGATCTGTTTATTTTCTTCTTTACATGAAAAGACCTTGTCTAATCATTGTGACTAGGACCTGTGAAAGATCCTAGCTTCCTGATCTCTCTCTGGGCTCAACGTCCATGTTCACAAATTTGAAGCTATGAGTCCTAGGTCTCCTCCTTCATCCCATGATCCTTGTGGCTGTGGAGAGTTTGGGATTGAATTGGCCTTCCTTGCTATGCCATCTCAAAATTCTCCCTATTTGGCAATGTTGTTCTGTCTGGCTTAGACTCCAGCAAAAGACACTCTTCCTGGTTTACTCAAAGCAAAAAGGATAACTCCAGTGAGACTCCATTCTCATATCTTACCTAAGATTTAGTTAAGAGAAATTCCATGTGCAGAACTCATAGGACACACAGGTTATGTTATAGTGGAACTGTAATTGCCCGTATATTACCACAAATCTTGTACCTGGAAGAGAAGAGCTGAGAATGAGAACAGGTTGTTGTGTGGTTTTTCTGCACTGATTTATCAAGAAGGGAAAGTAGAGCCGGGTGAGGTAATGCATGCCTCTAATCCCAGCAAATGGGGAGGCTGAGGCAGGAGGATCAAGAGTTCAAAGCCAGCCTCAGCAACATATTCAACTTAGTGAGACCCTGTCTCTAAATAAAAATTACAAAGGGCTGGGGATGTTGTTCAGTGGTTAAGCGCCTCTGGGTTCAATCCCTGGTACCAAAAAAAAAAAAAAAAAAAAGGATAGTAGATGCTCTGTATACAACTTTATGTTTGTCCATTTTCTCTTTCCAACTCCTGATTCTTGGGCAGTTTAGATGGAGTTTTCAGCATAGATTATTGACCACTAGAAATTAGCAGAAAGTTAATTGTATCATAATTATGAAAACCTATTGTAGGCCACTTGTGGACTATTCTTTAAAGGTTTATTTATAAAGGGGATTGTTTCCATGACCTGCTCTCACCATCTGTAAACATTCAGGAGGATGTATTGAAGGTTTTAGTTTTTTTTTTTTTTTTTTTTTACTTCCCTGTGTATCAGAGCATCTTTAGATTAAGTGGTGCCAGAGTAGCAGAAATCAGCAATAACTTTCAGTTTTGTGTTACTGATGAGAATATTGGTTTCTGGATACAATTATCTTGTAAACAGGCTAGTGATCTTTTAAAATGTAAACCAAAACTTATCACTCTCCTACTGAAAACCCTCCAGTTGCTTCTCATTGTAATTTGAAGAAAACCCGAGCAACTTTCCATGGCTTATGCAGCCCTACATGATCTGCCCTCTGCCCATATTTCTGATCTCATCTTGCCCTCAGCACTCGCAAATTCTCCAGACTCAAAGAACATTTTGTTCTTATAATCATAAAACCATTTTTAGGACTGGGGTTTTGGCTCAGTGGTGGAGTGCTCACCTTGCACGTGTGAGGCACTGGGTTCAATCCTCAGCACCACATTTTAAAAAATAAATAAAATAAAGGTACTGTGTCCATCTACAACTAAAAAAATTAAAAAGTTTTAAAAACAACATTGTTACTTCAGGGATCTTGCAACTGCCTTGCACCTCACCTGTTCCTTTTGCTTGGTATATTCTTTCACCAGATCCTTGCACAGTTGACTCCTTCTTATATAGATATCAGATCAAATATCATTCTTTTAAAACATGATTTTTTTCTGACTACCCAATCTGTTATGGCTCATGTGTGAGAAAATGCAGGAAAGTTTAGAGATAAAATGATTGGGTTATGAGAGTCTTAACCTATTCAGTGCATTAATCCCCTGATAGGGATTCATTGAATAATAACTGTGGCTGGAGGAGGTTCGTCATTGGAGACATGACTTTGGGGTATATGTTTTGTTCCTGAACAGTGGAGCACTATCTATGCTTCCTGATCATCATCATGTGGGCTGCCTCCCTCTGCCACTCTCTTCCAACATGATATTCAGCCTCACCTGGAGGAATGGAGCTAGCTGTCTATGGACTGAGACCTCTGAAACTAAACCCTCAAATAAATTCCTCCTCTAAAATTGATATTTTCAGGTCTTTAGTCATAGCAGTAAAAAGCTGACTAAAACACAATCCAAAATCTATACTTTTTTTCAAGTCATTTACTTTCATGTCACCCCGTTTTATTTTCTTCTCAATAGTTACCACAGTCTAGGAATTATTTTAATTGTCTATGTGCTTATTATATGTCTCTTTCCATCTAAAACTTAAGTATCATGAAAGTAGAAGTCTTGTGTGTATTCTCTGCTGCGTGTCTTCAGTCCTGGGTACATAGTAGGTGCTCAACAAATACTTATTGAATGAATGGGTGGATGGCACATGACATTAGTTCTTAGCTCACCGTCAAATTAGCTAAATGAGGGCTGGGGTTGTGGCTCAGCAGTAGAGCACTTGCTTGGCATGTGTGAGGCCCTGGGTTTGATCCTCAGCACCACATATAAATAAATAAATTAAATTAAAGATCCATTGACAACTAAAAAATATTTTTAAAAAAAATAGCTAAATGACTCATGATGATTAGTTGTCATAATTTTCAAGACTACAGGTTTTGAAATATAACAGTTCTTGGATGTTTGGCTATAGAACTTTCGATAATTCATTTATTCAAGTATCTCCTGAAAGTCAGGTGCTATGCTAACGGCTGGGGTATAAAAATATATAAATATATAGCCTCTGCCCTCAAGAATCCATAGTCTAGTGGAAGAAATGGACAGATAAATTATTTTAATGCAGCGATGGAAGTTTGAATAAAGTGTTGTGGTAGTACTGGGGGGAAATGAACCATCTCTTTGGCATTAGCTTAGAGATGGAGGTGGTTTAAGCAAAGAGTCTTAGAGGAAGTGATATTTGAGCTTGGGTTTGAAGAATCAATCAGTTCCTTGTGAAATGAGGGAAACAGTACACACTAGTATTGTAGACTATGGGAAAGATGGAGAGCATGGGCTATTCAGGGTATTGCCAGTTAAAGGGTATGCTGGCACACAAGATCACTGTGAAAGATGAAGCTGGAAAAGAAGCTTGGGAAATGAAGCTGTTGAGTTGAAAGTAGTTTGCATCTCAGCAGCAAGAGGACAGCTATATGATGCCCCCTATAACATACTTTACCCCTTCCAACAAAATGAAGTTGCCAGAGTTAAACTAGTAATATCAACATGCAAGGGATATTATTAGATATTTTTGAAAATTAGCGAAGAAACTGTAAATGTGTGATTGGAAATTGAGAACCCCAAAACTCTGCTCAAGGTGATCTAGGACAAATCATAAGGAGCAGGACTGAAATGCAATTGCAATTTTGTAAGTGGAAACCAAATTAATTGTATTATACGCTGATTGGGGTGAATAGAAAGTAGTTGGCTAGCTGCATGCAAAAAAAAAAAAAATTTAAATGACAGTTACCAGCCAAGCTCCATCCAATAGAATGATCTTGGCCAACGGAACTCAACATTATGGGTTCCTTGGCAAGACTTGCTCTATAGTTGATGAGAGTGCTTCAAGTTGTCTAAACTGAGACATTCTTAAGATCAACTAACTTCCCTTGTTCTGATTTTATGCTCGCCAAGCAATCTTTTGATAATTTATTTGGCTCCCCACACAACTTGCCTACAAGGAAAGAATGCACTGATCTGCCTACTCAAGCATTTTGGCCTGCTTAACAATTGCATTTCTCATTGTAAATTAATAAATTGGCATCCTGGTATATATATATTGTTTTTCAGAGTGCCCATATATATATATATATCTGAGGGATAGACAGATATAAATACATAACTCCCACATAAAAACAAGTCTCTATATATCAAATAAGCATATGAACCTGCTTAAATTACTTTGTCTTATTGAATTTACTCAGTTCAGAGTCTGTTCTTTAGCCTTGCAGCTCAGAAAGCTTTTTTGTTACTACTCTGAGAGTCCAGCTCTCTTCTGCAAGATTTTCAGGAGTAGCCAACTGACATTCCCCAGGTAACAGGTCTCTGCATTGCTGTGTCCTGAACTCCACCATTTACTAAGTGGATAGCATTCATTTCTTCTGTGTTTGTTTTCTAATATGCCATCCATATTGAGGAGTTCAATTTGAGAGAAAATAAATATTTCTTTAAAAAGCTATGTGAACAGAAAATATTCTTGTCTCATGTTTTTCTTTCTTTCAGTTCCCAAAAGCAAACCCTAAGAAAAGGATTTGGACACAGTGGTTTAATTTGGGAGGTGATCTCAGAAACACAAGAAGGAAACAGGAAAGATGAGAACTTCTGGGATTATAGGCATGAGCCACTGTACCCGGCAAAGGGTGCATTCTTATATACTATTTTATTTCTTTATTACATATAGATGGCTGGGCACAGTGGCACATGCCTGTAATCCCAGCAACTTGGGAGGCTGAGGCAGGAGGATTGCAAGTTCAAAGCCAGTTTCAGCAATTTAGGCCCTAAGTAACTTAGCAAGACCCTGACTCAAAATAAAATGGCGGGGGTGGGGGGGCAGGGGCTGGGGTTGTGGCTCAATGGTAGAGCACTTGCCTTGCATATGAGAGGCCCTGGGTTCAATTCTCAACACCACATATACATAAATGAATAAAATAAAGGTTCATCAACATCTAAAAAACTAAAAAAATAAAATAAAATAAAAAGGGCTAGGGATGTGGCTCAGTGGTTAAGTGCCCCTTGGTTCAATCTTCAGTACCAAAAAAAAAAAAAAAAGAGGGAAATTAATGAAGGTGTTAATGAGCAGGTTATCCTGTGGCAACCATGAATCAGCCCTTCCAAGGACTCTGAGAAACTGTAGGACAATCAGAATCATCCTATTGGAAGATGGAGAGTCTGTGGTGTCTATCCATGAACTTCCATTCCCCTTTGGTTGAAGGTTAGCCCAAGTGATCTTGACTGTCCTTCACTTGTAGGTTACACCTGGCTGTAGCAAAGCAAGCTTTCACTGTGCCTGAAAAATCCCTAAGGCCATTAAGAAAGATTAGTCATTTGAGTTGGGAGACTATGGGGATGCTGGAAACTGCAATAGCTGTGAAAACAGTGGGCCAAGGCATTATGGAATAGGGCATCTGCAGCATTTGGTGCTTTATTGGAGACTAATATGATAGATCTTGAGACTCAATAGACAAATCAGCAAAGGACAAGAACTGCCAAACTGTACACAAAAATTAAAAATGACTAACAATTATATTTTAAAACACAACCTTGGCAGTAATCAATAAACTATAAGGAAAATTAGATATTTTCATTTTGTCTATCAAATTAGCAATGGCCTCTTTTTTAATTAATAAAAATCCATGTATTGATGGGGGTACAGTCTCATTAACTACAGATGGGATTGTCAATCAGCACAGTGGTTCTGAGAAGCAATTTTTCAATATAGCAATCCATCAAACCATGTTTTCAAATGTTCAGTGACATTGAAAACGTGAATGTTATTAAGTTAAAAAACATAATACAAGACTATATACAGCATGATTCCAATTTTATTCAATTCAGAGATGATATAGATTGTGGGACATTGGTCTATTAATAGCTTTCGGAGAAAGAAACACTACATATACTGTGCCCAAGTTTTATTCTGCAGACAGATTATATATATATATATATATATATATATATATATATATATATATATATCCATATAATTATATGCCACTTTCTTCTTTAACAACACCACCAAAAGTAGAGTCTAAGCTTTCTTTAGATTTCAGAGTTGAAAATTCTTCTGAATTACATTTTTAAAATATATATATTTTTGGTTGTAGATGGCACAACACCTTTATTTTATTTATTTATTTTTATGTGTGCTGAGGATGGAACCCAGTGCCTCACATGTGCTAGGCAAGCACTCTACCCCTGAGCCACAACCCCAGCACCTTAATTACTTTTGACTGTTGGTAGTGATGTGATGCAGCACACCGAGGTGACATGTGGTTGCTCTTCATAACCCTGAACTTTGATAATGCAACAAAATCATATTGAAGCATGTAGAAGGATCTCAGGGGATCATCTGTATTTCCTATTTGGTTAAATTCGTGGTTTTATCTTCTTATTGTCTTGTTTTTCATTTCAATTACATTAGCCAGAAATCAGTTACTCTTGAAAGTCACCCAGAAGCTTTTGATAGATATTTAGTGCCTGAGTGTTATTCCCTCACAATGTATGAAATGGTCATACCAACTTTCCTATCTTTGAAATTTTTGTGATCTATTCTAGGAGATTTGGCAATTTCTACTGCCTTTAATTGCATTGTCTGGCGTGTGACAGGCAATCTTCTGCAGACAAAATAATTTTTCATTTCAATGATGCATCATAGTGTAATTTTTAGAAGACATTTTAAGTAACAATTAAGGAGAAAGCCAAATTTAAGTTAAAAATTTAACTATGAGTGGTCCTACCAATGCAATTGAAGTGACAATCAGATATATAGATATCCTCTCACTATAGCTAAGTCTGCACAGAGATAAGCAATGACAACAATATCACAATAGAGTTTGCTACATGGTAATTTGCAAGTCACTTTTGACATCCATTATAAGATGCAACCTGATTTCAGAAATGAAGAATGTGTGTTGTAATGCAGGAAATTGGTATGAAATACAGACATATGTGTGTATACAAACACACCTACATACATAGAAGACAAAAATAAAATATACCATAATGCATAACGTTCTTAGCTCTGGGTGTTGAAATTGCAGACTGTGTATAGTTTGGTCTATTTTTAGTTCTTAAGTGTCTACAAAAAGCCTGTATTAATGTAAAATTGTGAAAAATAATAAAATTTTTAAAGGACTTAGTTTAGTTACCTTTTTTGTTACTGTGACCAAAAGATCTCACAAAAACAAGTTAGATGAAAAAAAATGTTTATTTTGGCTGATGGTTTCAGAGGTTCAGTCCATGGTTGACCAACTCCATAGCTCTGGACCTAAAGTGAGGCAGAACATCATGGCAGAAGGGTATAGCAGAGGAAAGCACCTCAGGACATGGCAACTAGAAGCAGAGAAAGAGCTCCACTCCTCAGGAAGAAAATATAAACCCCAAAGTCATGTCCCTAGTGACCTACCTCTTCCAGACACACCCTATATGCCCAGTTATCATTCAGTTAACCCATATCCATGGATTAATCCAGTGATTAGGTTACAATTCTCATAATCCAACCATTTTACCCCTGAACATTACTACATTTTCTCACACATGAGCTTTTGGTGGACACCTCATATTCAAACCAGGACACCTCATATTCAAAACAGGATTGATCTTTGTTTTTCAAAGGCTGTTCTCCCTATTTGTAGAAAAGAATTTGGGATAAAAAACAAGCTGGAATCTGAATCAGGTGGATTCTTAGAGGACCGCAATAATCCTTGTATCTTCCGGCCCTGCAGAACTAACAACCAAGTACTACCATCTCAGAGATTACTTAAAGAAGAAACAAACCAGAAACTCTGAGAGTATGTTCATCATTACAGTCCATTTTTAATTTGCCACATGATTTTGACAAGTCACTTATCTCTCATACTTGTTTTCTTGCTTATAAATTGGGAGAATATCTTCTAACCTTCCTTTCCATGGTAATGGCAGGAATGGGGTTACAAATATAAATAAGAATATGGTTCATTTACTTCATGATTTTGATTGTGTCCCCATAAGCAATGCAAATATCTTAGGAGGATCTCATCAGAAAGTTTCCTCAGGGTGTGTGTGTGTGTGTGTGTGTGTGTGTGTGTGTGTGTGTGTTCAGGAAGGGAAGGAGATGGTGAACAGAGAGCCACAGGGCTGACAGTCTGTTTTGGAGGCTTGAGGGAAATGTTAGGGCTTGGGTAATTTCTGTCATTGGGCCCAAGCAAATGAATTCTATATTGGTAGCCCTTGGAGACATTATCCAGCTGAGAGAATTTAATTTCATTAATTAACATGGCCCTAGTCATCCCCTACCTGTTGATGGGGAAAAGGAAAATTTGCTCTATGGTGCACACTCCTGCTAAGTTGTACTCCCAGGCCTGACTTCCAAGGCAAAGAGGAAGACAGGACTGGGCTGACAACAAGGAGTTGTGACTACAAGGAATGGACCTGCAGTGCAAAGTGATGTGATGTTATGAGATGTGAAGTAGCAGGGCTCACATCATCTCACCCCATGCAGCCCTCAGGAAATATGTGTTGCAGGGTTGCAATACCTTCATTTACTTAACCTTCCCAATAGTCCAAGGTTGTACACAGTGAGGTTTGGAGGGGCGTGAACCATTTGGTTTAAGCATACTATAATATGAACTGTCAAAAAGCAGTTGCTCAGCTGAGCGCAGTGGCAATTGCCTGTAATCCCAGTGACTTGGGAGGCTGAGGCAGGAGGACTGTGAGTTCAAAGCCAGCCTCAGCAATTTAGTGAGGCCCTAAGTAACTTAGTAAGACCCTTTCCCTAAATAAAAATTTTAAAAAGGGCTGAGGATGTGGCTCAGGGGTTAAGTGCCCCTGGGTGATTCAGTCTCTGGTACCAAAAAAAAAAAAAGCAGTTGCTGCTATTCTCATCACCATCACTATAAATGCCACCACAGAAAGGGCCTACTAATCAATACCTTTTCCAGGTCCCTGTCCCAGGCAGGGTTTCCACCTTCACTCTGTCCTTCTCTTCTGCACTGTCCTATTCTGGGGACCTTAAATCACTCCTTTGTGGGATACCAGTAAAGATCCTATTAAGATGTAGATGTTTTCTGAGAGATGAGTTGTCTCAATTCTTTCTCATCCATTAATAACTTCACAGTATAAGGACACTGGGCAGCTTGGGTGGGTGGGGGGGTCCATAGAATATGTGACTTGAGGAAATCAGGTTGCTGGGGTATTGGGCCTTACAAAAATGTCACCTCAGACAAGGTCAACCTGTAGTGTAGGTGGCAGGGCATCCAAGGGGGCTGAACCAAGACAGAAATACAGGATGGCTCACTGAGTAGGCCTGTAGGGATCAGGATCAGGAGAGAGGAAAGCAATGTAGGCCAGGAGGAGCCTCATCCCTAAGCCTCAAAGCCAAGAAGACACACCTTGGGCTTTGAGAGGGAGAGATTATCCAGACCAAGAAAGAATATAGCTTTCCCTTTCCTAAGCTCTCCAGCATGGTGAGAGGAAGCTTACAGAGAGAGAGAGAGAGAGAGAGAGAGAGAGAGAGAGAGAGAGAGAGAGAGACATGGTGGGGAGGGAAACTTATACTCACTAGCAGCAAGCTGGATGCAGCTTTGGACAAGCTAGCAAGACACAATAATTGATTGCCTTCTTGCTGCAAAATCAAAATGGCTTTTGATGTTCAGCCATTCATTGCCATATCTGGAATAATAACACAATTCATTTTAGCTGCAGCCCTGCAAATGGATGGCTTTAATAATGGCTAATTTGGGATGATGAATGTGCCATTTGAGGGTGACATTAGTGCTGAATAAGGAGAAGGGCGTGCAAGAGGCACAGGGAGGAAGGGATGAGCTATATAAGATTAGCCATGTTTGCTAACTTCTGTGGCTGCCAGCCCCTCCATTTCACTCCACAAGTATTGATTTAGCAAGTACCTACTCCCTATCTCACACTGGAATGAGGTTTGGGGAAGACGCTGAAGATATATATGATTAGGATGACCAGATGTCCTGATTTCCCAGAGACAGTCCTCTGGTTTATGCTGAGACTTGGTGCAATTATTAATAGCATCTCCCTCTTACTCTCAAAAGTGTCTTAGTATGGATGATAAATTATATTGTCATTTCATGTGGTTCACTCTCTGCTTTCCATGAGCCACAGCATTTCTGGAAAGACAAGTCTTATTTGTGTACATGGAACAATTTTAGCATATCAGGAAACAGTGTATATCTAATAGATAACCACATAAGCCCAGGCACCCACATTTATGCTTGCAAGTTTCAAAACTGATGATGGGTGTAGATTTAAATACATTAAAGAGGACTTTCACAGGCTGGGGTCATGGCTCAGTGGCAGAGCGCTTGCCTGGCATGTGTGAGGCACTGGGTTCAATCCTTAGCACCACATACTAATGAATAAATATTTTTTTTTAAAAAAAGAGGACTGTTGCATGCTTGGGAATGATAAAATCCTAATTTCACCTGATCATCACAGCAAACTTAATGTTATCCCCATCTTGTAGATGAGTAACTAGAAGTTCATAGAAGAGAATTAATTGCTCAAGTTCGCAGAAATAGTCATGAAGTCAGAATTTGAATGCAGAATATTTTTTAACTTAAAATACAACTATATTTCTCCTTCCAAACAGATGGCCTAGACATTAATGTTCAATGGAATGATTAAGGAAGCCCAGAGGGCAAGTGACTTGTCTCTGAGGAATGAATCCACAAGTAAAAGTGAACAGGGTAAAAATGAATAGAGCTAAAAATGTATATAGTAAAGATGTAAGGTTCACAAGAGACAATAAAGAAATTAATAGAGATAGGGTTAATCAGGGACAATTTTCAAAGGTGAGTTTTTGCCCTAGGTCTGAAATTACTGATGAATATGGATTAACCAATCAAGAAAGAGCTTTCATTTGCATAGAAATTATAAACTCAAGCCAGGTACACAGCTGTAATCCCAGCTGCTGGGGAGGCTGAGGCAGGAGGATCACAAGTTTAAGTCCAGCCTGGGGAATGTAGCGACACCCTGTCTCAAAACAAAAGATTTTAAAAGGGCTGGGTACAGCTGGGGTATATCTCTGTGGTAGAGCATCCCTGGGTTAAATTCCTAGTAAAACACTCTCTCTCTCTCTCTCTCTCTCTCTCTCTCTCTCTCTCTCTCTCTCACACACACACACACACACACACACACACACACACACACACACACAAACGGTAAACCAAAATCAAGGTATTATATCCTGGGAATGGAGAAGTGAAGTGAATGGCAATGGAATAAACAGGAGATAATAATTCTATCTGTAAGGTTTAGTTCTTAAACACAGTGGCAAATAAATGACTGTTCATTATACTACGTTGTATACTTTCAAATTTGAATATTACATGATAAAATACTTTTGAAAGAGAAGTTACTCTTTCTAGATGAGAGAAATGTATTAAGCAGGACACAGAAGCAGGGACAATAAATGTCCTCCTGATTGGAAGATGGGGTCAGAGGACACCTCTCAATCCCTCTTCAAATCCCCGTGACAGAGGCAATCCCCAGAGGCCAAGAGAGACATCCAAAGTGCAGGGTTTGGCTTCCTCTGGTCTTTCAATCACTGCACAACAAAAACAAAATAGAGAGTAGGGGAGGGGAGGGGAGGGGAGGGGTGAGGGGACAGTGGAGAATGGGATAGACAGCAGAATACATCAGTCACTAGAAAGGCAATTTGTAAATCAATGGAAATGTAACTGATGTGACACAGCAATCTGTATACGGGGTAAAAATGGGAGTTCATAACCCACTTGAATCAATCTGTGAAATATGGTATGTTAAGAACTATGTAATGTTATGAACAACCAACAATAAAATAATTAAAAAAAAAACCAAAATAGCAAATGAATTCATACAAATCCATCGCTGTCGCTCCATAGGGCTGTAAAAAGGCCATAATGTGAGGTTCCACATTCTTCACCACCAAGCAAGCTCCTGCAATGGCTGGCAGTTTGTGAAGGAAGATCCCAGTGAACATATCCTGTCAATTGGTGCAGCATGGGTCATGAAACCCTGGGTTTTGCTACAAAATGAAGAGCAGGAAGTGCTTTAGCAGGGTGTGGTGGAGCCTCCTTAACAGCCTGCCCTGGGTCATGGCCTTGGATTTGAAACTCTGGATTGTTTAAATTATCTTTTTCATTTCAAACCATCTCTTTTCTTGTTATAGGCCGAGTGCCCTGACCTGGAGGAGTCAGAGAGGCAGTAGGCATTTTCTCTTTGTCAGTTAACCTGTAACAGATAGTTCTAGTTGTTTTGCTTTTTTAAAAAAAAAAATGGTACTAGAGATTTAATCCAGGAGTGCTCAACCACTGAGCCCCACATCCCTAGTCCCTTATTATATTTTATTTTGAGACAGGATCTTGCTAAGTTGCTTAGGGAACCTCACTAAGTTGCTGAAGCTGACTTTGAACTTGCAATCCTCTTGCCATAGCCTCTCAAGATGCTGGGATTACAGGTGTGTGCCACCACGCCCAGCAGCTCTGATTGTTTGACACATGCATGTTAGCATTAACATGCCGGGCTCCCAGGGTGTGTGTGTGCATGTGTGTGTGTATGTGTCTCTGTGTGCCTGTGTGTCTGTGTGTATCTGTCTTTCTCTGAGCATGTTCTAACCCATTCTCTAAGGTCACATGTCTCTGGTTTCTGGATGGATATGATGAACCCCAACAGGTATCAGGGTGGGAAGCCAGCTAGGTGAGGTAGAAAGGTTGAGAGTCAGAAGGCACAGGCTCTTGTCCAAATTCTTTCACTGAATTGACCTGTAACCTTGTTGTTGTGTCACAGGGCATGTTCCCAGGGAAGCAGACTGAGCCAGAGCTTTTGGGGCAGAAGGCAGCACTCTCAGGATCACCACTTGTAAGGGAGTGACAAAGCAGTATTAGGCAGAGGAGGAAGTGAAACTGTGATGCTGCCACAGGAAAGGCTTCAGTCAATCCCATGGAAGCTCAGAGAGGTCCTGAATTGCAGCAAAGTGCCAGACATTTGTGTTCTTGCATGGAGCAGTCATGGGACACAGACCCCTGGGGAGTGTGCAAGGCCTTAGACATGATGGGTCTCTTCAGTCAAGGCCGTTCCAGGAGAGGGGCTTCACTGGGCACTCTTACCCACAAGCACTCTCTATAGCTGGGGAAATGAGTGATTCAGTATTGAAGAGAAAGGGCAGGGCTGGGCAGTGCCCCCACAGCATGCAATTTAAACATGTTGTATAGCCCCTGCCTCTACACAAGTCCTCCTAGAATCAAAGGCCCCTGGCCTTTGAATCTCCTCGACATAGCCCTTAATGTTGCTGTGGTTCTCAAAGTGTGGGCCCCATTACTATTTCACTTATAGAAATTAAAAGGATTATAAGGGATACTATGAACATTGTATGTCAATGCATTTTATAACTGACATGAAACGGACAAATTTGTAGAAAGAAAAATTCCTGAAACCAATTCAAGAAGAAAAGATAATCTGAGTAGAACTATACTAAGTGAAGAGATTTAAGAGATTTAATTAAAAATTCAAAACTACCCACAAAGGAAAGCCAACTATGAGATGATTTCACTGATTAATTCTCTCCAAAATGTACATAGGAATTAGCATTGATTCTTTGCAGACTCTTCCACATATAGAAAAGGATGGATTACATCCCTTTTCTCTCTCTGAGACCAGAATTATTCTGATATCAAACCCAAAGATATCACAAGAAAACTACATAAAAGTATCTCCTATAAATGTAAAAATAAAAATCCTCAACAAAACACCAAATCCAGCTATATGTAAAATAACTATACACCATGACCAAGTGGAGTTTATCTCGGAAATGCAAGTTAGCTTTAACATCTAAAAATCAATTAATATAATAAACCATATCTAAAGATTAAAATCCCCAAACTGTATGACAATCTCAATATATAAAGCATTTGAAAAAAAAAATCCAGCTTTTTAAGATAAAAGGACTCAACAAAGTAGGAAAAGAATGGAACTTTCCTGGCTTGATAAAGAGCATCTAAAAACACTGACAGATGACATCATACTTAATTGTGAAAGACTGATGCTTTCACCCTAAGATCAGGAACAAGACAAGGATGTCCACTCTAATCACTCTAACATTGTATTGGAGGTTCTATCTAGGGCAATTATGCAAGAGAAAGAAATAATAGGCATTCAGATTGGAAAGGAAGACTAAAATCATCTCTATTCAAAGATGGTATGATCTTACATATAGAAAATATTAAAGCTACATACACCCACACAGAATTAGGTCTAATCAATGAATTCAGCAAAGTCACAGGAATACAAGATTAGTACATAAAAATAAAATTTATTTCTATACACTTACATGAACAATGAAAATCAAATTAAGAAAATAATTTCATTGATAATGACATAAAAAATAGGAAGTCAGGTGCAGTGGCACATGCCTTTATAAATTACATACATACATACATAAAAATAGGAATGAATTCAACAAAAGAACTTATTTTCTGAAAACTATACAACATTATTCAAAAATATTAAAGAAGTTCTATACAAGTAGAAAAAGTGTCATCTTCACAGAGCAGAAGATTAAAACTGATATACAGATTTAACACGATCCCTACCAGATTCCACTAATTTTGTTGTAGAAATTGGCAAGCTGATTTAAAAATTCCTATGGAGTGCTGGGGTGTATCTCCATAGTAGAGAATTTGCCTAGCATACATGAGGCAATGGGTTCAATCACCAGTACCATTAGTAAATAAAAAAATAAAATAAAATTAGAATGATACATTTCTTGAAAGTTCACAGAATTTACCTGTAAACATTAAGGCCTGGTGTATTTATTGTTGGGATAGGAGTGTTGTTCAGTGGTAAAGCATTTTCCTAGTATGCAGGAGGCCCTGGGTTTAATATCAGCAGAAAGAAGAAAGAAAGAAAGAAAGAGAGAGAGAGAGAGAGAGAGAGAGAGAGAGAGAGAGAGAGAGAGAGAGAGAGAGAAGAAAGAAAGAAAGAAAGAAAGAAAGAAAGAAAGAAAGAAAGAAAGAAATTAAGAAAATAAATCATATGGAATTGTAAGGGATTCAAAATAGCTAAAATAATCTTGAAAAAGAACAAAGTAGGAGCATTCACACTTCCTGATTTCAGTGTGTGGGCCCCAGACCAACAGCACCAGCACTACCTGGGAAGGTGGTAGAAATGCAAATTCTCGATCCTCACCCCAGACCTACTACATATGATTCTGATACAGGCTCAAGTTTGGGAAATGCCACTGACTATATTGTGCAAGCTAGGTTAACAATATAGGATGAATAGCATTTGGTTTTTCAGCCTCCTTACTACACAGAAGATATCAAGGAAGATAAAACATGTTGATGGAGAGGATATCTAAAGCCATGTTTCTTAACCAGAAGGAACTCCTTTTCTACTTTCCTCTAGATTTATCTGTTCTGACCAGTGATTTCAAAATGGGGCCTGTGACTAGTCTAACTTGATTTGCACTTAATACTTATTTCTCCATTAGCTTGCTGCTACTGGTAAAAGCTTTGGCACCAAAACAGAACATTTGAGATATAATGTAAATAAGCAATTTGAACAGATTTAAACCAGTTTCATTACAGCCACTGGCATGGTGTGTTTTACAGCTGATTTTAGTTGCAGTTGTGAACACTCAGGGAAGGCAAACAGATCTCAGAAAATAGAGAGAAAATAAAGTGCAGAGGTGAGGGAGACATACTCCCCAACTGGCAGTTGAATTAGAGATCTAAATAGATCTAGGGAACTAAATTACCCAGGCTGCTTTATAGCAATGGGAGCAGGGGACTGCCTCACTTAGTCATGAGGGCTGTGGAGCCCTCCCTGGCGAAGGAGTGGGGGCTGGCACACCGCAGGGATAGCCATGGGCATGGGAAAGAAATACCAAGGACTCACCAGGGACTCACCAGGGAGCTCTGTGGGAGAAGCTCAGTAGAGCTTATTAGGGCCTGGTGTGAACTCAGCCCTTAGGGGTGAGGGTATGAACCAATACAGGACTTCCTTTGTAGTCAGAGTGATAACTACATGCAAGGTGCACAAAGGCCTGCCCCAAAAAAGAGAGGCAAAAGGCTTGTGGTGGGGGAGTGCACACTCACATGCACCTGCCTGTCAGAAGCAGACAACAGAACCAAGTATTAAATGAGCCTCCTCTTTCTCCCTCCCAGTTCCCCCAAAACCCAAACAGGCCCAGGAGGGGCTTCTTGCCTTTTCCCAGTTGGCAAGAAACTCTAGCAGGGCCAGGCCGAGCACCAGGAGCACTACACCACTCTCCCCCAGCTCAGTGCCAAACACAGGCCTTCTTCTGCCTGGGTTGTGTTTGTTTTTAATTGAATTCTTTCTTTCTCTTCCTGGGGTCTTCTTAGGCCCTAGTGAAGCTGTCCTAGGACTTGGGCCTTGGCTTAACTGAGAACAGGTGTTTTCAGTGGTTTTGTTTTCCTATCCTGATACATCTGAGGAGCCTGTCCTCCTGGGTCCTACAGGACGGGGATCTCAGAGCATCTTGGGGGAAGGAAAGAGAATCTCTAGCTACCTGAGGAACATAGGAATGGGTACCTATGGTGAGGAGGTGTGTTCCAGGCCCGGAAAAATTGTACTGTTAGCACACCAAAAGTTGACCTCCCTGCGGGTTTTCCCTCTTGGTGCCAGCTGGCCATGGGCACCACTCTTCAGTGGTGAGTCAAGGATATGTGTTCCCTGAGCATGTGGTGGCCAGAGAAAAGAAGGTACTAGTCTAACCTATGCATAAAGTACCAAATGAGTAACTTGTTGGCTCACATAGGTGGGGCTTGGTTCAGGTGATTGTGCATGTTGGGATTGGGGAATGAGGGATTATTATGGTTTGGAATGAAGTTTCCTCCAAAAGCTCATGTGTGAGCAATGCAGGGATATTCAGAGGTGAAATAATTATGAGAACTGTAGCCTAATCAGTGAATTAATCCATTCAATGGATTCATAATTTGAATGCATTAATGGATGGCAACTGCAGGCAGATAGGATATAACTGGAGGGAGTAGGTCAGTGGGGGTGTGCCCTTGGAAATTATATTATTCCTGGCTCCTTGCACTTCAGTTCTCTCTACTTCCTGGTTGTCCTGAATTGAGCATTTTTCCTCTACCATGCTCTTCCACCATGATGTTCTGCCTCATTTTGGGTCCACAGAAATGGAGTCATATGACCATGGACTGAACCTCTAAAACCATGGACCAAAATAAACTTATCCTCCTCTTGTTTTTGTCAGATCTTTTGGCCACTGTGACAAGAAGACGACCAACACAGGGGCATTCACATGATATGATCTTAAGGTGCTTCAGAATAGTCCAAACTAAAAAAAAAATCCAAAATGATAAAATTCCCACCACTGAAATATATCCTTTAGATTAAGGCACTTAGAACTTCTCTTAAAGAACTAACAGTCATTTCTCAAACTTCCCAGTAAGAATTAGTAATTAAGGTTAGCTGATCACTTCTCTACCCACAATCCCTCCACTCCACGTGGAATAGAACCTTAAAAGGAGCTCCTCTAAAATTGTAAGTTCAAGGCCAGCCTCAGCAATTTAGCAAGACTCTGTCTCAAGATAAAGAATAAAAAGGGCTGAGGATGTAGCTTAGTGATGGTGTGCCACTGGGTTCAATCCCTAGTGTCACAAAGCAACAACTATAAGAAATGTCCTCTGCATGGACATGTTCTTTGGGTAAGAGAAAGGCTAGGTGTGAAGAGTGGGCTGTGACCTAGAAAAGGTAGATCTGAATGGGGAAGGCAAATCAGAAGGTACCAAGGGATGAATAGAAAGAGTTGGTGGACCAAGGCAAAGGAGGAAGCATAGGCAAGGGATCTTGTACAAAAGCAGTTAAAGACAAGTCTTTATCCATAATATGATAATCCCCACTTGTTCACAGTTTCACTTTCCTTGTTTTTAGTTATCTACAGTCAACTTGGTCTGGATATATTAAATGGAAAATTTTAAAAACAGCTCATAAATTTTAAATTGTGTGCCAATCTGAGTAGTGTGATGAAATCTCATACCATCCTTTTGTCTAGAATATCACACTACCTGCCCATTAGTCACTTAATAGCTCACTTGGTTATCAGATCTACTGTCATGGCTTCCCAGTGCTTGTATATAGGGTTCTGCACTATCGAAAGGTTCAGGTTAAGTTGTGTGATCTTAGAAAGAATCTCCCCCAGACATGGAGGGGGAATACTGGATAGTAGGAACATGGACGATGTCTCAAAGAGTCTACATTCTAGTTGGGCTGTTTCACTTAAGGGTTCTCTGGTTGGAGGTAACTTTGCTTTCTGGGCCTTAGTTTCTTCATCTGCCAGACAAGAATGTTAATCCTATTTGGACTGCATGATACAGTATGAATGAAAGGCTTATGATTATTTCACAGTCTGCCCAAAGCGATCTTTTTCTGAAAATAAGTTTATGAAAATGAACAGTTCCAGATTATAAAATCTAAGGCTAATTTTTTTGTAGGCATGAGCAAATCTATTAATATTCCTGATATGAGGTGCCAGCATTCTCTACTTTCCTTCTGAACAGACTTTGCTTTCTGCAACCAGTTCCTAGCACTGTTTCCAGGTCCTCATGGAATTTTTTTTTTGGGGGGGGGGGCATGATACAAGGGATTGAACTCAGGGGCACTTGACCACTGAGCCATATCCCCAGCCCTATTTTTTATTTTATTTAGAGACAGGGTCTCACTGAGTTGCTTAGTGCCTCTCTTTTGCTGAGGCTGGGTTTGAACTCACAATTCTCCTGCCTCAGCCTCCTGAGCTGCTGGGATTACAGGCATGTACCACTGCACCCAGCCCTGGTGGAATTTTGAAATGCTTTCAGTGCAGGGCTCAGACTCAATCTTTGTGTGAACCCAGATGCCCATTCCCATCCCCATCCTTCCTACCATGGCCTTCTCCTCTTTTTTGCACTTAACATATGGCCAAAATTATCAGCCTAACTTTTTAAAGGTCTCCTAGAAAACAGGGAGGATTACTCCATTGAGTCACTGGATCACACAACTCCAGAGGGCACTGTTTACATCATAGACCACAGTATGAATTGCTCCCTGGGGACTTATGCAATACAGTCACCCTGCTTATAGCATCTAATTACTTCTCACCCCAGTCTGTCCCCTTTTTAACTCCTTAATTTCTACTTCTCCTAGGATGAGCTTTTATGTCTTCTCTTCCTTCTGGAGGCTTGCCCTCAATGCTGGCTGAGATGGCCTCTCTCTGCCATACCACTGGTCCTACTGTACTGTCATGGTCTGGCTATCTGTCTTTCTCTATCACTGAACTATATGCTCCTTAAAGACAAGAACCATACCTCATTTCTGTCTCTGTTCTCACCACCTTCCCCTGGCCTGGCCAATAGTAAGTACTAAAGAAACAGTTGTTTAATGAACTAGTGCTCTGGGATATAGGGAATTGTACAGCTGGAGAACTTGGGGAATGCTACTATGACTTCCCTGCCTCACACCCAAAGGACACTGTGCTTATTTAATTACTTGTGTATGGGGGTTTCAAACAGATGTTATAACAGCTCACTTAGCAAAGGACAGTGATTAGGGTTTTCTTTTATTAACTAAATAGACAGCACCCAAGTGGAATATTAAAAGCCAGATGGCACAACTTTCATCTTGTGTATATCTGGAAAGGAAGCACAAAGTGCCAGCATTGTCCTATTTAACCTTAAGTCTAGTTTCAAAAGATGTATTTACCTAATTCTGGGTCAAGGCAAATGCACGGAATCACACAGAACCTTGTCCACTTACTCTGGGAGCCTAGCCCTTCTCATTCCATAACCACTTATTCTACTCCAGGTGAGAGAAAACAAAGGGACAACAGAACTTGGGGTCTGTTATGAACTGAATTGTTTCCCCCTAAAATTCATATGTCAAAGCCCTAACTAGCTAGTACTTCAGAATATAACTGTATATAGAGATAGAACTTCAAAGAGATACTCAAGTTAAAATGAGGCCATTAGGGTGAATTCTAATGCAATCTCACCGGTGTTCCTGGATGACAAGGAAATTTGGATACACACAAGAGACTCCAAGGGCATATATGCACAGAGAGGTGAGCATGTAAAAAGACAGCAGGAAGGTGATCATTTACAAGCCAGAAAGAGAGGCCTCACAGGAGACCAACCCTGTCAGCACCTTGATCTTGGACATCTATATTCTGTTGTTTAAATTAGTCAGTCTGTGATATATTTTTATGGCAGCTTTATCAAATTAAGACAGGGTCTAATCAGAGGGAAACTGTGGGCTCCAGTTGGGATGCCTGGGGTATTCTTAGACTCATCCTGAGCCTTAATCATCTGGGTCTCTGAGATAGTGCTTGATCAGAGTTGTACCCCCCACCTCCTCACCCCAGGACCAATGTCTGCTTCTTCAGTGTTGAATTCATTTGTTGTTTTCTTTCTTTCATTCACTAACTGATTCACTCATTCACTACTCAACAGTCATTGAAAAACTGTTAGGAAAAGAGCACCCTACCCTTAGGGCTTAATGTGTCATAAAAGATATGTATCTACCTTATTGAGGTTAGAGATGAACTAGGTGTGTGGCATCACTTGTAGTTTGAGTGATTGAACTTGTCAGTAAAGATGTAAAAACATTAGTCTGCATGAAAGAAGAGTCCAGATTTGCAATACAATATGGTATAGCCATTAAGAGCTTAGGATTCTGAAACCAGATTGCTTGGATTTTGCAGTTAAGATAATAAACTTTGAGGCTAAAGTGGGTTCAAATCTGGCATTTCCTGGCTACATGACCTTGGAAGAAGGATAAATCTCTCTGTTCTTTAGTTCTACCCATCATTTATAAAGTGGGGCTAAATAATGATATCTATATTATATATAGGGTTATATTAGGATTAAATGACTTCATACATACGAACCTCTAAGTACAATGCTTGGTACATAGAAATTACCACATAAATTTCACTGTTATAGGTTTTAGGAAGAGAAGACTTAGATTTCAGTCTATCATTTATTAACTATGTATCCTAGGGCAAATAAACCCTGCCTCAGCTGACTACTTTCCTACCTGACAAGGTGCTTGGAAGAATCAAGTGAGATAATCTACATTTAAGGGTACTGAAAACTTTGGTAGAGGGATATTATTTTTGTTATTGAGTTACCTTGAAGGACAGTGAAGATCTAATGTGAAAGTCACGACTTATTGTATACTTAAACATGACGAGAGCCATTCTATGCATATATTATAGAAGAAGATGAGTTATATATTCTTTCTAGTAGCTCACTGGCTCCTAGAGAACATATACTTGGTCAGTCTGATGCTCCTGTCCAGGACTTTGTATCTTGAGATAATATCAGAAAGACAAATGTGATTCAGGAATATAGGGATAGTGCAGTGACTAGGTAGCACCAAAAGTGCCATCAACAGTTATTTAGGGCTGACAGGAGAATGGGCTTGTTTAGAGGGCAAGATCTTCTTACTCTTCTTCTCAGTTTGGCCTTCCTCAACTCCAGTTCCTGCTGTCATGATTTCTAACATTTCATCCTATTATTTCAAAGCCCTTGTCATTTGTCTTTTCTCTGTATGGTTTAAAAGCCAAGGCCTCTGGGATTGGTTGATAGGATTCTGGGCTTCATTTTGGGAACTGCACCATTAGCCACAGATGTGTGAAGCAATGACTTATTTGAAAAGTAGAATCCCAGCCAGTTGAAGGAAGTCACTTCTCCATGCCCCCAAGGCCTGGTTTTGGTTATTAATAACTGATGTTTCTACCATCTCTGATTCCAGGAGCCCAGCCGGACCTCATCCTATTACAGTCTGGTGCCCTTTTACTACAGCTGTCAGCAGTGACCCAGCGGACAGTGCTTTAGCCTGCATTTCCAGAGCTTCTTGTACCCAACTATTGGCACAGCTCTGTCAGTCTTTATGATTCTAGATAAGGGAAAATGGAGATGACCCAAGTATCAGCACTCTGGCTAGTTCTCTGGGTAAAGTTAATTTCAACACAATGTGACACCCATATATTTATATTCTCTCTCTCTCTCTCTCTCTCTCTCTCTCTCTCTCTCTCTCTCTCTCTCTCTCTCTCTCTCCTCCAATCTCCATCTCTTTTATTTCCATTCTTTCTCCCTTCCACTCGTTTGTCTCCTTGGTTGCCCATTATGGCTTCAGCTTCCTTACCAATTCCTTCTTTAATGCCTTCAACAAAAAATGCCCCCACTGTGTTCTAAGACCTAAGTGTTTAAAGTATATAGATGAACAAGGGTTCAAATATTTGTTGGGAAGATGTACAATGGTAGCAATAAGACCAAGACATAATGAGAATTCACAAGGCTCCTTATCACATAGGGAACAGGAGAGAAGACCTTTCCCTAAAGGTCCCTGAAGAAAGTTATACCTAAACATGTATAGGAAAGATTGAGAGGAAGGAATTGCAAGCAAGGGGGTCAGCATAAAGGTAGAAACCAGCATGCTGTGTGGAAGGAACATGTAAGGTGGTGATACTGGGATGTCAAAGGAAAGCCAAGTCATGGCAGAAGATAAGTTGAAGCAGAAGGAAGAGCAGGACCTTATGTGTTATTTTAAGAGCTTAGTCTTTGCCCAGGAGACAATATAGGATCATTAAAAATCTAAAACAGGAGAAAAGAATGGTAATGTCATGTATGCTTTTTTTTTTAAAGAGAGAGTGAGAGAGGAGGGAGGGAGAGAGAGAGAGAGAGAGAGAGAGAGAGAGAGAGAGAGAGAATTTTTTAATATTTATTTTTTAGTTCTCGACGGACACATCTTTGTTGGTATGTGGTGCTGAGGATCGAACCCGGGCCGCACGCATGCCAGGCGAGCGCGCTACCGCTTGAGCCACATCCCCAGCCCTCATGTATGCTTTTAAGACTATGGATCAGTCTATTGGCAATACAAGGTTACAGAGGAACAAGACCAGAAAAAGGATACCTACTGGGAGGCTATTGCTGCTATCCAAGTGAGAAATGCTAGTGGCTTAAACTGGGATAGTGGGTATAGAAAGGAGAGGACTGAATTAAGAATAAAATAGGGGGTAAATTTTTCAGGGCTGTATGATTGGATATAGATGATATGCCTAAAGGAGACATCTGTTAGAGATGATCTGACACTCAGATCTCTAATCTTAGGTAGCTAACACATAGTAACATAATAATCGTAATAATATATTAAGAAAAATAGTTGTGTCATTGGCTATGATAGAGAATTCAGGAAGGCAGTGCTAGTTAAGTGGAAAATGGAGAATTCCCTTTTTGGACTTGTTGAGTTTAAGATACCTATGGAGCACACAAGGGGAGATATCTAGCAGGCATTATGAACAGTTTAAAGCTCTGGGAGGTTTTTTAAAAAAATGATTTAGTGATTTAGATTGAAGATTATACTGGGCCTATCAGTCATAGCCTGCTATGATCTCACCATTTCTAAGGGCACTTGCTGCATCCATTGACTGCTGTCCAAACAGTCATGGTTTGTTCAGCCTGATCCATCTTTCCTGCTTCCCCATCTACTTTGGTTTTAGCCAATGAGACCTAGCAAGTCCCTGACCCAAGAGCAGCCAATCTCGAAACTGACTAAAGACTTGTGGATTAGATCTAGCAGAAAAGATGAGTTGGGCTAGTTAGAATCTCTCTTGAGATTTTGAACTGAGAACTACAGTGATATCAGACCAGTAACCACTAGGAGTCAAAGCTGGAAGATTATTGAAAATTGGGACAAGGCCAGCTGAGATCATTTGAAGCTGAAGTAAGAAGAGGATGGGAAACCATAGTTAAGTAGAGGTTGATGGATGATAGAAAGAGAAGAATGGAGTAGACCCTGGTGTTTTAATCAGCTTTTTTGCTGCTATGAATAAAAGGCCTGAAAAGGACAATTTTAGAGGTTGAAAAATTTATGTGGAAGCTCATGATTTCAGAAGTCTCAGTCCACAGATAGTGGGGGCTCCACAGATATCCATTCCTCAGGACTCCAGGAGACAGGAATATCATGGTGGAAGAATGAGGCAGAGGGAAGCAGCTTACATGATGATCAGAAAGCAGAGAGATTCCACTTACCAAATGTGAAATGTATACCCTAAAGGCACACCCCCAATGCCCACCTCTTCCAGCCACACCCTACCAGCCTTCAGTTACCAATCAGTAAATCCCATCAGGGGATTAATTTACTGATTGTGGTAAGGCTCTTATAACCCAGTCATTTCTCCTGTAACCCTTCTTACACTGTGTCACACATTAGCTTTTGGAGAACGTCTCACATCCAAACCATAACAGAAAGTAAGCAGGTGAACCAAGAAAAAGATGGAGGGACTTTCCTATTCTTGAAGCAGCTCTACTAACTGATGGAGCTGTCACGTTGTTCTGTGGAGCCTCCAATTGAAACTGATCCATCTGAGGATAATTTGAGTGAGGTTATTTTCTTTTCCAAACAAAAGAGGAGTTACCACCATGAGATCACTTAGGGAGAAACTGGCATAAGATAAATGTTGGATAGAGCAACAGTGGGGAATACTAATAGTGAAGAGGTAAGTGGAGGAAAAGGGGCCCACACACATATCAGGGGACATGCACAATGCACCTCTAAGAGAACAGGAGGTCCATGGAAGGCAAAAGATCTTGTATTTTTTTTGTTGTTGTTGGTTTTTTTTTTTCTCTTTCCAATAGGAAGCGATCAGAATTGACAAATACTGCAGAGAGATCTGATAAGGATTGAACAGTGCCCACTGGATTGTCAAATGGTAGGTAACTGGTAATTTTAGTGAGAGTATCTAGTAGAGTGGTAGGAGAGGGACAGAAACCAGACTCTAGTCAGTTGAAAAGTGAATCTGAAAGTGTGGAGATAGCCAATGTAGAAGACTCTTCTGAGAAAATTTGATGAGGAGGAGAGAAAAAGGAGACTGAGAGGGCACCAAGGGCCAAAAGAAACTTTGTTTATTTTTTTGTTTTGATTTTTTTTAAATAAGAGAGGTTTGCATTTCTAGGCTGAGGGGAAGAATCTAGCTAAAAGGATAAAAGAGAGAGGGGTCAAGGCATCTGACTAAGCAAGGTCCTGGAGGAAGCAAGAGTGAGAGGGTAGCTCTAAGGCCTAGTTAAAGGTGTTGACCTCAAACAGAAAAATAGTTCCTTGCACTCTGAAACTGGAGAAAAAGAGAGGAAGGGTGGGTGTGGATGGACCTATGATTATAATTGATGGGAGCAGGGAGTCAGGAAGATAACATCCTAATGGGCTTAGTTTTCTCAATGAAAAAAGGAGGTGAAGTTTTCTGACAAGAGTGAGGAAAGCAAGGTCAAGTAAGGGCCTTTAGTGGAAAAGTGAAAAGTTGGGAAAAGTGATAACCAGAGTGTGAGAGGAACTAGACCAAGAAAAAGTGAGAGGATTGATGAGTGGGGCCACAGGCCCAACTGAAGTTGGACAGAGGAAATTTGTGGAGGCCACAGTCTCCAGAGTTGTGGGGTCATCCTCCACCAGTGCTTAGCTGTTCAAATACCTCGCAGAAGCAGAGAAGGTAGTATTGTACTTTTCCAGCTGGGGTTGGGATAAGTGGGTGTGGCAAGAGGATAGAATGTCAGCAAAAACAGAGTGAAGCTGAGGGAGGGTTTCAGGTGCTCAACCATGGGGTCCCACTTGATGGAGAGGGAAGGGAGAACAAGAAGGGACTAACAGGCTAGAAAAAAATGAAGGAATAGAGAGACTGAAGGTCTTTGTGAGATGAAAGAACAAGTGTTACAGAGCTGGGAGGTGTGAAACAGCGCAGCAAGCTCCAGAAACTATTCAGCATTATCTTGACTGAATTGAGGGATACTAATGGAGACCCAGAGAGTGACAAGGTCTGGAATCCAAGCAGAGCTTGTCATGGGAAGCCTCAGGTGCCACTACTTAAACTGAATGTTGTAGAAGAAGCAGAAGCATGGCAAGCTTACAGAGCAGTTGTACAAAGTGGATTAGGGAAAGAAATAGACCTCTGGAGCCCTTCTGGGCCTTTCCCTAAACACTTTTGCTCTCTTCTGATGATTTTTAAGGTTACTTTCCAATTCTAAAAGTCAGCGATGCAAATCTTCCTCTCCTCCCTATCTGAAATCTCAGTAATAGGAAAGGTAGATTAATTCTTACCCCAAGAGAAGACATCTGTTTTGCATAGTTAAGAGAGCCTTGAATTTGGAGTGTACAGTCTTAGATTCTAGTCCCAGGTCTACCAGCAACCAGCTGTACACATCTCCTTCTCTCTAGGCTTCTTGCTTATCATCTATAATGAGGGGGAAATAGTACCCAACCTGACTATTTGCTAAGGTTTTGCGAGGGTGAAATGAAAGTACTAGATATTGATGTTCCCCACAAAGTTAAAAGTGTGTGGCGAATAGAATGGAAAGTTATTTCTAGGGCCTGGCCAGCTTCGCCTTGTGTCTTTCTTCTACATCTTGTGACAGCAGAATCTACCTCCTGCTTTCTTCCCTCATTCCCAGTCCCCACATGCTGCAAGCTCCCCAGAGGTCAGGCCTGGTGGGAGCTGAAGGCACAGTCTCAGCAGCTGTCTTGGATGATGAGCTGAGAAATCAAAAGCTTTCTTTGCCCAGAAAAGGGTTTTCTTTGCTTTTTCCCTCCTCTCCAATAAATCTGTCTGCCTCCGCCGTTCCATGACGAGGCTGATTGGCCTTGCCCTTGGGACGTGCCAGCTCAGCACGGGAGAGGGAGATGCTGCAAGATTTGATGCCTCCCTTTTCAGTACATGTTTAATTCATTGCTGCAAAGACTTGGATAAGTAAAACACTAAGCTCCCTCCGACTGGGCTTCCTGGAGAGAGGGATTCCAACAGCTTTTAAAGGAAATGTCAAACTGTTAAGAGTTCAGGCTTCAAGCAGCTTAATGCTTTATAATGTTTTGGAGTGAATGTCTCATGGATTCTTAATGCCTGGGTTATTTAGAATTGAAAATTACTGATTGGGTAGTCAATCTGATGAACATGAGACAACTACAATCAACTCTGGAGAAAGATGAATACATTTTACTCATAGCTTTCTAGGTCCTTCCACACCAAATCTTTTAGCCAATTTATGAATCAATCAATATAAATTAGTGAATTAGGCACCAACTCCATGTTCAGCTCTGTGCAGGAAACTATGAAAGTCATATCAAAATTATATATATGATATACATATAATATCTATTTTATATATATATATATATATATATATATATATATATATATATATACACACTATTATGGGCTGAATTGTGTTCCCCACCACAAATTCCAATTTGAATAGCTCAGTATGTAATTTATAGAGACTATAAAGAGGTAAATTAAAATGGTGTGGGTCCTAATCCAATACAATATGGGTGGTGTCCTTGTGTCCTTATAAGCGATCAGGACACAGAAAAGTCAAAAGACACATGCACAGACACAGCCATGTGAAGGCACAGAGGGAAGGAAACCATCTGCAAGCCAAGGAGAGAGATCTCAGAAGAAACCAACCCTGCAGACATCCTGATATTGGACCTGTAGCCTCTAGACCTGTGAGAAAATATATCTCTGTTGTTTAAGCTACCCAGTCTGTGATGTTTTGTCATGGCAACCCCTGAAAACTGATACACAAACTTTCATGGAACTTGCAGTAAGATGAAGGGGGAAAAACATACCTGTAACATTTTATTTAGGCTAGAAATATCTGGAAGGGCATAGAAATAGTTTTCCCCCAGAAAATCATTTATATCACCAATTACAACCAAATGAACTCAAAGGATATTAAAAAATTCCTTGACTTTTTCAAAACTTTAGGTCCTCTACCAGGCCACATGTAGGGCACCTAGAAGGAGTATGGGATTCTTCTCTCCATAGTTTATATTTCTGTCTTCTGCTACATACTCCTGGGTCTTTTGCTAACCTGCTTCTCAGCCCTAGGTTCCTGGCTGTATCAGGGAGAGCCAGCGTGAGATGCATTAGATACTATGGATTACTTAAAGACTTCAGAACCACCGGGAGTGCAATTGAAAACACAAATTCAAGGACCTTTCTAGAAACAATTCAGGTTAAGTGGGGTCTGAGCAGGGCCTAGAAATCTGCACTTGGATTTTTCATTGTGAGATATGCATACAAGAGTATTATGATATATATAAAGAATAATGATGAAATGAAGACCCAAGTTTAATCACTGAGCTTAAGAAATAGAACACTAAATGAAAACTGCATTGTGATTTCATATAACCCCAAGCATAATGGCAATTAAGAAGAATACAAACAATAATAAATGTTAGCAGGATGTGGGGAAAAGGGTATACTCATGCATTGTAGGTGGAACTGCAAATTGGTACGACAACTCAGGAAAGCAGTATGGAGAGTCCTCAAAAAATCTAGGAATGGAATCACCATATGATCCAGCTATCCCACTCCTTGATATCTTTCCAAAAGATCTAAAATCAGCATACTATACAGATTCAGGCATGTGATTGTCTATAGTAGTGTTGTTCATGATAGCCACACTATAGAACCAGCCCAGATGCCGGTCAACAGAACAATGGATAAAGAAAATATAGGACATATACACAATGGAGTTTTAAATGGAGCTATGAAGAATGACATTATGTCATTTGCTGGTAAATGGATGGAACTGGAGAGCATTATTCTATGTGAAATAAGCCAGACCCAGAAATTCAAGGGTCAAATAATTTCCCTCATATGCACAAACTGAACAAAATACGGGGGAAAGTGAGGGTGGAATCCCATGAAAATAGAAGAGAGAGATCAGTGGAGTAAAAGAAGGGGTTTGACAGGGAAGGAGGAAGAACAGGAAAAGGGAGGAACAGTGGAATGAATCTTACCAAACTCTCCTATGTACATATATGAATATACCACAGTAAATTTCACATTTATGTATATCCATAATGCCCTATTTAAAAAAAACTACAAATAAATACAAGAAATATCAATATAGTAGAGGAAAGGAAGAGGGGGAGGGAGGAGGGAAGGGAAAGGGGAAGTACTGGGAACTGAATTGGAGCAAATTATATTTTATACTTTATAATTATGTCAAAATGAACCCCAATATTATATATAACTATAATGCACTAATAAAATTTTAAAAAGAAATAGAACACTTTTCTGTTTACCCCTCATTGATTCCTCTCTTCTTTAAAGTGGCAGCACTCTATTGAATTTTACATGGATCCCTTTTTTGCTTTTCTTTATCATTTGCCACATATGATTGTATCTGAACAAAAAATACAACCTGTTTAACTTGCTCGTTTGGGGACTTTATGTAATGGTATCACACCATTTCTATTCTTCAAAAACCTTTTTTATTGGTGCATTGAAATTATACATAATAGTGAGATTCATTATGCCATATTTGTTCATGCATACAACATAATTTGCTCAATCTAGCAACTTTCATTTCATCATTCAATATTGTTTTTGAGATTCATCCATGTTGATGCATTTGGATGTAGTTCACTTGTTTTTCACTGCTCTGCAGTATTTCATTGTATGAATATACCACAATTTACCCATTTTCCTGTTCATGGTCATTTGAGTTGCTCCTAGCTTTTGTTTTGTTTTGTCACTATAACACTGCCACAAACATTCTTATGTATGTCTCTTGGCTCATAGAAATCTTCATTTTTATTCTACTCCCTAGATTGAGTCTGATATAAATGGTCCAAGAAGCACCGTCTCTGGCACTTCACAGTGATACATATACAGTATAAACCTCTGTTTTAAGTATTGATTTCATTTCGAAGCATTACCCCAGTGCTTCTTTTTGGAGGGGGGAAAACCCCTTCTAAATATTTACTTTTTACTTACAAAAGTCCCATTCCTGGAAGTAAAGAGGTAAGGTCTGAGAAAAATTGGGGGAGATGGAGGAGTGAAAAGAAACTTCCATATGTCACATATACTCCGTATGTTACAAGTGTTCAACTATGTGGTACAGATTATCAATGTATGGATTCTTTTTTTTTCTTTTAAATATTTATTTTTTAGTTGTAGGTAGACACCACATCTGCATTTTATTTTTTATGCGGTGCTGAGAATCGAACCCAGTGCCTCACACGTGCCAGGTGTGCACTCCACCACTTGAGCCACAACCCCAGCCCCTCAATGTATGGATTTTCATACGTGAATATTGAGAAGCAACATATCAATTCTAGTTATGTAACAGATGTCAACTTATTCAATAATTAAAAACTAGTAGCTGGGTGCAGTGGTGCACACCTATTATCCCAGCTACTCAGGAGATTGAGGCAGGAGGATCACAAGTTCAAGGCCAGCCTCAGCATCTTTGGGAGACCCTGTGTCAAAAATTTTTTTAAAGAACAGGGGTAGGGGTGGGGATGGCAGGGCTTGAATGTAATTAAGTAGTAATGTGCCCCCTAGGTTCAATCCCCAGTACTAGGGAAAAATAAAAGTAGATTGAAAGAAAGGCTTCCTGAAAGAAGTGGGGCAGGCACAGGGCCGAAACTGATGGGCAGGTTGGAAATCGGGATAAGAAATGGAAAAAGTATTAGTTGATGTCTAGAGTGTGCTTAAGAAAAGGAAAGCCCAGAAGGACTACAGGAAAAATCAGAAATGGGGTAGGGGTGGGTGCCAATAAAGACATGGCAAGCCTAGCTAAGTTTTAGGAAAGCACTGAGAGTACATCGTTGAAAGCACAAGATGGAGATCATGAGAATATTAGAATCAGGAACCTTTGTAAAAAAAAAACAAACAATAAAGCATGAAAAAGTGGTCAGTCAAGGATCCAGGGAAACAGGGCAGCCAGAAATAAAAAGAGAAATAATTCAGCACCAGGATAGGGTTCCTCACAGGTGTCAGATTTTTCCCTGCTCTTCTATATATTAGAGTCTCTGTTGTGCCTTCTGTCTTCTACATACAACCCTCTACTATCTGTCTTTATTCTCAGTTGAAAATCCTTCCTCTCACCTCACTTAGAAAGAGAAGTAATTAAATGGGAACTTTCTTACCATCTCACCAAAACATTTACCCATCTAATTCACCTGTATCCATACCTTCTATTATGTTAGATAAAGTGTATTCTGTTAAAAGCCATTCTTTCCACTTGTTCCCTGGATCCCATTTGAATCAGTTAGGATAAGATTTATCTGAAATCAACGAAAATTCAAAAAATAATAGTGGCTTAAGTAAGAGCGTTCATTTCTCTCACACAGAAAAGACTGGAGGTAGGAACCCTGGGGTTGATATGGTGACCCTGTTTTACAAAGTCTTCAGAAACCCAAGCTCCACTCACTTCAATACATCCCTTGGGTGTGGCCTTGGTCCTCAAGGTTCAAAATTGTTTTCTAGCATTCTGATCATCACATCTAAATTTCAGGCAACAAGATGGAGGAAGGGACAAAATATGAGGAAAAGGGCATGCCATCTGTCTCTCAAAGGTTCCTAAGAGCTGCCATGTGCCACTTCTGCCTTCATCTCATTGGCCAGAGATAGTTTCAAGGCAGAAATATGATCTTTAGTAGTCCATGAGGTCAACTAGGAATTGGAAATTTTATTATTGTGGAAGAAGAGGAAACATACATTAGGAGATAGCTAGCAGTCTTTATCACACCATCACCTTTTCCCTTCTTATCAACTTTTATCCTCTTAACTGAATTCTTATCAACATACAAACTTGATTTAGCATTTGCTATCCCCCCAAAAAGCTCATTCTTGTTCCTACTATCCCTGCAGCAGCTTCTCCACATTTCTGCATCCATTAACAGCAAATATTCTCCAAAGAATTGTCTACACATGCAATCTCTTTTTCTCATCTCCTATTTTTATTCACTCCACTCCAGGCTGGCTTCCACAACTATCAATTCACTGACACCTCTCTTGTCAAGATCCCCGGAGACCTCTATGTTGCCAAATCCAATTATCACACTTCTGTCTGGATTTTAATAGCCCTCTCACCAGCATTTGACATAGATGATCATTAAAACTTTTCCTTTCTTTGAAAATTACTTCTTTAAAACTTTCCCTTTCAGCTTTGTTAATACCATATTTTTACCAATGTGGCCACTCTTTCTCAGTATCCTCTATCTGAACTCTAAATATTGGAATTATTCAAACCTTGCATTGTTTTCTTCTTATTCTCAAATCACTCCTTAGGGGGTTTCATCTATTCCCATTGCTTTTAAATACTATCTTTATCCAGGCACACCTGTAGTCCCAGTTACTCCAGAAACTAATGCTGGAGTATCACAAGTTTGAGGCCAACCTCAGTAATTTTGGATGTGGTGTCCCACAGAAGTTCACATGTGAGACAATGCAAGAAGGTTTGGAGGAGAAATGATTGGGTTATGTCCTTAACATAATCAGTTAATTAATCCCTGGTGGGATTAACTGAGAGGTAACTAGAGGCTACCTAGTGGTTCATTGGGGGTGTGGCTATGGGCTATATATTTTGTGTTTGAAGAGTGGAGTCTCTCTCTGTTTTCTGATCATTATGTGAGCTGCTTCTGTCTGCCACACTCTTCTGCTATATTGTTCCTGACTCAACTGGGGCCTTAAGGAATGGAGCCACTGTCTATGGATTGAGACCTCTGAAACTCCAAATAAACTTTTCCTCTTCTGCAATTGTTCTGGTCAGATCTTTTAGTCACAGCAGCTGACTAAAGCTGACTAAAACACCCTGTTTCAAAATAAAAAATAAAAGGGGGTTGGATGTAGCTCAGTGGTAAATTATTCCTAGGTTCAATCCTCAGCACTGGAAAAAAAAAATATCATGATGGCTCCCAGTGAAAACCCTCTGAAGATTCTAAAAGTCAGATCCCTGTGTCTACCTGCCTATTTAAAATTACCACTTGGATTTCTATTAGACATCTGTAACATAACACATGTAAAAGCAAACTCTTTTGACACTCTCCTGCCACCCAATCTGATCCTCTCCCATCTTTCCCATCTCAGAAAATGACATTAGCATATGGCAGAAATCTCAGAGTCATCATTGAGTCCTCTTTCTCACTTCCCAAATTCAATCCATCCGTGAATTCCAACCATCTGCATATAATATAAATTTCTAATTCACCCATTTCTCTCATACCCACTACTACTACAAGGGTCCTTCATCTCTTTACCCAAATTATAAAGTAAAATAATCTTTTAAAATTAGAAATCAGCTGAGTGTGGTGGCATACATCTGTAATCCCAGCTATTCAGGAGGCTGAGGTTGCAGGATGGCAAGCTGAACGACAGACTTGGCAACTCAGTGAGACCCTGCATCAAAAATTTTTTAAAAGGGATGGAATGCCCCTGTGTTCACTTTCCAGTACCACCAAAAAAAAAATCAAATTATTTCACTCTTTTGATCAATTCTCCAGTACTTTCCCATCACAGAACACCAGGACACCTCTAGAACTTAAAACAGCTGCTGTCACTCCCATACCCAAGATTTCCCTCATATTCAGAATAAAGTGCAAAGTCCCACTCAGCCCTTGGTGAATAGACCTTCTTATGGTTTGGATCCAAAATGCCCCCCAAAAGCTCATGTGTCAAGGACTTGGTTCCCAAGGGAACAGTGTTCAGAGGTGGGTCCTTTGGAAGGGGATGGGATCATGAGTCTCTGACCTCATCAGTGGATTAATCCATGGATGGATTTGTAATTTAATGGGCTATTGGAGACGTAGTTGGAGGAATGCCCTAGAAGGATATATCTTATTCCAGGCCCTCTCCTTGCTCACCCTCCCTGCTTCCAAGCTGCCATGAGGTGAACAGCTTTGCTCCATAATGAGTTTCCTCTCATAAAGTTTTGCCTCACCATAAGCCCATAAATAATGCAGCCAACCAATCCTAGACTGACATCATGAACCAAAATAAATTTTTTCAAATCTCTTCAACCTTTTCAAAAAAAATAAAAATAAAAATAAAATTCAAACTTCTCACACTACTCTGCAAATCTACATGATCTTTCCCCATAGTCTAAATGACTCTTGGTTCATTCTAATTTTACTCTTTTTATTTCAACTTACTATGTTCCACCATATTGGCCTTCCATATTTGCACTATGTCTCATGCTCTTTCTAGCCTCAGAACTCTTATTTGTAGTTTTCTCTGCCTGAAATAATTTCCCACTGGGTTCTTCCTATGTCTAGCTTCTTTTCCACCTTTGGATCTTGAATCAAATATTAGCTTCCTATAGAGGTATTCTCTGACTACCCTGTCTTTTTTCAATGGTATTATCACAGTTACAAGCCTGTGATGTCAGAGACCTGGCCTTTCTTGTTTGCTTTTATATCCCAGCACCTACCATAGCTCTTGGCACTATGCCTATCACTGGGCTCAACAGATACTCAGTAATTATTCAAATGATGCACCTAGAAATTATTTTAATCTCCTCTTAATGACTGAGAGGGGGATTACTAGGAAAGGAGTGAAATTATATGGGCCCAGAAAGGCCGCCAGTCCAAGGCTAAAGCAGAACTGAGGTCTTGAAAGAACAGGTAGAGAAAATGCTGTACATACATACTTAAGCCAAGACATTGAGGAGGTGTGGACCCATTGGATGGCAAAAGGCAGACAGTTTCTTTTTTAAAAGTATAGAACTGAGAGTCAGGGGCAAGATGGAAACCCTCCTGGGAAAGGAGTGAGTGGGCTGAGAGCAAATGAAAAGGGACCTAGAAAACTGTTAGAAACGATACTGAAAAGAGGGTAATATTGCTGTCCAATGGTAAACAGAAGGATTGACCAAGAGCTGATAACTCAAATAATGCTGAAGACCATGTCAGCATTCTGCAAGCTTGGTGATTTTCTCCAGCTGTTCTTAGAAACATAAATGGTACTGACTTTGTGTGGAGGCTTATAGGGCATGTGTCACATGGTACAAGAACAAGTATCAAAAGAATAAGGATCTGGAAAATGGGGATCATATACTCTACAAATGGAAACTGAAATTAAGAATTTTGAAGGAAAAGCAGTTCTGGGTGATGATGAGGTTCACAGTGTGATCAAGATGTGTCTGAAATGGAACAGTATTGAAGATATCTTCAGATGAGGAGGTCCAGAAGCCAAGAAGCTGGGGAGGTTGGGACTTCCACATGGGAACCTCAGGCTAATGATAAGATTGTGGGTAGGGCTGAACACCAGAATCTTCTGTGGATATGAGGTAGTAAACAGAATGTCAATAAATGATAATAGTAAGGAGGCATAAAGGGTAAGTGATGTGAGAGCATCAAAGGAAGGAATGTTATCTGAGAATATTCTAGTGCTATTTCTTGCTCTCAGGCTATGAGAGAAAGAACAACTTCCATTGAAGAGGACTCCAGGGGAAATGTTTTACTTTGGATTGTCCCAAAATTGAACTGTAAGATGGGAGATTCCAGTATAAGTAGTTTGAGAGGTGATAACAGGAAATACCCATAAAGGAGTCAGTAAGATAAGGGAGAGAAGAAAGTCAATAAAAGGGTGTGTTATAAAGTAAGTTACCACTGTGGGTAACTGGAGCTTGATCGTGCTGGTGCACTCTAAGTATTTATGCAGAACATTTTTTCAGAGTTATTCCACCTGTAAAACAACTTACTCCTGTTATTCATTGATTCAGAGCTGCCCTAGGAAATTTATTAATCTCCTATAACGTCTGGCTTCCTGTGAAGGTTCTGGAAGCCAGAGAAAAGCCTCCAGACAATGAAATGCAAATGCTAGTAGCTGGAAGTCAGACTGGCATGGACAGAAGTGATAAGGGCCAAAGGGATATGGGTAGAGCACCAATAGTTTCTGCTACAGGAAGCAATGTGCAAGGAGGAAGCCAGAATTCAGTGAAGGCAAAGTAGATAATCCATTCTGTAAAGAGGTTGAGAGTAATAGACCTAATTTACTTTAGAATGGCATTTAAAAATACTTTCAGTTGGGTGTGGTGGTATACACCTATAATCCCAATGGTTTGGAAGGCTGAGGCAGGAGAATCACAAGTTCAAAGCCAGTCTCAGCAACTTAGCAAGGCCCTAAGTGACTTAGTCAGCCCCTATCTCAAAATAAAAAATTTAAAAAAAAAGCTGGGAATGTATCTCAGTGGTAAAGAACCCCTGAGTTCATCCCTGATACAAAAAAAAATTATTTTTAAAGGGAGCTGGGAATATAACTCACTAATTGAATGCCCCTGAGTTCAATCCCCAGCACCACAAATAATAATAGTAATAGTAATTCTTTACTTCAAAGGGCAAATTCCTTAACATCTAAAATTCACAAAGCATTTTCAAATTTTCTCAATTATTCCTGAAATGTCCTTCACAGCTGATTTATCCAAGTTAGGATTTAGTTCCAAGTCCTACCTTCATCTTGTTATGTCCCTTAAGTCTCTTGAATTCAAGAACATTCCTTCCCATTTTGCATTATTGACTTATTGAAGAAATTGGGTCTGTTGCTCTGAAGAACATTCCACTTTTTTTGGACAGTCTAGGCACATATTGTGTGATGTTATTTAGCTTGTTCTTTAGTCTCCTAAATTCCTGGAAACTGAATGTTAGACCTAAAGTCTTCATACATTCAAGTTAAATAACTTTGGCTAAAATGTATCAATGTGGCCTTGCATTATATACTGCAGAACAACATGAGACATGTTGTAGCTGGTTGTCGCAATTGATAATAGTATGGTTGGCTACTGGATCATCATGATGACAGACAGATCCATTGTACAGTTGTTTTCCTCCTGACAACCCAAAAACAATAATCTGTGTTTTGCTAGCTTAGCACCATACAAATGTCCATCTCCCCATCAAGTATTCACCTGTTTTAATCTCACTTAATAGTTCTTTTGTGAATTGATGAATTCATGATATATATAACACATACATACATATATATCTACATATCATTTTATATATATATATATATATATATATATATATATATATATATATATATATATACCCAGGGTCTCATTATGCTATACAAGTACTCTACCACTGAGCTGCATCCCCAACTCCTGAAAAAGAAAGATTTTTTAAAAATTTATTCATCAATAGACCTTTATTTTATTTATTTGGTGTTGAGAATTGAACCCAGGGCCTCACACATGCCAAGTAGACGTTCTACCACGGAGCCACAACCCCAGCCCTAAGAAAGATTTTTAAAATCCTATCACTCTGTCTATATTTTCTAGCCAACATTTCTCAGGAAAGTAGAAGTGACCCTGTTCAGCCAGAGCAACCTAGTGCGATAGGTAAGAGCATGGACTTTGGTGACAAATTGCCTGAATTTGCATCCTGGTCCTATCTCTTGCTAGCTGTGTTACTGTCACTTCTCCTCTCTCCGTGCTTCAGTTCCTTATCCATAAAATGTGGTTGTTGTGAGAATTAAGAGGTAATGTTGATAAAGCAATCAGAATAAGGCCTGGTGCATAGTAAGTGCTATGTAAGTGTTAAATAAATAAAGAGTAAAACTACGGTTATTTGATTATACTGAAATATAGTTCCTACTGGAAAGGCAGGATAAATGCTTAATTCTTTCTCTTTAATTACCAATTCTCAAAGTAAGGATTTGGTTTAATAGCTGCCACAAGGGGTGACAAATAAGCGGAAAGAACATTAAAGAGCTCAGGGAAAGATTTGGGAGGGAGGGGAGCTGGGAGAAAAGCCCAGAATGAGGACATGTAGAGAAGTATGAGGTTGGGAGGAGGAGAGCCCTGGAAACAGCTTTCCCTGCCTTTTCTCCCTTCATTTTACAGTGCCTTGGTTGAAATCACATGGGATCTGGAAACAAAAGGAAATAGGAAACAGCTCCTGTTTAAAGGATAGGTGGTTGGCATTCACACAAATCTGCAAAAGCCATTACTTTCTCTTCATTTGCTGCTATGATACTATTGCATTGTCTTCAATATAAATTCCTCTCTGTAATATAAAATCATAACATAAATTTTCAAATTCACAAAACTTGTAATACAATAACACAAAAGTTATTCTAGTCTGATTGTCTTGATTTGCTAAATGAAATAATGAGCCTACTACAATGGGGATTTCACTTAAAAATGTTCCCAGGAAGGGCCAACTTTCCAGGCATGGGGCCTTGTGCTGTAGGAACCCCCATGTTCAGAAGGGTCCACTTGGTTTAATGCTCTGCTGTCTCAAAATTCTTAATGATGTTTAAATAGAGGACCCACTCCACATTTTAATTTGCAGTGGGTCCTGCAAATTATGTAGCCAGTGTCCTTCCTAGGGTCTCTCTGGGCCACTAGCCTTGAGCCCAAGCTGAGCCACCAGCCTACTCCCTGCAGTGCAGCAGGAGATAGACAGTCCTTTGTATTTCTCTGCTCTCATTTTTAACTCCTTCTGGGCTGCTCTAAGCCTTGCTCTTCTTACTGGCAGCCTTCTGATTTGGTTGCCTTCCTGGTTTGTGCCAGTCTCCATCCCCTCCTGGGGTTCCTTTTCTCTTCTGAACCATTGATAAAATGCATTGCTCTGTGGGTGGTGCTCCTCTGGGTCCCCCAAGAACACACTTTCACCAACACTGTGAAGACTGTCTGTCTTGTCCTCTTCCCCCTCAGTCTGAGCATTCTCTGCATTTCTCGTTGCTTGTTACTAAAATGAGACACACGGCCAAGAAAAGAAAAGAAACCGCCCAGGCTTTACCAGGCTAGCATTTTATCAATGTGTGGATGAGCTTAGCTCTGAGGCTCTGGGACAGCTGAATAAAGGTGGGGGTTGGGTTGGAAGAGAAAGGAAGCAAAAGGAGGTAGTTCTGAAAAGGCTAAGATTATCCAGTATTTATTGCCCAGACCACCCAGTTGCTACCTAAATCTTTCTGATATATGGATGAGAGGCTAATTATTGTTATTATTTGTGGTACTGGGGATTGAATTCAAGGGCACTTTACTACTGAGGTAAATCCTCAGTACTTTTTATTTATTTATTTATTTATATTTTGAGACAGGGCCTCACTAAATTGCGGAGACTAGCTTTGAAACTGTGATCCTCCTGCCTCTGTGTCCTGAGTCACTGGGATTACAGGTGTGCACCATTGCACCCAGTGAGGGCTAATTCTTAAGCAGCTCCAGAGTAAGCCATGTGATGTAGTTTTTAATTATAATAGAGTTAAGTTATTCTATCCTTTTACAATTCATTTTCACTAACAAACACCTTTTTAGAGGAAAAAAAAAAGATCAATATCACTTTTGGACACATTAAACTGACCTTCATTCTTTCCCCATCTATTGCTGCCTGCCCCATATTTAATATATTCTTATTCCTGCTCCAACCCTGCTATACCTATATACATTAGCATTCTCCCATTTAAATGGGCCTCTATGTCTAAGATCATGTCTTTTGCATTTCCTCATTTGGTTCACTCACTTTCCTTAGTTTGAAAAGAATTTCTTATTAGGGGTAGACTAATCCCCAATAGTGTATATTATTTAAGTAAAGATACTTGTAATGGGTGAGGCTGTAGCTCAGTGGTAGAGAATTTGCCAAGCATGCATGAAGCTCTGGGTTGCATTTCCAGTACCAAAAGAAGAAGAAGAAGAAGAAGAAGAAGGAGGAGGAGGAGGAGGAGGAGGAGGAGGAGGAGGAGGAGGAGGAGAAGAAGGAGGAAAGAGAGAGAGAGACAGTTGTATAATGGTAGAAAAAGTAGTAGTAGTAATAGTAGTAGTGGTAGTGAGGTAAGATAGAATAAAAGAAATAAAAGATAGTTAAAAGGAAACAAAAGAAAGGGAAAAAAAGACTATTACTTTCATCTGAGCCTTGTTCTAAGGTTCCACATAAATTTACTTCCCAAGCCGGTTCTCTATCAAATTTCTGAGAAATTCACAGGTCTCCGCTCACAATGTTAAAATTACTGGAAATTCACTCACTTATGAAAATTGCCCAGTACACTGCTAATTAGCCCCATAATATGTGTAGTTTTAGAATAGATTAAGTGAAGGGAGCTGTGAAACTTATAGGCAATTTACTCAACATTATCTATTGATCAATTAGTGAAGAAATCATCATCCCAAGGATCCTGAGAATTTCCAAACCACCGTAAACCTTCTTGTGATCACCAGACTGATGTCATCCCCATGAACCTTTCCACACCCACCTGCTGGGGTAGAACAAGTCAGTGCCTAAGAAGCGAGATATTTCTGAAGATGAACTAAGAAGGACTCCCAAGAATGTGTTAGAGGCGACTAGGACCAGAGAAACTCTCCCTTGAGTCCACCAAGTTTTTTCTATCGCATTAGAAAACAATACACTGAGGGCTTTTGCAGTCCTGGAATTGAACACCACTCCCCACCAAGTCTCTTGTTAAAGAAGAGTCTGAGAACCCCCAAAGCATCTCTCACACTCAAGATGGTCTGGATTCTCTCTTGAATGTGTCTCTGCTTTCTAAATAAATCTCTCTTGTTGCTTCTAATGTTTGTCAAAACCCCACTTATCTTGAGTTAAGGTCTTCCTTTTCTAGGAACTCCTCCTCCTGTGGCACTTGTTATAATATTGAGTGCCTTCTATATGCCAGGTACTGTCCATGCACTGCTTATCTTATGACAGCCTTGTAATTTGTATTTTATTGTTCCCATCTTATAGACAAGGAAACTGAGGCCTAGAAGTCAACAAAACATGCCCAAAGAAGTTACCTTTTAAATGAGAGAATGGAGATGCTTATGCTACTCTGTTGACACTAATGCTTAGTCTCTACAATATCCCCTATATCGTTTCTGTAAAAAAGAGACCCCCCCCCAGCATTTTTTTTTTTCTTTTTTGCAGCACTGGGAATTGATCCCAGGGGTGCCCTACCACCGAGCTACATTTCCAGCCCACTTTACAACTATTATTTTTGGGAGGGGATACTGGGGATTGAACACAGGGGGGCTGAGACATGTCCCCTTTTTATTTTATTTATTTTGAGGAAGTGGCTTAGGGTCTTGCTAAATTTCTGAGGCTGACCTTGAACTTGTGATCCTCTTACCTCAGACTCCCAAGTCTCTGTGATTAGAGGCGTGCACTACTGCTCCCAGCTATCCCCAGCCCTTTTTGGTTTTTATTTTGAGAAGATACCTTGCTAAATTGCCCAGGATGGCCTGGAACTTGTGATCCACCTGCCTCAGCTTCTGCAGTAGCTGGAATTACAGGCATCTTCCATGTACCTGGCTGTATTCCTATTCTTGATTGACATTCAGACACCAAGTACCGGGGTGCCCTTCCACAGTAACCTTCCTTTCACTAGCTGCTTGTTATGTAAGATGCTCCACCAGACATCTCTGCTTGGCCCTCATTCTTATATTCCCTGAAGCCTCTTAAAGATCTTTTTAATGTTCTCATCCCCTCATCCATCAATTTCTATTTTATGGGCCTAGCCCTCCTTTGATATTTCTTTGTATGTCACTTTCCTGGCCTTTCCTTTTAGGTCTTTGCCCTTTATTTTCCCCATTACCTCTTCTTTGTCATGCCCTTTTCACGGGTCACTCTTTGCCAGTATTATATCTACAGCGTTCAGTGACATGGACTCCTCCCATTCGTTTTTCAGTATTAGCAGAAGAAATTTGAAAGCTGTCTCCCCTGCCCCCACCCACCCAGTTGTCCTCTTCTGGTATCTTACTTTGAAACACAAAAGTATTAAATTGTAAATCAATTCTGCATTGATCAAGGTTGGCTACTGTCCTCACTGCCTGGCTGCTTGCGACCTCTGGATGTTGAAACTATGAGTTTTCTTCTGTGCTTGTTCTGTTGTTGCACAAGGCACACAAAAGGTCCTCATCAACAAGGCTGCACACCCTGTTGGCAGGAATCAAGCAGGAAAGCTGGCAGGCAAAACTTGCTCAGTTCTATCTCTATTTTCTAATGATAGCTTTAATCTGTAATTTGCTTTTTAAAAAAATATTTCCTCCTACTACATCTTTTTCTTTTTTAATTCTATATTGGGAATTGATCACAGGGGCACTCTACCACTGAGCTACATCTCTGGCTCTTTTGAGACAGATTCTCACTAAATTGCCCAGGCTGTCCTTGAACTTGTGATCCTCCTGCCTCAGTTTTGAAGTAGCTAGGATTATAGGTATATGTCACTGCCTATTGCATCTTTTTTTTTTAAATTTGTGGTTGTAGATGGACAGCATGCTTTTATTTTGTTTATTTTTTATACAGTACTAAGGTTGGAACCCAGTGTTTCACATGGTCTAGGCAAGTGCTCTGCCACTGAGCTACAGCCCCAACCCTGCCTATTGCATTTTATTCTTCTCCCAAGTCTAGTCATGGAATCTTTATCCTTTACATATACATTTTCTCTGCTTCCCTTTTGGTCTGCTCACTGTTCCTTTGGTTTGTCTCTTACCCTAACCTACTTGGATTATTCTTTTAATAGCTTTGAAAAAAATTAAACAAGCACTCATTAAGTATCCACTATGTGTTTGAAACTGAACTAAATACCAGTCTCCTTGCCCTCGAGGAATTCAGTATTTCAATGTGCTTTAAATGCTTGTGTTACCCCAGGGTGAAAGGAAGAATGTGATTCAAATAGCCTATTAGTGTGTATGTGTGTGTGTGTGTGTGTGTGTGTGTGTGTGTGTAATATTCATAAGAATGTACAAAATGGTCTTACTCCCAATACACCAGTATGAGTTTTGATTGGCACTTCACTTTGCCACTCATTTTCAGTTCCTCAGAGGGCACAAGCCCTTTGTTCTAGACTCCCTAGAGTACTACCTCTCTCTTGCATTTAGTCTGGGTAAACTCCCCTGTCTGATATGAGTTTCTAGATTGTTCATTGTCACTCATTATGTCCCATCCAGTTCCAATGCTGAATGAAGATGGGGGAAATCTCTCCAATGCTGAGTGGAGGAGGCAGAGACACAGCCTGGAATATGCATGAGAGAGCTAGACAATATATTCCACTGATAATGTCCTCACTATAGTAGCGCATATCTCCTCTGTCCCTTTACCTGCCTTGATTTAAAGTGACAGAATCCCTACCTATGATCATACCTTGAAATTTTACCAGGCCCTGGTTGGGAAAATAGTGGGAAAAGGGAAAAGACATATATCTGCCAATATGTTGGCAGTGTGATGCATTCTGCATCAGTGTAGTTGGGACACTCCTTGCTTCTCAGAGACCCCTTTCATCCTAACATTTTGCACTCCTTTGTTTGACATGTTTTTTCCCTGACCTCACATCACCATTTAGATGTCTAATAGGTATATCAAGCTCAACAGATCCCAAATGGGGCTTGTGATATGTCTAAGCCCCAAACCTGTGCTTCTCCCATTCTTTGTCATCTCAATAAATATCATCAGGATTTACCTAGTTGCTCAGAGAAAAACACTTGAAGTCACCCTCGACCATCTCTCACAATCCACATCCAGTCCATGAGCAAATTCTATTAGCTTTAACTGGCTTTACCTTTAAAATATAAATTTAGACTTTAGAATTAAATCTGCCTGCTTTTCACTACCTCCACCATTTTGCACTTGGACTAATGCAATAGTCTCTTGTCTGGTCTCCCTGCTTCTAGGCAGGAAGTCATACAGTATGTTCTCTATGCAACAGCAGGTGGTAGGTCCTTAAATGGCCTATCTGAGCTACATTAAACATTCTAATGGCTTTCCATCTCAATTAGGAAAAAAACAAAGCACAAAGTTCTTAGCCCAATCTCCAAGGCCTTTTACAGTGTGATTCTTAGTTCCTCTCTTGCTTCCTTTAGCTCACTTCATTCATTCACACCCCTTGCTATTTCAAATATGTCAAGCACCTCCAGACCTTTGTATTCTCTCTCACTTTAGCCTATATTTTCCCCCAAATATCCATTTCCTTCAGATTTGTGCATTACACAAAAGGCCTTCCAGGACCATATTCCCTAAAATAACACTGTTAATTATCTGCTCTTTTTTTTTTTTTGGGGGGGGGTACTTGGGATTGAAACCAGAAGTACACTGCCATTGAGCTACATCCCCAGTCTTTATCATTCTAAGACAGGGTCTTGCTAAGTTTCTGAGGCTGACCTCAAATTTCAGACCCTCCTGCCTCAGCATCCTGAGTCACTGGGATTTACAGGTGAGTGCCACCATGCCCAGCTTGCTCTATTTTTCTTTATTAATACTTGTGGGATTATATATGTAATCATTTGTTTGTAATGTATTTCTCATTAGAAATCAAACTTCACAAGGATAGTAACATTGTCTGTTTTAGTCACTAGTATATTTTCAGCTCCTAGAACCATGTATGGCACATAGTAAGAGCTCAATAAATATTTGTTAAATAAATTAATAAGTATGACAAAGGGGCCCAACTTGGCAATCTAGATTGTATTCCCCATGATTCACATGCCTCTTGTGTCCATCTGGAAGATGTTAAGTGGTGAGTGTACTGGGTAACTATTTGTTTAGGAACCCAAGGAGCATCTCAGAAAAGATTTCATCCTAATAGAAAAAAGAATGAGCATATATTTCCCTCTTAGACCTCAGGGTTGAAGGGGAGGAAAGATTTGTAAGTATTACGTTCAGGTTGTAATTAATCAGGACATTTAAAAACAAGAAGCAATTCAACCCAGCTTAATAATTTAAAAAGTATCATATTGGTAAAAAAAGGTGAAGAAGAATGTGATGCTTAAAGGAATGAGGTTTAGAAACTCAACATTGTTAGAATTCTGTCTATATTTCCTGTCTGCTTGTCTCTGTATCTCTTTTCCTATTTTTTTAATTCTCTCCTTATGTAGATTGATTGTTCTCTTTCTTGCAGAAGACATGATTGCCAGTAAACATAGCTTAGCAAAGATCATTTTGATCTCCTAGAGTCTGTGGAGCTATCTCAGGCAACAATTCTGATTGGTCTTTCTTGATAATGTGCCCACCATTTGGCAATCCCTGTTGCCAGGAGAATGAATATCCTGTGATTGACCAGATCCAGTTCACATACTTACCCTTCAGGTCAGGAGTAGAGTCTATAACCAAATGAGGGAGAGTGGGAAACCTTGGTGTTTTGGGAAACACCAAAAACAAACAATTCAATCATAATATTAGCTGCCAGGGCTACTACCCTGGATATCTTCTTATCTGTGTCTCATACCTGAGTCCTAAGTAGGGATAGTTCTGTAAGAGTAAGTACCAACTTAAAGGAATGCTTCAGAAAAATCTCTGCAGGGCATTGAGTACACAAAGTCATATGAGAAGCATTGCTTTTAGCAGTTTCAGTTGGGTGGGAGGCAGCTTTGTGACAGCAGCAGCTGCAGCAGCAGCAGCAACAGCCACTTCAATGCATCAATGCCTTTGTTATAGGCATTAGAAACTTTGGCAGCAGATTATAACCCTAGGGAACTAGCTGTGGAAGCCACTGGGGAAATGAAAGGATTCTGTTAATAAACCTATGCAACAGTCCTCTGGGAGGCTCACAGAAATAGTCGGGTTGGTGGAAGGCTTTGAAGAGGGGCAAATACAGACAGAGATAGAACCAGAGAAATTTATTTTATTGTGAATTTTATTTTCAGCCCATTTCTGAGGTTACAAGGACATTCACTGACCCCAGAAATGCAAGGAACAGAAATAGTAGGTTGAACAGTAATGCCTTATCCCCCAAAAGGTCTAGAACTGTGTTGAAGTCACAAAAACAGCTGTGAAACTCTGTCTCTGGGAAGCTTGAAAAAGGACAAAAGGCAAATGGGTACCAGTTGCAGACTCTACTGCTATACTCTGGACAAAAGCTATGGTGTTCTGATTCAGGAAATACTTTCCCACTCTGATGTTTTTCTCCACCCATTTCCCTCTTTTTGGCTTGAAATCCAGCCACAGACTAACACTAACATTAGACAGGAATTCTCTGCCACTGTTTTCTGCCTGGTTTGATCTGCTGCAGCTTCATTCTTGCCTATGTGTCCAGAATGCAGACCTTGCCCATGTTCTCCATTTTGGCTTTACACCCTGGATTCAGACCTTGGCTTTACCCCAATAGCTTAATGTGACTAGCTCCCTGGTCATTAACTCTGGTTTCCCTATTTACCTGCTGGCCCAGCCAAGCTGGGAGTCCTGACTTGCATTGTTTGGCAGCTACCTATGACCTAGCATTGACAGCGTCCTTCCACCTTATTCCCCTTGTCATTTGAAGTGCTTTCTCTATGCACACTTAGAATATAAAGATGCTGCTCACGTTGATATATAACATCTTCATATTTCAGCAGCTTGTCTGGCTGAAGGAACCTTCATAACCTCCTCTGACAATCTATTCCATTGTCTAATCACCCTGATAGTCAAAGTTCTTCCTTCTGTCATACCGTTTAGTAGAAACCAGAATAGTGCTGAACAATAATCATTCTAAATGTCACCCACCTGGGAGAGATGAGAACAATGATCCTCAGGGTCTGCACTACTTGGAATGTGCCCAGACTGTAGAAACACCTGTTTAGGATAGAGACAGTGGTCTCCTGAACATATGTTATTGAGAGACCCAGAGAACTATATAGTCACTCCCAAAGCTTATTGAGATAAAATGAGGAATCAATGGGATGACTCTGTGGCTCCTGGGAAAACGAGATTGTTAAGGAAGAAACCCTCACACTGAAACTGGAGGAAGGCAGATTTCTATGACTGGATAAAGACAGTGAGATTGCCCAAATAAGTCACCTTGTGAATGCCTACTCCAGTGCCTGGCACAATGAATCCCCATTCATTCTTTTTTTGTTTTGGGGTTTTTTTGTTTTGTTTTGTTTTTTCTATTTTAACAGTCACTGTCCCCCTTCCCAAGTTTAGGGAACAAACTCTTCCTGCTTAGACTACTGTGATAGCTCCTAATTTCTATGCCATCACATTTTTCTTGTAGCAGTAAGGAAAGATCAGACTGATCTTTTTTTAAAAAAAAATATTTTTAGTTGTAGATGGATACAATACCCTTCTTTTATTTATTTATTTCTATGTGATGTTAAGGATTGACCCCAGTGCCTCACAAGTGCTAGGCAAGTGCTTTACCACTGAGCCACAACCCCAGTAAATCACATCAAGTCACTATTCTGCTTAAAACTCTTCAAAAACTTTTCATTTCACTTAGAACAAAATCCAAACTTCTTCTTATGGCTTATAAAGCCCTATAGGACCTGGAGCCTACCTACCTTGCAGATCTCTTTTGGGACTAATGTCTCCCTTGCTTACTATTCTCTAGGCACACTGAATATATTTCATTTCCTCCTACATGCTGATCTCGTCCTTTTCTTGAGTGTCTGCACATGTGGCTTCTCCAACTGGAATGCTCTTTCGTGGGCTTTTCTCAAGGCTAGATCCTTCTCAGTTTGTAGTTCTCAGCTAAAATGTCACCTGCTTAGAAAGGCTTTCCCTGCCCACACTTGCCAGAAAGTTCTCTCCCGTGCTGTTTATTTCTTCCTTTTTTTTAATATTTATTTTTTAGTTCTCGGCGGACACAACATCTTTGTTTGTATGTGGTGCTGAGGATCGAACCCGGGCCGCACGCATGCCAGGCGAGCGCGCTACCGCTTGAGCCACATCCCCAGCCCTGTTTATTTCTTCTTTAGCTCTTATCACCACTGCATTTATTAGATGTCTATTTATTTTTTTATTCAAGACTTATCTTCCTTACAAGAATGTAAGTTCTGAGAGGCCAATGTCATGCTAACTCCAGATGTAGTTTAGAACTTGTCATATAAGAAACATTCAATAAGTTTATGCTAAATTAAAATTTTAAGTAAATACTCAATACATAGTTTTTAAATAAATCAATGGCTAAAAGTGGAAAAGATTCCATGGACATTCAAAAGAAAATACAGGAATATTATCAACAGCTCTACATCCACTAATCTGATAACTTAGATGATATAAGCCAATTCCTTAAAAAAACACATCTATAAAAACACAAAGAAAAATAGATAATCTGAATAGACCTACATATACTAAATAAATTAAATCCATAATTAGTAACCATCTAAAACACAAAAGCACCCAGCTCAGATGGGTTCACTGGTGAATTCTATGAAAAACTTTAGGAAGAACTAATACTATCTGTTCTGGAAAACAGAAACAAAGAAAACACTTCCTAACTCATTCTGTGAGGACAGCATTACCCTAGAATTAAATTCAGATAAAGATATTGCAAAAAAGGGAAAGTGACAGACCAGTATCTCTCGTGAATATAGATGCGAAGATCCTTAACAAAATATTAGCAAATCAAATCCAACAATGCATAAAAAGAGTGATACACTATGACCAAGGGAGATTTGTTTCGGATATAAAAGGCCAGTTCAACATTCAAAAATCAATAAATGGAGCTAGGCACTGTGGTGTATGCCTATAATCCCAGAAACATGGGAGGTTATGGCAGGAGTATCAGAAGTTCAGGGCCAGCCTCAGTAATTTAGACTCTGTCTCAAAAAAAAAAATCAATTAATATAATTAATCATATTGACAGTTTAAACGAGAAAATCATATGATAATGCTAATAAATATAAAAAGTCACTTGACAGCCAGGTACAGTGTTGCAAGCCTATAGTCTCACTAACCAAGGAGGTTGAGGCAGGAGGATTGCAAGTTTGAGGCCAGTCTGGGAAATTAAGGGAAACCCTATCTCAAAAATAAAAACTGAAAGGGGTAGGGATGTAGTTTAGTACTAGAGTACCTCTGAATTCATTCCCCTATACGAAAGAAAGAAAGAAAATAGCTGAAAGATCTGACAGACTCCTCACCAAAGGAAATGTACAGATGGGCAATTTAACATATGAAAAGATAATTAGCATAATATATCTTTAGGGAATTACAAACTAAAGCAATGAGATGATACCACATTCCAATTAGAATGGCTAAAATACAAACCACTGAGAACATGAAATACTAGCAATGACATGGAGTAACAGGAACTTACATCCATTACTGGTGGAAGTGAAAAAAGGTACAAGCACTTTGGAGGGCAGCCTGGAAATTTCTCACAAAGCTAAACATAACATTACCACATCACCCAGCCACCATGCTTCTTAGTATTGTCCAGATGAGTTGAAAACTTAAGTTCACACAAAAACCTGTACTCAAATGTTTTTAAGAAATTTATTCATAATTGTCAAGACTTAGAAGCAACCAAGACATTCTTCAAAAGGTGACTTGGAAGGTGAGCCTCAGGGTCATACACAATTACATATAAGAGGAAAGGAGGGGTAAGAGAAAAATAATACAAGTGAAGAAATGATTTACAGTAGAGGGGGTAGAGAGAGAAAAGGGGACGGGAGGGGAGGGGAGGGGAAGGGGGATAGTAGAGAATAGGATAAACAGCAGAATACATCAGTCACTAGAATGGCAATATGTAAATCAATGGAAGTGTAACTGATGTGATACAGCAATCGGTATACGGGAGTTCATAACCCACTTGAATCAAATTGTGAAATATGATATATTAAGAACTTTGTAATGTTTTGAACGACCAACAATAAATTAAAAAAAAAAAGAAAAGTCAAAAAAATAGTTTAAACAATAAAAAAAGGTGACTTGATAAACTATGGTACATGCATACAATGGAATATTATGGATAATTACAATAAAAATAAGTGAGCTCTCAAGCTACAAAAATACATAGAGGAAACTTAAATACATGTCCCTAAATGAAAGTCAGTCTGAAAAATCATCATACTGTATGATTCCTACTATATCATGTTCTAGAAAAGACAAAGCTATAGAAAGAATAAAAACATCAGTGGTTTCCAAGGCCTGGGAGGGAGGGGGAGGCATGAATAGCTGGAATACAGGGGATATTTAAGGCAGTAAAACTATTCTATATGATAATGTAATGGCAGATACATGACATTACACATTTGTAGAAACCCATAGAATTACACATTACAAAAAGTGAACCCTAATAATGTAAACTATATACTAGTTAAATATTCATGTATCATTATTGGCTCATCAAGTGTAACTAATACACCACACTAATTCCAGAAGTTAGTAAAAGGGGAAACCATGTCTGAAGGGAGGGAGGGAGATATGAGAACTGTGCTCTAGGATCCATTTTTCTGTAAACTTAAAACTGCTCTAAAAATAGTTGATTAATTTTAAAAAGAGTAGAGGATGGATAAGAAGTAGTTCTGGAAGGTACAGATGAGGAGATAGAAGCTCCTGGTGCTGCATAGGAGATGGAGGTTGATAGGTAGAACTTCTCTATCAGAGCCAGGCGAGGTGGCACACACCTGTAATCCCAGTGACTCTGGAGGCTGAGGCAGGAAGATCAAAAGTTCAAGACCAGCCTCAGCATCTTAGTGAGGCCCTAAAGATGTAAGGGTACCCTGAATCACAATAAAATATAAAAAGGGCTGTGAGGGGGCTAGGGTTGAGGCTCAGTGGTAGAGCACTTGCCTCACACATGTGAGGTACTGGGTTCAATTCTCAGCACCACATAAAGATAAATAAAATAAAGGTATTGTGTCCATCTACATCTAAAAAAAGGGCTGGGATGTAGCTCAGTGGTTGAGTGCTCCTGGGTTAAACCCTTGGTACCAAAAAAAAAAAAAAAAAAAAAGTCACTGTTCCCACTAAACCTCTCTAGCATACACTAAGCTCTGCCACTGGTTTTAACCCCACTTACAGTTCAGGCTTTATACTGTAGTGAAATTCCACTGGGACAACCTAAGACAGAGGAATTTCTCTGCCTATCATGACTTCTCATCTTTTTTTTTCCATGAAAGTTAGATTAAACTGACTAGATAACAGTTCGACTTAGTTTATTGAAGGAGTTTTCTCAGTAACTCAATTTTCATAGCATGCCATGGTCTGAAAGTTTGTGTACCCTCCGAAAGTTCATGTTGGAACCCAGCATTATTATAGTAAGAGGTGGGACCTTTAGATTCTACTCTCCTCTCATTGGAAATAGAGACCTTATAAAAGAACTGAAAGGAACTAGCTAGGCCCTTTTTGCCCTTCTTTCTTCTGGCATGTAAGGATGCAACATACAAGTCAATATCCTTTTTTAACACATTTTTATTGGTGCATTATAGTTTTACATACTGATGGGATTTATTACATATTCGTACATGGACACAATACATTATGTAACAATACCTTTGGGTCAATATCATTTCCCAGCATTCCCCCCCCCTCCCTGCTCCTAACCACCCCTGGCCCCTTTCCTCTACTAATCTCCCTTTGATATTTAGGATATCCACCCCCACCTTTGTTTTCCATGATCCTTATCCTTCTGAGTTTGGCTTATTTTACTTAGCTCCATCCATTTTTCCCGCAAATGACTTAATTTCATTTTTCTTTATGACTGAATAAAACTCTGTTGTATATATATACCACATTTTCTCTATTCATATATTCATTGATGGACATGTAGGCTGGTTCCATAGTTTGGCTATTGTGAATTATGCTGCCATAAACATGAGTATGCATGTGTCAAGGTAGTGTGCTAACTTTATTCTTCAGTATAAATACTGAGGAGTGGTATAGCATAGCTGAGTCATGTAGTGGTTCCATGCCTAGTCTTTTGAGGAACCTCCATAGTGATTTCCATAGTGGTTGTACTAATTTGCAATCCCACCAACAGTGTAAAAGTGTTCCTGTTTTTTCACATCTCCTCTAAAATGTATTATTCTTTTTATTTTATTTTATTTTGGTACTAGGGATTGAACCCAGTGGCACTTAACCACTGAGCTACATCCCCAGCATGTTTTATTTTTTTATTTTGAGACAGGGTCTTGCTAAGTTACTTTGGGCCTTGCTAAGTTTTTGAGACTGGCTGTGAACTTGCAATCCTCTTGCCTTAGCTTCCCAAGCCATTGGGATTACAGGCATGTATCACTGCTCCCAGCTATTATTTGTATTCTTGATGACTGCCATTCTGACTGGTGTCAGATGAAATCTCAATGTAGTTTTAAAATTTTTTTGTAGATGTAGATGGATAGCATGCCTTTATTTTATTTATTTTATTTTTACTTTTTTTCATGTGGTGCTGAGGATCAAACTCAGTGCTTCACACATGCAAGGCAAGTGCTCTGCAACTGAGCTACAGCCCCAGCCCTCAATGTAATTTTGATTTGCATTTCCCTAATTGCTAATGATGTTGAATATTTGTTCCTATATGTGTTGGCCATTTGTATCTCTTCTTTTGAGAAGTGTTTAAATCATTTGCCCATTTATTAATTCAGTTATTTGATTTTTATGATGTAAAGTGTTTTTAGCTCTTTATATATTCTAGATATTAATCCTCTGTCAGAAGAGGACTGTGAATTGTGAATTGTGCTGCTAACAAAGACTTTCTCCCATTTTTTGGGTTCTCTCTTAGCATTCTTAATTGTTTCCTTTGCTGTACAGAAGCTCTTTAGTTTGATGCCATCCCATTTCTTAACTCTTGGCATTATTTTCTGAGCTTTAGGGACCTATTGAGAAAGTCATCAATGCAACAGCTTGGAAACAGATACTGGGCCCTCACAAGATATCAAAATTACTGGCACCCTATTCTTTTTTGGCTTAGAATCAGACCTAGGACCTTGAAGCATACTAAACACATGCTCTACCATAGATATGCTGTTTGAAATTATATTAATTATTATATCATATTATATTAATTGAAACAGGATCTTGCAGTATTGCCCAAGCTGGTCTCAAACTCTGGGGATCAAGATATCCTCTTGCCTCAGCCTCTTTTTTTTTTTTTTTTTTTTTTGGTACCAGGAATTGAATGCAGGGGTATTTAACAACTGAGCCACATAACCATCCTGTTTTTATATTTTATTTAGAGAAAGGGTCTCACTGCTTTGCTAAGGGCCTGACTAAATTGCTTAGGCTGGCCTTGAACTTTGGGTCTTCCTGCCTCTGCCTCCTGAGTCACTGGGATTACAGGTGTGCACCACTGTGACTGGCTTGCCTCAGCCTCTTGAGTAGTTGGAACTACAGATACACACCACCACACCCAGCCCGTTCTGTGATATTTTGTCATACATAGTAGCACAAATGAACTAAGACATGGCCCCACCAAAAAGAAGGAATAGAGGAAGGAATAAAAGAGAAAAGGAGGGAGGAAGGATAAAGAAAGAGAAAAGAAAGGTATAATTGGAATTGCCTTTAATAGTAGGAACCTCTCCTGTATTCTGAAACATCCAGGATCTACTCAGAGCAGCCTGGAAAAGAAGGACTGAAGATCAAGACTCATTCTGTGTTAAGCTACTTGCCAGGATTGCAGACAAAGGACCAGATTAGTTCCAACCCCTTTGGTCTTGAATCTGGAATCAATGTAGTTAGAGGATTAGCAACTTAAACATCACTTGGAATGTTTATTAAAAATGAAGATTCTTTGGACTGGGGTACTGTAGTTCAGTGTTAGAGAAACTTCCTAGCATGGACAAGGAAGGTCCTAGATTTCATCCCTGGCACCACAAATGAAAGAAAAAAGGAAGGGTGGAAAGGAGAGAAAAAGAGAGGGGGGGGGGGAGAGAGAGAAACAAAGCAGATTCCTGGAGTCTGCCCCAGTCTTAGTGAATCAGAATGAGAGTGTGGTGAAAGACCAGGAATCTGCATGCAAAACAAGTTCTTCATATGATTCTGATGCTCAGTTAAGTTTGAGGAGGTCTCTGGGAGTGCAGGTTAAGTTGTACATTTTCAAGGGCAGTGAGAGCAGACTGGTCAGGCCTCTGGACTTTTTCATCAAATCTAAGGCCAGGCCTATCTAAATGCCTTAAAAGAATTGGATTGCCCTTTACTTCTAATACTCCCTGTTTTGACTGTCAGGAGGTGATCTATTCCTCCCTCTGAGTTCAATCAGGTAATTACCCCTCTGCAAATAGCTGGCACACATGTCTCTCTACCAACCCAGTTCAGACTGGGTCCTCTTTATTCTCTAAGCAAAATCCTGGCACACCTGCCAGTTGGCCAGATTCCCTTCTTCTGCAGATATCCCCTTCCCCATATATGTCAGCAGGAAGCCCAAGACCGGGACCTGATTGGTGGGCCTGCACTAGGAAGAATTTGATATAAAAGCCACTTTTACTGCCTGAGCCAATCCCTCCCCACCCATGCCCTCCAGCCCCCAGGTGTTGACATTTCAGTGGTGAAAGACACAGTCCCTGTCTAGCTGCTCTCTGATTTTGAAGTCTGTAAAGTGGTGTGGACTCCCTCAGGCTATAAGACAGTTCATAAACAGAAGATATTATTATCTCACTATTAAATAAACAGTATGACAATTAAGTTTTATTTGAAAAAATGAATCAGCCTCCTTCACGCTGTTGGAAGTTCTCAAATGAGATGCCAAACTTTATTTTTAGTGCCTGTTGAATAAACAGCTTACTTTCTCCTAGCAGAACCTTCCAGCTCTGCAATTCCAGTCACCTCCCCAATTCTAGTGCAAACTAGGCAGCCAGAAGCAGCCAGTCTCCTCCTTCTACCTGACAGAGCTGAGAGATCTGGCACAGGTTGCATTGCCAGTTGATAGGTTGCAGGCAGTATCAGGCTGGCATAGTCTTAAGTCATGCTGGATGGAAACATCAGAACACAACAGATGCTTCCTGGATTAGCTTCACAGTCTCTTTAACCCAACACTCTTGTCTCTAATGCTCAGGGTTACTATATAGGTTTGGGCAGGTTGTTCAGTGCAGGCCATGCAGCTCGAGAAGCAAGTAGGAGCCAAAATCTAACCCAAGTGGAGCTTGGCAAGCTGAGTGCCCTGTGAAGGTTTGCGTCTATCTGGGGGAAGGGATACGCTTCTTTTCTCATTCATAGAGAAAATTGTTTCTCATATTATTCAATGAAATCTATTTAATTCTAATGTGCCATAGTTTTAATGAAGGCGTCAATAGGCATGTGTTGTCACAGGACCAAGCTACCTTTTATAGCCTGATCTTCATGGCCAAATATAGTGGAGGGGAAATAGAAGCCCACTGGGACATGAAATAGATGTTCATCCAAAGTAGTCCACTCATTCATATCTATGTTTCCTCATCTGGAAATTGAGGAGTTTTTGAGAAGGGCCACCGAGATATATGACTGCAGTGGGTACTCTTCACATTGATCCTGAAGAAACTGATTGTATAGGCCTGACTGGGATGAAGATAGGGTCAGCTGTTCCCTTGTTAATGTGTTTAAGCTTCATGCTGCCTCACTCTTTAGGTTTTCTCCCCACATCCAGAGGCCAATTTGCCTTGTTCCCCACCTGCTCTGCACATGGTACTCATCCCTTCTCTACCCCCATCATGTAATTTGCTGTGCTATATACAAACTCATAATATTCTTACTTGCTTATTTCCCTTATTAGACTATGATCTTGAAGGCAGGATATTCTCTTTTTCTTACCCTTCTTTACATATTGTCATCTCTGCCCATCCCCACCTCCCATATATAGTCTATATGACTCCTCTAGACAATTAGAGGCTTTTTTTGATACTGGGGGTCGAACTCAAGGGCACTCGACCACTGAGCCACATCTCCAGCCCTATTTTTTTTTTGTTTTATTTAGGGACAGGGTCTCACTGAGTTGCTTAGTGCCTTGTCTTTGCTGAGGCTGGCTTTGAACACACAATCCTCCTGTCTCAGCCTCCAGAGCCACTGGGATTATAGGTATGTGCCACTATGCCAGGTTCAATTAGAGGCTTTTAAGTCTGCTTCGTCCTTTCCTCTCTTAAAATCTAAATATGTAGCAAAAGATTGGGGTGGCCATTGGGGTTATCTGGGAGACCACCAGGAATCACCCATTTCCTATCTACTCAGGTCTTTTGCTCCAGGAGGTACTCTGCTGATGCTCCCTAACTACAAAGGTGGTGGGGGTGGAGCGGTTGAGATTAGCTGATATCTAGAGCCTCTTCTGTTTCTAGCTTCCTATGAAAACATCTTAGTTGCCCTTAGTAACCAGCTATGCATAAATTTATGAATGCATCTAACCCTTTTAAAAAGGTATTTATACTTTCAGCTTACACTAACTCTTGAGGATAATGAATTCCATACATTTGTTTCCTGTTGCATAAAATCTTATTGATTTATATTTTTCTAAACATACCTCTTTCAAAGCCTCAAGTGAGCTCTAATAGAGTCTCCTAGATTTTGTGACCACATCTGCATTCATGATCTCTATGGACTTTAACCAGCTGTCCTGTGTCTTCCTGAATTCAAAATTTTGAAGCAGGTGTTCTTTGTGCATGGGAAGAAATAGGCCTGTCTTGAACACGCCCAGTATTTGGTTCACTGCCTTGGTCACATTGGTAGGTGGCTAATGCCTAAAAATCCTCCATGGTAGAGTATCTTTCTCAGCCATTTACAGTCATCCCTCCTCAAATTTGTTCCTCTCAGCCAGTGTTGAAATGAGTTTCAAAAAGGAGAAAACACACCCCAAACAATCTAGATTACTTCCTTGGAAATTGGAAGGGTGTTTGGCTGCACTGAAACTCATAACACAATCCTTAGGGGAGGTGGTGTTTTCTCCTGGAAACCTAAAAAAACATGTAGCCTATGGGATAGCAGCAAGATCACCCACCATCTAGAAAAGATTCCTCATTAGAATATGCACCATTTTCAGACTTACTACAAAGAAAAAATAGTGCTCTTCAGTAAAGAGAATCAGGCTGGTATACAGAGGACTTATGCCTAGTGCGGGGGAAAAAATGTTGGATTTTTCAGATGGCTTTTGATTACCTATACATTTTCATTTTTCTTATAGGAAAGTATGAGGATAGGTGATACAGCAAAAACAAATATCTATTTGTACTTCCTACCTCCTCCTAGAGAGGATGGATACCAAGGAAGAAACATTCTTAATTCTGTTCAGGGGGTCACAATGGTAGGTGGCTATGACTAAAAACTGATGGATTGATTTTCTAGATACTCTAGTATAGGGCAAAGAAATTGCAGGAGGAGTAAGAATGCAATCTATGGTGGAGGATGGGAAAATGAGCAGAGAAGGGAGGAGGAGAAGAAGACTGTTAAGGGGGCTGGTAGAAGGCTAAAGGGCTCTATGCTGTGACCCCTTCCTTGTATCCTCCCAAAACATTAGTAAAATCTATCCAGACTTGATGAGTACTGGCTATGAGCACATTTCTTTTGAGAAATGGTAGAGCATTTCCATAGCATGTTCAAGGGCCTGAGTTGGATTGCCAGACTGCAAAGAAGAAGAAAGAGAAGGAGAAGGAGAGGGAGAAGAGGAAGAAGAGGAGGAGAGAGTACTAAGATTGCACCTGGTGATCTAAGGGAAAAAACATTGCACCTGCGTATGCAGAAGCCAGAAGCAGAGTTTAAGAAACAGTGTGGGGAAAGTCCTGCAGAACGTTCAGCAGACTCCTTTGTTATCAAATTAGCTGCCCCTTGTGCCTTCAAGTTCCCTATCTGCCAGGAAACTACAGTCAGGCCCATCTACTTTGTCAGATTTTCCTAATTTGAAATCCCTGGTAAGAGAATCTGGGGTCCCATTCCTTTTCTTTCCAGAAGTACCCCACCCTTAACACACAAATCTGGAGCTCTGTTTAAAGAGAAATGGAGAAGCTTCAGTCAAAAATCTTGTAACACCGGGCTGGGGATGTGGCTCAAGCGGTAGCGCGCTCGCCTGGCATGCGTGCGGCCCAGGTTCGATCCTCAGCACCACATACCAACAAAGATGTTGTGTCCGCCGAGAACTAAAAAATAAATATTAAAAAAAAAATTCTCTCTCTCCTCTCTCACTCTCTCTTTAAAAAAAAATCTTGTAACACCTTTTTCTTTTGCACAAAGATGCACATTGACCTTTGTTTACTTAATTTACTTGACTAAGGGAAGCTACACAAGGGATCTTTTGTCATAACAAAATGAAATGAAATTAAAGTAAAATAAATGAAAATCAGTGAGCTGAGGTGACATGCAGGTTTGGCTACAATGATTATTTATTTATTTATTTGTGGTACTGGGGATTGAACCCAAGGCAGCTCTACCATTGAGCTATATCCCCATCCCTTTTAAATTATTTTTTTAATTTTTAAACAGGATCTCACCAAGTTGTTGAGGCTGGCCTCAAACTTGTAATCTTCCTGCCTCAGCTCCCTGAGTCACTGGGATTACAGCCATGCACCACTTTGCCCTGCTGAGCTATAATAATTTTTTAAATGACACTTCACAAGGCCCCCAAAATCTCTTAGTGAGGCCCAGGCAGGTATTTTCTTTCTTTTTAATTTTATTTTTGAAGTACTGGAGATTAAATCCAGGGCCTCATGCATGCTAGGCAAGCATTCTACCACTGAGCTACATCCCTAACACAGTTTAAAAAATTTGAGGCACTTCCCCCTTTCATCTTCTATCCTCCCATCCTTTCACTTACAGATTTGGCTAGTACTCACTCCCTGGAACAAACAGGCCACTGAGGACAGACAAAAGCTGATGTACACTGAGCACAAGACTTGGATCCAATGGTCCTGCTGACCTCCTCTTTCTTTGATATTGTGAATCAAGTGTACTGGTGGCATTCTTCATGCCAGAGCTGAGATGTTAAAATTAGGTTATACTGTGATCATGTTTATTACAGAAACCAAAGGGGAAGGACAGTCTTAAACACGAAGGACACAGCAACAGCTTCAGCTGCCTGTCCTTTTCTCTTGTCTTCTACTCTCTATTTGCTTCTCTTCTGCCTCCACAGGCTTTCCCTTGAACCCCTAAGAGAGATGGGTGCTGCCACCCCCACACCTGGCCTCTGACTGTTTTCCTATCTAAGCTGGCCAGTTCAACAGAGATAAGGTTGGAATTAGAAATCAAATGTAAATGAACAGAAACAGAGGGGTTGACAGCAGAGGAATCTTCAGCCAAATCCACAAATATCTATTCAGAGTTTATAGGCCACCCAGCCCCATTCCTTTTCTGCACTAAAACCTTACTTTACACAAAGAGTAAATGGTAGCCCATGTCACTCAGACTTCCAGCCCAAAAGACTTCTGAGATTTTGCAGCAGTTGTTGCATAAGGAAGAAGGGATGCCCATTCAGAAAAGAGGTCAGAACCTGTACATATATGAGCTCTAATCAAATGTATCAGCTACTACCACAAATAAGCCATAGTACCTTGAGATATTAATTTATCTTGTTGAACTAGGAAATACTTTGCATTCTGAGAGTTAAGGGCCCAATTTACTCAAATAGTTTGATTCTGTCCCCCATCATTTGTGCAGTCAGATTTGCCCTTGGGTTGGCTGATGGATGGATATCATTAGGGCTTCTTGGCCAGTTTTTTCGTTTTGAGCTTTACTTCTATGGCAGAAGGTTTAATCTGTTTAGAGAGAGTTTGTTTTTTGCTCTTGAAACAGCCATCCTCCTCTCCTCTGGGAATTATGGGTTGTTTCAGATATGGAAGCTTCAAAGAAAGCTCTTATTGAATCTGGACTTGAGCCACTCCTGAAACTATTTGTTTTATCTGGCCCATCACTCTGCTTGCTGCCACCTACCAGACAGAAAAAAATCACCTGGGACTGAAATCTGTGGGCCCCTTGCCCATCATCTAAAGTGCTAGATCCTATTTTCTGGAAACGAATGTCTACTGATGATTGCAATATTGAAGCACTCCCACAAGATACATAAATGTTGTTGGCCTACGGAAAATAGCTAGCCTAGAGCACTGGGCTGATACAGGCCTGAAGAAGGCAATGACTGTAATCTGCCTACAGAAACCCCAACATACAGCCACGACTCAAAAATAAACCATGTAAAATTAAGAGCTGTCAGCAAATTTTAGCATGTAAACAACCCATGATCATTGGGAAAGAAGTAAACTGAAATAAGTCTTTCCAGTGTATCTTCTGGGGAAACTAGCAGACTGATGTGTCTCAAAAACTACCTCCTACCCCGACTCTGAATTAGTTAATGGTGAAACTGCCCAGCAGGGGGAGCAGTGTAATATAATGGCTAGAAACTTGGGCTTGCTGTGAAACTATGAGTGGCTCAAGTCCAGAGCCAGTAAGATTTTCCTTTGAAGTTTCCATATCTGAAACAACCCAGTGAGACTGCCCAGGTTCAAAATTCCCTTGAAGCATTTACCATGATTTCCTTTTTGGAAATCAAAGAAGGGAGTAAGTTTGTACCTCTTTTATTTAACTTACTTAAATTCTCTGAGTCTCCATTTTTCCATTCATTAAGATAGGGCTATAAATAGCCCTATCTTATTTGTTGGGAGCGTCAAATAAGATAGTTCATTTAAATATTTAGCGTAGTTCCTGGCACACTTTAAGAGTTCAATAAACACAGTTGTTATTGTTTTCAGGGTTCAGGGAACTCATGAATCCATAGCAGATTTTGATCCCTACATCTACAATGCCAAAGAATTTGACTCTTTAGGTCTCCATAATTCCATTATAAACTGATATCTCCCATCATGGGAACAAAACACTGTATCAGGGGGGATCAGATTTTCAGATTATGCCTGGGAATGTATTAATCAATGTTCCCCAGAGAAAGAGAACCAACGTGAATGTCAGACAATGAATAAATATAGGTGTAGGTATAAATGTAGATGGTGTAGTTCTTGAAAAACCAGTAGCATTGGCATCACTTATGAGCTTGTCAAAAATGCAGATTCATAGGCCATCCTTCAACTGAACTAAATAATAATCTATGGGAAAGAGACCTAGGAAAATGTGTGTGTGTGTGTGTGTGTGTGTGTGTGTGTGTGTGTGTTTTAGGATCAAATTAAGGACCTCATGCATGCTAGGCAAGTGTTCTCCCACTGAGCTGCTCCCCAACCTAAAATTTATCTTTTAACAAGCACATTAAAGGTAGAGAACAACTAAGTTACAACTAGACTCCATTCTCTCTGAGGGTCCAATAAACTTAGGCCCAAACAATAAGATATTTTTATACCAATAAAAAATTTGGTTCTCTTAAGCTGATGAGTTGACTCAATCATTCTTCTCTGAGTGCTCTCATGCTTATGATCTTTTTTGTCATCAAAAAAGAGGTTCTGCTGAGTATCTCAGATGTTTCAACTTCTCATCAGACCCTAAGCTCACAGACAGCATTCTCACCTCCCACAGACAACCAGTATCTACAAGGGATTTCTGAACTGGCCAATGTAGGGTATTGGAGCCAGTCCTGGAGGAAGAAAATGGTCTGGTATGGGCATTGGAAGGGAGATGAGAGGATTCTAATATGCTCTGTCCCCACAGCTCAATATAAGTCATTCCACATGTACATACCCATGTGCTTGCGTGCGTACACACACACACACACACACACACACACACACAGGTATTTTGTCTCCTGAATAAAACTGACTAGGTTGATTGTGACTCTGGGCCCTCCCACACATATTCAGGTATAACCTTATTAGCAGAATTCATCCTGTCACCTGCCTGTTTGGAGTAGAGTGGAACCATTTGAGAAAACTGGAAATGCCTGGATCTGGAATTGCCTTTCTGTTGGCCTATAAAAGGTAAGAAATTGACAATACTAAGAATTTTTCAAGGACTTTGTTGTTTTAAGTACATAATATATTGACATGTTTGTAGGGAATTGTTTAGAAACTAACTTGATATATTTTTGATAACTGGTGTACCAATATGTATATATTTATGTGTGTATATGTATTCATGTGTGTGTTTTTCTTTAAGAATATTCATGTTCACTATGAGTTTGTTTTTCTTGAAATATACTTTCTTTAAGTCATGTGAACTATGGAAGTCAAATAGCAATTTTTTTCCAATAGTAATATTAAAGCTACTTCTAGGCACATGGAAACGATTGTATTAGCAAGGGGAGAAAGTAGAAGTGGTGAGTCCCAAAGTTTGTGACAAATGTACCAGTTTACTCTGGGAAAATCTCAGGGGCTCCAAGAAGCAGGCTAATCCCTTTGCCTATAATCCCTTTGCCTTTGTTTGTTTGTTTGTTATTCTGTTTTGGCAATAATGGAGATTAACCAGAGGGGCACTTTACCACTGAGCTCCAGCGCCAGCCCTTTTTTATTTTTATTTTGAGACAGGCTTTCACTAAATTGCTTAGACTGGGCTTGAACTTGCAATCCTCCTGCCTCAGCCTCACAAGTTGCTGGGATTATAGGCATGTATCACTGTACATGGCTTGTCTATAGGTTTTGATCCCTACTAAAATGCAAATATACCTGGAATTTTGCTCTTAAGTGATCAATCACTCATATTTCAGAATGAACACAAATCCAGTCATTCAACAAATATTTTTGTGAGGTACCTGCCAGGAACAAGATGAAAGGAAAAGTTGTAAATTCCAGAAGGAGAAAGATTAAGAAAGAATCCCAGAGAGGAGTGGGAATACAGAAAAAGAAAGCAAATTCTTAGGTTCTTTCTTGCCTGGAATGTTCATTTGTTCATTCATTCAACAAATTTTGGAGGGCAAAAAGATGACCTGAAATAGAAGAGGAACTATTAGGGAAGGGGAAGGGGACAGGAGAAGGGAGATAGAGGGGAAGACAAGAACAGAGAGAAGAGCGTGTGGATATGATTGATCCAAGTATGATACCCTCATGTATGGAAATGTCACAGTGAAGCCAGCTAATGTGTACAATTAATATGCATTAATAATTTGAAAAATAAATTAGAAAACAAATATATTTGAGTTCCTACTAGACACCAGACAGTAGGAACTAGAGATGAACACGGCAAAACAGACAAACATCTGTCCTTGTGGATCTTCCTTAACAGTGGGGAGAGCTAGGTGATAAGGTAACAATAGAAATGTATATTTATTAGATTATTATAAATCACAATTGGAAACATAAAGCAAAATATGGGGATATAGATGTGAGGAGTTGTAAATTTAAATGGGGAAGGGGCAGAGAAGGCCTCACCAAGAATGTGGCATGTGAACAAAGACTTAAGGTAGGTGAGGAAGTTCCCTATGTGAATAATTGCAGAAAAAACTTCAGGTGGGTCTTTAGCTGGCATGTACACAGGACAGGCAGGAGGCCAGTGTGACTGAACCAGAGTGAGAGAGAGTATGGCAGGAGATGAGATCAGAGAGGTAATGACCATGCAAGAGGTCAATCATGAGGCCCTTGCAGGCAATTGGAAAGAATGAGACTTTTACTCAGTGTGATGTGGGAAGCTGTTTGGGGGTTGTGAACACTGACAGGATCTTAGTTTCTTTAAATTAAAAAAATTATATATATGTATATATGCATAATTTAATAATTCAAACTATAAAAAATATGAAATAAACAAAGCTCTCTTGAAATATATCACCATCAGATTCTTTCTGCAAAGATAAACACTGTTTTTGGTATGATAACCTTCAAGAATTTGTGTATATATGTGTGTGTGTGTGTATATATATACACACACACACACACACATATATTTTCATATACATACATATGTATATGTGTATATATAATATAAATTATATTTTTATATTTTATATCTATACATTTTATATTTTATACATGAAATATAAAAATAAAAATATATAAAATATATATTTGGAGAGATAGGAGCACACTTCCATGTTGATTTACAAAAATGGAATCATACTTTCTATAGTTCATAGCTTAGAGTTTTATTCAAATTGGTCCAAATAAATGTCTCATCTCATCTTTGTAATGGCTGCATAACATTACAATACATAAGTATATCATAATTTATTAAACCAATGATATGATTTGGAACTGGGATGCCCCTGAAGTGTCTTGTGCTCAGAGGTGGAGTTTTGGGGAGTGATTAGATCATGAAGGCTCTCACCTCATTAGTGGATTCATTCCACTAATTTGTTGATAGCTGGATGGACTACTGGGAAGTGGAACCTAGTTGGAAAAAGAGGTAACTGGGGGCATGCCCTGGAAAGGTTTATCTTTTCCCCCCTGGGCCCCTTCCTTTTTCTCTCTCTCTGCTTCCTGGATGCCATGAGCTGAGCAGCTTTTCCTGGTCAGACCTTTTTGCCATGCTGTTTCTGCCTTGGAACCTGCTGACCACAGACTGAATCCTCTGGAACTGTGAGCCAAAATAAATCTTTCCTCCTCTAAGTTATTCTTGTCAGGTATTTTGATCAGAGCAACCAAAAGCTGATTAATACAACCAATTCCTTTTTATTAATATTTAGATCATTTCTAGATTATTGTTGCTAGTTTTTGCTATTAATAAACAATGCTGTGATGGATATATGAATAAATGCTCTTTTGAGCACAATAATAGTAACAACTAACTTTATATGCCTTATCTCATTTTGGTGGGGGGTGGGTACCATGGATTGAACTCAAGGGCACTTGACCACTAAGCCACATCCCCAGCCTTATTTTGTATTTTATTTTATTTAGAGACAGGGTCTCACCAAGTTGCTTAGAGCCTTGCCATTGCTGAGGCTGGCTTTGAACTCATGATCCTCCTGCCTCAGCCTTTCAAGCTCCTAGGATTTAGGTGTGTTCCACTGCACCCAGCCCCTTATTTCATTTTATCCTTAGAACAACTCTTGTGGGGTAAATACTATTGTTATTCTCATTTTGATGATGTGGAAACTGAGGCTTGAAGTGGTTGAGGAACTTTCCTAGAGCACAAAGCTAAGTTGGAGCAGCAGAACTTGGATGTAGCTAGTCTTACTCCAGAGCCTCTGCTCTTCACTACCATGTAGTATAATTGCTAGGTCATATGATATATACAGTAAATATTACAGTAGCTAAATTGCCTATTCCCCTATACTTTTATCAACCCTGGATTTTAACAATCTCTTTTACTATTTGCCAGTACAGTTGGTGAAAAAAAAAAAAAAAACATAGCAGGGGCTGGGGTTGTGGCTTAATGGTAGAGTACTCACTTAGCATATGCGAGGCACCGGGTTCAATCCTCAGCACCACATTAAAAATTAAATAAGTAAAATAAAGGTATTCTGTCCAACTATAACTAAAAAAAATTTTTAATAGCAGTTTGCCATTTTGATTTGCATTCTTTTGTTTACAAGTAAAATTTACATCTTTATATATGTGAATTTGCCATTTATATTTCTTTTTCTTTGATATACATACTCATATCATTCACTTATCTACCTTTGAGTTCTTGATGTTTTTCTTGCTGCCTTTTTTGAGCTCTTTGGAAATTAAGGAAATTAGTCCTTTGTCATAAAAGTTACAAACACCTTTCTGCAGTTTGTCATTTCTCCTTTTGTTTTTGTATTCATTTTTGCTATGAGTTTTAAATTTCTATGTAGACAACATTTATCAATTTTATTTCTGAATTTGTGGCCTGCTTAGAAAGGCCTTCCCCTCTCCAAAATTGTATGTTTTAAAATTCTCCTATATTTTCTTTTAGTAGTTTTAAGTTTTCATTTTTCACATTAAAATGCTTGATTCAAGAATGTGAAGAGAGAGTCTACAGAATGGAAGAAATCTTTGCCACCTGCACCTCAGATAGAGCATTAATCTCCAGGATATATAAAGAACCAAAAAAACTTAACACCAAAAAAACAAGTAACCCAATCAATAAATGGGCAAAGGAATTGAACAGGCACTTCAACTGAAGAAGAAATGTGATCAGTCAACAAATATATGAAAAAATGTCCAACATCTCTACCACTTAGAGAAATGCGAATCAAAACTCCACTGAGATTTCATCTCGCTTCAGTCAGAATGGCAATTATTAAGAATACAAACAACAATAAATGTTGTTGAGGATGTGGAGAAAAATATTGACTCATACATTGCTGGTAGGAGTGATTAGATCATGAAGGACTGCAAATTGGTGCAACCACTCTGAAAACAGTATGGAAATTCCTCAGAAAACTTGGAATGGAACCACCATTTGACCCAGTTATCCCACTCCTTCGTTTATACCCAAAGGACTTAAAATCAGCATACTACAGTGATGCTGCCAGCCACGCCAGTGTTTACAGCAGCTTAAAGCACAATAGCTAAACTATGGAACCAAACTAGATGCCCTTCAACAGATAAACAGAATAAAGAAAATGTGGTATATATACACAATGGAATACTACTCAGCCAAAAGAAAAATGAAATTATGGCATTTGCCAGTAAGTGGATGGAACTGCGGACTATCATGTTAGGTGAAATAAACCAATCTCCAAAGAAACAAAGGCCAAATGTTCTCTCTCATATGTGGATGCTAACTCACAATAAGAGGGGGGAGGAGTAGGGAAAAATAGAAATACTTTGGGTTACAAAAATAGGAATGAAAGGAAGGGAGGGGTAATGGAAATAGGAAAGATAATAGAACGAAATGGTCATTACTTTCCTATGTGCCTATATGATTACAGGACCAATTTAATTCTACATCATGTACAACCAGAAGAATAAGAATATGTATGATATGTTAAAATACATTATACTGTCATGTATAACTAATAAGAACAAATAAATAAAATGCTTGATTCATCTGTAATTAAACTTGATGTTAATAGTAAGTTAAAGCTAGCCTGTGGTTTATATATAATTTTTGAATAATTAATCTTTTCCCCTTTGATTTGATATGCTAGCTTTAAAATATACAAATGTCCATTATGTATTGACAACTGTTAATAAACATTTCTCTAGAATACAACTTTTTTTTTCCTTTTTTCTTGTTTGTACCAGGGATCAAACCCAGGGGCACTTAACCACCAAGCTATATTCCCAGTCCTTTTTGTATTTATTTATTCATTTATTTTTGAGTACCAGGGATCAAACTCAGGGGCACTTGACCACTGAGCCACATCCCCAGCCCTATTTTGTATTTTATTTAGAGACAGGGGCTCACTTAGTTGCTTAGCATCTTAATTTTGCTGAGACTGGCTTTGAACTTATCATCCTCCTGCCTCAGCCTCCCGAGCTTCTGGGATTACAGGAGTGCACCACTGTGCCAGTTCTTTTTAGTTTTTTGAGACAGGGTCTTGCTCAGTTGCTTAGACCTTGATAAGTTGCTAAGGCTGATTTTGAACTTGTGATCCTTCTGCCTTAGCCACCAAGCCCAGCTTAGGATAAAACTATTTTAAGGTAGTATCATAACACGTTTTAATATCTGGCAGGCCTTTTTCCTCTTTAATGACTTTTTTCAGACTTTTCCTGATGTTTTATTTATCCATTTCCTCTTAGATTTTAGTTCCCCCCTGCCCTTGGCCTTCTTTCCTCCATCAAGAACAACAGCTATTCCTCTAGTTTATCTATACCACCTGGGTTCTGTTCATTTGTTCAACAAATATTTACTGAGTATTTCCAATTGAAAGATTTGTGTTAGAGAGTAGATATATAATGATGAATAAGGACACAATCCTTGTCCTCATGAAACTCACATCCTACTGGGGGATATATAGATAAGTCAACAAGTCATTACAATGTAATGTAGTTAGTACATTTCCTAATAGGTGAAAAAGTACTGTGAATCCCTGGCTGAATTTAGACTTGGAATAAAGGAAGGATCAGGAAAGACCTAGAGAAGGTGATATGTGAGCTGGCCCTTGAAGGACTAATAGGAGTAAACTAAGGGAAGGAAGAGAAATTAGAGGGTATTCCAGGGAAAGCAAGCCTCTTGGGCAAAAGATGAGAAATGTGATGAGTTTGACAAATCACAAGGAGTAGTTAGCTGTGGCTAGAATGTTAGGTGTGTGGGAAGTGTTGAAGTTAGGTGGGAGATGTGACATATGGCTGGAGATGCAGGAGCTAGGTCATGTGTGGACAGTCTTGAATGCTATGTTAAACACATTGGACCCTACCCAGTAGGCAATATAACTCTATTCATGTGTTTTAAGCAGAGGAGTGACATGATCAGGTTCTCATTTTATAATGATCACTCTGGCTTCAGGGTGAAGAATGGGTAAGAAAAGGGTTAAAATAGGAAAAAAAAAAGATGCTCATGCAGTAAGGTAATCCAGATGAGAAATGATGGTTGTCCGGACCAGGGTAGTGATTATAGAGTAGAAAATATTTTGGAGGTGTGAAGAGGTTAGAATTGACAGGAATTAATCATTAACTGGAATTTAGTGGTGAAAGGGAGGTATCAAGAATGCCCTCCAGTGGGGCATGGTAATGCACACCTATAATTCCAGGAATTCAGGAGACTGAGGCAGGAGAATTGTGTGATCAAAGACAGCCTCAGCAACTTATCAAAATTTAAAAAAAATGAAAAGGGCTGGGGATATGGTTCAGTTGTTAAATATCCCTGAGTTCAATCTCTGGCATATTAAAAAAAAGAATGCCTTCCAGTGTACAATGGTGATTACTAGGGACTGGGAAGGGTGAAGAGAGAGGACAATGAAGGAGGTTGAATAACAGGTACCCAAACACAGTTAAATAAATGGAGTAAGCTCTAGTATTATACAGAACAGTAGAGGGATTGTAGTTCACAGTAGCCTATTATGTGTTTTATGAATAAGTAGAAGATAGGAGCCCAAAGACTTCATATATAAAATAATGATAAAGAGATGGGGACATTAATTATCTTGATTATGTTAGTATGAATATATATATATATATATATATATATACACATATATACATATATATAATACATGTAATGAAATATACTCCTTAAATATATGTAAATATTATGTGTAAATAAACATTTTAAATGTTTAGGGTTGTGAAAATATTAACTACACTGATTGATTTGATCATTACATATTAGCTACATGTACTTAATTATCACATCATATCCCATAAATATGTACACCTAAAATAATAATAACAACAAAGAGAATGCCTTCCAGGTTTACTGAGCTAAGATACAAAGAGGAATAGCCTTTGGAGGAATGTGAAAAAGACAGTGGGTACTGAGGAGTTCCAGTGTTATAAACCTACCCCTTTCCTTTCTCATGTCAACACTGATCTATCTTGTGTCCTGGGCCCTCAGGAGTTCTGTCCTCCCTTTCTCATTTTCTCTAGGGTGTTACAAGTTAATTATTATTACCCTACTCAGGGGACAATTTCATTTGGAAGTGACCTTCAACATTTTCACCTATAAAAATGATTTTAATAACTGGAGTTTTAGGCAGGCCGTCTGGAGAAGAGATTTTTAGCGGAAGGTTTTCAAATACTACTGTAGTTGCCAGCCTAATTCCCAAAGCAGGTCCTTGTCCTGTGCTCACCTAGAGGCAAGTCTGGCGCCAGTGTAAGGTGGAGGGAGGTGAGGTGTGGACCTTAGACTGGTCAGAAGCTGGCCCAGACGTCAGCAGAAATAGGTCACATGCCTAACTGGAACAATCTGTCTGCCTGGTCTAGTATCCTGCATGTCAAACTCCCTCTTCCCCCAAAGAAATGTGACCTTAGGGTTTGGGAACAAACAGTCCAGGAAGACAGGGAGTTATTAGATGAGCCCATCATTGAGCCCTTGAAACCAGGCACAGCATTTACTGCAGAAAGAAAACTGACTTTCTGAATTCCAGCGGAAGGGGGAGAGCAGCCTGACATCAGAGGAGAGGGATTCACGTTGTCATGGCAACCATAAGAGTTATACTGTATTGTTTGTACCCAGAATTTAAGAGATTATCCTTGGGCTGAAAAAAAAAGTCACCCTTTCTACTTCAACATCACCATCTAAGGACACCCGCCACCTTCCTGTGAGGAATTTTTATTTGTTCATTCAGTTATGTCACTGGGGTATTTATTGATTTACTAATCTGCCTTCCTCCATTTTTTTCTCCTTCTTTCCTTCCTTCCCTGCATCTGACCAGCACAGCCAGAAGGGGCCATTTGTCTTCCCACAGATGGTGCCAGTAAATCAAACTTCTGGCTGGTGAAAACTGGGGCCCTGGAAAACCTCCCAAGTTGGGAGGTGTCCTTCCCACGTCTTAGGGCTGCTTCTGCTCTGCCCTGAGAGAGTGGTGGGGGAAGGGAGCCTCTGGGAAAAGGCTCTCTTTGCAGAAAGGTAAGAGAACATCAGGTACTCATGGAACCACAGAGGTTATTTTCTCAACACAAGTACGTATTGGGTTTTGTTGGGTAACCTTCCTGAAATGACATAGTTTGTCTGTGATCACTAGGCAAGGAGTTCACTGAAGGTTTCAGAGCAGTATTGTGGGCTTGGAAATTGAGGAAAGAACTCTTACTCAAGCAGGCAGGTATTTCCTTATCACCATGTGTTCTTCCCACACCACAGAATGGTAAACTGAGAAAGGAAAGGTCGACCCAGCCAGATTTAAAGAAAGTGAATCAAAGAAGGATCCGGAAACAACATAGTGCTTATTAATTTCCTGGCTCCAGTTAACCTCTCCTTCCATCAATAGCATTGACATCACCTAGCTTTTTAATCTGAAGGCCTAATTGGCATCCTGTTTATTAAGTTTTAAAAATCCTTTTCTTGCTTTCTCCTTTCTGGCTCAGTAACTCTCAATTTGGAAATCTCTGGAGATTTTAATTTCCCAAAGAGCCTCCTGTCATCTCTTACTGTAAGTCTTTTCATTTCACCTCGTTTAAGTATATTGGCTGGTTTAAAGGCTTAATTGCGATGAAGAAGATTAAGTCCAAATTTAATAAGCATTAAGAGTAGAACAATATCCTTTATTTCCTCTGGCTTCAATAATCATTGCATTTGGTTTGTATTTGGAGGGGGAATATTCAGATGACCCACACTGAGGGAAGGAGGTAGGCTAGAGAAAGGGCAAGAAGATGTTTAGCTGGCCTTTTCTAATGTCTGTGATTGTTTCTGCCGCAGTGGCAGCAAACAAATGCTTGGAGGGTGATGGGTTTGGAAATGATCCGGGAAGAACACAAGATGAAGCAGGCAGCAGGGAGGAAAGAGTGCCTCCAAGTTCCTCCCTAGATTCCAAATGGGCTCTTTACTTTTACCAGCACTATTGGCTTCAAGAACACTCTGGGTTCTCCAAGTCTCTTGGCATGGGTGTAGACAAATCTCTTTTCCTGTTAGTACAGCTAACACTAGATTAGCATTTTTCAAAAAGAACTTGACTAGAGAATGAAGAGAAACACAAACTAAAAAAAGAAAATGTAAATGCATAGAAATGAGCACAGATTCTAAGATAAAGTCTAGCCCCAGATTAACTCCACTGGCGTAGACTACCACGCACCCACGTGTGCACACGTATACACACACACGCACCTGGTCCTTTCTCTTCCTCAACGCTGCCTCCAAAGCACCCCTCCCTTTCAGGCCTTGATTGTTTCTCTCATGCATTGCAGTCTTGGCTCTCTCTTATATTACATCTCTTATCCCTGTTTTCTGATGATCTCAGTATGTGTTTTGTCTCTTTCTAGTGGACTGTAAAGCTTTGCAAAGACAGGGACAAATCATAATCATCTTTGTATCTACAGTCTCTGGCACGTGAAATCATCTGTTAACAATTATGGAATTCAAGTGCACCAGATCAGATCCTGGCAACCTAGAATCATATCTATGCTTAGAAAGTAGCTCCTCTAAAAGCAAGGTTTGGTTTTTCACACTCTAAGGTTTTATTTCACACTCTAAGCTTGGGTCTGTTTGACCCTGTGTAAACAGTGTGGGCAAATTAAAAGAACAATACTGCCATGTAATTGTGTAGGGCTCTATGCTTTGTGAAGTGCATTTTACACAATATCTCATTTGATTCTCCTAACCACCCTATAAGGAAATAAGACTTTGAGGGATTAAAGAATGAGCTCAAAGTTGCAAAGCTGTATAATACTAGAATCAGAACTAGATCCAGACCTTATGATATTTAATCCATTAGTCTTTCTAATTTGATATGCTGCATCCCCAGAGACCTTTTTAGTCAGGTCATCAGTAACCTCAGAGAACAGTTCTAAGTTTTATCTCCCATTGTCCTCTCTATCTTCCACCCACTTAGTACAGCACTATCCCAGGGAGAAAATCTAGTGATCATTCCAGAAAAAGCAAGTAGCAGAACTTTGCCAAGTCAAAACCAAATGCCATGAGATCCAGCAATCCTATTCCTAGCATTTGCATCTTAACAAATCATCCAAATTCAATATAACTATTATAAAATATAAAAATATACATGCAAATCAGCATAGTATAGTGACACAGCCACATCAATGTTTATAGCAGCTCAATTCACAATAGCTAGACTAGGGAACCAATCTAGGTGTCCCTCAATAAATGAATGGATAAAAAAAATGTGGTATATATACTCAATGGAATATAACTCAGCTTCAAAGAAGAGTAAAATTATGGCATTTTCCAGTAAATAGTTGCAGTTGGAGAATATCATGCTAAGTGAAATAAGCCAATCCCACAAAACCAAAGGCCAGTGTTTTCTCTAATATGAGGATACTAATTCCCAATAAGGTGGGAGGCACTAGGGAAGAATAGCATTACCATAGATTAGGTAGAGGGAAATGATGGGAGTGAAGGGGAGAGGATGTGGGGATAGGAAAGAGTAGAATGAAACAGACATTATTACTGTATGTGTATGTGTGACTACATGACCAATATGATTCTGCAACATATACACTCAGAAAAATGAGAAATTATATCCCATCTATGTATGATATATCAAAGTGCATAAATGTATTCTACTGTCATGTATAACTAATTAAAACAAATAAAAATTAAATATATATATATACAAAAAGGGGAATTATCAATTGAAATCAATTTTCATGTATGTATGAGTTTGTTCAGGATGAACCAAACTACTATGTAGAACTATAAAGCTCTAATTATCATAATAGTAAAATGATAAAATATATGTGCTATGCAAACAAAACATATGTATGGGGGAAAATCAGTCAGTGGTTTGGCAGTTTATTATCTTTGGCAGAACCAGACAGGTGTGTAAAGGTATATACTTAAAGGTGCTTAGCTAAATCACAGTGGGAAAATGTTGAAAAGTATGTAATGTCTAACACTAGGGGAAGGGATAGAAAAAATTAAGGCACATCCATACTGTGGATGCTCATGAATTCAACAAAGCCAATGATTTTATATATGTCTATTATTAACATGGAAATATATTCATGACATTTTGAAACTATGAAAACAAAATACAGAGGCAGGGGATATAGCTCAGTGGTAAAGTACTTGCTTAACATGTGTGAGGCCCTGGGTTTGACCCGTAGCACAACACCCAAAAAAGGTACAAATCAGCATGATAGTATGACATCACTCTTCAGAAAACAGTTTGGAGAGGCCAGACTTGTACCTCAGTGGTAGCGCACTTGCCTAGCATGTCTGAGGCACTGGGTTCAATCCTTAGCACCACATAAAAATAAATAAATAAAATAAAGGTATTGTGTCCATCTACAATTAAAAATATTTAAAAGAAAGAATAGTTTGGAAGGATTTTAAAATGTTAACAATAGTCGAATACATGACCTTGAGATGAAACAATATGTGATCTGTGTATTTGCTTAACATATTTTTCTGCAATAAACATTTACTTTTGCCTTAAGAAAATACAAAACAAGCTGGGTGAGGTGGTATACCCTTGTAATCCCAGCAAGTCAGGAGGTTGACAAGAGAATCACAAGTTTAAAGCCAGCCTCAGCAATTTAACAAGGCCCTAAGAAACTTAGGGAGACCCTGTCTCAAAATAAAAGGGCTGGGGATGTATCTCAGTGGTTGAGTGCCCCTGGGTTCAATCCCCTGGTCCCTGGTACCAAAAAGAAAAAGAAAAAAGAAAAAATACAAAACGAATTCTTTTTAACAAAAGAAATGAATGCCAATCCAGATATTTCTGGTCAACTGATTTTTGGGAAGTGTGCAAGACATTTCAGTGGCTCAAGTATTATCTTTTCAATAAATGGTGCCAGAACAACTGGGTATTCACATGCAAAAGAATGAACTTGAACCCCTACCTCATGTCATATACAAAAATTAACTCAAAATAGATCTAAGCATTAAATAGAAGAGCTAAAATTATAAATCTTAGTGGAGAAAACATGAATGTTGTTTCCTAATTCCTTGAATTTGAAGTATTGTCTTCCCTTTTGGTGATTTTTCAAAACTATAAATACCCCACAGAGAGGTGTCTAATTAGGATTTTGGGGTATTGATTTGTGGTAAGCAGTACTTTGTGTGTGTATGTGTGTACATGTGTGCATTTGCACACATGTTGGAGACAAAGAAGATAAAGCAGGAGCCTTCACTATCAGTCTTATCCTGCCTCATGCTATCGCTATGTGCAAAGCACTGTTCTCCGGGCTTATTGGGTCAAGAGTTTATTTTCATAAGGAAAAGGAAGTGAGGGGTGACTTAGTCTAGATAAATCAAAGGGGCCCAACTCCTCAGAACTCTGTTCATGAGCAGAGATTCAATCTTTTTTAGTTACACCTTCAAAAACACAGCCTTCTGCTGGGCACGGTGGCATGCACCTGTAATCCCAGCCACTTGGGAGGCTGAGACAGGAGGATCACAAATTCAAAGCCAGCCTTAGCAAAAAGTGAGGCACTAAGCAACTCAGCAAGATCCTGTCTCTAAATAAAATATAAAATAGGGCTGGGGATGTGGCTCAGTGATCGAATGCCCCTGAGTTCAACCCCTGTTTAAAAAAAAAAAACATTTTTTTCTTTTTTTTTCCCTTTACTTTTTTCCCTGACTTCCTTAAATTGAAATTTTAATTCAGAACTATTGATTCACATATGGTTATAAGAAATAATACAGAGCTGGGTATGGTGGCACATGCCTATGATCCCAGTGGCTCCAGAGGCTGAGGCAGGAGGACTGCAAGTTTAAAGTCAGCCTCAGCAAAAGCACTAAGCAACTTAGTGAGACCCTGTCTCTAAATAAAATACAACATAGAGGGACTGGGGATATAGCTCAGTTGGTAGAGTGGCATCACATGTACAAGGCACTAGATTCAATTGCAGCACCACAAAAAAATAATAATAATAAAATAAAATACAAAATAGGGCTGGAGATGTGGCTCAGTGGTCTAGTGCCCCTGAGTTCAATCCCTGGTACCCCCCCCCCAAAAAAAAAGAAATAAAAGAAAAGAAAAACAAACAAACTAACAAAAAAAAAACACAGCCTTCTGGGCTGGGGATGTAGTTCAGTGGTGGAGCACTTGTGTCTTGTGTGCAAAGACATGGGTTTGATCCCCACTTTTGAAAAAAAAAAAAAGCCTTCCCAATTCATCCCATAGCTAACTTGGCCTCCTTCTGAGAACAGTTGTTCTGCCTTACTCAATCTCACCCTTATATTAATATATGTCCCTGTGTATTAAATTGAAGTATTGCCTCTTCCTCCTTTGCTCTTTTTAGGTCGATGCATTTTTAATTTAGCAGGTTATCTGGAAACAGACTCTGATAGATGTGCACACAAGAGGGTTATTAGGAAGTACACTTGGGATCAATGCCTGTGAGGCAAAAAAGGAAGCAAGACTTAGATTTAGAGGTGGGAGAAGTGGAAGTGGAAATGGAAGTGGAAGTTATTCCTTCAGGGAGATTTGGAGCTGGGATGGCCTTTCAGAGTTGTCTGAATTGAGGCAAGGAGTATGAATCTTTGCACTCTCACTGCATGCATGCTGTTCACCACTCATACACTTCCAGAGAGGGCATAACCTTCGGCAAGGCCACTTGTAACTAAGAGCAATACCCAAGAGGGACACAGCTGTGAGTCATCAGCAGCCATCACTCCCAGCAGCTAGAGGGGATCTGAGTGGAACACTACAACATCTACTATATTTGTTTACCTGTTGGAACCTTAGAGAAAACTTCAAAACAGGTTGCTGTGAATTGTTTTGTCTATCTTCCCACATTCTTTCATGGCGAAAATTGACCATTAAGAAGAAAGGTATAGAACTCCCACATTTTGTATATAAGCAATTGAGAAACTTAAAAAATGTCCTTGAACTGTGTGTGGTGGCACACATTTGTAATCCCAGCCACTCAGGTGGCGAAGGCAGGGGGATCACAACTTTGAGGCCAGCCTCAGCAATTTAAAGAGACCCTGTATCAAAATAAAATAAAATAAAAAAAAATTTAGACAAGGACTAGAGATGGAGCACAATGGTAAAGCACCCTTTGGTTCAATCCCCAATACCCCTCCCCAAAATAAATTGCCCCTGGTTTGAGCAAATAGATGAATTCTGGTGCACTTTATTGGGTGGATGAAGAATAGGCTTGGAGAAGGGAGAAATCAAAATTTTAACCTTGCACAAATAAAATATGATACGTCTGTAAAATATCCAAGTGGAGATGTAAATTATTTAATTAAATATATGAGAATGGGCACACTTGTAATCCCAGTGGCTCAGGAGGCTGAGGCAGGAGGATTGCAAGTTCAAAGCCAGCCACAACAATTTAGCAAGACCCTAAGCAACTCAGGTAGACTCTGTCTTTAATTATTTTTTTACATTTATAATATTCTATTTGTTTTCATATATTGTGAAGTAATCCCCATTCTCTTTGATTGGGAAAGCCCATTAAAAACAAATTATTTCAATTCCATTAGTAATTAAAACCAACAGGAAACTGCTCTGAATTTCATGGCATAAGACTTTTATGTTACAAATAACCTCAGTTATGATTGATTATAAATAAATATTATGTTGCCCACTTCCTTTTAATAGAATCTTTAACAACTGTATTTTATATGTGTTAGAAACATTGGCTTGCTTTCCCAACAGCAATTCTTCCTTTCCTTTACTTGCCAACAGATCTCTAATAGGGTTTCCACAATAAAGTACCTAGCCTAAGGGCTTGAACTATTTTGAGTTTAATTCTTTTTAAAATTTATTTGTTCATTCATTCTAATTAGTTCTATATGACAGCAGAATGCATTTTGATTCATTGTACACAATTTGCAGCACAACTTTTAATTTCTCTGGTTGTACACGATGCAGAGTCACACCATATGTGCAGTCATATATATGTACCTAAGGTAATGATGTCCATCTCATTCCACCATATTTCCTGCCCCCATGCACCTTCCCTCCTCTCCTTTCCCTTTGCCCAATCAAAGTTCCTCCTTTTTTCTCATCCCCTCTCCCCTCCTCTTCGTCAAGGGCTGGGGATGTAGCTCAGTGGTTAAGTGCCCCTGGGTTGAATCCCCAGTATCAATCAATCAATAAATATACGAGAATGGAACTTAGGGAAGACTAGAATATTTCTGTTAACTTGGAATTTAATATATAAATTGTGTTGAAAGCTATGGGAATGAATGAGACCACTTAAGGAGGGAGTACAGAATGAGAAGAGAAAAACCTAAAGTTGAGACATTTAATGGCTAAGAAGGGGAAGATGAGCAGACAGAGATGAAGTAATCAGAGAAGTACAAAGACTACCATGAGAGTATTGTGGCACAAAAGTCATGGGAATACAATATTTCGAACAATGAGGCAGTGGTCAGCAGCAATAAATTTTACTGGGAAGTCAATCAAGTTAACATAGAATTTTTTTCTTTAAATTCAATAACATGAGAGGCAATTTATGATACTTGTGAGAGCTGTTTTAGGGAGTTTTGGTGACAGAAAGGCACATTGGAGTGGGAGAGTTAGCTGAAAGGATATGTGAGTTTGAGGGATTTGTTTGTTTTCTTGCTTGATTGCTCATTTTTGAAAATTTTAATCGAAGTACAACATACATACAGATAAGTTCAGATCAGGTGTACAGCTTGATGAATTTTCACAATCTGAACAAATTTATGTAAACAGTGTCCAGATCAAAAAAGACAACACTCCAGAAGTCTCCTTGTGACTCATTTTTATAACTAACTACAAGGGTAAACATCATTCTGACTTCTAACACCATGGAGTAATTTTCCTTGTTTTTGAACTCTGAGTCATGCCATTTATACTCTCTCTTGTCTGGCTTTTATCACTCAACACTGCTTATGAGATATATCCATATCATTATATGTCATAGCAGTGCGTTTACTGTTGTTGTGGTATATTAACCTCATGTGAATTTATCTATTCTGCTATTGAAGGGCATTAGGGTAGTTTTAAGTTTTAGCATTACAACTAATACATTCATTTTTTCACTTTTTTATCTTTTCTTTTTAGATATACATGACAATAGAGTATATTTTGACATATTATACATAGATAGAGTATAACTTATTCTAATCAGGATTCCATTCTTGAGGTTGTACATGATGTGCAGTTTCATTGGTTGTGTATTCATATATGAGCATAGGGAAGTTAGGCCCAATTCATTCTACTGTCTTTCTCATTCCCATCCTGCCTCCCTTCCCTGTATTCCCCATTGTCTAATCCAATGAACTTCTATTCTTCCCTCTCCCCACCCCTTAGTGTATGTTAGCATGCACATTATCAGAGAGAACATTTAGCCTTTGATTTCTTAGGATTGTCTTATTTCACTTAGCATGATATTCTCCATTTCCATCCATTTACCAGCAAATGCCATAATCCCATTCTTCTTTATGGCTCAGTAATATTTCATTGTGTGTGTGTATATGTGTGTATATCACATTTTCTTTATCCATTCTTCTATAACTAATACATTCTTGTAAGCATCTTTTTAAAAAAATCTCAAATGACCTTTAATGTGTTTAAAAGTTTTAAAAATACGACTTTGTAACCAAAATCCACAAATCCACTGGGTGAGGTGGTGCACACATGTAATCCTAACCATTTATAAGGCTGAGGCAGGAGGATCACAAATTTGAGGCCAGCCTCAGAAACTTAGCAAGAATCTGTCTCAAAATTTAAAAAAATAAAAAATAAAAAGAGACTGGTAAGGTAGCACATTCCTGTACTCCCAGCAGCTCGGGAAGTTGAGGCAGGAGGATTCAGCCTCAGCAACTTAGCAAGGCTATAAGCAACTTAGTGAGAACCTGTCTCTAAAATACAAAAAGGGCTGGGGATGTGACTTAGTAGTTAAGTTCCCCTGGGTTTAATCCTTAGTACAAAAAAAAATAATAATAAATAAATACACACATAAATAATTAAAAGAGGTGGAGATGTAGCTCAGTGATAAAGCCCCCCAGGTTCAATCCCCAGTACCAAAAAATAAATAAAAATTTAAAACACAAATCCTTAAAAAAAGAGAGCATCCTTTGGTCTGATCCTACAAAATTACCTTCATGAATCTCAGCAACTTATAAAAATCCTAAATATTCATAAAATATTCCTAGTTATAATTTCATTGATTTGAATGTCACAGTGAGACAGTTATTCAAAAACTAATCCTCTCTGTAAACCTTCAAATAATTTTTCAAAAGCAAATAATTCATAAGCCCATTTATGGCTGCTTCCCTTAAATACTTGCTATAAAATAAATGAGTTATTAGGTTCTAGAAAAATTTCTTTCTTGGACCTATGTGGAAAGCCAAATTCCAACATTCCATTTTAAATTTTTTTTTATTGAGTTGAAATTCACAGAGCATAAAATTAATAATTTTTCACATTTATAGATATATTTTTTTTCAAAGAACAGCTTATAAAAGAGAGCATCAAAATGTTTATGCTGATTTCAGGAGTTTTTTTTAACAAAACTTCTATAAGAAACAATTCACATGCTATATAGTTTATCATTTTAATTATTTTTTGTAATGCAATGGCTTCATTTATGAATATATATAAATATAAATATATATATATATATATATATATATATATATATATATATTATATAGTGTGTGTGTGTGCATTCATCACCACTATCAATTTGACTTATTTTTTAAATTTTCTTTGTGGTTTTGGGTATTGAATTTAGTCTTTTCTCCATCTACTCTCCCATATCCCCCACAGGTGATTTTTATTTTACTTTCTTCTTTATCCTTTTCTACAAGAATTTGAATGTTTTGTACTGACCTTGTATTATTTATAGCATCAGGGAAACAAATAGTGCAAGTTCTTTTGATTGTGAAAACAAATTTTTTTGAGAAATTCAAGTTCCTTGTTTACATTTTATTTTTAAATTAAATTTCTTTTAACTGATACATAAAAATGAAAATGTACATATCAATATGGTACAATGTGATGTTTTGATACTTGTGTATACTTGGAATCAGGATAAACATGTCTGTCTCCTCAAATATTTTACTTCTTTAATGACAAAAACATACAAAATCCTTTATTTTTAATCTTTAAATTTGTTATAATTAGTTATACATAACAGTAGAATGCATTTTTGACACACTGTACACAAATGGAGTATAATTTCTCTTTCTTCTGGTTGTACATGATGTAGAGTTACACAGGTCATGTAATCATACATGCACATAAGGTAATAATGTCCGATTGATTCTACTATCATTCTTACCCTCATGCCCCCTTCACTTCCCAAAGTACCTCTATTCTATGCACCCACATTGTGAATTAGCATCTGCATATCAGAGAAAACATTTGGCTTTTGGTTCTTTGGGATTGGTTTATTTTGCTGAGCATGATAATTTCCAGTTCCATCCATTTGCCAGCAAATGCTATAATTTTGTTCTTCTTTAAGACTAATATTCCATTGTATGTATGTGTATATATATATATATATATATATATATATATATATATATATCACGTTTTCTTTATCCATTCATCTGTTGAAGGGGACCTACGTTGGTTCCATGGTTTACCTAATGTGAATTGAGCTGCTATAAACACTGATGTAGCTGCATCACTGTAGTATGCTGATTTTAAGTTCTTTGAGTATAAACAGAGGAGTGGGATAACTGGGTCCAATGGTGGTCCCATTCCAAGTTTTCTGAGGTAAATTCATAGAGATTGAAGTCAGGTTGAAGGAATCTGAGGAATCTCCATACTGCTTTCCAGAGTAGTTGTACCAATTTGCAGTACTACCAGCAATGTATGAGTGTAACTTTTTTTCCCCACATCCTTGCCAATATTTATTGTTGCTTGTATTCTTGATAATTGCTATTCTGACTGGAGTGGATAGAATCTCAGTGTAGTTTTGATTTTCATTTCTCTAATTGCCAGAGATGTTGAACATTTTTTTTTCATATATTTGTTGATCAATTGTATTTCTTCTTCTGTGAAGTGTCTGTTCAGTTTCTTAGATCATTTATTGATTGGGTTATTTGATTTTTGGTGTTACGTTTTCTGAGTTGTTTATATATCCTGGAGATTAGTGTTCTATCTGAGGTGTGTGTGGTAGAGATTTTCTCCCACTCTGTAGAGTCCCTTTTCATGTTATTGATTCTTTCCTTTGCTGTGAAGAAGCTTTTCAGTTTGATTCCATCCCATTTATTGATTCTTGATATTATTTCTTGTGCTTTAGAAGTCTTGTTAAGGAAGTCAGTTCCTAAGCTGACATGATGTAGACGAAATCCTTTCTTCTAGCTTTTCAGATTTTCAGTATTCAGTTGCTGTTTATAATCATCTTATTGTGAAATAATGCACACCAGAGCTTCTTGCTCATTTTTAACTATAATTTGGTACCCAATTATCAACCTTTTCTCTTTGGTCACCTTGTAGTCTCCCCAGCCTCTGGTGACTGCCATTTTAGCTTCAACGTCTATGAGATCAACTTGTTTAGAATCTACAGATGAATGAGATCATGCTGTACTTGTCTTTCTATGCCTGGTTTATTTCAATTAAAGATCTCCAGTTCCATCCATGTTGTTGCAAATGTCAGGATTTCATTCATTTTCATGGCTAGAGAGTATGTCATAGAGTATATGTACCACATTTTGATTATCCATTATCAGTTGATGAACACTTAGGCTGTTGCTGTTTCTTAGCTATCGTGAACAGTGCTACAGTGAACATGAGCATGCAGATGTCTCTTTGACATACTGATTTCATTTCCTTTGGATATATGTGCAGCAGTGGGATTCCAGATCATATGTAGTTCTAGTTTTCATTTATTGAGGAACTGCGTCCATTCACAACAACCACCAACCTGACTTCAATCTCTATGAATTTACCTATTCTGAATATCTCCCATAAGTGGAATCATACAATATATGACCTTCATATCTGCTTTTGTCACCTAGCACATAGATTTTGAAGTTCATCTACACATTATACCATGTATTTGTGCTTTATTATTTTCTATAGGCAAATAATATCCATCATGTGAATACATCAGAATTTGTTTATACATTCATTGAGTGACAAACATTTGAGAATTTGGCTATTATAAATAGTATTTCCATGAACACAAGTATACATGTATTCATTTCAATCCCTGTGTTCTATTATTTTGAGTATATACCAATGAGTGGAATTAATGGATCACATAATAATTCTAACATTTTAAATAGTTGTTTTGTGGTACTGGAGATTGAATCCAGGGTTTTTTGTTTTTTTTGTTTTTTTTTGTTTTTTGTTTTTGTTTTTTTTTTTTTTTTTTTTTTGCCACCAAGCTACATTTCCAGCCCTTTTTGTTTTCTATTTTGCGACAGAGTCTTGCTAAATTGTATAGGCTGGCCTCTAGCTTTTGAACCTCCTGCCTCTGCTTTTTGAGTCACTGGGTTTATAAGCATGTGCCATCACACCTGGCTATATCTTACCTTTTGAGGAACCACCAAAATGTTTTTTGACAGTGGATGTACCACTTTACAGTTCTACTAGCAATGTACAAAATGTTCTTCATTTTAAGCCAATTTTTCCATATTTTCTGGAACATCTGTCATTTGCTGTTTGTTTTGTGTTTTTTTAAAATAATAGTCATCCTAGTAGTTATGAAAATCACATTGTGGTTTTGATATGAATTTCCTAATGACTGATGATGCTGAGTATCTTCTTGTATGCTTGTTGCCCATTTATTTATATTCATTAGAGAAATGTCTCTTCAAATCCTTTGTCTATTTTTTAATTAGTTTGTCTTTTGTGTTGAGCTGTAAGAGTACTTTGTATTTTCTGGACCCTAGACCCTTGTTTGCAAATATTTTTCTCTCATTCAATAGGTTGGCTTTTCACTAATTTAGATAACCATGTGGGTTTTTTTCTTCCTTCTTTTAATGTGGTATTTTACATTGATTGCTTTTCTTATATTGAACTACCCTTGCATTATTGGGATAAATTCCACTTGGTCATAATACATAATACTTTTATTCTTTATTTTATTTCATTTCACTTTATTTCATTTATTTTGGAGCACTGGGGATTGAACACAGGGGTGCTGTACCACTGAGCTACATCCCCAGACCTTTGTTTTATTTTTACTTTTATTTTTTATTTTGAGACAGGATCTTACTAAATTGTTGAGCCTGGCCTCAAACTTGCCATCCTCCTGCCTCAGCCTCCTGAGTTGCTGGGATTATAGGCATGATAATGCCTGGAACATAGACCTTTTGATGTGCTATTTGATTTGATTTCCAAGTATTTTGTTATGGATTTTTGCATCTGTATTCATAAGAAATATTGGTTTGTAACAAACATTCTATTTAAAAAAAGAAAGAAAAGTGGAACAATATACTCTAGTCAAAAAACAGCATGGGAAAATGGCATATTACATGACAGTAGTTATAACCTTGAAAAGTATTACTTTGTTTATTTATTTTTGTATCAGGAATTGAACCTAGGGAACTTAGCCACTGAACCACATCCCCAGCCCTTTTTTATTTTGTATTTTATTAGAGATAGGGTCTCACTGAGTTGCTTAAGGACTCACTAAGTTGCTGAGGCTGGCTTTGAACTTGCAATCCTTCTGCCTCAGCCTCCACAGCCACTGGCATTACAAGCATATGCCGCCATACCCAGTTTGGCCATCCATCTTGCAAGGAAATTTCTTTCAAGAAAGATTTTACTTAATGTAGCCTATAGTAGTCCAAAACAACTAAATCTTATGCTTATCAAGTCATTTTAGAGATGAGGAAACAGTTATTTGCATGTGGTGACATTTACCATAAGGAGGGATTGGCAGTTTTATTTTCTGAACACTCACGTAAACACTGTACTATACCACTCTTGTATTACCAATTCCCATGACTTCAGCTTTCTTACCAAAAAAGCCAATTTCTCTCCTGTATTCACTTTGGTAGGGGTAGGAAACAGGCAGTCAAAATTTTATTATAAAAATATTTCACATACTTGAAGTACAATTAACCATATGGCCAAGATATTTAATATTTTCTTTGTTGTTGTTATTTGCAGAGCCTTGTAAGACACTTTGCCCTGGACTGGCATAATCTCTACATCTGTCAAACCTATGCAGTCTAAACTATTATATACCGTCCAGCAGAGGTAAATTCACAGGATAATTTGAAACACTTTTGATAGTGAAGGTATATGTCATCTTTTAAAGTTTAAAAAGTGACATGAGGGCTGGGGATGTGGCTCAAGCGGTAGCGCGCTCGTCTGGCATGCGTGCGGCCCAGGTTCGATCCTCAGCACCACATACCAATAAAGATGTTGTGTCCGCCGAGAACTAAAAAATAAATATTAAAAATTCTCTCTCTCTCTCTCTCTCTCTCTCTCTCTCTCTCTCTCTCTCTCTCTCTCTCCCCCCCCTTACTCTCTCTTTAAAAAAAAAGTGACATGAAAAGATCAAACCTATTTGAAATTTTCTATTTGAAATTATTAAAAGTGATGCCAAGAAACAAGAGTAAAATCATGTACAATAGTGGTTTAATTCACATGCATGAGTCAATCATGTTTAGTAAGTGGGTGGCACTAGAAGTGGGTGGAAATAAGATGGTGAAAATGGGGAAGAAAAATCAACAATGAAAAATACATGTCAATTCAAAGTTCAGATGAACTATAAGTGAATCAATTTGTGTTCCTGCAAAATAATTTCCACAATCACCTGTCATATATCAAGCTTAATATGACATGCTGCTTCTGATATCCTTTTGAGGAAGTATTGAAGGGCCCAACATTTCAGTATTTTTCAGTGGTAATTTCAAGCTCTGTAGCTTCAGCTCTGACAGTAGCATTCTGCTCTATTGTATTTTGTCCTTTTGAACTTTTTCCATTTTTCCCTGCTTTTAGTGTTTCTTTCTCCTTGTTTTGATTCCCTTGGCTGGTACAAGCCACTGCCTTTTCCTGCTCAACCTCATTTCTCATGATTAACTTGAGGTTTTTGAGAACCTCAAGTTTTATATATATGAGAGAGAGAGAGAAAGAGACAAATAAGAGTGTTTTCCTCATATATGAGGTTTATATATATTTATATTTCATATGTATGTCAAGAATATATATTGATATATAATATATAATAGCATATTCAATAAAGCAGGAATTGGCACATTCATTTTCTAACAACTCACCTGAAATAGTCTTTTATTACCCATCTCCACAAATTCAGCTTTTTACCCCCAAATCCATACCACCAAATTTTCCCTTGCTTCCAAATAAATAAATAATATTTATTTATTAGTTTATTGGTTTATTAGTTTATGCCATATATATGATATTATGTATTATATAACATATATGGCAAGAATATCATAGGGGTTCTATTGTGTTCTTCTTAGTGCATCATGTCAAGGTGTCCATGATGCTAATATGCCTTATTACTGCTGAAGGTAACCTAGATCACTTGGTTAAGGTGGTGCTTGCTAGATTTCTCCACTGTAAACTTGCTATCTTCCCCTTTTGTAACTGGTAAATATTTGGGGGTAATTCTTTGAGACTGTGCTAACATCCTATTTCTTAAAATTTTGCCCACTAATTTTACCAGCCACTCATATTTCTGCTTGCAATCATATTTCTTTGGTGTTTGTCTAAAGATGATTTCCATTATTGCTTTTGCAATAATTGAAATTCTTTTGTAATAAGGAGTTATTCTCCCACTGTATTCATTTATTTATTTACATCTGTATAAACCCATGTCTATTTATTTTGTTCTATGGGCTATAATCCATTACTATCATAATTAACATTTTTACTCAAAATGTCCCAGATTTAGCCCCTAAGAGTTCCTTCAAGGTGCCTATTCCTTAAAGATATTTTAATAAGTTTTCTTCTGAAAGCTTTATTGTTTTACCTTTTGCATTTGTATCCAAAAACTACTTGGGATTTGTACACCGTGAGGAAGAGGTCAACTTACATTTTTCCATGTACAGATGACCAAGTGATTATTTATTGAAAAGATTGTCTTTTCCATGCTGAACTACAATGTCATCTTTGACAAGATATATATATATATATATGCACATTTGCTTTTTTAATTCTCTATTATGTTTCATTGGTGTACTTTCTATCCTTGTGTGAGTACCACATTATCTTAATAATTACAACTAGCTTGATTTCTGGTATAATGGTCTATTTGACCTTTTATTTATTTATTTATTTTTGTACCAGGGATTGAACTTGGGGGCACTCAACCACTGAGCCACACCCCCAGTCCTATTTTTTAATTTTATTTAGAGACAGGGTCTCACTGAGTTGCTTAGTTCCTCGCCATTGCTGAGGCCAGCTTTGAACTTGCAATCCTCCTGCCTCAGCCTCCCAAGCCATAAACCACTGGGATTACAGGCATGCACCACAGTGCTTGGCTGTTTTGACCGTCTTGGAGAGTGCTTTAGTTATTCTTGGCATTTTGCATTCCCATATACATTTTAGAATTGGCTTGTCTATTTTCACATATAAAAAAATCCTATTGGCATTTGATTAAGATTGTCTTGAATCTATATATCAAATGGGCAGATCAAATCAGCAAGAACTGACATCTTTACAATATAGAGATTTACAATTGATCCAGTATTTACATCTCATTTACTTCCTTTCCACAACATGTTTTAGGGCTTTTTGTTTAGAAGCCTTGAACACTTTTCCCAGTTTTACTCTTAGGCATTGGATGCTTTTCAATGCTGTTTTGTTTTTGTTTCATAGCCTGTTTTTAGCTTTTAATAAACTCATTTGAGAATACATATTTTTTAAAATTTCTCCCCATAATGCCAAATAGAAGAAAATTGACAAAGGAGAGTGTTTTACAATTATTAGATGAATCAGAATATGAATACTAAGAGAAAGATAACAGCACTTCAGCTGCTGATGAGAGCAAAACTGATTATGTAACTGAAATCTCAGATGAAGATATCCTAGATGAATTTTCTCAAATTCAAGAATTAATGAGTGAACAATATGTTTAGAAAGACAAAGGGGAATGACAAAAACAAAACAAAAAACCTCTCAGAAAAAGAATGAAGTTATTTAATAGGAAGTATTTTTTATGCAGTATTTTGTGACATGCACTTGAACCATCCCTTTTTTATTAAAGGCCATTAGATCACATCATATATTTTTAATTTGTTTTAATTAGTTACACAAGACAGTAGAATGCATTTATGCACTTTGATATATCATACGTAAATGGGGTGTAATTTCTCATTTTTCTGAGCGTACATGTTGTAGAATCACATCCGTCATGCAGTCACATATGTACATAAGATAATAATGTCGGGGCTGGAGTTGTGGCTCAGCGGTAGAGTGCTCACCTAGCACATGCAAGGTGCTGGGGTCAATCCTCAGCACCACATAAAAAATAAATAAATTAAATAAAGGTATTGTGTCTAACTACAACTAAAAAACTTTTTTAAAAAATAAAAGATAATAATGTCTGTTTCATTCTACCATTTTTCCTATCCTCATATCCCCTCCCCTCCCTTCACTCCCTCACATTCTATATTTTTTAAGATGGACACAATATCTTTATTTATTTTTTATGTGGTGCTGAGAATCGAACCCAGTACCTCACATGTGCAAGGCAAACACTGTACCACTGAGCTATAACCCTAGCCCCACATTTTTTAAAAATGTTTTTGTGCCAAAATTTACTTGGCACACAATTATTCATCATATTAAAATCCTTCCTATAGTTTTTTTTATAAAGTCATTTTACACTATGCCTTTATTCTGACTTCTATAATTTATTTGTGCCATGACTTCAAAATATAAAACATGGAAAAGGTACATTGGATCCACAAAGTAGATGAGGATGATTATTTTTGCTTATATATTGAGGGTTAGGGCACATTCTTGTTGTTTATAACTATTTTTTTTCTCTTTAGGGTGTAGCCCACCAGATATAAGCAGTTGAAGTGCTGTTTTAAGTTTTCTGAACAATTTATCTTTAGATAGAAATTCAAGTCAATTTGTTTTATTTTATTTCTGGGTTTTAAGTATTTTTTTTAAATAAGCTTTTTATTTTGAACTAAGTTTTGATTTTCAGAAAAGTTACAAAAATAGTATAGAGGGTTCCTGTATACAGCTTATACAATTTTCCCTACAGTTTACATTTTATATTTCCATGGAGCTTTTGTCAAATGTAAGAGACAGACATCATATTACTATTAACTAAACTCCAGACTATATGGATTTTATCAGCTTTTCCATCCATGTCCTCTTCTTGTTCCAAGATCTAATCCAGAGTAATGGTACATAGTTTTTAAATTTTCATTTTCAGCTTGTTCTGGCATGTAGAAACACAATAGATATTTGTACATAGACATCATTGCTAAATTCACGTATTAATTTGCATAATTTACCTGTCCATTATTTTGAAGCAGGCATATCATCTGAAAACAATGATGATTTTAACTTTTAATCAACTTTATGGAGCTATAACTTACATATACTAAAATATACCCAATTGGGGCGAGCAGTTAATGTGTTTAGGCGAATGTCAACACCTTGGAACAACCACTGTAATTAAAATACCTTGTGCTCCTTCTCAGTTCATCTCCACTGCCCATTCCTGGCCCCAGGCAATTATTGTAAATTTGATTTGTCTTTTCTATAGCTTCATACAAATGTAATCATACAACATATATCATTTTGTATCCATTTTCTTTCACTTAGCATAATAATTCCAAGATTCATATATGTTGCAGTGTATCTGTAGTTGGTATCTTTGTATGTGTGTGGTGCTGGAAATAGATCCTTGGGCCCCATGCATACAGGAAAACCACTATACCACTGAGCTACACCTTCAGCCCTAGTTGGTAATTTTTTAAAAGATGGTAAAACTTTCTTGAGGTGTAATGGAAGTCACTAAACTGCGCATAATTTTGTTGTTGTTCTAGAGACTGAATCCAGGAGCCCTCTATTGCTAAGCTACATCCCCAGCACATTTTTTTTTAAGACAGAGGATTTCGCTAAGTTGCTGAGGCTAACCTTGGACTTGCTATCCTCCTGCCCCAGCCTCCTCAGTCTCTAGGATTATAGGCATGCATCACTGTGCTTGGCTTAAACTGTACATATTTGAAGTATATAATTCACCCAGTTTTGATATATGTGTGCATCTGTGGAACCATCACCATAATTAATATAACTGATATTTTCATCATCCCCCTAAAGTTTCCTTGTGCTTTTTAATCTTTTCCTCTCTCAACTTCATTCTTGGGCTTCTACCAGTTTATTTTCTTTCACTGTATATTTTGCATTTTCTACAATTTTTTTTTTGCTAATGATCTCATATAGCATATACTTTTTTGGCCTACCTTCTCTTACTCAGCATGATTTTGAGAATCATGAGAAAATATATCAATAATTGTTGTTTTTTCGTTTTGAGGGGAGGATACTGGGGGTTGAAGGCAGAGAGGCTTTGCCATTGAGCCATATCCCCAGCCCTTTTCATTTATTTTATATTTTTAGACAGGGTCTTGCTAAGTTACTTAGGGCCTAGCTAAGTTGCTGAGGCTGGCTTTGAACTTGCAATCCTCCTGCCTCAGCCTCTTGAGGCACTGGAATTACAGGCGTGCACTACCACCCCTGACTCTTTCTTTTAATTTATTCTGTAGTATTCTGTAGTGTGCTTTTGCCACAATTTCTTTTTCATTCATTAGATTATGGGTATTTGGGTTGCTTCCAGTTTGGGGTTATTACAAATAATGTTACTGTGAACATTTGTGTACATGTTTTTGTATGGACATGTGCTTACATTTCTCTTGAGTAAATACCCAGAAATGGAATAACTAGGTCACAGGGTAGGTTTAAAGTTTATTGTTTAGGACATTTCCAAACTGTTTTTCAAATGGCTTGTACTATTTTACATTCTCATCAGCATTATATGGAAGTTTCAACTTCTCTATAGCCTCATGAACACTTGATTTGGCCAGTAATTTAAATTTTAGCCATTCTACTAAATGAACAGTGATTTTAATTTGCAACTCCTTGATGAACAGTGATATGGAATGTATTTTAATGGGTTTATGTACCTGTTCTCATATCTTCTTTCGTGAGGTGCCCAAAACCTTTTCTACTTTAAAAATTAGATTGGTTGTCTTCTATTGTTTATGAGTTGGAAGCATTTTTAATATAGTCTGAGTACAAGTCTTTTATGTAATTTATCTTATTTGTGTATTGTGAATATTTTCTCCCATTCTATAGCTTGCATTTTCTTTTTTTTTTTTTTTTATGCCATGCTAGGGATTGAACCCAGGAACACTTTACCACTGAGCTATATCCAGAGCCCTTTTACTTTTTATTTTGAGACAGGATCTCACTAAATTTCTCAGGCCATCCTTAAACTTATGATTCTCCTGCCTCAACCTCCTGAAGAACTGGGATTACAGGTATGTGCCACTGAGACCCGCTTTCATTTTTGTTTTCTTAATAGCATCTTTTGAAGAGCAAACACTACATTTTGATAAAGTCCAACTTATTCATTTTTTTTCTTTTATGGTTCATGTTATTGAATTCTAAGAAGATTTTGCCTATGGCAAGGTTAGACAGATTTTCTCCTATTATTCTTCTAAGAATTTTATAAGTTTAGGTTTTATGTATAGAACTGTGATCCATTTTAAAGTAATTTTTGTTTGTAGTATGAAGTAACGATAAGTTTGAGTTCATGTATTAGTTGTTCAGTTGTTCCAGCACCATTTGTTAAGGAATATACTCTCCCTATTGAATTACTGTAGCATCTTTATAAAAAATAAGTTGGATATGTATATTAAATTTATATATTATATTTTGTATGTATTTAATATGTGCTATTTTGCTCCACTGATCTATATATCTATTCTTACATGAATAGGTTAGTATAGTTTAATTGTAGGACTTCACATAAAGTAGTGCAACTACTCCAATTTGTTCTTTTGAAAAAATTATGAATTTTCAATTTTTTTTATATTCTAGGTCCTTTAAATTGTCATATGAATTTCAGGATCTTGTCAATTTCTACAAAAATATGCTAGGAGTTTGATTGGGGTTGCATTGAATCTATAGATCAATTTTCAGAGAATGGACATCTTATAGGAATATAATTAATTTTTATATATAGATCTTGTGCTCTGAAACCTTGCTAAACTAACTTCTTTTGCAGAGGAAGTTGCCTTCTGCAAAGAGAATACAGGGAGTGAATATAGACCATTTTTTCAAAACATCTGGTTGTGATAAAGAGTGAGAGATATAGGGCAGTTAGCTCTAGAGTTGTGTAAATTTGAGAGGTATTTGGATAGTTACCTTTTCTTTTTCTTTTTTTTTCACTTTATTAATGGGAGGGTTTTAATGTATTTGAAAGCTGAAAAATATCAAATCACCAATAATTTGAGGAAAGGATAGGATTTTGCTCTTAAAGCACATCTCTCACCCATACCAACACACTTACACAGCGACTTCCTTACCCTCCATTCTTGTGATAGTTATACCACAATTGTTGTTTAAGATGATACTCACTGTTTACATTTTTATGACTGTCAATATTTTTCACTAATGAACCAAGAAGTATAATGTGAATCTATTTCCCTTCTTCTACATCCCTTTTTCTCTCTAGAATGTGTTTCCTTTAAAAAATCGTTGATTTTGTCTTTGTCTACCATAAATATTCCTCAAATTCCCCTATCTAAAAATACTATCTCTATATTACCAAAGAATCTGTCAGTCCCTTATGTTAATAATGATATCTGTCCCATAGGCCTCCCTCCTCTTGCTTCACTTTGGTCTGATTGTCCTCTAGATTTGTGGCCCTAGCTATGATCTTAGTTCTTCCTTTTATTCCCTTCCTGTGATGGATCTATTTCCTGGGTCCTAATGTTTCTTTCTCTTCAAGAACTTCCTCTGGTCACTTCCTAAGAAAGAGTACATAGGAGGTAAGTTTCCTTAGATCTTGCATGTTTGAAAATCTATTACACCCTAAATCTTGATTAATATCTTTACCAAACATAAAACTCTTATTTAAAAATATTTTTCTCTTAGAATTTTGGAAACAGTTTCCCTTGTTTTCTAATTTCCTGTTAAAAATTCTGATGCTTTTTTGGTTCTCCAATCCTTTGTAAGCTATTTTTCTTTCTGAAAGCTTTTAATACATTTATTTATCTCTAGTGTTCTGGATTTTCATAAGTGGTTTGCCATCGTCTATGCCTTTTTACATTAACTGAGTTGTTGGACTCTTATAGTCAGTATAATAATGTCCTTCATTTCTGGGAACTTTATAGTATTTTATAGTCTCCTACTACCCAATTTCTCTCTTCTCACTTCCTAGAACTCCTATTGATTGAATTTGGTTTTCTGTTCTGGTTCTCTATTTTTTCTCTTCAATTTTTTGTAGCTATCTTTTGCTTTGCTTTCTGGGTAAAAATCTTTATCTTATAACTCTCCCAGTGATTTTTTTTAAATCTAGTTATGTTTTTCTTTTAAATGTTTAATACCTCTTTCTTGTTCGCTACTTCTTTTTTTTTAAAGATACTATTTCTGTTTCTTGGATGAAATATCTTCTCTCCCTAAAGATATTAGTTATCTGGTTTTTAAAGCTTTGTGCTGTGTGCATTCTGTCTGTTTTCTTAGGGTTGATTTTTTTTTCTTTTCGTTAATACATTTGTGTTATTTCTCTCCCACATTAGAGGCTTTCCTCAAATGTCTGGTGATCCTCTGTTATTCATTTATATTTTTAAATGAAATTTCTTTTAAGGTTTATTAACTGACAGTCTTCACTGTAGGCGATTGGGCAGGAATCCAGATATTTCACTGAAGGAGTGACAATTGTCAACACAAGCAATCCTCATATTGCATGATTCTAATATACACAAATTTCAGTTACCACCAATCCCTCCAATAGTACAGTTCAAACATCAGTTTCCACAACATTTTAAATGTAATTGCTTTAAATAAAATCTTTGCTGCTAGCTTTTCAGCCCACAAATCACTATGTAAATAATAGATGTGCATCAAGACCATGTCACCTCTTTCAAAGTCTGTTGGTGATTGGTCTCTGTGCACCTGTTATTCAGTTCACACACACTGCAAAGGATATACTGGTTTTATATTTCTTCCTTGTCTCCCAGTGATAAATTCACATGACATTTTGCAAAAATGTATAATCAAAAAAGGGATTTGGCTAACAAAGATAAAAGTACAGCAAAGAATCAGAAAGTGAAAATGCTGGAAGTAAAATCAAATGGGATTTGAAAATGGCGACAGGAAAGCAAAGATAGCTCAGGCCTGCATGAAGCTATGGTGTGAACAATTTTGAAAAGTTCAATGAATATTACCAAAAAAAGGCAAACTTGCATAAAATTCTTTTAGTTTAAATTGTACTATGAACAAAAAGCTGCTTATTGTTGGAAATAGAGTACTTACTTCTACTTTGAATTGAAGGTTGTAATAAAAAAAAAATAATCCCTATCAGTTTGGCTACTGTTCAGGTCCAAGCATTGAAGTTATTTCCAATAAAGACTGCTTTAATCATTTTAGAAGTCTGGCTAAATTGATTAATGTTAATCTATCTGGTGAAGCTATAAGCATAGATAAGGATACTACAATAAAATTTGCTCCCAGATTCCAAGGATTACTTAAGGCAAGTGGTTATGATGGTCATCAACCATTTTTGTTGATGAGATAGCCAACCCCATCAATAACTCATATGACAAAAGATGAAAGGTCACCAAATGACCATAAAGGGGAGATTCTAGACGTGCAGCCAAAGAAACTTAGTGAAGTTGAACTTATCAACATAAATGAGGGAAGTGGTTGTGACAAAAAGAATGAAGATGCCCCAGAGGAAATGATGCTGGGAAAACAACAAACAAAAAAAAAAAACCTTCACATTAAAGACATTCTCAGATATTTCACAAGATTGAAAGTACAAAGGATAAAATGTTAGAAGCTGATCCAGTCTTAGAAAGGAATATGACAATTTCTATGCCAAGGCATAGAAAAGATGCTCTCTTCGTATTGTAAATTTTACTACAAGAAGACAAGCACTGTTCAAACTACTTAAGTTTTTTTTTAGATCTTTAATTCTCAGTGTTCCTAATGTTTTAAATTACAGTAAACTAAATAAACATCAGTCTTACTATTTCGTCATTTCATTTCTCTATACATTTGTACCTGGCACTAAGAGAGTTTTTAGCATTTTGAACAAAAATTTTAAAGGTTATGGAACAATTATAATGTCCCCATTGAGCATTAAGGTCCCACTGTGTGATTCTGGCTTGCAATGGTCGTTTTTTATGGCCCTGCATGCACTACTGTGAAAGCAAAGGCTTCCACTCTCTGTAGATCTTTCCTTTAAAAAAAATTAACATCTTTATTTTTTTATTATTTTTATGTGGTGCTGAGGATCAAACCCAGTACCTCATGCATGGTAGGTAAGTGCTCTACCTCTGAGCCACAACCCCAGCCCCTCTGTAGATCTTTTCTCTAGGCTGTTCAGTTTCTCTGGAACGCCAATCTCTTGTCTGGTGACCATATATCTAGCTGTTAACATTCTTGGAACTGAGTGTCATAGAATTACAGGGGTCTTACCATTAAATACTTCAATTTTTTTTTGCTCAGTTCCACTGCTTTCTAATGGTACTTTGATCTGCTCCTGATGTCCCCCAAACCAAAGTCTCTCTGGTTCAGTTTCTCATGGATATACATGTCTCCTACCACTATGGGGGAAGCAACTCAGAGTGTAGCTTTTCGCATACAAGCTTTCAGTTAAACTCCCTCTTTTCCACTCTTCTCTTTCCCCACCCCAACTTTAGTCTAATTCCTGAGTGTTTCTGGGATGCTACAGGTTAGTTGCTTGCTTCTCATCTGCATCAATTCCTGTATAGACTTAGTTTTCAACCTTTTCAGATTGGATAATTCTTCTTTCAGCTTTCCATCTTCAAAAAAAATTGTCCACACTTCTTATCCTCTTATCTCTTATTCTCTGGTCTCTTTTTCTGCTGTTTGTTCTCATAGATTTGTACTTTTTAAAGTTTTTTTCATACTCCATTTTAACAAGGTTTAATGAAGGAATATATATTGGATATGTTATGCTTAACTGGAATGTTCTATTATCATAAATTTGTAGTGATTCCAGTCTGTCCTTTTGTATAATTTATTTGACAGTACTTAAGTCCTTGGGTTAAGGCATTGAAAAAGTAAGTAACAGAGTTCATTCAGAATTATGGTTTTATCGGATAGGTGCAGAAAAAATTCAAAGGGCCAAGAGAGTTTGGAACAGTAGCAAGATGTTCAGATGATAAATCATGTAATATAAGTTGAATGAGAATGGAAAAGAAGAAAGAGAGCTGATGGTCTGAGATGAAATTAATGGTCAATGTACTGGAGTTCCTGGTTAGTTTTTTTTTAAGGTCATAGTGGGGATAGTTGAATAAGTAATCAAGAAGGAAAAGAACTCAAACAGTGGGATATTTGAGTTAAAAATTTTGGAGACTAAACAGACATGGATGGCTGAAGTGTTATAGAGATCAAAATCACTTGTATGAGGTACCAGATAACTGGGAGACCACATGAGTTGTCCACATAGATTTGAAATCACACAGGATAATGAGCAAAGTTCATCATACTTGAAGGCAGTGTGGTCCTTTTAGAGAATAAAAATAAAAACCAGAAGAGGAGAAATAAGAAGAAGGAGGAAGAGAGGGAGAAAAATGAGGAAGAGAAGGAGAAGAAAAGTAGCTTTTGGACTTAAAGGATTTCTACTCGCAGAAAATTCCAAACAACTATGATTTAAATGCATAGATTATTTCCTCTCAAGGAGCATCAGGCTCATAGTGTTTCTGTCCTATGATGTCTTCAGAGATCCTGGCTACTTCCAACTTAATGTTCTGCCATTCCTACAGTATTTTTCTTCTCCTCATACTCCAAGAATGTGTTCCAGTGCATCATCTATCATATATGAATTCAAGACAGTAGGATAAAGGAAGATTCAAAGAAGAGGCAAAGGACATGGGCAACTTGCTTAAAGAAGGTTTCTAGAAAGTAGCACATAGCACTTAAGCTTAAAGCTCACATCCTACTGGCTTGAACTTTCCATACCACTGGCTTATACGTTCCATATCACTGGCTCAAAAAAAATCCATTACAATAAAAGAATAGGAGAATAGATAATGGGACAGGGCACAATCATCAGGCTCTACCACAACCCTGGCAAATATGGGGGGGGGGGGATTGGAATAAAGACTCACTGATGAAAGACGAATATTCTCACCGTTAAGTAATGTTCAAAAAATAATCTTAAGGGCTGGGGATGTGGCTCAAGCGGTAGCACGCTCACCTGGCATGTGTGTGGCCTGGGTTCGATCCTCAGCACCACATACAAACAAAGATGTTGTGTCTGCCGATAACTAAAAAATAAATATTAAAAATTCTCTATGTCTCTCTCTCTCTCACCTCTCTCTTTAAAAAAACAATGTATAAAAAATAATAATCTTAAATTCTTAATAATTCAATATTACTTTACTTCCCTAGGGGGAAAATGAATAAGTCCTTGATATTCCTTAACAGAACTCAGGTACACTGGAACTCTACAGGAACTCAGATATGCTGAATTGAATAATTAGCCCTTTGAGGTTACTATAAGGTGTGTGACATTTCACTCTCATATATGATAATGAAGACTACTGTGGCAAGCTAAACAAATGCCCCCCCAAATGATATTCACATCCTAATCCCTAGAACCCATAAATGTTATTTTATGTGTTAAAAGAAGGGTACTTGCATTAAATTAGGGATCTTGAGATAGGGTGAAGTTTCGCTTGCTTCATGCCCTAGGTTTCTGGGGATGGCCAAATACATGATCCCTGACACTGGACGGATGTTTATCAGTCCCACATGCTCACAGCCCAAAGGTGAATACCACATGCCATGAAGGTCCACACAGAGGTTGCACTTGAGAAAATAAACTAGAAGAGGCTATGGGAAGCAGACTTTGTAGTAACAAGAGGGTAGGGTATTCCCTGGTTCCCATGCGAACATGTGATTTCTTTGTTTGAATAATTTTACAGGCTGGCAGGAAGACAAAACCCATTTGGTTGAGGATTGGGTAAGATATACCTGGCTCTGGATGATAGGGAGACTAGCTAGGTAGGGAACATTTTCTGTTGGATATGGGACATACCAGGCAAGAGAAGAGGAAATCACAATTAGTATTTTTAGGCCCCATGAGGCTCAAAGATGTCAAAGCAGAATGTGATGTTTTAGGGCTTACACTATAGGAAATTATTTTGAATAATCTGGGTAAATCCTAAGCAAACCCATATATTCTTATAAGAGGAGTTGGGCCTGGTGGTATGTGCCTATAATCCCAAAAACTTGAGGCTGAGGCAGGAGGATTGAAAGTTCAAGGACAGTCTCACCAATTTAGCAAGATCTTGCCTCAAAATACAATAAAAAAGGCTGGGGATGTAGCTTGGTGGTAGGTTACCCCTAGGTTCAATCCCCAGTAACACACACAAAAAAAATATATCCCTGTAGGAGGGATGGAAAGGTAAATTAGACATAGAGAAGATAAGGCAAGGTGATCACAGAGGCAGAGATTGGAGTGATGCAGACACAAACCATGGAATGCCAACAGCCACTAGAAGCTGGAAGAAGCAAAGAAAAGATTATCCCCTGGAGTCCACAGAGATAACAAGATTTTGCCAACACTTTGATTTCAATCCACTGAAACTGATTTTGGATTTCTAGCCAGAAGAACTGTGAGAGAATAAATTTCTGTTATTTTAGGCCATAAATTTGTAGTCGTTTACTACAAAAGCCACCGTAAAATGGTACAGTTACTGACCACTCAGTTTTCACTATGTGTCAAATGACATATTAATTCCTTTACATGCATTATCTCATTTAACCCTCACAACAGCCCAAAGAGGTAGATGTTGTTGTTAGACTCATTTGACAAATATAAAAGCTGAGGTTTAGAAATGATAACTTGCCCAAAGTTATTTAACACTCAGGGGTAAATTGAGGGAGCTGCCCCAGATCTACATGGCTTTACAGTTTGTGCTTTTAACCATTACTCATTAGAATATCTAAAGGGGGGGGGCTTGGGAAAGACTTCTTGAGATAATGGAAAATAAGATGGCGATGTTTGAGAGGTAAAGGAGAAAACCAAGGCACAAAATATACCAGGGAGTAAAATAGAAAATCTCCTGGTGCATAGACTAACAAAGCAATGATTTTGCTTATTCATTTGTACATTCTACACATTTATTTCTTTTTAAATATTTTTAGTTGTCAATGGACATTTATTCTATTTGTTTTTATGTGGTGCTGAGGATAGAACCCAGTGCCTCACACATGCCAGGCAAGTGCTCTACCACCGAGCCACAATACCAACCATCCACACATTTATTGAGTATCTGTAATGTGCTTGACACTCCACTAGATGTGCATATAGAGATGATCAATGACTGAACATTTCCTTTTGGAACCTCTCTTATTTTCTACAGGGAACTATAGGTAGCTTTCTTGGGCAACACTGACAAGAGACAACTTTGCCACCTTCATGCTAAGGTGAGTTTGAGCTTTACTCATTCCAACAACCAGTCATCCAGCCAGCCCCCAAATCACTCAAGACTCCCAGTCAAGGAGGGTCAGAATCAAGAGCAGAACTCTCCAAAGTGTTTAACATTTTCCAACATCTCCTAAATCTTGGCACAATCCTAGCCCTTCCTTAAACCCCTCTTCCACCTCTGGTCACCTGGATCTGCACTGGGCTTCTTCCAGCTTTATAAAGGAGTTTTTGGAACATAGTTGGCCTGAAAACTTTCTAATACCCAAGAAAGACACAGGAATCATTTAGAGACAAGTGTATTCTTCACTGCTTGCCCTGCAACACTGTTTTCTGAACACCCATACTTCACCACTTGCTGCCTTAATCCACACATTCATTAGTTTCTGCTGATGAAACCAATCAAGTTGGAATAGATGAATACAGGCATGGGTATGCATGAGCTTGGTCTACTTCCCAGTATGTAGACTGTCTTATGATAAAGCTTTCATGAATACATTGCATTGCAAAAGCAGGAAACGCATACAAATTGACCTTTTATCATCTTAAAAGGTCTTTCCTGAGGACTTTCTAAGCATAAATGCAATGGAAGAAGTCACAAAGGAAAAATATAGATAAATATGACAAAGTCAAAATCAAAAGCTTACGTGCATGTTTTTTTAAATGTAGATATTGCTGGTGAGTAAGTAAATTGGTACAATTTTCATGGAAGGCAATCTGGTATATGTATTAAAAGCCTTTCAACTGTGCTTGCTATGTCATCCAAGAATCCCACTGCTAAGAATTTATCCAAAGGAAATAAACATGTATGGGCACAAAGATTTTGCTATGGGGATATTTATTTCAGCTTTGATTATAACAGTAGAAGGTTGGAAGCAGCCTAAATGTCCTCTAATAGAGGGCTGATACAGGGATATGATGGAATAGAATGCAGACATTATAAATTGTGTTTTTAAAGAATGTTTAATGTCATAGGAAATGCTCAGGATCTAATAGGTAAAGAAAGCAGAATATAAAACTGTATATATTTAAAATAAGTTTATGTACTCATTAATTCAAAAATATTTTTGAGGCTCTACTGTGTGCTGTGTACAGTGATACATTCTGAGGTTCAAGGGCAGCCTCAGCAACTTAGTGAAGCCCTAAGCAACTCAGAAAGACCCTGTCTCTAAATAAAAATATAAAAGGGGGCTGGGGATGTGGCTTAGGGTTCAATCCCTGGTACCTACGTAAATAAAGTAAAACAGTGGACCAAATAGGCAGAGTCTTTGACTTCATGGAGGAAAAAGACTGGAAGGAAATATATTAAAATCCAGATTATTAAAGATACCTATCTTTAGTGGGATTAAGGGTGATTTTAATGTTTTTGTGATACCTCTGTATATTTTCCATAATCATATAATGCTTTCATAATGAGAAAAATTTATTTTAAAATACGGCTTCTACAATGAAACCCATTAGTCTGTATAATTAATATGCACTAATAAAAAAGAAAATTGTTTATTTATGATAATCCTTTATTTGTCATGTCTCTTTATGGAGAAGTAGGCAGCATAATGAGAATGTTAACAGTAGTATTCTCTGAGTACTACAATTATCAGTGATATATTTTCTTTTTGCATTATTTATATTTCTCAAAAATCCTGCAATAAACAGGTATTATTATATAATAAAAATATTTAATTTTTTTAAATTGGGCTTCAAATTTAGGTCAGCCTCTAAGCCCTTGTTAAACAGAATACATAAAAGCATATTTAATGAACTCTTGATGATTTGGAACACTTCCATATCTGCCCATTCAAATGATCCTCTCAAGATACCTATAGAGGGGCTAGAGCTGTAGCTCAGAAGTAGAGTGCTTGGCTATCATGTGTGAGGAACTGAGTTCAATTATCAGCACCATATAAAAATAAATAAAATAAAGGTATAAAAATACAATAACATTATTTAAAACAAGAATCCTGTAGAAATAAGTAGGGTAGTGACTATCACACTCATTGTATGTATGGAGACAGAGAACATAAGTGATTGCCTTGAAAATAGAGTGCATTTGGGCTAAAATCACAGCAAAGGCAAGTTTCAGAACTCAGGATTCTCTTAGCTCCACTGTTTTCCTAAATCTCTTGGGAAGGAAAAAGGCTACCCAAAACTACTTGATACAAATGCTTCTCTAGTTATTTCCCCCAGTGCCTAGGCCCTTTTGTCACCCCACCCCCCCTCTCTCTCTCTCTCTCTCTCTCTCTCTCTCTTGTTTTTTTTCACCTCTAGTCTCCCAAAATGCAAGGAAGAAATAAAGGACCTTAGGAAATATTCCAGCCTTCTTTTCCAAGTTGAAAAGATTGCTCCTTCTGGGCATCTTGGCATACACCTGTAAACCAAGCATCTTGAGAGGCTGAAGTAGGAGGATCACAAGTTCAATGGCAGCCTCAGCAACTTAGTGAAGCCCTAAGCAACTCAGCAAGACCCTGGGCCTGTCTCTAAATAAAAATATAAAAGGGGGCTGGGGATGTGGCTCAGTGGTTAAGCACCCCTGGGCTCTAATCCCTGGTACCTAAGTAAATAAATAAATATTGCTCCTGATCTTCTCCTTCCTCCCCCCAGCCCAGTTACAGGTACCTCTTCTTTTCTTTCTTTCCCACCTCTTTTGGGAAGACTGCTAGATGACTGTTTGACTGAATAAACAAATTAGACCTAATGTCTTCTGGTTGGTAATAGACTCATGCCTGAATAGCAAATATTCATGGTATTTACATTTTAACTCAGAAGACACTAAACCCACTGAGCACAGTAGTATATGCCTGTAGTCACAGCACCCAGGAGACTGAGGCTGAAAGATCACTTGAGCCCAGGAGTTTGGGGTCCGCCTGGGCAACATAGTGAAGACTCCCATCTAAAAAAAAAAAAAAAAAAGAAAGAAAAGAAAAGAAAGAAAGAATCAAAGTAACAGTGATGTGATTTCAGGCAGCATAGTAAACTAGCAGGAGGGAGGTTTGTCTGGACAGGATCATGCTTTGGCAGGTCTGCTAATGATTTTACAAAACCCAGGCAAGCTACCTACTCCTACTGCATTTGTGATTAGCCCCATCCTTGGAGTTGGCACCACTGAAGGGGAGGACTGAGGATACAGGCATACAGTGGCAGTCCTAACCTCTGTCAGGGGATAGCAGGCTCTGCCAAGAGCAGTGCCCACACTCAGGAGGAAGCGAAGGAGCTTGATGAGCAGGAATGGGAATGAGTCGCTAGTGGGAAGGTTTCCAACCCTTCTGAGAGAAAAACAAATCTAATTCCTATTCATTCATGTCTTGGTTCCAGCCCCCATCCCCCATAGCTTCCTTGGGTCAATGGCAAATCTGAGCCTTTTGTAGTCAGCATCTTTGCCTTGGTTCTGGCCTCTGCTTTAGCCTGCTGCTGCTGCTGCCGCCACTCCCACTGCTGCTACTATTGCTGCTGCAGACCACCCTCCATCCATCAGCACAGCTGGCTCCCCAGTTTGCTTCTAGGCGGAATTGAGATTTTGTTGCTCTGTTCTGCTTTAAATTTCTTTCAGGGCTTGTTCCCTGGGGCCTGCAGCTCTTTGCTCCACCCTCCCTCAACCCCCATGACTATTCCCAGACCCAAAGCTGCTTCCCTAAAGCATTATTTCTGGAACCAAAGGAACTAAAGCTCAGGAGTTAGACCAGGCCTGACTTATTGTTGACTGCAGTGGTCATCTGTCTGGTATGATTTTCAGTGGTATCTGGAAAAGAGTCCCTATCTAGAGCTTTATGCCTCAATAGAGCTTGTCACGGCAACAGTAATATTAATAACAACTAATATTTATAAATAATCAAATATGTGCTAGGCACTTTATATGCAAACAACATTTAAACCTCAATAAATCTACGCAATAGGCATCACTAGAATCCCCATTGTACATTTTCCCAGTTCAAGATGGTAGACTGAACACAATCATTTCAGTTCTCTCCCTCCAGAGACCTCATTTAAATAATGGCACAGGCATAACCCACCACAACAAAGAGAACAGGAGGTAGGCTGTCAGTAGCTAAGAAATTTGAATAAATGTCTGAAGTCAGAAAGCATCTGAAGGAGTGTTAACGATAAAGCAGAGTGGAGCTAAAGATGGGTGTAAACCCTGTGTGGAAGGACTTCAGCTAAAGATGCACCACACCTAACTTAAGGAGACTACAAGTACAAAAAGAATAAGAGTGAGAAGTAGGGTGACAACAGGGTGATTTACTGTATAAAGGAGAGTTTATCCCCCACCTCAGTCCCTACATACAGTTGACCCAGAAACCAAATATTTATTTGCCAGCCTAGAAAGAAATTGAACAAAGTGTCTAGAGAGAATTAGGTTAGCTAGTTGGATTTTAGTGCCTCAGAGTTAGGCCTTATGCAGTTTGGTATTTGGACCCCACCCAACCCCAAAATATTAATAAACAGTTCCTCTTCCATCATCCTTAAGCAAGAATAGGACCATTGTCAAGGTCTGTTTAAATATACCCAGCTCCCAGTCATGTTCTCTATATCCTCATTTTAAAAGATGAAAAACAAACAAAAGAACGTTAAGTATATGAGAAAAACTGGAACATAAAAGAGAAATCACAAGATAAATGGAACAGGCAGAACTAATTCAGAGAACTATAGCTGGCTTTAAATAAAACCCCAAGTAGTATCCACAGAGAAATTTGAGAATATATTACATATGTAAAACAAGAATGGAATGCTATAAAAAATAAAAATAAAGAATACAATTTAACTTTTTTTTAAGATTTTTCAATGTAAACCTTCATACATATTCTTGAGATATTTGAACCACATGAAAGTATTACTTATTTGAAATACACAAATTTAAGTGTTAAAATTATGTGCTCATGAAAATAAAAGTATGATTGACAAAATAAAAGGTCATAAAAGGAGTATTATTTTCCATTGCTGCATAACAAATCATCACCAGGTTAGTGACTGAGAACAATTCCCATTAAAAAAAAACTTTATTGTATTTTTAAAAATACGTTATTTTTATTTATTTATATGTGGTGCTGAGGATCAAACCCAGTGCCTCACGTGTGCCAAGCAAGCACTCTATCACTGAGCTACACCTCCAGCCCCACAGTTCACATATTTTATTGCACAGTGTCTGTATGTTAGTAGTCCAAGCATAGCATAGCTAGTTTCCCTGGTCAGAAACTCACAAGCCTGCAAATCAAGATGTCCCTAAGAACCTCAGGGTTCTTTTCCAAATTTATTCAGGTTATTGACAGAAGTTAACTCCTTCAAGTTGTAAGAATGAGACACTTAGGAATTAGTAGGGGTCCCCTAGGGACTGGGGGTGTAACTCAGTGGTAGAGCTTTTGTCTAGCATTCATGAGGTCCTGGGTTCCATCCCCAGCATGGAGAAGAGAGGTGTCTCTTTCTGTAAACAGTTCTCAGCATGGCTGTTTTCTTATTCAAGATGAGCAGGAGACTGTCTCTGATGTCTGCCTCTCAATCCTAGATTTTCTTCTAAAGAACATATCAATTACGCTAGGTCTGATGGTGCTAACCTATAATCCCAGCTACTTAGGAGGCTGAAGCAGGAGACTCACAAGTTCAAGGTCAGCTGGGCAACTTAGCAAAACCTTCGCAAAATACTAAACAAAAAGGACTGGGGATATAGCTCAGTGATAGAGCACCCCTCAGTTCAATTCCTAATACAAGAAAAAAAAGTGTGGTGATTAAGTCAGACCTACCCATGATGACATCTGCAAAATTCCTTCACCTTTGCCTCATAACCTAATTAGGTCCCATTCATAAACTCAAGGGAAAGGTATATCCTTTGTGGGGAAGGAATCTTCTGGGCCATAGTAGAAATCTGCTTATTATAGAGGATTGGAAAATAAAGATAAGGAAATCTCCCACAATGAAACAAAAAAGATAAGAAACAAAGGAGGGAGGTAAATAAAGAAGAAAAATAAATAGATTCAGTGTCTATCATACAAATATCATCAATTCCAAAAAGAAGGAAGGAAGAAATTTTTCAGAGAAATAACATAAAATTTGGGGGCTGGGATTGTGGCTCAGTGGTAGAGCACTCACTTAGCATGTGCAAGGCCCTGGGTTAGATCCTCAGCACCACATATAAATAAATAAATAAATAAATAAATAAATAAATAAATGTATTGTGTGAAACTAAAACTAAAAAATATTTTTAAAATAATATAAAATTTCCCAATGTTGATGGAAAACACGAGTTTTCAAACTGAAAAAAAGTCAACTGAATGTCATGAGGAATTAGTTTTTTCAATGCCACATTCCCAGCTTTGTGCAGAGTTTATATACAAAATGCTACAAAATGATGATGAAAGAAATCAAATAAATCTAAGTAAATGGAGAGACATACTGTGTTCATGGATTGGAAGAATTAATACAGTAAAAATTCTCCAAATTAATCAAAGAATCTTGTCCTGTGAGTGTAGCTCAGTGTTAGTACGCTTGCCTAGCATGCTCAAAGTCATGGTTCCATCCACAGCATCATAAAAATGACAACCAACAAATAAACAAAAAATTAACCTAAGGGGCTGGGCTGTAGCTCAGTGACAGAGCACTTGCCTAGCATGTGTAAGGCACTGGATTTGATCCTCAGCACCACATAAAAATAAATAAATAAAGGCATGCTGTTCATCTACAACTACAAAAACATTTTTTAAAATTAACCTAAACCTCATACCTTATATAAGAATAAGTTCAAAATATATAGTAGATCTAAATGTAAAACCTGAAACTACAAATTTTTTTAGAAGACATAAGAATAAATCATTTTTTTAAGCAAACAGGCTTTGGAGAGTAGCAAAACTTGATCCATAACCAAAAAAAAAAAAAATAGTAAATTGGACTTCATAATGTGTGAAACTTTTGTTCTGTGAGAGACACTGTTAAAAGAATGAAAACCAAGCCTGTAATCCCATCAAGTCTGGAGGCTGAGGCAGGAGAATCACAAGTTCAAGGCCAGCTTTAGCAACTTAGCAATGCCAAGAACAACTTAACAAGACCCTGTCTCTAAATAAAATATAATATAAAAAGGGCTGGCTGGGGATGTAACTCAGTGGTAAATCACCCCTGGATTCAAACCCCAGTACAAAAGAGATAGATAGGTAGGTAGGTAGGTAGATAGATAGATAGATAGATAGATAGATAGATAGATAGATAGATAGAAAGAATGGAAGCCAGGCATGGTGGGGCACACCTGTAATCTCAGCAACTTGAGATATTGCACAAGTTGAGAGGTTGAGGCAGAAGGATCACAAGTTTGAGGCTACCCTGAAAAACTTAGCAAGACTCATTTATATTTTTTTCAAAATAAAAAATATAAAGGTTTGGGGATACAGCTCAGTAGTAAAATGTCCCTGGGTTCAGTACTCAGTACCACACACATACACACACATACACACAGAATTAAAAGAATTACCTTAAAAAGTCATACATGAAAAGGTACATACATATGATTCAATTATATAAAATTTGTGAACATGAAATTGTTTTATTTTTAAATTAGAAAGAAAAATGTACTTTTACGTAAAAGAAAAATGCCTTTGTATATAGTATTAATGTATTTATCTTTATACTAATGCAGTCATAAAACATAATTTTTGATCATTTTTAATGCAGAAAGGGTGCATGAAGGCCAAAGTGCCTAGGGTCCATGTAAATCATAATACACCCCTGTCTGAAGTGAATTATATTTGCAAAGTCACAATAATAAACATTATTTATTGGTTGTCAACTTTTCGAATCAACCTATAAACAATGTGTGGGAGTTGTAATTATAGTTATAGAATAGAATGTGAATGTTATCAACCTTGACAATGTAAAGTAATTATAGTAGTCCCCTCCACTCTCCACCCATCAGTGGCTTCACTTTCCATGGTTTCACTTACTTGATGTCAAATTTGGTTCAAACAATTAAATAGAAAAATCCAGAAATAAACAATTCATAAGTTTTAAATTATGCACTCTTCTGAGAAGCATAATAATATCTTGTGCAGTCCTGCCCTGAACTTAAATCATCCCTTTGTTCAGCATATCCACACTATATATGCTACTTAGCCTTAGCCATCTCAGTTATCAGATCTACAGTCAGGGCATTGCAGTAGTCCTTATATAGCAGCCTAATGCTATGTTACAGTGCCTACATCATTTACCTCACTTCATCTCATCAGATAGGCATTATATCATCTCACATCATCACAAGAAGAAGGGTGAATATAATAAAAAAAAGATACTTTGAGAGAGACCACATTCACATAACTTTTATTACATTATATTGTTAATGTTTATGTTTTATTTTTAATTTAAATTTATTTTAACTGATATATAACACATGAAAATGGCACAGATTTATGGGGTGCCATGTGATGTTTCTATACAAGTATACATTATATAATATTTAAATCAGGTTAAACATAACTATTTCCACAAACATTTATCATTTTTCTCTTTTTCTTTTTTCCTCTACCTTTTTCTTTTCTTCCTCCCCCCCACAAACATTTAGCATTTCTTTCTCTTTTCCTTTTTTTTTGTCGGGGTGGGCACTGAGCCATAACCCCAATCTTTTGTTTTTTGTATTTTATTTAGAGACAGGGTCTCACTGAGTTGCTTAGTGCCTCCCTTTTGCTTTTGCTAAGGCTACCTTTGAAATTGTGATCCTCCTGCCTCAGCCTCCTGAGCTGCTGGGATTAAAGGTATGCTCCATTGTACCTGGCTCTTTTTCTTTTTCTTTTCTTTCTTTCTTTTACTTTTTTTTTTTTTTTTGTACTGGAAATTGAACCCTGGTCCTCGTACCTGTAAGTATGTGCTTTAACACTGAGCTACATTCCCAGCATCCATTACTTCTTTATGGCAAAAAAATTCAAACTCTGTTCTTCTAAGTTTTGAAATGTACACTACATTATAATTATCTGTAGGCACCCTACTATGCAATAGCACTCCAGAACTTCTTGCCCCTATGTCATTGTAGCTTAGTACCCATTGATCAACTTCCCCATCTCCCTTCCTTTTCATTATCCTTTACAGTCTCTGGGAACCACCACTATACTCTTGACATCTATGAAATCAACTTTTTTCAATTCCTCATATAAGTGAAATCATGCAGTACTTGTCTTTCTGTGGTTGGCTTCTTTTACTTAATATAATGATTGACAGTTCCATCCATGCCATTGCAAAGGGCAATATTTAATTCTTTTGTATGTGTTATTTTTATTATTGTTGTTGTTAATCTCCTACTGTGGATAATTTATATTTAAACTTTATTATATGTTATATGAAAAAAAACATGGTAATATACTAGGCCTGGTACTATCTATGCTCTCTGTGACTTCAGGCAATCACTAGAGGTCTTAGAGTGGATCCCTAACTGACAAGGGAAGAAAACCACTGTCTACACTTGACAAAAACTGGAAGTGGAAGAGGGGAAGAGATGGAGGAAGGGGTATGGACTTGAAAAGTCCCATCTAATAAAAGTGGGGAATCAAGAGATGCTGATTCTGACTATAGTTGATGGTATAATATGTAAAAGTATATATTATATTTGTATATATATGCTATATTTTGTGTACATTATTCTGTGTTACAAAGGTAATTAGTAGTCAAATGACAATATTACATAATTGTATTGGGGGCTTGAAGGCATGAAGTGGAGGAGGTGGGTAGGAAGCAATAGCCCACAGGGAGAAGGCCCCTGCTAAATAGGCCTAGAAACTTAGCACCTGCAGTTTCATCTCCCTCTTTCCAGGGAACCAATAAATAATTTCAGGGATTCAGCTTTGTCTGCTGGATGCTAGAACCTCCTTCTGGCCAGATTCCTGGGTCCAGGTGACTTATCAAGAGGCAACTGCAAGCTGGGCACAGTGGCTCATACTTGTATTCCCAGAGGCTCTGGAGACTGAGGCAGTAGAATCACAAGTTCAAAGCCAGCCTCAGCAACTTAGGCCCTAAGCAACTAGGTGATTCCCTGTCTCTAAATTTTAAAATATATACAAAAAGGACTGGGGATGTTGCTCAGTGGTTAAGCGCCCCTGGGTTCAATCTCTGGTTTAAAAAAAAAAAAAGCAACTGCAGTTCACTCATAATCTTTCTGGAATAAATAAGTGAAACAGGAGTTTGTATAGTCCCTTTTGAACCACTGCTGCATGTAGCTTAGTCTTTGGCTTCCCTCCAGAGATTCCAGGTAAACAGAGCTGCTAGGGGAACTGGAAGGTTTATTCCAGGTTAAGGAAAGACTGGGAGTTGTCAGAAATTAACTGAGGTTGTTTTTTGTAAGTGGAAAACACATAGAGTGGAAAACACAGGAGTGTCCCTTCCTCCTGCCCTGGACACATTTCTCAAAGCATAGGGAAAAATCAGAACAAGGTGTTCCTGCTCTCAAAAAAACTTGTGGTGGCACACAGCTTGCTGCCTAGCTGGCAGCTCATGCAGTGTTCACTACCACCCTTAGGGACATGGTTAACCTCAGCCCTTGGAACATTGCTCTCCTGAATTCCTTGCCCCCCACCACATCCAGAGAGCAGCAATAACTACTGCACTGTGGGTAGTGAGGTGTCTGTAACCCAGACAATGTCAGTTCATGTTGAGTACCTCATATCTGAAATGCCTGGGACTGGAAGTGCTTTTGATTTGGGATTTTTTTTCAGATTTTTGTATATATTCATATACATAATGAAATAACTTGGGGATGGGACTAAAGCATAAACATGAATACTCTTGTGTTTTATATGTACCTTTATACACATAGCCTGAAGGTAATTTCATACAATGCTTTAAATAATTTTGTGAATGAAACAAAATTTTTCGATGTGGAATTCTCCATTTGTGGTATCATGTTGGCACTCAAATTCTGGATTTTGGAGCATTTTGCATTCAGACTTTCAGATTAGGAATATGGATGTGATTCAGAGCCTAGCTTTGGCTTCTTCTTAATTTCTCATTTCTTTCCAGTTCCTACACTTGCCCTGGCTTCATTGTCTCTGAGTTGGTCACAAAACACCCAGATGAAATCCACATTCTATATAGTCTTCCTCTTCTATCTCTAGAGGCAGCAGAGTGTTGGTTAATGGCACAGACTGCAGAATCAGACTGCCAGGGTTTTCAGCCCAACTCTGCATTTGCCAGATATATGGCCATGCACACTCTACTTACCTTTTCCTTGCTATTTTTCATCTCTAAAATGAGAGTGATAACAGTATTTTAAAACCCACAAAGTTGTTGTGAGAATTAAATGAGATAGTAATGAGCTCGACACCCAATTAGGGTTCCGTGATGTTAGCTATTACTTGGAATGAAACATACTTTTGTTACATTTTAGTCAGCTTTTTGTTGCTGTGACCAAGACCTGACAAGAACAATTAGAAGAGGAAAAGTATATTTGGCTCATGGCTTCAGAGGTCTCAGTAGACAGCCAGCTCCATAGCTCTGGGCCTGAGATGAGGCAGAGCATCATGGTGAAGAGTGTGACAGAGGAAAGCAGCTCAGGACATGACAATAAGGAAGCAGAAAGAGAGCTCTAGTCACCAGGGACAAAATATAAACCCCAAAGGCATTCCCCCCTCCTCTAACCATATCCCACCTGCCTACAGTTACTGCCCAAATAATTCATCAGTGGCCTAATTCACTGATTGGGTTAGAGCTCTCATAACCCAATCATTTCACTTCTGAAAATTTTTGCATTGTCTCACACATGAGGTTTGGGGGAACATTTCATATATAAACCATAACATCCCCTCTTGCACGTCCCTGCTCCTCAGCTTAAGAAACCTGCTTCTTCAACTAATTTCTCCCATCTTTCTCCAGACATGATTAGCCTTTCAGTGCTAAATTTTCTTAAAAAGCAATTTCCCTTTTATTCTTTCCACCTCCTATATATCCCAGCCCGCAGGTAATCATTGATTATCATAATTTGAAAGGCCTTTTATACATTATTGGTTTAATTTGTTCTTTTTACAGATTGTCAAAGGTTGGATCCAGAAAGGTAAAGTGACCTAATAAAAATCATTCTCAACTAAAATCCCAATCTAGCCTTACAGATATTAGTAATGTCAGATACCAAAGCCTACCACATTTAATCCTAGTAAATTCAATCCAGTAACAATCTATTATGAGTGTATATGTTCATATGTGTGTATATGTGCAATAGTAGTCAAGATGCCACGAGGGATACACAGATGATTTCAAGTCATTTGTTTTACCAGAAAGCTGGATCTTAGGAAGCTATGAGACATTATATGTCTTAGGAAGGAGGAGGTTCTCCATTTTGGTTTGACATATTAATATAGATCTATATCTATCTTTAAATACATATACCTAAATAGATTCATATCTAAATGTGCCATATATTTAGATATAGATATAGCTTTATGTCTATTATTTTATATATAGTTTTACATATTACTATATATGTATGGATGGATATTAATACATGTATAAGTATACAAAATTGAAATTAGTTTCACTTAAAAAATTTAATGAATTCTTCTTCTTTCAAAATACCATCCCACTGCCCTAATTCCATTATTTAGCATAGTAGGAACAGTAGGAACATCTATGATAAGTAATGGTGTTTGTATATGCTCATAAATGGAGTCTCAGTATAATTGGTCTTGAGGACAAGCCCTTAGGCCCTAAATGTATCCATCAGACTCCCACCGTAAAAGCAGATGAAAGACAAGCCTCTTTATTTTTTTTTTATTTTTTATTAGTTATCAATGGACCTTTATTTATTTGTTTGTTTATATTGGTGCTGCGGATTGAACTCAGTGCTTCACACATGCTAGGCAAGTGCTCTACCACTGAGCCATAACCCCAGCCCAGTAGCCCCATTATTTTTTATAGGAGCTAACAAAAGAACAAGTAAAGGAAGAGAAAAAGTAGTAATAGGTCTCTGGGAGACCTGAAAGACAGGATCTACTGATTACTCAAGGAAAGCTCAGCATGGGTCACAGGTAGAAGATGTTCCTAGAAAAAGAACAGACTTTCGTGAGAACTGGATAATGACCAGGAATGAATTGGACTTGACCGATATTCCAGAATTAGGAAATCCCTGAGTGAGACAAAGTAGGACTTTTGGTCTGCACTATAAAAAGTGATTTATACTGTGTTTTTATTCCCCAGAAAGTCTTTATGTAGTGAGAAAGGTGTGGTAGTAGTAGTTTATGGCTTATTGTGAAGAGGTGTCCACAGAGCAGAAGGTGGCATGCTCCTGAGGCCTTGTTCCCAGGAAGAAAGCCCAAGTGGCTGAGCAGAAGATATTGGTGCCAATTTCTTCACCTTACATAAATTAGCAACACCCCAAGGCTATTTTGTCCCACTGAAAGCCTTTTTCAGGTCAGGCATGAGTGGATTCTCTCATGCAACCAGAGACTGATTCTGAAATCCCTTGAAAGCAAATACTAAAGAGGAAATAATGAGATTCTAAGTCCGGATGCTTTGATCACCTTCCATAGATTCTAGTTCAGAAGCAGGCCTCAGGGTATTTGAATGGGTGAACAGATGAAGCAGGGAAAGAAGGAAAGGGGAAGGCAAGGGAAGAGACAATGCATTACTCAAGTTTTGGCATGAAAACATTAGAAAACTATTCTTTTTACCATTCAACACTGATCATATCAATATGGTTATGTTTCTGTCCTCAGAAGCACTGGACACAGCTGACCAGAGACACTCTGTTTTCCTGGCTCTCAATAATCCAAAACCTTCCCAGGTTGCCTTCTGCCTTGTGCTTCCTCAGTCTGTTTTGCTGATTCCTTTTCCTCCACTCAACTTCCACATATTTGAGATGCTCTCAGGTTCAATGCTAAACCCTTTTTTTTTTCATTCTCTTCCAAGATAATTTCATCTAGTGCCATAACTCTAAATAGCACTAATACATGAATTCTCCCCAAATTTATAATTCTATCCCTCATCTCCCCTTTCTCTTATTAGAGCATTATAATTATACATAGGATTTGGGTTCATTTTGACAAACTCATACATGCAAGGAATTTGATTTCAATCCCCATTGCCCCTTTCCCTCCCTCCTCCCTTCCCTATTTTCCCTCTTCAACCGTACTAATCTTCCTTTTACTCCTTTATTTATTTATTTATTTGGGAGGGTAACCGGGGATTGAACTCAAGGCACTTGACCACTGAGCCACATCCCCAGCCCTATTTTGTATTTTATTTAGAGACAGAGTCTCACTGAGTTGCTTAGCCTCACTTTTGCTGAGGCTGGCTTTGAACTTGCGGTCCTCCTGCCTCCGCCTCCAGAGCTGCTGGGATTACAGGCGTGTGCCACCATGCCCAGATACCTATTTATTTTGGGTTGGTACTTTCTACATACACATAAAGGTGAAATTCTCTTTGGTACATTTATAGATGTCCATAACATGATTCTGTTAGATTCATTCCATGTTTCTTCCCCTTTCCCTTTCTCCCTCCCTCCCTCTCTTTCTCCTGCTTCTCCTCCACTGATCTTCCCTATGTCTTTATAATATATGATCTCCTCCCCAATCACCTTCTTTCCCTTATTTTGCTTTACTTTCCTCATACCAGAGGAAACATTCAGCCCTTGATTTTCTGAGTCTGGCTTATTTCACTTAATATGATTTTCCCCATTTGTGTCCATTTTCCAGCAAATGCCATTATTTCATTCTTCTTTATGGCTGAGTAAAACCCCATTGTGTGTGTATACCATATTGTCTTGATACATTCATCTATTGACAGGCATATGGATTAACTCCATAATTTGGCTATTGTGAGTTGTTGTGCTGTTGTAAGCATTGAGGTGGCCAAATCACTATAGTACACTGATTTTAGTTCTTTTGGATAAATACCCAGGAATTGGATAGCTGAGTCATATGGTGGCTCCAGAGTGCCCTCATCTCCTCTTTGAGCTCCAGTCTTATGACATACTGACACAGGGTCTGGAGTGGAACTGCCTGAGATTGAATCCTAGCTCTATCACTTCGTAGGTGACCTTGAGTGAGTTGTTTAGCCTTTCTCCCTCAGTTTCCTCTTCTATAAAGTGGGTTAATAATGATAATATCTGACCTCACTAGGTTGTGAAAATTGACGGTTTAGTATATAAGGCTTTTGGGACAGTGTTTGGTACATAGTAAGCATCAATAAATGTTAGGTGATTATGATGATGACCATGATGATGATGGTTATGATGATCTGTCTACTTGGCATCTCCTCTTGGATGTCTCATAAGTATCTCAGATTTAACATGGACAAAGCAAAAGTTGATTTCTATTCCCAAATCACTCTTCCCACACATTCCCTCATCTTTATTAAATGGTGCCACCAATCATCCAGGTACTCAGGAAAAACCTAAGTGTCATCTTTTTTGTAATGTTCACATCTTACATGCAATCCATCAATAAGATCTGCCAAACTCCCAGACATACTCACTTCTATCTCCACTGTTGCCACCTTAGCCCAAGCCAGCATCAGCTCTCACCTGGATTCATCCTCCAAACAGATCACAATAATGTACTTAAAGAAGTTATTCAGATTATACCCTTCTCTGCTTAAAACAGTTTAATGGCTTTCTAAGGATTTAGACTAGAATCCAACCCATCACCACAGCTAACCAGGATCTGGCCTCTGCCTGTGTCTCCAAACTAATCACCATATTTACTGGCCTTCTTTAGGTTCTTAGTTTGTACTGTGCTACATCAAGCCTCACAACCTTTGCACTAGCTTTCCCTTCTACCCAGAATGTCCTTCCTTCAGATCCTTACTGACTGGCTCCTTTTCTCATTCAGAATTTCAATTAATGATACAATGTCACTTCCTCAGCAAAATATATCTGTTTTTTTTTTTGTTTTTTGTTTTTTTTAATTTTTTCAGTACTAGGAATTAAACCCAGGGGTGCTTCACCACTGAGCTACATCCCCAGACCTTTGTATTTTTTATTTTGAGACAGGGTCTCACTAAGTTTCTGAGGGTCTCACTAAATTGCTGAACCTGGCCTCAAACTTGTGATCCCCCTGTCTCAGCCTCCCCAGCCATAGGATTATAGTCATGTGCCACCATGCCTAGCCTCAGAGGAGCATTTCTTGACTATTTAATCTAAATTAATTCTGCCCATCACTGTTATTTTTTCATTGCACTTTTTGCTATGTGAAAATACTTTATCCATTCATTTGTTCAATAGATCTTGTCTCTCCTTCCCCTCTAAAATGTAACGTCCATGAGAGGGGAGCCTTGTTCTGTCCTATTCACCATTGTACACCCATTGCCTAAGAGTATCATAGGGTCAAGGAATTTATAGGATTGATTTTTTTAAAAAATGTAACAAAATATACATAACACAAAACTGACTACTTCAAACACTTTTAGGATTACAGTTCAGTGGCATTAAATACATTCACATAGTTCTGCAACTGTCACCACTATCCACCTCCAAAACTCTTTTCATCTTGCAAAACTGAAATTCTATACCCTTTAAACACCATTCTGTACCCACCCTCCCAGTCCCTGGCTGCCGTCATTCTGCTTTGTCTATGAATTTATTCTAGAACTTCATATAAGTGGCATTGTACAATATTTGTCCTTTTCTGATTGGCCTATTTTGCTTAGCATTATGTCCTCAAGGTTCATTCTTATTTTAGTGTGTGTCAGAATTTCCTTCTTTTTTTGAGGCTGAATGATATTCCATTATATGGTTGTACCACATTTTGTCTACCCATGCATCTGTCAATGGACATGTTGATTGTTCCTGTCTTTTTTTATTATTATTATGTGAATAATATTGTGAATAATGCTGCTATAACTGTGGGCATACAAATGCCTATTCAAGGCCCTGTTTTTAGTTCTTTAGGGTGTATACCCAGAAACTGAATCACTGCATCATATGAAAATTTTATATTCAAATTTTTGAGGAATGGCCATACTGTTTTCCATAGCATCTGTATCATTCCTGTACTAGGGTTCCAGGTTCTTCACACCCCAGCCAACACTTGTTATTTCTCGGATTAAAAAAAAATAGTAGCAACCCTAATAGGTGCCAAGTGGTATCTTGCTGTGGTTTTGATTTGCATTTTCCTAGTGACTAGTGATGCAGGGCTTCTTTTCATGGGCTCCTTACCATATGTATATCTTCTTTGGTAAATTGTCTATTTGAACCATTTGTGGGTTTTTTTTTTTCAGTACTAGGGATGGAACCCAGGGGTGCTCTACCACTGAGCTACATCCACAGCCCTTTCTATTTTGAGACAGGGTCTCACTAAGTCATCCAGGCTGGCCTCCAATTTGCAATCCTCCTGCCTCAGCTTTCCAAGTTGCTGAGATTATACGCTTGCACCACTGTGCCTGGTTTATTTGTCCATTTTAAATTGAGTTGTTTTTGTTTTTGTTTGTTTGTTTGCTGTTATTGAGTTGTAGAAGTTTCTTTATATATATTCTGGATATAAATCCCTTTAACAGAGAAATTAATTGCAATTTTTTCTTCTATTCTATGGTCTTCCTTTTCATTCTGTTACTAGTCCCCTTTATGCACATAAGTTTTTAATTTTGATGACAATAGTATTCCTTTTTAAGGTTCAACAACTGAGGGAGGGACTGTGACTCAGCATGAAGTTTGGATGGGAAGGCTAATGTTTAGAGGAGGGCAGCACACCAGCAGGGCTGAAAAGGAAGGGACTGTGTTGGGGGGGAAGTCCTTGATTTTGCTGAGAGCTTTCTAGGTACAAAAACACTGTGCCTAAGAATGACAAACCCATTGCATCATTTAATTCCTCTAGCAATTTTGTGGTGTAAGTATTATTGGCTCTATTTTATAGATGTGTAAACTGAGGCACAGACAGATTAAGTAACTTGCCCAGAGTCATAAAACTATCAAGTGTCCAAGCTTGGATTTGAATTTGGGCAGTCTGGCTCTGGAGCCTATGCTGTCCTTCACTGTAGTGCTTCTATATTAGAGAAGTAAGGAGATTTGGGTGGGGTGTGGGGCATATTTTAGTTAAGACTATGATGACAAAATAAATCACAGGTAGTAGCTTGAAAGCTGTTTTAGTCAGCTTTTTTTTTTTTTTTTTTTTTTTTGCTGCTGTGACTAAAAGACCTGGAAAGAACAATTTTAAGGAGGAAAAGTTTATTTGGGGCTCACAGTTTCAGAGGTCTCAGTCCACAGATAGCCAGCTTCAGTCCTCACAGTTCCAGTTGTGGCAGAACATCATGACAGAACAGTGTGGCCAAGGGAAGTGGCTCACATGATGATCATGAATTAGAGAGGGAGAGACTCCTCTCCAGATACAAAATATACACTCCAAAATCATGTCCCCAATGCCCACCTCCTTCAGCCACACGTATCCACCTTCAGTTACCACTCAGTTAATCCCATCAGGAGAGGAATTCACTGATTGGGTTGAGGCTCTCATAACCCAATGATTTCTCCTCTGAATGTTCTTGCATTGTCTCACACATGAGCTTTTGGGCAACACTTAATATCTAAACCATAACAGAAGCATACCTTGAGAGTATGGAGAAAGTAGTCAAAGGATGGCCCTTGTTTATGTGCTTGCTCCACAAAGGTTGTTTTATTTGTTGGGACAGAATAGAGTGGTGGTAAAATTCATGGGCTTTGGCATCAGGCAGACCCGGGATTGAATCCCAACTCTGCCACTTACTGGCTGGTGATCTTAGGCACGTTATTTCATTTCGCTGTGTCTCAGTTTCTCATCTATATTTGAGAAGAAAAGCACTTGTCTCGTAGACTTGTTTTGCGAATTTAATGAGATCATTGATGTAGCCTACACAACACAGTACCTATCCCCTGGTAAAGGCTCCTTGTTTCCCAACCAACTGATGGTCACAGACCCTTAACTACTCTGTTCCTGAAATCCCTCTGGGAAAAAAGAAAAAAAAAACATGAAGGAAAGTCCAATATCTGCTCAGTGCTTTTCACAGGATGCAGATCTAAAGAAGGATGCAGTAGCTAGTCCACCCCCATCATCTGATTAAAGGGATTTTTCCAGGCCACAGTGAGTAATTTGATAGGCCAACAAGGCCTATGAGTAGACAGATAACTAAAAGTGATACTCCCAGAACAGAAGAGATAACAAGTGTTCCTTCCCTAAGGACAGGTTCCCATCAACCCTCCTTGAGCCCCAGAAACTGCATTTCAGAGTCTTACAACCCCTACTTTGTCTCAGCTTCTAACCACTCAGGGTTAAGTACTCATGTCATTGTGGGCAATCAAGACTTCTTGCAAATTATAGAAAGGGCATTTACATACTTTTTTAAAGTGACGTTTAAACTCAGAGAACAGGAAGTGAAAATGATGACTGTCTGGCTCAACTGCAGGCATCAAGCAACCGGAGGTAAGTGAGTTGTGTGAAAGACAAACTTTTTCTCCAACCTCTTAGTTTTTTTCTTGGCTGCCTCTGGATTGATTAATTTTAGAGAAACTGAAGAGGGTCCAAGGAAGAACCATCAAAATGATTAATAAAAGGAAGAAGCTACTGAATAGTACTAGATACTTCCAGTGAAGGACAAGAAAAGGGGAGGGGAAGGGAGAGGCTCTGGAGGCTAAAAACAAAGCATCCATTAGACACTGAAGAACTGCAGGAGTCTCTGGAAGAAAGGGGAAGGTGTCCTTGGCCTGGTCATCTCTATCTACTGAGCATACCCCCATAGACCCAGCAATGAGCCACTCTGAAAGATCAAAATAATCCTAAGGCTTGGCCTGTGCCCACAAAGGTAGAGAGACAGGGCTGTGCCCACAAAAGGAAAAATTATTATCCAAGCCAAGAATAAAAATGCTGCAACAAGGCACTCACTTTCTGATATGTGCCAAAGGACTGGTGCAGTGAGAAGTAGTGAGTATTCCTAGGAGAAAGGGATCTTCACAGGTGGTGGGGCTGGAGCCTAAGGGAAGGGATACTACAGGGCTGGGCAGAAAAATCAGAAAGAAAAGAACCAGGAAAAGCACAAAACTAAAATTCAGGAGGCAGGATACGAGCAAGGAAGAGTAGGGAGCCAGACCTGTATGGTGGGAATATGCAGTTCTCAGAAGGGAGTAGTAGGAAATGGACACTAGCAGAAAAGTTTGGATTTTATGCTGCAGGTGGGTAGTGGGGAGCCACTGTAGGCTTTTGAGCAGGAAACTGTCATGATACCAGTATGCTTTGGAAAGATCACTCTCTTTAAGCTATCATGGACTGGAGGTGGAGGTAGGGATACCAGGTTTTAAGACTATAGCCCTTAAGAATCATTTTGCAGTTGTAGTCACTGAAAATGTGCTCAAGTGCTGACAGGGGCTCAGGCTCCATGGACAAAGCCAGCTGGAGTCCAACAGTCTCTCTGAAAGAAAGACACAGTGTGAGCTCCACACCCCAAGACCACAGCCTCAGTTTGCTCAGGCCTACTAGCCCACAGAGCTGGTCATCATTCAAAGCACATCTCAGCAAGCTTAGGCTGGTACCAAGGACAGATTTCTGGGCAGATGATATCTCTGTTATAAATAGAGAATTTGACTCCAGGTGGGAAATTCAATTTGTGAGAGCAGATGAAATCTTCTGAAACCAAGATCTGATTTCCTGAGCAAATGTCCTTTGGTCTTAATGAACAAGAGAACGAGATAAGGAGAAAAAGAAGCTATAATTAGGCTTTCCCCCCAAATAGGAGGCTTCTTGGATTACCAGGGCCCTGCCTGCAGCGTCTTAACGAATGCTTCCCATTTCTGAGCCATGGCTTTGGAGGCAACAAATGCCATTAAATATCGATGCATCACTTAGGAATGGTTGCAAAGTGCTTTTCCGCTCTTGTTATTCATTAACCGTCCCCATTTCCTACCCGCTCTGCTCTCCCCCTCCTTCCCTCACGCCAATCCTGCCATGAGTCTGGCGAGGCTGCACACGGTTGAAATGATGAGAACTTGCAGGCAGAAAGGTTAATCAATTGACTCCAGGTCAAACACAGCAAGTTACTGACAGTTCAGTGGTGAGAATGTTGTAGCCAGGCCTTTCTACGGGTTATTGTTTTAGCCCACCAAGATATATAAACCAACAACCACTTTTCCTTTTGAAGTGGATTTTTGTTTCTTCCATGTCTAGTGAATAGCAATCAGAGAAACAGAAAATGAGGTCCAGAAAAGACAAAGTGAAGGAAAGAGAAATTAGTGACAGACAAAAACAGTGAAAGGGAGAGGCTGATATCATCCCTCCAGGCCTGATTCCCTGAGCACTGAACTCTGCACAGGTAGAGTAGGCATGAAAAGCAGTATTAGGAATCAGTTGCTTCTTACCTGTGTGAACTTTGACAGTCACCTAGCCAATCTGAACCTCAACTTTCTCATCTATAAAATGGGGATTTTAGGGGCTGGGGTTGTGGCTCAGTGATAGAGCACTTGCCTCTCGCACACATGAGGCTCTGTGTTTGATTCTCAGCACCACATAAAAATAAACAAATAAAATAAAAAATAATTGTGTCCAACTACAACTAAAAAAAAAATTTAAAAATGAGGATTATAGTTGCCCTCCTATCTCACTGTGTTATTGTGAAGATTCAATTAAACTATAAAATCTTATATCCATGAAAGAGACTATCCAGGGAAACCAGGAAAGGCCCTCAAACTCCTCAGTTGTCTGCCACTCCATTATTAATCACAATTCTGTAGAAATATCTTGAAAGTTTAGCTTTGGACAAAATGCAAACTGTTGGGAGGTTAACTCATTGACCCATCAAGATCAAAGAACTTATCAGATCGGTAGGGACGCCCTGTGCCTTTTAGGATGATTTAAATACTTTCTCCCCTAGGATCTTTTGAAGGCTATACATGTTTTGTTTTTTTTTTTTTTTTTTTTTTTTTTTTTTTTTTTTTTTTTTTTTGTACCAAGGATTGAACCCTTGGGCACTTAACCATTGAGCCACATCCCCAGCCCTTTTTAAAAATTTTTTTATTTGGAGATCAGGGCCTCACTGAGTTGCTTAGGGCCTTACTAAATTGCTGAGGTTGGCTTTGAACTTATGATCCCTCCTGCCTCAGCCTCCGGAGCCATTGGGATTACAGGTGTGCACAAGTGCACCCAGCTATACATCTATTTCTGTAACAGCTCCAGATTACATCATTCTTTAGGTCTGCATCACTGTGAAAAGCATGGGAAGACACACTGAATTTTCCTTCATGTTTTCCCTGGGTGGGACCTTAGGACCAGAGGTTAAAGTGTTTATGACAACAGTGGCCTACCCAGGATGGAGAGTCTATTGGAGGTACCCAGTCCTCTGCTCTCCAGCCTGCAAATGCTTCCTGTCCATCCAATTTCCCCTCTCTAAATTTCCCCCTAACCCAGCCCTACTCAGACAGAAATAAGGAAGGGTGAGGAGCCCAGTTCCTGGCAACACTGCCCCAAACACACACCAGGGCTCCCTCATGGGGAATAGCTGTGCTGGTGGCAATGGCAGCAAGCACTTGGCATCTGACAGGCTCCATCAGCATCAATTTAAATTGGTGTTTTGCTTCCTAACTCCAGGAGGGCAAACATGCCTAAGATGCCAGCGGGGGGGGGGGGGTGGCGGGGGGAGGGAGAAAGAAGACATACAAGGAAGCAATGGGCAATTCCCCAGAGCCTGTCAATTCAGCTTCCACTCCAAGGCCTTCCTGAGCCACTGGCCTCTCTGTGGGGCTCCCTCTGCGTCAGGAAGGTGGGTGAGGACGAGGCAGAAGCTTGGAAGTTCTCTCTAGGGAGAGACCAAAAAGAAGAAGAAAAAAGAGGATGAAGAAGAGCAGGAAAGGAAAAAGGAAGCTCCAGGCTAGGGCCAAGGCTGATGGGCTCTACCCTCACCAGGTCCTCTTAGTCCTAGTCCCTAACCCTCCAGAGCAGCAGCCTTCCTCTGTTCAGGCCTGCTTATGCTGTACTTTGATGCAGCCAATACCCAGGCCCAAGGGACTTGTGCAATCAAGTCCTAAGCTTCAGGGTGAGGCCTAGGAATCAGCCTTTTCACAGCTATCAAGGGATTTTGATGCAGCTGAGTTAAGGTAGGTAACCGTGGAAATGCTGCACTAGAGCTCCTCCCCCCCACCCCACCACACCCCAAGAAAACATCCCTGGTCAGTGTCTCATTCCCTCACAGCTCTGCCCTCTGAGAGGTGACAGGCAATCTGATAGATTTATTCAGGCGAGTGCATTAATGGGCACTAATTACTTAATGTGCTGTCCATTCCAGATAACATGTGCAATTTACCAGGACCTTCTGGAGACGAGGCCATAACCCAGAGGAGAATTCCCGGCTTATACAGCTGGAGGGCAGGTGAATTTGAGTAAGGGGAAGACTGGCATCACACCAAGTGCGTGGCTGCCCACACCCTCTGGGACCTAAGGCTGTGGCTAGCTCTGCTGTGAGTCTTGTGGGGGAAATGGAGCCTGAAAACAAGACAGGCTCCCCCACCATGCCCACACACCCCAATGCTCCAAACTCAAGCCATTCTTTCTGTTCTCCACTGTCTTCAAAGAGATGGTGAGTCTAAAGGCAAGCAGGTTCCAAGATTTTGCATTCATTCAGCACTTCTCAAAGGGGAGCCCCCAGACCTCCTATGGGTTTAAAGAGCTACAGATAAACAGTACATATTTTTGGATCTTCAATGTATGCAAAGATTTTAGAAACTTGCAGTACTTTCATGGTAAATCATATGCCAGTATATTATCAAGCAGAATGTGGAAAGTCATATGTGTTTTCAAAACAAAGTGTGAGACGTCAAAGAAATTTCATGCTTTTGACCACTTTAGCCTTTACCTCCAGAGTCTCATTTTAGTTTATGGTTAAGGATTCTGAGTTTTTCTGTTTGTCTGAAAGGTCGAGAAATACTGCCAATTGCCATCTGTGTTTATTTGAGTATGAATTAATTTATCAAATTATTTAAGACTAAGACTGGGAATGGATAAATTTTGATGGACAGGCAGATATTGCATTTGGAAAACACCCAAAGTCTGAGTAGCCATCTAGGGAAGGACTCTCAGAAAGGATCTCAGAAGAAAGAGAGGGTGTTTCTATGTGTCCTGGAAGGAAATCTTGTCAACTGAGCACTTATTAGGGAAGTGAAATGGTCAGAAGCAGAGAGTACTAAGAGATTGAAGCAGCCAGTCTCTCAGAAGACATTGAGCTTTATCCATGTAAAAAGAGTGTTCCCCTGATACCAAGCCTTAGGAGGACAACATGATCTACTTCTGGTCACTAGGGCACCACAGTGGGTGAAACCCAGTTCTGACCCAAGGATCCTTCTTCCATGACTGGGCGCTCCTCCAGCAAGTGTGGAGCAAAGATGACAGAGAAAGGGGAGAAGGGTGGGAGGGGAAGGGAGGGGGCAGGGGGTTATAAATGATGGTGGAATGTGATGATTATTATTATCCAAAGTACATTTATGAAGACATGAATTAGTGTGAATATACTTTGTATACAACCAGAGATATGAAAAATTGTACTCTATATGTGTAATAAGAATTGTAATGCATTCTGCTGTCATATATAAATTTTAAAATTAATTAAAAAAAAACATGACAGAGAAGCTAGGGAGCAGCTGCCTTTGAGGTGAGAGGGTCCCTGCAGTCAGCTGAGGTCCATGAAGTGGCTTGTTGGCGTTTGCAGTTCATCAGGTGAGAGTCATGCCATCTCTGGCCTTCAGTGTTTGCCAGCCTTCAGTACTTACCCAGTGGTAAGCAGGCTCAGCTAGTATACAAGGGGCCACTAAAAAGTCCTCTTAGCATAATTGCCCAGCTTTTGACCTCCGTCTTCCTAAGGACAAATGTTTTGAAATTTGTCCTTCCTATCCCCATTTTTTCCCCTGTGGCATTCTCTCTCCCCCAGCCTTCCACTAGTACCCAGTTTCCCCAGTAGCTTAAGAGCTTCCTCTCCTTTTTCCTCCACACACTCTATCTTCAACACTGGGGCCTTCATTGGCCCCAGATGCTTTAGGGTGGATGAGTGTCTTGCTGAAAGGCAAGATGGGAAACAAAGGGTTGGGGGCTGAAAAATTATAATGCAAGTTTCCTCCTTGATCTTTCTGATTACATTATCCTTTCTTCCACCATTCCAGGGCCTGCCTAATCAACCTAACAGTTTCTGTGCTGTCTTAGTGTCACTTCCTACTCCTGACCAAGTGACACCTTGCTGTACATTCATTTATCTTTCCCTGGGTGCTAATGGGTAGGTGGGTAGTTTCAAGCAGAGGTGGGCAGTTTAGTAATGTCTCTCCATTGAAAAGACTAACAGCCTGTCTCTCCAGTATAATCTCAGTTGAAGACTTGGGGTCCCAAGAGTTTTTGCAGACATTATCACTGTCTAGTCAAATAGGCACGGGTTCAACTCCTGGATTAGGCCCTACCAGCTGTGTGATCTTGTAGAAATTACTTAGCCTCTCTGAACCTTCAGCTTCCTTTACCATAAGGATAATGATAATATCTACTCTCTTGGGTTTACTCTAAGGGTTAAATGTGATAATGCATGTAAAATGCTGACACAGCACCTGTAATAAGTGCTCAATAAAAGTTAGAACTAATAGTAATTATTATTCTTAATTGTAATCATGTGGCTAGAACCCAGGTTCCTCCATTTATTACTACATGAGTCTTGGCTTCTTCCTCTATAAAATTAAAGATAAGATGTTATTTGGTAAGAAGGTTGTGGTGATCATGAAATGAGTTAACACATGGAAAGTTCTCAAGGATAGATAGGTGTCCTATCAAGAGAAAGGAATTAATTAATTCCTGTGAGATGAATATCCCCTGAGATGAAGAACCATCCTCCCTTTCCTAAGAACTTTAGAAGAGTGCCCAGCTCACAGTGAGTGATGGGTCGACAAATGGTAGTCAATATTACTATTATTGCCAGAGGCCAAGAGACTGTCCATCTATCCTATTCTCAGTTAATGGCAAGTTGGTGCTGATTACAGACCAAGGTGCCAGTGAAGTTGGGCTGCCTCCATCCCTCTCAGTGAGCAGGGGAGAGAAATAGTGCCACTTGTTAATTTCATCTCAGTGTACTAATTTCAATACGAAATAGACTCCTGGCTGAATCCTCTTCATTCGGTGTCCAATTGCCATGCAATTTGAAGAGACTGGACTCTTGCCCCTCCTTACCAAATTCACTGCGACTGGATCAAGGGTCCTAGTTTTACACACCAGTGTTTATTTTGCTGCATTTGGGCACAGGGTTAAGAATGCTGAAGAGGGCTGAGGTTGTGGCTCAGTGGTAGAGCACGTACGTGCCTAGCACGTGTTCAATCCTCAGCACAGCATAAAAATAAAGAAATAAAATACAGGTATTGTGTCCATCTACAACTAAAAAAATATATATATATATTGAAGAATCTTCACCAGGCTCTCTCTGCCCACCTCTTGCTTCCCTTCCACCTTCATTTCTGTTCAGCATAAGAAGTGTACAGTTTGTCAAACAAGAATATCAAAGACACCCTAGTTACATGGTTCTCTGGGTGGGGATTCTTTCCCATAGGAGTGAAACTGGCCAGTATGCAAGCAGGCTGGAGCATTCACTTTGACCAAGAACTAGAAACAATGTAAACAATGAAAGTGTCCCTTCAGGCAGGAATTAGGCAGAATAAGAACAAATTGGGAGCCAGAGGCAGTGGTACACACACCTGTAATCCCAGCAAATCAGGCTGCTGAGGCAGGAGGATCACAAATTTGAGGCCAACGTGGGCAACCTAGTGAGACTGTTTCAAAATTAAAAAGTAAAAAGGACTGGGGATGCAGCTCAGTGGTAGAGTACCCCTGGGTTCAATCCCCAGTACCAAAAATACACAAAAAGAACAAAATGGGGGTCTTTTAGTAGATGATTTAGGAGGCATGTTGGTTTTTAAAAGGACAACTACTGTTTGCTGAGAGCTTTTGCATCCATTTTCTCATTGAACACTCTGAAAATCTCCATGAGATAGGTCTTGCCAACATCTTCACTCTTTGGGTGAGGTTAAGTTACCTAAGCTCATACAACTAGTGAGAAGCAGATTCCAAAAGTCCCACACTTAATCACTACCTTAAACCAGACAGTGTCTAGCTGGTCACTCAGGAGCCTTCACACCTGCCTTTGTAAAGGGACACAGTCCCTCCCCACACAATTTTATTTTTCTTTTGTTTACCATGCAGCAGATTGACTAGAGACTGAGCATATGCTTTGAGGGAGCCCAGCAAACAGCAGAAGTGGGCTAATCAGAATCATACAATAGACTTGCTTTAGTTATTAACCCATGAGGTTTTTTTTTTTTTTTTAAGAATTGATACAAACCGACTTGTGGGCATCTGAGCTATTAATAATAAAGACTGAATTGGGTGAGGATCAGGGACCCAAGAGGGGATCCCATCTTGAGATACCGTCCCTCAAGAAAACAAGCCAGGAACCCTCTGGCTGCAAATACCATTATTCACACTGGACAGCTAGTTCCCAGCTTGCCTCCCAGTCCCTGGAGACATGAGGCCAACTCTATCTACCCTGATTTTCTTCACTTCTCTTCTTGGGAAAAATTAGAAATCAGGTCTGAGTTACTTCCCTTGTAAGACTTTGTGTGTGTGTGTGTGTGTGCGCGCACGCGCATGTGCACATGCACACACATGTGCATGCTTGCACACTCAGTGTGTCTGTGGCCTCACATGTGACTCTATGTGTGTCCCTGTGTTTGTCTTGTTCCTTAGAGCATCTTCTTGCATATGGGTCTGTTTGCATGTTTGTCAGGAAAGGAATGGTATGCATTTTTCTCCCTGCAACACTTTCTCTGATTTCAATGATTCTATCAGCTTGCATTCCCAGCCTGGGCTACCAGCATCCAGATGCAGGGAATTTCCATCCTTTTCTTTTCAAGGTAGAAAGCGCAGGAAGGAAGCAAAAAGTATGCTCAGTGGATGGATGGCCAAATCTGCTAGTCAGCTACTCCACTGCTGATCCCAGCTGTGGAGAACCACAAAGCCCTGCATTTGGAGCTCTCTTCTGTATTCTGGAAATCCCACAGAGCTTAGGAGAACACCCTCTGGCTCCACAATTGCCCCTCAGCAGCCCTCTAACCTCTTCTGAGGCTTCACTCAAGTGCTTCAATAGAACTGGAAGTGAGGGAAAAATTCCAACTGGAATGGGTCCCCTTTTTTTGCCAATAGCCTCCCTTCCAGAATCCAGGAACACTGGGGTGGGGAATCAGAAATCTAGGAGGGCTCAACTTTCACCTTAGAACTCCTGAAACCCTACTGGGCAGATGTTGTCTGTCTCTCCAAGGTGCCACAGACAAAGTCACCACGTATTTGTCATTACCATAGCCTCTTAAACTTCACCATTTCTCTTTCCTGACCTCAACACAGCCCTCCCAGATCCACTGTCCAGCTTCTCAGTCCCTCTGGGTTCTCACTGAGGCTGCCCGTTGCTTGGGGAGGAGGAGTGGCCTTTTTCTTGGTCCTCAAAACTCTTCCAAGGGGGTCTGGAGCCGGCTGGGAGACCAGGAGCCTCTCTTGAAAACTCATCTGCTACATATTTAGTATTCACAGTGTGTCTCTAAAAAAAAATGTCCTGAGATCATTCATCAGGCACTGTGCTGTGTGCCTAGCTGCTCTCCTTCAGGGTGTGTTTGTGCGTGTATGTGTGTGTGTGGCCAGGACCCTCCCTCCATCTGCTGGAGAACACACACGCACACACACCTTAACCTCCCTTCTCACCAAACCAACAGCCTGCTATAAGCAGACCTTGCCAGCTGGAAGATTGCGCTCTCACTGAGGTGGGTTCCCGGGCTGGGCCTGGGCTCCAAGCCGCTGAGGCGCTGCGAGCAGGAGCCTGAGCCGAAACTCAAGGTGCGTGTGGTCACTGGCTGTAGTGACCAGAAGGGAGCTGCAGGGAGGGCATCCCCAGCAGAAAGCGAGCAAAGAAGAGGCGAAAGGCAAGGTCAGGGGCCAGGGAATGGACTCCCCGAAGCTAGCATTCCGGCTGCCCCTTCTTATCCGCAGTTCCCTCCTCCCCCTTGTTTCCCGGGTTCACTTTGGAAATTGGCTTGCCCTCTTGGCTGCCAGCAGTTCCCGGCAGAGCCCAGCCGGAACGGTCAGGTTCAAGAAGTGAGGCAGCGCCGGCTGGATGGCTGGGTTGCTGGGTCCTGTCTTGGGAGATTCTTTCCCCAATTGTCAATTTCGTGTTTATTTTTAGTTGTGACCCGAGCCAGGAGCTGCGCCTTTAAGCCGCTTTCCCATTCGGGGAAACCGACGCCAGCACTCGAGGGTCGGGAGGCGCCGGAGAGGCCCCTCATTCTGCACTCCCCCCTCCCCTCCCCTCCCCTCCCCTCCCCTCCCCTCCCCCTCCCCCCGCCCCTTCTCCCCTCCCCTCCTCGGCCGTCCGGCCGCCTCGCCGCCATCCGTCACCTCGCAGCCTGCCGCACTCCTGGAGCGAGAGAGCGACGAGCGAGCCACGGCGATGGTGCCGCCCGCGGCGCAGCCATGGAGCCCGCCCGAGGAGCCCGCGCGCGCCGCTGCCAACCTGCCTGCAGCCCGCCGCCTGCGCGCCAGCTCCCCGCGTCCCGGGCCAGCTGCTGCCGCCCGGCCAACCTCTGCCCGCCCTGCCGCCCGGCGCCACTGAGCCCCACGCCCGTGCCGGGCTCCGGGGCACCGGCGCCCTAGTCCCGCCGCCGTCGCCGCCGCCTCTGCGCCGCCGCTGCCGCGCCGCCGAGGCGGAGGAGGAGAAGGAAGAGGAGAAGGAAGGTAAGAAGCGCGCTGCCTTTAGGGGGGCGCGCCTGCAGTCTCAGCCCGGTCAGGGGTAGGTCGCAGCTAGAGCGTGCCGCCCCGGGCCAGCTCGGGGACGACCAGCGCTTGGGCGCCCCCGGGAGCCGGGGGCAGGGTGGGGGGCGCCGAGCGTCGGGCCGCCTGGAGTTTGGGTGGGCGGTGGGAGCGGAGGGCGACGGGCGGCCGGCCCACTGCCCGGGTGACTCGTTGGGTTGGCGGGCTCGCCTTGGCCGCTGGGGGTGCAGGGTGAGGAGCCCAGCGCAGAGGAGTGCAGCGCGTTCATTATGGAGCCTTTGTGTGCGCGCCGGAGCTGTGGGCACAGTTGGGAGAGCTGAGGAGATGCGGGGCCTGGCTGCTGGAAGGTGGCCACTTAGCCCGGCTGTCCGGCGAAGCCCGAGCCCCAGGGATGCCAGAAACAGCTGTCTGAAGCATGTGCGTGGTTCCTGGGGCCATGTTCACATGCGGACACGGACGCGCACACACACGCACACACAGCCGCACCACATTCCTGACACTCAAACACAGTCACCCCCATCCGAAGACAAAACACAGAGCTACACTTTCCCCCTCCCAGCAGGATGCTAATAAAGCAGTCACCCAAACATATATACAGCTACTCGGCACCCCCTCCAGCACTGCTAAAACATGTACACAACCACACACATGCACACTCTTCCCAGTCTGGTGCTTTGGAGCTTGGAGAGTGTGTATATGAGTATGTTTTCTCAGAGTGTCCCTGAGAAACTACATGACAACTGCACATTACTGCAGATCCAGTACCTGGTGCTCCCCCCTCCACACACACGCAGTCACCCTAACCCCTAAGCTATTGTGGACACCTCCACCAGGGCCCTTAAGAACTCCATCCTGGCAAAAAAGCATTCCCAACTCTTGAAGTCGTGCCCCTCCACACCCGAGCAACTGGGCTTCCTATGTGTGTGCAAGCATGTGTGTGTGTATGTGTGCGCGTCTCCCCCGCCCCCCTCCCCATCATATACGTACACTGAAACCATTGCAGGGGCAAATGCTTGACACCTTCCCCAGAAGCAGGTGGTATCCCCACCCTTAGAGCTGCCACTAAAGAGCCCTTGATCACAGTGAACGCTGAATTCTGCCAGAGCTGCCCCCTCCCCTTGGCATCTTGGCCCAGCTGCAGAGCCCTGGAGTCCCCCCCCCCCCCGCGCCCCCGGAGGTCTCAGCATTCTACAGCTTTCGCCGAGGGCGGGGCCATCTCTGGACTGCTGCCTGCTGGAGAAACTGCTATAAGAGCAAGGCTCCCTTGGGGGCGCCCTTCTCAGAGTGGAGGGTGGGGGACTGCTGACTCAGAGCGAAGCACCTAGTGAGTTTTCCTAGCTGGAGACTGGGGTAAACAGCGCTCACACCTTGACCTAGAGGGCCCTGAATAGTGTGGAAATTTAGCCATTAGAACCCCGAACCGGGAGACCCTGCCCCTCCCACCCTTTCGGGGCCAGTCAAGCTCACTGCAGGAGATGCAGGGGAAACCCAGTTCTCAGCTTCCTGGGAGCTGAGAGAGCTTTCCCAGGAAGGCTTTGCTATTTCCATTGAGCAAAGGGCTCTGGCTCTCCCCCGGGAGTCCTCAACAAGACTTGGCTTTGCCCAAGCAAATATGCGGCGTTTACCCAAATTCTTGGTGTATTTATTTATTTATTTTTCGTGTGAGGGGACCAATTCAACCTCAGCACCTTGGCCTGAGGGTGCCCCTAAGGTAAAATAAGACGTAATGTGCCTGTGGAAGGGAAAGTAAGGTTAGGGGCAGCAAGATTAGTGGGTTTGACTGATTTAAGCAGAGACGCCTAGATTGTAGCCCTTGGTAAAATCGTGACAGAGTTAGCTTCCGACGTCAGAGCGCCTTCTCTGCTCCTGCACCTGCCCCTCCCGTTGACTGCTCTGGCTCGTCTGCATCCCTTCCCCCTGCCCTCTCAGACCATTTAGGCGGGGCTTTGCTCCGGGCTCAGTCAAATCTGAAGAAAAAATCCCTTTCAGGCCAAGGTGTTAATAGCTGATAGGGGTTTATTACCTATACCTCACAGGTGGCATTTGGCATTTTTAAAGGAGACAGGGGAGTTGGATCTGTTAGTGGAGCTTTTCAGGCACCTGTGGCAGGACCCAGGCCTGGAGCATTTGTGAATAGTGGAATCTGTCTGCTGTCTATGTCTGGGCCCAAGTTGTGTGCATTTTGTGTGTGTGGGAGTGGGGATGTGGGAAGGTGGGATGTAATTATGGAGGCCTGAGGCCCAAAGAGAGAAGGTTTGAATTGATTTGAGAGGCAACTGGGAGCCCCTGCAGGAATCTGAGTAGGGAGGTGATGTGATCTAAGCGGGAGAGAAAAACTCATTGCTGCATGTGGAGATATCCTCTCATGTCTCTCACTAACACCCACCACCACAATTGCCTTGCAAGTGTGGGCTGAAGGACACCAGAGTGGAGGTTGGCCAGAGGAAGGGTTTGGGTGCCCCAGGCTTCTGGTTTCAAGCATCTTATAGATCTGAGCCATCCTGCAGAATGGTCAGTCTGTGAGTCTAAACCTAGCAAGTGCCCTCAAGTAACAAGCAGTGGCTTCAGACAGTGTGATGGAGCTTCTGCTTCCCTGGGAGAGAGGTCTGGAGACTTTCTAGAAGGCTGCAAGCCTCATTTTGAATGAGGCAGGATCTTTCCCTCTGTAAAGTGGTAGTACAGGAGTCTTGAGAATTGACCCATGTGGCTCTACTGGGGAATTTTGTCACCAGCAACATCTTTTGGAAGTAGTAGCAGGTTGAAAAAGTGCAATAAGAAAGCCCCGGAATTGCTGATGACAGCCACAGACTGGGCAATGTACTGGAGGTGGGGGTGGGGTGGGGGTAAGGATGAAGCAGCTAGAGTCCTGGGGTGGGGGTATGGGTGAAAAAGAAGGATTGAACCAGCACTGCCTTATTGCAGTAGTTCCACATCAGCTCTTAGAAGGAGCATGAGTGGATGCAGGACAATAGAGGTACTATGTACCCCACCTCCACTGTGCATAAATGATTGGGCTCAATGATCAGCCCCAGACAAGCCCCCTGAGATGGCTACACCAAGACATCAGAGGAAGGATCTCTGATGTTTTGGAGCCTCCCGTCTAGCTGAAGCCACACTCTCTCTCTCTCTCTCTCTTTCTCTCTCTCTCTCTCTCTCTCTCTCTCTCTCTCTCTCTCTCTCACACACACACACACACACACACACACACACACACACACATTCTGTGTGTATGCATCTCCCTCCGTACCCCTCCCTGTCCCCCCACTCTCTCTCCATCTCTCTACAAATACACCTTTACTCATAAACCTGGAACAAATTGTGGGAAGTGAGGTTCGTGCAGACAAACTTGACCCCTGAGGGTTCATGCCTTCACATAGGGCGTAGAAATCACTTTTAGGGAGAAACTGGAACAGTACCCTTTGACACTGACATTGAGTGAAGACCATGAGCTTAGCAGGTCCCCAGAAAAAGACCACACCCAAGTCAGTTCAACTTTTCACCAGCCTTAAAACCATTTGCATTCACAACAGAAAACTCTGATTTGGCTCTTCTTTCAAGGACTTGTTTTCCTCCATACCATAAATTCAAAAAGCAAAACATTCTCTTGTGTTTTCTGCAGCCCAAATGCAACATCCTCAAAATAAGCTGGACTTGTCTGCTGAGAAATCTGAGGGCCAGGGGCAGAAAGGCAGGGCAGGGAGCAAATGGAGAGAAACATGTCATCTTTCCTTCCTCCCTTTCAGTCCCCCCTCAGCCAAGCTGCTAGGGAAAGGGCAGAGATCTTGGGGTTCTTTCTTATTTCCCACCAATGACAGGTAGCACTCTCTTTTCTGAGACCAAGGGCACCAACCTTACAAAGGAACATTAACATCCCAGTGACATACTAACACCTACTCCATGGTAGTCAGAAAATAAGCCTGCAAGTTGGACTATGTGTATGACACGGAGGTGGGAAGAAGGAGGGATAACTGTATATATTTAGGAAACTGTTTGTATGGTTTATTTTATTTTATTTTTATTTTTTGGTACTGGGGATTGAACTCAGAGGCACTTTACCAGTGAGCCACACCCCAGTTCTCTTTATTTTGACACCACTGGATCTCACTAAGTTGCCCTGGCTGGCCTTGAACTTGTGCTCCTCCTGCTTCAGGCTCCTGAGTCATAGATTACATGCATGTGCCAGTGTATGTTTTTGTTAAAAAAAAACTTGAGAATGATCAGGTGTGTGCACATCAGCAGTATTCCTGGTGCGTATGCCATAGCTCTATTGTGCCCCCCCCCTTTTCTCCTATTTACTAGTTCTTCTTCCTACCCCTCAAATCTGGATATTCTCCAGTTCTTTTCTTTATTGGCAAGAACATGCAACTGTGTCAAGGCTTCCACACTAGCCTCTATACTGGCCATCCCCACTTCTCTAGCCCAGACTTAACCCTGATCCTGAGGTCTAGCCCTGAATTTCTGGCTACTTGTTTAACATTTCTACCATCTCTTCAACTCAGCATTCACAAACATCTCATTCTCTCTCAAAGATGATTTACTTTTCTGACCTTTTAAGCCTCCTAGACTAGAAACCCAGAACCACCTCCGATTAACCCCCTCCCACCCTGCAACCATGCCACTTACCATATTCTCTTTCTTTTTCAGTCCATAATACACACACCTGCCTGATTAATATTCTGAAATACCGTTTATTCATAACAATTCTGCTCAACACCCCTGAAGGGTGATAGCTGACTGCCTGTAGGATGAAGTTTGGCCTCCTTAGCCTAGCATTCAAGGCTATCCTTAAGTGGACCTAACCCTGTTTATTCTTCCAACCTTATTTCTCACTGTTTGTCCACATCATTGATTCTTAAATTTTAACATGTCTCCAAATCACTTGAAGGAACTTGTTATAATGCAGCTGCTTAGGTCCCTCCTGGTCACTTCCTGAGCTTCTGATTCAGTAGGTCTTGGAGCTAGAGTTCAGAAATATGAATTTTAACATGCTTCCCCCAAGTGGTTCTGATGTACTTGACATACGTGAGAAGCATTTCTCCAGGTGGACCCTCAACTCTAGCTAAGTTTCTTTCTTCAGTGTCTCTTAAACATGCCTTTTCTACTTTTTTTTGCATCTATGCTTTTATTAATGCCATTCTATTCTGCCTATGTTCCCTCTTATCCAAATACCGCTATACCTATCCTTTCAGCCTACATTCAAATTCACCTCCTTCAAGAAGTCTTCTCTGGTCATTCTAGATAAAGTGATCTCTCTCTCTCTCTCCCCCTCCCTCCTCTGGACTCCTCTGGCACTTGCTGATTCTAAAATACATTTGACAAGTACATCACTGGGACTGCCCACTAGTATCACTTGAATTAATTCATCTATTCTTCACATACAAATAAAACATTTCATGTGTTTGTCTTATTTATATTATAAGTTCAATGAAGGAAAGAGCTTGGTGTTTTTCATTTTTTTATTACTATAGCACATAACACCTTATACATAGTAGATGCTCAAGAAGCACTTGGTGAATTGGATTGAATATTTGTCGATTCACAAAAGGTAGGTATTCTGTTTTCTCTCCCCCTGCACATGACAATAATTATTTATTGAGCATATATTACATGTGAAGCATTGTATTCACTTCTGTGAAGAACCTCAAGATGAAGGATGCTTCTTTTTCTAAAGCAGTCCCAATCATCTTTGTATTTACAGTGCCTAGTGCATGGAAGAGATACTTAATAAACTTTTGTTAGGTGAACAAATGAATGTGCAAGTGAAGGAATGAGCAAGGACATAGGGTGGTTGTGTCATAGAAATACGAGAAGCATGGAAATTAAGGCAGGAAGGTAGACTGGGGTACAGTAGATGACTATTGTTTTTATTCTTTATTTGTGAATGTTTTCAGGCTCAAAAATAAAATAGTTAAAATAATTCCCATATACCACTATCCACATTAAGTAATTATCAGGATTTTGCCATATTTGCTTCATCTTTTTTTTTCTTTGCTGAAGTATTTTAAAAGAAATTCCAAACATCAGTCATGCCATTTCATTCCTAATGCTTCTTTATTCATCTCTGAAAAACATTTTTTCACATAACCACAATAACATTAACACATCTAACAAAACTAACAATAATGCTTTTGTATTAATCATTACCTAGTCTTTAATCAAATGTCCTCAATTGTCTCAAAACATTTTGCTGTTGACTTGTTTGAATCAAGATCCAAAAAAATAATTCAACATGTTACATTTGATTGTTTTGTTTCCTAAAGTCCTTTCAATAGCACCCCCACCCCCTGCCTGGCCCCACCGTCTTTGTCTTATTTGAGAAATCAGACCAGTTGTTCAAATCCCATATTCTGACTTGTCTTTTATTATTCTGGTTGGTCCTCTTATTGTCATTTACCTTGTTTTGTTGTCCCTTGTATTTCCTGTAAATGGGAATCAGCTCTATGGGTTGATTAGATTCATGTTTATTTTTCATGTTTTCTTCTTTTTTCCCTTTTGGTAGACTGATTAAAAGGGAGTCATCCTAAAGATAGGAAGACTACTTAGTAGGTTGTTAAAATAGCTGGATGGAAATAGAACAGAGATTGGTGGATGGATCTTGAGGTAAAAAGAACCTGATTTACCTATGAATTGGCTGAGTGGGATGAGGAAAGAGGAAGAATCAAAGATGATTTTGAGGCTTTGAGCCCACATGATGGGGAAAGTAATGATGCCATCAAATGTGAAGGATGGGTTTTTAATGAGAGCAGCAGGAATCAGGTTAGATTAAAGGAGGAACTTTCTCACAGTAGGAAGCCGTCTGCTCTGGTTTTTCCAGATAACACCATCTCTCCCAGAAAAAAAAAAAAAATTGATCAGTATTATGGCTAGATGTTTGGGCCCTCTGGAAAAAAAATTAGGAAAAAGATTCCTGATTTTTTAACTGTCAAGTTAAATTTCCATCCTCAGATCCTTGAGAGAAAAGATGGATGTACACTTCTGGATAGAGAGAAAGTAATGCTGATATCCCTGATGAAGATCAACCTACTGTTCCATATCATCCTGGGTTTCTGAGTCATTAGGCTTGGGTAGAAGATTGGGATGCCAATGCTTAGAATTTCTGTAGACTCAGCCAATGAATCTACCTCAAGACCCAAGTCCTTTGAGACACCTGGAAGTCTCCATCCTATACCCAATTCTCCATTGAATATGGGGTCTGCACAGTGCTTCTTCCTAAGCCAAAAATTGCTCGGTATCCCTGGGATATTCCCTGAACTCTAAGAAAGCCCAGGATCATTTAGTCCCCTCAATAAGAACTTGCTTAGGCTATTGAATCAGATCAGGTGAGAACTACTCCAAGATCCATCTTATCATATCCTCATTCATAAAACCTCTTCCTCTCCCTTCTTCCATCTTTTCTTTCTTCTTGCTTTCTCTTCAGCTCCTCCCTCCCTGCTCTACTCTGTCTCTTCCAACATATATTTATTCTCTCCAGTTAATCAAACACTGGCCCCTGCAGCCCATTGTGTCTCAGATTGATCACTTAAGCAGTGTTATTGATCGCCCAGAGAACCTTAGGAGGTGGGAGTGTTCAGGAAGCTAGCATCTGACAGCAGACTGGCTGCCTGGACCTCTCAGAGCAGCTTCAGCTCTACTGCTCGAACATTTTTTTTTAGATAAGGGGAGGGCACAGACAGAGGAGATCCTTAAAGGGTCTTCATTTATCTCATCTTTCTTTCATTTTGGAGGTGAAGTATGCGGACAGAGGTCTATGGAGCACTCCTGAGTCTAACCCTATACCCATGCTATGGTGAGAAGGGCAAAACAAAGGCTCTGCTCTTTAGAAATTTATAATTTAACAGAAAATAATACTTACTCATATGCGGCAACTAAAAATAATACAAGATGGAAAACAGCCACATTGTTTGCTCTAAACAGTGAGCACTGTAGGGGTTCAGGGCTCAGAGAGAACAAGAGTGTGGGCTGGAATGCAGGGAGAAGGCTTCCTAGAAGAGGTTGAACTTGAGTTTGGTTTTGCATAATATGAGATTGAGGTTGTGGAATAGAAAAGGAACAGGCTTCCAAGGGGTAGGGGGAGGCATGGTATAGGGGAAAATGATGGAGTTTTTTATATGGTCAGAGTAGGATCAAAGAAGGGTTAAAGGGAGGTCTGACTAGAGGATACTATAGATGTGGAGGCACCTTGGGAGGAAATGCTTGGCTGAGTAAGGGGTACTCAGATTTGGAAAATATTTGCCATCATAATAAGGAGTTTGGACTTGGAGAGACCCTGGAGGGCTATTAGACAATTATGCACATTGTTTTAGGATGGTTAGCCATAAAATAGGAAGCGGAATTATGTGAGGTAAGGAGAGACTTGAGGCCAGCTTTTTAGCTACTACAGCAATCCAGAATGAGAGGTGAGGAAGGCAGTGCCAGTGGACATAAATAGAAGTGTCAAATCCAAAAGGCACTGGTGTGGCTGGTAAACCACCAACTACATTTACTTGACTTCTTTCTGTCCCATTTCCTGCATCCTCTTAGCCTTAACTCTACATTCTTTGCCTCATGCCCTCAGGGCCTTTCGTGGCAGAATTTCACTGCAACTAAGCTGACAATGGGTTAATCAGTTCACCATCCCAAATAGAGTAGATTTGCACTGGGCCCTTCAATGTTGTGACCTGAGAGTGAGCAAAGAGGAATCTGGCTGCAGAGTCCAGTGAAGATGACAGCTAAGCCAGAGTGCTGAGTGCCACCTCCCCCTACAGAGAGGCTGGAGGCAGAGCCTGCCTACATCTGGTCTGTTTAAAGCCCCCCAAGACCTCTGAGAGCTGCTGAGAGTGAGGAGACATCTTTCAACTTCTCTGTTAGAATCAGTTTGAAAACTCCTCTGAGCACTTGGGAATCATCCCAATGGAGGTCACACCTGTGCCTGGGTATGGCATGAGCTACCACAGCACTTTGATACCAGCTGGAGTCCTGGCACTCCAGCTGGTATGGAGAACTAAGTGAGGAGGCCACAGGTAGGTGGGAGGGTGACTATAGAAGCCTTGGCCTGCTCACCTGTCTCCCCACCAACATTCCCCTCCCTACCCAACCTGCTGAGTGTCAGCTCCAGACAGGTATTGGTGCCAAGTCCTCCAGTCCTGGATTGGAGAAAATAGAAAACTGCAGATCAAGGGATATGTGTGAGATTTGAGTCCCCTTTTACTGGATTTTCTTGTGGAAGGATATGATGCCTTCTAAAGATGAGTAAGTAGGATAGGTCTGCCCAGGCTGTAGGCTCCTAACCCCTGAGGGAGCTCTACTCTAGGGGCAGGACCACCCAGCCAAGCAGGCCTCTTTTTGCTTCTGATCCAAATCCACTGGGGAAACAGAGAAACAGATGGCTAGACTGGTGGATGAACACACGGACACGCACACAGTAATGCACAAATACACACACACACACACACACACACACACACAGAGTATGGTCTGTCAAACATCGGCCTCCAGCATTTCCCTGCTGATGATTTCTGTTTTGATTTCTGTTCAGTCTTTTGGTTGCTGATTTGAGGCAGGGGTGATGTTTGGGAGGAGGTTGACTAAGAAGCAGGCAAGTACCCAGAGTGGAAAATGTTTATGCGTTGAGGGATTGGGGAGAGGAAACATGAGTTGCTGCCTGGGGTGCTTGTCCTATTTACCACCCTTCTTATGCAAAAGACCACTGAAGGCAGAAGGAAGAGGGCATGGTGGCAACAACTGGGCTTGGGAGCCAACCAGGTAAGTGTCAAGATCTCTCAGTTTGGAAATCTGCACTCATTGTTTCTCTCCTAACTAAGCATTGTCTTTCCTTTATACAATTTACATTTTCCCCTACAATCATTGTTTTCTTTGTCATCCTGCTTCTCACTCAGACTTAAGCAACTTAGTTCCAAATGCTTTGCCAGTTGACACCAGAAGAAACTGAGGAACCTAGTTGATTTTTATTTTTATTTGTATTTATTTTTTTAAAGGAGGGAGGGAGGGAGGGAGGGAGGGAGAGAGAGAGAGAGAGAGAGAGAGAGAGAGAGAGAGAGAATTTTAATATTTACTTTTTAGTTTTCGGCGGACACAACATCTTTGTTGGTATGTGGTGCTGAGGATTGAACCTGGGCCGCACGCGGCCAGGCGAGCGCGCTACCCCTTGAGCCACATCCCCAGCCCCCTAGTTGATTTTTAAATGATACTTTTCTCTGATCCTATATCAAGATGTCCAGAAGTCTTGATCTTGCCTTTGTGGTTTGGGACTTAGAAAACCAGCCCTCTCACAGGGCTGGCGAGGGTGCTGTGTGTCATACTGGTTCTGTTGCTACCATCGGTGAAATCACAGAGAATGCAGATATGATTAATAAAGCAAGTATTGTTCCATATTCATCTCATCACCTACAGTTGAGCTGTAATCTTTCTAATATGTAGGGAAATCACTCACTGACAGAGAAAAAGGAGGGGAATCTTGAAATAGACCCACCAGCCTACTGCTGCCACACAGTTCAGAGACTTGTCACCTGAAAAGTCCACATCAGGACCAGTGCTTGGGTCTGCTTCCCCCTTCCACCCTCCTTAAATATAGCTTGTCCTGCTTTGGAATTCTAGGTGATTGCTGGAAATGATCAAGCCTGGCCTTTAACCTGAGCTTCAGTTCCATTTCATTATTACCTTTAAGGACATTTCCTCTTTGGGGTTTACCATCATTTTAAATTCACCACAGCTAAAACCAAACTCAGGATTTCCTCTTCAGTCATCCCTCTGTACTGTTCCCCAGCTCTTGCCCTTTCTCCTCACCCTCCCTCGTCTCTGTCTCTATCCATAGCACTGTCAATTTTTCAGTAGCCCAAAGGCTGAGCCTTGGGATCTACCACCGCCGCCTCTCTCCTGTCAATCACTACTGTGTGTTGGTGGTTTATCTCTCACAGGTGCCTCCCGAATCTACCCCTTCTTGGCCATTCCCACTGCCATTGTCATAACCCAGCTTCTTATAACCTCATGCCTGGCTAAATGCAGCAGCCTCCTAACTGGTCTGTCTGCATTCAGCCTCTCCCTCCTTGCCAAGTGATCCTTCAACAATGCTGCCAAAGGAGTATCCTTATACCATCTTTCATCATGTCACTCCCTGCTCAAAAGCTTGTAATAACATCCCTTAGCTTACTATATCAGAAAGAAGTTGCTATCCCTGGTATCTGAGGCCTGCCTTCCACAAGAGCTGGGAGCTGGGATTTAAAATTATATATATATATATATATATATATATATATATATATATATATATATATATATAAAATTTAAAAATTGGATGAATATTATATATTTGTATTATTTTTAAAAATCACCCAGGATTCTGGTGTTGTAGCTCAGTGGTAGAGTACTTGCCTAGCATGCATGAGGCACTGGGTTAATGCCAGCACCACATAAAAAAAAAAAACAAAATAAAATAAAAAACTAAACAAAATAAAGGTATTTATTTATTTTAAAAAATCACCCAGGCTCCCCTAGTCTCCTTCTTCCCACTATTCCACCATATCTCATTGGTGCTTCCTCCCCTCTTTATAGTCATCATTCTATAGCTCCCCCAATCTTTTATTGCCCCCTTTTCTCCACCTCTTCAAGTTTTTCCATTACATCCTCTACCCAACAAACTCAAGTCCAGCCTCTACTGTGAAGCCTTTCTTTGTTAAACTAGTCCTCATTAGCTTCTCCCTCTTTTTAAATTACATTTCCTCTGACTTTAAAAGTAATATATATATATGCATAGTAGAAAACTTTGAGACTATAGAAAAATATAGAGGAATAAAAACACCCACAATCCCCCCTCCTCTTGGAATCAACCTGTCTTTCCACCATAGTCCAGCACCTGATTCTATTGTCTCATATTGTGTTGACTTTCTGTGTCACCTTTCTCCCCAGTTAGAGAGTGGGCTCTTCTGGAGCCTTGTTCATTCACATATCCTCCAGGACAGAGACAGACACACAGTGCAGGGCCACAACAAACACCAGTGGTCACTGCAGTGGGAGCTGAGCAGTATATCATCCAGGCTGTTGCTGTGACAATGACTGAGGGGAAAGGGGCCCATGCTCCATGGCTCTGCACCTTTCTCTTGCAAGTGAGAAATGATGCACCTGCAGAGAGGGCTGATAATTCAGGGTGTATAATTCCCTAGAATTCTACTGCCTCTGATGACATGACCTCATGCAATGCTGATTCTTTACTCCTTTAGGAAGCCCCTTTCTTAAGGCCTAATGTTTTCATTCATCCAAGTGATCAAAATGAGCTTTTCCTAATCGTTTGATACTAATTGACAAGAATCCACAATTGTCTCCTTTGTCTATCCTATTAAACAGAAGTCACTCACTCATCCTAGCCATATTAGTCAGCTTACAGTCACTGTAACAAAATATTTGAGGTGATTAATTCATAAAGAGGAAAGGTTTAGTTGGCTCATGGTTCTGGAAGTCTCAGTCCAGGATTGGGTGGCTCCATCACTTTGAGGCTCTGGAGAGGGTGGCACATCCTGGTGGAAACATGTGAAGGAAGAAACCACTCACATCATGAGCCAGGAAGCAGAGAAATTCAGGAAGAGGCCAGGGTCCTAAAATCTCCTTCCAGGGAACACCCCTAATGACCTAAGGACCTCACATAAGACCCCACCTCTTAAAGGTCCACAGCACCTTCCAATACTGCCACATTAAGGACTAAGCCTTTAACATATGGACCTTTGGGGATGCTACCTATATTCAAACCACAGCATTAGCCTTTGAAAGGACCATCTGCCATTATACTTGCCTGCTTCATGTCACTAAAGCATCTCCCATAGTTTCCCTAATTAACCCCTTCACTTTAGCCAGGTTAGCCAGTGTTCCTGACTTCCAGGGTTACTTGCTACCTGCCACTCCCTACCTCAGCCCCAGGCACAGCTCATTCTGGTCCTTTTACCATAAATACTGTCTGTCCTGTTTTTTCACCAGTGAGGTTCATGACCCCAATTGACATGTTCTACCATTGACCTCAGACTCAATCTGCAATCTTTCAGGTACTTGTGTAATCATTTTGTTTTAAAATATTAATATGTACTTGCTATTATATTATTATATCAAAATGTTCCCCTGCTATTTCTCATCTGAGTTCTATAAAGAGCATTAAGAAAAAAGTATTCTGGAGTCAGCCTTACCATTTGCTGTATTTCATGGTTTAAAAGACACATTTTTAACATTTCTAAAACTGAAATGCTTCTTAGGTCCATGGTGCATTGTCATTTAATTGGTGGTATTTTTTCCTTCTTAAGGAAACCTGAAACAATGTTGCTTCCTTCAGCTGACAGTGTCTTGGAGTCAGTGAAATGCTGTGCTGTTACTAAACCTCTCTGATGCCCAATCTCTTTAACTGCAAAATGCCTAGTCAGAGGGTTTTGTTGTGGAGATTTAAAGATAATATTTACTTAGCACTTAGGGCAGGACTGGCTGACACTTAGGTAGAGGCTCGATAAATGTTAGCCATTATAATTCCCCAACTATATAAACTATAAACCCCTCAAGGGCAGGGACATGTTTTTTTTTTTTCCTCTTCTAGCAGATGGTCTGCTGTGGAGGGTGGAAAAAGCTTCCCTTTCCAAAAATATCTCCTTTGCTAGACTGCCAAACAGCCGAAATTTCAACATTAATCACTCCTTTGAGTTAAGGCATTATCTCCAGAAGACTTCTGTTAAAATGCAAATATGTCACTTGGGAAGGTAAGGCATTAATTCATTAGTATTCATGATCCCATTAGTGCAGATTAGTTTATCAGATTAACTAGCTGTTTGCCATGCAAACCCTGAGAGCCCCCGGTTAGGGGATTGGTAAAATGTGATTTCTTAAGGTGGGAGTGGAGTGAGGGGCTACACTGTCTGGAGTTTGGAGCCACCTCCAATCTGCTCTCACCTTTTGGAGTTTGTTCAGTGGTTAAATTGTGATTCTAGTCTGTGATAAGCTAGGAAGGATGTCCATAATAGGAAGACACGTGGGTGGGAGGAGATATGATGTTGGAAGGGACAAGGGACCTTAGAGATCATCTAGTCTTTCTCCCTTTGGATTTGTAAGTCTCATCAGCAAGGCATTTACTGCCTCCTAATGTCACCCATTCCATTGCTGAACAAGCCTCATGAGAACATTGTTTTGATATGGAGCTGAAAGCAGTCTTTCCCTCCTTCTTCCTCTTGGCAGCCCCTATAAACTGTCTGAATATAGCTAGCGTATTTCCTCAAGTCTGTCTGTCTTTTGAATTTTATTTCATTTAGGAGGGACTACATCTATGTGGTTTGCACCATGATTCCTTTGGTGCTGTGGTTCCACAGATACTTAATCTGGAGATCCATAAACCTCCTGAAATTTTATGTACAAAATTGGATGTAGTCCCTACATCTCATGTGTCATGGGTCATAGCACTCCACTGTGGTCCAGGACCTTGAAAAGGACCCAGCCTATTGACATAGCATTTTAGTCACTTTATTTAGGCCACAAAATTTGTGAGGCTGGGGTCCTCTTAGGGGTCCTTTCCAGAAGCAAGCACAGTACTCCTGGGTGCTCTGAGCAGCCCAGAGTATGGTAACCATGCTGTTTTGATTCACAGTCTATTATTGCAGTTCTCACCTTTGGAGAGCTCTTGTTTAATGGACAAGAGCATTGTATCCTAAGGTAGCCAACCCTTCCCAGGATTAAGTCACCTTAATTAGAAGAGCACCTCAGTGCCCATCCCAGTCAGTGCACCAGCTTGAAGAGCATCTCAGCTAAATTTCAAGGGGAGCTAGTGGAGGCCCCTTGGGGACCCATCTGGTTAGGATATTTAGTAGGCTAGCCAAAGAGCAGTGTGACTGGGCATAGTCTTCAAGTTCTCATAAATGGCCCCATTTTTCCAGTTCTGTGCATTATAAAGAAGTGATTGGTTCCCACACATATAGAAGAGGAACTGTGCTCACTACTATCCCTTCTTGAGGCAGCAGGCCCAGGGAGCTTTCAAGAATAGAGATTGGGGGCTGGGGTTGTAGCTCAGTGGTAGAGCACTACCTGTGTAAGGCACTGGGTTCAATCCTTAGCACTGCATAAAATGAACAAATAAAAATAAAAATATACTGTCTATCTATAACTACAAAAAAGTTTTAAAAAGAATAGAGTTTGGGGGATGGGGGTGTTGGAGGACAACAAGTTCCACAAAATCAAATGCTTTGGAAAGAACCAGCTATCAAACTTGAGTTTGGAGAGACAGGCTCCCTTCTTTTCCTTCCATACTAGTCTCCCAGATACAGCACAACCAAACCTAAGTATTAAAGGCAATTGGGACCTATAGACTAGAAGCAGGCTAATTGCTAAGTGACAGCCACCTATAATATGTGCAATGAGAAAATCACACTACTAGGGTCCTCTTGTCACTAATATCTTCAAGATGGCATGGTGGTTGATCCAGGGTGACTGTTACTGCCTTCTCTACCTATAAGGATGCCTGATTTCCTCACAATTATAGTCACTATTTTAGGTTGAGGTAATGAGTACTGTGAAAATGCAGCTAAGTTATTTGACAGGGAAAATACTTTTAAAACAAAAAAAGCACTAGTCAGGCTGGGGTTGTGGCTCAGCAGTAGAGTGCTTGCCTAGCACGAGCAAGGCCCTGGGTGCGATCCTCAGCACCACATAAAAATAAATAAATAGGGGCTGAGGTTATGACTCAGTGGTAGGGTGTTCACCTAGCATGTGTGAGACTCTGGGTTCGATGTACAGCACCACATAAAAAATAAATAAATAAAATAAAGATATTAAAAATAGTTTAAAAATAAATAAATTAATTAATTAAAGATATTGTGTTCAACTAAAAAATAAATATTTAAAAAAAAGCACTAGTCATACCAGGTGTGGTGACACCTGCCTGTTATTCCAGTGGCTCTGGAGGCTGAGGCAGGAGAACTGAAATTTCAAAGTCAGCCTCAGCAAATTAGAGAGGCCCTAAGCAATTTAGCAAGACCCTGTCTCAAAAATTTAAAAAAGGGGGGGAGCTGGGGATGTGGCTCAGTGGTTAAGAACCCCTGGGTTCAATTCTTAGTACCAAAAGAAAAAGAAAACTAGACCTATAGGCTTCTATACCAACCAAAAAAAAAAAAAGATTATGTGGTCAAATATGTTTGAGAAATGCTATCTACCCGTTTTAGAGCTTCAAAATGCACAGTAGCGCTGAGAAATTCTGTAGTAGAGAATCCTGCTAAAGTCTTTTGAGGCTTCCAGTATGCACTTGACCACAGATCATTATCCTCCTTTTTCCTCTTCAGATATACACTATGAACATCCATATAACATCTTTGGAGAATGCAGCTGTCAGCCATGACCCACCATCTCATACCTGAGTACACAAATGACTCAGTGCATTCAAGATTGCATGGAAATATGATAGGGACAGGTGGATTTTGTTGTGGGGAGGTTTTACAAGACTCTTGGGACAGGGACAAAGCCTTGGGAGTCTGGGACAGGGAGCCTCAAAATGGACATAAAAACAAAACAGGAGGTACTGGATACCAGCTCTCCCTACCTCATGGTTTGGCCACTAGCCAGACATAGTAGATGCCATGCTCTTTACTCTGAGCCAATTGTGAACAAAGCAGAGTAGCTTTGGCCAGGCATGGACCCTGCAGGGCCATTTGTGGTCATTGGCTTCTCAGCTGGGGCCTTTCCACTTTCATTCCCTGCCCTGCTGCTCTCCATTTCCCTCCCTGGTCCTCTAGTGCATTTTCAATTTCTCAGTCTACTAGTTGATCCATTTCCTATGGGCCTTTCCTCTTCCATTCACTGGGACTGAGGAGGCCTTACAGTTTGATACTGCTAAAAGGAAGGAGAGAATGATGGGGGTGGTGGGAAAGGCAAGAAAAAAGAGCATGGCCTCTTTTGCAGGGCCTGGCAAATCTATATTTTCCTGCACTCTCAGAGCAGGAATAGGCCCTTCTACAGTCATCACTGGCCCTTGAAGAAGTACCATCCACACCTCTGGAGGTACAGGGAAGTCCCACCTTTCACCAAGAGCCTCTAGAAGGAGTTGACAGAAAGGCCAGTGGTGGTGGTTCCCAAAGGTCATGAGGCTGAAGGAGTCAGGCTGATAGCTAATGAAACTGATTCAAGTAAGACATGTGTGTAAGGGTGTGTGTGTGTGTGTGTGTGTGTGTGTGTGTGTGTGTGTGTGTTTAACAGAGACAGAGTCAGAGAAAGAGAGGAAAGTATACACATGTGTCTTTGTATATGCCGGTGTGTGCGAAGGTAAATCTGTAAGCTTGTTGAATTTTTTCTGACTGAGGAGGCCTAGGGAATAGCTGGACCTTTTGCAAGGGTACATCAGAATCACAAGTGACTTATCTGTAGGGAGAAGGAACACAATTTGTGTAGTGCAACAGCTCTGTCTTCATCAATGAAATTGATGAGCTGCAGGAAGATGGAGCAGGGTCATTTCCATTCAGAATGACTGTGTGTGCACATGTGTGTGTGTGTGTGTGTGTGTGTGCGTGAAACCTCTGAAAACTGGCCCCACTGCCTCTCTGCACTGCACACAGATGAGTTTGCTGGTACAAATAACCCCCATAGGATCTGATCATGCCTAGTTTGAATGCTTCTAATACCAGTGACTCAACGTTTTCGCTAGGCAGTTTATTCCGCCGCCTAACTGCATTAAGGTTAGGAAATGGGTTTTTTCCCCTCTCTCTCTAGATGCTATTTTTAGATGCCAAGAGCCCAGTCACTTGTTCTCCCTCTCTCCTTTTTACTCTCCCACACTAGGCCTGTGGTAGTAGTCTGTGTTCCTACTTGGAGAATCCTAGAGTTTGCTTTTCAGCCTCAAAATGACTTAAACCCCTTGCAATTTTGAATAACAAATGCTCCCTCCTGCTCCAGGACCAAGACTTCTTTTTCTGTGACATATTTGGATGGGCTTAAGCTTTGCCCATCAGGATAGGCACTTGTATCTTTCCTTTTGGTTTCTCTATGCCTTCTCCCCTGCAAAGACTCCCCACTACCCAGAAACTACAGAAAATTTGACACACAACCCCATTCCCACTTGAGGCTTCCCCTGATCACCCCTTTGGAAAGTTCAAGACTAGAACTTTGTAGTAAAAACATCCATCTCTACTATACTTCTTGCCATCCCAGGCAGCCTAGGAAAGGAGGCTAATATAGTTAAATGGATGCAGATATTGAGGCATGGCTAAGATGTCCCAATAGTTTTATTGCCCAAGTATGGTCTCAGAATTTACTAGATGCCATGAAAAACTGAAGACTAGGGTATGGGCCTTGCCCTTAGTAAACTTATTCTCTAGCTAGGGGAAAAATACAATTAACTTCATGGTAAAATATTTTTTAATTCAACCATCAAATATCTTTTGGTACCTCCTATGTGCTAGGCCCTGTTCTAGGTGCTGGGGATACAGTGATGATCAGGAAAGACAAAATCTTTGCCCAGCTAGAGCAATACTTTTCAGATGAGATTGGGAGTGTTCAGTGTGGTAGGGCCATAGACTGGAGCAATACATTTCAATGGGAACTTGTGTTTAAAAGTAAACAAGTAAATAATCACTGCTGGTATTGATAGCTGCTAAGGAGGAGAAAACATAAGACTGTGATGGAGAATAACAAGGAGGTACTTCAGCTATTGGCAGCCACTGTGCTAAGAATTGAATGCTCTAAGAACAGTCTGCATGGTGTGTCTCAAACCACAAGTGGCATCAGATTTCAGAGATGAGAAAGATCATATGAGCAAAAGTCGATGAGGATTTTGCAAAACATGTACTGTGCATCTACATGATAATAATGCTTTTAAAATAAAAAAATAAATACAAGATGCTTAAAGAAGAATAAAGATGAAAATGTATTAGGAAAAAAATTAGGAAGACCTTCAGTAGACAATGGGGTTTGACTGGGACAGAGCTGTCACCCCTACCATCTACAGCATTGGTCTCACTTTAAGAAAACTAAGAGATACACCTCCACTTGGATAAAGGTCTTCTAGTCTTCTCCTTGGAATCTGAGATTACCACTATAAGAAGAAGGTTTTCAGGATCTCTGTAGATGATCTGACTATAAAACTCTTTCATATGCCACACCTAGAAGTTTGCAAGAAACACTGAGGCTTTGGGGGTAAGACAAAATTGGGAAAAATAGCTTATGGGTGGGAGAATCAGGATTATTATAGCTACAAGTATAAATTACATAGTTGAGAATAGAGAAAAATATGTCGCTTGAGATCATATTATAGTAAGGGTCATGGAGAGAATTTTGGACTTGATCTAGTAGGCGTTGAGAAAATGCTGTACATTTTTGAACAAGGAAATGAAAAGAAGTAAAGAACTTGATATCTTTTGGCAACCAGAATCTCCCCTTCTCCCCCCAAACATGTGAGCTCCCCTAGAGTAGCATGTTCATGAACATGGGCTTAGATCACAGTTCTGCCACTTCCTTTCTCTGAACTTGGACAAGTTACTTCACTCCTTTATGCCTTAGTTTTCTCCTTTTTATAATGGAATTATTTGTGATAATTAAATAAGTGAATAATTTGTAAAGTGCTCAGGACAGTACCTGATATTTATTTAGTATTCAATACTTTAGCTCTCATTATCCAAGGAGTAATATAGTATGAGGAGAAATAGTCTGGATATTGCCCTGAATTTGGATTATTTGGTCAGGATTTAATCACTGAGGATTCTAAGAAGCTGTCACTATTACCTTGGCTCAGGACCCAGTAGATACAAAGTAAGTGGGCCCTCTGCCCCAATAATATTTTCCACTAGCCTTTCATCAGCATCTAAAATCCTCATTGCTACTTAATGACCATCTGGAGACTCAGGCATTTTTAACTGAATTAAGGTATGTTGTTATCTGGCAGTAAAAAAGGAGGATTGAACATTAAGTCATCAGCTATTATCACTTGGGAAAAAGCAGTTTTGAGGGAATGGACACAAGAGAGCATATTAGTTATCTAATACTATGTAGTGAATTATCCCCAAATTTACCTACTTTTATTTCTTAAATTTATTATCTTATGAGCTGGGGCTGGGGCTCAGCGGTAGCTCACTTGCCTGGCACATGTGAGGCACTGGGTTTGATTCTCAGCACCACATAAAAATAAATAAAGGTCTATCAACAACTAAAAAGATATTTTAAGACATTATTATCTTACAATTTCAGTGGGTCAGGAATCTGGGTGCAGCTTTGCTGAGTGATTCTGGTTCAGAGTCTCATGGTGTTGCCATATCTAAACACTAACTGGTTTGATGGATATACCTCCAAACTCACTCATGTGATGACTGGCAGGCTTCAGTTCCTCATAGGCTGTTAGACTGAGGGTTTCAGTTCCCTCCAGTGCAATGTGGGTCTCTCTATTTAGGCTGCTTACAACACGGCAGTTTGTTTCCTCTAGTATGATTGACAAAAGAGGAAAGAAACAAAATAAGCAAGCCTAGGCCAGTCCAAGGCAGAAGCCACAGTCTTTTTATAAGCTTACTTTAGAAGTTATAGCTCACACTTATGTCATATTTTGTTCATTAAAAGTGAGTCACTAAGCCCAGCGCATGCTCAGGGGGAGAAGGTACACAAAGGTGTAATGAAGATTATTTGGGTCCATTTCATCAGCTGCCTACTACAGATGGGTAAGTAGTGATGGCAGTATTTTTAAGGCCCTAATGAAGTGGAAATTGGAATCCCCTGGATAATTGGGGGCCAGCATAAATAGCTACTGGACTTAGTGGTAGCCAAAGATGTTGGATACCAAAAGGGTGAAGAATGGAACCAAAAGGTGGGGTGCATAGTCCCTGGAAAGTGTTTGACCCATATCTGGGGTTGCCACAGGTCCTGGGACCCTCCTTGAATCCAAGCCCAAATTTGTCATGCAGAGGTATCACCTACCCTTGCCCACAAGCCCCAGGCCTGTGGGAGTGGCCAAGGAAAGAGGAGGGAGTTGGGACGAGGCCCAGAAGCTCAATGGCAGCAGAAGCAGGAGAGGGGAATGCAGGTTCAGCAACTGCATTTGTTTGCAGTTGGGAAAGTTGTTAATTTTAGCTTCACACAAGGGGCTGAAGCAGGAGGGTTTGTCATTTCTGCTGAGCTAGCCCTTGGCTGCCTCCCACAGGCCATTGCCGCCTTGTCAGCTTCAAGCCGCTCTTCTGTTCTCTGGGAGGTGAGCTCTGCTCTGTTGGACCTGATGGATCTGAGGTCTTGGGTAGAGGGGCCTACCCAGCCCTAGGCAAAACAGCACAGCAGGCTTGCAGCTGCCTGCTGGACCTCCTTTTCCTTTTTTTTTTTCTTTTAATCACTCTTGTGTTCCCATCCTGGCTCTACCACTTGCTGATTTTGTGACCTAGGGCAAATTATTTTATTTCTTAGTGCCTCTATTTCCTCCTCTGTAGAATAGAGATAGTCTCTAGCTTACAGAGTTGTTTACAGAAATCAGTGAGCTCATGTAAGTAAAGTACCAATAAATGGTAGCTGCTCTTACTCATATACCCAGCTCTCATTCAGGACACCTAGTCCTAAAGAGATAGGTCTCTCCTGGTCCAGGATCCCCTTCCCAAACCAAACAGATATCCTCCATAGGGGTGAGTGTCTTCTTTTGCTAAGGACTTTACATGTATTTACATGAGTTAGGCACTCTAATGATCCCCACTTTATCTCAGAAGAATCTAAGGCTCAGAGAGGTAAAATAACTTGCTCAAGGGCACACAGCTAATAATTAGTAGAGTTGGGATCATAACTCAAATCTGTCATAATTTCAAGTCTGGCCTTTTTCTATCCTATCCCATATTTGATTGGCCCTCAATATGATTTTAGGATGTGATAGAGGTAGATGGAAGTGCCAGAAGTTGTCTACAAGGGTAGAAGACTTTGTGTTCCAATCTTTTAGAGTACCATAAACCTGATGTTGCAGTGAAGTTTCTATTCTTCCACAACATGGCAGAGCCAGAATAGGACTTTTAATTGTGTAATGGCACTCTCTCCCCAACATGCACACATACTTTTCTACCAAGTAGCCAATTCCTTTTGAACCCATTTCTGAGTCCAAGAAACAGAAGAGCAGGTGCAGATGTGAGTATTTGAGGGCCAAAATGCTAAGTTCCAAAAGCATGGTCTTCTTCCTGGAGATGCAGGTATTATACCCTTTCCCTGTTACCATAGGAACCTGCATCCCTGCATCAGGAGGTGGGGAACTGGACTGGCCACAACTTGCCCTGGCCTTGAAGCTTAGCCTTTATCTGCAAGAGATGCCAAGAAGGAAGAGCTTGAAGTAAAGGATTAGGGATACAGAAGATTATAGAATTCAGGGTTGGTCTGGGGAGGAGGCTAGGTGAGGAAACTGCTAGTCTGAGGGGTAGGAAGAAGAAAAGGCACAAGGGTTAAGAGAAAGAATAAGGCCAAAGGAAGAGAAAAATCAAGGAAAAGAGTAATTTGAGAGACATAAAGGAATGAAGGAAATATAAGTAGGGTGAACAAAATGTAGAGAAATACTAAAACAGTGGCCACTAGAATTGCCAAATAGAAAGAACTAGAAGTCAACAATCTCCTTGGTAGAGGAGTTTAGGTTACTTGTCCAAAATCTCTCTAGGCACATGAATTTTGTTTGGATTCCATATTTATTGGGAGTGGCTTGCAGGGGCCAGGTGATGCTAAAGATTCACATGGGAAGGCTGATTCCTCCCTAAGCCACCCCTTAGCATCACTGCCACTAACAAACAGCATTTAAAAATGCCTGCTCTGTGCCAGAGAAAATGAGATTGAAGAAAATCAAACAGCATAAAATAAACAAAAGGCAAAATAGCAAATGGGTTTGAGGCTGCCACAGGTTACACCACTCTGGCAAGGGTGGTAACAGTGGCTTTGTGTTCTATGGCAAGGACAAATCAACAAGAAGAAGACCCAGTATGGGAGACTGTAAGAAAAGGATGGGTGAATATCCCACAATCTTTTTTAGAGAACTATCAGGCCCACATCCCCCAAAAGCATGATAAGTTCTGAAGTTGAGAGGACACCAAATGTGTCTGATGTGCACACGTATGTGTGTGTGTGTGTGTGTGTGTGTGTGTGTGTGTGTGCCTGTATCCACAAAGAGGAGCATTGTTCTCTCCTGGCATACAAATGCAATACAAATCCATGGATAACATGGATAACACATGGTATGTAAGAGAGAGAAATTCTGCCTGGCATCCTGGTGTCAGTGGGTCCTTACTTTGTCTGTGAAGACCACCTTCATCTCAGCTCTCTTCCCTTCCTGAGTTCCTTTCAAGTGTCTGCTCTGCTGTGTGGAAGAGGGGCCCTGGCTGGGGATGTGTTTTTGTTTCCTATGATTCGATTCCTTATTCCTCTGCCCCAACCTTAGCCTGAGCTGCTATTTCCTCAACAACATCCAAAGGGGAAAGCAATCATTGGTTTGAGAAGAATCTCCGAGCCAATGAAATGTCAGCTCAGCTATTGTTTCCAGTTGCCTAAAGGAGAGTTATCTGGAGATGGAATAAAACCTCTGTTGACCAGAATATTTGAGAATGGGCAGATAAAAACAGAGTTTTCTTGTGAATCAAGTGTTTTATTTTTATTCATGGATGAAATTCTTAAAATTTGAAAACTCTTTCTTGCCTTAAGAATATAAGGCCCCAGGAAATGGATTCTGTTTGGTGACTAAGGACCACACTTTCAAAATATCAGCCCTAATGTTTAGCTTCCCAGAAAGGTAGTATGGTAGAGCAGGCAGAACACTGAATTCTAGGAGTCAAAGGAATTGGTTTCCACTTTCAGTGAAGCCACATACTAACAGGTGACTTTGGGAAGTGGCTCATCCTTTCTGAGCCTTGATTTCCTCAATTATAAAATGAAGTTATGTTGTTTTATTAGATAAAGAAAGCATAGGTGAAAATATCTATTGAACCCAGACCACCCCTTGAAAATTACCTATTTCAATTATTCCCTCATGTGGGCTTATTTCATTATCCTTTGCCTCTTGCTCCAAACAGCTGAGTAGAGAAGAAATGTTTATGCTTAATTGATGGATCAAATAGATTGGAATTTTGTTGGCTGAAATTTTACCATTTGCCCCATTCCCTCACTAGAGTGTTAATCTCCGAGGATATACTGTGTCCCCACGAACCATTTGAATCCCTCAGCTCTCAGTTCAGTTGCATATACCTCACTGATGCTTAGTCATGTTCAACAGCGGTGTCAGCACTAATGCCTTTGTGACTTCACCACTGGTCCAGGCTGCAGGTTTAGACAGGGTCTTTGCTTTGACATCTCTAGACTAGCAAAACGCCTGGCTTTCAGTGAGTGCAAAGTAAATGGTATCATTCTTCTTTGGGGGCTACCCAGAAGACAGCTAGGGAAGACAGTCAAAATGAACACTGGCTTTCTAATTTCATTGTGATTTTGGAGTTGTAAGAATAATCCTGGCTAGGGAATGTTAGATCTGGAAGAGGCCCTCCAGAGTAGGAAACAAGGGTTGGATGGTCCTAAACAAGGCCATATGCAAGAGGTAAGTCTAACCACTCTCTTGTGAACAAATAGCAGAAAATGAATCAGGAAGGAGCTGAAGAAATTTAGTCTAGACTCAAACCCCTTCTCTGGACCTTTCCCATCTGCCCATTGGCTGGGATTACATCACTTGATTAGGATAAAGGATGGAATGGCCTCTGAGGTGGGATACCAGGCTTAGATGACTTGAGGGAACTTGGGGCCTTGATACAGGAGTACAAAAATGAGAGGGGTACCCCAGCTAGAAGGTCAGATGGAGAGAGTCTAGCCACGGACTGAGGTGGGGGTAGTAGTGGTGGCATATCTGTCTCTCCTTAAAGATATCCAGCTTACCCCCCAATTTTACCCACACATGCTGGAGATGCAGGGTGATGGCCTTGCCCCCAGGGAATACCTTTGGAGTTCCAGGAAACAGAAAAAAACAACTGGGTACATGGGGGCTGTTGGTATCCTGGTTCTGCAAGCAGAGCTGAGCTGGTAGAGGCGGGGGAGCACCTACTGCAGAGAGAACTGTTGGGGGAGAGGCCAGGCAACCAGCTCACCCAGGATAGGACTGTCGTATAGAAATATTCCCATCTGGATAGTTCTAGAGAAGCAAGTCTGGGTAATGATAAACTATGAATTTTATGCATGAGCTGAACATTGAAAAACTTCAGCCCCAAGCTCCCGGCTAGCATCTGAGCCAAATCCCACTCGCACAGCATTTAATCAGCTTCCTGACAGATCCCAGTAAAAGGGAGATGAATTTACGAGATTGATTAGCTAATACCCAAGTGCTATGCTTACTCCGTGATCCAAGAGCATCAGGCTGGGGCCTTCTGGACTTTCTGCTGCTCAGATTCTGCAGCTGTTCCAATGCCAGGTGGGCCTCGGGCCACCCCCTGGAGAGAGGGTCTGAGCTAAGCTCTTCCACCTCCCAGGCCTACTCCCCAGCCCAAGATGCCTCCCAACCTCCAATGTATCTGGGCCTCAGAAAAGTTATGCTCATCTTTGCCCTCCACCTCCTATTATGGCCTTTGCCAATTTATTACTCATCTCCACCTAATTCCAAGGATGTCCTCTCCTTGTCTCTTTCAATCCAAAGCATGCCAGCCCTTTAAGACCCACCTGGAGCTTCACCTCCTCAAGGGAGTCTTCCCTGACTATTGAAGTCCTCAGTGAGCTTTCCCATTTCCCCACTCCAAAGGCTCAGTATTATTCCAACCACAGGTAATCACAGACCATGGTTAAAGCTAAACCAGAATTTATCTAGTTCCATCCAACCACATTTGTAAATGCTAGATTTATTCAACCACAAAAGGAACACATGCTCATTATAACAAGTCAAAAATACAGAGAGACTTAAAGAAGCAATTAATCTCCCTCTAGAAACCTTCACATTCCATTCCTTCAGAAAACCAATGTTACCAGTTTCTATGTTCAGTCTCTATCCTCATATACACATGTATACATTTTACTGATAAGGAAACTGAGGTCCAGAGAGGAATGTGAATTTTCTAAGATCACGTGGGCTAGTGGCTGAGCTGGGAATAGGACCCAGGTACCCAGGATCCCAGTTCATTTGTGGGTTGAGTTGCCTCCTGAGAGAGTCTTTTCTCCCCAAGTGAATTGTAAACTCGAGGGTAAAAAAAAAAAAAAAAAATCCATGTGTTCTCTCTTGCATTTGCCACAACACCTAGCACAGTTTTGAGCATCTGGTCCAGGGTGTTTACTAAATGTTTGTCTCCTCGTTTTAAATCCTTTCTGAAACAAGACACAGTATAAATAAAGAAAAAGAAAATGTTTGACTCAGTGCCTGGTTTTGCTAGACTGTAAAACTGAGCCACGCAATCATACAAAAATTGATTGTTAAGATGGCTAGGGGAAAAAAAAAAGCTGAAAACTCAAGTGATTGGTGACTGCGTGCAGATATCTGGAGGCAGAGACAAATACAGAGAGGAAGGAGTTCCAACATGTGAGGGACTTGTGCTCAGGGCTAAGTTAACAGAGCTAAGAATCTTGTTTGCAGACGGGGTGGGGATGGTGCTGGAAGTGGGAGTGAGGCCCCTTGGTACCCCACTAAGTTCTTGGCATCAGTCACTCCCCCGACTACTGAACCAATGCCTTTTTACTTATTTGTGGAGTCACAGTGCTAGGATTTTTGTGGATTTACTTGATGTATTTGTTTGTTGCTAATCAGTTATGAGGATAGAGGAGGCTGAGTTGGAATTAAGGCCATTGCTTCTACCCACAGGGATTGTCTCCCTGCCTTAGGGAGATGAGGAGGAGTCGTGAGCGGCCTCTGGCCACAACAGCTACTCTGGAGGCAGAATCCTTGGGGAAAATCATAAACACTAATTGAATTTTGGAGATGAAACAAACTTTCAAGATCATTGAATGTGATTATTAATGCCTCATATTTATATAGCACTTCATGGTTTATGAAATGACTCGATGTGACTCATTCTTTTCATTTTAAGTGTAGAACTCTTCGGTTATTTAAGAAGATCTTACCAACCAGAGAGGAGATTTTTTGTTAACGTCTTAGATGTGAGAATGGTACTGTGGTTATATAGTTGTGTTCTCATTTTTAGGAGATAAATGACGAAATGTTTAGGGGGTAAAGTGTCATGATATTTGATACTTTAAAATGGTATAGCATTTTAAAAGATATAAATGGGGGTTGGAGTGGGGAGTTATTGCTTAATGAACTTCTCTTTGGGATTGTGAAAACATTCTAGAGATGGACAATGTTGATGGTTTCACAGCATCATGAGTGTCTGAATGCCACTGAACTATACACTTAAAGTGGTTAGAATGGTAAATTTTGTGTTATGTATATTTTATCACAATTATATAAGAAAAAGAGAGATTGTAAAACTGACAAAATATTAATAAGTATTGAGTCTAGATGATGAATTTAAAGGAATTACTGTATTAACCTTAAGATTACTTTAACTGCTCTGTGTATTTGAAAATATTTATAATGAAATGTAGGGAATAAAAGAAACTCTTAATGTAAGCAGGCTTATGGAGAAAGGGACATGTAGCTATCTGTAGCAGCCAAAGATTGTACCAAAGATGAGTCACAGGTCCCAAGAGTACGTGGAAGATGGGAGCACAGTGATGGAGAAGGGGCAATGTAAGATGGCCGAGCCAAACCAGTTGCTATTGTAGCATATTAAACAAGGAAGGTTATTACATTGGGGTACTTAGGTCATAAAATAACATGGGACTCATAATTAGGAGTATCTCAAGGATTCTGAATTTCTTTCTGTACCACATCTCCTATGGGCCATGGTGGTGCTTGGGAGCCCTCCATGAATGAACAAAGCAGAGAAATAGAAGTTACTGAAACCCTCATTAGTTCATTTAGGTTGGCTTTGTTCTACCCAGCTCCATGCTTGAAATCTGGTCACTCCAAATATCCTTTAGATGGAAGTCAGTAGGGCTCTCAGAAAGGTGACTCAATAGCCCAAGGTTTGGTAAGAGGATCAATAGGAAGGACCTGTGACTTAGTCACCCTGCTCTACCTATCTCTTCATGATTTGTTGGTTATTTGAAACTTTGCTGATAAGGGACGGGGGGGGGGGGGAATCTGGCCCAGTACAAGGGCCCTCCAGATGTTCTTCTCTGCAGTATGAAATTCCATCCATCTCACAGCTGGCAGGACTGGAGAGCTAGTTCAGAATGCAACAAACAGAACTGTTAGATTGGGGGTCCAGCCTCCCATCCCCATGATGAACTGTAATTTGTGAGGATCACTTTGTTTCTGATGCTGCTTTGCTAGGCTTGCTCAGCCCCTATCCCATCAGACAGAAAGGCTTTTGACCCATCCAATGTACAAAGTAAAGGGATAGGGACCTAATTTGCATTTTCCTTTGGCCAGCATTTGCCTTGTGTCTACATTAATCACCATAAAGGATAAATGCCACCAAGAGAATGGGGAGAGAGAGAGAGAGAAAGAGAGAGAGAGAGAGAGAGAGAGAGAGAGAGAGAGAGAGAGAGAGAGAGAGAAAGAAAGAAAGGGAGGGAGGGAAGAGGGAAAAGGAGAGAGCTACTGAGCAAGCAGTGGGGCCTAATGGGAGGGGAGCGAGCTGGACTGGAGAAGAACTGGCCAGAATGAATCCTTGGGGATTCTCCTGAATCTCTGGGACTTCAGCCTCTTGAAAATCAAATCTCTTTCCAAGTCATGTTTGATCACCATGTTCCAAAATAATTGAGTCTGGGTCTAAAAGAAATCAGGCTGTGAGCAAGGGCTGATGCGATGTCGTTATAACAAATGAATGCAGGTGGGAGACACAGGAGGCTAGACCAGAATGTCTGAGATTTATCACTAGTTACATTTCCTTCCTAATTTTGCACATAAGTGAACTGAGACTAAGTGAGAGGAAGGGACTTACCCAAGGCCACCTAGCTAATTAGTCTAGGTAGAGCCCCTGAATCCTAATACAGTCCTTTTTAAATAAATCATAATACACATCCTGCTGGCAAGCAAAAACCCCTCCAGCCAAGAGTTCTTTTTTTCCCTCAAACACCTTTGCAAGGCGGCACTGATTGAAACCCAGACTTGGAAAGGGCTTCTCCCTCCTCCTCTCTGTCTTACCACAGTAAGGTGGCCATGCTCTGGACTCAGGCCAAGCTTCAGTAGGTCCTTGCTCTCTCTCCAGCCTGCTCCCCCTCCCTCTCCTTTGTCAGCAGAGGCTTACTGGAAAGGCCATTCTGAAATGAAGATAATGGCAGTGAAGTGCTTGTTAGTAGGTAACCGCTGATTGTTAGTAGGTAACCGCTGACTGCCTACAGACGTGGCCATCTCCCTTGGTCTCCATCTGAGTCTCTTGATTTTTGTTGCACCTGGCCCAACTCCTCTAGCTTGTGACTCTGAGTACAAGGGTCACCCCAGAATCCATATTTTTCTTCAGTTCAGTTTCTAGAGCTGCATGTCCTCTGTCAGTTTGCCAGAGAGGAGGAGCCAGAAAACACCTTAGGGCAGGAGTAATATAGACATTTTAGAGTCATAGAGCCTCAGAACAGGAAAGGGCCTTAATCTGTTTCGATGTCTAGATAGGGAAACCGAGGATCACCATCACAGTAATGGAGTTAATTTCCACTGTACAGCAGAGCATGAAGGAACAGGGTCCCCAAAGAACTTATGTGGATAAGTTATGTGGATACTATTGGGCAAGGCAGTTAAGTGACAGCTTGTGGAAAGAGAGTCCAAGAGACAGGTTGGAGGATGCAAAAGGCATGCATTATCTTCGCCAAAGAATAAAGCACAGTAAAAATTAAAAATCGCTAAGTTGTTGATGGACAGAAGACCCTAGAAAAAAAAATCCCTCATAAAGAAAATGGAATCTCCATCTCAGCCTCAGTGTAGCTTTCCACTAGTCTGATTCCCCAGCCACGTTGTCCTTGACCAAAGACCCATCCCTTTTCATGTCTTGAAACCAATGAGGGTGGGATGCAGACAATGCCTCAGCACTCAGTCTCCCTGAGTCCCAATATGGAAGAGGAAGGGAATTATTTGCTATAGTCAAGGCTACCACATAGAGTAGGGCAGACAGAATTCAGCTACCTTCTGAGTTCAAGGCCAGGGGATCCAACCAGGCAGATCCTTTGGGGTCTGAGGCTCACCACCATGATGACACCCAGTTTCTGCTCTCTCTAAGCCCTGGATTTTCTGCCCTTGTGCTCTGCCCACCTGTTTGGCTTAGCCACCACATCTTGGATGCCCATTTTCATTCCTGGTAGAAGGGTGCCAACTGTGTGTCTGAATCGTGACTCTGACTGCTGTGTCCCCTGTTTTCTGTGCCTTGCCCTTCCCACTGCCCCTCTGGAATCAGCTGTCACAGCCAAAACACATTCTCAGCCTCAGCCTGTAGGGCCCTAATGTGGGGGCTGGTGGGGGTAGGGCTCACCATCCAGCTCCCTGCTCTTACTCCCTGCATGCCTGCCTGCATGTCTGGATGGAGGTCGGTGCTTATCACTGCAAAAGTGCATATCCACTGGGTATGGAGAGGGGATGACAGCAGCAAGGGATTCTCAGCTGGAGACTTTGTCGTGTCCACATAGTGCTGTATTAAGACCCCCACCAGATACCCACCTCTCCTTCCTGGGCTGCAGGGGAGGGGCTGTGGCAGGATCTGGAACAGGATGAAGAAATGTATGTGTGTGAGGAGTGTGAGAGGGCAGGTCAGTCCTTGAGATCAGAGTAGCTTCTTCTGGCTCTGCTCAGACCCTCCCCCATCCCCCACCTTCCTGACAGCATAGGCCCAGGCCTTCCAATGAGCTGGCTGGGTTCTCCCCACAGCCAGAAGATTATGTTGCCAGATGGACCTGAAGTAAACTGCCCAACAGGGTACAGCTGAGTAAGAAAGGAGCCTGGCATCTGAACTAGCACTGGGCCAGCCAGGGGGAAGGTGACAAGGAAGGAGCCAGGTTCCCTAAACCTCTCCACTCTGAAAAGGAGACCAGAATCTTCTCAGCCCAGCCTTTTCAAGAGAAGACTAGCAAAAGCCCTTGAATAAAGAAGAATGTGAATGGAACAGCTAAACATTCTCCCTCTCTGCCTCCTCCTTCCTCCCAAACCCCAGAGCTGGAAGGAACTAGACAAAGGAAGAAGGGGCGGGGAAAGCTAGCAGAGGGCCTGCCATCAATCTCCTGTCCTGACAAGCTGCGTCATCACCAGGCTCCAGCTGGCTCCCCTGGGGCAAGGAGGCGGCAGCTCCGGACTGGGTCTTGGCCAGGAAGGACCAGGGGAAAAAAAGAGACAGGAGGCAGCCCAGGTACTGAGTCTTAGAGCCAGGGCCCCAGCCAGTGCTGAAGGCTGGGGTGTCCATCCCAGAGTGGCCAGAATCATACAGATCTTCTGTCCAATAACTCAGAGTTCTTTAGGGAGTATATAGACCAGGGACAAGTTCAATCTGAATGGATCCTGAACAGGCAGCCAAGCTTTGTAGAGTCTAGTAACACTCTCTCTGTTGCCTCTGAGAACTAGAAGCTGCTGGATTTCCCAATGCTGCTTTGCCACCACCTCCACCTCCAGGACCTCTAACAGTTAAGTCAACCTCCCAGAGGTGGGTACGAATCCCAAAGGATACAGTTAGCTAATTAGCAAAGCCAAACATCTGGTCATGCCAAAACCTGAGGTTTATAAAGAGGAGAGAACCCCAGATTCTGTTCTCTGTCAGAAATGTCTGCCTCCTGGTTCTTCTGAACTCTCTTGGAAAGAACCTCACACAGTAAAAGAATGTTCCAATTTAGTCACACCAGTGGGCTAAGCCCACCAAGTAATTTGGTAAGGGGGAAAGAACAGGAAAGGTGATCTAGATTGAAAGTGAGCTTCTTGTGCATTGAGTTTGGGTTCCTCTGCTGCTGGGGCAGTTTTTCAGGAAACTGGTTTAGGTAGGACTGGGTGGGTTTTTGCAGGGGCCCTACTGCAGAAACTGCTCAGCCAGGATTTTTTTTAATGGGAGGTGAGGTGAGTGGGGGAGGGTCTCCAAGCAGAGGAGAGAATGCCCAAACAAGTATCTCCAGCTACTGGGAAGGACCCTGGACTAAAATAATGTTTTAGTCCAGTTCAGATGGAACAACTGTTTAAAATTTGTTCAATCATGTAAGAAAATATGCAGGTTTCTTGGGCTTCATTGGCTTACTAGGTTTTAAAACACACCTTTCAGTAAGAAAGGTATCATGAAGTTCTAAAAGAGTTCAACAAATTAACAGGTTTCATTTGATGTAGTTCCCAGTCTACTCTATTCAAGTATGTGCCCCTCAGCAAATTATCCTGGAAAATGGAAGCTGTAGCCACTCTGTCCCTGCTGGTAGCCACTGAGGCCTGACCTTCTCTAATCCCCCTTAAATCAGGCCATTGCCCCAGTGCTAGGGGCAGGAGTGTAGGGGAGAATGGGTATAGAGAAGGAGAACTGTTCCTTCTTGCTTGGTTCTATCTTGTTTAATGGTTTTCCCACGGAAGAGCACTCATTTGTCACATTTAGCTTCAGGAGGTAAGACAGGATGATCCATTCCTCAGGCCTGGGCCTATAAAAACCAGGGAATTGGCACCTGCAATCTGCCATTCTTTGCCTTTGCCTTCTCTGGCTGCAGCTAAACTGCTGCTAAAATGCTGACTCCTGCCTTGTCCATGATGGAGTGGAGCTTTTAACTGGTAGCTTGGCCTGTGAAGCTTACTTTATTCAGAGCTGCATAAAATCATGGAAGGACCTGAAGGAGTAGAGAGGCAGGCACTATGATTGGATGTGAAAAGAGCCCTGGTAAACTGGATCTTCTGGGTGCCATCTCCAAGGACCCAATAAGAATGCTCCAGATATTTCTCAGATGTGGATCTCCAATTATAATGCTTCATGGGTCTACCCACATGGGTATATGTCCACCCAGTGTGCTCTGAGATTCTCTCCCAGGTTTCTATTGACCACAAAGCATTTTATCCATGCTTTGCCATGATGTCAGAAAATTACTGCCTTGAGTCAAGCCATTTTCCTCCAAAGATCCTAGTTAAAAAGAACATTTTTTGTTCTGTCTGAGAAAAGTTCATATGTCATATTCACTGGCTTTCAGCTGCCCAAGAGTAGATTCACAGAGAAATGGGGTCTGGGACAAATAATACTTGATGGGAAGGGGAGAAAGGAGATGTTTGCAATGAAGTGAAGCACTGGGGGATAGCTGAGTTGAGAGTCATCATTGCTCAGGCTGGGAGAGAGAACTGGATAGCCAAGAGGGAAGGCAGAGACAAATGGCATCATTTTATCCGTGTAATGTAGACATCCATGGGATCTCCTCAGTGCTTCAGATAGAGGTAAAGTTCTTTCAAAACCCATGTCCATGCCCATCTAGGTCTCTACATTTCCAGGAGGACTTCCATTCTCCTGTCCCCCTACCCAATCCCTAGCTACAAGTGCCTGGTTTCCCTAAAGAGTTCCATCATGCTTCTAAACCTTGGCTGCCTGACAGAATCACTTGGGGAGCTTTTAGAGCATATTGCTGTTGGGAACCACCCCAGATCAATTACATCAGTGTCTCTGAGGGGAGGCCCTGGGGACCTCTCTAGGTTTTATTCTAATTTAATTTATTTATTTATTTTTTTTTTTGCTGTGTCTGGTGATAGAAACCAGGGCCTCATGCACACTAGGCAAGCACTCTGCCAATAAGCTCCATCTCCAGTCCCATGTTAGATTTTAAAATCTTCCCCAGGTGATTCTAATGTACAGCCAGAGTTTAAAGGTGGGGGGGGCATGGTTAAATGGTTGACATGACATCTTTTCATGCCAACCAAAATGTGGAGCTTCACCTTTTTCTTTAATCCTACCCAAATTACTATTCACCCAAGAAAACAGGAATAGAAAAGGCTTTGCGAGAAACAGGAGGATTTACCTTGTGGCAACACCCACAACAGAATTAAAGTTAGGAATCCTGATCCTAAGAAGTTCCTTAGTCAGGGTCCAGCTACCCATTCTGTTCTATATTCCATTTTCTTCTCTATCCCTCTCCTCTCTGTTCCCTTTGAAACCCCAAAGTCCTGCACAATATTACCACAGAGCATTAAGCTCTCTCTTTCGTTGCTTTGTCTCCTGCCTACCCATGCAGTCAAGGCAGGCAGCTTATGAAAATCTTTTCCTAAACACAGTCCCAGTTTCCTCCCTAAGAAGGATTCTGGTACCAGCTGGCTAGATGATTGAAATTTCACCCCAGATCCACATAGTTTTGACAAGGACCCTGAATGGCCACATCATTACATCTTCATTGGCACTGAGAATCATCACAGACTCATGCTCTGCTATTTCCATCCAAAGAAGCAGGGCCCAGATCCTGCAGGGGAGGCCCAAAGTTGGCAAAGCATTTAGAGAGTGACTGTCTGTGTATCCACTTGAGGGAGTCTTTGTGTACTTGTGGGTGTCTAGTCCTTATGGCTAATATTCAAATTTGGCCCATTCACAGACTGACAGGACTTTCCCAAGTGCAAAGAAGCATCTTTTGATTCATGACCTAAAAAACAAACAAACTAACAAAAAACAGAACAAAAGACCCGAGATTTCATTACCATTATTACCACAAAAATACTTTGTGATGAAAATGTAACATTTTATTCAGTGGATATTTACTATGGCCTATCATTTTCCAGTTGCTGGGCTAGCTGCTTTAGATTTGATGGTGATCTCAACATCCATGCCTGGCACTGAGAGCCTGGTGGGTTTTATTAATTTCTTTTTTGAACATCTCTTCTTGAACTCAAAGGCACTATCTAATAAAAACCAAAACACTTTAAGCCCTAAATCAAGAAGTTCTATGCAGTGAAAATTCTCCTCAGCAAACAGGCCAATTCCTTATATAGGCCTGTACACTTTATTTCCCTGTGAGTGTGAAATGGTCCTGTGTGGAAAGGCATGCGGAATATGTATATATAAGTGTTTTGTAGACCCATACATGATTCTCAAACTGGACTATCAGAGCACTTTTAACTCCCCCAATTTTCCTTCCCAGATGTCTCTCATATCCTAGGACACTGGATCACTAGCTAGCTATTTGACTGCTGTCAGTTCTCACAAGGGACTTGGCACTGGGTTTGCTACTTCACATGTAGCATTTCATTTTATCCTCACAATGGTGTGATAGATAGTATTATCATCTGTTTTACAACTGTAAAAACAAACCACCTGCTATCAAGTATTGGGGTCTGGATTCAAACCCAGGACTAACTGACTCTAGTGCCTTTCAAAGAACACATTCCTTTACCAACCTCCAGAGCAGAACTGAGGGAAAACACACTCCCTCATTGTCAATCATAACATCAGTGCTGTCATGATGGTCTTTGTCATCATGTAATTTGCCAGGCCTTTTCTTTGTGTAAAGTGCCACATTAAATACCTTCATTAATAATTAAAACAGCTGGGCATGGTGGCACATGCCTGTAATCTCAGTGGCTCAGAAGTCCGAGGCAGGAGGATCACGAGTTCAAAGCCAACCTCGGCAAAAGCAAGGTGCTATGCAACTCAGAGAGACCCTGTCTCCAAATAGAATACAAAATAGGAATGGGGATGTGGCTCAGTGGTTGAGTGCCCCCAAGTTTAGTCACCAGTACTCCCCCCAAAATAAAACAATATTAATAACAGTTATAGTCATTGATTTTTTAAAATATTGTTATTATTATTTTTTTCTACATTAGGGATTGATACCATTGTGCTCTACCACTGAGATACATCCCCAGCCCTTTTTTAATTTTTTTTATTTTGAAACAGGGTCTTGCTAAGTTGCTGAGACTGACCTCAAATTTGAGATCCTCCTGCCTCAGCCTCCAAAGCTGCTGTACAGGCATGCACCACCATGCCCAGCTTGAGTTCTCATTATGTGTGAGGCACTGTTCTAAACCTCTTACAAGGATTACACAGATAATTTCTCACCATACTATTAGGAGATAGATACTATTCTTAGCCCCATTTTAGAGAAGAGAAAACTAGGTTTACATAGGACAATTTACTCCATGACTTCACAGCCCGCAAAGCTAGGATGTAACCTCTGACTCTAAAACCTTACCTCAGGGCTGGGGTTGTTGCTTATTGGTAGAGCACTTGCCTAGCATGTGTGAGGCACTGGGGTTGATTCTCAGCACTGCATATAAATAAATGAATAAAATAAAGATTCATCAACAACTTAAAAAAAATTTAAAAACCTTACCTCATATGCCACACTGTCTTTTGTATTTGATCTGCCTGCAGAGAGGTTTCCATTTTTCCCTTCTTACCCTTTTAGGAGCAGTGTCTGCTGCTGGCTTCTGATCACTGGAGAATTCTCTGACCCATCTGCTAACTGGGATGGGCTGGAGTGGTGGGCCACCATGGGCATGAACAGATGCTTTCCTGATGAAGTGACAACCCAGACCCTTTCCATCTGGCAGCCAATGTCATAAGAATAAGAAATATCCCCAGAGAAGGCCTCCTGGCCAAACAATTTGCAGAACAGAACTTGGAGAAAATAAAGTAGCTGAGACATCTATAGGCTGAGGCCAGGTAAACAAGATGACTCCTCTTTTTTGTTTCCTTCCTCCACGTTTGGTAGAGCAGGACTTTATAAACTAAACATCCTCTCTTCATTATACTCCCCAGTCCACCCCACCCACTAGCATCTCTTATTGATGCCTCCTTCTTTCTCCTTGCTAAACTGAGTCCCTTACCACCTTTCTAGTTTCAGTGTTATTTGCCCATCATCTCACTTCATTCCTCTTTTGAAAATACCAGCTCCTCTCTGCTCCAAATCTCTTCACTTTCCTCTGCTTTCATTTCAGCTTAAGCCACATTAAGGTTGTAAAGCACTTTGGAAAGTAGTGAGTATGGCAGGATGGTAAATAGAGTTTTATGATATTTTGCTGTCATTGAGCTTTGAAAACCAATGATAATTCACAACCCCGGCATACCCTTGGCTCTGAAGAACTATTAGCTAGCTATAGATGAGGCCTATGGCCATAACCCAAAATATACATTTTTCAGATGATGTGAAGTCACATCAGGTGGAGTAGTATTAGCTTGACTAGCATTTCCTGAATTGGTTTCTATGGTACCCCAACTGTGAGGGATTAATAGGTACCCTGGGGAGAAAAAGGTTTCTGAGTACAAATGACTCTGACAAATACTGGGTTAGAGAAGCAATATTTGACTACAGGATTTTGCAGAGCCCTTAATATACTAATGAGAATAATGCATCTCCAAGAGGACTCTTAGAGCCTTGCCATCCAAAGTGTGGTCTGAGTATTGCCAGCACAGGTATCACCTGGGAGCTCATTAGACATGCAGAATCTCAAGCCTCCACCCTAGACATTCTGATTTAAAATGGCATTGTGACAAGATTCTCGAGTGATTTGTATGCACATTAAATGTTGAGAAGTACCAATTTAGAGTGCACAGCACTTTTCAAAAATTTTTCTCAACGGCATCCCTTTATCCAGCCTCTATGGGACTAGTGTTCCCTGGAACGTACTTTGGGGAAAATCCAAGGCTAGAAAGCCCTTCACAGAAGTGTTTATTTAAAACCAAACTCAGAAAATCAGAGTTGTATGTTTTTTCTCATATGTGGAAGCTAGAGAGGAAAAAGGAAAAAAAGATGGGGAGAATCTCATGAAAATCAAAGGGAGATCAATAGAGTAGAGAAAAGAGATCAGGGGAAGGGAAAAGGGTAGGAAAGGGAAATACTGGGGACTGATATTGGCCAAATTATATTGTGTGTATATAGGAATGTGCAAAAGAAATCCCACCATATGTACAATTATAATGCACCAATAAAAATGTGGAAAATATAATTTTTATTTAATTATTTGTTTTGGTACCAGGAATTGATCCCATGAGCACTTTACCACTGAGCTACCTCCCCATCCCTTTATCATTTGTATTTTGAGATAGGGGCTCACAAAATTGGCCAGAATGGTCTTGAACTTGTGATCGTCCTGCCTCAGCCTCCAGAGTTGCTGAGATTACAGGCATGTGCCACGGCACCTGGCAGAAATTTTTATTGTTTGGAGACACCATAGAAAAACTTTAGGAAAAGCAACATTTAGAAATTGGGGAGGTGATTCATTATATATTACCCAAAGTCTCATTTTACAGAAGTTTCAAGACTTCTGCATCTTGTGTTACTAGAAAGTCTTCCCATACCCCTGTGCTTCCAATTAACTCATTTCCTGGGGCATTTTTTAAGCAGTGGCATGGCTGTGCTTCTTGATCTGTTCTATGGACCAAATCAACCTGTTCATTGAACCCAGAAGCTTCTTTAGAGTACTGGATCTCAGGATCTGAGCATCCAAGGAATATTGTGTGGTCCCCTGCTGTAGAACATTATAAAGACAATTTCATAGAAGCCAGGCAACTTTTCAGTTTGGTGTGTTCTGTTCAGTTAAGCTGTCGTTGTTTTTCTTTTAGGCCTTTAAGCTATTGTGCCAAATATCAAAATAACACTTGCATTTTGTATTCAGATCTTGCAACTCATTTGGGGGCATTGTTAATATTTTATAAGAAAATTCTCATTTTTTCCATTCATATTTGTGATTTTCAAGTGTGTTGCTGCATTGCATTCATAAACATGAGTTTTATTAAATCTTGGGGCCCTATTTTTCCCCCTTGGAGAAACACGTCTCAAATTTTATGCTAAATGTTAAAGAGAAAATAGGCTTTGTGAAATTTTGATTTGCAAGACACTTGTCCAGGATGCAACTGTTCTGGACACTAAGGTGCAGCCATACCCAAACTTTGGCTAGGACACAGGCAAAACTCTCAGCAAGGTTTCATGGAGGTTGTCACTAGGTACCATCTCAGTGGCCACTTTTTGTGGCTGATCAGGATTGTCTGTTTAGAGTACAAGTAGAAGAAGTGAGATGAGCCAGCAGGATGGTACCTAGAGATGTCTGAAAGTGAGGAAGCCTGCCCCATTGGTCCTCTAGGTCAAGAGGGCCTGCCAGCCCCAGAGGCTACCTGGTGTAGTTTGGTGGTGCTTCTAGCCTCTATCTCTCTCACTCCCATTGAAACAGAAGCAACAGAGTAAAAAGGGCAGAGAGTGGCATCACCTTCTTAGAGTGGATCAGGAGATCCAAAGCTTCATTTGAACTTTTCACCAGCTCAATGATGCTGGAAATGCCATAGTTCAGAGTTCTGTCAGTTTGAAACTAAATGCAAACCCACCTGGAAATGGTAACTTGATAGCAATGGTTCCTAAACTTTCTAAATATCAATATCCATTCATAGTGTTAAACATTCAAGAAATTGTAATTCTATCATAGTAATTCTACTCGAATTTTTCTCTCTCTACTAACAATCCACAGTTTGTATATTTAAGAATTCTCTTTGCAAGAGATCCATAGGCCTTTCAGCAGACCAAATGCATAGATAGTTCTCTGGAATTTATACCTGGGTATGAGTGAATAACAGCAGTTACCATTTTGTGAGCATTTACTGTGTGCCAGGCACTGGTATGTACATTGGCAGTGTATGTACATTATCTCATTTAATCCTCACAATGCCTTACTATCTTCATTTACAGATAATAAATTTGAAGTTCAGAAAAGTAGGTAACTAACCCAAAGAAAATCACACTGCTAGTATGAGACAGAACCTGGAGGCAAGCACCAGTCTGTGGAACTCCTAGGTTGTACTCTTTATTCTTCTAACTGGGGGACTGGCATCACCAGGAGGCAGAAGGAATGATTACAGGTTTGAAGATTGGCAGATACCTGCATTTGCCTCATAAGTTTACCTAGGACTAGCCCTGTGAGTAGTGAGATTGAGATGGCCCACAGAGCCCACTCCTGAATCTGTCTCTATGCAAAAGCATTCACGTTCGTTGCTACGAACTGTTCAAACAATGCTGGCCTTCTTCATGGTCCTTGGTTACCCCAGTCACACTCCATTCCTGGGTCTTTGCACATACTGTTCCTTGTGTCTGACACTCTCTTTCCCCTACAGCAATGTGACTCACTCCCTCTCTTCCTGCATTGCTTTGCTCAGTTGTCACTGTGTCAGGTGGTACCTTCCCTAATAACCCTATTTAAAATTGCAACCACTCATTCCCAAACCTGTATTCCTTTTCCTTGCTTTATTTTTCTTCAAAGCATTTATTTTCTAAACTATCATATAATTTTACCTATTAATTTGTTTATTATCTGTGTTTTCTCACTAAAATGCAAGCTCCTCAAGGACAGGGATTTTTATCTGCAATATTTCTGGTGTTTAGAACAGTCTGGCATGCTGTATCATCTCAGTAAATACTTGAATGAATTGAATATGAAGGTAGCATTAGACACAGCACCCCACCCCTGTCATATATACAGAGACACACAGGTCTTAGAGATGAAATAGAAGGTGAGTAGATGAGAATGTGTGACTTTATGGACTCAAGAAAACATGAGGTAGGAGAACTCTATGCACAAAATGTCCATGGTTCCCAATCTGGCAAAAACCAAGAACCCATATTCCAGATGGTTCTTGACAGCAATTTTACTCTTTGCATCCATTGACTGCAAAACACATGACCATGAATCAATTTCCATGTAATCATGTTTTAAAATGAATATGGATTTTGTTAATCATTATGACATCTGCCTAATGTTTGGAAAACATACATTTGTGAGATGTTTCAGGACAAAAATGCCTAGTCTCTGGTATCTGGCAGCTAGGGTTTCTTTCCCACTGTTGCAAATTTTCACCTATGTGATCTTGAGCAAGTTGCTTAAACCTTTGCTTCAGTGTCTTTGTCTGCAAAAGGGAGCTCCCAAAAGTGTCAAGTATCGCTGAGTACAAAGGAAGATTCAGTGAGATGCTGCACGAAGAGCTCATGTAAAGTGACTGGCATATAGTAAATGCTTCTCAAATTGAGAGCTGTTACTATCATCATCATCATCATCATCATAATCATGGGTTATTGAGTCCTCAGGCAATGCTTCCATGTGTATGGATTTGCATCCCTCTTTCAGTACCCCAGAGTTCCTGAGTCTGCTGGACTGTGAGCCAGTGCAGCAGACACTAAGTGTTGCTGGCAGTCAAAGAAGATGGATTAGACCTGGAGTGGATAGGGGCATGAGCATAGTGAGAATGGGAAGGGAGACCAGAGAAAGAATTACATCATGTTAGAACAATGCCTAGGATGGATGCATTCAGAGAGGAAGCCAGCAGGTGCATGGGAGGCCTTCCTTTGAAATCCTGACTTAGCTAAAGTTTGAATGGAAAGATAATTATTACTGAATAAGTTTCAAGTGTCTTATTGCCTTGGAGTGTTAGTTCTTCAAGCATGGTGAGCCTCCTCTGATCATCACTCCATAGAGCCTTGCATTCCAGAAAGAGTTCTGAGTTCTAAGTGGTAGCCCAATAGTGGGAGGTTGGGTCTGGATAACCTAACAGTTTCTCTGCAGTATTTCCCTGCTTACCTCCTACCACAAATGAAAACTCAAGAGAGCTGTTCTTCAGGGCTGCAGCTCAAAGAGCAACCACCTGAGGTCCTGGGAAGAATTGCACTGGATAACAGGAGTGGATAGCCAGTAGGCAAAGATGCTCTCCCCTCTGTACTTCATGGCTGTGCCCTGCAGATCGTGAAGCACAGGGTGGATTAACCAGGGAGCTCAGTGAGCCCTGGTGGTTCAAGAGATCAAACAAGAAAGAGGTCAAGGATGGAGCTCAGTGTGAGGGTGGGGGAAGTGGTCACCCCCTGAAGTTACACATTATTAGACAGGAACTAGTCCACTGAGGAGAGCGCACACAAGCTGTGCTCATAGGCTGATTGATTTGATGAGGGACTTGAGTACATTCTGTGATTTTTGCTCGAAATGGGCAATAGAGCCAATTAAATCTCACCTTCCCAGGGAAGAAGCTGAGAACCCCAGCTTTTGGTTTTATTTTAGGAAGCTATCTTTCTGGGGAAAAAAAACTTTAGTGGCACTTGACAATATGCCACAAAGAGGCCACTTCTTCATGACCTTCAGGTGGTAAGCCCAAACTCCTGTGTAAGTCAGGAATTTGTGTCCTCAACCAAAGACTTTAAAAAGATAGCTCTGTCAGTCTTGTCCAGATTGGCTGTGACCCCCCTATTCATTTCTCCCAGAAGCCTTGACTTCATTCTCCTCACCATGCTGTGGCCCATTTGTAATTGTCCAGTCCCTTTCTGGGCCTGATGGGGAATTCTGCTCTGGGGCCTCATTTTCATAGACAAATGCAGACTGACATCTGTCAGCTTAACACCTCAAGCCAAAGATCTGGAGCAGGAACTGGCAACCTTCTGGACCAATACCCTGGATATTGGCTTCAAAAGTGACAGTGTCAAATTGGAGCTAATTTGCATAGGCATATCAGGTTAATTACTACAATGTCTCCAGGAACTTAAAAATCCTTGAATTCTTATGCAACCAGAATGCTCAAAGTCTGTTGCTATGAAACTTGGAGTGTAAATTACCATGAATACCATTAATCTGTTCACTAGGAGGTTAATTTGCAATTTGTTGGCAAATCACATGTGGGTCTTATAGAAAGAGTGTGGGTGGTGTTTTTGTGCCAATGTGTAGCCCCGCCTGTGTTTCTGAATGCGTGCATGCACGCCCCTGCATCATTGGGATTGGCACTCTATAGGAACTCACATCCTAGGTCTTCTCACTGATCCCCAGTCTCACCTGGCACTTCTGGCACACCCTGGGTCCTAAGGCATGTGTTCTCAAAGTTGGAGGGCTGCTGTGCCTGAGTACTTCTTGGCCCAGTGCCAGCCAGCTTACACAGAGACATTAGCTCCTCCTGAGTCGGGATCCACAAAGGTGTCCATTAATGCCTCAGAATCATTTGGCTTTTGGAAAGATGTACTTTCCTGTTAATGGCTCTCAAGTTGTTTTTTCATGCAGTCAGGCTGCTCCAGGCAAAGGAACTCTGATCGTGTACAGGAAATAGAATAGGGAAGTTGCCTTGAGCTAGGAGATAGTGATCAGGACTACACAAGAGAGTGGGCTAAAGAAGGAAAACTGCTGAGCAGGGCCTAGGGGGCTCCATGGCTGCGCCAAGTTATTCTTATCAGAGGTGACAAGGTTAGTGATACAAACCTAACCCAGCTATATTGGCGGGCTTTTTCAAAAGACTGTTACAACAATTTGAGGATAAAATGCTGTCCTGATTAAGGGGGCAGGCTGAAGGGTATGACTGAAGGGGTGCTAGAACCCCACTCACCCAGAAATCGCTCCCCAGCTAGCATCCCAGTACTAAAAGTTTCCTTTTGGTGAAAGCATGTAAGATTCAAATGTTTTCTGGGAAGGAAGACTGTAGTGCAAGAGCAGAACCTGAAGGGGTTGGAGACAGAAAATATCTGATACCCCAAAAGGATCTCCAGGAGATTCTCATTGCTTTGAGGGTAACTTGAAAATCCTAGGGTGGGAGAAACATGTGGCTCCATCATGGTAAGTGTCTGTTCAAGGGAGTAAGACCATACTGAAATTTGGGGGAAAGCTCCCCAAACAGTTATGTCTCCATTCTAAGGAGAGCCTTAAAATAGTTCTGGGACAAACACAGAGAAGTTATGTCTGTTGGAAGAACTTGGAATGGCAGGCAGAAACAGAGTTAGGGGGCTCCTAGGAACCAGAAAACCCTAGTGTGTCCTCTAACATGTCCTTCCCTTCTCTTCCTTCCCCACAGCTCCTCCTCCCAGTTCATTCAAAGAGGATTTATTGAACACCTATTCCTATGCCAGGTCTAGGGATATGATAAACAAAACAGAGGTTCTGCCTGCCCTCAGCAAAGACACATTCTAATGGAGGGTAGACTTTTAAGTTAACTGTGCCTAGGGAGACAGGTGAGGTCCAAAGATGGTTTCTCAGATGAGGTGACTCAAACTGAGTCCAGAAGGAAAAGTTGGAGGTTGCCCAGTAGACAAAGTAGTAGAGGGCATTCTGAATAAAGAAACATCAAGCATGTCAAAGTGTGGGTTATGAAAAAAACCTGTGTGGTCCCCATGAGAAAGGCAATACTGCCTTCTTCCTAAAGGAGCAAATGTCATTTTCCTTCACCCAGAACCTCCATGGTTGGCCCTAGGAGGAGACTGCTCCAGCAGGAAAAAGCATCTGTGAGATTTCCCTTCCCCTGTAACACTGACCCATCCTGGGGGTTATGTCATGCCCCACAGTAGTCTCTATATCCTGCTGAAACTTTCAGATAAACTGGATGCTAAAGGCTAAGGGATGATAAAAGGGAAATCAACACGAAGAGTAATAATAATAATAGCTAACATTTGTTTAACTCTCCCTCTGAACCAGCCACTGTTATAAATACATGTGCATACATACACACATATATACATGTATATTAAATATATATATATGTTTTAGTTGTAGATGGAAACAGTACCTTTATTTTATTTATTTTTATGTGAACTCAGTGCCTCACACGCGCCAGGCAAGCACTCTACCACTCAGCTACAATCCCAGCCCCTATATATACTCTTTTAATTCTCATAATAACCCCATGAAGTAGACATGTCAGTAGTCTAATAACAGTAATAAGAAATATTGTTGTTTCTGGGTCTATTTCACAAGTGAGAATCAGGAAGCTAGACTAGATAATCAGTCTTAGAAGGTATAACTCAGTCACCTTCACATTCCCTCTGGGGACTCATTCTTCCCTCCCAACACCTGACCTGCCTCTGTGGGCCAGAGGTTATCTCTAACTGAAGCCACCTACAAGTGTGCTCTCCCAACCACTGAGAACCTAGGACAGGGGTGCTTCACTTCTCTTCTTTCCACGGGGAAGACAGTAGAGGGATCTTAAACCCATATGCCTATGAGGCCAGACTCAAATGAATCAGTATATTCAGATGTGAAACTCAAGAAACATTCTATTTTCCTCTTTATTATTCTTTTCGTAAAAACAACAGCAACTCAGTGGTACAAGTACAATATTAAACAACAACTGACACTTCACCCTGTAATGCCAGTATAGGAAGAGTAGTGGGAACTGGGGTAACCTGGGAAGCCCAACCCTCATATAAAGATAGCACTGCTACTTGGTTCCAACAGATTATTATTGGACCTTGAAGCCCCAGGGTTGTCAGATAGGATCTTTCAAGGGAAGCCAGGAACCTGGATTCTTATATGAAATCTGAGGACTTTTATATGTTCACAATAGAAGTTACTTGAAAACACAATGCAGGCCAAATAAAACACTCTTGCTCACCTAGCTGGCTGACTTTTGGTAAAGCAACTTAACCAATTGAGCCTCAGTTTCCTAATATGTAGAATAGGGACAATACTAATATCTACTTCAGAAGGTGATTATGAAAACTAAATGAGGCCATGTAACTGGAATGCCTGTCACAGAATAAGTGACAAATACATGGTAGCTATTAAGATGATTATTATTCCTAGGAGTTTCAATCTCTTACCTGAGGAGCATCTCTTTCTAATTGATTGATAGGAAAATCTCTATCCTTCACCTCCAGATAAATCCCATACCTTAACCAGGGCAATTTAGCTCTACCCTTGCAGGCAGAAGATACTAAAGATACACTTGGACAATTGGCAAGCATATGTAATGGGGAGGGAGTATTTTTCTTTCTTTGTACCCTCTCACATAGTGCCATCTTATTTACAAAGCCTATCCAACACTGAGGATGGACTGAGAAGTCCTACAGAATAATTCCCAATAGGGAGAGTGGAGGAAACTGAGGCAGGTAAGCTAGGCCATAGTTCACATCCACTCTACCTTTAGTTCTTACTGGGGATCCTCAAGGTTTTTAAGAAAGCTGGTGGCTTCTAAGCCAACTCTTGTGTCTGTCTCTCTATCTACCTCTCTTTGTTTTTTTTTGTTTGTTTGTTTGTTTGTTTGTTTGTTTGTTTGTTTTTGTTTTTTTACATCAGAATTTCTCACCCTTGATTGTACATTGGAATCACCTGGGGAGCTTTTAAAAAATGTTGGTGCAGCCAGGCATGGTCATGCACACCTGTAATCGCAGCAACTCACAAGGCTGAGGCAGGAAGATTGCAAATTCCAGGCCATCCTCAGCAATTTAGTGAGACCCTTTCTTAAAATAATTTTTTAAAGGGATGTGGATGGAGCTCAGTGGTAGAGCACCCCTGGGTTCAATTCCCAGTACTATAAAGGAAAAACAAAGGTGCATGGGCCTGTCCCCTCAAAGGTTCTTTGACCCCGACACAATCATAAGCCAAATTGCCTATGTGCATGTATGCACATGTACACTTTTCTGGGGATTCGATCAAGACTGCAGAGGGCATTGCAGAAGATGAATGGTGCAAGCATGTGGGTACTGTGGGAAGAACTGTGGGTCTAGGCCTGCTTGGCTGTCACATAGTAGCTATACTGCAGATCAGTCATTGTGCTCCTCCTGTGGTTGTGAGAATGTAGTGAACTGCTACATCATGCATAAGAAAGTGCTTTGCAAAAGCCCAGCCCCGCCCCCCTTCACAAGGGAGGACCTGTTATTACAAGGTTAAGGAGAGTGTGGGTGGGGAGGCAACAGAGGCAGCGGGAAGCAGCATTACACATTGAGAAAAGGCCATGCACGTTAACAAAGCAGTTCACAAATGAGAGCAAATTAATACCAGGCCCAGCGAGAACAGAACATTCGCACCACAGGGGCAAAGCACCCATTGGAGCAGCTAGGACTTGGCAGGAAGAAGGAAGTGGGATAACAGAGGGAGGAAGGAGAGAGAACAAGTGAGGGGGGTTTTAAGTGCTTGAGAGACTTGCTCTGGCTAGGGGCAGAAAAGAAGTGATCAACCATGAAGAAGGGGGAGAAAGGAGGGAAAGGAAACAGCAAGTACCCCAAGTGGATCTGGGGAGCAAATGGGGAACACCTGCCAGCTCGTGGCAGAGGGAACCAGCAGATATGTGTTGGGGGGTCAGTGACAGGAAGGAGTGTCCCTCCAACTTCAACAAATTTGGCTTGATCCTCTGGCAACTGGATCTACAACATAGGACAGAGGGTTACCTGGGCAGCTGCTACTAACTACCAAGCCAGTCTCCTCCCCACACCTCAGCTGTCTTCTTTTTCTTCATTCTGTGAAACACCAGGGACCCACCTGACTCAGAGGAAGGGAGTCAGGCATACTTCAGTTCATAGAAGCCCTCAACAAATCTTCAGAGAGAAGTGAACTGTGAAGTGAGGTTGGGGGGGGGGGCATTCAACTACAGTAGAACCCTAGACTAGGGCACTATTAAAAATATCTTATGGCCTATGTGACAGTGCACTGACCAGTCAGAAAAATAGCCTCTAGAACTGGAACAGTGTTCTGGTGGGTCCCTAATGTGCCAGGCATTAATAACCCATTAATTGCTGGATCAGAAGGGGAGAGGGAGTACCAGGATATTTGGAGGCACTCTGAGAGGCTTGGGTAAACATCTGTTTAGTATCACTAAGAAAGGAATGTAAGATTTGTACAAGCGGGATGGTGGTGCAGGTGTTTCATGGGGGGATATCAACCCTGATCCTGGGGCAGATGGAATCAGTCCTGGAGGGCCTGAGCGATTCATAGGCAGACAGCTACCACTGAAAACCTGAAGGGTTCTGTCTGAAAGACAGGGTAGGTGGCAAAGGAATAAATTTTCCCTTTGCTCCCAATGCATTGCATTAGTCAGATACTGGCTGCCCTGTTAAATAGCAGTGCCAGGCCCATATCCCACAGTGCCAACCCTATGTCTAACTCCCATCATACACAATACCATGCCCAGTGTCCTGGAATCAGTATGCATTCTTAAAGGAACATAAGTCTGTTTCATTTCCAGAGAGCTTAGAATCTGAACCCTGGAAATCAGCTAATCCAGTGTTCTCTTTTGACATATGGGGAAACTGAGGACTAGAAAGGAATAGTATAGGAACATATATCTAATTAGTGCCAGAGCTGGGATGAGCAGCAAGCTGTGCCTGTTCCCAGCCTGGTGTATTTTTATTGCCTTCTTTGCTATTATCCCAAGTCTTCATTATATTTGAGGGAAAATGCCAGACTATCCTCAGGGCCAGCCTTACACATAGGTAAACATGATGTGATCAAATGTATCTCTTCGATTGCCTGTCATTGTGCCTGAAATTTTACTATGGGTGATTCATTCCTTTGGATCTTGAGGCTTTCTGCTCTTTCAGGGGGATAGAGATGGGGGATTTATTGACAATCACCAAGAGAAAGGCTTTGCAAATTAGAAAAGCAGTTGCCGCTGGTCCATAAAAAGAAGATGCAAGGCCAGGAAAGGATGGGAACTCAGAGAAGGATGGGAACTCAGAGCAACAATCTAAATTCAGGGCTCAGGCCACCCTGATGGATTGAGGTAGGGGTATTTGATACACTCACACCCAAAGCTTCCATCAAGCCTGACTTGGGCACTCAGGAATTCTTTCCCCCAGTATTGTGACCCAGGAGGTCTGAATCACTGCTGTGTGGTCCATGCCAGGAAGAAGGACGGGAGAGTGAAGGATAATACCAGGCTGTCTGGAGTGGCCGTGGGGGCACTTTATTAAGAGGAGCGGCCTAGGCGAGATGGATGTGACAAGGGAATCTATGAAGACATTGAGAGGAGCCTGAGCCACAAGAGGGATGGATGGGCTCTGAGGCTGCCAAGGAAGGCTGGGTGCAGAATCTGTTTTGTGCCTTCTTTAGGAACCTGCTGGCTGCTGGTGCCCTGGCCCAATGCTGGGGTGCTTTCTGTCACTTCCTATGGTTTCCATTCAAGTTCTGTTCCAGGGCTATGCAGTGCAGTTCAGGCCTTGGCTGTGATCCCCAGGTTCCTGGGCCTTTCTATTCTTCCATCAGTTCTAGCATTTTTATAACCAAGGGCTTTCAGTGTGACAATATTGTGGCAAGGGAGAAGGGAAGTAGGAGGCTAGTGAATTTGTCTCAAAATTGGTTTTGCCTAGCAAGACCCCTTGTTTCCTTAGGGTGTGTGTTTATTTGGGGGAGTAGGGGGTAGGAAAGAGTGCATCTGGTACTTTGGGAACTTGTCTTGAAGCTGTGTTTGCATAGCAAACATACTACAGTTGGTCCTCCATATCTTGGGTTCTGAATTCTCAGATACAACCAACTCTGTATTAAAAATATCCCAAAGAGCTGGGTGTAGTGGCACACACCTATAATCCCAGCAGCTCTGGAGCCTGAGGCAGAAGGATCACAAGTTCAAGGCCAGACTCAGCAACTCAGTGAGGCCCTCAGCAGCTTAGCAAGACCCTGTCTCAAAATAAAAAATAAAAATGGCTGGAGATGTGTACAGACTTTTCTCCTTGTCATTATTCCCTAAACAATACAATATAACAAACAATTTACAGAGCATTTATATTGTATTAGGTGTTTTAAGTAATCTAGAGATGATTTAAAGTATATGGGAGAATGTACATAGGTTATATAGAAATACTACACTATTTTATATAAGGGACTTTGAGTGTCCTTGGTTTTTGGAGGATGTCCTGGAATCAATGTCTTGCTGATACAGAGGGATGATTATATTGTAATTTAGATTGTAGGTATATTTGGGGTGGCTTATAGGGGCAAGCTGAGCAAGCTGAAGTCTCTCCCACAGCCTCCACTAGTTCTATGGTGGATCTCAGCTATTGAGGCAGAACACAGAATCTCCAGCTTTCTCATGGTCACCCTCTGCTGTATGACATGAACCCTGTGCTTCCTGAAGGGAGAGTCTCTGGTGGCCTCAAGTGGTTTCTACCCAGATACCTGCAGTTCTAGGGATAGATGGGCTCAGGTGGGAGGAAGCAGCTACTGCCAGAAATCAGAGACCTGGAGCCAAGACTGTACGGCTGGTTCCATTCAAGTCCCAAAAACAATCTCTCCCGCTCAAGGCCAGGTCATCACTAACCCGTGTGTCATAGGCACCACTGAGGGAGAATAATATTTCACAGAGCAGGGACTCCAGCCCAGGTGCAGGCTCAGTGATTCGGAGAAGATGGGCTTCAGTGCAATCAATTTGGGAGAGTCAACCAGGATTTCTTTTAAGCTTTACTTCCTAACAGCCCCCTCCCACCTTGGAGACAGACTAATCCCTGACATTTGTCTAGTGGCTTTATACTTTTCAAAGCTCCCTCACATCCATTATCTCCATCAGGCCTCTCATACACCCCCATAGATTAGGACACAGGAAAGTGTTATTATCCCTGTTTGATCAACAAGAAAACTGAGGTCCTGAAAGGATACATGCATGACTCATCCAGGGTCACACAGCTATTTAGTGAAAGAATAGGACTTTAAATGTTTTCTAACTTCCAGACCTTTGATCTTTCCACCTCTGATGTGGACTCCCCCACAGTTCTGTGGACATATTGTGCCCCCAGCACAGTGCCTGGGACAGGCTAGATGCTTATAGACATTTGGTACATTTATGATTGAATAGATTAGTAAGGACAAGGCAGGAAGGAATGCAAGATCTACAAGGGCTTTTTTTCTCTTTATTTTTTAATTCTTTTTTTTTTGCGGGGGGGGGGGGGTACTAGGAATTGAATGGGGATGGAGATATTTATCACTGAGCTACATCCCCAGCCCTTTTCATTTTCATTTTTAGACAGGGTTCTCTAAATTGCTGAGGTCAGCCTTGAACTTTCGATCCTCCTGCCTCAGCCTCCTGAGTCACTGGGATTATAGGATTACTGTACCCACCAAACAACCCAGATACTGGGCTCTTTTTTAAATGATCAGAACAGGATAAGCATACTGTTTTATTTCATCATCTTGACCAGAAAGGAAGGAGTAAAAGATCTTTCCCATTTCACAGATGTCATTGCCAAAGTATGAACATTTGGGGAGCTCCCACAGGGAAGCTATGGGGCTTAATCTCCCAACAAGGCTGACCTGAACTCACCCTTTGCAGAGAAATGAATACTGTGGGTCCTCATTCCAGAAGCAGGAAGGAGTCAGTAGGAACCCAATGGGAAGAAGATCCTCCCACTTTGTTTCTGCAAGCCCCTTCTCTCCCCAAATCTCCAACTACTGGCTTCCTGCAGTTCTGCTGGGAGGGGTGTCTGAGAATACTAGTTGCCCACTCCTTTATAACCTCAGCACCCCTACTCCTTGACACTTCTAGCATAACCCAGACCTCACAGGCTGAGAGCTGTTCTTCTGGAACACCACCTAGACCCAGACTCCAACCCCCTTTCCTTTTTCTGTCTTCCATGGGGCCTGACACGCGTAGTATGGGCATAATAAATGTTAGATGAGTAAATTTGTTCTCATGGTAAAGAGGTCTCTCCCTGGCTGTAAGCATTACAGTCAGGATCCTGCCTCCCAGGCTCCCACTCCACCTTCACAGGTAAACTGATCTGAAGTTGCCACTTATCCCCCTATTCCAGTCAGAAAAAATAGGGAAACAGGAGGTGAAACACAGATCTTTGAAAGATGCTTCACAGCAACACAAAGTGGTTTTTGACTCAGGTGCTTTGAATTTAAGGTCTCTCAGGTTTCAAATCAGGGAGATGTTCACTTTGCTCCTCTGTACAATGGAAAGGATGTTGGAGGGACAAAAATGAATGTAAAGCACAGTGCCCAGCACCTCAGTGCTCAACAAGCAGCAGTTGGATTATCCGCACACCCCTGTCCGCAACGGGAGGGGTCCTCTAGGGGGCGCCCACTGCCCCGGGCAGCCAGATTGCGGGAGGGTGAGAGACAGCAGACGTGATGTTTACCAGTCCCCTTCCTAGTTGGCCACCTCAGCCTAGGCTCTGGGGCAGAGCCAGTCGTCTCCTACTTTATAATTCTGGTCACAGCAGGGGCTGGGTTTCTAAGACAGGCGTGATCTTTCTCTTCTTACAGACGCTGCCCGCTGCCGCTGCTGCTGACGGTGCTGGGCACAGTGAGGGGCAGCGTGAGAGGGAGACGGTAAGAGGGAGGGTTCCCTGGCTGGGCAGCCACCCAGCCCCAGCCGCGAGGGAGCCTGGACAGTAAGTGCCGCTCGGAACAGTCAGGTTGGGACTCGTCTAGGAAAGGGCCAGAAAGCGGGGGGGGGGGGGGTCGGTGGGGTTGGATGATCTGCAGCCAAGTGCTAGGGTCCTCACGGGTCCCTCAAAGTGAGTTGGGGGCAGTGCTGGCTTGGGCCCCCTACTGGGTGCTCACCTCTGCAGAGGATGGATGGAGTTGCAATGGGAGCCCACATCCTTCTGCATCCCCCACTCTGATACCCTACCCCCAAGGATTCCTTGTGGTCTCCAGGCAGCCCAAGGGTCCCTTCTCCTCGGTGCTGCAGAAGAGGAAAATGCAAGGCAAGATGCACGGGGCTAAGGTTTTGGACGCCAGTGGGAAAGTGGTAGCGCAAGCGAGAAGTTTTCCTGCTGGGGTGGGGGAAGGAGAGAAAAAGAGGGGAAGAGAGCAAGTAGCTGGGGAGCAGCCCTTCCAGGTACTCTGAACCCACCCTTCCCACCAGCCTGCAAGGTGTGGTCCCCCGAGGGGAGCCCTGCATGGGAAGTGCAGGGAACTTCCAGCCACCCTCCTCCAGCACCTCCTCTTCCCCAGGCACACTGGCTGGCCTGCCCTCCTGGGACCTTCCACTATGGGAGCCGGGAAGGGGACAAGTGATGCCTCAGCGTTCTCAAAGCCCGGCAGGGCTGAGAAGCATGACCACCCCCTAGGTATTGAATTAATAATGTGCAAGAGCTTACCTGCCTCTTTCCTTGTCTGTATTAAATTCTGGGGAGAAAGGGGTAGACTGAGATCACAAAGGCGAGTTTATCTTAAGTCAGTCTTTTCTCTGAGAATGCCCAGATCTCCCAGCTGTTCTTCCATCCAGAGCCGCTCATGTGTACAAACTCTTTATCTAACTCTAGTAAGAAGTAATAAGAACCATAGCTGACGTTCACTTGGTGTTTTCTCTGTGATAGGCATGCTTTTAAGTGCTTACTTGCAATTATTTTATTTAATCTTCCCAACAATCCAGTGAGGTAGATACTAATATTATTCCCATTTTACAGATTAGAAAATTGAGAGATCCTTGAGCCCAAGTTTCCACAGCTAGTGAGGGGAAGACTAGGTTTTTTCTTCAGCATACACCCACCCTCAACCCCCACTAAATTCTGGACATATGAAAAGTTAGCCTTAATAAAGTAGTAAAACAGAGTTTGATTTCTCTATGGCCAAGCTTTTTCATTCCATAGATCTGAAGTCAGGGCCCAGGCCCTAAGAGATTTTAATCAGTTTTCAGTTTACCCCCATTACATCCTGTGGAAAAAGTCAAACTAAGTGGGTTATACTAAGACAGCAGATCCTATCAGTAGATGCCCGATAATACTAATAATAGTGGCTATGGAGCATTTACTTTGCACCAGCATATTTGGTCTATTTAATATTCCTGTATGAATTTTGAAGTTGGTGCTGTCATGAATCCCATTGTATAGATAATGGAACTGAGGGTTAAGAGGTGAAATAACTTACCACTGAGTTGGGATTCCAGCGCAGATCTGCTAATTCCAAAGCCCAGTTTGGAACTTCCCTTTGACAGATTTGTGTATGACGAAGGTTTGTCTTCCCTACAGCCCCCTCTCCCCAGGTATTTGCCCATAGCTCCACACTGTTCCTCTCCATTCCCCAGCCCCCTTCCACATCAAGGAAGATTGGCAGAGAAAGGGCTTCCTAGAGAAGATGGAGTGTTCTGCATGGATTTGGGTTTTGTTATCGTACTAAGTGCCGTGCCACTAACATCAATAAGTTGTTCTGCTTTATAAGTTTTATTAATTAGACAAGTGTCTGGTCTGCTGGCTTGGAGTTGTTAATCCGATATTATGACTCTATCTGAGTACCTCTGTTAGGAGTTATTTTCTGAAAAGTTTTTAGAGCTATATTTGCATGCTGGACAAAGTCATCTTCCCTACTCCTAGGGAGGGAAGGGGCTTGTTTCTCAGCCAGGACTTCAGTAGCAGATACTGCAGTCTATACTGAAATCTGAATGTGGCTAAGAACTGTGAGGCTGCCCCTGTGGGTTACATCTGGCCTTGCAGATGGGTTATTTGTAACTTCCCACCATTGCCCCTACCTGTCCATAGGGAGCCTCACATGGACCCTGTCTACTGTGGGCATAACAGGATGTATGAGCTTTATGGTTTTGGTTTCCATTACTATGGCTGGATCCCAGTGCAGGTGCTTGTGGTCCACCCTTCCTGCTCCTCCCACGAGAGGGGGGCCCTTCCATATGCAACTTTATGATGGTGCATAAGACATATGGCTGGTGACCCCAGTGCTGAGCTGTGTCTCTCATTGTCTCTGCAGCCTCTTCAGAGATCACTGCATCATTTTATAAGGCCACATGAAAGGAATCAGTGGGGAACAGCACTCAAAGTTTCACCTGAATTTATTCTGATTTCTTCTTTTAATTGTAGAGTCTTAAATACCTAGAGGTTTTCCTCCTTAGCAAATCTTCCTAACTGTTCATTTGCTGTCACATTTGACATTCATTTCTTGGAATGTCCTTCTCACCTTCACTGTCTGCTTGGCTGGGGTGGAGAGACTCTGCTGTCAGTGTGAAGGAGGCATACCTTCCCTTGTGCTTCCATAACATCCTCTGCTGCCCCCCATGGAGTCAGGTGACACTTAGTTTTATATTTGTTTACATACCTTGCCCCACCTTAGATTGCAAACTTCCTGAAGGCAGAGTCTGGGAACATGTAGGTGCTCAGTCAATTTTTGTCCCATATATGAATGAAGGAGTGAATTACTACATCTAAATGCTGGTGGAGGGAGCCCCTGACTCACAGCAAGAGACTCTGCTATCATTCATTCCCTTTGTAAGAAGGAGATTAGGAGCAGAGCTTGAATTATTCTACAACAGAGAGCCCCAGCTCTATGGATTTGAATCACCAGAAAAAAAAATGCATTTGAGTGCCAAAACCTGAATGCTGGGGGAAAGTCTTTCCTAGTTAATAGAATGTTCCTGGGGAACAGGGTTTGTCACCCCAAATCATTTTTCCTTACCATTTTTGAATCTTTCTAAAAGATCTGGGCCTGCTTTTCTACCTTTGTCCGGGATCTATCGATAAATATATGTGGCTGAGTTGGGAGACTGTGGGTTCTCAGGATTACCCAGGATTCGGTTTGCCCCAAGCCTGGTTGTTGGGACTCAATCTCCTCCCACCATCCCTAACCCTTACCTATTCTTTTTTTGGGGGGAAGGGGATTGAACTCAGGGACACTTGACCATTGAACCACATCCCCAGCCCTATTCTGTATTTTATTTAGACACAGGGTCTCACTGAGTTGCTTAGTGCCTCGCTTTTGCTGAGGCTGGCTTTAATCTCATGATCCTCCTGCCTCAGCCTCCCAAGCTGCTGGGATTACAGGTGTGTGCCACAGCACCTGGATCTTGCCTATTCTTGCTGTACCTAGAGTTAAACCCATGGAGACTTTGAGGCTTATAATTTCCTTACTGCTCACTTCAGGAAGCAAATAGCATGGGAGAGGTACAGGGTGTTTGGGTGCTAACTCATGCCCTCTGAGCTGGTAACTCAGCTGGTGCTCTTGCCCTTGGCTTTTATTCTTAGGTAGAGGGTTCACCAACCTCTCTCCCCATTTTGTAACCCCAGTTTTGGAAAGACCTTATCATTCCTTTCTCCCTCTCAGAAGGAAGATGCAATTACGCAGAGTCAAAGGGGTTTCATACTGAGGCTTCAGTTGGCACCTCTGGACACCTCCATAGGGGTAACAAGACTCTATCAGGCCTCTGTCACATTCTCTCCTATGTCTAGGGACTTCTTGCCCTAATTCCTGTCCTTCCCCTGGAATGTACTGATTGCGCAGGTTAGAGAGGGTACACAGGAAGGAGCTGGGGGGCTGTTCCCTCATGGGAGTTCAGGTTGGCACCTGCAGGGCATAGGGCCCGGGCTTCAGATACCACCTGCATCATGTCAGGCATGTAAGCAAAGTGTTGGGACAGTTGTGCCTTTCTCTGTGCAGCTCTGAATAGACTGGCTTCTCTCCTTACACACCCCCTTGAGGACACTGGTGAGAAGGATCTTGTGCCCCAACAGAGCCAGACATGAGAGATAAGCAAGGGAAAGACCCACTCACTGTATACACTGGGTCAGCTATAGGATCTTGCTTCCCAGCTAACCTCTAACCCATTCAGGCTGTCATTTTCCTGCTTCTTGCCACACGCTTTCTGTTCCCTTTGGTCTCTGAGTCTGTTCTCAACACCCTCCCTTTCAACTGGCCCAAGTCTGGCTCTTCCTGCAGTACCAGCTGCAGTCCTTGTCTAGAAAACCTCCTCCTGCTGCTTCTGGAAATCTACAGAAGGTTTACAAGGGGCAAGTAAATAACTTTGAAGGCTCCTGTCAACTCTGAGATTTTCTAGGAGTTGACCAGAGTCAGGGGTTGAAGATATCCAGGCTGTTGATGCCTAGCAGCCTCACAGAGAAGAGAAAGATGGCACAGCCAGCCAGCTGAATAGGCCCTCATTTGGCTTCAGGAGGCCTTTCCCAGAGCCTTGTGCAGCCAGCGCCTGCCAAGTGGCCCCCAGAGGGGTGCTATTTGAGCCCTGGGTCTTTGGCTACTGGAGGCAGCTACTTGGGAAGTTCCCAGAAGCTCCTGCCCACACCTGCTCCCCTGTCCGCCCTCCAAGCTTTGTTTACAGTTCATCCCTTGGCAGACTAAAGGCTGGGATCCAAGAGAAGAGAGAGAAGGGTGGCCAGGGACCCTCTCCTGGCTTGGCATTCTGTGCTAGAGCTCTGTGGCCCAGTCCCAGTCTGGCCTCAGAGAGCTGTGTGCACTGAGGGGAAGAATTTAGGCCTGCTGCTCCTTTCTTTGCCAATTCCACTTTGCCCATCATGACCGTTCCCTCCCACCTTCTGGATTTCTCCTCCTTCCTATTTGGCTCTTCTTGGTCTCCTTCTCTTTTACAACAAAAAAAATCAGTCTCCAGTGACTGGGAGATTGGCCTAAATCAGGAAGGTGTCTGGGTCTCTCCCTCTGACTGTTTCTCTTTGCTTTCTGCTCATTCCAACCCCATCTGTGAAACAGGTAGGGACTGGTCATGCTGTCGGTACAGCATAAAACCAGTCCCCCATCCCAGAAGAGCTTCATCACCCAAAGTCCTCTAGCAGAAAACTCTTATTGCCATTTGGCCCTTGAGCTGCATTGCGAACCCTCAGAGCAGTGCTGGGGGATAGCTTAAGAGCATTTAGAGAACAAATGAGGAACTGGAGAGGGTCCCCCAAAAGCTAAGGCCACCAGAGTTGGCAGCACAGTACCTCTATAGTGTTCACCTTCCCCAAGCCTGTCCTTTGTCCTTCATTGTCTCCAAGGCCCTGTTGTCTCATCTCTCCTTTTCTGTCTTGTATTTCGCTGCCTCTCCTGGCCTCTCCCCCTTGGCTCTGTCTGGCCCCCTTTCCTGCTCAGCTGTCTTTCCCTCTTGCTTGTCTTTCCTTTCATTCCTCATCTTTCCCCCTCTGGCTCAGTCATTCTGTTTCTGCCTCCTTCAGAAATATTTGGTGTGGTACATGGAGGGTGGGGGCTGGGGTGCCCAGGGCTCTTTGGAGTGACATGACAATTTCTTCAAGCTCCCATGAATATTTCATGACTCCAGTTCCCCCTTAGTGCCTTAGTCAGTGACAGGTAAGTGGGGGCTGAAATGCAAGGATCTCCCCACTAACTCTGCCACAGCTCAGCAACTTCAGACCTTATGACCCAGGGTGCCATATGGCATCAGCCTCACATCTGGCACAGCCCTCACATCTGTCACCCGGCTGGCAGCCCCAGCAGGGAGGGTTTAGGAGCGTGTCTGGGCCTATTAGACAACATGTCGGAATCTATTGAATGTGTAGCCACTGAGGGAAGGAGGAGGAGGAGGAGAAAGAGGAGCTGCTCTCTGAGAGGGTCCTCTACAGCTTCCTCTCAGAACCATTATGGGGTTGCTGTTTTGCAAGGTGACTTCAGGCCCCCAGTATTTGGGAAAAGATAGCTCACCTTGGTCTCTCTACCTACCCCCTTATAACCTGCTAGAACAGGTGACAGGTGTTTCCATTCCAGTCCACTGGGGAAAAGCTATTGTATAGACAACCAGAAAAAATAACCCAGGCACCAGAAGGTTTTCCAAAAGATGCTTTTCTAGGTTTTATTACAAGAGGAATTTGCAGGGCCATAAAGACTTGTAAGGTAAAGAGGGAGGCAGCCCTAGGAAAGTAACCAAATCATCTACCTAGAGACTTTCAGAAATGAGAAGGACTATCCAATACCACTCTACCCATCCCACTGCCTCTTATTATTCTGAAAGGGTAGTTTTCTACCTTTAAAAAATTCTTTCCCTGTAACTGTTCAATTTTCCTACCTTCAAACCTTAAAAGGGATGAAGCCGACTATCTCCCATTTCTTCTTAGATTGTAGCCTTGGACTCTTCCTTTGACTCCATAATCTCTCTATTTTTGTCTTTAGCCAGAGATGTTGAGGGATTTCTCCTATGGGTCAGACTCCCCATCTGGAAACCTGCCTTTCATGGGTTGAGCATAATATGTAGGCATTTGATACTGAGTTGCATGGAGTAACCAAAGGATTCTATTCTGAATGCCTCAAAATCATTCCTATCCACCTATGTATTGGTCCACTTATAAAATGTGCCAGGTGTCATAGTAGGTAGGAAAGGTATACATGGATCCTATTCTTAATGAGATTTACAACCAAATAAACACTTAAATACATAGTTACAAATTATGATGAGTTTCATGAAGGAAATGAACAGGTTGTAATCATAGAAAATAACCAGGCAGATTTTCCAGGAAAGACCTCTGTAAGGAGGTGACATTTAAGCAGAGAGATAAAGGATAAAAGATCAGTCACATGGAAAATGGACAAAAAGGTTTCCAGGAAAAAAAAAGGGGGCAGGGGATACCAAATGGGCTGGCCTCGGGTGACAAAAAGCTTGGTTGTATCAAGAAACTCAAAGGGACCAGACTAAAGCCAGCTACGATAAAAATATTATTGGGGGAGGGTGTGGCAAGGAGGGCAGGAGATCACACAGGGCCTGTGAGACATGGAAAAGGAGTTTGGTAATTATTCACTTGCTGTGGGGGATGGATGAGGGGTTTTAAATAGAGGAGTGTCAGGCCTTAACCTTACTTTTGCAACAGCTGTAGAGACCAGATTGAGAAGGGACAGAAGTCAGGGACACCAGTAAGTAGGCTGCCTCAGCAATCCACAGGAGGAATGATGGTGGCTTAAATTGGTGACAGCCATGGAGATGGAGAAAGCAAGTCAGATTTTGCTTGTGTTTGAAGCCACAGCTGTTACTGGGAGATTGGACACAGAGGATGCAGGAAAAGGGAGAGACAGGCCTCAGGAATGATGCTCTGGTTTCTGGCTTGTGTTATTGAAGAGATGATGGTACCACACACTGAGATGAGGAGTTCCAAGAAAGGCCTAGGCTTGAACTGGTAATCATCAAGAATTCAATTTTGGCCATGTTAAATTTGAGATTCCTGTGAGACATAAAGGTAGCGTTGTCAAAGTCTATGAGTTTGGGAGCTCCAAAATTGGTGTGATTAGAATGAAAATTTAAGAGTTGTCTACATGTAGATTGTATTCAATAGTAATCTTTTTTTTCCTTTTGGCATTACTGGGATGGAATCCAGGGCCTGGAACATGCTAGGCAAGTGTCCTACCACTGAGCTATATCCCCAGCCCTTGTAGATTGTATTTAAGTCCAGGGAACTGGATGAGATCACCTTGGGAAAGAAAGAATATAGAAAGAAGACCCTGGACTGAGTTTGAAAAATTCCAATATCCAGTGCTTAAATTGGGAAAGAGAAACCCACAAAGATGAAGGAAAAGTGGCAAGAGAGGTAGGGGGACAGTCAGGAGATAGTCACAAAATCCAAGAGAGGAGAATATGTCAGAAAAGAGGGAGTGGTCAGCCGAGTCTACAGTTGGTGAGAAGTTGAGTAGGATGGGGACTGAGCGATGACCTTGGAGGCCAGAGGGGACCTTAACAAGAGAAAATGTAGCATTATAGACGGGTAAGCCAGATGATAGCGGATCAAGGAGGAAAAAAGAGATGAAGTAGAGACATTATGTGTAGAACACTCTGCAGTGTGTAGATTTGGTGGTGGTAAGATGAAGGTGCTCTCATCTGATGACTTGCTTTTGGAGATCTCAGATGTGACTTTTTAGAATCTCACATGGAATGGTGAGGAAGATTGAGGAGAGAAGGGGAGCTATGAAATAGGCACTTTAGAGGGAGAGAAGATGGTGGCCAGAAAGTATTGAGAGTTCATGCCAGGTTTGAGATCATGAATTTAAAAATGAAAAACAGCTACCCAGGTGCATGGTTTCTCTCCAGCTACCTTGAGCCCACTGTAAGGCAGGCATGGAGAATACAAATGATTGAGTTCATCAAGGAATGGGGTTTTGCAACAAAAGTATAGCAGAGGGAGAGGAAATAAGGGAGCTGAAGATGTTTGCAATGAATGGTCTATTGCTAGTTAGACTATAATCTCCAATATGGACATGAAGGGAAGTGGATAAAAGAGAAGCTTGAAGGAGAGTTAAGAAAGTGAATAGCTAGTCAGGCATGGTGGCACATGCCTGTAATCCTAACTCGGGAGGCTGAGGCAGAAGGATGGCAAGTTGAGGCCAGCTTTGGCAACTTTTGAAGGCCCTAAGCAACTTTGAGGGATCCTATCTCAAAATAAAAAGGGTTGGGGATGTGGCTCAGTGGTTAAGCCTCTCTGGGTTTAATCCCTGGTATGAAATAAAGAAGAGAGAGAAAGAAAATGAATAACTAAGGGAAAGTGCTTATAGAAGGCCTCCCTGAAAAGGTGACATTTAAGCTGAGACACAAAGATTGAAGAGTTGGTCAGATAAAGAATGGGTGAAGAGATTTCTAGGGAAAGGGATACCAAGTGGGAAGTGAATTGGTGACCATAATGTATTCAGGTGATTTTACAGTGGAAACCCTTGTGGAGGGAAACTGGCAGAATAGATGGTTTAGAAGGGAGTGAGATGTTGGCAATGGAAATCTGGGAGGTGGCATATGGCCTAAAGTCTAGTTGGCTAATAATGGAGTGAGTTCAGTGGAAGAAGCAGTTGTTAGATCCTTCCTTATCACCATGTGGATGTTGAACTCTCCAATAATGATATCAAGAGTTGGAGTGGGCACAACTATTCAGATGGCTATTGTGCAAACAAAACCAAACAAAAAAGAGAAAATGGCTAGTGTTGGCCAGAATGTAGAGAAATTGGAATCTTTGTGCATTGCTGGTGGGAATTTCAAAGGTACAGCTGCTGTGGAAATCAGTATGGCTATTCTTCGAAAAATTAAACACCTATAATTACCAGAAGATCTGGCAATTCCACTTCTAGGTGCAATTTCACTTTCAAAAGAAGTGAAAGCAGGGACTCCAACAGTTATTTGTACATCCATATTCATAGCAGCATTATTCACAATAACCAAAAGGTGGAAACAACTCAAGTATTCATAGACTGATGAATAAAATGTGGCACATACATAGATTACTATGGAGTCTTAAAAGGAAGGAGGTTCTGACACATTCTACAACACAGACAAACCCTGAAGACATTATGCTAACTGAAATAAGCCAGACACAAAAGAACAAACAGTGTATAATTCCTCTTACATGTTGTTCCTACAGTAGTCACATTCACAGAGACAGAAAGTTGAGTGGTGGTTACTTGGAGCTGGGAATAAGGGGAATGGAGGGTCAGTGTTCAATGGGGACAAAGTTTCTGTTTGGGAAGAAGAAAATGTTCCAGAAGTAGATGGTTATGATGGTTGCCTAAGTGTGGATGTAATTAATGCCACTGAACTGTATGCTTAAAATGATTAAAATGATAAATTTTATGTTATGTGTATCTGACAAATATTTTTTTTAAAGAGACAGACTGGGTGTGGTGGTACATATCCATAATCCCAGCAGCTAGGGAGGTTGAGGAAGAAGGATCATGATTTCAAGGCCAGCCTCAGCAACATAGTGAGGTCCTAAGAAACTCAGAGAGATGAGACCCTGTGTCTCTAAATAAGATATAAAAAAGAGCTAGGAAAAAAATTTTAAAAAATAAAAAAGAGCTGGGAATATGGCTCAGTGGTTAAGCACCCCTGGGTTCAATCCCCAGTACCAAAATAAATAAATAAATAAATAGATAGATAAAAATTTAAAAAGAGATAGAGTCAAGGGGGAAGATCAGATGTCACTAGGAACTAAGTAACCATGGGGCCTATCTAGGTAGTCCACAGGTAGCAATGAGGAAGAAGAAAGAATGGTAGAGATAGGCAGCAGGCAGGTTCCTCAAAGGAAAAGGATTTTTTTGCAGAAAGGAGGAGGAATAATGGCCTAGAGGAAGCATTAGCAAGCACAAAAGACACCTACCTTCCCTCCAGGTCCTGGAGGACTTGACATTTGAGAGAGAAAAATAAAAACAAAATTTTAAAAGTCACTGTACAGGCTAGGGTTGTAGCTCAGTGGCAGAGCTGCTTGCCTAGCATGTGTGAGGCACTGAGTCCTCAGCACCACATAAAAATAAATAAATAAAATAAAGGTATCATGTCCATCTAAATAGCAACAACAACAAAAAGCCAGTGTACACTTGTTAGGGCTGGTGGGGAAGTAGTATCCTTGAGAAATAACCAGGTCTCAATTGGGAAAGAAAGTGATAGGTACTCTCAGTGAATAAATTAAGACTATGGAACAGTTTGCTGTTGACTGAGAGTTCCAGAGGACATGATGGAAGAGTTGGAAAGGGAAGAAAAGGGTGAGATTGGAGTATGAATAGACCCCTACAGTAATCTCCTCTTATCCATGGTTTCAGTTTCTGCAATTTCAGTACCTGCATTCAACCATGGTCGGAAAGTATTAAACGGAAAATTTTAGAAATAAACAATTCACATGTTTGAAATAACTTTATTACAGTGTGTTGTTATATTTGTTCTTTTGTTATCGTTGTCAGTCTCTTCCTGTGCCTAATTTTTAAATTTATTGATAGGCATGTATGTATAGGGAAAAAACAGATCTATAGACTTTGGTACTATCTACAGTTTATAGAGTTTGGTTTCAGGCATTGACTGCAGGGTGTTAAGAATAGATATAAGGGGCTGGGGATGTGGCTCAAGCGGTAGCACGCTCGCCTGGCATGCGTACAGCCCGGGTTCGATCCTCAGCACCACATACCAACAAAGATGTTGTGTCTGCCGAAAACTAATATATATATATATATATATATATATATATATATATATATATATATATATATATAAAATTCTCTCTCTCTCTCTCTCTCTCTCTCTCTCTCTCTCTCTTTAAAAAAAATAGATATAAGGATGAGAATCTGGACTCTGAGGAATAGCCAGAGACAAGGAAATTTCTTTTTGTTGGTGACTGAAGTTAACAGGAATGTGAAGCCTGATGGGATGATTCTCCCATACAAGAGAGTGACTTGCAGGCACATAAGAAGTCATTTGATGGCTAGCAGCCCTGATATCTCACTTGTTGCTGTGCTGGCTTTGAGGGAGTCTGCTCTTACAGATAGCACTGGAGCAGCTCTTAGTCCACATGGGCAGCAGTAGTCTACTGAATACTTCCACTGAGCCAACCGCATTGCCTTCTGGGAAACTGCTTGATTCACAGGTTCTCGGCAAAAATTGCATACAATAGTTGACTCTAGAGTTAGCCATTGTAGTTTACATTGTCGTTTCACTCAGTTTATATAGGTGTCTATATTTTAGCAAGTTACCTAATCTCTCTTCTCAAATCCTCAGTTTCCTTATCTATACAATGGCCAAATATACCACTTCACTCAGGGGGTTGCTCGGAAAATGATGTGAGATCATATGTGGACAGCACCAGAAGCGTAGTAAGTCCTCAATAAATGGTAGTCGATACTACTGTTTTCTGCACTGTCCTCTCTTTCGGCATCTTCCTCACCTTATTCCAGATGCCTCTAGTCCTCAGTGTATTCTTTAACCAAATTCTCCATCAGAGCTAAACAGTGCCCCATCTTCCAAATATTTGATTTTCCCTAATGCACCCTTCCCTATGTTACTTCATATGGTTCAGAATCCTCCATAGTCTCCCCTGGGGTGAATCTGATTCAGCCAGCTAGTCCTTTGTTTGCATGAACTTATGTGTCCTCAAAAGATAACAATTGTCCTTTAACTGAAGCCTTTGATGATATAATCCAATGGAATAAAAGCACATCAACTTCCCCCCTCACCTGGCTGTGGTTTAGCCATTGTCTGAGAATAGCATTCTAGATAGATCCTTGCTTCTCAGGGTCTGTGGACCAACAGCATGGCCACTACCCTGGAATTTGCCAGAATCTCAGCCCTTGTTCCAGACCTACTATTTGGGAATTATTTCAGCAATACCTCAGGCGATTCCTGTACCCATAAAAGTGTGAGTAACACTTCTATAGTAAGGAACAGCTAAGTGAAGTAACAGGTGAGGATTCCTTTACAGGAAGAAAAGCTGTGGACACAAAGAGGGGACCCAGAGCAGTTACTTCAGAGCCCTGGGGATGGAGCTCTCATTGCTGCCACTTGGAGAACGTGGCATCTCATGAGGACCCAGCTGCTAATCTGCCATGCTGGATCTCTGGAGCTTCAAGGAGAGTCAGGCTCCAGTTACTGGAATCAGAGGGCTAATTGGCCCCACGTGGCGCCAAATCCTGCCACTCGCAAGGGGAGTGACAAGACTCCCCAAGGAGCCAACCAAATGTAAAGAAAAGGGAGCCAAAAGCAAGGAGGGATGGAGAAATAAAAACAGACACCTTCAAATGTAACTCTTACAAATCTATCTCCCTGCCTAGAAGTACAAGGAGGAAGAGCATTAGCTCAGAACCATTTTGTCGTCTTCTCTGTTCTTCTGTCCTTTTGTTGCATCCTACCTAGCAACAGTAGTTAATATGAGCTCCAGCTACCAGTCCCTTTTTGGACAGTGATGGGGGCAAGGTTCAGTTTAGCCCACAGAGGAGTCAGGGCATCCAGATGGAGTCAGGTCGACTGAGAGCTGGGTCAGGGAAAGGGCTGCCTGGGAAACAAGGGGATGGAGTGCATTGTGGGGCTGTCTCTTAGAAGTAAGGAGTTGATGGAGGAAGGGCCAGGACTGTATGAGACTAGTGAGGTTTATCTTCGGCTCCCTTTCTCTGCTCCTCTGACCACCCTGAATAATGCTACCAGTAATATTGACACCTCTACATTTGTGTGATATGTTTAACCTCCCTAAGTGCTTCTGTAGCCATGATCTCATTTCATTTTCCCAACAACACAGAGTGAATGGGATCAGAGACAGGTTAATTATGATGTGGGCTGAGCATCCAAGCCGGGCCAGAACATAGAGTGCTGCTGGCCATAGGATCAAAGCAGCCCTGCAGTGGAGACTCTAGATACTGAGAGGGTCTAGGACCCTAAGAAGATGCAGGTGGGGGTACTGGGCTTGTGAGCTGTGTCCAAGAGATTTGGTTCCAGTTAGACTGCTAATGTGCTCAGCCTTTCCTTCTTCATCTACCTTGGAGCCTGGGGTGGAGGAGGAGGAGTCACCTAGTCTATTTGGCAGGACAGTGAGAGGGGATAATGGATGTGAAAGTACCTTTTCTCAAATGAGGTAATGGGTGTAGAAATGCAAAGGACCACATGGATCTAAAGTGTTGTTATCATTAGGCAGAAGAGAAAGGCTAGACCCTTACCTGGGTCACTGAATGAAAAGGATGAGCCTGGCACAGGGTGATGGGAGACCTTTAGGGATCTCAAGTAGGAAGGAGACAGAATTAAAGCATTGGACGCTTTGGTGCAAAAGAAGAGAAGAAAATAGCAGGTCCCAGAAATAAAGCAGGAGCAGGGAGCACAAGTTTGGCTGCTTCCCAATTTTGTCCAGGGTCGCCCTGTTTGAGGGGACTAGAAGCTAAACATCTTTCAAAGTCAAATTGCCTGTTTCCCCCAGGAGGGAAGTCATGTGACTCACGGACAGCTGAGCTCCTGTCATCCATCACTGCTTGCCTTCAGTGTCTCCCAAGTCTCCAGGCATTTAGCAAATTTCAGAGGGACTGAGCCGCAGACACTGAAAGATGCAAACCCCAGGAGGGAAGTAACAGCCTCCACCTGAATTGTAAAATGGCCTTCTGGTCTGTGAATGGAGGCATTCCCCCACCTGTCTACCCACCCTAGATGCCCAAGAAGGCCCAGACAGTGTGAGGAAGGGGCTGCTTACAGAATTGAGGGAGGATGCAGTTATGGATAATGAGTCCAGTCCAATTTGGGACAACCTTAAGCAGGGATCAAATAGGTTCCAGTCACATCTGGGGAAGTGCCTGTCATGGTGGGAAAGATACTGGGCCCCCTATGGGAAGATAGGGCATGCCCATGGGCAGTGCTTAGGTTCTTTTTTTTTTTTTTTTTTTTTTTTTTTTTTTTTTTTTTTTTTTAAAGAGAGAGTGAGAGAGGAGAGAGAGAGAGAGAATTTTTAATATTTATTTATTTTTTTTTTTTAGTTCTCGGTGGACACAACATCTTTGTTGGTATGTGGTGCTGAGGATCGAACCCAGGCCGCACGCATGCGAGGCGAGCGCGCTACCGCTTGAGCCACATCCCCAGCCCAGTGCTTAGGTTCTTATCTTTCCAGCCAATACAATCCCCACTTCCTCCATGGACTCTTCTCCACTTTTCCACCCCTCCTCTGAACACCCAAGTTGGCACTAGAGTTTGCCTGCTAATCTCAGCACTCTCAATCTCTTGTGAATTGGACACTAGTCTTCTCCTCCAGCTGAACTGGAAGCTCTTTTTGAATCTTTTTTTTTTTTTTTTGAACCCAGGAGAACTCGACCACTGAGCCACATTCCCAGCCCTAGTTTTTATTTCATTTAGAGACAGGGTCTCACTGACTTGTTAAGCACCTTGCTGTTTTGTTGCTGAGGATGGCTCTGAATTCGTGATCCTGCTGCCTCAGCCTCCTGAGCTGCTGAGATTACAGGTGTGCACCACTGCGCCTTGCCTAGAAGCTCTTTGTAGATAGGGATCTGTGACTTCTCTTGTATCCCACAGACCTCAGGACTGAATAGGCACTGAATAAATACTTGTTGATTGACTAACATGAGTTGAAAACTAATGCAAAATATTCATGTCACAAAAGGCTCATCAGTTGCTCTGGCTTTAGGAAGGCCCGTTTTTATTAGTGCTGGTGCTACCTCAAGGCCCACTAGAGACTGAAGTGTTCCCAACTTCAGAAAAAGGGGCAAAGCTAAGGCTTTAGTGGCCAGTGAGTGGGGGTACTGAGTATAGGACAATGTACCCAGTGCTTCCACAGCATGTGGGCATCTCCCTTGCCAGTGTTCTGCTTCTACACCAGGGGCTCTGCAGCCTTACAGGTACTTGTCCACCAACCTGCCCCACATGGTGCCCACATGATAAATGAGCTAGTGTTTTCTCAGGAAGAGGCCCTTTAGCACTGATGAGGTTGGCTGGCAGGAGTCAGAAGTCTATTTGAGAAGCGGTCCCCAGGATGAGGCAAGATGGCAGCTGCTGGAAGATGTTCTTTGGCTCCCTTCAAAACAGCTCCTGCCTGTCACCAGCAGCAAAAATGAGAGAGGTGCCCATCTGAAGCCACCTTTGCAAAGTCCCTGTCCCAGGAGGGTGCCTATCAAGGACACTGGCCAGCCACATTCCAACGTCTGAGTGTTTTCAGTTATAAAGTGATAATTTATCTCATCAGGGTGGGACCGAGAGAGCCAGCTTCTGAATTCACTTTCTGGAGGCTTGACCTCATCCTAGCATCCCCCCCTGTTCTCCTCTATGGGGTGAGAGACAGTCTCTAAGCCAGCTTGGGTGCAGCCTGAGTGGATGTGGCCTGATGCAAGTCAGACACGGTCTGTTTTCCTTCCCAAGTTCTGGTATGATGGCAACAACTCCAGTCTTCTTTGCTGGCCCATGAATTTCTCTTTCATACAGTTACTCTAAGTCTTATACACTTCCCCCACAAGTAGACCTAATGCTCCACTATAATTATTTGATTTGTGTCCAGATAAACAACCTAACTGCTTGAAACTGTTTGCCACTGATGAATTTAGTATTTTTAGCTAGTCAACAGTTACCTCACTCTCATAGTGTCAAAACCTCCTACTTCTTTTACAAACCTTGTATTAGTTTGATCAATTAACTTCTGGCCCTTTGTATCTTATTCTGAAGGGCCCCACCTGAGATCTTAAATTCAGAGAATATACATACTCATGCAGGGGAACCTAAGCCCATTTGGTAGGCCTAAAAGTCTAGGGCTGAAGTGGTGCCAAGTTGGGGAGCCAAGGCTCTGGGTCACTTGGCTCTGGACCCCTCTATTCCACCCCCACATGCCCTACTCTTTTTCTGGGCCATCATTCCCCTGGCGCCCTGTGCTCTCACAGTGCCCCAGTGCCCTCACCCTCAGGGCTTTCCATATGAACATGACATTCAGGCCTATCTCACCCTGGCCCTTGATGTAGAAGCTTTATAAAGCTCTTGTGTAATTCCTAAGCTTCAGTAACTTTTAAGTTGTGGGCATCTGGAGAACAATCTGTAATCTCTCCCAGGTGTTAGGGGAGCACTTTCTCTTCTGCCAGTTTCTCTGGGTTTCAGGTCTGTGAGCAGCCTCAGAATACAGCTCCCCATATAGCCCACAGGAGCCATTTTCCAGCTGTCCCATTAGGTGAAGTAATTTGGCATAATGTACCATTACGTAAAGTAGTGGTCCTAAACATGAGCATACATGTTTATATATGCCACCCCGATAGTTCCTTTTTAGATACCACCTAAGAGATATTAATGTTTCAAATGACACAAGGACTTCATGAAGATGCTCCACATTCTGGAATGACTTCACATTCTTTTCCCACTTATCTGTCTGTTTTCATTACCCATTCCCTCAAAGTTTTGATTTCCCTTAGGGAGTTAATAGCCAATTAAAATGGGTGATGCCAGTGGACTTCAGAATGACCCATTTGCACTTAGGGTTCTTCTGGCATCCCAATGCCTTGAAGTTTAATCTCAGACTTCATGGCACCAGTTTCTTCTACTGGCTCCAGGCCTGAAGACAAGTGACTTCTCCTTCCTAACTTCCTCTTTCTCCAATCTGAAATATGAGGCTGTCATCATTTCTGTTGATTTTAGAGGATATAGGAAATTAAGCTGTGACATCCCAGGTGCCATGGCCAGAACCCTAACCAGTGTCTCACCTAGCTGGTTCTGAGGTTTAGTTCCCTTTGCATCTTCTTTTGCTCCCATCTTCCCCTTCCCCCAGTCATGTGATGCAGGAAGAGAGCGCAAATGATATGGAATGTGAGCAACTGCCAGCAGGGACGCTGCGTCAAGTGACCATTCACCGAGACCCTATATATGGCTTTGGCTTCGTGGCCGGCAGTGAGAGGCCTGTGGTGGTTCGATCTGTGAGGCCAGGTAGGTGTCCCTCGTAGTGTCCCTCTAGCCCTAGCTCCTATCCCCCCACACCTAACTGGTCTGCCCAGAGAGCACAGTGCCCAAGTACACTGTGTTCCTAAAGAATTCATGAAGAGTAGGTAAAGACTTGCCTACCAATAACAGTGTTTAAGACTGATTAGCCCAAACCATTGAGGTAGCTTGGAGCCTTAGAGGCTGTAGTTGATTTTTTCATAGGACATGGGTCTTAATAAAGCTTCCCTTTGCATAGTACATTCAAAGAAGAGCCACAATGCTTTGGATGACAAAGTGCCATTTATTCAATTCAACAAGTATTTATAGATCACCTACTCTAAGCCCAGAAATGTGGTAGGGAAGTACAAGACACAGTTCCTGTCCACAAGAATCTAATCATCAGGCTGTGGAGACTGGTAAAAACTCATGAAATAAGCTAGGCACAGTGGTACACATCTGTAATCCCGGTGACTGTGGAGGCTGAGGCAGGAGGATTGCAAGTTTGAGGCCGACATTAGCAACTTAGTGAGACCCTGTCTCAAAACAGAAAATAAAAAGGGCTGGGAAATTATCTTGGTGGTAAAGCACCCCTGGATTCAATCTCCACTATCACAAAGGAAAAAAGAAAAATACATCAGCCACTAAAGACTGGAATTAGGATAGAGACCACAGATGGGATAGGAGGAGGGAGAAGAATAAAATATCTGAATGCCACAGTGGAAATAACGATAGCTACCATTGATTAAGCATCTGCTACTATGCACTTTACATCGTCTTGTTTAATCCTCACAGCCAAGCCTACAAGATAAGTGATACCTTTCCCATTGTACAAATGAGGAAACCGAGGCACAGAGGAGGAGGAATGATGTGTGCAGGGCCACTGAGCTAGGAACCAGCAGAGCCAGTGTTTGCTCCAGGGTCTATGTGTTACCATGAGGGGGATACAGGGAATTGATAGGGACCATGTGGAAAGGAACAAGCAAAAGCTCCCCTAAACTGTGAATGATACAGGAAAAGGCTGAAGCACTGTTTTGTTCCAAATCTGCTATCATTGACAGAAGATAGACAGAAAGGAGCTTTATTCCTGACTTGCTGGGCCTGAGGCTTTAGATGTTTACAACAGTTTCTCGCTCAGTCAAGAGAAGCAGCCAGAGTACAAACTGGTCTTGCAGAAATTTGATGAATTTTGCAATCCTCAAAGGAAAAGAAAAAAGATTGTGTAAACCCTCTTCAACTATATGCCACAGAGAAAAAAAATCAATTCAGGAGTTAGGGGCTGACCTAAGGCTCCCAAGACAGTCCTGCTGTTTGACAGGAAAGTTTTGAATCTTTGATCAGAAATCAAATTTGTCCTCAGAAAAAAGGACCAGGTAAAACTTGGTAATGGACCACCAGGCACCCCTGCTTTAGCTTCAAAGGGGACAGAATCATAATTTGTAGGGCCAAAGAAAGCTCCTAGGCCTAGAGAAGGTTAACTGCAAAAGGTATAAGATAAAGATGCAAGAGAAGCCAGGCATGGTGACACACACCTGTAATTCCAGCAGCTTGGGAGGCTGAGGCAAGAGAATCGTGAGTCCCAAGCCAGCCTCAGCAACAGTGAGGCACTAAGCAACTCAGTGAGACCCTGTCTCTAAATAAAAGGGCTGGGGATGTGGCTCAGTGGTCGAGTGCCCCTGAGTTCAATCCCTGGTAAACCCCCCAATCCCCCCAAAAAAAGATGAGGGAGGAGTTAGAGGGGTGAAGAGAAGACCCCAGGAGAGAGCCACAAAAAGCCGTGCAGTAAATGGCACAGCCCTATTAGAGATTCAGGCTGAACCATGTTGCAGCATCTGCTCAGGCAGCTGCCAAGTGGTTCAGTGTTTGAGGACATAAGAAAAGACAAAGAAGGATTCTACACAGGAGCAATTGCAATTGAGTAATCCAACAAACCATTCATGAAAGGATAGTAGATTGAATGTTACCAGTGTCATCACGGGCCCAGGCCTGCAGAGGAGGAAAAATTCTATGAGGACCTCTTCTGTAGTAAGGGAGTGATGGAGAGATGGAGGAAGGAGGGAGGGAAGGAAGGAATGCAATAAGTAGAGTGGCCTTCAACTAAGAGCCTCAAATTTTTGACAGAAATAGATAAAAAGAATGAAATGAGTTGAAGAAATTGTCCCTTGAAAGGATATGATAACTACCATTCATCAAATTCTAACCAACATCAATTAACTGTTTGAAGGACTATATATTCATCATCTCATTTATCCTCCCAACATGCCTATGATGTGTAGGTACTGTTATTTTTCCATTTAGCAGAGAAGATAAGAGAAACTCAGAGACATTCACTGTCTCACCCAAGGTCATATAACTGGTGAATTAATTGCAGGTTCAGGATTCGAGGCCAGGTCTGTCTGACGGCAAAGAGTTTGCTCTTCACCACCATGCTCTCCACTCCTGTTCTGGCAGGAGACTGTATTGGCCTAGAAAGTTCAAGGCAATTGCTATCAGAGTTGTGACTCCTGCTGGCCATGATGGCTCAGCCTTCCTCACCACATAAGGCCCAGGCTCCAGAGCCATTGAGCTGTCCTCAAGTGACATATTTGCTGTGTATGTTCATGTTTTCAGAATTCGGGCAGCACCCTTTTACGTAGAGAAATAGAGAAGTTAGGATCTGGCGTTTTAAAGTAGACACAAATAAGAGTTGAAGCTGGTTTAAACATTAAACATTTCTTTCTGGTTTGAGTCAGGGAAGATCTGACCTCTCATTCTCTGAGGCTGAAAAGCTTTTGTCCAAAAAGGTCTTTGCTGAACAGCAGAAGCAGCACAGCCTCATAGCACCACTCTATCTCTACCCTTTCCCCTAACCAAGAATTATATCTGTTGGGTACAGTGACACATGCCTGCAATCCCAGTGACTTGGGAGGCTGAGGTAGGAGGATGACAAGTTTGAGGCTAGTCTTAGCAAATTAACAAGACCCTATCTCAAAAATAAAAAAGGGATGGGACTGCAGCTCACTGGTAAAGCATGCCTGGGTTAAATCCCCAGTACCATACAAAAAGTATAGCTCTCAGCTAGATCTACTTTCTTAAGCTCAGCAGTAGAGATGGGAAAGGGAGAAACCAAATAAATTTTCAGCATTTTCCTCATTTATTAAACAGTAGCATCTTTCAATGTTAGAAAAGATTAAGCCTTTTAAGTCTTTCAGTCAACCCCTGTCTCCAAGCAAGTGAATACCTAAGCCATTCCAAACCAGAAAGTATGAATAATATTCATGGGCTGGGGCTGTGGCTCAGTGGTAGAGCACTTGCCTAGCATGTGTGAGGCACTGGGTTCAATCCCTGGCACCATATAAAAATAAAACAAATAAAATAAAGGTATTGTGTTCATCTACAACTAAAAGATAATTTTTAAAAAGATTCAAAGAAGAAGTTTCTTCCCCCTCCTCCTGTCACCTGTAACATTGCCAGCAGTCTGAAAGTCTGTGTTCCTCTTTAGAACCAAGCCAATAAAACACTAACCTTGTCTGAGTATGAGGTCTGGGCTTGGGACCTTTTGCTACCACACCATGCCCAATCAAAGGAAGCCCACTGGATTCTCTTTCATTTTTACTCTGTCCCCTCATTTTCCATATGCAGCTGCCAAGAGCATCATTTCCTGCAGGCCTTGCAAGTATCCCTCAGGCACTGTGGCTCTTGCCCAGACTTGTGCTTTCCTAGCAGTAGCTTGAAGCTCTCACGCCTCTCTCCTCTCCTCTGCAGGAGGCCCCTCTGAGGACAAGCTCCTGGCTGGTGACCAGATTGTGGCTATTAATGAGGAGGACGTGAGTGAAGCCCCCAGGGAGAGGTTCATAGAACTCATCAGGTAACAGGGGCCTCTGGGGCCTTGGCAGGAGCTGCGTAATATTCCCCACCCCTGCCCCACCAGAGGCCTAGGTCTACCACTATCCTCCCTGGCCCTGAAAGACGAGAGTTTCTAGGCAGAGCAGCCCCAAGCCAGGGCTCCTGTCTACCCAGAACTTCAGGGCACAGCCAGTCAGGGTTACCATAAGCCTCACACACTCTGGCTTAAACTTGCTGTGATGATATGAGTAGGCACAAAGAAGAATCTCCTGCTATAGCCTCACCTCTACCCTCCCCAACTAATCTCCTCACCTGAGCTGGGGTTACTGTGCAGTGAGACAGACAAAGTGAGTGTTGAGAGTAAGCAAGTCACTAAAGACATTATTCCCACCTCCTCACCCATCCCACAATCACACACACACACACACACACAGAGAGAGAGAGAGAGAGAGAGAGAGAGAGAGAGAAAATCAGATCCCTTCCCAGTGGATTGAGAAATGGAATCTACTCTTGTAGATTCTGCATTCATTGTTTGTAACACCTTAATGTCCATCCTCCCCAGATAGGAGCAGGTAAGAGAGGACGGGAACATTCAGGGGACCTCCACCATCTGTAAATGGAGAGTAATAACATTGTCTTTGCCTGTCCCTCACCACTATACACATTCCACCCACATACTGTGCAAAATCCCCTTCCCCTCACTCATACCACATGTTCATACACTTCCATAGTTTGTTGATAAGGAATGGGAGGATAGAGGTGAAGACTCTAAAGTCCATGTGTTAACGTTGGCTTTGGGGATGCTGGCTATCCTCAAATGGAACCATGTCCTCAATGTATTTCCCCCCCTCCCCAACTTGTATAGTCTGGCTCCAGCCCTGCCTCCATCTCCCTCAATCCTCCATCCCTGTTAATTCAGAGTATTTAATTTTACTCATTTTTATGAGAATTTCCAAAGCCCACTTGGTCCCAGAGCCCCTCCCTAGCTTTCAAAAGCAGACTTAGCATTCTGCATGTGGTATAGCACCCTCTTCTCAGCTCTAAAGGGGTTTGGAATGATCCATCCTGAAGTCCAGAACAAGTCTTCCTCAGCATTCTCCCTCCAGTTCAACATGTGTCTGGGCCCTGATAACCTTCAGTTTGCTTCTTCTCCAAGTTCAGTTGTCTATGCATTCCCCCACTCTTCACCCTCCACCCTCCACCACCACATTGAAATAGGGTGAATTCTTTTCACCCCTTCAGGGTATACTGGAATTCTTTAAGCCTGATCTCCTGGAAGTAGACATCTCTATACCTAGAACAAAGTAGCCTAATTTTTTTTGAGGGATTCCAGGGCTCTTTCAGGATCAAGCAGAACTTACTCTTTTGATAACTTCAGGGACTGGTGGGTCATTCATTCATTCCATGAATAATTATTCTTGAGCATCTTTTATGTGCAAGGCACCAGTCTAGGCACTAAAGAAATAGCAGCAAGTAAGAGACAAAAATCCCTGGCTCATTGGAATTTATATTCTGGTGGAGACCCACAGTTAGCAGTGAACCTGATAAATAATTGTATACTGTATTAGAATTCAATAAATGTTATTGAAGAATAGAAAGTAGATTGGGGTAAAGAGGGTTGAGAGTGCTGGACACAAATTTACAGATTGGAACTTTAAGCAGCATGGCCAGTTTGGGCTTCATTGAGAAGGTGTCATTTGAAGAAAGACTTGAAGGAGGTGAAAGTGTTGGAGAAAGCAAAGAGCCAGTAGAAAGAACCTAAGGCAGGAATGTGTCTGGCCTGATTGAGGAAGAGGAGAGAGGCCAATGTGACTGGCATCAGCTAAGGAAGGGGAAGAGTTGTGGAAGATAAGTCCAGATTATAGAAAGTCTTATAAGCCATTGTAAATGAATGGGAAACACAACTTGCGTTATGCCCCTTCCCTATTCAAGACAGAGGATTTTCCTTGGTTTTTTCCTTGTAACATAACTCTTCCTGGGAACTTCAAGACCTTGAGGCTGATTCATGCCTGGACTTTGCATGATGGAATATGAGAACTGCTCAGAGTCCTTAGGCAAGGGGCATAGGCATTTCTCAAATACCCAGCATCAAGGCTGTCTTAACTCTACTTCTTGAATGCCTTTATTCCCACAAACATTTGAACAAAGCCAACAAGGAAAGGAGAAGCTCCTTCAGGCAAACTATTTCCATTTATTTTAGTTCTTTTACAGGATTATGGATTCCTGGGAGAGAATTTTCATACCTCACAGGCTCTTTGATCGCTGGTATAATTCTTGTCGGAAGAGTTTCAAATTTTTCATCCTTTGAATATTTGCTATCTGCAGAGAGTCTTGGCTTCCATCTGTTGCTCCCTGGCTCTCATTTTTTTTTTTGCTCCCTCAATTAAAACAAATCTGCTGAATATGAGTCATGATGACCAAATGACCTCCTTTGGGTTTTTCCTTTGAGTTTCTCCTCCTGCTTAAATACCAAATTGCCAATAATCATCGTACATGGTTCCCAGGACCCAGTGGCTGGATGCCCTGTGTGTTCCATAATTCAGGCCTTTAGTTTTCCTTGAGAATGTTCTACTCTACAGATAAAATTGCTCCTAAAGTTTGAGGATATCTACAGAGAGGATGGGAGAAGAAATATAAAAAGAAGACCTGAAAAATGACAAGCCCAGAGGTAATGGTAATACCATCATCAGAGGCCTGCATGAACCAATATGGATGGTTTGTGTAAGCCTCCACAAATGATGAGAGGCAAGGAATCCATGCAGACACTCAGATTACCCCCTGTCCTAATCCATATCCTTGAATGCAACCCAGGGGAAAATTCTGGTGTTGCTTTCTGTACTAGATGAATACCTAGTGCATGATACACTGCTCTCCTGTTCCCTCTTTTCTCTGTAGGAGCGCTAAGGAATTCATCGTTCTTACAGTTCTGCACACTCATCAGGTGAGTGAGCCTCTTTGCCATCTGTTCTTCTTCCTGACTGACAAGAGATGACCCCATATTAGAAAGCAACAGCATGGGAAGATGGGGGATCAGAGATTAAGACCAACAAGAATGGTCCTAGGAGGCAAGGATGTAGGAGTAAATTTTATAGAATATTTTATAGAGATCTTGTCTACTCTAATATTGAAGGCTAAAGATTTTAAAGGGCTGTACAGGACTGTGTTCTCTCCCTTGTCCCCTGCTTTACCCACTTAAACTGCCTACTGCCTCCATTCCAAATCTACTTCTACTTCTTTTTTGCTGTGTATCATACAAATGTATCTATCCAGTGTCCAACTCTAATAAAGTCCTGGCAGATAGTGGGTGGTAGTCTTATTCATGCATATAAGTATTTACTAAGCAACCTATGACATCTAAGATACAGCACCATATGTAAGGAGTTTCATATAAAATCCTGAGAGGTACAGTTAGACAAAGAGGTTCATCTTTGCCCTGGGACAGTCACTAAGTGGCTGTGAGAGCTTGGGTGGGTCAGTTCCCTTTTCTAAACCTATTTTTTCATCTGTAAATTAAGAAGTTCATAGAACAGTATTTTTAAATAAGAACACTTATTAAAAGTAAAAATCACCAGGTACAGTGGTGCACTTCTGTAATCCCAGCACCTTGGGAGGCTTGAGACAGGAGGCTCATGAGTTCAGAGCCAGCCTCAGCAAAAGTAAGGCGCTAAGCAACTCAGTGAGACCCTGTCTCTAAATAAAATATAAAATAGGGGGACTAGAGAGTCAAGTGCCCCTGGGTTCAATCCCTGGTACCCCAATAAAAGTAAAAATCTTTTGAGCAGGGCACAGTGGTATGTGTCTGCAGTCCCACCTACTTGGGAAGCTGAAACAGGAGGATTTCTTGAGCCCAGGAGTTCAAGGGCAACCTGAGCAGCATGGTGAGACTCCATCTCAAAAATTAAAAAAAAAAAAAAAAAAAAGAAATGAAGACAGAGCTGAGGGCACTTGTGTAATATGTGTGAGACCCTGGTTTCAATCCCCATCACCACCAAAAAAATAATAATTAATTACATTAAATATTAAAAGTAAATATATTTTTATTTCAGGTCTCTCTCCTCAAGTTGAATTCAGAAACCCCAGTGTCCATTACTTACCGCAATCACACTTGCTCAAATCAAGTAGGTGTAAAACTTCTACAAGCAAAACACATAGCCTTTATTCCACTTCCAGCCCATCTTTCCCCAGCACTAATAGCCCAACCCCTGGAGGAGGCTACACCTGAAGTGGACCTTGAGGGAGGGGAAGGAATTCCCTGACATGGAGTAAGGAGAAGATTTTTCAGAGAGACAATATATCTGTGCAAAGCCAGCGATGTAGCACAGGTGTGAGGCCTGAGCTCACACCTTAAGAGTCAGGGGGTCAAGGCTCAAATCAAGCCCAACAGTAAAGGACTCACCCTGAGGCCCCCAGCCCTCTTCTGAGTCTGTGTGAACTTCACACACACACACACACATACACTCATGTATGTGATCATATATACATATATATGCTTACATATACTCTTATATACATGCAATAGACTCACATACACACACGTGCTTACATATACTTTCACTTACACACTTATACATTCACATTGTTGGACACAAACCCCTCATATATATACACCCACACATACAATGCTCCCAGGCAGACAGGCCTCACTCAATTACATTCTCTGACTCCAACCAGAAGACCCCACCCTTCCTGGGTGTTATGAATAGTTCCCTTCTCACTTCATTGCATGTGTGCAGTTGCCAAATGGTCAATAGGGAGTCAGTTCCCACTCCCTACAACCTCCTGTCTTGAAAATGGCCACCAAGAGCTGGGAGCAGTTGTGCACACCTGTAATCCTAGTGGCTTGGGAGGCTGAAGCAAGAGTATCTCAAGTTCAAAGCCAGGCTCAGCACTGAGCAAGGCCCTAAACAACTCAGTGAGACCCTGTCTCTAAATAAAATATTAAAAAGGGCTAGGGCTGTGGCTCTCAGTGCCAAGTGCCCCTGGGTTAAATCCCTGGTACACCCCCCTAAAGAAACAGAAAATGCCTACCAATGGTCCCCCAAAACATGCTTTTTGTATGGTTAGAATATATTAGTCTGATCAGAGACACATTATAGGGTACTCTGTAGGTTAGTCAGGTTTTCTCAAATGTCACCTCTTTGCAGAAACCTTCTTTGACTACCTTTTTTCTTTGGTATCAGGGATTGAACCCAGGGGCATTTAACCATTGAGCAATGTCCCCAGCCCTTTTTGTATTGTATTTAGAGACAGGGTCTTGCTGAACTGCTTAGGGCTTCTCTAAGTTGCTGAGACTTACTTTGAACTTGTGATCCTCCTGCCTCGGCCTCCCAAGCTACTGGGCAATTTGCCACAGTGCCCAGATTTGACAACTCTTTCTCTAACAGAGTATCTACCGTCATTATCTCCTGATACTGCTTAACTTTTAATCATTGGTAAAATATTATAGTTTTAATTTTTTATTTGAAATAATTGTGGATTCATAGAAAGTTGCAAATCTAGTACAGACATACAATGTATCCTTTAGCCTGTTGCTCCCAGTGGTTACATCTTCTATAACTATAGTGCAATATCAACATCAGGAAAATGACATTTTTTTTCAATGTGCATATATAGTTCAATGTGAATTTTACACATGCATACACAATGTGTTTCAGATGTGTAGGTTTATGAATCCACCAACACAATCAAGATATTGGGCCAGCAACAAATACATGAAAAAATATTCATCATTAGGAATTAGGGAAATGCAAATCAAAACTACACTGAGATTTCATCTCACACCAGCCAGAATGGCAGTCATCAAGAATACAAACAATACTAAGTGTTAGAGAAAAAGGAACAATTTTACACTGTTGGCAGAACTGAAATTAGTACAAACACTATGGAAATAACTATGGTGGTTCCTCTAAAGACTAGGCATGAAACCACCATATGACCCAGCTATACTACTCCTTGGAATTCATCCTAAAGAATTAAAGTCAGCATACTATAACGATACATGCATACCCATGTTTATAGCAGCACAGTTCACAGCCAAATTATGTAACCAGCCTAGATGTCCATCAACGGATGAATGAATGAAGAAAATGTGGTACTGGGCATTGTGCTGTACACCTGTAATCCTAGCAACTCGGGAAGCTGAGACAGGAGGATTGCAAGTTTGAGGCCTGCCTCAGCCATTTAGTAAGACCCTGTCTAAAAAATCAAAAAGATAAAAAAGCTGGGGGTATAGCCCAGTGGTAGAGCACCCCTGTATTCAATCTCCAATACCAAAAAAAATGATACTGAAAAAGTTTGTCACCAAAAAGGTCCCTTATGTCATTCTTTTACTGCAATATCCATTTCCCCTACTCCCTCTGGAAATCCTTGTCAACCACTTCTGCAATGTTATCATTTCAAGACTATTGCATAAATGGAATAATGTAGTATAATATCCTGTTGATGTTTGGGGATTGGCTTTTTTCACTCAGCATATGCCCTTAAGAGTCATCCAACTTGTCAATATTTTGTTCCTTTTATTGCAGTGTAGTGTTCCATGGTGTGACTGTACCACAGTTTGCTTATCATCCACCCATTGAAGGGCATCTAGACTATTTCTCTCTCTCTCTCTCTCTCTCTCTCTCTCTCTCTCTCTCTCTCTCTCTCTCTCTCCTGTTATGAATGAAGCTTCTAGAAACATTTGTGTGGGGGATGTTTTTTGGAGAGTGGTGTACTAGGGATTGAACTCAGGGGCACTCAACCACTGGGCTGCACCCCAAGCCCTATTTTGTATTTTTATTAGAGACAGGTTCTTGTTGAGGCTGGCTCTGAACTTGAGATCCTCCTGCCTTACCTCCTGAGCCACTGGGATTACAGGTGTGCACCACCACACCCAGCCCTGTGTATGGGGTTTTTGTGAGCATGATTTTTCATTTCTCAAGAGCATGATTTCTGGTTCATATAGTAAGTGTATGTTTAGTCTATCAAGGAACTTTAAGACTAATATACATTCCCATGAAATGTTATATTTATATGTGTATTATCTATATCCCTCATTAGAATGTGAGCTCCACAAAGGACAGGGAATTTTTTTTAATTATTATTGCTGTATCACCTAGCACCTGAAACAGCACCTGGCACAGAGTAGCACTAATAAATATAGGTTGAAGGAATGAAGGAAAACCAGCTTCCTAAAAAAAGCAACATAAACCCAAATGTCCAAACTTAGGTACAGAATAAAGAACCTAACACCCCCCCATTTCCATCCAACTTTCCTATCCCAGTGCCTCCAACACTCCCTTGCACCTAGTTCTAATACTTCCACTTGTCCCATCTCGTGGCCCCTTTGCTATGACCAGACTACTTTTCTTCTCTTCCTTGTACACTTTTTAGGTCTTCTGCCCTGCAGAGTTTTGTCCTTGCACTCTTCCACATCTCTTCTAATAACATCTGTTTCCTTTAAAATCTGGCTGGATACTCAAGTTTTCCAAATGGCTTTACCTGACTAACCCCAATGAGAGTTTCTCATTCATTCATTCATTCATCATGAAATAGTTGTATACCTGCTATTCTGGATAGTCTTTTATTTCTTTTCGGGGTGGGGGGCACCAGAGACTGAAACCAAGGGTGCTTAACTCCCAGCACTTTTTGTTTTGAGACAGAGTCTCACTAAGTTGCTTAGGGCTTCACCTTAGTTGCTGAGGCTGGCTTTGAACTTGTGATCCTCCTGCCTCAACCTCTGTTCTGGGCAATCTTATAGGCTGGGAATGTAGCAGTACTTGGGGCAGAGATGGTTGCTGCCCTCTCAAAAGTTTTCATTCTATTTCTTAGCCTTGTGCTTAGCCTGGGAGTATAGAAGTGAGCAAACACACACACACACACACACACACACACACACACACACACACACTCGCGCGCATGCATACACACACAGGTGATAGTCAAACCTTTAACAACCTGAGCTGGATTATGGTGGCACACACTCATAATCCCATCAACTCAGGAGGTTGGGGCAGGAGGATTACAAGATTGAGGCTAGCCTGGACAACTTAGTGATAACCTATCTCAAAGAAAAATTTTTTGAAAAAGGACTGGGGGTGTCACTCACCACCTTTGGGGTCAATCTCCAGTACTCAAAAAAAAATCTTTAATAACCTATACAGGAGCCAACCAATCAGAATGTAAACCAGCAAAAACAACTGGAACATAGTCTTGAAGGAATCCTAGTTGTACCAGGTTTTGGTCTACATTGGTAAAGAGGTCTCAGGGGAGAGGTCAGATGGCACCCAGGAAATTAGGGCAGCATCTACTTACAACCAGTGTGAAAAAAAATCTTTTAATATTTTACAACCAGTGTGGCCATTCCAGCGCATTCCAATTGAATGGCAGCCTTGCATGTGTTCATTTGATCATCATTATCAACAGATTCTGTGTTTGCAAATTTGCCTACTTGCTAAAATTTATAAGTAACCTGCAAAATCAATAATCACAGCACCTTCCTTGTCCTTTGCAGACATGCACAGAGCATGAAAAATTTGAGTTGTCCAGTGCACGCAGTTCCCAGCTAAAGTCAAACAAGACAACACCCAGCCTTCTTGAGTCAGCTTTCATATGGAGATGCCCAGAGGATGGAAACTGTAGGGGGCAGTGCATGGTAGTGAGAAGCTCCCATTCTGGGGCCAGTTGGACAGGGTTTGGATCCCTGCTCTGGTACCTGTGTGTGAGACAGCCACAGACAAGTCACTTAATATTTGTGATCCTCATTTTCTCTTGTGAAACAAAGAAAAAAGAATCTACCAGGATAAGTTACCAGGCATGCCTGTAACACCAGCTATTCCAGAGGCTAAAATAGGAGGATTGCCAGTTTGAGGCTAGCCTGGACAACTTAGTGAAACCTTGTCTCAAAAAAAGAAAAAAATAAAGGCTAAGGTTGTGACTCAGTAGTAGAGCACTTGCTTAGCATGGGCAAGACCCTGAGTTCCATTCCCAGTACCACATACATACACACAGAATACCAAGGTGAGTTGTTTGGGGGTGGGGTAAGATTATACCCTGTATGAAATCTGGAACAACAGTTCAGTATTTACTAATTCAGTGTACACAGTCACTGTATGTGACTAACAAGACTTGACTGAGAATCTTGAATCTTCTCTCTCAAGGTATAGTGAAATTTTCTTGACAGCCCCCAACATGTTCAGTGTTATATTCCTGCTTCTCAGAAAATAGTACTGTGTCCATCACAGGCATTTTGCTCCTCATGGGTTTAAGGAGACTACTGCCTCTTACTGAACTCTTGCCATAAATAAGCTTGATTACCATTTCTTCCAGAAAACAGCCTCCTGATGTATCTAGGATGTGACCTAGGAATCAATGTTTGTAATAAGATCCACAGATGATTCTGATGACCAGTAGAATTTAATAAACACTGGACTAGATAATCTCTAAGGCTTCTTCCTGCTCCTATATTCCATAACTGATAATGGTCTAATACCTACTGCTGCATGCAGTTGTAATGGTTCTTGGTCCTAGCTATTCATTAGAACCACCTGAGCAGCTCTTAAAACTATGGATACTCAGGCTCTAACCCTTACTAATTGAATCAGAATCTGAAAATGGGGCTCTTGAAAAGGTTCCCTCAAATGATTCTGATGTGAAATCTTTCATTTGACATTTTCCTTTTAACAGAATGATTTGTACCATGGAAGATCATTGTGGGGCTATTTTCGGTGTCCTTTCCCAGGACTCCTCAACTCATACTACATAGGCACTTACTAAGCCTCTGTGTATCTACAAGTGTTCCTTAATCTTTGAGTGACCAACTGTTTCCTGTGAGTGACTGAATATTTACAAGTCTTGGTACACTTAGGCCTTGGCCCATAGTAGGTCCTCAATAAATATTTTACAATAGATAAACAAAATACTGGGTTGTCACCTAGAATGGCTCTGGTAAAGCAGGTCCAGACAGTCCCTTCAAAGGAAATCCTAGTTTTCTGATACTGAAAACTTAGCCTATACCAAAAGAGCCTGAATCCCCAGTGCTTGGAGCCACTTGCCCAGGGGGAAATACAAAATAATGGAAACCACTACAGAAGAACTGGTCTTGCACAGAGCTTCTTGAGGTATAGTGTTTTTGACAGATGGCAGGTACTCAAACCATATTTGCTGAATTAATGAACTAATTTATTATTAATCTTAGCTATCAATTAATATATTTTATGTTGTGCTTACTGTGTGCTTAGTACTAGGGGGAGAAATGCTAATATAAAATATAATCTCTTCTTGTACAATCTGATGGGCGAGATAAGCTATATCAGTGTGAATTAATAGGGATACTGCAGGAAATCCAGGGAGGAGAATGGAGGGATTGGGGAAGGATTTAAGACCAAGTTAGAACCTGAACTAAGTTTTTAAAGAGAAATGGCTTTTAGCTGGTCAAAAGGGACACTGGGAGCCAAGTGTGGTGATGCACATCTGTAATCCCAGAGACTTGGAGCCTCAGCAATTTAGTGAAATTTTGCCTCAAAAATAATAATAAAAAAATAAAAGTACTGGCCCAGGGTTCAATCCCCAGTACTGCAAAGGGTGGGGGTGGGGGGCTGTGAAAGATAAGGAGGGGAGGGGAACAGCATGAAGTGAATCCAGAAATGGGAATAAACCCATTGTGTGCACAAAACTGTAGGCAGAACCACCAAATGCAACAGAAGGTGATATTGGAGATAGGTGAAGGAGGAGGTTAGAGTGAAGTGTAGCTTATGGGAGGCCTTGGAAGTCGGGTTCATCGCCAGACAGTCCTGAGTGAAGGAAGAAAGGCTGCCTGGTACCCTCATCAATGGCCTGGTGAAACCATGACCACCCTCCATTATCTTAGATGCCCACAATGGTTGCTATGGGAATTGATTGTAAGTAGGCTCAGGTGTCAAAGACAATGAGCCAGCAAAAAGGCAAAATCAGAAAACCATCAAAGCTTCAGGCAGGAACCTGAGTGCCAGCCATTTACAGTAATCAAAGTGGGGCTGTGGACCAACCTCTCCCAATCTCCCCTACCTTCCCTATCCTCTGGTAACCACCATTTAGCTCTCTACTCCTTGAGATTAACTTTTTTAAATTTCACAGTTAGATAAGAGGAATATATTCTGCTGTTCTTTTCCACAGTAGGGTGACTGTAGTTAATAATAATGTATAGTTCAAAAGAGCTAGAAGAGATTATCTTAAATGCTCTCATCACAAAGAAACGATAAAAGTTTGAGGTGGATTTGCTGATTCCCCTGATTTAATCATTATACAATGTATATATTATGGTTAGGATGTGAGGTATCCCCCAAAAGCTCATGCATGAAACAATGCAAGAAGGCTCAGAGGAGAGAGGTTGGGTTGTGAGAGTCTTAACCCAATCACTGAATTAATCCTCTGATGGGGATTAACTGAAGTGGTAGGGTGTGGCTGGAGGAGGTAGGAATTAGGGCATGGCTTTGGGGTATATATTTGTATCTTGCAAGTGGAGTCTCTCTGCTTCTTGATCACCATGCTGTGAGCTGCTTCCCTCTGCCACACTCTCTCACCATGATGCTTAGCCTCACCTCGAGCCCCAAGGAATGGAGACTGCTGTCTATGGATTGAGACCTCTGAAACTGTGAGCCCCTAAATAAACCTGTGCTGGTTGGATCCTTCAGTCACAGCAGTAAATAGCTGACTAAAACAAAACATGTTAAAACATCAAATTGTACCCCATAAATATGTACAATTATTATGTATTAATAAAAATAAAACTTTAAGAAAGTGGGTTCCTATCTTGCATGAAAAGGTTTGACCATATACCTGACTTTGGCCAAGATATGAATGATCACAGCTCTGAAATCTGTACTAATAGAGCCACCAAATTAAAAAAAAAAAATGGTCAAAGAATCACCAGCTGCTAAATTCATCCCTGAGGGAGAGGCAGGCTCTCTCTCCAATTCCTTATTCCACCTAGCTGCTGGCTTCATATTTGCTTCAAGGGGCTTGCAGTGGCCCCAGAGGTACTTAGCAATTCTACTCCTGTGTTTCAAGCCAAAATTCATTTTAGCCAGAAAGGGTGCCTGTTGCAAAATGAGACTCCCAGCTGCTTGGAGGAAAATAGGGTCAGTGAAGAGCTCAGATGTCCCAGCTTTAAGGCACTCAATTAATCTGTGCTTAATGGGTTAGGACATCTTCACCAATATAGATTCCTGGGCCCCACTCTCTCAGGGATTCTGCCTTTTTAAGTCTGATTTGGGCCTAGGCTTCTGTATTTTAACAAACACTCCCCAGTGATTCGATTCTTTGGGCAAGTTTTAGAAGCAGTGGATTAGCACATTACTAATAAGTTAGTGCAGCAGTCAGCAAACTTTTCATAAAGGGACATATGGTAAATATTTTTGACTTTTCAGACCAATGGAGGTAACCCCAAAGCAACCTCAGTCAATATATAAGTGAAGGTCACAGCCTGCCATGTTCCAATTACAGCTTTCTTTACAAAAACAGATAGTTGGGCAAGTTTTGGCCCATGCAGTCCAGCCATTTGCTGGGACCTGAAGTGTTTGTCACCCTTCCCTGATATCTCATTTGCATTTTGACCTGGGCTTTCCCAATTGTCAATATTTTAATTCAAAAGAGTGATCCTAGTATTAAGAATTTCAGGCCCCACAACTGAGCTTTGACGATGCTTCAGGACAGGGAGACCTCTGAGAGCTGCCTTATGTCCCCCAGTAAGACAGGCCCCACCTGTGTGTCTAAGCATAAGGCTAGACATGACTCCGTGACATCTAGCAGAGACCGGCTGGCAATGTGTGAGTCACCATTAGCAATCGAGGCTGAAGACTGAGAATATGATGGTGTCTTAGAGACCAACAAGACAAGGGTCAATGAGGAATGAGGCATAAACAAGCTAAAAATAGCTCTGAAACAGACACCAGAAATGATTATAATCCCTGAAAATATTGGCAATTCCACTTCCTCCTTTGTGGTTTTGTTCCTGTAAATATCTGAATCTATCACTTTATAGTGATTGAAACAAAACATCTCCAGGACAGAATTTAATTTAGGATTTGGGGGAGGATGAACAAAAATGCTGTTCCCCTCCACTGTGGGGGAATACATAAAAGGATACCAGTTGGAGTTCTTCATCTGTTCGAAATCATTAAATCAGAAACAAGGTGCAACCAGAATCAGTGGATGAAAGATAAGGAATAGACTTCCAGCTTCAGCCTGCTGTGGGGAGACAATCACTAATCCAAGGTTCAAGAACTCCGGGTTCTAGTTTCAGCTCTGCTCTTCAATTATTTTGGTACTTTGGATGAACCATACCTTCTTCCTAGGCCTCTGTTTCACATATAAAAATGAAGGGTAGGGTGCTGGGGTTGTAGCTCAGTAGTAGAGTGCTTGCCTCTACCACTGAAGGTGAGGCCCTGGGTTTGATCCTCAGCACCACATAAAAATAAATAAATAAAATAAAGCCATTGTGTCCATCTACAACTAAAAAAAAAAAAAAATTAGATGAAGAGTGTACTGCACAACCCATTTAGGTCTCTAGAGATGCCTTGCTCCACACTATGCCATGGAGCCATCTGATGGCAGATGATCACAGAGAAGAGAGAGGGTGGCTGTCAGGTACAACAAAGATTCCACCCACCAATTGTCTGTGGCACCTTGGTGGGAAGTCGGGTGACTGTGGAGATGGAGTCAAACAGCTCTGGCTAAGCAGAACTACAGATATTTCTGTCTTGCCCCTTCCCTTTACTTCTGCATCAGCCTGCAGCCCCCACCCTGGATTTGAGCACCCGGCTGTGCAACACACAAAGGCATTTATTGACTCCATGAACAATCGATACTGTAATCACTCTCTACAACCATCTCCAGCCCTGGATTTCATTGCGCTATATCGTCAGCTGCCAACAAATTGCCTCCATGGCTCAGGATAAGTCTAAGGTTCCTTTAGCTCAGCAGTTCTCAGTCTTAGCTGCACCTTGACATCATCAGAAGCTTTAAAAAATAATACTGATGCTTTGGCCTCAACCCCAGCTGTTTGTTTGTTTGTTTTGGTACTGGCGATTGAACCCAACAGTGTTTAACCACTGAGTGAGATCCCTAGCCCCCCCTTTTTTTTTATTTTGACACAGGGCATCACTAAGTTGCTGAGCTGCCTTTGACCTTGCAATCCTCCTGCCTGAGCCTCTTGAGTCACTGGGATTACAGGCATGCACCACCAAGCAGCTCCCAGCCCTTTTTATTTTGAGACAGGGTATCACTAAGTTGCTTAGGGCCTTGCTCAATTTCTGAGGCTGACCTCAAACTTGCAAACCTCCTGCCTCAGCCTCCGGGGTTGCTGGGATTACAGGTATGCATTACTGTGCCTGGCCAACACCAGGACTTCTGATGTAATTGGTCTGGGGTGGGACCTGGACCCTGGAAATTTTAAAAGTTCTAAGCATTTCTACTGTGCAGCCAGGACCAAGACTCACTGCTCAAGTTCCTGCTGGACTCAGGTAGAACAAGTAGCTTTTTGTAATCTGCCCTCTGTATGGAATGAGATTGCTGGTTCCAACCAGAGCTGGGCCAGAGGCCCATGACCAGATAAGGACCTTTGTTTCTGGTGTGTCTTTATCTTATGGCCCTGCCCTCCTATGGCTGATTTGGCAAATGAATCCCAACCACAGTGTAAATGGCATATAATAGCTTAATATATTGTCTTTCCAGCTGTCAGAGACCCTTGCAAGGGCCATAACAAAGAAATTCCTAATTGTAGGACTCACAGTCTCTCCATGGCAAGGCCCTTGGAGGAAGGGGTTTGAAGTGGCCCCAAACCTGATTTGCCCCTATTCTTTATCTCAGTAAATGGAAACCCCATTCTTCTAGTTGACTCCTCTCTCTCTCTCACACCCCATATCCACCCCATCAACATATGATCTTGGCTTAGTGTTCAAACTATATCCTGAAATAGCCCACTTTTCATCATCTCCATTATTAACCATTCCAGCCAAGCCGCCATCATATTTTAATTGTATTACAAATACAGTTACAATATTGCAGTTTGACATGCCTAACTGGTCTTCCTACACTGTAACTGCCCCACCCTTCCAAATACACACACTCTATTTTCCACATGGAAGCCAGAGACATCTTTTAAAATGCACATCAGACACTGTCTGCTCAAAACTGGCCATTGGAGTGAAATCTGAAGTTCTCACTTGGGCTTACAAGACCCTACATGACCCAGCTCCCAGCTGCTTGTCTGAGCATGATCTCACTTATATGTGAGATCTGAAAACATCACACTCATAGAAGCAGAGCAGACGGTGCTTACCAGATGCTGGGGCAAAAGGAGGCAACAGAGAGATGCTGTTCAAATACGAAGTATCAGGAGCTCTGTTCACATTGAAGATCTATTTGAGATCTATTGCACAGCAGGGTGACTAGTTAATAATAATAGGCTTCAAAATTGCTAAAGTAACACCCCTACCACTCCCATCCTCTCTTACACATTCTCTTGTGTAGTTCATTACCATGCTTTAGTTTTCTTCATATAGTAGCACCCCCCATCTGCAGGGAATATGTTCCAAGACTCTCCTCAGTGGATACCCAGAACAGTGAATAGTACTGAACTATAAATATACTATTTTCCTATACATCTATGATAAGCTAAATTTATAAATTAGGCATTGTACAAGGTTAACAACAATAACTAATCTTGGAACAAGAGTAACAATATATTTATAACATGTGAATTATTCCTGGAATTTTCCATTTAGTATTTTCAAATTGATTTTGACCATGGGGAACTGAAGTGACAGAAATTGAAACTATGGATAAGGGGAGACTACTATAGTCCTTATTTGCTACCTTCAAGACACTTGTTCTTCATCTGTTTGGCCCTGATGGAATGGACACTCCATAAGGCCAGGAAGTTTTTGTTGTTATTGTTCAACAGTGTCTGGGGTACATACATAGTAGGACCTTCCTAAATTTGTCAAATGAATAAATGTCCATAAAGACATGAGGATGCCCTTCCACATGTGTTTCCTGGCTGCTAGATTGTCTGGGATCTAAAAATCACCTTGGTATTCATGGTGCATTGGTTCCTAGACCACCACCCCCCCAACCTCCCCACATGGATACCCAATCCTTGTGTGCTCAATTTCCTTATATAAAATTGCATGGTATTTTTATATAATCTACCCACATCCTCCTGTATACTTTAAATCATCTTTAGATTACTTATAATACCAAACACAATGTAAGTGTTTAATAAGTAGTTGTTATACTGTATTATTTAGGGAGTAAAGACAAGAAAAAGATCTGTAAATGTTCAGAGTAAATGCAATTTTTTCAAATATTTTTGATCTGTGGTTGGTTGAATCCAAGGATGCAGAACCTGTGGATATGGAGGTCTGGCTGTAATTTCAAGTGTTTCTTGATCATACTTCCTGCTGAATTTTTGGGAGAGTTTTCTAGAACTACAGAACTTAGCTGATTCTTTGAGCATTTCTTACAAAATTGGATAAACAAAATGGTAGAACCCAGAAGTAGAAATCCAGGAGACCTGGGTTAAATCTCTCAAATCTCTATTCCTGAGTAGTGTGGAAACTAGATGAGTCATTTTGGAGTGCTGAATCTCCTTTCTCCCACATCTAAAAAATATTTATTATGCGCCTCCTTCCTAGGGGCAGGGCATAGCTGTGAAATGAATATGATCATTTCTGTAACTCCTTTGGGAAGCTTGTATTCAGATGTAATAAAATCCACCATTTAGGCATATCCCATATTAAGGAAACCAAATATATAAAAATTCAATATATGTTATTACTAAAGAATTTTTGCAAACTCCCCTAGGCTTAGAGCATTAATAATGGGATTCAATTTACCCAAATTTGGATTCATGCTCAGCTTTTTCACCACTCACCAATCACATTGAGAGATGATCCTTAGCAGATTCCTTGCACCTAGTAGGTAATCAATACTTATTTATTTATTTCATGATCAGTAAGGCAAAGTGCAACTGTACTAAAACATCTTAACTATGATGTGACAAAGTCAAGTTTCTCCCAGGGATGGAGAACTTACCAGCTCTCTGTGTTATTTTTCCAGTCCCCCAAATCTGCCTTCATCAGTGCTGCGAAGAAGGCCAAGCTGAGGTCCAATCCAGTGAAGGTCCGATTTTCTGAGCAGGTGGCAGTTGGAGAAATAGACGCAGTAAGTATAGTCTCAACTCCCTATTCTCAGCCCTTGGCCAGAGTCATCTTGGCTGTCAAAGTCTCGCTCTGGGGCTCCTCTCAGTGGATGGCATTCAGAAGGGGTCGGAGCGGGAGGATCCTGGTGCTGTGAGTGAGTGGATAGTGAGTGGAAAGAAGTGTGCAGCATCCAGAGAGGCCCTAGGCATTGGAGAAGAATCATATATTGATTCACTCAGGATGCTCTTGGTGCTCAGAGAAATTTCTGTCCCTAGTACAATAGCTTTCACTCAGAGCAAGTGCTCCATAAACATCTTTTGGCTACTTGATAGAAGCAGGAAGGAAGTAATGATTTTCTGAAGATCCAGAGAACAAGCAGCTGGTGAAATTGAGCTCTCTTCACATTGAAGTGCTCCTGCAACTCCACATCTTGACTGGAGAAGACTGTGGTGATGGGAAAATCTGCCAAAAGGAAATAATTCAGGCTCTTCTTAAATCATGAGGTTTTTATTAGGTACTTGCTGTGTTCCCAGCCCCATAAGGGATGCAAAGTAAATAACTGATCCCTGGCACTGGATACCTCTCAGTAGTGTTGGGGGACAAGCAACTCAGTTGAGACAATAGAGAACCCATTGCTGGGCAGTAGCATATTGAAAAGCAGTAATATTTGACAGCCCATGTCATGCAGCTGCTAATCTGGGGGATACTGGCCAGCCCACAGTGTTTCTCACTGCATTGTGATGTTTACAGGCAGTCAGCTGTCTGCTTCAGATGAGAAGAGGTGAATGGAGAGCAAAAAGATGTGTGTCCAGTCATCATGGATCCCGGCCAAAGTCCCCTAGGAATCTGTGGAAGTTGGTGACATCCCAGTGGATAGGGATAACTGGAGCTAGCAGGCTCTTGTATGCTTTTGTAGGCAGTGACAGGCTGAGCTGTCAGGGGCCCTTAGCATTTATGTACTGAGGCACAGCTGCAATTGTTGAGAGAAGATAGCAAGCCCAGAACAAGCAGGAAAATGAGCAGGAAAATAGCAGAATGCCAGGCGCTTCTATAAAGCCACTCAGAAGAAAGGATAGAGGACACAGTTGTCTTCCATCTCCATTTCCCTGATACTCATCTCCAAACCTAGCACGTGCCCTCCTCTATCCCTGTATGAAAAAGGCTGGAAAAAACAACAGACCCCACTGACAAGCTATTTGAATAATTTGTAGATGAGATCCATCTCAATCTTGGAAGAAAAGATTGAAGAGTAACAGGAGTTGGTTCACAGAAAGAAGAGGGAGAAGGGGGAGCTCCTGCAGATAGGGTGAAGCAGATCCTGAGGTCCAACTCACCAAGGGGACATGTGTGTTTTGAATCCTTGGATACCCCAAGGACATATGATTTGAATCTGGAAAGTATGGACTATCCTTTCTCAACATTACAGAGGAATCAACTGAGGCCAGGACACCCAGTACAGAACTCCCTCAAAGACCTCCCTTCCCCTCCTTTTCTCTTCCTTCTCTCCTTTTCCCTTCCTCTTTTCCTTTTCCGCTGTCTTTCCTCCACTATGACTCCCTTCTCCATACCTCCCAGGTAGGCCACAGGTAGAATCAAGACCTCACTCCAGCCCAACCTGAATGCACAGTAGTAGCTGCAACCAATCCAGAGTTAATTCTCTTTCTCCTGGACAGGCCACCAAGTGTGGTTTGAGACTCCTATCTGAAGAGGTACACACATCAGTCTTCTAGTTCTCTCTATGTTCAGGAAATCATGTAAAGTCATAACAATGCCCACTGCACCACTGCCACTGGTGTGGATCATAGCAGCCTGTTGGGACCTGGGTGAGTCCAAGTCCAGGTGATTCCGGGCTATCCTATCATCCCTTTCCCCTTGTGTTCCAAGGCTTTATTAAGCAGCCAGAGCAAAAATAAATCCTGTGGGCGTTTCTTGTCAACTCTATTTTTAAGCAAAATCAATTAAGTAATTATCTGAGTCCAACCCAGTGTGCTAAATAAAACCTGCCACCGCTGAGCGTCATCAGCCTGGGGCTCCGGGGCCTCTGGGCTTGGCAGGAGAGAGTCATCTCAGGATCAGGGAGTCACACTTTTCCAACTTTATATCCCATCACCGCCCACCTTGGCTTGACCCCAGACACACTTGACTCTTGACTCCCACCACTGCCAGCCAGTACTCCAAGTCCAGAGAACTTATTTATTTCTGTGGAAATGCTTTGTCTGTGACCAATCACTGTTCGTATCTGGTTTCTCTAATAATCCACATCTACCATCTCCTTGAGAATCAAAACCCAATGCAGCTTATTTGGAAACCTTAACCATTTTATGCTATTGGTTTGGTTTGATTTCATAAGGTATGTGAATGTTGGGTCACTATAACAATAGTGTCAGGCTGGACTCAAGTCCTCCATTTTTGCTGTCACCATCCTGGGGATTTAGCATAGGGCTGATAGAGAGGAGAGGCTTCGTGAATGCCCTCTGAATCAAGAAGTCTGGCCATCTATTCAGCCTGTGAGTTTCTATAGAAAACTGATGATGCTGGCCCAGAGAAATGGTTAGATCCTCTTGATGAGTCTAATTATTCAAGTAAGCACCTACTGCTCATTCATTTAGCAGCCATTTGTTAAGAACCAAGCGTGTGTCAGGAACCCAGTTCAGTGTTGGAATTACAAAGATGAACAGACATGGTCATTGTACTCTGAGTTTACTGTTTGATTATGAAAGACAAATAGTCTTCAAAAATATGAGCACTTATTGGACTGGGGATGTGGCTCAGAGGTAAATAACTTGCTTAGTATATGCAAAGCCATGGGTTCAATCCCCAGCACCACCACACACAAAAAAAAATGAGCACTTATGGAATGATTGAATCAACTCCTAGCCCACTTCTAATTTCATATATATATATTTGAATATACATACATATATTATAGTACATGTGGATTATTAGAGAAACCATGTGTGTGAGTGTGTGTGTGTGTGTATGCAGACACTGAGAAAGGTGTGTATAGGTTGCTATAGGAACATATGGGGAGACAAGGTTCAAGTATATGATGATATTGGACCAAGTCTTTATAAATACATATTTAAGGTGGGTTTTGAAGGATGAATAGGAGCTTTCCAAGAAGGAAAAGAGGAAAGCAGAATGAATGGCTTTTATTTAATGAATTTTTATTGAGAAATTAGCATGCACCACTCTATAAATAAAGAAAACACTGGACCAGGAAAACTGTCGCTATTTAGTTATCAGGTGTTTGAAAAGGGGCCTTGCCAGTGGTTCTTATCAACATCAGTACTGCCCACCCTCCAAGAGCTTTGGAACCATATGGGGATGTTTTGTATCATCCCACTGACTTTTCATGCTATTGTCATTTAGTGTCTCAAGGTCAGAGTTGCTGAGTATCCTGTAGGAAGCAAGATAGTCCCTGAAGGACAAAGAATTATTAAAGATGAAGATATCAAGAATGGTAAGGCATGACTCCAGAGAGGTAGGCAGGGGCCAGGTCAGAGAGGGATAAGGATGCCATAGAAGGGCAGAAACAGTAGAGCAAAGGCACAGACTGGGAAGTGGTCTTGGCTTGTGAAGGACCTGGTGGAAATGGAGGTATAGGTGATAAGCTGAGGTGAGTAAGCTGGGCTCCAAAGGAAGTCTTCAGATTGTATACAGTGGTCTCAAATGGGCCAAGCACTGCCCAAAGCTGCCACACTTTGAATCACAGGAGAATGCAAGTGCACTGTGATGTCATATGAGAGATGTACTTTTGATATTTTCCAATGTCTTTAGGGAATTTGGCTCTGTCTCCACATAACATTATTGTTGATCTTTTTTCTCTGTCTCTGCCCTGCCGTCCCTTTGACTCTCTGTCTCCTTAACCTTCTGTCCCTTCCTTTCCATACCCTTCTCTGGCTTCCCCCTCCTTCTAAATGAGCCTTCTCCTTGACTTTTCCTTACCTGTTCTTAGAAAATGATGAAGAAGGAAGCTCTCCTCCTCATCCCCAACGTCCTGAAGGTTTTCTTAGAGAACGGGCAGATCAAGTCATTCACATTTGATGGCCGGACCACTGTTAAGGTACCTTCAGAGTCTCCTCTCCTGGGTCAACATTGCCCTCTACAGAGGACACACAGCTGTTTGTCTCGCATTCCTCTGAGACTGCACATGCTGCTCCTGCTGGAGCAAGGTGGCCTTTGAGCTCCCGATGCTTATGAACACAAAGCTGCAAAAATGCATAGTCTTCAGATATGGCTGATGGCGGAAATTTGCATGCTCAATTGTGGACTATAATTGTCAAAATGTGTGTGGGCACATGGGTACGCATCTGCTTGTCACCTGCTTTATGTTCATGTAACACAGGGTCATTCAGGACTCTTAGGAACTAAGGAGTGTGAAGATCATTAAGCCATTTATAAAGCAAAAGCAATTTATATTGATACAATAACACCTACACAAGTTTACACACAGAAATAAACAAATGCGGTCTCTTGGGAAATTAGCTGAGCCATGCTTTGCTTTTTAAATAACAACCACATCTTAAGCACCAAACCAAGATTTAAAAAGTCTGGCCACAACTGCTTTGGCTTTTTTTTTTTTTCAGTTCTAGGGATTAAACCCAGGGCCTTGCATATGCTAGACAAGCACACTACCACTGAGCTACACCCTCAGTCCTGGCTGTTATTTACACAGGAAGAGCAATTAATAAAACTGTGATTGTTAACAGATCAGCCAGGTATCAGAAAGTCCTATTGATTCTCTTAGTGCCTAGGAGTATAAGCCATGATATGATTTGCCCCAAGGTTCACTCTACTATAGGACAGGAATATCTGTTCTGCTTCTTCTAGACTATTTCCAGAAAGAAAATATTATCCCCAGAATTAATGTTTTAATGCAATCAATGCTGCCCAAATTGCTATGTAGCTATAGCACCTACCCAGAAAACCTGCTTTGACCCATAGGTAACCTATGGTTCCCACACTGGGGCCAAGACAACCCTATAAATATAAAAGACCCTGGGCCAGTAAATGTTTACAAAAAAAGAGATAACAGATGCCTGGAATGGGCCTTGCCAGTAGTTTTCCAGCAAGGTAAGAACTACACATTCCTAGAAAGCTTTTGGAAATGTCCAAGGGAGTTTTGTATTATCCCAATGATTTGTCATGCCACTAGTGTTTAGTGTCTGAAGGTCAGAGACACTAAATGTTCTCCAGGGGGAGGGGATAGTCCATGAAAGATCAAGAAGTGTGCTTCTCAAAGTTCCAGTAGCATCTTGGGTACAATTTATAGTACTTAATCCATGTTAATTGAATCAAAGCTTTCTTTGGAAGGCTTAGGCCTAGGAAGGTCCCCCAGAGAATTAGGATCAAAATGTACTCCTTAGGGAGTCATGGGATGGTCTCTTAGCTCTTTTTTTATTTATTTTTTAGAGTGAGAGAGGAGAGAGAGAGAAAGAGAGAGAGAGAGAGAATTTTTAATATTTTATTTTTTAGTTCTCGGCGGACACAACATCTTTGTTGGTATGTGGTGCTGAGGATCGAACCCGGGCCGCACGCATGCCAGGCGAGCGCGCTACCGCTTGAGCCACATCCCCACCCGGTCTCTTAGCTCTTGAAGGTCTCAGGATATGGGAGGGACCAGTGAAACAGAACTAATTAGGCCAACCCTGGGTATCTGAATGTCCACTTCTCCAGATGTGGATATCTTATTGTGTCAAAATCTTCCCTGGTGTTTGTTCATGGGTTGCTATGCACATTGTAGCTTGTCTCCACAGTGGAGTGTTTACCCCCTCTCTTTCCCCTTGGAGGCTTCTCGGAGTATTCTTCCCCCAACATGTCACTGCTACCATGGCTTCTCCATAGCCCCAGCCTTCCAGGACAGCAGCGTTCTCCTCACTTGCAGTCTCACTCTGACTTCAGTAAGGGTGCACTGGCTATTCATTGGAACTTTGACAGGCTGCCAAGCCACTTGTCCCAGAGAGGTACCTGGGTGAATTGACAGCCTGGCACAGGGACCATTACACTTGTAACACCAGTTGGCAATTGCTGGCTTGGCTGTCCACAATCCCAGTGCAGCTGAACTGCAAAGAAAACCTCATCTGTCCCTGCCAGAGCTCCAGCAACACTGGTGCCTCTGTGACTACTTGGATAACACAAAAAGATCCTCTCAAGTACCCACCATTTTCCAGCCTACTATTTAAATGGCTGAACGCCTTTCTGTGTTCACTGAAGGGCTTGTTTGGCATTGCTGGCTGTCAGGTAGCTTTGCATTCCCAAGCCTGCTTCTTTCCAGGCTTTGGGGGCTGAGAGATGCTGAACACACACACTGGAACCCAGCGGATATGCTGAAGTCACAACAAATAGATGGCAGAAGTCTCCAAACTGACATTTGGACAGCCCCCACCAATATGTTTCCAGATGCCCTAGTATTAAAAGTAGGGCAGCAGAGCAGACGGAGCCCAGAAGTAGTCAGATTTATGACTGTAAACCAGACACGTGACATAGTTCCTCTGCATGGACACATTTTTCAAGTTGCTAAATTGATTGTCTCTAAAAGCCAGCAATGGTCAAAAATGAACATTTTGCCAGTAACTGAAGTCATTTGAATTAGATTATGAATCTGGAAATAGTATACTTTTTTAATTATAGAAATGTAGCTTTTGCTAATTCCTAAAGGAAAGAGCTGACACACAAACTCGAGTGGGAATTCTGACTTATGAGAGATAAGGGGAGAACCAACACAGTGCCTGGCACTCAGGGAATACTTTGTCAAATGGAAGGAGAAAGGGAGGAAGGAAAGGAAGGAAGGAGAGATGGACATGACCTTCTTTTGCCATATGCATCACCTGGGGAGTTTCTGGAATGCCTGCCTCCATCCCTTATACCTGTGGTGTTCTCCAGGGCCCAGGCCACTGGGCAGCCTTCATGGAGCCCAGTACCTGGGCCACAATAAAGGCTAGTGTCTGTCTCAGCCTTCTCCATGGGACTACTGTGCTTGGCTTTCAATCCCCTCCTCACATGATTGTGAGTCAATTAAAGCCAAAAAAGATCACCCTCTCAAGGTTCTTTTTCTTCCACAGGATGTAATGGTGACATTACAGGACCGCCTCTCCCTGAGGTACATTGAGCACTTTGCTCTTGTTCTTGAATATGCTGGGCCAGAACAGAATCACAAGTTCCTGCTTCTTCAAGACAAGCAGCCCCTGGCTTATGTAAGTAACTCCTTTATCTTGGCCCAGTAGCTTTGTATGTGGCCTGTACTAGAGAAGAGGACCCAAGGCACTCCCTCCCTAGAAGATTCGTAATGATATGCTCAGCCAGCTCCCAGAAGACATATTTCATACCTAAGTTTGTTACTACCCATCACAGAGGGCCTTTGGGCAATGCCCTTTGTGACCTAAGGAAAGCTCATTAGTCTTGGTCTCCAGGGAGAAGAGTGATTCACTGCATGGCACCCAGAATGCTGAACTGACAAATAGACTTCTGTCTCCCAGAAAGCCCACCTGTTAAATTTTTCTCCTTCCTGAAGAGAAATTGGCCTTTTAGATGAGGCTGTGATATAGAAAAGTCAGGAAATGGAATCAAGTGAGAGTTGGGAATTGGCTGAGTAGGGCCAAGAATGGACACCCTGACATCTATATTATCTTCCAAGGTAGAGTAGGAAAAAGTGATCTTCCTGGCCCACACCATTTAGAAAAAAGGCTGAAGAAATCTAGGACTCTGGATGGGATTTTACCAATATGAAGCACCAAGAATTATCAGAGTAGCAAACGGGTTTCCCAAGTAGGATGAGAAAGAATTGGAGAAGGACAATTGGGAAAAAATTCTACTCCATGGCTAAGAGCCTACATGGAAGCCAAACAAAAACCAAAATCTTAAACATACATACACACACACACACACACACACACACACACACATATACAAATGAGTTCTTGGAAAGAAAAATTCTTCAAGCTCAGCTGTCAGCCAGATCCAAACAAGAGCCTCAGCAGTAGGAAAGACAAGGCCATGGGTAAGTGGCTTGGAGGAGGTTTAAGAGCCCCTCCCCAAGCAGCCCTTTGAATACAACCAGACTTCAAAAGAAGTTTCAAACTTTTTATTATGAAAAATTTCAAGCATACACAAAAGTAGAAGGAATATAGTGTTGTGAACTCTATTAGCCATCCCCAGCTTCAACCATTAACAGTATATTGGGAGGTATAGTATTTCATCTATACCTCCAAATAGGTATTCAATTTGATTTGGCCTCTAATTGGAAACTGTTACTGTGCTTGAAGCTGAGCCCCTCTGCAAGAAAAGAGTCCGAGAAGTTCTCAAGAGCCCTCTCTTCCTACCTAGTGTTTAAGCACTTAGACCTGATTGTTGATAAAGTCCATGTCTTAAATAAATGATTTTACACGCGATCTTAGCCCAAAGGCTGAGAAGCAATAGATAAGTGATTTTAAAATAGCAGTCACTTTGGGTCAGAAGGGCAGAAAAGACCTTGTTCTACTTTCCTCTAAGGGTACAGTAGTACCTCTTTATCCACAGGGGATATATTCCAAGACCCCCCCCCCAAGTGAATGCCATAGATAGTACTGAACCATACATGTTCTGTTTTTTTTCCTATACATAGAGACCTATGATAAAGTTTAATTTATAAACTAAGTACAGTAAGAGATTAAAAACAATAATAAGCTGGGAACAGTGGCACATGCCTATAATCCTAGCAATTGGGGAGGCTGAAGCAGGAGAATCGCAAGTTCAAAACTAGCCTCAACAACTTAGGCCCTAAGCAACTTAGTGAGATCCTGACTCAAACAAGGAAAAGGGCTGGGGATTTGGCTCAATGGTTAAATTGCATCTGGGCTCAATTCCTACTGCCCTAAATAAATAAATAAATAATATACATGAATTGTTTATTTCTGGAAATTCCCATTTAATATTCTCAGACTACAGTTGACCATGTCTAACTGAATATGGGGAAAGCAAAACCTTGAACGAAGTTTACTGAATGTGAATCTGCCAGGTGGGAGACAGAGTGGGAAACAACAGCCTAACTCTCCCCTAAGCCCCGCTTGAAGGAGCCACCAAACTGACTGCCCACTACTCGAGCATTGTAGATCCTTACTTTCACCTCTCACCCCTGGGATTTAGGTGGTACAGAGGACACACTATCATGGAATGAAATGCCTGTTCCGAATAAGCTTCTTTCCCAAAGACCCCGTGGAGCTGCTGCGTCGGGATCCTGCTGCTTTCGAGTACCTTTACATCCAGGTAGAATCTGGCTTGGGGATACAGACAAACAGCTAGTAGACAAACAAGCAGGCAGGCTGTTCTGCCATCAACAGTGAAGTCACTATGTAAGTTTTTTCAACCTCCAGGTAGTTCTGAAGGCCCTTCTCTTTTCTGCTACCATTGTACTCTATGGCTAAGTTGACTGGCCTGGTGACCTGAGCTGCCCGTGGCTCAATGTCCTGTCTTTTTGACCTTGCAGCTCATTGGTTTTCAGGAACAATCAACCCAAATAACTCTGGCTCCTTCACAGGATCGCAAGGTCTAACAAGCACATTGGGTTGCAGGGGTCCTCAACCTCCAATACCATGCTCTGATAAGGAGATGATTCCCAACTCACTTCACCCAAAAACATTGAGTGCTTACTCTATTCCAGGCCCTACCCTAGGTATTGGTGATCAAAGATGACAAAAGAACTATCTTGGCTCCTTTAAGCTAGTCTGTGTGTAAATAAATATGACAATGGTGGGGTTTACTGTCAATGAGGGCACCCAGGAAGCAGTTTGCCAACTGCACATGGGAGAGATAGTGAAGGCTTCACAGAGGAAGTGATAAACACATGCTCCTTGCAATGAGATAAATGGAAGTTTGCTGTGTAGAGATACAGAGTAGAGGGAACATATTCTAAGCAAAGGACTTTGCTTTTACAAGAGCAATGGGGGCACTAAATAGCATGGTACAATGAGAGAACTGAGTGATTTTATTATAGCTGCGATACAGGATGTAATGTACGGAGCAGTAGGAAATGAAGTGGGAGAGACAGGAAGCAGACAGTGAAGGGCTTAGCAGGCCATGGCAAGCATAGGCTTTACAGTGGAGGCTGGGCAGTGATTCTCAAAGTGTGGTCCCAAAGGCAGCAGCATCAGCATCAACTGGGACCTTGTTAGAGATGGAAATTCTTGGGGCCTAGCCCAATCCTATTGAGCCAGAAACTTGGAGTTAGAAATCAGTGATCTGCTTTAACAAGCCCTCCATGGTATTCTGATATCCAAAGGAGTTTGGGAATTATTGCTTAAGGACAGTGGTTCTTAACCCTAAATGCACATTAGAATTATCAGGAAAGTTTTGGAAAAAAATGCTCTGTGCCCCACAGTGTCAAAGCAGGAAATATATAGGTGCTCTCAAAGTTAATATTCTCCTTTCCTATCTGACAAGAGACCCACTCTTCCTGCTTTTTTCTGCCTTTGGCTGATTGTTCATTTTCTTATTAAAATTCACACATTTCAAGACCATAAAAATGTCCTGTGCCACCCTCAAGACTGATTAAATCAAGATCTATGAGCTGACTCCCAAACATTGCTATTTTTAAAATTCTTCAGGTGATTCTAATATGCAATCCAGATAAAGAAATTATGTGGAGGCACACAAATGGTGAAAGGAGAATAGCTTGGTCAGATGAGCAATTTCAAAAGATCACACAGTGCCAAGGAAATTCACCAGCTAGAGAACCATGGCAGTTATCCAGAGAAGAAATGATGAGGGCCAGAATCAGAACTATGATAGAGTAGGTGGGAATCAAGAGAGATTTAAGGGCTGCAGTTGTAGCTCAGTGGCAGAGTGCTTGCCTAGCACATGTGAGGCACTGGGTTCAATTCTCGGCACCATATAAATAAACAAATAAATAAATAAATGTATTTAAAAAAGATTTAAAATGAGGATTCAATAGACTTTGACTTGATGAGTGTCTGGCAGAGGTGGTATCATTCCTCAAATTAAGAAACAAAGGCAGTGAAATGGGTTTGGGGACAAGAGGAGATCTTTTGGGGACGTGTGGAGTTTTATTTTTTTTTAAATGGACACAATACCTTTATTTTACTTATTTTTTTATGTGGTGCTGAGGATTGAACCCAGTGCCTCATACATGTGAGGCAAGCGCTCTGCCACTGAGCCACAATCCCAGCCCACGTGTGGAGTTTTAGATGCCCACAGGATGTACACAGCACTTGATGAGAGGAAAAAATAAACCCAGACTTTATCTGTCTCTGATAGTGACAACTGGGAATATGCTATGAAACATCATCATTGTCCTTTCTGCCCTTTTTGACAACTTAAAATGTTAGGAACATTTCTCTGTCTTAAGTTCCTTTACCAACCATCCAGGGGGAAATGAGTTGTGTGGTTGCTCTATGAATTTTAGAAGTTTAATTCTCATTTTGTTTTACCCTGAATTTCTTTGTTCAAGCCTCCTTTTTCCCATTTTTATTGGTGCACTATACTTGTAAATAGTGATGAGATTTATTGTTACATATTTGTACATGCATATGATATAACATCTTCATTTAAGCTTCTGGGGACCACCTTGGTTCTAATATTTCCAAATTTGATGACAAGACCATATCTACCCAAATTCTCCCCTTTATGATGATATGGATATCAGATTTATTCCCTCTTTTTCATATTTTAGTTTTATTGATGTATAATTGACACACAACAAACTGCACATTTGAAGTACACATTGTGTGGGTCATAGTGGTGCATGTCTATAATCTCAGTAGCTTGGGAGGCTGAGGCAGGAGGATTACAGTTTCAATCCTCCTGAGATGTGTGTGCGCGTGTTTACACACACACATACAGTCTCAGTAACTTAGGAAGGCCCTAGGCAACTTAGCAAAACCATGTGTCAAAATAAAAAAATTGACTGGGATGTAGCTCAGTGATAAAGTGCCCCCAGTTTCAATACCTGGCACCAAAAAATAAATAAATAATTGAAACAATAAAGTACATACTGTGACAAATTTTGACACATATATGTATACACCCATATGTGTATATCAACACATTCAAAATATTGAACATATTTATTTGTTGGGAGCCTCTCCGGAAATACACGCCCTTAAGTCCTGAGCAAGAGATACTGAACAATTATTGTACCCTGCAATAACTTTGGCTCTCTCTCTTTCCACGGACCCCTAAGGTCAGAGAGCTGTCCTGGATTTTGAAAAGGTACTTCTGTGTGTTTGCAGGCTTTCTTTGAAGTTTTCTTAAGTTATTGGAATAGTGAGATTTCGTGAACCCAGCATTATGTCACCAGCTAGGATAGATGGCAATATCTATTATTCTTAAAAGTTTCCCCAGGTTCCTTTGTAATTCGTTCCCTCTAATCACCAGGCAACCACTGACCTGCTTTCTATCACTGGAGATCAGTTTTCATTTACAAAAATTTATATATATACATATATATATATATATATATATATATATATATATTATCATACAGTATGTATACTTATTTTAGACTAGCTTCTTTAGCTGAGCATGATGATTTTTTTAAATGTTGTCAATGGATTTTTTGAGAGAGAGAGAGAGAAAGAGAGAATTTTTTAATATTTATTTTTTAGTTCTCGGTGGACACAACGTCTTTGTTTGTATGTGGTGCTGAGGATCGAACCTGGGCCGCACGCATGCCAGGGAGCACGCTACCACTTGACCCACATCCCCAGCCCAATGGATTTTTTTAAAATTTTATTTATTTTTATGTGGTGCTGACTATCGAACCCAGGGCCTCACACATGTCAGGCAAGTGCTCTACCACTGAGCCACTACTCCAGCCCCATGAGCATGATGATTTTGAGAGTTCCAGTTTCTCCACATCATTTTCAACACTTGAGATGTGTGTGCGTGTGTATACACACACACACACACACACACACACGTACTTTTTTATTTTAGTCATTCTATTAGTGTAAAATAGCATCTCATTGTGGTTCCCATTTGCATTTCCCTAATGACTAATGAGGTTGAACAATGTTTCATGTGTTTATTTGCTATCTTGAATCTTCTTTGGTGAAATGTCTGTTCAAATTATTTGCCTCCTTTTCTATTGGACTATTTGTTTTCTTGTTATTGACATTTGAGTCCTTTATGTATTCTGGAAACAAGTTGTTTGTTGGATATGTTATTTGCAATTATTTTCTCCCAGTCTGTGACTTGTATTTTCAATCTCTCAGTAGTGTCTTTCCTAAGAACAAATGTTGAATTTTTATGAAGTCCAGTTTGTTAATTTGTTCTTTTATGTACAGTACTTTTAGTATCACATAGAAGAAATCTTTTTCAACTCAAGATCACAAAGCTCTTCTATATTTTTTCCAGAAGTTTTATCATTTTAGGTTTTGTATTTAGATCTGTGATATATTTTGAGTTGACTTTCATATAAGATGCAAGGTATCCATCAAAGTTTTTTTGTGTGTGTTTTGGCATATGGATATCCATATTCCAACTCCATTTGTTGAAAAGATTGTCCTTTCTCCACTGAATTTCCCTTGTCAAAAATCAGTTGTCCAGCTGGGCACAGTGATGCATAACTATAATCTCAGAGACTCAGGAAGCTGAGACAGGAAGATTGCAAGTTAGAGGCTAGCCTTAGCAACTTAGTGAGACCCTGTTTCAAACTAATAAAAAGACTGAGATGTAGCTCAGTAGTAGAGGGCCCCTGGGTTCAATCCCCAGTACTGCCAAAGAACAAAAGAAAACAAAACAGTCATTTAACCTGGCACACTGTAGTTGGGAAGCTGAGCCAGGATCCAAAGTTTGAGGCTAATATGGGAAACCTAGTGATATCCTGTCCCAAAATAAAATTTAAGAATTGGAATATAGCTCAGTGGTAGAACTATTTGCCCCATATGCTTGGGCCCCTAGGTTCAACCCCCAGTAATGCAAAAAAAAAAAAATCAAAAACAATTCAGTTGTCTATATATTTGTGGAGGTATTCTTGAACTCTATTCTGTTCCATTAATCTACTTATATATCCTTATGCCAACATTATACTACTTTGTTTTTGTAGCTTTATAATAAGTATTGAAATGAAGTAGTATTTGTCCTCCAATTTTTTTTTCTAAATATTTTTTAGTGTTGATGGACCTTTATTTTATTCATTTATTTATATGTGGTGCTGAGAATTGAACCCAGTGCCTCACACATGTGAGGCAAGCACTCTACCACAGAGCCACAACCCCAGCCCCAACTTTGTTCTTTTTCAAAGTCATTTTGGCTATTCTAGATCCTTTTTGTTCTCATGTGAATTTTAGAACCAACACATCAATTTCTGATAAAAACTTGATGTGGTTTGGATTGAGATTGTGTTAAATCTATAGATCAATTTGAGTAGAATTGACATCTTAAAAAATATTAAATCTTCTAACCCATGAACACAGTATTTCTACATTGATTTAGGTCTTTAATTTTTTTTTATTTTTTTTATTGGTTGTTCACAACATTACAAAGCTCTTGACATATCATATTTAATACATTAGAATCAAGTGGGTTATGAACTCCCATTTTTACCCCAAATACAGATTGCAGAATCACATCGGTTACACATCACATTTTTACATACTGCCATATTAGTGACTGTTGTATTCTGCTACCTTTCCTATCCTCTACTATCCCCCCTCCCCTCCCCTCCCATCTTCTCTCTCTACCCCATCTACTGTAATTCATTTCCCTCCATGTTTGTTATCCCATTCCCCTCATAACCTCTTATATGTAATTTTGTATAACAATGAGGGTCTCCCTCCATTTCCATGTGATTTCCCTTTTTTTCTCCCTTTCCCTCCCACCAAGGTCTTTAATTTTTATCAGCAGTGTTTCATAGTTTTTTGTGTACAAGTCTTTCAAATGTTTTGTTAGATTTATTCCTAATTGTTTTATATTTTTGATGCTATTATCAATTATTTGGATTTTTAATTTCAATTTCCAATTGTTTGTTGCTATCAGAAATACAATTAGCTGTCATATATTAACCTTATGTCTTACAACATTACTAAACTCACTTATTTGTTCTAGTAGTTTTTTATAGATTCCATTGGATTTTCTACATAAACGATCATTTCAAAAGTATTCCTTTTCTACCTTCTCCCATGCTATAATTATACCACTGTGACTCCCTAGTCCCTTAACTGGGTCCACCTCAACCAAATGGACAACTGTTCTAACCAAGCTAGATTCATTGATAGCTGGGGGTCCTGGTCCTTAGAGTTTGAGGGTTACCATAATACTTGGCCAGCAATTCCAGGAGACCAACATGAAAACAGCCTAGGAATGATTGGCCCATCAATGTTTTGTCCTTCACACCCCAAGGAACATAATGTCTACCTCATCCCTGCAATCCATCTCTCACCCTGGGTTTCTGAGCCAGAATACTATACAGAGTCCTTCCCCACGTCTCTGTTTCTTTGTTCCCATCTGCTCTTGTGGAAGAGTTTTATATGATTGTGGGGGTGAGTATTGCTACCCCAAATGTGGGAGGGTCTTTTTTAACAGGAGGAAAGAAAGGGAGTGGTATGCTGTGAACTACTTTATGCCCATTTGCACCCTACCATTGTGCACACCTGTCACTGAGAAAACTGTCCACTATCTGCTGAATAAAGCTAATAGTGTCTCTGTGACCTGAGACTTCTCTGTTGTCTCTTCCCCAAGGACAGCATCTTCCTCTTTCCTTTGATCTACCATGTCTTACCAACATGGTGGTTCTTTTCTGAGATATAAAGGAGTAGATAGGGGGTGGGGAGGGAACATTGCCTTTAACTAACAGGTTTGGACTGCCTTCTCTCACAGAGTCGGAATGATGTTATCCGAGAACGCTTTGGAATGGACCCCAAACCGGAGATGCTTCTGGGCCTTGCTGCCCTCCACATCTATATCACTGTCTCAGCCACTCGGCCTAGTCAGAAGATCTCACTCAAGAATGTGGAGTGAGTTGGGCTGGGACCCTTCGGGTTGGGGGCAAATAGCTGTGTAGGAAGAAGGTAAAATGGTTGAGCTATATTGCACTTTATCGGGAATGCAAGAAGTAGAATGGGAGTGAGAATTGGAGTTCCTCACACCTTGCTCTAGCCTATGATGCCCTAGAGCTACCGCTTCTATTAGGGAAGTGTGGCCAGTGTTCTCTTGTTCCAGTCCCTCTTTTTCTTTCTCCCAGTCTCTATTCCTCCATCTGTACTTTTCAGATTCAGTTTCTGACTTACCATCTTCTATTCTCTGTCACATTTTGTCTCTCACTAATCTTTTACTTTTCTTCTGCTTTTAGGAAGGAGTGGGGCCTGGAACCCTTTCTCCCCCCCTCCCTCCTACAAGGCATCAAAGAGAAGAACCTTCGGAAATCTCTCTCACAGCAACTGAAGGCTCACCAAATGCATCCTTCTAGTGGCACCAAGGTACCCAGAGGAGGCCATGGGGTACCATGTTCAGGCACTAGAGGTCTTGGGGTGGGGGGGTGCGTTTTCTCTGGTGATCTTCACCACATTTTTTGACTCAGGTGCACATCCACAATGTCTGGGAATGGGGACAGTTATGGAAAGGAGTTTCCCCAAGCCTGAGCCTGTCCCAGAAACAGCTCAGTGGTACTGACAGACCTCTGGGTCCTGAAAGCTAAGAGACCAATGCCAGAGATCATCCTCAGGTTCTTTTACTAATTAGTTAGTGTGGATTGAGCACCTGTCATGTGGACAGCACTAGACCCTGGGGAGACACATATTTTCCATGGGAATGATCACTCTGTTCCAGACTAGCTTTCTAATTCATCTGTTCTGGTATATGGAATTCTGGAGATAAAAGCCCCCCGCCCCGGGGGGGGGGGTGGTATGACAAAGCCTGACCTGGAGAATGGGTCACTGGGCAAGCATAGGAGGAGGGCTTAGGCCACTGCTACACTAGGACACAACCCTTTGCCTCTGAGAAACTCCCTCTCCCTACCTCTCCTAGCCATGCAAGCCCTTCTTAGGCTTCAAAGGCTCTTTTTGCTTTAGCTTCCTGCCCAAGAGGCAGGAAGATGGTGAGAGGTACTAGCATCAGCATGCAGATGTAGACACAGGACACAGTCACCCCCATGTATTCTACCCATTCCAGATTTCTTGTATTATCAACTAGCTTCTCTTTTAAGATTCAAATTTCCCTGGAGAGTTAAGCCATTCCCACCTTGCTGTGCATATTTAATCGGATTGTTTTTTCCTCAGCTGAGAGCACCAGTGCTCACTGGCTCCTCAGCTGCCTTTTTTTTTTTTTTTTTTTTTTTTTTTTTGAGGCACTCCAATGCTCCTCCTGGAGATATAAAGATGAAGAAGGCCTGACTTTGGCCCTGGAAGCAAGCACAATCTAGTGGGGAAACACAATCAGCAGACTCAACAGTGCTGTAGGCACTGTGCTCTAGCATGGAGGAGGGATCCCAAGCCTAGGTTGAGAATGGAGAATAAGGCCAGGAATTGGTACATTTGAAGCCAGAGCTGGGTCTTGGAGGACAGGCAGACAGGAGTTTTTCTAGATGTGATGGTGGGGGTGGTCAGTAGGAAGAAGACTTTCCCAGGTAGGAGATCCATCTATACAAATGCCCAGGGATAGGAGAGACCTTGGTGCAAGCAAAGAAATGCAAATAGCTGGACCCAAGCAAGTATGCAGAATGCAAGGGATGTGGTAAGGGGGTGGGGAACAAGAGAGGAGGCTGGGTAGGGGAGAGGTGGGCAGGATCCAGTTCCTGAAGGGCCTTGTGTGCTATGAAAAGGGGTTGTATTTCATCCTGTAGGCAGCAGGGAGCCATCTAAGGGTTTAATCAGGAAGCCAATATGATTAAATTACTATGTTTTAGGATGTCCCCTCTAACAGTGTGTGGAAGTGTTTGAGGGGAAAAATATTAGTACTAAAGGTAACCTGGCTGCCACCCTGACACAGGTAGGAATGCCATGCAGTGACTGTGGAGCAAAAGAAGAGGGATGGGTAGATTGGAGAGGGAGTTAGGGGAAAGAATCAAGATAATTTGGTGACTAGTGGCTCTCAGATCCAAGGATGGAGGAGGAGTCCAGTGTCACTCTCAGGTTTCTGATTCAGTTGCCCCAGAGATGCTGATGGAGACCTGGAATGGATGGATATCACCCTTGGGAAGCAGGGGTGCTCAGTATTAAAGCATTAACTGAGACACCCCCACCTGGAGATAGCCAGTATCTAGGTAGTTCTGAGGATTTGAAGAATCTTAGGAGAGATACATAGATTGGGCAGGGTGTCAAAAGTTGGGGAGAGTTGGGCACAGTGGTGCACACCTGTAATCCAGCGGTTTGGGAGGCTGAGGCAAGATCATGAGTTCAAAGCCAGCGTCAGCAACTTAGCAAGACCCTAAGCAACTCAGTGAGGACTTGTCTCTAAATAGAAATATAAAAAAGGATGTGGCTCAGTGGTTTAGTGCCCCTGGGTTTCAATTCCTGGTACAAAAACAAAGAGTTGGGAAAGTGTTGGAATGAATCCAAGAAGAAAAATGTAGTCAGCTGGATGCTTTAGAAATGAGGATCAGGGGGTCAGAGGAGAGTTTAGAAAGTGAGATGGGATGCTAGATGTGAAAGCTCCCTGAACTGGAACCTTCCTGTTATTTTACTCAGGCCTCCTCACATTCCCAATGTAGTAGCTTAATGCCTTCAGCCTGTCCTAGTATGTCAAGACTCCTGTTTGAGAAGATGGTTTGTTTTTTCTGTGCTCCTTGTGCTTCTCATATTTTGAGGTGGGCTGTTTCCACAGGGCTCTGCAATTCAGGCAAAGCTCCAGTACCTTCGAATTCTGAATGAACTTCCCACCTTCACCGGCGTTTTGTTCAACACTGTGGGTCTGGTCAGTGGGGTAAAGGGGGGAGGGGGAAGGGGTGTCATCCTTTTGTTGACATTTGTCCATGGTAGGAACAAGAGAGGAAAATACAGTCCGCCCTCCATATCCGTAGGTCCTGTATCTATTGATTCTACCAACTATGGATCACAGCTATTCAAAAAAAACTGTGTCTGTACTGAATGTGTACAGAATGTTTCTTGACACTATTCCCTAAACAACATAGCATAACCATTGTTTATGTTTATATTGGATTAGGTATTATAAGTAATCTAGAGAAGATTCAAAGTATACAGGAGGATAGGTGATAGGCAAATACTATGCCATTTTCTCTACTGGACTGGAGCATCCATGCATTTTGGTATTTGCAAGGGAGTCCTGAAACAAATTCCCCATGCATACTGAGGGCTGACTGTATTTGTTTTCAGCATCCCTTCATCGCCCCTTTGTGTTCCCCTTCCTCTATTTCAGGGGTTGGCACTTTACTTTTTCTGTAAAAGACCAGATAGTAAATATTTTAGGCTTTTGCAGGTAGACCAAATGGGTCTTTGTGGCGGCAACTTAGCCCTGCTGTCTTAGCATAAAAGCACTCACAGAAGCCTGGCATGGTGGCTCATGCCTGTAATCCCAGCAGCTGGTGGGGGATAGGGAGCTGAGGCAGGAAGATCCTGATTTCAAAGCCAGCTTCATCAATGGTGAGGAGCTAAGCAACTCAGTGACACCCTGTCTCTAAATAAAATACAAAATAGGGGTGGGGATGAGGCTCAGTGGTTGAGTGTTCCTGAGTTCAATTCTCGGTTCCCAAAAGAAAAAAAAAAGCACCCATAGACAATGTATTAACAAATGGGCTTTGCTGCATGCCGAGAATTATTTAGGGACCCAGAAAGTTGAATTTCATATAATTTTCCAGCGTCACAAAATATGGTTCTTTTGATTTATTTACAACCATTTAAAATGTAAAAAGCATTATTAACTCTTTGGCCATACCAAAACAGGTGGTAGGAATCATTTGGCCCTTAGGCCATAGGTTGCCAGAACCATTGCCCTTATAGATACTCCCAATGGCCTCTACCCCAGGTTTCCTGAGTCCTTATTACTGCCCCCCTCCCCCTGTCCCAGCACCTCCACTGCCACAGCAGTATCCTAGGGCTGGCACAGCTTGCTCCACCCACAAGATGTGCCCCAGGCTAGTTGACCTCTGTAAAAGGAAATGCCAATCATCCTGCTGATTGGATCCAGGTGCTCGCCAAGCTCTGGAGGGAGCACACAGGAGGAAAGCAGCTTATCAAAGTGCCTATAACCAGACACAAGAGGTTCCTGGGGTAATGCTAATGGCAGGGAATGGGCCAGCCAAGGGCTCAGGCTTGATGGCTCCAAGGAGCTTGTCAGAACCATTAAAGAGAATCAAGTCCATCAGGCGGAGAGGTAGCCATTTTACATACTGGAATTTGCAGAACACTGAAAGCCCACTGACCTGCCCCACCCCCTGCACACACCATCAAATCTCTCTGCCCTCCACCACTGCTGAAATTCCCATTGGCCATTCTTTTGAATAAAGATTGCTAGAATGCCTATTAAAAGGTACATACCTTCAGGGAAGGAGGCCTCCATTAAGCACTCAATGGACCCTTAACACCTTAGGCAGTTACTTGGTCAGTTCAGCTTTTGGCTTTGGATGAGAAGTTCAGGTTTGAGTAGCTGTTGGAGGGGGGAGGGTAAAGTCCAGACACAATGCTGCCTGCTTAGGCAGAGCACTGGATGGGGACACTGAATGACCCATAGTAACCTTGGAAGGTTTAGCAGGGCTTAGTTAGGGAAGGTTCTCCAAGGGCCCCAAAACAAACTTCACTTATTCTCACCATTTTGCTAGAACCAGCTCTGCTGCTGTCCACTTAGCCTGCTGTTGAGGCTAAGGTATTGATTTAGACAATGGTTTGGGTTCCTATGTTGGAATAGAGAGGTTCCAGACCATTTCCCCTTAAGGTTGTCCTCTGGCCCTGGAACTGAACCCCAGATATTTCCAGCCCTACCAGCAGAACCAGCCCAATGCATATTTTGTGTTTTCTCCTTTTACTTCTTCTTCCTCACATCCTATCCCATTCTTTATGTTAATGCTGCCTGCCACACTTGGGCACCAGGACGAGAAGCAGTCAGCCACCACTCTCCTAGTGGGACCCCGTCACGGCATCAGCCATGTTATTGACCTCAAAACCAACCTCACCACTGTGCTGTCCGAATTCAGCAAGATCAGTAAGATCCAGCTGTTCCGGGAGAACCAGGGCGTGGCCCGTGTGGAGACCAGCATCATGGATGCCAAGGTAAGCACTACTTTGACAGATTACTTCTCTCCAGGAACAGGCTTTGGGACCAGAGGAAGAACTAAACTTCTGAAGAGAGTTTGAGCCTCTGAAGTTGTCACTAGAGGAGTTTCTGGAGAGGGGGACCTCAACTCAGGACAAGTGGGGTCCTTGGCATATGTGAATTTCAGCATGTGCCAGTCAGAGGCACAGACAGATTTATTTAGGAAAGCAAAGACACATTCAAGAGGAAATGTGGGCTATCTTAGGGGAAAGACATCTTTTGGGGTAAGTCAAAGAATACATGTTCAGCCGGGCATAGTGGCGCACACCTGTAATCCCAGAGCCTCGGGAGGCTGAGGCAGGAGGATCTGAGTTCAAAGCCAGCCTCAGCAAAAGAGAGGCACTAAGCAACTCAGTGAAACCCTGTCTCTAAATAAAATACACAAAATACAAAATAGAGCTGGGGATGTGGCTCAGTGGTTGAGTGCCCCTGAGTTCAATCCCACTACCAAAAAAAAAAAAAATAATAATAATAATAATACATGTTCAAGGGAGAATGGGGCACATCTCCAAACAGAGAGACAGCAACCCTTTGTTCTGGGTTGTCAATATTTTACAGAAGAACAGTAGCTAGGGGTGGACTAGAGGAGTAGTCAGAGGAGAATTACCAGTGGGCCAGGGGTGTAGTTTAGGGGAAGAGCATGAGGCAGGCATGAGGCCCTGGGGTCCATCCTCAGCATCACAAAAGATAAAGTAAAAAATAAAATAAAAGACATATCTCAATTTTGCACCAGTTTTCCCTGCACTTTCATACTGCCTGCTACGGGTTACATCTTGCAGGCAAAGATGTGGGCCCAGGGTGCGGGCCAAAAATGAGGGCTAAAGATTTGGGTTGGTTTGCTCTTGAGTTGCTTGTTTTGCATTTCAAAAGTTCATTCCATCATTCTTATTGTTCAAGAGCACTACCTTTGGAGACTCAGGATATTTTTCTCTCTTACTTACTATCTCAAAATTAAGTTCACTGATTCTAAAATGGTTCAGGCCCTGGGCCCCTTTGGGCTGCTCTTTCTTTCCCTTCTCATCCCTCTGGGGCATGGGCTTTAACCTTATAAGGTGAGCCAGCATGAGGGAAGGATAGGGAATGTCAACTCAGCAGGATTCCATTCTACACAGGGCAAGGGACCTGGAGAACTTGGAGCTAACCCAGGCCATTATTTCCCATTCATTCTCATGTCATAGCACACATAGAAAATTATATTCACATGGACCTTTGGGGTCAATGGAGCAGCCCCATAGACTAGCCATCCCAGGCCCCACCTGGCTGCCTCAAAGGCCGAAGGAGTGGATGTTTTGGCTCATTTCTACCCACTCCACCACATACACTGGTTGGGGAACACCCACTTTGTAGTACTGAAGACTGAACCCAAGGGCTCTCTACCACTGAGCCATATCCCAACCCTTTTTAATTTTTAAGATGAGGTCTTGCTCATTTGACGAGGCTGGCCTCGAGCTTGCAATCTTCCTGCCTCACCCTCCCCAATTTGCTGGGATTACAGGCATGTGCCAGGGAGCACTCACTTTGAATCAGCGGGGAGGGGGGCATATGAGCATGTGGACAGAACCAAGAGGGCCTGGGGAGGGGGAAACAGGTAGAGCTTCATCCCCATTTCACGTGTTGGAGCCCAGCTCTTCCAGAACCTCAGAACCTTTCCCACAGAACAGTGCCTTCAGGCAGGAAAGCAGCTGTCTCACCTGGGTAAAGCCTGGCAGCTTTGGTCAGCCGCCTCCTCCACAGCTCTCTGTTTGAATACAGTGACCAGCATGGGCTGGGGGCAGGCCTGCCTGCCAGCTGTCGGAAGCCAGTTTAGAGGAGGTGCAGCTTTCTTTTCTTAAAGGATTTCCCAGGAGGCCATGTTGTTAGCAGATTAAGAGGTGGAGTGTTTGCTGTTTCCAAAAGAGCAAATTATTTATTTTGTATTTGTGAAACCCAGAAAGCTTTAGTATGTTAATTGATTCACAGGCTTCCCATTGGTTTAGGAACCCGCCTGGTGCTTAGGTTTAATTGGCTTGTAGCCACTTCCTCAACCAATGATCGCTGCCCTCCTCAGATGTTGTTAGGTAAAAAGCCAAGTGAACTGGTAGGGAAGGGGGAGGAAAGACGGGACCTGCAGGGGAGGTGTGGCTTCCTGAGAAAGCAAAGGGGTCTAAAACTGAGAATCAGCTTTCTAACAGTCTCCTTCTATGTTCTATGGGTAGTTTTCCACATTTGGTTGCACAACAGAATTTTCTTGAGAGCTTTCACAAAATACAAATGTCTGGGTCTACTTCTAGAAGGGATGATTTCATTGGTTGGAGGTGCAGCCCCTAGGTTGTTTTGTTTTGTTTTTCAGTTTCCCAGGTGATTTTGTAGTACAACCAGTTTGAGAGCATACAGGTTTGAAACCTGTGTCACCAGAGGTCTGCAAGGAAACAGACCAATTCTACAAGTGAGGCAGCCAACTGTTGCCAAAAGTTTGGTTCTTGTCCCCAGATGTCAATCCAATAATGAGGACGTGGTTTTGAGAAAAAGGAAAAAGAAGTTTTATTGCTTTGCTAGCAAAGGAAAACCACAGGGGACTCCTATCCCAAAGGCTGTGATTCTGCTGTTCAGTGGGAACTTGGGGCTTTTAAAGAGATGATTTAAAGGCTACATTTCACCTGTTCTCTGTTGGGGTTGTAATTCATTTGTTAAGTTGGGAGATAGTAATTTCTGAGATCTTTAGTACCATCCCCAAAGAGTGGATTACTTCATTCCTACAGTGGGTGTGTACTCAGGGACAGATAACTCTGCTTAGGATAAGGAAGAAAGGTAATCCTGTTTCCCCTGAGGTTAGGGATGGGGAGATATTAGGGAGGAGCACAGAGAAAGATCTATAGATTTCTGAATCAGACCAGTGTGGTTCAAATTCCAGGCCTACCATTTCCTAGCTCTGTGATCATGAGAAAGTGTCTTAACTTCTAAATTCTAATTCCCTCAACTACAAAATGGAACACCTATCTCAAAAAGTTATTATCAAGATTGAGAGGGGGCTGCAGTTATGGCTTAGTGGCAGAGTGCTTGCCTAGCATATGAGAGGCACTGGGTTCAATCCTTAGCACCACATAAAAATAAATAAAATGAAGATATAAAAAATACAATAACAATTTTAAAAAGATTAAGTGAGAAGGGATGGACATGCTGGCACATGTTTGTAATCCCAGAGGCTCAGGAAGCTGAGGCAGGAGGATTGTGAGTTCAAAGCTAGCCTCAGCAACTTTAGGAGGCCCTAATCAACTTAGTGAGACCCTGTTTGTAAATAAAATACAAAAATGGCTAGGGATGTGACTCAGTGAGTAAGTACACCTAGGTTCAATCCCCAGTACATAATATATATATATATATATATATAAAGATATAAAGTGAGAGGGCTGGGGATGTAGCTCTATGGTAGATCACATGTCTAGCATGTTTAAGGCCCTGTGTTCAATCCTCAGTACCCACCAAAGGAAGAAAAAGACCATTAAATGATAAAATACACATAAAATGGCTTAGTATACTGCCTGGCACATAGTAGGTGCCCAACAAATGATACCTATTGTTTTTTTCAAAAGAAAAACATCAATAATAGGAAATAAATATTATAGATCAGTGTGCAATGGAACATAGAACACAAAAACAGAAAGGAGTTAACCAGAACTGGATTCCCACAAGAGGATGTTTTAAGCTGAATCTTGAAGTGATAGGCATGAATTAGCAGAGAGAAGTGAGATGTGTTCAAAGGCAAGGAGCAAGCATGGAAATAAGCAAGCCATATGTGCAGGTCGATAAGCATAGTTGCTTGGCTGGAGAGGAAAATAACAAGAAAGGAGATCAAACAGATTGGGGGTAGGCAGAATAAGTTGGCCTCAAGGGTCAGTCCAAGGAATTTACATTGAATTAGGTAGGATAGTAGGAATAGTAGGTTGTTGAACAGAAGGGTGATGGTATGCAAGCTGATTTGAACTAGAGTGCAAGATGGGTGGGAACAAGGCTAGTGTGAAGCCAGGGAGGTGAGGAGGGGATTGTGGTACCTGTCCATGGGCAAAGTAATAAGGGCCTGAGCTGGAAGAATAGCAGCGGTTAAAGATAAAGAGTAGGTGTGAAGCACATAGACTCATTAAGATGCACGTGTAACCAGGTACATTAGTGCACACTTGTAATGTCCGGCTGAGGCGGGAGGATGGCAAGTTCAAGGCCTGCCTTGGCAATGTAGTGAGATCCTGTTTCAAAAATAAAAAAATAAAAGGGCTGGGGATGTGGCTTAGTGGTAAAACACCCTGGGTTCAGTCCCCAGTACCCCACCTGCAAATGTACCTTTGTGTCCTCCCACATACACCTCTGTGCCACATACAATGCACATGTTTTGATATATGTAACCCCATTGCCTACTACATGCAACCCAAATGCACTGAAGAACAGTACTGCATGCACAGTACTCCCTCAAGATTATTGTGGGTGTCACGAGTGGGTGTCGAGGAGATACTACATTATGGGATAAACAGGAGATGATATTAGTGAATGGATGGGGCTAGAAGGTTGCACTTTGCAAGTGGGAAATAGCTAATGGTTAGGTAGATGATATGAATGCTTAAAGACACAACTGTCAGGTGGTAGATGGTTCAGGTATACTCCACTTTAAGCAACTGATAACATGCCTGTGGAAAATTAGCCACTTTATGTCAAAATTTCTCTACTTTGTAATGAGATTTACCCTATGAAGTAGTCAGAATAATGCCTCCCCTTAAAATGTCCATGCCCTAATTGTCAGAACCTGTGATATGGTATGCATATGGCAAGAGGGGGATTAAGGTTGCAGATGGAATTAAGATTGCTAATCTACTGACCATAAACTAGGGAGGGTGGCCTAGATTATCAAGGAGGACCAATGTGATCACAAGATTTCTTGGATATGAAAAACAAAGACTGAAGTTCAGAGAGATTTTTGTGGATGTATTGTTTCTTGGATTGAACCCAGGGCCTAGATACCTGTTAGTTAATGCTCTACCACTGAACTACATCTCCAGCCCTAGAGAGATGTGGTATAAGGACTCAGCCCAACTTTGCCGGCCTTGACGATAGAGGAAGGGGCCCTGAGCCAAAGAGTGTGGGAAGCCTCCAGAAAGCCAGAAAAGGCAAGGCAACAGATTGTGCCCTACAGCTCCCAAAAGGGACACAGACAGGCCTACACTTGATTTTAGTTCAGACTTCTGACCTCCAGAACTGAAAGAGAGTAGATGTGTATTATTTAAGCCACTATTTTTTTCATATTTTATTGGTACATTATAATTACATAGAATAGTGGGATTCATTGTTACATATTCAGATATATTTATGATATATCAATATAACTTGGTCAATATCATTCCCCAGTATTTCCTCTTTTCCTCTGCTCCCTCCCCCTGGTCCCTTTCCTATAGTCTACCGATCGCCCTTTGATGTTCATGAGATTTTCCCCATCCCCACCTTTCTTTTCCTTTTTCCTCTCTAGCTTCCACATATGAAAGAAAACATATGACTCTTGAATTTTGGAGTTTGACTTATTTTGCTAAGTATAATGTTAAACCACTGAATTCATAGCCATTTGTTATAGCAGCAACAGGAAATTAATAGACTCTGAGATTCCTTCAAATAGCAAGTATCAATATGATTTCATTGATAAACATGCTGTTCACACCCAACCTCTGTTACATAAAATCAGACACACCTGTAATCAGAGATGTCTTCTGTATTCATCACTGGTTATAAATTTGTGCTCTGTGAGATGGGCAGGACACTTTTTAACCCTTTTTCAGATAAATCAACAGGCAAAATGGATGGATGACATCATATTGTTAGCTTGAAAGCTGCCATAGTGGGAATATGCACACCAGAGAACATGGCAAATACTACAAATCAAGATTTGGAAGAACTGATTACAAAACATTTGCCAGTGCACCACTGTGTAGAGAACACTCTGTTTCAGAGATCTAAATTTTCTTAACAGAGGCATGTAAGTTAAAGACCAAATTTGGCCCATTTCCCCCTAGATATGCCATTCTGGTCTGGGAATATTCTGGAAGGGCCTGATGAAATTAAGATTATTCACTGATTGCTGTTTCAATTTCATTACTTGATATTGGTCTGCTTAAGTTTTCTGTATCTTCTTGGTTCAATTTGGGCAGGTCAATTTTTTTTTAAAAAAGATTATTATTCTCAGCCCTGACTGCATGTAAGAATCACATATGAAGATTTTTAAAAACACTGGATGTTCCAGCTCTTCCTCTCAGATCATTTAAATAAGAATTTCTGGGGGTAAGACACAGGGATATATAGGTCTTTGTGGCTTCCCAGGTGATTCTAATGTACACTGGGCCCAAGAACTCTTGCCTTAAGTGATATTCTGCCTTATCCCCAAATTGGCTGACTATACCCAATTAGCCTTTCCCAGCACTGTGGAACTGAAAGCAAGAACTGAAAGACATTAATCCCCTGGGACTCAAGGACCTCCATCTTGTGCTTTTGCCTCTCCAGACCCCTGGATTTCCATCCTTTCTCTATTGTCAGAGATGCTAGAGTGAACTGAGGCTACTCCGCGGCACCCCAGGAAGGAGATGTGGCTGGAGCATGTCAAATTAATCCTGCTGTACCTTTTCCTGGCTGACTCATGCCTCAGACTCCATTCTCCTTATCTTATTTTCCACTTGAAGATGGCCTGAGCATATTTAGTTACAGTTTTCACTCAGCTGATTTGCTTGTCCTGGAGTGAACATGAGGTAGTGTTCAGATATCTTTCTTTAAGAGATAGCAGTCTGGGACTGACACACCACTGGGCCATTACCATACCCTATTACCACAGAAGCACATAAGGGGAAGAAAGAAACTGTCAAACAAATGTCCCAAGGGATCTCTTGTGGCCCTGTGTGTCTGCCATTGTCATGTTTGAACTGTATTTCTCTAGTACTTTCTGTAGGGACAAGCATTACATTAGATGTCCTGATCATTAAAATCTTACTTAAAGTAAAATGTTGTTTTTGAAGGTTTCTAAGAAACCTACCCAACCTTTTTGCTAGCCTGCCTTTGCCTTGATTTTTACCCCTGTTGGCAAAAAAGCACATCTGTGTTTCTTTTACAAGCCACAATTGGTGTGTGCTGGGGCCCAGTTGGCCATCTGGGATATGTCAAGGAGAGGTTTCTGACGTGCTGTGCTGAGCCAGCTGGAGATGAGCTTGGCCTTCTCTGTGCACAGGATTTCACCTTCATGCTGTTATAGTGCCGACATCATGTTGTATTGGGGGTAAATGGAAACGAATTAAAGTCAGACAGTTAAGTCAATTGACCAGTGAGTCACCAGCCTCCAGTCAGTAATTCTGTTCATTAGCCAAACAACCATCCAGCCAGGTAACTACGCAGGCAGAATGGGAGGCTGTTCAGTATTCTGCCTTCCTGCAGCCATCTTGGCAGCCAATGCCAGAGTGAGTCAGACTGCCCTGCAGTCAGTCAGCCTGTCTGTCCATCAGTCAGCCAGCCACTCAGTCTGTACACTGGTCAAGTGTTTCCCTCATTCTATTTGTTAGTGCCATTTCCTCAAAGAAGCTTCCTCCAGCTTCCAAAATCAAATGTCATACACACACACACATCTTCACACCCACCCACTCACTGCTCTAGGACATTCTATGTACTGATAGCTCTCTGTACTTTTCCTTCATAGTGCTTATCACACCTTGCAGTCATATTCATTTGTGTGAGTATTTGATTTGTATTATTTCCTGCCAGATTATAAGGTCCATGTGATAGAGACTGGGACAGCCTGTTCTGGAATGAATGGATGTAGCCATCCATTGGTCATGTTCTCCAGGGGGCAACTGGCCCATTTGTAGCATCTGGCCAGATGGACAAAACAGCACAGGAGCATTTCAGCCAGAGGGACAGCATAGGTTAATGTTTGGAGGTGTGAAAGAGCATGGTGAACTGTAAATGATGTGTCATAGGGTGAGGGACAGCGATGGGATGAGAAAGACACAGAGAGGTAAGGAAGATGTGTGTGTGTATGACATTGGTTGGGTCCAGGTTCCAAAGGGCTTTCTATGCCATTGTAAGGCAGTCAGATTTTACCCTGTAGGTGATGAACTATGGAAGATTTTAAGTGACAATTAGAGTTGTACTTTAGAAATACCCCTTGGGCAGTATTATGAAGGTGAAGTGGAAGGAAGTGGGAAGAGACTGGAGGCAGAGGGCCAATCAGGAGGCTATTAGAAGGAGGTCCCTAGGTTTATGTGTCCTAACTTTCTCCTTATCAATAGCAAATGTCACAATCTATACAGCAATACATACCCACAGATGAGGCAGCTTTTTGCCATAGCCTGAGAGGCTTGGTATCAGCACACTTGTCAACCATTTACATATCCTTTGAGAAGTTTGGGCCTGGGAGGAAGATGATGAGAGCCTCAAATGAAGTGGTGACAGCAGAGATGGCCGTGGTGTTTATGAATGCTCCTGAGGCAGAGCTAGTGAGTCTTGGTCCCTCAGAGTAATGGTAGTAGCAGCCATTCACACCCAAACCTCTGTGTGTCCTGCTATTGGTGACAGGGTGTAAAACAGGGATATCTAACTCACCCTGCCCAGTTCCATACCCAATGTCTTTTTCCTTATATGTAAGATTGACCATTCTGCTGTGACTGAAAGGTATCCATTAACTAAAAGTACAAACTTCCCCAAGGGCCCCCCCCCCCTTTTTGGTACTAGGGATTGAACCCAGGGGCCCTTAACCACTGAGCAATATCCCCAGCCCTTTTTATATTTTATTTAGAGACAGGGTCTCACTAAGTTGCTTAGAGCCTTATTAAATTGCTAAGGCTGGCTTTGAACCTGTGATCCTCTTGCCTCAAGCCTTCTGAGTCACTGGGATTATAGATGTGTACCATGACACCCAGCCTACTTCTTCTATCTGTTAATGCCTGGTCTGGGAATTCCAAAATTCTGTGGCCACCCACATCCCCATGGCTCCCTCTTTAGACAGTCTTCAGTAGTCATTATATGAAGACCAGGGAGATTGGAACCCTCAATGACTTCAGTGTGATCCATAGGTAATCAAGTCATACTTTTAAAACTATAGTAGAGATATTAGAAAGTTTTCTTGAAAGGGTACTGGTTTTTTGTATATAATTGCTAGATATCTAAGTTAGCCAGCTTACCATCACTGTGACAAAATTACTGAGAAAATCAATTTAAAAGAGGAAAGATTTATTTGGCTCATGATTTCAGAGGTCCATGGTTTCCAGGCAGAACATCATGGCAGGGAGCACATGGTACAGAAAAGCTGTCACATCACAACAGCGAGGAAGCAAGGAGAGAGCTCACTTTTAAAACAAAGTCACTCCTCCAAAATGCTTGAAGCTATGAATCCATAAATGAATTAATCCACTGATGAATTCAGAGCCCTCATAATCCAATCACCTCTCCAAGGCCCTGCCTCTGAACACTGCTGCACTGAGGACCAAGCTTTCAACACCTGAATCTTTGGCAATCATTTTTCATCCAAACCATAGCTGCATACAGTGGTGCACATCTATAATTTCAGCTAGCCAGGCACCATGGCACATGCCTGTAATCCCAGTGGCTGCGGAGGCTGAGGCAAGAGGATTGCAAGTTTAAAGCCCACCTCAGCAATTTGGGGAGACACTTAGCAACTAAGCCCACCTCAGCAATTTGGGGAGACACTTAGCAACTCAGCAAGACCCTGTCTCTAAATAAAATACAAAAAGGGGCTGGGGATCCATGGTCCAGTGGTTAAGTGCCTCTGGGTTCAATCGTGTGTGTGTGTGTGTGTGTGTGTGTGTGTGTGTGTGTGTGTGTATTTTTTTCCCCAGCTACTTGGAAGTCTGAGGCAAGAGGATCACAAGTGTGAGGCCAGCCTCAGCAACCTACTGAAATCCTATCTGGAAATGAAATAAAAAGGGTTGGGGATGTAGTTCAGTGGTAGGGCCCTCATGTACAAGGCCCTGGGTTCAATCCCCAGTACCAACATAAAAAGCAGCACCAATGCAAATTTCAAGGCCACTTTGGGAAAGAGAGGGCATTCAAGAAGATCTGAGCAGGACTGCAGGCCAGAAAGTATTTGGCCCTAAAAGGACAGTTAGGACTTGATTCCATAGAGTGTCCCCTATGTTCAGGGACTGCTCTGGGTATTTTAGGGGCCTATGTAGATGAGTATGAGATGATTCTTGCACACAAGTTGCTTACAGTTAAAGATGTCCCAGGTTGGGCTGGGGATATAGCTCAGTTGGTACAGTACTTGCCTTGCATGCACAAGGCCCTGGATTTGATCCCCAGTAACACACACACACACACACACACACACACACACACACACACACACAAATAAAGATGTTCCAGGTCATTCCTCAGCCTAGCCAAGACCCCCAGCTCTCTCAACTGGCCTGCACATCTGCTGAGCTGTGAAAAGCACAAATACAACCAGCCACAATAGTTATGTGATGTTATATAATTCTGGTCTTTTTCAGTAAAGGTGCTTCATCAAATGTGTGAGTAAAGGTTGATTGAATTTTGATATGTGGGTAAGAAAATACTACACAGAAATTCTCAAATCAGAAGAAACTGTTTGTCAGGTTATTTGCCTCAATTTTTGGTTCAGAAAACATGGTTCTTATAACAATAGAAGCCATCTTTTTTCTTGTTGGTGTTGTTACAATCCTCCTGGAAATGTACTTGCCTTCCACTTTCTCACAACTGTATGTTTCTTTGCATCTTTTCTGCAGCCTCTGGTGCTGTTGATGGAGTGGCCTGAAGCCACCAACTTTGCCTGCCTGATTGCGGGGTACTGCCGCCTCTTGCTGGATTCCAGGAAAATGGTCTTCTCTAGGCCTGCCAGCCAGCCTCTTCCACCTCCAATGATCAAGGCAGGTAGGGCTCAGCCTCAGTTTTCCATGTGCCAGAGGCCCTTTGGACCCTAGAGATGTGGAGGGAGGAGCTCTGCTGCCATAGCACTTACTCCTTGCAAAAAAAAAAAAAAAAAAACAGCACCAGGTTTCCCACTAGTGAGCACTGTAGCATGCATCTTAACTGGCACACCCTGACCCCATGGGAAAGACAGCAGGACTTCGCATGTGCCTATTCTGCAAAGGATGCCTGTGGCAACACATTCTGATTAAGTTGGTGAATAAGATAAAAATAGCACACACACAGGAGAGCCAATTAAAGAATTGCTTTGGCAAGGCATAGTGGTGCACACCTGTAATCCCAGCTACTCCTGAGACTGAAGTTGAAGGATTGCAAGTTCAAGACAAGAATGGAAAACACAGTGAGATCCTGTCTCAAAATAACAGTTGCAATGGAATTAAGACAAAGCTTTAGAGGTATAGTAAGCCACAGGGAGATTGCTGCATGTTCTGGCTTAGTTGAAGTGGGTTTGATAATGAGGAGAGACCTCCTTTTTTGATCATCATAGTGGGGCTTTACAAACTTGTCTGAAATACAAGGTCATTGAAGGCTGGGGTGGGGTAGGTGGCAGGGAGTCTGGGCAGGCCAAGAAGAAGGTTTTGGGATAGGAAAGGATTATGATGAAGAACAAGTGCAGCCTCTGGACAGAAGACTTCCCAGTTAGGCAACTCAGTGTAGATACTTCTCAAAGCTCTCCAGGGGCCTTGGGAAAAATTAGCCTAGTCCAGACACTGCTGCCCAGAACTGAAGCTAGAGAAAAAGGTGACCCTAAGAGCAGGTATTCCACATATTAGACCTCAGGCTCATATACATGCAGGAAGTGCTCCCCCACCCCAGCTCCCAAGTATCATGGGCAAAGCTGAAACTTAACATCTAGTAGTCACCCTTTCCACATGCTTAAATCTTTTGATCCACTTGCCTTTGCCTGTTGACTATTTCTTCTCTCTTCATGACTTTCTCGTGGGCTAGGGATGTGGCTCAGTGATAGAGCACTTCTGTAGCATGCACTAAGCACCAGGTTCAATCCGTAGCACTGAAAAAAAAAATAATTAACTAATTAAAAAGAATACTTTCTTGGTTTTTAGAATTTTTCACTTCTGATCTAGACTGAGGTGTTTTTTAAAAAATATATTCTTGGGGCTGGGGATGTGGCTCAAGCGGTAATGCGCTCACCTGGCAGGCACGGGGTGCTGGGTTCAATCCTCACCACCACATAAAAATAAAATAAAGATGTTGTGTCCACTGAAAAATAAATATTAAAAAATTCTCTCTCTCTCTTCTCTCCCTCTCTCTCTCTCTTTAAAAAATATATTCTTAGTTGTAGATGGACAAAATACCTGTATTTTATTTATTTTTATGTGGTGTTGAGGATTGAACCCAGTACCTCATACATGCTAGGCAAGTACTCTACCACTGAGCCACAACCCCAGCCCCCTGAGGTGTTTTTGAGAATAGAAACACAGTCCTGATGGATGTCCTGCCTGTGTGTCATTTCCCTACATACATGTCTTCTTCCCTCTCTTTATCACAAACAAGTCCATCACAAATCTCATGACAAGCCCAAAATATTGTCCATAAGAATTAAAAGAAAATCTGCTAAACATATTTGGGAAATGATAGGTGGCCCCAAAGCACATGAAGGGGGCTTCACAGAGAGATGCAAAAGAGCTGAGTTGGAATATGAAGAAACCAGAGGAGGGTGGTGCTACACATCTTCAGGTGAATAGCTCTGAAGAGGCAGGTGCATACTTGCAAACCTACAGATGGCCAAAAATTAGAAAACCCAGCATTAGCATTATCAGTGTCACCTGTGGTCCTCTTCTGTTTAATCACATCCGAGTAAACTGTACCTCTTACTGAGCAGGATGGAGAGAGAAAAAGGGAAATGGGAAGGCAGAAGAAAGAACCTGGAACCCAGCCAAGGACCAGATGTGACAGAGTTTTTCAGGGGGATCCACTTTTAGCAGGTGCTAGTGATAGCTCGTAGTCCCAATCTGTCTGAGAAAAAGTTTGACATCCCATCAACACCTTAACCAATGCTGGCTCCAAGTGTTCCCCTTGCTCTGGGATAGTAGCACCAAGTGAAGGACATGGTATCACGAGTCCCTGCAGCCTTACTGAGCAAACACCTCCCATGTTGCTTCCCTGTCACTTTTCCAAAGGCAAATCTGCTTCATGGGATTCTCTTACAGCTAGGCATAGCTTTAGAGCCCTCCTCCCTGATTCCTGATAAACCCTTGTATCTGCAAATTGACAGAGGCTCAGGGTATTTATGAACATTCAGGAGCCAAACAGACCACTGTGGTGTCTCTGTTGTTTATAGGGCTTTTTCTTCTTAGTGTAAAAATAGCTCAGGGACAGATGGAAATAGCTTCTGATCTTCCTTTCCCATCTCTTCTGGCTAAATAGACAAGAGCCACAACTTGAGCTTGGTAGCACCTCACCAGGGCCTTGGTTTCTTATCCTTCTGAGCTGTTAGATACTGGGTTGATAGCAGATACCCAGAACTCTTGCTACTAGGTGCTGTGAGGTGATCTTCCTGTCTCTGCATGAGTTCACAGAACGGTGGCTATCCCAGCAAAGCAGGAGGGATGGGGTGCACTTCTTATTTCATGGTCCCAGGGAAAGAAAGGATGCTATTGAGGAGACCTCAGCCCAGGTTATATTGCAGAGATTATCAGTTCTGCTCTTGTAGAATCCTAGGACCAAAATCCAAAGCTCAGATCCATTCCCTCTCAACATTCATTCCAGAACAGATGCCCCAGTGCTGACTGTTGTTCTTTAGCAAAAGCCTTTAGGGTTTAGGCCTCCACCCAACCTCAGCTGGGCCTTTTCCTGAGGAGCCAAAGCCTTAGCCTACTCAGGACCTTGTCTCTCTCAAAAGGAGGAAGATGTATGGCTAGCTCTGTATTCTTATCCCACAGGAGTTTCTGGGTGCCAGCTTGTCTAACATGGTGTTTAGCCTACCTGACCTTTAAACCAAAAACTGGGAAAGAGAAGCCATCACCACTCCCATACCCAGGAAAAAATGAGAATGTGATGTTGTAAGGAAGGAATTCCCTCTCAGTAATTTCACCAAAGTTGGTATTTTACTTGTTTATTATGCACACATTTCTCAAATATTCTTTGTACCAGGCATTGGGGGGCCACACCTGGGAATAATAGACATGATCCTTGACTTTACATAGCTTAGAGTCCAGTGGGGGTAAATATACACAGATGATTAAGGGGAGAATGCTTATATAGTTAGTATCTTTATATTTATAGAGGGGAAATTCAATAGTCACAACAAAACAACACCTGTGTTTGAAGGCCCAGAAAGGCTGTAAACTTAGAGAATGGCTCACATGAATGCCAATTCTCCATCTAGTCTGAGGGGTCAGAAAATCCAGAGGCGGCTGCCATCTCTCTCTAACCCTGAGCTCCCTATATCCTGAGGGAATCCCAGAAAATAAAGCCTTGGGGACCCCTATTAGAACCTCAGTTGGAGGAATTCACTCTACATTTTCTATCATGGCTAGAAACAGTTTATTGTGGTAAATTGAATATTCTAGTTAATGGCTACTGAATATTCTACACATGACTTATCACTTTTCATGTAGGTAAAACCCAGCAACATGCATGGAATATTAAAATTAGACTGAATATAATAGACATTTGTTTTGGTGGTACTGAAGATGGAACCCAGGGCCTCACCAATGCTAGACAAGTACTCTGCCACTGAATAGACCTTTTGATTTTTAATTTTTTTTGATGATTCAGAAAGAACATGAGTTTCTTGCAAGGCCCTAGGTCATCATTATGACCAATGATTATTGGATTGTAGAATACAGAATAACCAAGTACTAGAAAGCTGGATGAGTCAATGTTATTCAGACTGTGTATATATGCATGTGCATCTACATATACTGTTTAGTAACTCCTGTCAGTTTACTGTCCTGTTCTTTGTAAGCATTTTAAGTCAATCTTCTGAGTGGCTGAATATAGAAGAATAAACTAGGACATCCCCCCTCAGGGAAAGCTCATGAGCAATTTACAAAGATTTGAAATCTAGGAGTCATGGTGTCCCAGCCATCCGCCAAACACACCTAGTTTCACTGGCTTTTCTAACCTTCTGCATGGAGTTGCTTTGAGCTTCTCCAGGCATACTCTCTTCTCTGACCTAAAAGTCACAGTACCAAGTGGTAGGTGGGGCATGACCTGGCCTTGACAGTCTACTATTGGGAGATGCTTCCAGCTTATAGGGAGAATTCCAGCCTTTGGCTGGGAGCAGTGGCTCAGATCTGTAATCCCAGTGACTCAGGAGGCTAAGGCAAGAAGACCACAGATTTGATTCCAGCCTCAGTCTTAGTGAGGCCCTAGGCAAATTAGCAAGACCCTGTTTCAAGATAAAATAAATAAATAAAATGGCTGGAGGTGTAGTTAATTGGTAAAGCAGGTCTGGATTCAATAAGCAGTACCAAAACAAACAAAAAAACTCCAACCTTTGCCTAAGAGGAGTTACCACCCGGTACATCCCCAAAAACCTGCAGACAATACTTTGAGGTGGATAGACATCATATATAGATAGTTCGTTCTTCTGGCTCAATGTTCCCCTGGAGCGCTTCTTCCATAAGCCTCAGAGGCCTGGTATGAGGGTCATTAAATACTATTTCCCCAAGAGATCCAGAGGTCCATAGATATAACCAGTAAGGCCAGATATGAACCCATTCAATCTAATTATTGAATTTCTATTTGGAAGGGCACCATGAGCTTTAGAAAACCAGAAGAACTTGGCATCTGAAGACAGAGACTTGGATTCCAGTCCCGGCTCTGCCATATCTTGGTTGTTTAAATGGAATCTTAGTGTCCTCATCTGTAAAATGAAGATAATAATATTATCTACTTCACAGGGAATTTGACAGGATTACATGAGATAAACTGCACAAAGTGGTTTCACAGTGCAGTGCACTTTTTTTTTTTTTTTTTTTTTTTGCTTCTCATAAGGATTGAGAGTTTATCATGTGCCCAGCACTTTTTATTTTTAAATAGTTAAATTTGGGGCTGGGGATGTGGCTCAAGCGGTAGCGCGCTCGCCTGGCATGCGTGCGGCCTGGGTTCGATCCTCAGCACCACATACAAACAAAGGTGTTGTATCTGCCGAAAACTAAAAAATAAACATTAAAAATTCTCTCCCTCTCTCTTTAAAAAAAAATAGTTAAATTTTGTTTAGATATAATTTCCAAACCATGCAATTTACCCATTTAAAGTACATAAACCAGTGTTTTTAAATATATTTAGTAGAGTCACTGGGTTGTATAACTATCTCCAAATTTTAATTTTAGAACATTTTCACCTCTCCTCTAAAAGAGCATGCCTGTAATCCCAGCGGCTTGGGAAGCTGTGGCAGGAAGATCACGAGTTCAAAACCAGCCTCAGCAAAAGTGAGGCACTCAGCCACTCAGTGAGACCCTGTCTCTAAATAAAATACAAAATAGGGCTGGGGATGTGGCTCAGTGGTCATGTGCCCTGAGTTCAATCCCCAATAACAAAAACACACACACACACACACACACACACACACTAGTAGTCACTCCTCTTTTCCCTCTAATTGCCACACAGCCCTAAGCAATCACTGATGTACTTTTTGTCTCCATAGCTTAGCCTATTCTGAATGTTTCATATAAATGAAATCATGCAATATATGGTCTTTTGTGACATGCTTTTTTCAGTTAGCTTAATATTTTCAGGGGTCATTCAAGTTGTAGCATGTATCAGTACTTCATTCCTTTTATGACTGTGTAATATTTCATTGAATGGATATATTTTCTTTATCCATTCATCAGTTGATGGACACTTGGGTTGTTTCTTCTTTTTGGCTATTATAAATAATAATTTTATAAACATTTGGGCTGGGGATGTGGCTCAAGCAGTAGCGCGCTCGTCTGGCATGCGTGCGGCCCGGGTTCGATCCTCAGCACCACATACAAACAAAGATGTTGTGTCCGCTGAGAACTAAGAAAAAATAAATAAATATTTAAAAATTCTCTCTCTCTCTGTCCCCCTCTCTCTCTCACTCTCTCTTTAAAAAAAAATAAAAAATAAACATTCATGTCCAGCTTTTTATAAGCTGGTACCAAAAATATTTTTTAAATATTTTTTTAGTTGAAGATGGACATAATACTTCATTTTATTTATTTATTTTTATATGGTGCTGAGAATCTAACCCAGTGCCTCAAACATGCTAGGCAAGTGCTCTACCAGTGAGCCACACCCCCAGCCCCAAGGACATGTATTTTCATTATCTACTTAGGAACAGAATAGCTGATCAACTGATAACCCTGTGTTTAACCTTTAGAGGAACAACCAAAGTGACCATACCGCTTTACATTCCACAAGCAATGGATTACAGTTACAATTTCACCATAGCCTAACACTTGTTATTGTCTGTCTTTTTTTAATGTCCATCATATTGGGTGTGAAATGATGATATGCAAACTCTCAGTTCTTATTTGCGGTTCCCTTGTGGCTAATCATGTTGAACATCTTTCATGCATTTATTGTCTATTTATATATCTTCTTTGATGAAACATTTTTTCAAATAATTTGTCCCTTTTTTATGTAATACTGGGGAGGAACCTTGAACCCAGGGGTACTCTACCATTGAGCTACATCCCCACCCCTTTTTATTTTATTTTTGAGACAGGGTCTTTCTTTTTTTTGCATTTTAAAAACATTTTATTGAGAAATAGTAATAAGAAAAAACTTACAACAAAAACATGAAATGTAGCTAAAGTTGAACTTAGAGGGAAAATGATAACAGCAAATAATTAACTTTTTAAAAAACATAAACAGTGAAGTAATTATTTCAGAAAATCAAGTTAAAAGGCAATATATCAAATAGTGAAAAAAATTATAATTGAGACAGGGTTTTTCTATATTGCCAAGGCTGGCCTTAAACTTGCAATTTTCCTGCCTCAGCCTGCAGAGTCACTGTGATTACAGGTGTGTGTCGTTATGCCTGACTATGTCCATTTTTAAATTGAGCTATTCAACCATAAATATGAGGGTTTATTTCAGGACTCTCAATTCTATTGCATTGATCTGCCAGCACTACACTATTTTGATTATTATTGCTTTGTTTTATATTTTGAAATCAAGAAGCATGAGTCTTCCTCCTTTGTTCTTTTTCAAGATAATTTTGGTTATTCTGGGTCCCTTGCAATTATGTATGAGTTTTTGAATTAGCTTGTAAATTTCTACAAATTCAGCTTGAATTCTGATAAGGACTTCATTGAATCTGTAGATTAATTTGGGAAAGTATTTCCATCTTAATATTAAGTCTGTCAAACCATGAACATAGAATATCTTTTCCCTTTATTTACATCTTCATTACTGTCTTTGACAAATATTTTGTAGTTTTCAGGATACAAATGTTCTTTTGTTAAATTCATATTTATTTTATTCTTTTGGTACTATCATAAATAGAATTGTTTTCTGATTTTATTTTTCAGATTGATGGTTGCAAAAAGATAAATTTGATTTATCTTCTCAAAGAAACAAGTTTTAGTTTTGTTAATTTTCTCTACTTTCCAATCCTCTATCCTCCAGTATTTCCTTATGCTTGCCTTATATTTAGATAGCTCTTTTTCTGTTTTTTTTAAGGTGGAAGTTTAGGTTATTGATTTGAAATCTTTCTTCTTTTTAAGTATAGGCATTTATAGCTACATTACCTCTTTAAGAACTGCTTTAGCTAGATCCCAAAAGTTTTGGCATATCGTATATTCATTTTCATTGATCTCAAAGTATTTTATAATTTTTCTGGTGATTTCTTCTTTGATCTATTGGTTATTTACGAGTATTTTGTTAAATTCCACTTATTTGTGAATTTCCCAAATTTCTATTATTGATTTTTAATTGAATTCTGTTCTGTGCAGGAAAAATGCTTTATATTATTTCTTTTCTTTTAAATTTATTGAGACTTATTTTATGGCCAACACATAGTCTATCTGGGACAACATTCCAAGTGCAATTAAGAAGAATGTATATTCTGCTGGTGTTGGGGAGAGTGCTCTATAAGATGTGTTAGATCTAGTTGGTTTATAATATTGTTCAGGTCCTCTATTTCCTTGTTTATCTGCTTTTGTTTTAACTATTATAAAAAGTAGAATATTGAATTCTTCAACTACAACCAGGCATTTTGGTGCTTGCCTGTAATTCCAGCAGCTCAGGAGGCTGAAGCAGGAGGATCACAAGTTTGAGGCCAATCTCAGCAACTTAGCAAGACCCTCAGCAACTTAGTAAGACTCTGTCTCAAAATTTAAAATATAAAGGGCTGGGGATGTGGCTCAGCAGTTAAATGTCCCTGGATTCAATCCCTGGTACCAAAAAAAAAAAAAAAAAAAAAAGATAAATTCTCCAATTACAGTTGCATTGTGTATTTATTCCTTAAATTCAGTTTTTCCTTCATGTGTTTTGGGGCTCTGTTGTTATTTCCAGTGTTGTGCATTTGTCAAAGGTATAAACTCTAACAAGAGTTAACACTGACATACTGACCCTGCCAAACTAAAGTTTGTTTGTTGTTCTTGTTTTTGTACTGGGATTAAACACAGAAGCACATTACCACTGAACCCTAGCCCTTTTTATTTTATTTAAATTGCCAAGGCTGGCCTCATACTTGCCATCCTCCTGCCACAGCCTCCAAAGTCTCTGGGATTATAGACATGAGCCACCACGCCCTATTCAACTGGAGATGGAAAGGCATTTTTTTTGTGTTTTGTTTGTATTTATAGTACTGGGTATTGAACCCAGGGCCTTGTGTATGCTGGGCAAGTGCTCTATCAGTGAGCTACATCCCCAGCCGGAAAGCATTTTGAAGTCTTGTTTTATAGATTCTTGACCACAATGATAAACTGTAGAGTAATGGTTGAAAACATGGGTTTTGAAGCCCCTCATATCTGGGATCAAATTCAAATTGTCATTTATGACTCATGTGACTTTAGATAAGTCATGTGACCATCTGGGTCAGTTTCTTCCTCTCATTGGATTGTGAAGATTAAATGGGATCATGTTTAATAAATTGACCTGTTAATGCTTGCTGTCTACCTGCTGATAGCAGAAAGAGCTGTTGCTGTCTGAGTGCATCCTCACAGATAACATGCAGAAGGGCTCCCAAAACAGCATGAGAGAGAAGCCATTCAGAAATAAAGCATTTGCTACCAGGTGCAGTGGCACATTCCTGTAATCCCAGCAGCTTGGGAGGCTGAGGCAGGAGGATCATGAATTCAAGCCAGCTTCTGAAACAGTGAGGCACTAAGCAACTCAGTGAGACCCTGTTTCTAAATAAAATACAAAATAGGGCTGGGGATGTGGCTCAGTGGTCGAGTGCCCCTGAGTTCAATCCCCAGTACCTACCCCCCAAAAAGAAATAAAACATTTACTGCAAATAGTTCTCAGATGTAAGCACCTACCATCAAGAGCTATTAATGCCAGTGGGGTGGTACATGCCTATAATCTTAGTTATTTGGGAGGCTAGGGCAAGAGGATTGCAAGTTCAAGGCCAGCCTCAGGTACTTGGGCCCTAAGCACCTGAGACCCTGTCTCAAAAAATAGAAGTAAAATTGAAAAGGGCTGGGTGTGTAGCTCAGTGGTAAAGCACCCCTAAGTTCAATGCCCAGTACCAAAAATAAAGAACAAACTATTGATAAGAGCATTTTATCACATGTATGTGTAGCAGGCGGGGCTGGCCCTGCATGAACACAGGAAAGTAATAAGCTTTGAAGAATTATGAGAATTCAACCCCACCCTTCTTCCACATAGCACATCCTGTCATATCTGCCATACCCTTTACACATTCAGATACCCAGAATTCTACTAAGTAGACAGCTATTCTTTTAGGGCCCCTCTGTCAACAGTCCACTTTGAACCACAAATTATTGGGCATTACACTAGTTGGATTAACACTTTCTCAGTAAAGTATTAGCAGCTTGTCAGATGCATTTCCTTGGGCTAGGAGAGAACCAAGATAACAGGAGCAATAGAGCACTGGAGGCTGAGATAGCTCTGAAAAAGTGCAGGTCCCACAGTGACAGTTCTCAAAGGAGAAAAGTAAACCTCACCTCTTTAAATGTTTATAGCTGACTGCATACCAGAGGTAGGAGTCCAGCAGTGCTCAGCTGTCAGGCATTTCCCCACCCCCACCTCACCCCATGCTTTTTCCCATTTCAAAGGTGATGGGGTTATTAGCAGTTCAGGCCTTAAGATTCACTCACTCCACTTTCAGGGTCAGCAGGGACATGGCCCATCAACTCCCCTCCCTGTGATCTCTAGCCAGATAATGCTTTCTCTTGGTATCTGCTTGCCATCTGTGCAACAGGGACAAGATCCAGACATGTCAAGGGAGCTCAGCCACTGTCCTCAGCATTAGGGCTCATCTGTTGATTCTCTTTCTGGGTTTAGATTACATGCACAGTGCCCACCGCCCTGTCACTGGGGGCCACCTGGGGAAAAAGGAGAGTAGTTATGTGGGCAGCGTGGGCGCCAGCCCCAGGAAGTCGAGCCGCTGCACGCCCCCGCCTACCGACTCTGAGCTTGTCAGCTTCTGCTACCTCCACCTGCGGGAACAAAGGAAGGAGCAGGAAAGCCGGACAGATGTCAACGAGAACCTAATCTTCTTTGAGGAGACCAGGCCCCGGACCAAGTCTGACCCCACGTCCAAAAGCTCTGGCCAAGGTTACGACGTGGTCCCTGATGACTTTGATGCAGCCAGCCTAGACCACGAGCCTTGTGCCAGCAGGGCCCGGTCCTACACCTTGGACAATTCCTTAGGGGCTGAAGCCCTGAATTTCTACTGTGACTCATGCAAAGCCAAATTCCAGGAGCAGCAGGGCCCTCGCAAAGGCGGGAGGCCTGGCTCCTCTCATGACAATATGGTAGACTTGATGTCCCTCCCACCACCTGGGAGTGAGGAGGAGGAGGAAGAGGAAGATGAAACAACTTCTCTGTTGCCTGCCATTGCCGCCCCACCCCCTGGTTTCCGAGACAACAGCTCTGATGAGGATGACCCCAAGCGCCGAGCCGTCCAAAGCCAGGAGCAAGGACGCCACCTTCGTGGGCTCTTGTATGATGAGATTCCAGTGACGCTGATTGACAGTGTGCAGACCCGGACAGTTCGAGATCATGCCCAGGAGCTAGATGATGCTCTAGTGTCCACCCTGCAGGCTCTGGAAGCTCTGGCTGCTTCAGAAGATGGACCACACCCCCAACCCCCACAGACTGCAGGTAATGGCCTGTTCCTTCTCCCTTTTTCCTCCTCTTCCTTCTTCCGGCCAGGAAGAGCCAACAGATAATGTTGCTTCTTCTCAAACAGACATTAAAGTCACTGTGGTGTGTCAGAGCAGTAGCAGTAGATGGCACAGAGGTCATCCAGTTAGTGTTTGCAGAGCAACAATGCTGTGACCAGGATGGGCTGCTCAGCTCTAGCCAGAGGTCTGCCCCTTACCATTCCATCTCTAGTCCATCTCTCTGGACATGTCTTATAGATAGAACCCAGGGATTAGAGCCATGACAGCTACAGAGCCAGGCTAGGAGGAAGGATGAGAGAAAAAAAATCTTGAGATATACAGAAGCTAGGCAAATAATATCAGCATGCACATGACTGGAAGAAAAACAACAGGACTAACTAACCACCTAGTGACCTAGGATTGGGGAAGCCAACACTGCTAAGGGCTAAGGTCTTTATCTTACCTGAGAACATGGCTCTAAGTCAGGGGCATCGGAGTCCTGGTTTCCTCATTCACAGACAGTGTGACCCGATGCAAGGCACTTTTTGTTTCAGAGCCTCTCTGTTATCTTAAATTGGGTTGAGAACAGTAGTCAGTCACATCATGTTGGGTTATTGTGAGGATTAAATGTGATCATTTAGTCAAAGCACTTAAACACTGTTTTGCACAACAGTAAGGACTCAGTAAGTGGGAGCTACTGCTATTAACTATTAATGGATAGGAGAGTCATCAAACATGGCTGAAATAGTCACATGTATGTCCACTCTAGACAAACACATCAGACATGTACCCATAGTTACAAATACATACCTTCATATATATATTTTAAAGAGGTAGCTGTGCACAGTAGTGCATACCTGAATCCTAGCAACTCAGGAAACAGAGACAGGAGAATCACAAATTCAAGGCTAGGCTCAGCAATTTAGTGAGGCCCTAAGCAACTTAGTGAGACCCTATTTCAAGATAAAAATTTAAAGGGGCTAGGAATGTAACTCATTGTAAAGTACCCCTGGAATCAATCCCCAGTGCAAAAGAGAGAGAGAGAGAGAGAGAGAGAGAGAGAGAGAGAGAGAGAGAGAGAGAGGTAAATGACATAGTAACAGAAAAGAAATAGGGAGCAATAAGGGATCTGAACAAGCACATGAGGCCAGGAAGACTGTGGACAGAGAGGGTGATGGGATGCTGCATCAGAGGAAGCCTGCCATTTCTGTATATGAGGGCCCCCTTGACATGGGCAGCCCCTACATGTTTGTTATCACCTCCCCCCACCCTGGGGCCAATATTTCTCTCTGCTTAGACTCTGGATCTCCAAGAGCTAGCTACTCCCAGGCCTGAGGCCCATGTGACTGCCAGAGAGGGGACATGCTCAGCTAAATGGCCTCAGCTGCAAAGACTGTGGGCAGCCTGGCCAGATGAGGAGGGATAGAGAGGGTTCTCTCATTGCCAGCCCTCTTAAAAGGACAATTAACAGAAATTTCCTAGCTGTTGAATCTAAAAATAATGTTGATTAGCATGGCTGTTTTTTTGCATGTGATTTGCATGTTAATTTGCCACCAAACTGCCCAGATCTTCTCTTCGCCTCTTTTGTTACTTTTTTGGATTCCATCCTTTCATACCCCTTCTTACAACTTGCTCCTCTCTGTCCCCTCCCCACCTCTCCTCCCATCCTCAGCCCTGAATTCCTCTCAGGCCTTAGTTTTCCCCAGTTTTAAACACTGTTGGCTAACCTTGGCCTCCACCAACTCTATATCTGATTGGAAAAGAACTTGATATCAGTAAGTATAACAAATCCCATCCCTGTTCATTCAGGTCTGATTGTGCTGGCCACAATCACTCCCGAATCATCGCTGGACTCGGGCCATGAAACTAACTCTTCAGAGCTCACAGACATGTCTGAGATGATGTCGGCCATGAAGCAGCACCAGAATACCACCTACTTCCTGGCCCAACACCTGAACAAGGACAGCCTCCTTGCCCGCAAGGACCTGCCCTTCCGGATCCAGAGTTGTGCAGCCCAGGCCGTTCTCACGGCCCCTTACTCTCTTGGGCGCCCGGATCCCAACCCATCCCTCCAGCCAACTGTCACAGGCCAGAGTCCTGGCCCCCCAGGGGCTCGGAGAAAGCTGCCCCACTCAGAGACCCAAACACAGGGAGAGCGATCATACTCCTTGGCAGTGCACCCAGCACTGTCTCCACAGCTTAGTGAGCAGAAGAATCTGAGCCTACTTCCCCCAGTTCCTGAGGACAAAGGGCCTGGCCACACTAAGGCAGGCCTAGAGATGTCACTGAGAGCAGCCACACCATCCATTAGTGAAGAACAGGTCTCAGAGATGAGAGAGAATCTGCCCAAGGAGGTCAGGTTGAGCCCCAAGCTTATCCTGGACCCAAAAGGCAGTGTGACTCCAGCCATCATCTCGGCTGCCCTACAACAGGTGGTTCACAGTAAGAGTCTAGCCACTCCTGGCGGGGCTTTGGTGAACCCCCCAAGCAGAGGGGAGAGACAGTTGGAGGCCAGTGGGGGGAGGCCAGAAGTCAGCATGGGCAGACCAGAAGTCAGCATGGGCAGACCAGAAGTCAGCATGGTGAGCAGCAGCGCCAATAAGAATTTGAAGTTTAAAATGAGCCCCGGTGCTCCAGAGACCTCACGGAATTCCCAGCAGCAGCTGGGCACAGAGGTCTCTTCCAGCCCCAGAGCACCCCCAGGCAGCCGGGCTGACAGCCTACACCTCTCCCCACAAGAGGATAGGCTTCCTGTTCCAAGTTTCCCTCCCAAAAGCTATCATCTTTCACGAGCAAGTCGAGAGTCAGTGGTCAAGCAAGCTCCAGGGGAGGTGGCAGGCAAGGGTGGAGCAGAGGGTGCAAAGCCTCCGCCACACAAGCAGGGCACTGTCTCCAGCCAGGGAGAGAAGGGGCAACTGGAAAGTACTTCCAAGAGCAGCAAACTTGAGGAGACAAGCCTGGCCCCCCGAGCTGGGTACCCGATGGCTCTGCAGAGCCCCAGCTGCCAGCCTCGAAGCCACAGCCCTAGCTGCCAGCCCCGTGGTCACAGCCCCAGCAGCCAGTCGCGAGGCCAGAGCCCTAGCTGCCAACCTCAAGGCCAGAGTCCATTAAGGCCACAGGCTAGCAGCCGGCAGGTGAGCACCATGCCCTCCAGGAAGCTTGAGACGACACTGGATGGAGCCCACTCATCCTCTGAAGGTCCCACAAAGCCCAAGTCATCCCGTGGTCCTTTCCGGCTACGCAATTTATTCTCTGCCACCTTCCCCACCCGCCAGAAGAAGGAGACTGACGAGCGACAGGCGCAGCTGCAGAAGGTAAAGCAGTATGAGCTGGAGTTCCTCGAGGAACTTCTAAAGCCACCAAGCCAGGGGGAGCTACCAGGCACTGAGTACCTGCAACCTCCCGCACCTGGCCGCTGCAGCTGCCAGCTACGCAGCAGTCCCGTGCAACAGGGGCCTGGCATGTCCCGCGAGCAAAGGCGTAGCTGTGACTGTAAGCGCATCTGCCGAGGGGGCCGACCACAGGCCGCCCAGACACCGGTGCCTGGCCTCCAGGGGAGGGAGAGGGACAGGGTCCCCCCTACCCAGAGACAGCCAGAGGCTGGCCCAGGCTTGAGCCTTGGTAGCCCCATCAATATTCGACGCATCCGTTCCACCAGCCTGGAATCTCGAGAGTGCCGATCGGACCCAGAAAGTGGTGTTTCGTGCCTGACCACGTGTGCCTCGGGGGGTGAGTGTCTGGGAGCTCCCAACTACAGGAAGCTGATGCGCCGTTACAGCATCAGTGAGCTGGACCAAGGTGACAGGGCTTCGCTGACCTCAGATGTCTACCCACACCCACCCCTGGGCATGCTGCCCAGGGAGGCCAAGGAGGTAGAGGCAGGCCTCCCCCTAGGCTTGGGTCCCAAAAGCAAGTCTGTGGAATCACCAACCCTGGGAGACCCCTCGTATGTCCAGGTTACCCCTGAGACCAAAGGCCCCAGGCCAATGGCCGTGTTCTCACTGCCAGAGGAGGTGTACCGGAAGCCTGCCGATCTAGATGAGGACAGTGAGACTAGCAAGTGCTGCTCCATTCGCTATTGCTTCTACTACCGCAAGTGTGATATGGCAGATGATGCCAGTGATGGCAAGGATGAGCTCTCCTACTCCATCCCCATGAAGATTCTGCCTGGCATGAAGTTGGATGAGCAGGTGGTGCCTGTAGTAAGCAGGACCCTGCAGGTGCTGGATGCTGCCACCTGCAGCAGCAGCCCTGAGGCCTCCCGCACCCAGGAGATTGACCTTCGGGTGTCCACCTTCGAGGGGAGCCTGGCCAAGATCAATGCCCTGCGTGCCCATGCCTATGGCCTCCCTGATGGCTTCCTGGCTGCCCGGCTAGATACCAATGAACTGCTGACAGTCTTGAGGCAGTGTGTGGCCAGCCCCGAGGCTCGTGCCCCTAAGCCCTATGTCTCTCAGATCTCTGAGTACAAGCTTGAGCTAGCTCTCAAGTTCAAGGAGCTCCGGGCCTCCTGCCGCCGGGTGGCCAATGTGGACAAGAGCCCGACTCACATGTTGGCAGCCATCACAGGCAGTTTCCAGGTGCTGAGCAGCCTCATTGAGACCTTCGTGCGGCTGGTATTCATCGTGCGCTCCGAGGCCCAGCGCCAAGAGCTTCTGGCCAAGGTGGAAGAGGTGGTGAGGAATTACACCTTCCTGCTGCGTGCAGCTGAGGAGTCCACAGCCCGAAACCTTAACCAGCAGCAGCAGCAGCAGCAACAGCAGCAGCAGCAGCAGGCAGCTGCAGCAGCAGCAGCAGCTACAGGGGCAGCCACAGGGCCCCCACCAGGCTCCCCAACTTCAGCGACTGTTATGAGCACATTCACCCGCTCCTTAAAAACCATTATTAAGTAGGGCATCTGCCCAGGCCTGCCCCCCTCCCCACCCACAGCCCCAGGTTTGAGCTTTGTGGTCCTTGCATCTTGTGGTGAGTGTGTGTGTGTGTGTGTGTATGTGTGCGTGTGTGTGCGCGCGCTGGGCCAATCAGGGTCCAAGAGCCCATCAGTCTCCAGGGAGTGAAAATTCCCTTGACTGAGGCTCTCTCTTAAGGGCTGCAGGCCTAGCTGCCGCCCTGGGTGTCTTCACCCCTTCCCTGGCCTCTTGGTGTCACTGTGAGGGCAGAGGCCCCTCGCCACTACGCTCACCACAGAGCTGTATTTTATCTCTTCTCTGGGGCTGAGAGGTGACATCAGGCTCACTTCCTGCTCCGAGTCGGGCAGCAGGGGAGCCAAGGTCTCAAGCTCCTCCTGGCATCTGCTCCCTTCCCGGGAACAGTGGTAGTAGCAGTAGGCCACAGCGCCAAGCTGAGGAGAGAGGCGCTCTGTCCAGATCTGCCCACCCACCCTTGGGCTCCCGCTCACCAGGCAGGAGCCACCCCAAGGGCCTATGCCCAGGTGGGTTGTGTGCGGAAAACAGCCGTGCCTGGCTGTCAGTGGCCAGCCCAACAGGCTGGTAGCCTTGGGAGCCCTTGCCCCCAGGTCCAGCAGCTCCACACCAGCCATCTCCAAAGCACCCTGCCCCTTACTGATGGGCAGGGCAGCTCAGTCCACTAGGGAGCAAGCCTCTGGGATCACCCCACTCGTTGGGTAAGGTACCTGGTGAAAACGTCTGCCCTGGGGAGACCCAGCGCAGGCCTGGGAGTCCACACGGTGCAGCCCAGCTCCACGCAGGGGCTGTTGCCAAAGGTGTGTGGCTCCTCTTTCAACATCTCTACCAGACAGACTGTCCTTAGGAGTTGACTTAGCTATGGTTGGGGTGGGGGGTGGGGGGAGGGGGGAAGGGGATGGGGTGGGGGGGCGTCGATGACTATATCTTAAATTTCTGGAAGCTAGCGTGATATGTTAATCCTGAGTATATGCTTTTGGCTGTGTATTGACCCTGTGGATTTGTCTCTCTAAGAAAAGAAGCTGAGCGCCTTACCCGGTGCAGCCCTGCACCTCTCTCTCCCTCTCCAGAGCCATCTGGAAGGGAATTCACACTGTTTAGCATCCTCCTCGACACATCTCCTATTGCCGCTGCCGCCACCGCCACCACCACCACCACCTCCGTTGCTGCCGCTGCCATCCTGCCATCGCCGCCACCACCAGTGCTTCCCCCGACCCCCACCCCTGCAACCTTCCTAGGAGTGAAGACACGGAGTCCCTACCAATCCTCTCATTGTAGGGAACAAGGAAAGCCAATGTTTCTTCTGTATAGATTGATTCTCATCCACCTCTCCATCCCTCCCTGTTCCTGCGCCCTCAGGCTCTGTGTCTGCCTCTCTTTCATCACTGTGCGAGAGGCCCATGTGAAATCTCTCGTTCTTCTGTGAGTTTTATAAAGATGTACACTGTGCTGAACCCCTGCCCATCCTTGGTAACCCCTAGCGCAATAACCCCCCTGAGTGGTTAGTTCTCCCTCCCTGCAAGGAGGGGGGGTGCTCCTTCTGAAGAAGCCAGCCCCCTTCCTTGCCCCTGCTCCCACAGGACCAAGTTGTTTAATGGGCCAGAGATGCAGCCAGTGGGGAACCCTGTCCCCCACGACCACTGCCAGCCAGAGCGCTCGCGTGGTCTTCCTCTTCTCCCAACTTCTTGATCCTATACCTTCACCACTCAGGCCCTGCCTGTGTCATTCCACTGCCATCATTCACCTCTCCCTCAGCCTCATAGAGAGGGAACATTTTCTAATGTCTGTATATAGTATATATACTACATAAATATATAAATTATATATATATATACACTAATTTATGTCTTGTTTTTCAGACAAGAATGATTAAATCTATTCATCTTATTATCCCAATAAGTCTTTGCAGTGCCTCTGTGTGGGTGTCCTTGAATTATTGTTCAGTGGCAGCCCTGTGAATGCTCCACCTGTGTCTCTACTCCCAGGTACCAGGGCCCCAGTGGGTAATGAGAGCTAAGGATCCTCCTCCTCCCATGTCCTTACCAACATGCAAGGGATCCTCTGTGATTCTTTTAGAAGCTAAAGCCACTTGTCACAAGTATTGGATGTTGTCTACCCTTTTCTCTCAACCAACCATCATGGCTGTGAATTTGGAGCTGAAAAGTTAGGGGCAGACAAAAACATTGCTCCATGCCTAGTGTGCCAGATGATCTGGGAGTTAGGACACAGGTTTTTTGGCTAGCATTTGGGTTGGGATTGGGAAATTAAAGGGACTGGCCCCCTGAAGTTGAAGCCAGCAAATCCCCTCCAATAGCCTCTGATTTAGATAGGATAGAAACATCAGGACCCTAAGCAGGGCCAACCTCTCTGGCTTTTCTGAATTACTTAATGATGAGAAATTATTTTGTTTCTCCTGTTCTCTTCACTGTTTCTGGGAATCACAGGTCCCCACTAGTCTATAATGTGCCTTTGTGCAAATTAGAAAAAAAAAGGTTCTCCCTGCTGCTTTCACCCATGATGAACTGGAAAAGAAAAGAAAATCTCTAGCCATGGCACACACCTGTAATTCCAGGGACTCTGGAGACAGGCAGGAGGATGGCAAGTTTGAGGCCAGCCTCAGCAACTTAGCTAGGCCCGGTCTCAAAATAAAAAATAAAATAAAATAAAAAGGACTGGGGATGTAACCATGTGATAGAATATCCCTGGTTTCAATCTCCAATTCCAAAAAAAGAAAAAAGGAAAGAATGGAAAAAGTAAAGAAAGAAAGGCCTTTAAGGTAATGATAGCCCTGAAGGCACATGGCTTGGTAGTTTCAGCTCTGTCTAGCCCCACTTGCCTCATTGGCTAGGTACACAAACCACACAATCATGTACAGTGACCATGATGAGTCATTTCCTCCCAAAGATTGACTTATTTTTATGTCTGAAAAGGTACTGGTTAAGCCATGTAAGGTGGTGTATGCCTGTAGTTCCAGCGGCTGAGAAGGTTGAAGCAGGAGGATCATGAGTTCAAAGCCAACCTCAAAAGCTTACCAAGACACTGAGCAACTCCATGAGACCTTATCTTGAAATAAAATATATAACAAAAGGACTGGGGATGTGGCTCAGTGGTTAAGTGCCCCTGGGTTCAATCCTGGATACCAAAAAAAAAAAAAAAAAAAAAAAAGGCCTCGCTAAAGAGGTTTGGAAGCAAAGTATTGAGGAAAGAGGAGCCAGAGGCAGCCCCAGCAGCCTGGGCTGCTCTGTGGGTTCCCCAATGCCAAAGTGATGTGCATTCAGCACATTAGAAGGAACCACAGGTGACTGTCTAGGACTATGGGTAGTGCTCTTCTTATGATGGCCTGCCGGGAATACTGGCCCACAACACCAGGGTTGGGGTTCAGTGGAAGTCAATGCCAGTATAAAGTGAATTATATTGACTGACACTTAAAATGGCCTAAGAACAGTCTAAAAACTTGAGCCCCTATGGCCCTGCACTAACTACACTGATAGCCCCTTGAGATTAAAAGGTTGTTTTTTGTTGTTGTTTTGTTTTGTTTTGTTTTTGGTACTATGGATTGAACCCAGGGATGCTTTGCCACTGAGCTACTGTTTTAGTCAACTTCTTTGCTGCTGTGACTAAAAGATCTGACCAGAAAAATTATAAAGGAGGAAAAGTTTATTTGAGGGTTCACGGTTTCAGAGGTCTCAGTCCATAGAAGGCAGGCTCCATTCCTCAAGACTCGAGGTGAAGCTGAACATCATGGTGGAAGAGTGTGGCAAAGGGAAGCAGTTCACATGGTGATCAGAAAGTAGAGAGACTCCACTTGCCAGATACAAATATATAGCTCAAAGCCACGCTCCAGTTCCCACCTCCTCCAGCCACACCCCACCACTTCAATTACCACTCAGTTAATCCCTATCAGGGGATTAAATCACTAATTGGGTTGAGACTCTTACAACCCAATCGTTTCTCCTCTGAACCTTCTTACATTGTATCACACATGAGCTTTTGGGGGACAATTCACATCCAAACCATAACAGCTACATTACCAGCTCTTTTTATTCTTTTTTCTTTTTATTTTGAGACAGGGTCTAACTAAGTTGCTGAGGGTCTCTCTAAATTGCTGAGGCTGGCCTCACGATTGCAATTCTTCTACTTCAGCCTCCCGAGTCACTGGGATTATAGACATGTGGTGTGCCACTGCACCCAGCTTGAAAGCATTTTTATAGCCAAGTACAATGGCACATGCCTGTAATCCCCATGACTCGGGAGGTTGTGGCAGGAGAATTATAAGTTTGAGGCCAGCCTTAGCAACTTAGCAAGATCCTGTCTCAATTAAAAAAAAAAAATTAAAAGGACTAGGGATGTAACTCAGTGGTCAAATGCCTCTGAGTTCAATCCAAATTACAGAAAAAGAGAATTTTTATTTGATTCTATATTCTGGGTACCTACCTATATAGTACTGGGCACATAGTAGGTCTTCAAACAAATGTGTGTTGAGTGAATGAGTGTTGAATGCCTCATAAGAGAACCCTCTCAGGCCCCAATACCATGTGAAAAGGCCCCTTTGCTCTGGGAATGGTTAATCTAGAGCAGTGTAGTTGACTGTGGCTGAGCAGCCTAGCCTTCTTCTATTGAAGGAAGACTCAGGGCCATTGTCCAGTGTTCCACCAACTACTTCCCAAGTCACCCTGAGGTGACTGTTGGTCTCCCTTTCTGTGGATCCAGAGCCACTCTCTTAAATAGCTAGGAGCACTGGGTGGGGGACTATATTCCCACCAGCATCTTCTTCACCATCTTCAGTCTGAGCCAAAGCCTGGAGCTAATGCTCTCCAGCTGCCCCATGCCAGCCCCCTGGAGGCTGAGCCCGCCTTTCTGACTTCAGCCAATTAAAGGAAAACAGGTTTTGACTGTTGGTATGGGTCCAAAATGCCAGTGGTGCTGGTACAGTCATATTTTTAAAGCTGTTGTCAAGGCACTGTGGATAGTAGGCAATTTCATCAGCAATGAATTGAAAGGATCTGCTTCAGCCAGAATTTTTACTGCCAAAGGGACAGGGACAGATCAATTGCTGACACTGGGAAGGAGCATAAATGTAGGTCTTAGAATCAAATTCCTCCAAGCAGCCAATTGGATGGGAGAAAACCGCATCCTATTCCTCATTCCGCAGCCTGCAAGCCAGACTGTGGGTGTGCATCTAGAGCAAAGAGGAGGTCCTCCTCCATGGAGTGGGAGGAAGTGATCTTTGAGGATTCAGTCTTGGGCCCTGGAGAAATGTCTTGGACTCCAGGCAGGACCTGCTACAAACCACCATTAGAAGGAAATAATGAAGGTCTGCTTTCTCACAAGATACAGGACAGCTTGTTTCTGGTGACTGCCTCTCACACATGCCCACACACCCACACACTAGGTCCTTGGGTGGCATCCATGTCCCAGCATCACAGGGACATATTCCAGTGCTGGTGCTGATGTTTTCAGCTGCAGGTGATGGACCTACCACTTAGAAATGAGCTCAGTTGGAGCTTCCTTGCTCTCCCGTCTGGGAAGGCCTTCCTTCAGGGTAATCATTCCTCATTCTTATTTTCTAGCCTTTGTCTGAAAGGAACATGTGTCTGTACTATGTTGGGATCCTCTGTAACACAGAAAAATTGATCTCTGCCCTTAAGTAGGCAAAACCAACTGTGTATGAACACTTGCCATATGCCAGGCACTCTGCTAAGTACTTTACACACAGAAGCTCATTTAATCTTCACAAAAATCCTTTCAGAGAAGCACTGTTATTATGCCCATTTCTCAGAGAAGTAAACTGAAGCCCAAAGAGGTTAAGTCACTAGCCCAAGGTCACACAACATTAAGTGATAAACCAGTCAGTTGGCAAATCCAGCCATACTTCCAACTGCTACCCTCCAGTACTCAGCCCAGCCCCACCTTTAAAGCACTTCCCTGGAAACAGGCAGAGATACAACCACATTGATCAGAAGATGGATTGGAATTGTTGCTCAGGGTCCAGGCAGCCTGTAGGTAACAAGTGGTAGGTAATGTTGGAGTATGAAATGTACGATACAGGGAAACTCACCTCCCCCAACTTCTCTTTACTATTCTACCCATGTACTGTATGTCTCTTGTGGAGCCAGAAATGACACAGTTTATGTGGATGGAAATTTGTGGATAGAGCATTGATGCTTCCAAAAGCCACCCTCAAAATAGACACGTGATCCCAGTGGCTTGGGAGGCTGAGGCAGGAAGATCTTGAGCTCAAAGCCAGCCTCAGCAACTATGAGGCACTAAGCAACTCAGTGAGACCCTGTCTCTAAATAAAATACAAAATAGGGTTGGGGATGTGGCTCAGTGGTTGAGTACCCCTGGGTTCAATCCCTATTAACCCCCTCAAAAAAATACACATGTGAGTTCTCACGTAGGCCCTTACACTCTCCTATCTACCCATTTTTATGGGACCCCCATGTGCTCCTCAACTGGGGTCTGAATCTCTCAGGGTATGTGGAAATTTGCTGGCAGACATTAAAAGTCACAGTTACAGTGTGGTCCATACTCCTGACACATGAGTTTTTCTCAAAGATTTTGAAGGAAAATACCATTTGAATGACATGTTAAATATTTTTATGTAAAAATATCATGGTGAGGAATTCAAGAGTTGCATGCCTTTTAAAGAATGTGTGTAATTTCAAAGACACTTGAGACTGTCTGGTGCTTCTAGCTACATTCCCATGCCCACCCACATGGCTTCCAGTTCACTCTCCTCTACTATGAGATATGCTTTCAAGAAAACATTGGACACACTTAAGGTCTATCAGCTCTAGCTAGTGGCATAAGCCCTAAGGGAAGGACATCTAAGACTGGTCTGTTTCCATGAATCTGGGCACAGGTAAGTGTGAGGCACTTCTTCAGGGATAAGGGACCTGGAAGGAATGAAGACCAGGAGAAAGAGACCAGGAGAAGTGCCACAGAAGGAGACCAAGAGAAGAGACAGTGTTAGCCTGGTGCGGTGGTACACACCTGTAATCCCAGGAGCTCAGGAGGCTGAGGGAGGATGAGTGCGAGTTCAAAACCAGTCTCAGCAACTTAGTGAGGCCCTAAGCAACTCAGCTACTCAGGAAGACCCTGTCTCTAAAATTAAAAAAAAAATGCTGGGGGCATGGCTTAGTGGTTAAACACCCCAGGGTTCAATTCCTGGTACCAAAAAAGAACCAAACCAAACCAAACAAACAAAAAGACTCCCTCTCCTCCTCCATCCCCACCCCATATTGCCTATTACATGCTTAAATAGAGGGTCAGCCCTGAACACAGACTCAGGGGGAACCAGGCTCCCTACAAGTTGGAGGTTTCTGCACATACAATGAGCAAGCAGAGCAGGAAGGTTCTGTGGACTAAATTGAGCCATTCATTTCAGAATTGGAGCTTGGTTCTATTTTGAAATCAGCCAACGACTGGCTATATGATGGTACAAGTCATTTATTCTATTTGGGCCTCTTCCCTAAAATGAAAGAAGACTGAGCCTTCAGCCTCCCCCTGCAGCTGTGAGGACTAATAAGGTGATGCTGAAAAAGCAGCTATAAAAACTCCTGACTCCTAGCTATACAAGCTTAACAAGTCAAATCCAGCCATTTCATTTGCAGTCGGTCCACAGAAACTAATTAAGCTTACATCAAGGTCCTAGAACTGGCAACTTGGCCCAAGCAGGTTTGGGGGTCTATTTCTTCCAAATAGTTATTCAAGGCAAAACCATCTTCTGTCAGTTCCCTTCAAAAGCAACATGCAAGGGGGCTGGGATTGTGGCTCAGCGGTAGAGCACTAGCCTAGTAAAAAGAAATAGAGGGTCCTTCCTCTCTACCTATCTATGAGTAAGTTTTAAAGAAATGGAGTATTAACAAAAGCAACATGCAAGATCTTGCCCCGCCCCTCATTTTAAAATCACAAAGCTCCTGGCTAGCTCTGCAGAGAATCCCTATTCTAAGTGAAAAGCCAGGCAGAACGGAGGCTCTTCTTGGCCTTTGGCCATTACCTGGCTTGTGGCTTGTTTCTCTGACATCCTCCTCCTGCCCTTTCTTTTTTTCCCCCACGTACTGGGGATTAAACCCAAGGGCGCTCTACCACTAGATCACATCCCCAGCCCTTTTTTATTTTTGATTTTGAGACAAATTCTCACTAGGTTGCCCAGGCTGGCCTCAAACCTGCAATCCTCCTGCCTCAGCCTGGAGTAGTAATTAAGTAATTAAGCTTGCACCACCATGCCTGGCCCTCCTGCCCTTTAGTCATCCTTATCCTCCTTGCTAGAATAGCAAGTAGCTATCATTAAAGGAGATTTGGATTTCTAATTATTCTTCAACATTTAGACTTACCTTGCTGGAAAAAGTGGGGGTGGGAGCCTTGGCTACCGTACACAAGGCCCCAGGTTTGATCCCTTGCACTGAAAAAAAAAAAAAAGAAAGAAAGAAAGAAGGAAGGAAGGAAGGAAGGGAGGGAGGGAGGGAGGAAGGAAGGGAGGGAGGGTGGGTGGGTATTGTCTATTTTTTCTTTTCTTTTTTTTTCTGGGGATTGAACCCAGGGGCAGTTTACCAATGACCTACACCCCCAGCCCTTTTTATTTTTTATTTTGAGACAGGTTCTTACTAAGTTGTTCCGGCCTGGATATGTTGTTGAAACCACCCTCAAATTTGTAATCCTCCTGCCTCAGACTCCCAAGATGCTGGGATTACAGACAGGTGTTATCATACCCAAATGTTTGTCTTTTAAAAGAACAGTCACTTTAATTTTTTTTTTTTTTTTTTTTTTTTTTTTTTTGCTGGGCCTGGCTTCAAACTAATGTCCTCCTCTACTTTCTCTCCAAAAGCAAAAAACTGGCATTAAGGACACATGTTAGGTTTTGAGTCATGTGATTAACTGAATAAAGTACTTTGTGCTGAGCCTAAGGGTTTCCTACAAAGTCACGTACACTATACTCACACTGAATGCAAGATGTGATGAATATGATCTTTTAATTGCTATGCATGCTGTATGATCCTGGTAATGTGGCTGTCAGAAATTCCTTCTCTCAATTATAGGATATGACAGCGAGGAATACCCAAGCCACTGAGGTAACATCTGTTCTCTTTGCCTTTTCTAGAACCCTAATCACTCAGTCCTACACCTGCTCCCTTATAAATCAAGGGCCTCAGCCAGATGCAGTAGCACACACCTGTAATCCCAGTGACTCAGGAGGCTGAGGCAGGAAGATCACAAATTCAAAGCCAGCCTGAGTAATTTAGTGAGACCCTAAGCAATATAGAGAGACCCTGGCTCAAAATAATAAATAAAAAGGGATGGGGGCTTTAGCTGTAGCTGAGTGGCAGAACACTTGTCTAGCATGTGTGAGGCTGTGGGTTTAGTCCTTAGCATTGCATAAAAATAAATAAATAAAATAAAGGCATGATGTCCATCTACAACTACAAAATTTTTTTAATTAAAAAAAGGGCTAAGGATGTGGTTCAGTGGTTAAGCATCCCTGGGTTCAATCCCCAGTACCTCGATAAATAAATAAACAAGAAAACAAGGGTCTCATCTCTCTCTCTCTACTTAATATAAATCTGCAGTATGGACAAGTCGTTTGCAATTCCTGCTTCCTAGTATGACTCATAGGCCAAAAAAAAGTGCTATATGGCCTTGGCCACACAGAACGCAGGAATTTGTAGGAAAGCAAGAGGGTACTGATAAACATTCCTGCCCCTTCCTTAATCTGGCACAGTGGGAATGTACCATGCCTCCAGGGACCTGAATAATGGATAGATTTTTTTTCCCCTGTGGAACAATTGGAGACACTTTAATTTGATTTGTGGTTCCTGCAACTTTGAGCCCATTCTCACTTGGCTCTACAAGAAAGAGCCCAATACCACAAGCCAGAAGATATTGGTTCTTCTTGAAGCTCTTCTAAAAACTAGCAGTGAGACCTTGGGCATTTACTCCCCCTCTCTGGTTATCAGTTTCTTGCTACATAAAATGAATCAGTTGAACTAGAGGGTCTATTAGCTTTAAAGGAGCCCTTTTTCTCTCTATTCTTTCACTTGAGCATTTTTAAATGAAGGCAAATTCTTCTAGCATCACCCAAACAGTAATTAAACTGGAAGAATTCCCCAGTTCATAAAAGTTAAGCATCAGAACAACCACAAAGCCCACTTGGGCCTTCAGCTTTCATCTAATTACCATGGGGGTGGGGGCTGAAGCCTCCCATCTTTTAATTCCTGAGATGATTCTAACTCCCAGTGATAATGACCTTGCACAATGACACCAACATGTATAAGAAACAAACTCACAAGAGCCATAGGAGATTGAAATACACCTAAAGGTTTCACCAAATTCTACCTAAGGTGAAACAAACTTTGCTTTATGAGATAAATATTCCAGAACAGAAATCATTTTAAAATAGAGATATGTAAATCATGGTGCTGTGTTAATAAAACTATGATTAACATATATAATAATTTGCTCTTTTTGTTTAACTGAACTGGGGATGTAGCTCAGTGTTAGAGCACTTATGTAGCATAGGAGGCCCTGAGTTCCAGCCCCAGCCCTATTTGCTTTTTTTTTTTTTGGGGGGGGGTGGTACTAGAGATTGAACCCAGGAGCACTTAACCACTGAGCCACATCCCTAGCCCTTTTTATTTTTGATTTTGAGACAGGGTCTCACTAAGTTGCTTAGGGCCTCAATAAATTGCTGAGCTTGACTTTGAACTTGTGATCCTCCTGCTTCAGCCCCCAGAGCCTCTGAGATTACCACCATGCCTGGCCTCCTTTGCTCTTCCAAAGGACTCCATATTGAATCCTTTGGAAAAATCATTAATAGCTGGGCACAACAGCACACTCTTATAATCCCAGCCACTCAGAAGGATAAAGCTGAAGGAGTGCAAGTTTGAGGCTAGTCTGGGCAACTTAATGAGACCCTGTCTCAAAATAAATTTTAGAAAGGGCTGAGGGGGCTGGAAGTGGTGGCACATGCCTGTAATCCTAGTGACTCAGGAGACTGAGGCAGGAAGATTGCAAGTTCAAGACCAGCCTCAGCAATTAGTGAGACCCTAAGCAATTTAACAAGGCCCTGTCTCAAAATAAAAAAGAAAAAAGGCTGGGGATGTAAATCAGTGGTTAAGTGCCTCTGGGTTCCATCCCTGGTACAAAAAAAAAAAAAAAAAAGAAAAAGAAAAAAAATTAAAGAAGGTCCGAGGGTGTAGTTATTGTTGCTCAGAGCTCAGTGGTAGTAAACTTGCCTAGTATGTGTGAGGCCCTGGGTTCAATCTCTCAAACTGCAAAAGAGAGGCGGGGGGGGGGGGGGTGTAGTGGAGGCCCATCTTTCATTACTTAGGCATTGAGTTGGCTGAGAAGGCCAAGGTGGGGATATGAACAATGGGCAGGCTCCACTGGCTATCCTCAAAAGGGGAAAAGTAAAGTGGGGCATTATGGCACAAGCCTGTAACCCCAGTAACTCGGGAGGCTAAGGCAGGAAGATCACAAGTTCGAGCCCAGCCTCAGCAACTTAGTGAGGCCCTAAGCAACTTAGTGAGACCCTGTCTCAAAAAATAAAAAGGGCTGAGGATGTCTCTCAGAATTAGAGCACCCCTGGGTTCAATCCCCAATCCCCAGTACCAAAAAATAAAATAAAAGAGGGAAAACTCAGAAGAGACATAAGCAGATTTAAGAGAGAAAACATCTTGAAAGGAATGCCAATAACTAGAAGGAGCAGGAAAGATTACTGGAAGATGACTAGGAAGCCCAGCAAGGCAGAGCTAATGCTAGAAGCAGCCCAGCATAATGGGATGGAAGTGACAGGCCCAGAAAGGGAGGACTTTGTGGCAACTACCTCCTTTTATTCCTGTAAAGATGGGGGGGGGGGTGGTTCTTTCCCTCAGTTTATATTAAAGTTAGTCATTCACAAGTCTGTTTGGAAAACATCTTGGGGACAAGGGCCCTGTCTTATTCATGTCTATAATCCAGAGGCTGAGCACTATACTTTGTGCAAGCTACCAGAGACATGCCTGCAGAAGAAATAACTAATTGAACAAAAGGGTGTAATTAGACTCTCCTGTAATGTCTGGGATCTTAGAGGAAGGCTAAACCAGACAGGCAGAAACACCCCATGGGGAAGGGGGAGGGAGAAAGACTTTTCAATGAGAAGTGTGTTTACAAAATTCTCTCAGTAGCCCTGGGCTTTGGAGTTTGTTAGAAATGTGGGCAAGAGGGCATCCCTCTACATTTTCTTGAACAAAATGATGTTCTCTTCCCCTTCCCTTTCCCTCCAGGTCAAGGATCAGATCACCCCTCATCAGGGCTCTAACTCTTACCCTCAGCACCTTCAAACTGACATTCAAACTCCTCCACAATATGGTTTTACATTGACAGAGTCAACCAGAGAAACCAAACCAATAGGAGATGTATATGAAGGGATTTTTTTTTTTTTTGGTACCAGAGATTGAACTCAGGGGCACTCTGCCACTTGAGCCACATCCCCAGCCCTAGTTTGTATTTTATTCAGAGACAGAGTCTCACTGAGATGCTTAGGGCCTTGCTTTTGCTGAGGCTGACTTTGAATTCATGATCTTCCTGCCTCAGCCTCTCCAGCTGCTGGGATTTCAGGTGTGCCCAACTGAGGGATTTATTTTAAGGAATTGGCTTACACCATTTCGGAGGCTGTCTAAGCTAGTCTGAAATCCATGGCTCAGGCCATCAGGAAGGACAACAGCTGAAGGAATTTCTTTTTCTTCAGGAAAATCTCAGGCTCCTAAAGCCTTTCAACAGATTGAATCAGGCACCTTATCCAGATTAACTAGGGAAATCTCTTTTAGGGGCTGGGGTTTTAGCTTAGTGATAGAGTATTTGCCTAGCACATGTAAGACACTGAACTCAATCCTTAGCACCACATAAAAAAATAAAGAATTAAAATAAAGGTATTGAGACCATCTACAACTAAAATCATTAAAACAAAACTCTCTTTTACCTAAAAATCAACCCAATAAACTGGTGGAGAGTACACACCTGTAATCCCAGTTATTTGGGAGGCTGAGGCAGGAGGATTGCAAGTTCAAGGTCAGCCTCAGCAATTTATCAAGGCCCTCAGCAACTTAATGAGATCCTGTCTCAAAAAAAAATTAAAAATATGCTGGATAAGTAGCTCAGTGGTAAAGCCCTACCTGCCTGGGTTCAATCCCTAGTACCAAAAAACAAACAAAAACCCAAACAATAATGAACGTTAATCACATCTACAAAGTATCTCTACTGCAATACCTAGATCTGTGTTTGATTCAGTTACAGGAACTACAGCCTAAGCCAAGCTGATTCCTAAAAACTGATCCTTGTCAACTTATAGTTTTTTTGTTGTTGTTGTTGTTGTTGTTTTCAGTACTGGATATTGAACCCAGGGCCTTGCACAGGCTAGGCAAGCATTTCACCACTGAGCTACATCTGCAGCCCTTTAAAAAGATTGTTTTATTTTGGGCTGGGGTTGTAGCTCAATGGTAGAGTGCTTGCCTAACCCATGTGAGGCACTAGGTTTGTATAAGGTCCTTGCTTAGCATCTGGATGGCCATCTTAAGTGACAGCCACCATTTTAAGGAAAAAGTTTCGCTTTCCGCCCAAGGGTGTTTCTGAGAAAGGCTCACCACTCCCTCATACCATCCCAACCCTTAACCCAATGGACCCAATGGCTTTGATTCCTGAGCCTCTCCCATAAAAGTCCCAGAACTCAAGCCTGTTTTGCCTCTCTCCTATAGAGAGATGGCCTTTATTTATCAGCTCTGACAAATAAACTCTCATGTATGTCTCTACCTGGTCTCTGCTTTCATTTCTCACTTACCTGTCTCTCGTTCCTCATTTTCCCTTTAGTTTGATCCTCAGCACCACATACAAATAAATAAATAGTTTTATTTTGTTCTTTTGTTTTTAGAGTCTTACTAAATTACCCAGTTTGGCCTCAAACTTGCAATGCTCCTGCCTCAGCCTCCAAAGTAGTTGGGATTATAGTTGTGTGCTAGTTACCCTTCTCACCTGATCTGTCAACACACCCCCCTTCACCTCATCTCACCCCACACTTGCATTCACCTGCTCTGGCCTTTGTTAAAGCTCTTCTCTCTGCTCTGTTTCAGGTTGTGATCCTTGTCTTATGGAGCCTCTTTCCTGAAAGACCATTTCCAGATCCTCCCTATTTGATTGCATTTCTCATGCCCCTATATCAACCTTAGTTCTGTATCTCCTGCCTGCTAGAAAGGATTGTGGATTGTTCATTCTCTGTATGACCACTCTCAAGAGGCCCTGATATAAAGGAGCTTAGCTCATGTCTTCTGAATTATATTAAACTCATAGAACCCACCACAATATACATATAACTCAGTCATACTTTCTTTTCCTTTTCTATTTTATTTTATTTTATTTTATTTGCAGTACTGGGGAATGGACCCTGGGGCACTCTACCACTGAGCTTCAATCTCCAGCCTTTTTATTTTGAGATTGTGTCTCCCTAAATTCCCCGGGCTGGCTTTGAATTTGCAAGAGCCTCCTACCTCAGTCTTCTGAGTCCCTGGGTTTAGAGGTTTGTGCCATCACGCCTAGTCAGAGGTGACTTCTTTTAGCCCTGGACCTGAATAATATTTTGAGCCTTGTGAGAGACTTCTAGCTGCCTCTACAAAATCCACTCACCTTCCTGGGAACAGGGCCATCCAATAAAACATTTCCTAATCTTTCTTTCAGTCATGTGAATAAGCTCTTGTCAAAGGGATTCGAGAGAAAGTGAGATAGACAAATATCATCTCATTTGCTTAAAAGGGAAATCCCTTGCACTAACCTTTTCACTTTCCTTCTTCCCATGATCTGGAAAGTGGATGCGCCCATGACCTAGCATGCAACAGAATTGTCCCATTGGCCTAGCTGAGCAGCCTGTTATGAAGAGAGAAATAATGTCTTACTTGATCAGCTGAATTTTAGTGGCTCATTGCTACAGCAGCTCACCCACCCTTTATCCAAATGCAGGTTTTTTGATGGTACTATGTTAAATTGTACTGCACCTTAAAATTATTCATATAAATGTATCATCTCTTCTACTAGGAAACCAACTCCTAATTGGTCCCTCTGGTTCCTATCTTGCCTCCTGCATTTATTCTTAGAAGCCGGGACGAACCTTTTAAAAGGGAGATCAGGTCATGTCATTCCTTGCTGAAAACCCTTACTCAGTAAAAGCAAAGTTCCTAAAATAGCCTACAATAGCCTACAAGGTCCTACATGACCCACCCCTTCTTCCTAATCACTCTTATCTCACTGACCTTACTATTCTCCCTCTCCCTCTCCCTCTCCCTCTCCCTCTCCCTCTCCCTCTCCCTCTCCCTCTCCCTCTCCCTCTCCCTCTCCCTCTCCCTCTCCCTCTCCCTCTCCCTCTCCCTCTCTCTCTCTTTCTCTCTCATACTGGGGATTGAACCCAGGGGTGCTTAACCACTGAGCCACATAGCCAGCCATTTTTTTTTTTTTTGAGACAGGGTCTCACTAAGATTTTTTGAGCCTTACTAAATGGCTAAGGCTGGCTTTGAAGCTGCCATCCTCCTGCGTCACTGGGATTACAGGTATGAACCACCACGCCCGGCTGATATTTTCTTTATTTCCATGATTATTGCTTTTGTGTGTGTTTGTGCTATTGGAGATTGAACCCAGGGGTTCTCTACCACTGAGCTGAATATCCAGCCCTTCTTATTTATTTTTATTTTTATTTTGAGATAGGATCTCACTAGGCTGGTCTGAAACTTTAAAAAAAAATGTACTTGGTACTGTGGATTGAACCCAGAGGTGCTTTACTGCTGAGCTACATCCCAAGACCTTTTTTTTAAAAAAATTGAAACTGGATCTCAATAAGTTGCCTAGGGCCTTACTAAATTGCTGAGGCTGGCTTTGAACTTGTGATCCTCCTGCCTCAGCCTCTTGAGGTGCTGGGATTATAGCCATGCACCACCATGCCTTGTGCTTTAGTCAGCATTTTTGCTGCTCTGACTAAATGGCCTGATCAGCACAACTGTAGAGGAGGAAGAGTTTATTTGAGAGCCCATGGTTTCTGAGGTCTCAATCCATAGACAGCTGGCTTCATTCTTCAGGGCTCCAGGTAAGGCAGAACAACATGGCATAAGAGTGTGGCAGAAGGAAGTGGCTTATGTGGTGATCAGGAATCAGACAGTCTACTAGCCAGATACAAATACATACCCAAAGCAATGCTCCAATTCCCACCTCCTTCAGCCACACCCCACCACTTCAGTTACCACTCAGTTAATCCCTATCAGGGGATTAAATCACTGATTGGTTTAAGACTTTATAACCCAATCATTTCTCCTCTGAACCTTCTTGCACTGTTTCACACATGACCTTTGGGGGGACACCTAACATCCAAACTATAACACCTGGCTTACAAAATCACTTTAATTTTTTTTAGTTGTGGGCACAATATTTTATTTATTTTTATGTGGTGCTGAGGATTGAATCCAGTGCCTCACACACGCTATGCAAACACTCTACCACTGAGCTACAACTGCAGCACCACAACTTCACTTTTGATTCTAAAATTGCATGAGAATTTTCTCTTACTTTTCCTAATTTACGGACAGAAGAATGTGCTTAATGAAAATGTGATATGATAATAAAGGCTGAAGCCAAGCATGGTAGTGTAAAGTTGTAATCCCAACAACTCAGGAGGCTAAGGCAGGAGGATTGCAAGTTCAAAGACAGCCTCAGCCACTTAGTGAGGCTCTAAGTAACTTAGTGAGACCCTGTCTCAAAATAAATAACAAAGGGCTGGGGATGTGGCTTGGTGGTTAAGCATTCCTGGGTTCAATCCCTGGTTCCAAAATAAATAAATAATAAAGGCTGAAACACGGCTGTGATCCCAGCTGCTCAGAAGGTTAAGGCAGAAGGATGGCAAGTTCCAGGCAAGCCTGGACAATGGAGGAAGATCCTGTTTCAAATAATGAATTAAAAATTCTGGGGAGGGGCTGGAGTTGTAGCTCAGTGGTAGAGTGCTAGTCTAGAATGTGTGAGGCAATGGGTTTGAATCTCAACCATACAAATAAATTAATTAATTAAATAAAGATCTATCAATGACTAAAAAATATTTTTTAAAAAAAGTTCTGGAATAGAGAAAGCAATCATGAAATTCATATGGAAAAATAAAAGACCCAGAATAGCAAAAACAATGCTAAGCAGGAAGTGTGAATCAGGTGGTATAGCGATACCAGACTTCAAACTATACTACAGAGCAATAGTAACAAAAACAGCATGGTATTGGTACCAAAACAGGCGGGTGGACCAATGGTACAGAATAGAGGACACAGAAACCAACCCACAAAACTACAACTTTCTTATATTTGATAAAGGGGCTAAAAGCATGCAATGGAGGAAGGATAGCATCTTCAACAAATTGTGCTGGGAAAACTGGAAATCCATATGCAACAAAATGAAACTGAATCCCTTTCTCTCGCCATGCACAAAAGTTAACTCAAAATGGATCAAGGAGCTTGATATCAAACCAGAGACAAGGCATCTGATAGAAGAAAAAGTTGGCTACGACCTACATACTGTGGGGTCGGGCTCCAAATTCCTCAATAGGACACCCATAGCACAAGAATTAATATCTAGAATCAACAAATGGGACTTGCTCAAACTAAAAAGTTTTTTCTCAGCAAAAGAAACAATAAGAGAGGTAAATAGGGAGCCTACATCCTGGGAACAAATCTTTACTCCTCACACTTCAGATAGAGCCCTAATATCCAGAGTATATAAAGAACTCAAAAAATTAGACAATAAGATAACAAATAACCCAATCATCAACAAATGGGCCAAGGACCTAAACAGACACTTCTCAGAAGAGGACATACAATCAATCAACAAGTACATGAAAAAATGCTCACCATCTCTAGCAGTCAGAGAAATGCAAATCAAAACCACCCTAAGATATCATCTCACTCCAGTAAGATTGGCAGCCATTATGAAGTCAAACAACAACAAGTGCTGGCGAGGATGTGGGGAAAAGGGTACACTTGTACATTGTTGGTGGGACTGCAAATTGGTGCAAACAATTTGGAAAGCAGTATGGAGATTTCTTGGAAAGCTGGGAATGGAACCACCATTTGATCCAGCTATTCCCCTTCTGGGTTTATTCCCTAAAGACCTAAAAACAGCATGCTACAGGGATACTGCTACATCGATGTTCATAGCAGTACAATTCACAATAGCAAGACTGTGGAAGCAACCTAGATGCCCTTCAATAGACGAATGGATAAAAAAAATGTGGCATTTATACACAATGGAGTATTACTCTGCATTAAAAAATGACAAAATTATAGAATTTGGAGGGAAATGGATGGCATTAGAGCAGATTATGCTAAGTGAAGCTAGCCAATCCCTAAAAAACAAATGCCAAATGTCTTCTTTGATATAAGGAGAGTAACTAAGAACAGAGTAGGGAAGAAGAGCATGAGAAGATGACTAACATTAAACAGGGATGAGAGGTGGGAGGGACAGGGAGAGAGAAGGGAAATTGCTTGGAAATGGAAGGAGACCCTTAGGGTTATACAAAATTACATACAAGAGGAAGTAGGGGAAAGGGGAAAATAATACAAGGGGGAGAAATGAATTACAGTAGAGGGGGTAGAGAGAGAAGAGGGGAGGGGAGGGGAGGGGAGGGGGGATAGTGGAGGATAGGAAAGGCAGCAGAATACAACAGACATGAGTATGTCAATATGTAAATCAGTGGAAGTGTAACTGATGTGACTCTGCAATCTGTATACGGGGTAAAAATGGGAATTCATAACCCACTTGAATCAAAGTGTGAAATATGATATATCAAGAACTATGTAATGTTTTGAACAACCAATAAAAAAAAAGAAAAAAAAGTTCTGGGGATGTAGCTCATTAGAAGAGCATCCTTGGGTTCAATTAATTCCCAGTACTGAGAGAGAAAGAGAGGAGAGAGAGAGAGAGAGAGAGAGAGAGAGAGAGAGAGAGAGAGAGAGAGAAACAAAAAGAAGAAAAGCTCACATTGGTACAATTAGCAAGTATCACTATAAAAATAGGGTTAAATATCACATTGGCAACACAAACTGAACATGATGCCATTGAAGGTCATATGAGGTGGACATGATGGAAAACCATGTTTTCTGATTCCTTCCAGTTTTTTTTTTTTTTTTTTTTTTGTCAGTACTGTGAATTGAACCAGTGGCATTCTACCACTAAGCTATATCCCTCTAGCTGGGATTGCAGGCATGTGCCACCATGCCAGATAAGAAGGTAATAATGTAAGACCCTTCCCTCTGTAGGGCTTTCTTCCTATTTTCATGCTGTACTGGGGATGGAACTCAGGGCCTCAAGCATGCTAGGCAAATTTTCTGCCACTAAGTTACACTCTCAGCCTCCTTTGGGCTTCTTTATCTGCAGTCTCATATAATATTAATTTTTTTTTTTGTACTGGGGATTGAACTCAGGGGCACTGAACCATATCCCCAGCCCTTTTATATAATTTGTTTAGAGACAGGGTCTCACTGAATTGCTTAGCGCTTGGCTTTGATCCTCCTGTCTCAGCCTCCCACGCCGTTGGGATTCCAGGCGTGTGCCACCACGCCCAGCCACTAATTTTCCTTTCCATTCCAAGGGTTAGATAAAATCAGACTTTTACTTTCGTATATTTTGGGAAATCCACCCTCCTTCAGTTCTTTAAATGTAGTTGGTTCCAAGTTAGAAATGAAATGCCTCTTCCTCTTGGATTGTCTGTATGACTCAGGTGCCATGCTTTTGGTCACTTTCCCCATGGGACTTATCTTCCATGCAAAGATGACACTTCACAATTACAAAGGATAAACAAGCCCTTCGGACCGCTTGTGTTTGGGGTGTCTCTGTGATATAAAAGTGCTTTAATCCAGTCTCACCCTCATAAAGAGATAAAAATCGAGTTCAGAAACCTACACATGCATGTGGCTGCCATCCTAATTAAAATATTTTCTTAAAGGAAACTATAAACTAGAGCCAGACTTGAATGTCTTTAGCTGAAGAAGAAAGCATGCGTAATCTCTGTTTGCGGGAAAGATCTGGTTCTACGCGTCACCGGTATACCTCCACCCTTATCCTTTCACCCCAGTCAGATGTCTCCACGCTCTCTAGCCAGCTCTCCCCCCACCGCAAAGCTACCAAGGGGTGGGGCTATTAGCTTCACCCCGGTTTTTGCCCTCCAGCCAATACTCGAGAGAATAGAAGAGAGGTGAAGCCGCAGCGAGGTCTCCGCCCCTCGATCCCGCTCAGCCAATCGGAAACGAGTGGGTGTGGACTTCCCCCGCTGATCCCGCCTCCCCAGCTCTGGGTAATTTAGAGCCGCGCGCCGGGCGGGAATGTAAGATGGCGGAGTAGCAGCGCAAAGCGGTCAGTATTAAGTATTTGGGCAGACTTCGGTTCTGGTCTCCGCAGCAGCAGTGATCGTTGAGCGACGAGCGCCTAGGATAATTGTTCAAGATGCCGAATATAAAAATCTTCAGCGGCAGCTCTCATCAGGACTTATCCCAGAAAATTGCTGACCGCCTGGGCCTGGAGCTAGGCAAGGTGGTGACTAAGAAATTCAGCAACCAGGAGACCTGGTAAGGGCGAAGTTGGGACCCCAACAGACCTCACCTGTTTAGCAGGCAGGAGCTGTGGGGGATGGGGCCTCCGCGTGAGTTCCGGGGAACTGGGGGAAGGGGGAAAAGGGGCTGCTTTGGCGAGGGTGCTGTTTCCGTTATTTTACCTCTTGCGCGGAGGGTCACGTTCATTCTCACCGTGTGGTGGGGTGGAGTCTAGATGGATCGTGAGGCGAAGCTGCTGGGTTTGAAGGCAGGGATGGAAGACTCAGTGCAGTGATAGTGGCTGCCTAGAGCGAAGGGAGGGGATGGACGCTTAGCCTCGGCTGTGGGGACACGTGGCTTTGTCGCTTCACTGTTGAGCCACCCGGGCTGGACTGGATTCGCTTCAGCTCTTGGACTGGTGTATGTTGGATAATGTATCGCGTTCGGAGCCCCCCTGGTCTGTCTTTTAGAGTCTTAAGAAGCAGCATTTTAATTTGAAATAGTGTCCGTCTGGTTTGGTGTTGAGGAAATTGGCATTATGTACCGAGGGCGCGAAAATTATTACTACCGACTTCCCTTAGATTGACAAGCGTTGACTTTCACATCTTTAAAATCATTAATCTCCCAACTAATTGGAACCATCCTTAAGTTAAATCTAGTTGATCGAATAAAGTGATGACATTAATTCTGCACCCTTGATCGTTAGCATCTCGGCTTCAGTCATCCCGAAAGTCTTAGGGAACCTTAGTTCTGAATTGGATCTTTGACCTTTTACCCAATGCAGCTACTGGTACATTAGCATATTTTTCAGTAATTGTCTATTCTGGAATTACCCACTTCTTATGGCTATATGGGAGAATTTAGGGTAAAATTTATACTTGAGTGTTAAATAATTAAAGACAGGTAATGCAGTGGAACCTCTGGATCTAACAGTGCATTAACATTTGACTTTCTTTCATTGTCTTATTCCTTTCCCCCACTTCCAACTTTCACATGTACCATTGTACTATTTTGGGGATAACATAATTACCTGCTTCTTTCAGTACCGCTGCCAGCTAAATGTAGAATATTCTGGCTTTGATAGGTTATCCCATCAGATGTTATCCCATTTGTTATCCCATCAGTCAAATCATAGCACTGCCCACAGGATTATTGATACATGTGTTAAGGGTGAAGTTTTCATCTAATGATCAGTTAAATAAGATTACATTGAACACTTTTCCTTTTTTTTTTTTTTTTTTGTACTGGGGATTGAACACGGGAGCTTTTTATCACTGAGCTACATCCCTAGTTCTTTTTTTTTTTTTTTTTAAGTCAGGATCTCACCAAATTGCTGAGGTTGGCCTCCAACTTGTGATCCTCTGGCCTCAGCCTTACAAATTGCTGAGAGTTACTGGAATTACAGGTGTTCACCATCATGCCTGGATTTTGGCTTTCTTCTTGAAAGTGAATTCCAACTGTAATTCTCCCTATCTTTTTTAGACCCAGTTGATATAAAACTATTCATCTGTAATGGATAGCTTCTTCCTGGATTAGTGTGCTGCTGATTGTAATGCAAATGATAGCACAAACACTTCCATCTGTAACCAGGCAATACCTTAGTCAAAAGAGGTTTGCAAGCTGCTATCTGTGGCTTTCAACACACCATTATGGCTCAGGGGCCTTACTAAAGAAGACAAAACCGGACCAGACTCAGAGTAGCAGCATAGCTAGGGGACAAGAATGTTATTCATTTGGAGGTTTTCTTTGGGCCCTCTGGTTATTAAATCCATTTCCTGTGCTTTCTGGAAAAATATGAAGGCTATTTTCTCCTTGTGTTAATCTCTTCTGCCCTCTGCATAATGTACCACAGCAGAACAGGAGGCTGTATTGGTGTGGTGGTGGGGGAACAATTTAGCTTCCTCCTGACTGATTTAGATTAAGCCTAATGTAGATAATTGCTGATTGGTTACTTTCCTTCTTTCTGGCTTAATCATTACCGTGTGGTTCTGTGAATATTCTGAAATTGGCCCTGAACATAAAGATGTTTACTTTGGAGATCCCTTCCACAATCTTTCTTTTTTCTAAGCTGCAGAAATTGTATCTTCTGCTCAATGAATCTTGGAATCTATAGGTATTGGATAGGCCAGTTCACTGCTGTGGGTCATCAGATGCAGAGCCTGTGCTCAAATAAAATAATTTTTGCTATTTGCTAGAATTTGGCAAAATCTCTGCTCCACCTTTTTGGTACCTAGGATAGAACCCAGGGGTGCTCAACCACTGAGCCACATCCCCAAGTCCTTTTTTAATTTTTATTTTGAGACAGGGTCTCACTAAGTTGCTGAGGCTGGCTTTGAACTTGCAATCCTCCTGCCTCAGCCTCCCAAGCCATTAAAAGTACAGACGCATGCCACCAGGCTCAGCTAGAATCTTTGCCTTTGTGAGCAGAGTATTTTTCTTCCCAAATCAGGATAATCCTTAGTTATTTAGGAAACATACATTTACATAGGAAACATACGCATATTTATAGTTTATGAGTGCATGTGTATATACCCACACATAAACATAAAAGTTAAGGTGCTAGAATTAGAGAACCTGAATTGAATCTTTCTTTGTCTTGGTAATCTCTTCTATAAAACATTGTCCACCTATAGTTACTGTGAGGATTAAATGAGATAGGAGTAAAGTTCTTAGGACATTGTTCAACACATAAAACAATAAATGCAACAATAAATGTTGGCAAGGAGGAGTGGCAATGGTATTGTGCAAAATCTAGGATATGTAGCAGGCAAAAAAGAATATATCCTTCACAATTCCACTACCTGAGATAAACTGTTCATATCTTGATTTATGAACGCCAACTACTGAGCCATATCCTGGCCCTTTTTATTTTTATTTCAAGACAATGTCTCATTGCTGAGGGTCTTGTGGCTGGCCTTGAAGTTGTGATCCTCCTGCCTCAGCCTCAAGTTGCTGGGATTATAGGCATGTGCCACGATACCCAGCTACATTTTCAAAAATTGAAGTCATTGTTTAAAGCTTTCTTTATTTAGTGACATTATGAATGGATTATTCCTTTAAATTTTCATATTATTAGCTTAGAATAAATCCCAAGAGGAGAATTACTAATTTAAAGGGTATGTGCCAATTTTCAGGCTTCGGATACCTATTGTCAAATTGTCCCCCAGAAAAGTTGAGCCAAACTTTTCTGTTTGCAGTCTCATCAGCAATAATAGCAACATTAATATTGAATGTATAGCTAAATGCTTAAGAAGTGCTAGTTTCTGTTGGGTTTATTGGCTCATGCCTGTAATCCCAATGATTTGGGAGACTGAGGCAAGAGGATCACAAATTCAAGGACAGCCTTGGCAATTTAGTCAAAATCTCAGCAATTTAGCCAAACCCTGACTTAAATGAAGAGTACTGGACATGTAATCCAGTGGTAAAAGCACTCCTGGGTTCAACCCCCAGTACCACAAATAAGTGTTAATTACTTTAATAAAGCACCTGAATGCTATGAGGAACTATTTTCTTTCTTTGTTACTGGGTATTAAACTCAAGGGTGCTTAACCACTGAGCCACATCCCCAGCACTTTTTATTTTTAATTTTGAGATATGGTCTCACTGAGTTACTGAGGCTGGCTTTGAACCTGCCATCCTCTTCCTCAGCCTCTCCAGCTACTGGGATTTTAGGCATGTGTCACCATGACCAGCAAGGGGAAGGTTTTAACTATGTTTGCCTAAGACTTGTATTCCCATGTATTTTGTACATGTCAACACCTCCATATTCCAAATTCTTGAGATTTTCTTAATAGCGTCTACTTCTAAGATTCACTGTATTTCCTTTTTGTGCTGTTTCACATTCAATGCCAGTTGGAAGCACTTATACCAGATACTAAATGAAAGGAGGGAAAAAGGTAGTTTTCTCACTTGTTAGCTAGACATAGTGTTCTGGCCTCCTTGAAAACCACTGGGAGAATGATTGGCCCAAGGCCTTTTGAAGTTTTTGCCTGTTAACTAGAGGGAAAGTATAAGGAGTTTTACCCTCTTGTTTACTGAACTAGATCTTACCACTTAGTAGATTTTATTAGAACCAAATAGGTTTTAGGCGCAACTGCTATTTATTTACTGTCACAATTTACTTGATGAGATTTAGAAGAAACCATCAGAACAGTTATTGAGCCAGTGTGGTGGCCCACACCTATAATCCCAGCAATTTGGGAGATAGAGGCAGGAGAATCACAAGTTCAAGGCAAGTCTTAGCAATTTAATAACACCCAGTCTCAAAATAAAAATAAAAAAGGGCTGGGGGTGTAGTTCAGTGGTAGAGTACTCCTGGGTTCAATGCCCAGTAATACATACAAAGAAAGAAAATTGTTGATTTGGAGGGTTACATAGGATTGAAACCAGGGGTGCTGTACCACTACACTTCACCCTCAGCTCCTTTTTTTTTTTTTTTTTTTTTTTTTTTTTTGTATTTTGAAACTGTCCCATTAAGTTGCTGAGGATCTCACTGAATTTCCAAGGCTGGCCCCCAACTTGCCATCCTCTTGCCTCAGCCTCAAGTCACTAGGATTACAGGTGTGCACCACCATGCAAAGCTTAGTGTTGAGATTTTTAGTTTTTATTTCAGGTATGAGGGATTGAGCCTAGGGACACCTTACCACTGAGCTACATATCCAGGCCTTACTGTCAGTACCTTAATTTTTACATAATGAAATACTTTTTCAAGTTGCTAAGTTTGTGCCTTGCTCTAACAAACATCTTTTGCTGTGGGTAAGTTTTTAGTTTTAAGTTTGGCTTTGGGAAATGGCTGAACTGTGGGTTGCTTGTTAAGTGATATAATTATAAAAAATGGTTCTTGTGATTGTTGGATGGTGAGCTGATAAGTGAATTTTAAATTTTTCAAGCCTTTAATGTGATGTTAGAATATGTAATTATTAAATAACCATACTAAGATTATTTATCAGAGTTATATGTTTAACAGATGCTCTGGTGTTTAAATTGGCAGTGATAATTTTATAACTAAATACCCCACCTGCTTTCAAGAAAGGATTTGAAGTGTTTTTCATCATAGTCAAAAGTACAGTTTTTTTTAGATATCAGAAACCTTATAGATCAAAGGGCTATAGTAATGGTGTCAAAAACTTGGCATGGCATCAGGGCTGGAATTGTAGCTCAGTGATAGAGCACTTGCCTAGCTTTGTGAGGCACTGGGTTTGATTCTCAGCACCACATAAATAAATAAAATAAAGGTCCATCAACAACTAAAAAAATTTTAAAAAAAGAACTTGGTATAGAATGATTATTGAAGTTTAATGTTACTTTAACTATATGTTTTGGCTTCCTGGCAGCTAGGGATAAAGGTATATGCAGTGGATGATATAGTTTTATTTTTATAAAACTCTAGAGACTTATAGGGACAAAATCCTAGGAATTTCATGGGTAGAATTTTTTTTCTTAACTATGGATTGTATCCAGGGGCACATAACCACTGAGATACATCCCTAGTCCTTTTTATTTATTTATTTTTTTAATTTTGAGACTGGATCCTGCTGAGTTGCTGAGGCTGACCTTGAACTTGTGATCCTCCTGCCTTAGTTTCCCCAGTCACTGGTATTATAGGTGTGTGCCACCATGCCCAGTTTAGTTGAGGCATTTGTTTTTTTTTAATATTTATTTATTTATTTTTCTTTTTTTTTATTGGTTGTTCACAACTTTACAAAGCTCTTGACATATCATACTTCATACATTAGATTGAAGTGGGTTATGAACCCCCAATTTTACCCCAAATGCAGATTGCAGAATCACGTCGGTTACACATCCATAATTTTACATACTGCCCTTTTAGTAATTGTTGTATTCTGCTACCTTTCCTATCCCCTACTATCCCCCCTCTCCTCCCCTCCCTTCTTCTCTCTCTACCCCATCTACTGTAATTCATTTCTCTCCTTGTTTATTTTCCCATTCCCCTCACAACCTCTTATATGTAATTTTGTATAGCAATGAGGGTCTCCCTTCATTTCCATGCAATTTTCCTCATCTCTCCCTTTCCCTCTCATCTCATGTCACTGATTAATGTTACTCTTTTCTTCCTACTCTTCCTCCCTGCTCTGTTCATATTTGCTCTCATTATATCAAAGAAGACATTTGGCATTTGTTTTTTAGGGATTGGCTAGCTTCACTGAGCATAATCTGCTCTAGTGCTGTCCATTTCCCTGCAAATTCTATGATTTTGTCATTTTTTATTGCTGCATAGTACTCCATTGTGTATAGATGCCACATTTTTTTTATCCATTCATCTACTGAGGGGCATCTGGGTTAGTTCCACAGTCTAGCAATTGTGAATTGTGCTGCTATGAACATCGATGTGGCAGTATCCCTGTAGCATGCTCTTTTAAGGTCTTCAGGGAATAGTCCGAGAAGGGCAATAGCAGGGTCAAATGGTGGTTCCATTCCCATCTTTCCCAGGAATCTCCAAACTGCTTTCCAAATTGGCCGCACCAATTTGCAGTCCCACCAGCAATGTACAAGTGTACCCTTTTCTCCACATCCTCGCCAGCACTTGTTGTTGTTTGACTTCATAGTGGCTGCCAATCTTACTGGAGTGAAATGGTATCTTAGGGTGGTTTTGATTTGCATTTCTCTGACTGCTAGAGATGGTGAGCATTTTTTCATGTACTTGTTGATTGATTGTATGTCCTCCTCTGAGAAGTGTCTGTTCAGGTCCTTGGCCCATTTGTTGATTGGGTTATTTGTTATCTTATTGTCTATTTTTTTGAGTTCTTTGTATACTCTGGATATTAGGGCTCTATCTGAAGTGTGAGGAGTGAAAATTTGTTCCCAGGATGTAGGCTCCCTATTTACCTCTCTTATTGTTTCTTTTGCTGAGAAAAAACTTTTAAGTTTAATTAAGTCCCATTTGTTGATTCTTGTTGTTAACTCTTGTGCTATGGGTGTCCTATTAAGGAATTTGGAGCCCGACCCCACAATCTGTAGATCAGAGCCAACTTTTTCTTCTATCAGACGTAGAGTCTCTGATTTGATATCAAGCTCCTTGATCCATTTTGAGTTAACTTTTGTGCATGGCGAGAGAAAGGGATTCAGTTTCATTTTGTTGCATATGGATTTCCAGTTTTCCCAACACCATTTGTTGAAGATGCTATCCTTCCTCCATTGCATGCTTTTAGCCCCTTTATCAAATATAAGATAGTTGTAACTTTGTGGATTAGTCTCTATGTCCTCTATTCTAAAGCATTGGTCCACCCGCCTGTTTTGGTACCAGTACCATGCTGTTTTTGTCACTATTGCTCTGTAATATAGTTTGAAATCTGGTATCGCTATACCACCTGATTCACACTTCCTGTTTAGAATTGCTTTTGCTATTCTGGGTCTTTTATTTTTCCATATGAATTTCATGATTGCTTTGCCAATTTCTACAAGATATGTCGTTGGGATTTTGATTGGCATTGCATTAAACCTATAGAGAACTTTTGGTAATATCGCCATTTTGATGATGTTAGTTCTGCCTATCCATGAACGGTATGTTTTTCCATCTTCTAAGATCTTCATCAACTTCTCTCTTTAGGGTTCTGTAGTTTTCATTATATAAATCTTTCACCTCTTTTGTTAGGTTAATTCCCAAGTATTTTATTTTTTTTTGAGGATATTGTGAGTGGAGTGTTTTTCCTCATTTCCGTTTCAGAAGTTTTGTCGCTGATATACAGAAATGCCTTTGATTTATGCGTGTTGATTTTATATCCTGCCACTTTGCTGAATTCATTTATTAGTTCTAGTAGTTTCTTTGTAGACCCTTTTGGGTCTTCTAGGTATAGAATCATATCATCTGCAAATAGTGATAATTTAAGTTCTTCTTTTCCAATTTTTATGTCTTTAATTTCTTTCGTCTGTCTAATTGCTCTGTCCAGTGTTTCGAGAACTATATTGAATAGAAGTGGTGATAGAGGGCATCCCTGTCTTGTTCCGGATTTTAGAGGGAATGCCTTCAACTTTTGTCCATTCAGAATGATGCTAGCCTGAGGCTTAGCATAGATAGCTTTTACAATGTCAAGGTAAGTTCCTGTTATCCCTAATTTTTCTAATGTTTTGAACATAAAGGGATGCTGTACTTTGTCGAATGCTTTCTCTGCATCTATCGAGATGATCATATGGTTCTTATCTTTAAGTCTATTGATGTGGTGAATAACATTTATTGATTTCCGTATGTTGAACCATCCTTGCATCCCAGGGATGAATCCTACTTGATCATGGTGCACAATTTTTTTGTATTCGATTCGCCAGAATTTTATTGAGGATTTTTGCATCTAGGTTCATCAGAGATATTGGTCTGTAGTTTTCTTTCTTTGAGGTGTCTTTGTCTGGTTTCGGAATCAGGGTGATGTTGGCCTCATAGAATGAATTTGGAAGAGCTCCCTCTTTTTCTATTTCCTGAAATAACTTGAAAAGTATTGGTATTAATTCTTCTTTAAAGGTTTTGTAAAACTCCGCTGTATACACATCCGGTCCTGGGCTTTTCTTGGTTGGTAGTCTTTTGATAGCTTCTTCAATTTCATCCATTGATATTGGTCTGTTCAAATTGTGTGTATCCTCCTGACTCAGTCTGGGTAAATCATATGACTTAAGAAATTTATCGATGTCTTCACTATCTTCTATTTTGTTGGAATATAGGTTTTCAAAATAATTTCTAATTGTCTTCTGTATTTCTGTAGCATCTGTTGTGATATTGCCTTTTTCATCCCGTATGTTAGTAATTTGAGTTCTCTCTGTTCTTCTCTTCGTTAGCATGGCTAAAGTTCTGTCGATCTTATTTATTTTTTCAAAGAACCAACTTTTAGTTTTATCAATTTTTTCAATGGTTTTTTTTGTTTCAATTTCATTGATTTCCGCTCTGATTTTAATTATTTCTAGCCTTCTGCTACATTTGCTGTTGTTTTGCTCTTCCTTTTCCAGGGCTTTGAGATGAAGTGTGAGCTCATTTATTTGTTGGTTTTTTTCTTTTTTTGAGGAATGACCCCCAGGCGTTGAATTTTCCTCTTAAAACTGCTTTCATTGTGTCCCATAGATTCCGATATGTTGTGTCTGTATTTTCATTTATCTCTAAGAATTTTTTGATTTCCTCCTTTATGTCTTCTGTAACCCATTGATCATTCAGTAACACATTGTTCATTTTCCATGTGATGTAGGATTTTTCCTTCCTTCTTTTATCATTGACTTCCAGTTTCATTCCATTATGATCAGATAAAATGCATGGTATTATCTCCACCCCTTTATATTTACTGAGGGTTGCCCTATGGCATAATATATGGTCTATTTTTGAGAAGGATCCATGTGCTGCTGAGAAAAAAGTATATCCATTTGATGATGGTTGATATACTCTATATATGTCAGTTAAGTCTAGGTTATTGATTGTGATATTGAGTTCTATAGTTTCTTTATTCAATTTTTGTTTGGAGGATCTGTCCAATAGTGAGAGAGGTGTGTTGAAGTCACCCATAATTATTGTGTTGTGGTCTATTTGATTCTTGAACTTGAGGAGAATTTGTTTTATGAATGTCGCAGCACCATTGTTTGGTGCATAAATATAGTTGAGGCATTTGTATAGCAAGATAAGCCACCTGGTCTGAGAATGTTCTTTTCTGCTCTTACTTGACAATAATAAAGTTTTAAAAGCCTACAGAAATAGTTAAGCGAGGCAGGGGGTGGGGGGCTGGGGATATAGCATAGTTGGTAGAGTGCTTGCCTCACATGTGTAAAGCCCTGGGTTAAATCCCCAGCCCCACCAAAAAACAAAAACAAAACAAAACAAAACAAAAAAGAATCATAGATCTCTGATACCAGATATAGAGGACAAATTGACTTTGTTGGGAATCAGTGTGCCCAACTGTCATTCTGTCCCAGGAAAATGGGGATCTTTGTCAAGGAGGTTAGGGGTAGAAGAGGAATGAGCAGGTTTAGCATTTTTGAGCTTTGAAGTCCCTCAATTATTGAAAGTACTTGTGTTGCCGAAAGCTCAGTCCTTGTCCCCATGCCAATCCAATAACAAGGGCATGGTTTTGAGAAAAAGGAAAAAGAAGGTTTATTGCTTTGCTAACAAAGGAGAAACACAGGAAACTCCTGTCCCAGAGGCTTTGATTCTGCCCATCAGCAGGAACAGGTTTTTTTTGTTTTGTTTTGTTTTGTTTTGTTTTGTTTTAAGAGGTGATTCAGAGAAAATGAGTTTAGGAAGGAGAGATGAGGATGAAGAAGTTTAGGGGAAAAGAATATCAGGGAGGAGAATTTTAGGGAAAAGAAGAATGGGAAAAAGAAAAAAATATGTAAGTTTCAAGGCCACAAGGGAAAGAGTCAAAACATCAAGTTAACCCCTGTTACACTTGGTTAAAACCACAGTTGTGTACCATAAAACAGAAATGCCACTTTTAGCCTGGAGAGCTCTCAAAGGGATGTGTTCGTAGTAAAGAAGATCTGAGAAGTTCCTTACATGAATACTCCCTCTTACTTGGACCTGCCACAGTGAGAAATGTACAGAACATTCTCATCTCCAGGAAGTATTATTTAGTCATATCCACTTGAGTTCTTTTTGTTTTATTTTTACTTATTTTTTTAGTCCTAGGGATTGAACACAGGGGTACTTTACCTCTGAGCTACATCTCCAACCCCCATTTTTTATTTTTTTATGATCTATTTGGATTTTTTTTTTAAAGAGAGAGTGAGAGAGGAGAGAGAGAGAGAGAGAGAGAGAGAGAGAATTTTTAATATTTATTTCTTAGTTCTCGGCGGACACAACATCTTTGTTGGTATATGGTGCTGAGGATCGAACCCAGGCCGCACGCATGCCAGGCGAGCGCGCTACCGCTTGAGCCACATCCCCAGCCCCTCTATTTGGATTTTTAAGAATGTTTTCAGAAAGCAATTTTGGTATTGGCATAGTTGATGTTGCCAAAATATTTGGTTTAAAGGTTGATCTTGGTGATAGAGGATATGTATCCTTTTTTTTTTTTAATTACTGAAAGTCACACAAGGTTCATATACAAGTTTCAAACATAAAGAAGAAAAAATGGTATAATGACCCTACACATCCTTCACCCATTTCAATAGTTATGAATCAAATTAAGTATCCATAAGTTTTAAAAAAATACACTACTATGTCAAGTCAGCCACATGGAGGTCCACAAAATTACTATTTTTGTTTGTCTTAATATCACTAGTTAAGGACCCATCATCAAATTCTTTGTTACTATATCATCCTGATGGTACCATCAGGTTGTAATTCTACCCCCCAATTATATAAATAATGAGTATCTGAAGAAGGGCATGGGTGGACTTGTCAAAACCTTTTAAGGAAACATGATCCCATATGCCACAGTGGTATATGCCTGTAATCCCAGCAACTCAAAAGTAAATGGAGGGGGGCTGGGTTTATGGCTCAGCGGTAGAACGCTCGACTCGCTTGTGCAAGGCCCTGGGTTCGATCCTCAGCACCCACGTAAAAATAAACAAACAAACAAATAAATAAATAAATAAATAAATAAAGTTTTTTAAAAAGCCAGTCATTTAAAAAAAAAAAAGTGAATGGAGGCATTCACTTCACTTTTAATCAAAAGTGAATAAGAGGCAGCCTAATCCTGAGGGGTGTTTGTTCATTCTTTTTTTTAAAAAATATAATACATACATGGAATGTACATACATCAATTATATTGTCTATTCTATTCTGCTGCCCTTCCTATCCTCCCTACTCCTCCCCTCCTCTCCCATCCTTTTCATTCATTCTTCATGTCCTACTGGCACTGACTGGCTGATGACACTGGTAAGTAGTTACTTACCTTCATGGAATTTGCATTCTAGTGGAGGAGTCAGATGATAAACAGATCCACAAATAATAAGATATAACAAATTGTGATGAATATTCTGAAGGGAATAACTAGAATGATAAATAAAGTAATCCTCCCCAGTTATTTTCTTAACTTTATTATGGAACATTTCAAACATAAAGAAGAGAAAATGGTATAATAACCCTACGCACATCCTTCACCCATTTCAATAGTTATCAATTTATGGCTGTTCTTTTTTTGGTACTGGGGATTGAGCTCAGTGGCACTCAACCACTGAGCCACATCCCCAGCCCTATTGTATTTTAGGGTCTCACTGAGTTGCTTAGCACCTCACCGATGCTGAGGCTGGCTTTGAACTCATGATTTTCCTGCCTCAGCCTCCCAAGCCACTGGGATTATAGGCATGCACCACTGCGCCCAGCTATGGCTAATTTTGCTTCCTCTTATTAGTCTTCCCTCACCACGCTCTAATGATTGAATTTTTGAAGCAAATAGATATTGTCATCCATATATATTTCAGTAAACAAAATAGTATTATCATGCCTAAAGAAATTGATAGTAATCCCTTACTGTCAAATAAGTAGCCAGTGTTCAATTTTTTTTTCCTCATAAAAATGTTTTTGTTTTAGTTTGAATTGGCATGCAAATAAGGTGTATATATTGCAATTAATTGATAATTTTATTATTAGTTGTTGATGGACTTTTATTTTATTTGTTTATATGGGATGCTATCAACCAACCCAGTGCCTCACACATGCTAGGGAAGTGTTCTACCACTGATTTAAGTCACAATTAATGTTTTTTTTTTTTTCCTGGTACTGGGGATTGAACCAGGGACACTCTACTACTGAGCTACATTATTATTCCCCAGCCCGTTTTATTTTGAGACAGGTTCTAAGTCACCAAGGGTGGTTTTGAATTTGTATCCTCCAGCCTCTGTCTCCCACGTTGTGGCAATTACAGGTGTGTTTCACTGTACTCAGTTCCAGTCACTATTTAAAATCTTACTGTTTCTATTGATATCATACTTGACAAGAAGGTCAAGTAGGCTATTTTGATTGGAGACCTGAAAAATGAGTGAAGTGGTTTTGAGAAGAGCATTCAGATAGTGGAAAGAAGTGCAGTCTGTGAAGTAGTAAAGGGTGTCTTCATGGAATATAAAAGAAGAGAATGTGACTGATCCCTGATAAGCTTGGAAGAAAATACTTTGAGATGAGTTATTTCTAAAATTAACTGTTTAAATTGGATTTCGCCAGGCTTTCTCACAGTATTATAGCTTTTCAGAAAATAATACAACTGGACCTGGTTCTTTTGACTAACCACAGAAGTGTGTTTGTTTTTTTACACTTCTGTGACCTCAGTTTTCATTGAGGGCTACAGTAATGGTTTACTCAACTATGCACAAGGCACAAACACTTTTTAAAAAAAAAAATGAATTTTGAGAAGGGGAGGTGGTGTAGCTCAGTCCTATAGCACTTGCCTAGCCCTGGGTTCAATCCCTAGCACTGCAAAATAATTGAATTTTGAGGTAATTGTAGACTTACATTCACCTCTAAGAAAATAACAGATCAAAGTATACCCTTTACCCAGTTTTCCCAAACTTGTTTTTTTATTTGTTTGTTTTTGTTTGTTTTTTTGAGACAGGGTCTCTCTCAGTTGTCTAGGCTGGTCTTGAACTTGCAATCTTCTGCCTCAGCCTCCCCGGTAGCTGGGATTACAGGTGTTCACCCCAGCACCCAGCACCTCTGTTTATTTTGATAGAGGTTTCTTTTGGGATGCCCTTTAAAGTTTTATTTGGGGAGTAAACATGAGATAAACATCATCCTGATGGGCATAATAATAGTGGGCAGTTTCTGAAACCACACAAAAGATAGTGGTGAGAGTGCCATAAAAATATAAAAGTATGCATGTTGTATTTAATAATAACTACATTGCCTTTTAATTTGAACAGGATTGAACTCAGGAGCATGCGACCACTGAGCCACATCCCCAGCTCTATTTTGTCTTTTATTTAGAGACAGGGTCTCACTGAGTTGCTTTAGCATTCACTTTTGCTGAGGCTAGCTTTGAACTTGTGATCTTACTGCCTCAGCCTCCTGAGCTGCTGGAATTAAAGGCGTGTGCCACCACACCTGTAGTGAACTGAAGTTCTATTGTTCAGTAGGGTTTTTTTTTTTTTTTTTTTTTTTTTTTTTTTTTTTTTTTTTTTTTTTTTTTAGTTCTCGGCGGACACAACATCTTTGTTGGTATGTGGTGCTGAGGATCGAACCCGGGCCGCACGCACGCCAGGCGAGCGCGCCACCGCCTGAGCCACATCCCCAGCCCATCAGTAGGGGTTTTTAACAATTCTGATCTATCCCTTCTTTATACATATACACATATCCCTACCTTATCTTGAGGATTGATTGAGGTGGTGTGTGTGTCACTGGGGATAGAACCCAGGGCTTTGCATGTGCTAGCCAAGTGTTCTAACATTGAGCTACATCCCTAGCTCCAGATTTTTTTCTTTGAGATCATAATTTTTTTTCTTGGCAGGGACCCAAGTATGGGTATTGAAATTTTTGTTATGATAAAATATAGTTGTACTCCACTATTAGACTTACTTCCTATGGCATTGTTATTAAATAAGACTTACTGATTGGACAAAAGTACAGTTGTTAAAGAATGAGATCAAGGACCACATCTGCTTTATTCATCTTTGTATCCCTAGCTCCTAGCACAGTGACCAGCATATGAGCATTTAATATTTATTGAGCAAATTGCCAATATGGTAGAGGCAGTACTGTCTTCACTAGAAAGCATCATTATAGAAAGAACAGTGGTGATTCATCCCTTATGATATTTCTACTTTCATTTTGTATGGATTATATAACAGTCACGGGTTCTATGTCAAATCTGTCTTTACATTGCATGACCACCTCCTGAAATTACTTTTCCAATTATTTGTGAATACTTTAAAGTTAGCTAGTGTTTTTCATGCTATGTCACACATACAAACTTGTAATATTTGTATAGTACACAGCAGTTCTAGTGTAAGAGCTCCTACTTGTGATCTTCCAGAGTCTGAGGGGATCAATATCCACATGGCTTTAACCACCAATAGCGTGCTATCAGGGAAGCTGTTTTTTTTTTTTTTTTTTTTTTTTTTTTTAAGACCTTACTATCTATCCAAATACAGCATCGTGCTTAAAAGTCTTGAGGAGGGGTACTGGTGATAGAACCCAGGGTCACTCTCCCACTAAGCTATATCCTCAGCCCTTTTTATTTTTCATATTGAGACAGGCTCTCCTTAAGTTGCTGAGGCTAGCCTTGAACTTACCATCCTCTTCAGCCTCCCAAGTCACTGAGATTATGGGCATGCACCACCATGCCCAACTAAAAATCTATTGTTTTACCTTGCCTATCTTTCTCTAATTTAGTGTGGAAATTGGTGAAAGTGTACGTGGAGAAGATGTCTACATCGTTCAAAGTGGTTGTGGTGAAATCAACGACAATCTAATGGAGCTTTTGATCATGATTAATGCCTGCAAGATTGCTTCAGCCAGCCGGGTTACTGCAGTCATCCCATGTTTCCCTTATGCCCGGCAGGATAAGAAGGATAAGGTATGAACAGAATATTTGTGTGTGTGGTGCTATGGATAGAACCAGAGCCTTTGTACATGCTAGGTATACGCGCTACTACTAAGCCACACCCCCAACCCAGAGTCATTTTTTTAAAGCAGGGGAAGCAGGAGTATAGCCTAAAGTTAAAAAAATTCCTTAACTATATATATTTCTGAGGTATTTTAAAGTCACATTTCCTTAGGTATTGCCCTGTCTTCACAATAGGTATATAGTGGTTTTGTGTAAACCAACACATTTGTATTCTGTATTTCATTCAAATTATGCATATGTAACTTTTCCATTAGCTTGCTGGTATTTTTAATTCTATTAATCAGACTAATTACCAATCCTGTGGAATAGAATACACACACACAAATACATACATACTCGGACTTTAATCTAAGGGCACTTTACCAGTGAGCCACATCCCCAGCCCAGGTTTTTAATTTTTTTTTTAAATTTTGAGACAGTATCTCAGTAAGTTGCTTAGGTCCTCACTACATTGCTGAGGTTGCCCTAGAACTTGTGATTCCCCTGTCTCAGCCTCCCAGGTCCCTGGGATTACAGGTGTGCGCCACTGTACCCAGCTGGAGTGGAATAATTTTTAAACTATATAAGGTGTGTATTTGTGTCCCAGCTACTCAGGAAGCTGAAGCAGGAAGATCCTTTGAGCCCAGGAGTTCAAGGGCAGCCTGGACAACATAGTGAGAACCTGTTTCAAAAAAAAAAAAAACTATAGTAGATTTCTCTTGACTGTCATATAGTCAGGGTCTTGGTTGTTACATCTTCATAAAATATGAAGCCTATTTATATTGAATATTTGGTCTCATATAGCTCTCTTATTTGATATTATTAGAGGATGAAGTTTACACATAAAATTTTGCAAGGATGTTGTAATTAATGCCCAGCTTTAACACACAGAACTTGGGAGAAAGGCCAGATATTTTTATTACAGCAGAGTGTAGAGTAAAGGATAGGTGCTTTAGGGTGTAGCAGGTATACCTTTTACTTAATGGAGTTGAGATTGCTGGAAAACTAATCCCCAGATGAATAAAGTGATGATGTAATTTACAAAGGAAACAATTTCCATTCTGTTATATATCTTTGAACTTTGATATTTTAGGTTTACACAGGCATGGGTATGTATGTAAGAAGATTTTTTAAAAAATATTTATTTTTAGTTGTAGTTGGACACAATACCTTTATTTTATTTATTTTTAGGTGGTGTGGAGGATTGAATCCAGAGCCTCACAAATACTAGGCAAACACTCCACTGCTGAGCCACAACCCCAGCCCCAGTATTTAAAAAGATTTTAGTAAAGTTGTTTTTTAAAAGATGTTTTGAGTTTGCTGAGTTTGAAAATTGAAGCTTTTGAACAGGCTGAAAATATGTATAACCAGTGAAATGATAATCCTGGAAGCAAGGAAGTTATTTTCTTTACTGAAATGTATATCCTCAGTTGGGAAGTGATGTTTCACTTAGCACTTGTTCTTGACTATGATACACTCAAAGTCAATGGTAGCAAATTCCTGGTAGCACAGTGACTTAAACAAAGTAGATACACAATAAATAAATGTTTCTTGAAATGAATTGTATTTCAAATTGGCTTTTTTGGTATTTCTTTTTCTTTCTTCCCCTCCTTTTAGAGCCGGGCACCAATCTCAGCTAAGCTTGTTGCAAATATGCTGTCTGTAGCTGGTGCAGATCATATTATCACCATGGATCTACATGCTTCTCAAATTCAGGTATCAGTGGAAAATAATTATCAGGGATAATTATCTTGCCTTTCTAGGTAGAAGGAGTGGATTGATAATGCTCAACACTGCAGAGAGCCAAAAACTGCCCAAGTATAGCTCAAGTAAACTAGATGCTGAAAACATTTTAAATGCATTCACTGTAAGCACATCATCTTTACCATCTTTGCCATTTGGAGTGGATAGACAGGGAGGCAGTCTGATATTATAGGTATAGCCTACGCTTTAGGATCAGACCTACTTTGAATACTGGCACTTATAATCACTAGCTCTGTACCCTGGGCAGTTTACTTCTGAACATACTTTTTCATTATTATAAAATATTAATTTCATAATATAATGCCTGGCCCATGACTGGTGCTCAATAAATGGAAGCTGTTGTTATTCTCCCTGAGGATTCAGTCTTAAATTTAGAGCCACAGATATTGGAACCTAACTTTTCATAGAAACTCAGAATGAAGGAAGTAGATTACTATATTTATTTTATACTATTTAAAGAGACTTCCAAATCATTGTCATTATCCCATGGCAACCAGCTGAGATTCATAGGTACCCATGTTACAGAAAAGGAACAACTTAATTGAGAAATACAACTAATTTTTATCAACTAGAATCAACATACATCTTCTGATTTCTAGTTATCCTATAGGATCATTTATTATAGTTCCCACTAAATTTATGTATCACAACTTCTCTAAGTAGTTTACCGAGTGCCATGAAGTAGTACATATTAAACTAATGAGTGCATACCATGGCTGAACAGTTCTTATGGTCTTGGCTAAACTTGGCTGTTCTTCACAAGGATTCATTTGCAGTTCTTTCATTCAGTTGTGGGTTGGCTGAGGGTTGGATTGGCTGATCTTGGTGGGACTCTCTCAGCCAAGATTTGAGGAGGCAATTTTTACAATCTACCACACTGAGAATGCCTTTCTATATGTTTGAGTGTTGCAGTAAGGCATTCTCTCTATGCAAGTTATTATTTTCTTTGTGTTATCCATTTGCAAATGGAAGAGAAGGAAAACGAAGCAAAACTGACCTGCCTTCTTTCTCCAGGGCTTTTTTGATATCCCAGTGGACAATTTGTATGCAGAGCCAGCTGTCCTGAAGTGGATTAGGGAGAATATCTCTGAGTGGAGGAACTGCACTATTGTGTCACCTGATGCTGGTGGAGCCAAGAGGTATGGTTGAAATTAGTATTCTTCCCCATGTACTGGGAAAATCTAAATGGCAATTTTAAGTAATATCTAATGTTAGATATAGTTTTACTATCCTTTTATTGACCCAAATTACTACTTAGAAGACAAGTCAGAAAAGGAGACCTAAATAGTTACGATATTGCGGACTTGACTATAACATTAGTAACTTGGCACTGCATAGCTAACAACACTGCAAAAAACCTATCTGAAAGGGTAGGAAATTTAGTTTTCTGTTGATTGGCAGCTGCTATTGAACTCCATATTAGTGGATAAGTGAGCTTTCACACCCTTCTAATAATGCTGTTGGTTAGACCGTTTTGATCCTTGGGATTAAAATATTAAGCAGGGAGGAAAATAAAGTATGACATTTTTATTTAAAGCCAGGACTTTAGAATTTTAAACTCATTGCCAGGGATTTCCATTTATGGTGCTTTACAGCTCACATGGTGCAGACTAAGAGCTCTTGCTTTTCTTAGTGGATTACTTATAGTAATGCATTCAGAAGTATGGCACATGTTCTTCTTGATGGGGAAATAGAGTGAAGAGCTCCAAAACACAGATGATTAGGAAAAGCTAATTCAGAACTTTTTAAAAGCCATTCAGATCTTTAGTGACACCAGGCATGGTGGTACACACCTTTAATCCCAGCAGCTCAGGTGGCCTAGGCAGGAGAATCTCAGATTCGAGACCAGCCTCAACAACGTAGTTAGGCCCTAAATATAGTGAGACCCTGTCTCAAAATAAAAAAGTAAAAAAGTGCTACAGAAGTTTCTCAGTGGTTAAGCACCTCTGGGTTCAATCCCTGGTTAAAAATCTTCAATGACAATTTTTTAGCAGCTTCTTTATTTTGTTACTTCAGTGGAACTGATAAGCTGAGAACTTAAGTTCTGTTATCCATCTGTTAAGTTATCCATCTGGTGTGTGACTTGATAAGCTCCATTCAATCATTAATTACCCTCTGCTATACTGGAGAGAGTGTATTAAAATCCCCCAACTGGCAGTTGTCATAGGCACTATGGTCACATCTTGCCAAGGGACTTAGAAAATAATCACATTTTAAAGAGTTAAGCAGGATTTTCTTGTCAAAGTTGGGTACAAGAAACTGCCTTAAGCAGATAATTTGTTGCTCTTGGTGATTATTTTCATCATAATCACCTTGTAATAATGGAATGTTTTCCACAGGCCTAGCCCTTTTGCTTTGACAGGGTTTGGGGAGTAAATAGGGTCTACTCCCTATGTACTGTGCAATTGTTATCTGCATAGGAGTTCTCCTCTCAGGGATGAGAGATGTAGGATACATTTTCTAACTCTTTTTTCCTTTGTTGATTAATGAATATGTTGGCCAATGAGTATAGATGGTTTGGGACACTTACAGTAATTGATTATGCATTTGCTTCAGATAATCAATCATTCCGAGTAAATTGGTTACCACCAATGTTATGTGCCTAAGCAGTAGTAATGGACAACTCAGTCTTGTTTAGGTCAAGGTACAAATGTTGCCTAGAGTTATGCTTCAAATCTTACTATACAGTCACAGGTTCCCCCTTTTCCAGTAGAAATCTAGATATGTAACCATAGTCACAAGGAAATAGGATATAATATTACAGGTTAATCAGTGCTACACTTAAAAAATAAAATAACCCAAAGCACAGGCCTTTGTGTATGAAAAGATGACAGTGGGGCATGAATGTACATGTCACCAGGGCAGCCCAATATTATTTACACCAAATGGCTTTGTACTTGAGTGACTTATGAACTATATGGTCGCCAGTCAGACTTATGTAATACCCCACTTTCTGCTGTGGTTTGTGTTATATTGTAATAAGGAAAAAAATAACAATTGTATTTTTATTTAGAGATAGTTTAGTCTGTACAGTGAAACGCCCAGTTTGTATGGTTAATTGGTATAACTTTCTTTCTAGCATTCATAAAAGAAGTTCCCAAGCTTGGTGTCCAGGTACAGTTGACACTGACAATTGGTGAATGTTTTGCCACCATCACAAAGGGGGCCACGAGGGCACAGGCATTGGAACAGGCTGGGCACTGCCCCTTTCCTGCCAGCTTCAGGTTCACATCTCATATCCACAGGCACTGGTGTTCTATAATGGAAATGGGGACAATCTGTGCACCCCTGCATTGGTTAATAAAGTCTTCTCTCATCCCTTTGTTACAAATCCATTAACTAAGTGTGCCTTGGCATTATACTACTTCCCAGGTCTCTCCCTTACCCAGAATGAATGGTTACCAAAGTGTGAGTAACATTCCTAAATTGCCATTGGGATAAAGGCATTAGTCCATACAACCCAGTTTGTGTTGAGGTCATCAATGATAGTTGTTTTCTTTTAGCCCTAGAAACTGTTTGGTTTCAGTGATTACTCTCCCCTAGAAAATCATCCCATTCTCTTTTTGTATGTGTGGTGATGGGGATTGAATCCAGGGTTTCTCTTGGTCTAGACAAGTGCCCTACCACTGAGCCACACCTCCAGTCCTTCCAGCTCATTCTTTAGTCTATTTCTTTTTTTTTTTTTTGTCTTAGAAATCTTATACACTTGTGTTTAACATTGAATATCTCCTATTTTGCAGAGTGACCTCCATTGCAGACCGGTTGAATGTGGACTTTGCCTTGATTCACAAAGAACGGAAGAAGGCCAATGAAGTGGACCGCATGGTGCTAGTGGGAGATGTGAAGGATCGAGTCGCTATCCTTGTGGATGACATGGCTGACACATGTGGCACAATTTGTCATGCCGCTGACAAGTGAGTACAGAGTTGGGAAGCTGGTGGTTAGAAGTAAAAAAGCTAAGCTGGGCATGGTGGTGTACTTCTGTAATCCCAGCAACTCAGAAGGCTGAGGCAGGAGAATTGTGAATTCAAAGCCAGTCTTGGCCCTTAGTGAGACCCTGTCTCAAACCAAAAAATAAAAAGGGATGGGGATGTAGCTCAGTGGAAAGGCATCCCTGGGTTTTTAATCCCCAGTACCAAAAATGTAAAAAAGTAAAAAATAAAATAAAAACCTAATAACTGACATCTGAATGCCTTCAGCCTGCCAATACTTTTTGGAACTGAATCGAAAAAGATAAGTAGCTTTGGAAGGTTTTCATAAGCCTAGGCTTGAATAATAATAAAAATTGAGTACTCTTTTTTTCAAAATTTTCTTAGTTGTAGCCTTGTCTGTATAACAGTACACAGTTTCATCTGTTTTTAAGTGGACAATTCAGTAGCATTAATTACAGTCACAATGTTGTACAGCCATTATAGCTATTTGTTTCCAGTGTGCTTTTCATTTCCCTGAGTACTCTACTTTCTTTTGGTGCTAGGGATTGAACGCAGGGGTGCATTAATACTGAGCTACATCCCTAGCCCTTTTTATGGTGGGTTTTTTGGGGGGTTTTTTGGTTGTTGTTGTTTGGTTTTTTTTAAGGTGAGGTCTTGCTTAGTTGTCAAGGCTGACTTTGGACTTTATCCTCCTTCCTCAGCCTCCTGAGTCACTGGAATTCCAGGTGTGCACTACTGTACCCGGCTGCCAGTCACTAATTTCTCACTTCCCCTGTCCATCTTATACATTACCTCTGCACTTGATAATCTTTCTAAAACTATGGCCAGGGTCCATCACTTCTCTCCTGCAGAATCATAAGTGGCTTTCCACTGTTTACAATCCAAACCATTATGAATAGCATTATTTCTTATTTGGTACTAGGGATTGAACCCAGGGATACTTTACCACTGAGCTACATCCTCAGCCCTTTTTATGTTTTATTTGAGACAGGGTCTCACAAAGTTGTTTAAGGCCTCCCTAAGTTGCTAAGGTTGGCTTTGAACTTGCAAACCTCCTGCCTCAGCCTCCCAAGTAGCAGGGATTACAGGTGTGTGCCACTGTGCCTGGCTATTTTATTTCTTAGAATGTTTTTTTAAATTCCTAAGTGTCTGTACCTGGCACATAATAGGTATGAAAAAGATTCCTAGCTTGGCTCCTTGAGTTTACACTTATAAAATGTAAACTTTATCCTTAGTTTATTTATAAACTTTAAACTGTATCCTTGTATTTATAAGATACTAATTTGTGTACAGATCAACTCCCTGAAATGTCAGTGGCTTAATATGGTAGTTTCTTTCTCGTCCAATGCAAGTATTCCTGATTGGACTCATTTTCTGGGACCCAGACTCTTTCAAACTTGTGACTATTTCTTTTAACATGTGGCTTCCAAGATTTTGCTGGGAAATATTTCCATTTTGGCTAGCTAGAAAAGAAAAGGAGCACAGGGGATTACCCTTGAGTGATTTATTAAGTCTAGCCAAGAAGTGACTTAGTGCAGATTTCTCTTCTTGATATGGACAGAATTGTGTCCTCCTAAAATTCACATGTTAAACCATAACCCCAAATGTGATGGTATCTGAAGATTACTTTTGGGTGGTATTTCAGGTTTAGCTGAGGTCTCGAGTGCAGAGCCCTCATGATGGAATTAGTGTTCTTACAAGAAGAGAACACTGGAAAGAAAGCTTTCTGGCATTCTGTGCATGCGCTCAGAAGAGATCCTGTGAACACACAGCAGGGTGGCAGCCTCTTACAAGAGAAGAGATTTTAGAATGAAACCTACCCTATCTGTACCTTGATCTTGCATTTGCCAGCCTCTGGAACTATAAGAATTACGTTTCTGCTTAAGCCACCCAGTCTATGAAGTTTTGCTATGGTAGACTAATACACCTTTTCTCCCTAATTCAAATTCTATAATAGTGAATAAGATTAATCCAAGTCGAGTCTCTTTTTTCCACTAGACTTCTCTCAGCTGGAGCGACCAGAGTTTATGCTATCTTGACTCATGGAATCTTTTCTGGCCCAGCCATTTCTCGAATCAATAATGCATGTTTTGAAGCAGTAGTGGTCACCAATACCATACCTCAGGAGGACAAGATGAAGCATTGCTCTAAAATACAGGTGAGAATAAGATTCTTGCAAAACAGGATTTCATCTGAGTGTTTAGGTGTGGTTATATATGTTAAATTAGGTCTCTGGATTCGGAAGATCTCCTTTGATCTTGAAGTTTGTCCGTTATCAGGATCTGTGATCAAAAAACACCTGTTTAAAAATTCAAATTGCTAGACATCAGAACCTAGAGGATAGAGCCTAGGATTCTACATTTTAACAGGCTATTCCAGTGATTTTTTTTTCTTTTTTTTAGTACTGTGGATTGAACCCAGGTATACTCTACCAGTGAACTATGTAAGCCCTTGGCCCTTTTATTTTTGAAACAAGGTGTCTCTGAGTTGCTGAAGTTAGCCTGGAACTTGTGATCCTCCTACCTCAGCCTCCTGAGTCTCTGGGATTATAGGTGTGTGCCACTGTACCTGGCACTCCCAGTGATTTTTTAAATTTTTGGTACTGGAGATTAAACCAGGGGAACTTAACCACTGAGCAACATCTTCAGCCCTTTTATTTTTTATTTTGACACAGGGTCTTGCTAAGGCTGACCTCAAATTTGTGATCATCCTGCCTCAGCCACCAGAGTTGCTGGGGATTACAGGCATGGACTGCCACACTCGGCACTCCCAGTGGTTTTGATGCACATGAAAGTGTACAAGTTCATGCTTTACACAAACCCTGTTTATCTTACTCTTAACTATTGTGTTTTGTTTTTGCAAGACCACATGTTTTACTACTAGATGTAAAAGACATAAAATTGTTCTACCAAATTACTGTCAAATTTTTTTCAAACTTGTACTCATTTTTGTACATCTTTTTAGGGATTGGGACTAAATTCAGACTGGCACTGATCTGTAGTTCACCATTTTGGATTTTAAAATGGCATCTCACCATCATTTTGAGCCCCAGTGAGAGTTTTTCCTCCATTACTAACATTTGTTTCCTAAATGGGTATAGTAAAAGTATTGTTCTGAATAGTTGCTGAGTATGGGCTTATAATGAGGGGTGCTCACTAGATTACTCAACAGTGGAGACTTCAAACTGGCCAATCAGCTCTGTCCATGTCTACTAACCTGGTACCTTTCTTGCCTTTCTAGGTGATTGACATCTCTATGATCCTTGCGGAAGCCATCAGGAGAACTCATAATGGGGAATCCGTTTCCTACCTATTCAGTCATGTTCCTTTATAATAGAATAACTTGAGGCTTTTTTAAAAATAAAATCAACCCTACCCCTTGTTTCCCTTAGTATTTGATGACAAATTCAGCCGAAGACCCAGCTTGCTCCAGTATAGCTTTCTACATCCCACATCATGTAAATGAGCGTTTATTGTAAATTGGGGGAAGACAGATTGAGATTAACTGCTGGGATTTCTTAACTGCATTGTCTCATTCTGGCTTCCTTAATGATTTTGTGAACCTTGCAGCTTTAACTAGAGTTCAGCTGCTTCAAGATCTCAGACTTCTGAGGGTGTTGAATAAGGCTGTTTAGATGGTTGGGGAAGCTCAGACTTTGCATGTGAATACTTTGGGGATTTTTCTTTATCGGAACAACTAGCCACAAAGCAGCCCATGTGTGACAAGTTTCTCCAAGATCTATGCTAAATCAAGAACAAGAGCCCTTGGCAGCCCCCAGACCTATTCTCCTGAGCAAGCACCCTGTTAAGGCAGGAGCAGGCAACTCAGCCTGAAAAAACTGTTGGGTGGGATCCTGAGGGGGTAGGGGGTAGCACAGTGCAGCAAATGTTTCTTGGGAGGAAGAAGCCTGATTCATTGTCATCTGCTTGACCATGTAGCTTGTAATCCCTTTGTACCTATTCCTTTCTATGGCTTTACAACTTCAGCCATTTTGACCTTTTCCTGGCCAGATATCCTCTTGGACCCAAACAATCATTGTATCATAGTCTTCTAGAACACAGACTTGCTTCCTGCTGTGTAATTGCTAACATTCACATTAGATATTTTGCTGTAGCTTAACCTTCTTTAGCCTACTTCCACCGTGGTTGTGGGTTTTAGGTGGTATACTAGTGCCTTTTAATTTAAGTATTTAATTTTCATCTTTCTTCCTGGAATCTGTTTGGCCTCTCCAATGACCTATCATTTCTGTTGATGTTTGATGTTAATTGTCTCTTGTAGAAGAAACTAATAAAGTGTCTATGTGTGTGATTTTTTGGGGTCTTTATCTTCTGTCATGATTATCTGCTGATGGTTTGATTTAGATGTCTTGCGTCCAGTGATAGCTCCTGTTTCTTTGTTTCCCAACTATTTTTGCTACCTTGTTTTAAGCCAAGAGAAAACAAGGCAACAGCTTTATTAAACTGTAAGACTTTTTAAGATATTCAGAGCTTTCTGAGAACTAGAGTCTAATTTTGTGTAGTGAACCTGAATTACACTGCTGGATCTCTGGTTCTTATTCTGGGGACCCAAATTGGGTATTTGCTTATAGGAGGAGTGTTTTATGATTTATTCATTTTGAACCAATTTTGCCAAATGTGGTAATTTCCCTCTATTCATCAGTGGTGACAGATGTTTGGCATTTAATTTCAGCCCTTTTAAATAAAAACTATTTTGAGAAGGTATGTGTGCAAAATTTAAGAATGCATTATGCATTCCAGAATTTTAGGTTCATTTCCTTGTGTATCATCAATTAAGGGTGCTCTTTTCCTTTGTGAAGCACTATGATTCTGGAGCTTGGTGGAAGCCTTGATTTTTGAAGCTTGGGCCTGCTTTTATTTATTATGTTTTTCCTTTTGTTGAATATCTACATTACAACTAGCTTCTCTTTCTACAATTTGAGGGACTGAAGGGACTATGATTCCTTTGCCCACTTCAGTCTCAAATGTTTGCTCTGGAAGAAGCTGAGATGAAGCATTGATGGCTTCAATTGCTGGTGATGTTATTTCTTGAAGTATTGGATGAATTGGTCTGGATTTACCATCTTAGAATATAGTAGTTCCCTACCTCTCCACAGATAATGATCTAACCTCCCCACCCCCACTCCCCGAGGGTACCTAAAACCATGCCTAGTACTGAAATAAATTATATATAATGTATACACACACACAGTTTTTTCCTATGCATGCATACCTGTGATAAAGTTTCATCTACAAATTAGGAATTGTAAGAACATCAACTGGTAAATAGAAAATTATAACTATACTGTAATAAAATTGCCAGCATCACTACTGTTTTGCTTTGCGGATGTGTGTGTGTATATATATATATAAATTTATATATTTATATATATATGTGTGTGTGTGTGTATATATATATATATGTATATATATATGTGTGTGTGTGTGTGTATATATATATATATATATATATATAATTTTTTAATTTAGAGACCCTGTCACTAAATAAAATACAAAAAATAGGGCTGGGGATGTGGCTCTGTGGTCAAGTGCCCTTGAGTTCAATCCCTGGTATCCCCCGCCCCTAAAAAAAAAAAAATCAGTTGGGAGGATGTGCTGATTAATGTTCTTTTTCCACATTGGTGGGCAGGGACAGCCTTGTACAGATGGAACCCTTGTACTCAACAGAGGGCCTGAAGGGCCCTAAGGACAAATAACCAACACCCCTATTTTGTGATACTGGGGCTTGAACCCAGGGGTGCTTTCATCCCAGCCCCCCCCCCCCCTTTTTTGAGAGGGTCTCATCAAGTTACTGAGGTTGACCTTAAACATGTGATCCTGTGTCACCAAGATTACAGGTGTGTGCCACCATTTCTGGCCTTTGGGGCCATTATAAAGTAAAACTTGAACACAAGTACTGTGTGATACTGGATACCGATTTGATGATCAAAATGACTAACAAACAGGCTGGCAGCATATACAGGATGGATATGCTGAACAAATGATTTATGTCCCACACAGAGTGTGACAGTGAAACAACATGATATTTCATCATGATATTCAGAATAGCATACAATTTATGAATTGTTTTATTTCTGCAATTTTCCATTTAATATTTTTAGTCTGCAGTTGACTGAGCAGCAAGCCATGAAAAGTGGAACTGCAGATAAGGGGTAACTATTTTGATGTAAGACTTTTGTAAATCCCTTTGATTAATTCATTTCCTGGGTTGAGATTTTGAGGTCATTTAAGAAAGGCCCTAGGGCTGGGGATATAGCTCAGTTGGTAGAGTGCTTGCCTCACAATGCACAAGGCCCTGGCCCTGGGTTCAATCCCCAGCACCACCACCACAAAAACAAAAAAAACCCTAGGTGGGCACATTGGTGCATGCCTATAATCCCAGCAGCTCGGGAGGCTGGAGCTGGAGGATCGTGAGTTCAAAGCCAGCTTCAGCAATTTAGAAGGCCCTAAGCAATTTAGAGAGATCCTGACTCAAAAAGGTCTGGGGTTGTTGCCCAATGGTTAAGTGCCCCTGGATTTGATCCCTGGTACCCCTCTCCCCCCAAAAATAAAGCTCTCTGCAGAGTAGTGTGTTTTCACAGGTTTGTAATCCCAGCTACTTCCAACTGAGAAAGGGTCACAAATTCAAGGTCAGCCTCTGCAATTGAGTGAGACTCTTTCTCAATGAAGTGCTAGGAATGTACCTCAGTGGTAAGAGTGTCCCTGGGTTCAAACTCCAGTGCTGCAAAAAAGCCCTCAAGGACCTCCAACATTGATCCTTATGCCTGGGGGAAGGCCGGTATTCAGTTTCCTGTGACACTCAACAAAGTGCCATAATCATCCATTTTCTACAGTGGGAGAAACCAAAGTGTGTTGCATAGTGAGTTTTTTTTTGGGGGGGGGGATTACCTGGGATTGAACCCAGGGAGGCTTAGCTATTGAGCCACATTCCCAGCCTTTTTTTATATTTTTGAGACAGGTCTTTAGAGATAGTTGCTTAGGACCTTGCTTAGTTGCTGAGGCTGGCTTTGAACTCTAAATTCTACTGCCTCTTCTCTCCCGAGCCATGCCCAGCAGTGATGGGTTCCTGACTGCAAAACAGTGGCAGGAGCAGACTGGGGCATGAGGAGGTGACAGCACCAAAGCTGAACTTTGATGCAGGCAAGTACAGTTCACAGGAAATTACCTGGATGACATATGATTGCCTCTGAGCAGAAGGCACCACTAGGTTCTGTTTCACACCCCCTTTACCTCCCCCATCTCCAGAACCAGAGATTTCCTGGACCAAGGCTAAACTTGACAACTCCCAAAACTGATTCTATGGAAGATCTGTTTCATCTCAAAAGGGGACTGCTAAATTTAAGTCTTCTTCCCAGATTTGGATACCAAGTGTTTTCTGCTACAAATGTTAATTTGTCTATTAATAGCATGTTAGACCTGAGAGTTATTAGAATTATAAAAGCCTGAAATGCCAAAAAAGAAATATTTGTCTCTCCTATTGCCCTGATTTTTTTTTTCCTGGTACTGGACTTTGACCCAGGGCAGGAGGAGGGAGGCAAGGAATTCTACCTGTGAGCTACATCCCCAACCCTTTTTACTTTTTAAATTTTTTATTAGTGCATTATAATTACACATAATAGTGGGTTTGATTGTTACATAATTATACACACATTTTATTATTGAGACAGGGTCTTTTTAACTTGTCCATGTTGGCCTCAAACTTTCAATCTCCTGGCCTCAACCAGTGAGGTTGGCTCCTCCCCAATAGAAAAAAAAAAAAGCTTTTTAAAATTGAGACACAGAGAAGATAAGTTTTGTACTTCTGACCTAGGGCCCACCACTCAAACCACCGCTTCTTATGTGGAGGTGTGGTTTCACCAGAGAATAATGGGACACTAGATGTTCTGTGTGGAAAAATAGCTATTACATCAGGTCAGGAAATGGAGTCAGCCTCCGACTGTGGCTTTCATCTATTCCTCCAGTCGTTAAAAGCTTCTGTTGATTGTCTTCCTGGAGCCTCAAACACCCTCTCTTTGTCTTTACAGAACATTCATTTTAATTGCCCATGAGAAAGCCTTTTGAAACCTGTGCATAACATGACCAAAGAGGTTTGAGGACAGCATGTGTCTTCAGAACCCTCTTTAGGGATGTCAAAGTACCTCATCCCCCCATCACCTGATAACATGTTACCAAGGGCATCTATGATATCCTATGGTATCTTCAAATAAGAGAAGGAAGGGATAGAATTAGCAGCAATAGGGCAGGTGGACATTGTGAAGTTTATTTGTGTCTCATTTCCAGGCCAAGGATAGATCAGTCTTGTGCCTATTAGGTTTTTGCCACCTACTCTCAACTTCTGTCTCTGCTCCTTGCAGCAGATTGCCTCCAAATGCACTTGGTGGTATCCCTGTGTACTCCCTGACTACCAGACATTGCTACTTGAAACAAGTGGCTCAAGACAAGCCAAGATAGCTTAAAAGCAAGGGGCTGCTGTGACTAAAAGACCTGACCAGAACAATTTTAGAGGAAGAAAAGTTTATTTGGTGTCTCATGGTTTCAGAGGTCTCAGTCCATAGACAGCAGACTCCATTCTTTGTGGCTCGAGATAAGGCTGAACATCATGGCAGAAGAGTGTGGCAAAGGCAAGCAGCTTACATGATGAGCAGGAAGCAGAGAGAGAAAAAAGAGGGTCTCCACTTGCCAAATACAAATATATACCCAGAGCCAGGACCCCAAAAGTCCCACCTCCTCCAGCCACACCCCACCTTCCTCCAATTTCTACTCAATTAATCTCATCAGGGGATCAATTCACTGCTTGGGTTAAGGCTCTCATAACCCAAATCATTTCCCCTATGAACTCTCTCATTGTCTCGCATGGGAGCTTTTGGGGGACACTTCATATCCAAACCATAACAGGGCCTACAGCTTTACTTTTATCTTTACTTCCATGCTTGAGACCTATTTTTCTCTCAGATCTTTTTTGCTGGTCTGAGACTCCTGAGGCAGAAACATCACAAGTTTGAGTCCGGCCTCAGCAACTTAGCAAGACCCTGTCTGAAAATCAAAGGGGGCAGTGGAGATGTAGCTCTGGTACATCACTTGCCTAGCATCAATCCCCAGTAGTGGGAAAAAAAGACTTAGGGTCCATGAGAAAGTATACCATCAACATTCCTTCCTAAATGCTATTTTCCATTCTGCTCTCTCCATTCCTGCGGAATACCTGACTCTCTTCCCCTCTGGAAGCCTCATTGGACTTGGCCTTTGAGAAACCTAAAGAGATCTTTTTTTTTTTTTAAGAGAGAGTGAGAGAGGAGAGAGAGAGAGAGAGAGAGAGAGAGAGAGAGAGAGAGAGAGAGAGAGAGAGGGAGAGAATTTTTAATATTTATTTTTTAGTTCTCGGCGGACACAACATCTCTGTTTGTATGTGGTGCTGAGGATCGAACCCGGGCCGCACGCATGCCAGGCGAGCACGCTACCGCTTGAGCCACATCCCCAGCCCCTAAAGAGATCTTGCTATGAAGTTTCTTATGCCTTCATTCTTGCTGAGGAGGACTTTGTTTTGTTTTACTTGCAGAGTGAAAGGGAAGTAGAGAGAAAGGGGCAGGGTAGCTTTCTCCATCACAGTCCTTGGTAACCTTACCAGAACTAGAGATTCAGAAACCTATCCATGTTGGTGATGTTGGTGCGATTCTCCTTACCTAGTCCTTTCAGCTGATGGAATATTGTATGCTTGTTATGGTTTAGATGTAGTTTGCCCTCCAGGTTTTCATGTGTGACAAGCTTGGTCCCCAATATGGTGATGTGGGTGGTGATAGAACCTTTAAGATGTAGAGACACCTGGGGAACAAGGAAGTATCCAGCTCTAAGGGTTGGTTGCACAGCCCCTTGAGAGAGAGGTCACTGGGGACCCTGCCCTTGGAAGAAAATGCTGGTCTCCTGAAATGAGTTCTTCTAAGAGTAAGTTGTTATAAAAGCCTCAACCTGGAGCTGTGGCTCAGTGATAGAATGCTCACCTGGCATGTGTGAGGCATTGGGTTCGATCCTCAGCACCACATAAAAATAAAATAAAGATAATTGTGTCCACCTACAACTAACAGGATACCAAAGAACAGTTTAGGGGTCAGGCTGACCCCTAAACTGTTCTTTGGTTTTCTGTCAGTTCACATGATCTCTCAGGGGAGATCTCACATGCTCTATCACTGTGATTCCATCCACCGTGAAGTGATGCAGACAAGGGAGCCCTCACCAGATGCTGTGTGAACTTTCAGCCTTAAAAACAGTGAACTAAATAAATCCCTTTTCTTCATAAGTACCTGGCTGGGTATTTTGTTTTAGTCATGAAAAATAGATTACTACAATGTCCCTCCATAATGTCTTACTGTCACCCATCCATGCCCTAGAGGAGATAAGAAATTCTCCAATGGCCAACAGTCAGACCTCTCTCCACTTTTTTTTTCTTTCCAGAGCTCTTTCCCCCAGTATATTCTTCCAAAATTTCAGCAGCCAATGGTAAAACTGAGAAGGGGAAGCTCATTTTGAAGTGAAAATAGCTGAAACCATGCAGAGTGACAATGACCCTACTCTCATTCCGCTCAGCACCATTTATTTTTCCAACTGGCTCCAGTTCTTATTTTTTTCTCCAAGCACCAACCCCGATACTTGGCATGTCTGTTAACTACTGCATTTGAGTTCTCATTGCTTTACCCATATAGTTGCCATGAACTCACTCACACCTTGCAGTTTTGATTCCAGGTCTGAATATAAAACAAAACAGGCCAAGCAGGTGTGACCAATTCATTTCATCTGAGAACAACACACTGAACAGAAGTTTTCTAATCCTAGCATGGAAGCATCCTAGAGTTACACTGCCCAGTTTTAATCATAACCCTCAAAGATCGTGGGGTAGGACCTCTGAATATAACCTGTTGGGACTTTATTCTGGGAGAGGGGCGACAGCAAGGCAGGAGGAACACAAGGCATGAGGGGAGGGCTACCAAATACTTGAAGCCTGGTCCTAGCTTTCCCCAGGGCTATGGCTGCTGAGCTGCGCCCTCAGCGTCCTACCTGAGGACAGCACCCCAACTCAAACACGACTCCCAGAGTTCCTTTCCTGCAGCCACCATCTGGAGCATGAGGTCTGTTACTGGTGCCCAGCTGCCACTAGGGGGAGCCCAACAGTTGCCCAAGGGAAGGGACACCTGGGGAATAAGGAAGGTTCCAGCTCTAAGGGTTGGCTGCACAGTTCCTTGAGACCCTGTCAGTCTTTCAGGTCCCCTCTTCCCCTGTGTGCCCTAGAAGCCAGGACGACGACACAGTAGCCAGTTCACACTCACTTAGCAGATAGGCAAGTGCACAGACCCAAGTGTATCATCAGTGCATTTCCACAAGCCAAGCTCTGCCAGTCCCTAGAGTTATACACACAAATATGACATAGTCGCCAGTCGTGATGGCACCAGCCTGTAATCCTAGCAACTTGAGAGGCTGAGGCAGGAAGATGGCAAGTTCAAATCCAGCCTCAGTAACTTAGCAGGCCCCAGACAACTTAGTGAGACTCTGTCTCAAAATTAAAAAAATAAATGAAGAGGGCTAGGGATGTGGGTCAGTTGTAAAGAACCCCTAAATGCAATCCCTGGTACCAAAAACAAACAAACAAAAACAAGATCCTCAACCCTGAGGTGCACTCAATTAGAGGAGGAATTGGGTAAGAAAACAGATAATTAGGATCTGGTGTGATAAGTGCTGTGAAGAGGTGCTATGGGAGCACAGGAGAGGGCACCTAAGCCAGTATTGGGCATCAGGAAGGACTTGTTGGAGGTTATCATTCTATTTATTTATCTCTGCAGTATTGGGGGTTGAACCCAGGTAGCACTCCACCACTAAGCTCCATCCCCAACCCTTTTTATTTTGAGACAGGGTCTTGCTAAATTATAAGAGGTTGGGCTGGGGATGTGGCTCAAGCGGTGGCGCGCTCGCCTGGCATGCGTGCGGCCTGGGATCGATCCTCAGTACCACATACAAACAAAGATGTTGTGTCTGCCGATAAAATAAAAAAATAAATATTAAAATTATCCCCCCCCCCTCTCTCTCTTTAAAAAAAAAAGAAAAAAAAAGAAATTATAAGAGGTTGGCCTCAAACCCTGTGATACTCCTGCCTCAGCCTCCCAAGAAAATAAGAATCATGTATTTTGTTTGTTTGTTTGTTTCAGAGGTGCTAGGAATCAAACTCAGGGTCTCGCACATAGCCAGACAAGGGCTCTACCGCTGAGCTATATTCTTAGCACTGTTATTTTGACTCTTGAAGTAGGGGGTTAGATTGAAGTAGTTGATAAGAAGTTGGCCAAATAGAGTGAGGAGAATGGTGTTTCAGCAGACAGAATATCATATGTTTATCTGGACCCAGGAAACAAAGTGGCTGTGTATGTATGCACACACGCTCGTGTGTGTGCTTGTGTATTTGCATATGTGTGTATGAGAGAGAGTTTTTGTATTGGAGTGCACTGGGGAGCTGTGACGAGGGGTGGAGCTGGTGAGACTAGTTCATGAAGGATTGCATAAGTACAGGGACCATATGCTTGTGGGCCCAGTGTATATACCTAACCACACACCATTTCATTCTCAAAAGTAAATGGGTGAGCTGGATGTGGTGGCACATGCCTGAAATCCCAGCGGCTCCAGAGGCTGAAGTAGGAGGATCACAAATTCAAAGCCAGCCTCAGCAACAGTGATATGCTCAGCAATTTAGTGAGACTCTGCCTCTAAATAAAAATACAAAATAGGGCTGGGGATTTGGCTCATGGTTGAGTGCCCATGACTTCAATCTGTAGTACCCTCCCCCAAAAGAGTAAATGGTGATCAATTATATGTGAACCTTACCTGTAAGACGTCCTAAGGAATTTGAACTTTATCTTGGGATTAAAGGGGAGCCACTGAGCCTGCATGGTCGCACATGCCTGTAATCCCAGTGACTCAGGAGGCCGAGGCAGAAAGTTCAAGTGCTCAAAGCCAGACTTAGCAATTTAGTGAAAACTTGTTTCTAAATAAAAAATAGAAAGCACGGCTGAGGCTGTAGCTCAGTGGTAAAGCGCTTGCCTCACATGTGCGAGGCACTGGGTTCGATCCTCAGCCCCACATAAAAATAAATAAAGATACTGTGTGTTCATCTACAACTACATAAATATTTTTTTTAAAAAAAGAAAATCTAGAGACTAGTATCAACATTATTTTAAAAATAAATAAAATAAATAAAAAAGGCTGGGGATATCTCAATTGATTCCATATTTTGGCTAATGTGAATAGCGATGCAATAAATATGGGATGCAGGTATGTCTTGAACATACTGATTTCATTTTTTTCGTATGTATGCCCAGGAGTGGGATTGATGGTTTACAGTAAGTAGTTTTGTTTCTAGATTTCTGAGGAAACTCCATACTGTTTTCCATAATGGATACACTAATTTACATTCCCTCTCTTATGGTTTGGACATGAGGTGTCCTCCAAAAGCTCCTGTGTTAATGTGGGAATATTCCTGGATGAAATGATTGGGTTGTGAGAGCTGTAAGCTAATCAGTCCATCCTAATTTAAACTGACTGGCTGGGTGTTAACTGGACAGGTGGGGGGTGACTGGAGAAGGTGGTCCCTGGGAGTGCCCCTGAAGGGTACATCTTCCCTGTGGTTCCTTCCCCTCCTTTCTCTGCTTCCTGGCTTCCATAAATGTAGCAATGCTCCTCAACCACACTCTTCCACCATGATGTTCTGCCTCACCTTGGGCCCAGACAATGGAGTTGGTGTATATCCAAAATAATGGGGTTCTATCTACAATAAGATATAATCCATGCTTGTATAATTATATCAAAATGGATTTGACTGTCATGTGTAAGTAAAAAGAACCAAGAAAAAATAAACCCACAAACTTCTGAAATCATGAGCCAAAATAAACTTTGCCTTTTTTTTAATACCAGGGATTGAACCCAGATGTGCTTAACCACTGAACCACAACCCCAGCCCTTTTTTACATTTTATTAGAGAAAGGGTCTCACTGCATTGCTTAGGGCCTCCCTAAATTGCTGAGGCTGGGTTAGAACTCATGTAACCACCCAAGTCGCTGGAATTACAGGCATGGTCTACAGCACCTGGCTAAATTTTTCGTTTTCTAAATTGGTCTTGTTATGTATTTTGATCACAGCAATGAAAAGCCAACTAATATACCTACTAAAAATTTATGAATTTACCTTTCTCCACGTCCTCACCAGTATTTATTTATCTTTGTTTTTGCAGTAACGGGATTGAACACAGATCCTTGCTCATGCTAGGCAAGCAGTGTACCACTGAGCTACATACCCAACTCAACCAGTATTTACTTATTTATTTATTGGTCTCTTTGATAAAATCCATACTAATGGGCGTGAGATGACATTTCATTGTGGTTTTGATTTCTTATGCATTTTTTCTTTCCTTTTTCTTTTGGTACCAGGGATTGAACCCAGGGGGGTTTACCTAATGAGCCACATCCCCATCCTTTTTTAAAAAGAACTTTAATCCATTTCTTTTATTTTTAAATGTATGTATTAATTCTAATTTGTTATGCATGACAGCAGAATGCATTTCAGTTCATAGTACACATACAGAGTACAATTTTTCATGTCTCTGGTTGTACTCAAAGTAGAGTCACACTATTTGTGTCTTCATACATGTACTTAGGGTAATGATGTCCATTTCATTCCACTGTCTTTCCTACCCACATGCCCCCTCCCTTACCCTCCCTCCCTTTTGCCCTATTTAGAGTTCGTCTATTCCTCCCATGCTCCCCTCACATCCCCATTATGAATCAGCATCCTCATATCAGAGAAAACATTCAGCATTTGTTTTTTGGAGATTGGCTAACTTCACTTAGCATTATATTCTCCAACTCCATCCATTTACCTACAAATGCCATGATTTTATTCTCTTTTAATGCTGAGTATTATTCCATTGTGTATATATACCACAGTTTCTTTATCCATTCTTCTACTGAAGGACATCTAGGTTGGTTCCACAGTTTAGCTACTGTGAATTGTGCTGCTATAAACATTGATGTGGCTGCGTCACTGTACTATGCTGTTTTTAAGTCCTTTGGGTATAAACCAAGAAGTAGAACAGCTGGGTCACAAATGGTGATTCCATTCCCAGTTTTCCAAGGAATCTCCATACTGTTTTCCAGATTAGTTGCAACAATTTTCAGTTCCACCAGCAATGCATGAGTGTACCTTTTCCCCACATTCTTGCCAACACTTATTGTTTGTGTTCTTAATAGCTGCCATTCTGACTAGAGTGAGATGAAATCTTAGAGTAGTCTTGATTTGCATTTCTCTACTTGCTAGAGATGTTCAACATTATTTTTTCATATATTTGTTGATTGATCATATATCATCTTCTGAGAAGTGTCTATTCAGATGTAACATTAGGTCATTTATTTGTTGACTTTTTCTTTTTTTAAGGAATGAACTCCATGCAATGAACTTTCCTCTTAGTACTGCATTCATGGGGTCCCAGAGATTTTTGATATGTTGTATCAGTGTTCTCATTTACCTCTACAATTTTTTAATCTCCCTTTAATGTCTTCTGTAATTCATTGTTCATTCAATAGCATATTATTTAATCTCTAGGTGTTGGAGTAACTTCTATTTTTTATTTTATCATTGATTTCTAATTTCATTCCATTATGATCTGATAGAATTCAGGGTAGTATCTCTACTTTTTTTACATTTGCTAAGAGTTGTTTGTGGCATAATATATGGTCTATTTTAGAGAAAGATCCATATGCTGCTGAGAAGAAAGTGTATTCTCTTGTTGAAGGATGAAATATTCTATATATGTCTGTTAAGACTAAGTTATTGAGTGTATTATTGAGTTCTATAGTTTCTTTTTTTCGCTTTTGTTTGGAAGATCTAGCCAGTCGTGAAAGGAGTGTGTTGAAGTCACCCAGAATTATTGTGTTATGATCTATTTGAGTCTTGAACTTGAGAAGAGTTTGTTTGATGAACGTAGATGCAGTTCAGCTCTGCGAGCTACCCACCGGCCATGTAGCCGAAAGCACTGTGTCGAGTTAGTGACTCTGGGGGAGAGGGAGGAGTTGGGAACTATAGGTACCTTGATATTGCTTCTAGGCCCCAGCCAGCATCCCAGGATTGGAATTGCCCCAACTAAAGATGGCAACAAAGGTGTCCCAAGATGGAGGTGGCTGCTTTCAGAAATGGGGTTTCGGGTCAGGGTTTGGCCAGGTGGTGGTGTTGGGTGGTGTGTTCAGAGATGCAGCTCTGTAGCATTCGGTGTTGTGGCTGCGGCTGTCTCCAGACCCTGTCCTGTGTCCCCATGTGCAGCTACCATGTGTAGGAGACTATGGCAGTGGTTTCACTGTCCCAAGATAGAAGCGACTGGGGGAGCACCACATTGGTAGATGGGGGTCCACACAGGAGTGGTGGCCAGAGGTCTTGCATATGGGCAGTGGCTGGATGTCCTGTGTGGGAGCAGCAGCTGGGATTCCTGTGAAGGTGGTGGCCTGGGGTTCGGCACAGGTGCTGATGCTGATGGTCCTGCTTGGGCACCTGGAGGTCCTGCATGGGCGAGTGGCTGGGAGTTCTGTGCTGATGCTGAGGTCTGGATACCTGCCCAGGCACAGCACCCAGGATTCCTGCATGGCAGCCACTGTCAGGGATCCTCTAATAACTTGCAGAGAAACAGTATTCCCACTATTTGAATCCCAGGTCACAGAGTGACACAGCATGCAGCCTTCCTCTAGCCTGCCATATTGGATCCCCCCATCCCCATTCCTTTTTATTTTCTTATTTTGAGACAGGGTCTTGCAAAGTTGCTTAGGGCCTTGCTAAATTGCTGAGGCTGGTTTTGAACTTGCAATCCTCCTGCCTCAACCTCCTGAGCTGCTGGAATTAGAGGTGTGCGCCACCACACCCAGCTTCATGTGCACTTTTTGACTAAACTTTTTACTTTGAGATAATTATAAATTCACATGCAGTTTGAAAAATAATACAGAGAGATTCCATATACTCTTTATCCAGTTTCCCCTAATAGTAACTTCTTGGAAAACTGTGGTGCAGTATGCAACCATAATTGATAAACTGATATAGGAAAGATACAAGATACAGAACAAGGATCCCTATCTTGCCCTTTTATAGCCACCCCATTACCTTCCTAACCTTATCCCTTGGCAACAGCAAATCTATTCTCCATTTTCATAATATTATCCCATACATTGAATCATACAATACATAACTGTTGGGGATTGGCTTTTTTAACCTTGTCTAATTCTCTGGAGCTTCATTCAGCTGTTGCATGTATCAGTAGTCTATTCCTTTTTAGTCCTGAGTAGAATTCCATAGTATGGATGTGACATAGTCTGTTTAACCATTCACCCATTGTGCTAATCAGCTTTTCACCACTGTGACCAAAATACCTGACACAGACAACTTAGAGGAGGAAAGATTTATATGGGCTCACAGTTTCAGAGGTTTCAGAAAATGGTTAGCTGGTTCCATTGCTTTGGGTCTAAGGTGAGTCAGAATATCATGGTGGAAGGGCATGGCAGAGGAATGCTGCCATGCTGCTTAGCTGCTCAGCTCATGGAACTTGGGAAGGGGAGGGACAAGATATGGCCCCAAGTTTATGCCCCCAGTAATCTACTTCCTTCAACCATGCCCCACCTACCTACAGTTTCTGCCAACTCCCATATATTCAAATTATTAATCCACTAAATGGATTAACCCACTGAAGAGTTTAGAGCTCTTTGATCTAATCATTTCCTGAAAACCGCACCTCTGATCATTGCTGCATTGGGGACCAAACCTTCAATATATGAGACTTTGGGGAACATTACAGTTCCAAATCAAAACACCTGTTAATGAACATGTGTTTCCAGTTTGGGGCTATTAAGAATAAAACTGCTAGGAACATTCATTGACACATTTTTGTGTGAATTTCCCTGGGACTAATGCTCAATAATGCAGTTGGCAAACCATGTGGTAGTTACACATCTAGTTTTCTAAAAAAAATAGAACAAATAAACAACAACAACAACAAAAACCCTGCAGGACTGTTTTCCAGAGCAGCTGTGCCATTTTACATTCCTACCAGTGATGTATGAGTGATCCAGTTTCTCCATATCTTCACCAGCATTTGATGTTATCACTATTTTATTTCATTACTTCTGATAGGCTTGTGGTGATGTTTCATTGTGGTTTTAATTTTCATTTCCTTAATGACTAATGATGTTTAACATCTTTTCATGTGTTTATTTGCCATTCTTATGCTCTCTGCTGAAGTGCCCAGTCAAATCATTTTGGATCTTCTGTCAGTTTTCAGTTTTAGCTGATTTCCTTTGATATTGGTTCAGCCTGGGAAGTGGGGGTGGAGTAGCACCCCATTATTGCCAGCTGGTGGTAGAAGTACAGATCCCCACTCAGACTCCATTGAAAACCACGTAGGGAGCCTCCTTGTTATTGTTGGGGGTTGGGAGTTTCAGAACTAGGCCTCCATTGATGCCTCCTGGCTAGGAAGGGTAGGATCTACATGGCCTCAATGACATCACAGGATAGTGGGTGGAGGTCTTGATACAGCTGCATGATAGTGAAAGTTTTGACTCTCTACTAGAACTTCTGACACTACCCCAACAAGAAAGAGAGGGACCACATTTTACTGACTAATGGAGGTGGAAATCTGGGCTGCCAATGTCGTGCCCATAATTACTGTTGGAGAGAGGGTACCTCATTACCAGTCTGTGGAGATGAAAGTTTCAGCTCTCTCCTGTGCCTTGTCAGACACCTACCTTGGTAGGGACTATCCTCATGGGTTTGGAGTGCCTGGTTGCAGCCTGGCAAGTGTTGAAGTCTCTGCTTTCCATTCAGGTTTTGCTGGTAGAGAGGAACCATCATTTATCCTGTGGTATTTATAAAGCTAATGGAGTGATCAACATCTAAAATTTTCTTTCTTCCTAGGCTGCCCCTTTCCTGGTTCTTTGCCTAGAGAGAGAAGGCTTTTTGGTCTGCATCCATTTCCATTTCCATGCTGTCAGCTGCTTCAGCTCCAAATCTGGGATGTAAGAGGCAAAAAAAAAAAAAAAAAAAACAGGGAAATTACCATCATATCTTTTCCTGAGTTCTGAAATCCCCAGCTTCTTCCTTTTAATTTTTTTTCTTTTGGTATCAGGGATTGAACCCAGGGATGTTTAACCACTGTTATGGTGTCCCCCACATGAGACAATGCAAAAAGGTTTGGAGGAGAAATGATTGGGTCACTAAAGCCTTAACCTATTCAGTGAATTAATCCTTGAAGGGATTAACTGAATGGTAACTGAAGTGGTAGGGTGTGGCTGGAGGAGGTGGGAATTGGGGACATAGCTTTGGGGTATATATTTGAATCTGGAAAGTGGAGTCTCTCTGCTTTTTGATAAGCATGATGTGAGCTGCTTCCCTCTGCCACACTATTCTGCCATGATGTCCAGTCTCACCTCAAGCCCCAAGGAATGGAGCCTGCTATATATGGATTGAGACCTCTGAAACTGTGAGCCCCCAAATATACCTTTCCTCCTCTACAATTATTCTGCTCAGATCTTTCAGTCACAGCCAAAAAAAAAAAAAGAAAGAAAAAGAAAAAGAAAAAAAAAGCTGACTAAAACAGAAATTGGTACCAAGAAGTGGGGTCGTTGCTGTGACTAACCTGACCATATGGTTCAGAACATTTTGGAGCATTTTCGAATTGGTGGGAGGAATTAAGAGGCTTAGTAGTGCATGCTGGAAATGCTTTATGTTGTTGTAAGAGGAACTTAATGACTGATTGTGGTGGGGCTCAGAAGAGCAGAATGCCAATAGGACTCTGGACAGTGAAGACAGGACTCAAGAGGGTTTAGAGGAAAAGGAGGACTCTATTAGTAATTGGACTAGAGGTCATTCATGTTATGTTCTCGCTGAGAAGTTGTCTGCATTTTGCTGGTGTCCTGAGACTTTCTGTGAGGCTGATTTTAAACGTGATGGATTTATTAACCTGGTAGAAGAAATGTCTAGGCAGCATAGCATTCAGGTGGTGGCATGGATATTGCTGGCAGCTTTTAGCCAAATTTTTTTCTGATAATGAGAGCAGAAAGCAGAGCAGAAAGATTTTAAAAACTTGGACTTAAAATTTGCAAGTAAAACTGGGGCTAAGGAAATTGCAGTTGTTAAAAACATTACCACCACTAAAGAAATACTAAAGATTTTGCCCAGAGACCCTAAGAAAGATGGCTTGAGGGCATCTCAGGAGCTATGCAAGTCTTTTGGAGAGAAACTCAGGGCCCCAGATGCTAGAGGAGGAGCTACAGGACTTGTTTGCCCAGCTGGATTTTGGTCTTCCTTTGGTCCTATCCCTTATTTCTATGCCCCTAATTTTATGAATGGAAATGTTTACTGCGTACCATTACATAATGAATACTTGTAAATTGCTTTTAATTTTACAGAAGCTCATAGTGCAAGATTGCCTTGATTCTCAGAGAAGTCTTTGGACTTGAACTTTGAGCAATCTCGGAACTGTTGAGACTATGTGGACTTTTGAAAATGGACTAAATGTATTTTGCATTGTCAGATGAGTGAGACATTTGCAGGGACCAAGGATGGAATATTATAGTTTAGGTGTGTTGTCCCCAAAAGTTCACACGTGAGACAATGCAAGAAGGTTTGGAGGAGAAATAATTGCATTATAGCCTTAACGCAGTCAGCAAATTAATCCCCAATGGATTGACCAAGTGGTGACTGGAGGCAGGTGGGGTATGGCTGGAGGAAGTGGTTCATTGGGGGTGTGGCTATGGAGTATATATTTTGTATCTGGAGAGGGGAGTCTCTTTCTCACTGCTATTTGATCTTCATATGAGCTGCTTCTCTCCACCACACTCTTCCACCACAATGTCCTGCCTCACCTGCAGCCCTGAGGAATGGAGCCTACTGTCTATGGATTGAGACCTCTGAAATTTGAGCCCCCAAATAAATTTTTCTCTATAATTGTTCTGGTTGGGTATTTCAGTCACAGCAGTGGAAAAAACTAACTAAAACAACCACTGAGTCAAAACCCCAGCCATTTTTTATTTTATTTTGTTTTATATTTTGGGGGGGAGGGTACGAGGAAGTGAACTCAGGGGACACATCCCCAGTCCTATTTTGTATTTTATTTAGAGACAGAGTCTTACTGAATTGCTTAGCACTTTGCTTTTGCTGAGGCTGGTTTTGAACTCACGATCCTCCTGCCTCAACCCCACTGGGATTACAGGCGTGAGCCACTGCGCCCGACCCTATTTTTTAAATTAATTAATTATTTTTTACATAAATGGAGCACAACTTTTCAATTGGCTGGTTGTATATGATTAGAATCACACCATTTGTGCAATCTTACCCATACATAGGGTAATGATGTCTGTCTCATTCCACCATCTCCCCCACAACACCCTTCCCTCCCCTCCCTCCCCTAATCCAAAGTTCCTCCATTCTTCCCTTGCCCCCGTTATGGATCAGCATCCACATATCAGAGAAAATATTCAGCCTTTGGTTTGGCTTACTTTGCTTAGCATGATATTCTCCAATGTCATCCATTTACCTGCAAATGCTATAATTTCATTCTTCTTTAAAACTGAGTAGTATTTCATTGTGTATATACACCACAGTTTCTTTATCCATTCATCTACTGAAGGGCATCTAGGTTGGCTGCACAGTCTGGCTATTTTGAATTGAGCTGCTCTAAACATTGAAGTGGCTGTGTCCTTGTAGTATGCTGTTTTTAAGTCATTTGGGTATAGACCAAGGAGTGGGATAACTTGATAAAATGATGGCTCCATTCTCAGTTTTCCAAGGAATCTCCATACTGCTTTCCAGAGTGGTTGCACCATTTTGCAATCCCACCAGGAACTGGCCCTTTTTATATTTTTTTATTTTGAGACAGGGTCTTGTGAAATTGCTCAGGGTTCCTTTCTTCCTTTGTAGATGAGGAAAGGATTATTTGGGGTTGACAGTTTCAGAGGTTCAGTCCATGGTTAGCTGACTCCATTGCTCTGGCAGAAGGATATGGTGAAAGAAAGCTGGTCAGCTCATGGAAGCCAGGAAGGAGGGGATATAGGAGGGAGAGAGGGAGAGAGGGAGGGGGGAGAGAGAGAGAGAGAGAGAGAGAGAGAGAGAGAGAGAGAGAGAGAGAGAGAGAGGAAAGTGAGCCCTAGCTGCCTCTTTCCACCTTTGAGCTTTCTTATGGTTATTTTATGGATAATGTCCAAAGTTTTTAAGTGTATATAAGTACAGAATTATGTCTACTCCATCTTACCAAAACTCTTGTTGCCCTAACAAAATGATAAAGTACACAATTGTATAAATTTATATCTCAATGAGTTTTCCACACATTTGACATATCTACCATCCATATCAAAACCCAAACCATTGCTGGGCATGGTGGCATACACCTGTAATCCCAGCATCTTGGGGGCTGAGAGAGGAGGATCACAAGTTCAAGGCCAGCCACAGCAACTTAGTGAGACTCTGTCTCAAAATAATAAAAATAAAAATAAAAAGGGCTGGGGGTGTAGTTAAGTGGTAAAGCATCCCTGGGTTAGTTTCCCAGTACCCAAAAAACAAAACAAACAAACAAAAAAACCCAAAACATTGATAGCAGTGGAAAGTCCTTTCTTGCCTCCTGTCAGCCACTGTGCCCCTCACAAAGAATAACCACTGCACCTGGTGGGCTTACCAGAAAATACCAACAGCTTCAAGAGCCACTCTGACCAGCTCAAAGTTCTCTCCAGACTGAGTGTGGGCAAGTGAATTCTTGCATACATTCCTCCATCTGACTCCTTCACCTTGGCCCCTGAGATTTGAAAGTTCTTCACAGACCCCAGTTCAAATTCCTTATTTCCCAAAAGTTCAGGGTAGTGGTTCAGAGCCTGAGCTGTGGCATCAAACCTGAATTCAAATCCCAGCTATTCAACTTCTTGGCTGTGTGATCTACAAAATAATAACAGCAGTAATGATGTTGTGGCGGTGGTATTGTGAAGATTAAGTGAAACAACTTACATGAAGTACTTGGAACATTGCTAGTCACTTCTGTGTCAACTCAGTCAATATAGATTTATTATCAGGGCTGTTGTGACTATTAAATGATATAACTATATAGAGTGCCTGGTGGCAGTAATAATAATTGTAAGTTTCCTTCCTTTCTGGAACAACACAGAATCAGTACCAATTGTAACTTTGTTTCCTTCAGTGGGGAGAGTAGCTGTACCTATGGTGTTAGTCTGTGTCCTTTTCAGTGCCTCCCAGGAGTCTGTAGTACGCCATCTGCCGCTGCTTTCCTCCCTGCCCCTACTCAAGACTCTCAGTGAATTCGTAGATGGAACAGAAACCAATGCTAATTAGAAAGCCAGCCACTTTCCATAAATTGGGGTCTGTTTGGTCCATGGGCCAGAACACTATTCTACTTTCCTTATTGGTTTGGTTGAGTAAAGGCCATGGAAGCTTCCAGACTAACACAACTCTATGTCCTAGCTTGGCCTGTGTGAATTTTTCCCTCTCTTTGTCAGATATTACTGACTGTCATGCCCAGGCATGCCTCAATGAGGCCCCAAGTGGCTCCCAGTACCTCAACTGGGGGGATATGGGAAGAGCTTATCACTAAAATGTCCAAAATGAGATAACTTTCCTTTTCGAACTATGTTACTACATATCTATGTGAGGAGAGAAGGAAAGAATATCTTGAAACTAAACAGGGCTATGGCATTACAGATCCCCATAATATGAGGATCAGGTACTGTAATAATTGAAAAGTAATTTATAATCTCCTGATTGCCTTGTTCTACTGCAGAGAAATTTGCTACAGCCTGTAGATTTATGGAATTGCCCTTCTCTCTGCAGACAGCAGAGGGCCTCATTAGCACAAATTCAATGTCACTGGCAAATACTTGGGAAGGGAAGTTAGCCAAGATTCTAGAAACATAGTAAAACTCTGATTACCAGAAATGGGAAAGAAAGTTGGCGGATCACCTTAATTCTATTAAAAAAATTGATTTTTTTGAGATAATAAGGATTTAACAGAACCTTCTTATTGTTGCACTCTTTACGGTTGAAAATTCCTCTAAAATTCCCATTAGTCATTATTGCCTCAGCTGGTAATAGGGATCCTGGGCCAGATTTAGAAAATAAAAATACGGGATGTCAGATAACAACCATAGGCATCATATATTTTTCAAAAAACTTAGTAAGACTTTTTAGGATGGAGGGGGAAATGGGCCAACTAGGAACTTCAGAACCTGAGACACAACATGGTATTGGATTCCCCAGGTTTCTTTTTGCCTCATATATCCTGGGCCTGGGTGCTAGAGAATCTGCCAACCCAAAAATGTCAATAGGCAGAGATTTTTTTTAAAGCTCTAGAAAAATCCAAACTCTCTCTGGGCAAAGGACCAGGAAAGAGGCAACCTAACAAGACATAAAACTTTTAGACAATACTGCTCTAGTACAGCCAAACATCACAAAGAAAACTGGCTCCACCCCATCCACATCAGCAGGGATGGAGTAGGAAAGCTAGATTTCCTCTCCAGCCAGGCTGTAAGGAGGTGTCCCCATACAACCCCCACTAGTTTTCAGAAAAGGCCTAGTAGAAACCTGAGATTTTCATTGCCACCAAGCAGTAATGAAGCCATGGAACATTTGGGGCATACTTATGCTAATTATTTTTTCTGAGATTAATATTTAACTTGGCATCATTGTTTTTATTGGGCTACCTTAATTTTGAGTGAATCTTGATTTCCTTGACTGAAGCCTGGCAAACCATCAGGGTTTGCATGCTGAAAACCTGTGGTCAAGCCCAGGCAAGGAGAAGGAAGAATGTTCTAGAGGCTAAGTTAAATGAATAGTTCATGGGGAGGTTCCCTTTTTCTTAAATTCCTTATAGCTGCTTATTTTCCTCCCAGTTGCTCATTTCTCCCAAAAGTCAATCATAGAATAAAACAAAACAGTGTCTTCTCTAAGGAAAAGGAGTTGATTGTTTATAAAGTAGATTTCTCTTGCAGGATTGTTGTGTGGATTACGTCAGATAATATGAACAAAAGCCCCTTAGCATCCAGGAGTTGCTCAATAAATGTTACTTTTCTTCTTTTCTTAAACATCAAGGATAACTTTTGGACATCCCCAGCCTGGCTGTGGCTTGGAGGTCAAACCCCACTGATCCTCTGAAACTCTAATGCCATTATTATTTCTGTAACCAATGCTCTTATTTTAAGAAATAAGCCATGGTTAACAAAAATCCATGCAGAATAAAAATGGTATAGGATGAAAGGAAGTCTCTCTGTCTGCTCTCCCAGGCCACACTCCTCCACTTCCTCTCCCTAGGGGCAACCACTATTACCAATTTATTCTTCCAGAGAGGTTCTATGCATATGCATGCCTATATATAATCTTCTTTTTCCCACCCATGTGAACATACTAGACACAGTGTTCTGCACCTTCACACGCTATTTTTAGCTTCTAATTGCTTGGCTGTGGTGGGATACAGGCAGTTGATCCTGAGGGTCCTTATGAAAAACAGCCCTTAGAAACTTGTTGCTACCGCTATTGTAAGGATGTTGTCAAGGATGTTGTTCATTGTATCCCACAGCATCCTCTCTGAGGACCCTGAGAGGAATTCCTGTCTGATCTTAGTACTGAAAACAGTTGCCCTTCTGAGCAATTAGTTTGTTTTTATCTCTTGGACATTGTAAAAGGTTTCCCCTTTCCTGTTGGCTGCTAGAAAGCTTAGAGACAACTTTTGGGCCCACCCTTTGTGGCAGCTGAGGTTTTTATGGTATGCATTGGTAGCCTTATGATTGGCTGAACTTTGCACCCACCTCCTTTGTTTTTCTATCTTTAATTTATGCCATTTTGACAGAGTTTGCATGCCCCCGTAAAGTATCTGAAATCCTTTCAGACTGAGAGAAGGTGAAGTTGGAATAATGAAATAACCACCTGACTGTGTTCAACCACTCTCTCCAGTCTCCACCTACCCCTCTTTAACCCCATCATATCCTTCCAGAAATTTTCCCATTTTCTCCTCTCAAGCTTGGTAATTACTCCCCCCCCCCCAATTTTAACTAAGCACCCCCTCAGCTCTTGGGCCTTGAGGGTGCCTCTCTTGCTTTTCATTGTCCCCTATCTTGTCCTTACCTCCATATTCGTTGTGTGTAGTCCTCATATGTTTGCTTTGATTATTCTAAGACTGAAGAAACAGATGCTTAGAGCAGGATGTAGTGAAGTATGCCTGTAATCCCAGGAGTTTGGGAGGCTGAGGCAGAAGGATCATGAGTTCAAAGCCAGCCTCAGCAAGTTAGGGAGGCCCTACGCAACTTAGTGAGACCCTGTCTCTAAATAAAAAATAAAAAGGACTAAGGATGTGGCTCAGTGCTTAAGTGCCCCTGGGTTCAATCCCCAGTACCAAAAACAAAACAAAACAGATGCTTGGATATATATTAGGACCATTTCCCATCTACCCAAGGTTTTAGTTCTCAGCTGGGCTACAATGGATAAAGTGAGCAGTGTTTGCTGTAAGAACAGAGCCATCAGGCTGGGTACCACGGCCCACACCTTTAATCCCAGTGTCTTTGGAGCCTGAGGCAGGAGGATCACAAATTCAAGGCCAGCCTCAGCACCTTAGCAAGACCCTGTCTCAAAATTAAAAAAATGAAAAGGGCTGAGGATGTGGCTCAGTGGTAGAGAACCCCTGAGTTTAATTCCCCCAATACCACAAGAAAAGAAATGTTGGGGAGTATATAACCATTAAAAGTCAAAGCTGGTGAGCTGGGGCTGGGGCTCAATGGCAGAGCACTTGCCTAGCATGTGTGAGGCCCTGGGTTTGAGCCTCAGCACCACATATAAATAAAGGTATTGTGTGCAACTACAACTAAAAATTAAAAAAAAAAACATTTAAAAAAGAGTCAAAACTGGAGGGCCCTTTAGGAATCATCTAACTTTCTATCCTTATGGAAAATGGAGGGGAAGGAGGGAGGAAGGGAAAAGCAGGCAGGCTGGCAAGTGAGCAAACCAGATGACTGGTCTGACATCTACTAGCCCCTCAGTGGCAGGTTTGGGAATAAACAGAACTCAGGTCTCCTAGTTTTCTGTAGGGTCTTTATGCTCTTTTCCAAAGGCTACTGTGTCTTCCTGGTCCTTCTGATTCTAAGCCCTCACCTTGGAATGCACCTGCTGCCCTGGGATGCAGTTATTTTCAAAGAATCACTTCTCCTCTATGGAGTATGTCATTGTCTCACCAATGTCCTCTGAAGTTTTGCCGGACTTAGTCCAAAGAGGTAGCTTGACTTTCCAATGGCTTGTTTTGTTTAGGACTGCTGAAGCTGGCCTCGAACTTTTGACACTCCTGGCTCAGTTTCCACAGCTGCTGGATTACTTGCATGTGCAACTGCCCCTGGGTGCTTTCTACTACTACTTTTACAGTTTCTGTGCATTGTGCCTGTGCCCTCTCCAAGGAAGAGGGTGTTTCCCAGAATCCTCAGTCAGTCTAGGACTCTAAGTAGTTTAGCTGGTTCTGCTACTGCTGGAGGGTGTACTGATGTTCTCACCACTGTTGCTTTTACTCCTTAGCCATAAAAGGGAGCTTCCTGAAATTACAATTCATCCAAACTGGCAGAAATGCTCCATATCAAGTTCAAGTTTAACATTGTAAGAAGTCCAAGGGAAACCTATCAGGAAGTTCTGATAAGCCCACTGCTTAGCTGGTTGTATTTTCCTTCCGAGGCATCTGCAACACCCTCCCTTTCCCACTCCTATGGGGGTATGACAGTTAGATGGAATGACTTGTAATGAATGACTTTTCACTACTGTCCCTGTAATAGCAATCAGCCTGCTGGAACAAAAATTGCTTGGAAATGAATAGTGGCCTTTTTCCATGGAATGACTGATTTTGTTTTCAAACATATATCTAAACTTTCAGGAAGTCTTCAAACATAAAGAAAAGCACAGAAGCAAAAAAAAAAAAAGTGGATTCCAATAGTTCAGACTTATTGGGTGCAGTACTGTGTGAGTCCTGTCAGAAGCACTTTAGACAGATTAACTTATTCTTCACAATGACCCAGTGAGGTTGGTACCATCATAACTCAGATAGCTACTGTCTGTATTTAACAGGTGTTCACATTTTCTATCTTTACCTTAGATCATTTCTTTAAAAAAGAAAGAAAACACTGCAGAAACAATTAATGTTCTCCCTGTTCCATTTCCCTCCTTCCTTCCCTGGCAACTGTTGACAACTATTATCCTGAAGTTGGCAGTTAGCAAGGGTTCTTCTTATTTAAGTTCTTGGGTCTTTACCACTGAGTGTATGTTCATGAATATTATATACTCTTGAATTTTGGAGGTTTATAAAATTTTACACAAATGGTATCATAATATGCATTTTCTTTTAAAAAGGGAGGGGTTAATTTTTGTCTTATTATACTGGACAGCTTCATTCACAGAGTTTTCAGATTACAAAATGTCAACAGGCAGGCTCCATCTAGACTCACTTTCAAATTCCAAATTCCCTTGCAGCCTTGGATCTCAGAAGTCTTCTCACTAGTCTTTTATGGGCAAATTTTGTCCTTTGGAACAGAACCAATCTAACCATCTCCTTTCAGGTCATCAACCAGAAATTTCCTCAACTTTTGAATAATTACCCCACCACCACCACCAAATTATTGGTATTTTTAAAAAGATGGACACAATATCTTTATTTATTTTTATGTGGTGCTGAGGATCGAACCCAGTGCCTCACATGTGTGAGGCAAGCACTCTACTGCTGAGCCACAACCCAGCCCCCAAATTATTGGTATCTTTATTCAGTGCCTCCTCTGTCTTCTTTCAACTCATCAATTCCTGGGCTTCAATGACTTAAGTCATTGAAGCCCAGGAATTGATGAGTTGAGATATATATATATATATCCCAGATTTTTCTCTTGAGCTCCAGGTCTGCATATCTATCTACCTCAATGGACACCATCTGGGTGTCTCAGAAACCTCAGTTTCCACCTGCCTCAAACTCAACATGCTTCCACCCTTCTCTGTAAAACAAGACATAACTTTTGTTTTCATATGTGGGAGCCAATCTCTGATGCAGGAAAAGCTTAAGATAGATCTTTCTGTCTTCAAACATTTACTAGCTCCAATATAATGCATGTGACAGAGTAGGCCCATTTGAAAACAAATGCAGCAGAAAGAAACCACACAATCAAAACAACTCTTGGGCTGGGGATGTGGCTCAAGCGGTAGCGCGCTCGCCTGGCATGCGTGCAGCCGGGGTTCGATCCTCAACACCACATACAAACAAAGATGTTGTGTCCGCTGAAAACTAAAAAAAATAAATATTAAAAATTCTCTCTCTCTCTCTCTCTTCTATCTTAAAAAAAAAAACAACTCTTAAACGAGTTGTCTATACACATGGTTTCCATGTCTCATTTCCTATTCACTCTTTTATTTAAATCCATTTATTTTCCAGCCCATTCAATGGAGCCACCATCCCCAACACTTCACCAAAACTGTTCTTGTCAAAGTTCCTCCAGTTTACCAACCCCAATGGTTAATTGTCCTTAATTACTGGGCTTCTCAACACCATTTGTCCTTCTGATCTCTCACTCCTTGAGATTCTTTCCTCATTTTATTTCAGGGACTCCTCTTCACTTCTCTAGTTTTTCTATTCAGTCTTGTTTGTTGGACCTTCTAATCATTGGGGGAAACTTTTGTTTGTTTTGTTCACAATGCTAGGTATAGAACCCAAGGCCTTGCACATGCTAGGCAAATGATCTACTAGTGAGCTTAACCCCAGGTCCTACTTCTAATCTTTCTTTTCTCCAAACGTTGGAGTGCCCCAGGGCTACTCCTTAGCCACCCTCCTCTCCTCGCCCTGTACTCAATTCTTTAGGATCTCAGTCAGTCTCATCCTTGGGAATCCCAAGTCAAAAATGTCACTCCTCACCTCCTCTCTCAACTCCAAACTCCTATAACCAAAGGTTTACATGGCATTTCCACTTGGACATCTCCCCAAATGTGGCCAAAACTGAACTCAAGTTTTTGTCCAAATCAGGAAATAATACTCAACAAATGTCCCTAAGCAGAAATCTAGAGGTCATCCTAGACATTGATTTCCCTACCTTGTACCACAATCCATCCCCAAGTCCTGTCAATTCTGCTTCCTAAAGACAACCCTATTCCTATCAGTTCTCACCAGTGCTACAGCTTTCCCCATCCCCAGTCTGTCTCTATAGTCTTGGACTCTTTTGTGTCTTTCTTTGGTACCAGAGATTGAACCCAAAGGTCCTTAACCACTGCACCATATCCCCAGCCCTATTTTGTATTTTATTTAGAGACAGGGTCTCACTGAGTTACTTAGCACCTTGCCATTCCTGAGGCTGGCTTTGAACTCACTATCCTCCTGTCTCCGCCTCCTGAGCAGCTGGGATTGCAGGTGTGCACCATCATACCCTTCTCCTTCCTGGACTCTTAATTGGATTCTCTGCCTCCATTCTTGCCCTCCTATAATCCATTCTACATATAGTGATCATGTATGTAAATACATCAACTCCCCTATTCCAACCCCTTTAATATACATCCATTGTCCACACAATAGTTTTCAAACTTGTGTATGGGTAGCATTTTTTTAACAGTACGAATTTTTTTAAAAATTAAAAATACTCTTTAAACAACAACAACAACAACAACAAAATTGGATATGGATAAAAGTGGTGCTGTGTCTAGTTGGAGAGGTGTATGAATCCTAAAGTCCCATCCACTCAATGTCCCTCTTGTTCCTTCCTGCACTTACCACCAGCAGCTACTCAGGTAGCTCCACAAGGCAGCTCTGTGGAACTTTAGTGCTCTTGGAAACCCACTTGGAAAATCTGCAAGATAAATTCCAAAGTCTTACAAAACACAGAAAACAATAATAACAACAAAAAGCCATTTCCACATGCTCTGGGCCCTGCTCCTTGGCCAGCTCACATCTTACCACCCATGCCTTACTTCTTATGCTTCAGATATGGCCAATCACTGGCCTCTCCCTCAGCACCCCCAGTAGTTTCAGCCATCAGTGTGCAAATTTCCTGTTCCTAGGGGGATACTCTGTCCTCCCTGCCAGGCCTTAGTCCCACAAACTGCTCTTCCAAGTGCAAACACAAAAGTCAGCACCGCCTCCTCTATGAGGGTGTGTGTGTGTGTGTGTGTGTGTGTGTGTATTGTGGAGTAAGGAATTCCTCACACTCTCAGAGCATTCATAACATTGTGCTATCTTGAACTGGGTGCCTTGAGGGCAGCCATCTTACTTTGCTTATCTCTGTATGCCACAGTGCCTGGTTTGTAATAGGTGCCCAATCAATTTTGGAGAATAGCCCAGTAGACTGAAGTGATGGTCTTGACCCTATTAATAGGCCTTATTAATATGGTGCTTTAACCAACAGGACAAACTAGATATGCCTATCTTTACTGATAAGCATAAAACACACTGAGCGTGGTTACTCCTTTCCCCTCCTGGAAGACATAAACAATGTATCCCCTCAGTGACAAGTTCCTGAGGGGAAAAAGGTTTCTCAAAGCCAGCTGCCAGTGGCAGCTTTTCTTTTTTTTTTTTTTTTAAAGAGAGAGTGAGAGAGGGAGAGAAAGAGAGAGAGAATTTTTTAATATTTATTTTTTAGTTCTCGGCGGACACAACATCTTTGTTGGTATGTGGTGCTGAGAATCGAACCCGGGCCGCACGCATGCCAGGCGAGCGCGCTACCGCTTGAGCCACATCCCCAGCCCAGTGGCAGCTTTTCTGAGCCATATTTGGCCAGACTTGGAGCCCAACAGCACAGCCAGGTTATTGAGTGTACAATGGCTACAACATGCTGGGCTGCAGGAGGGCAGACAACAAGCTCTATATTCTCTATATTGTTTACAATGACTTAACAAAAGCATTTCACTCAAGTGGAGGGCCACTGGCCTGAGAAGACCATCAACACAGGGAAGGAGGGGTCAGTGGAGGGGGAAGTCCATCAATTAAACACCAATCCTCCCTGGATAATTACTGAGGCAGCTCCCACTATGACTCTCGTGGTTTTTGTCAAAGATGAGTGAGGGGAAGAATTCACTTACAAACAACAGCTTCTATTTCTTTTTTGTTTTTTTCCTCTTACACAGTACTGGGAATTGAACCTAGGGCCTGATGCATGCTCGACACACACTTTACTAATGAACTACCATCCCAACCCTTTTTCCTTTTCTTTTGAGACAGGATTTCACTAATTTGCCCAGGCTGACCTCAAACTCTCTGGAGTAGCTGATAGATGTACATCACCACATCCTGCTCTCTCCAATTTCTTTAGGGTTTACTCTACACTAGGCATTGTATTGATGGCTTTATGTATATCATTTAATTCCTCTTAACCACTTAAAATAGATATCATCATCATCATCATCATCATCTCAATTTTACAAATGGAGAAACTAAGGATGATGAAGTCAAGTAGTTTTCCCAGGGTCACACAAGGAGCAAGCCAGGATTCAAATCCTGGGAGTTTGGCTCCAGAGCCCATGTTTTCAGCCACTGCACCACATGGTTTCCCACTTGTACAAAAGCCATTGCATCTGTGCTTCTGGACCTTGGAGAGTTGACAGAGGACAACCAGGGACTGATATGGTCTTCAAGGGGAAGAATGTGACCATCAGTTCATGGAGCTGAACATGGGTATGGATACAGAAGCCAAGAGAGGCTCACCAGTCAGTAAACATTTAGAGATCATTGGCAATGGGTAGAGTGGAATGGGGTGAAGTGAGGTGCTGAAGTGCTTTATCTAGAGGTGCTGCCATGTATGTGGAGACAAAGCAGAAGCAGCAGAAAGCTGTGAAGGCAGGTTTCTTCTGTGGAAGGCCAGGTCACTAGGCTGCTTCAGAGAATGGACCAATAGCTCCAATATCTACCCCAAGGTATGTATCCAAAAGAATTGAAAATAAGCACTCAGACATGTACTTGTATATCATTGTTCAGCAACATTCTTTACAATAACCCAAATGTCCATCAACAGATGAAAGACTAAATAAAATGTGTTGTATCAACATAATGAAATGTTACTCAGCCTTATAAAGAAAAAAAAGTTCTGTGGCATTACTTCTGTAATCCAAGATACTCTGGAGGCTGAGGCAGGAGGATTGCAAGTTCAAGGACAACCTGGGCAATGGAGCAAGGCTCTATAGAAAAAATAATTTAATTAAAAATAAAATGGCTGGGGGTGTAGCTCAGTGCAGTGGTTCGATCACATCATGAGGTTTAATCACAGTACTGCAAAAACAAAAAAGCAGACAAGAAAAAGAAATGGCATTCTGACACATGCTACAACATGGACAAACATTAAAGACTATGCTAAGTGAAAGAAGCCAGACATGAAGGAAAAATATTGTATTATCTCACTTATATATGATATGTACAATAGTCCAATTAATAGAAACAGAAACAGGGAAAATAAGGAGCTGTTATTTAGTAGGCGTAGTGTTTTAGTTTTACAAGAGGAAAAGAATTCTGGTGATAGATGGTTGCAATGTTTGCCCAATGATGTGCATGTACCACTGTCCCTCAGAATCTAGTTGAGATTCGTTCCAGAACCCCCAGCATCCACAGATGTTCAAGTGTCTTATGTAAAATGGCATAGTAAACCAGGCATGGTGGCATATACCTGTAATCCCAGCAGCTTGAAAGGCTGAGGCAGGTGGATCACAAGTTCAAAGCCAGCCTCAGCAACTTAGTAAGGCCCTATGCAACTCAGCAAGACCCTGTCTTGAAACAAAAATATAAAAAAGGGCTGGGTATATGGCTCACTGGTTAAGCACCCCCTGAGTTCAATCCCTGGTACCAAAAAAAACAAACAAATAAAATGGCATAGTATTTGTATATAAGGTACACATTGTCTTCCCAGACACTTTAAATCATGTCTAGATTACTTGTAATACCCAACACAATGTAAATGCTTTGTAAATATGGATTATACTGTATTGTTTAGGGAATAATACAAGAAAAATGTCTGTATGTGTCAGTGAACATGCAATTATTTTCCAATATTGATTTAATCCACAAATGCAGACAGCCAACCACGAATGCCATTGAATTATAAAATTATAATCATTAAAATAGTAAAAAAAAACCCACAACAAACAAAATAGCTCGAGCAGCAGCCTGATCCACTGTTCTTGCAGCCCACAGGGAATGGTGGTGGGTTTTGAGGTCCACAGACCCAACCTTAGATAGCAGAAATTGGTCACTTGGGCAGGAGTGGCAATGAGCGTGAATTGCCTGAAGAGGGTGCAAGAGAGCTCTGGGACAGTGAGGTGCCTCCTCCCACCTCCTTCCCTGCCTACCCGCCTGTGGACATGCGCAAGCCCACATCCTTTCCCAACTTCAAGCAGATATTGACCGCCAGCCTGGCAGAAGCAGTTGGGTGTGGTCTGACTCTCAGGGAGTCCTGGGGAATCCCTGTCACTGAGCAAAGATTGCTTCTACCTCTCCTAAGCTTCTCTAGGGAGCACATCCTCCTCTCTGAGGCCCAGTCTGTTTGCCAGTGAAGACTCATCCTGGGGGGAAAGCAGGCAGTTCAGTGCAGTGGAAAGACTATGGACTCAGTGCAGCAGCTGACTTGGATTCAAATCCTAATTCTGCCACTTGGTAGTCTATGATCTTGGGCATAGTATTTAACCTCTCTGTGCCTCAGTTTCCTTGTCTGTAAAGTGAGGTTAATAACAGTACAGGGGCCTATATCAAAATTGAGAGGATTAAATGAGATATGTGAAGTATTTACTGCAGGGCCTGCATGTTGTGAATACGAAATGAATATCACCCAGAATTACCTTACAAAGTGGCTTTGAGGACTGAAGTTTAAAAGCACCCAGTATCATATGGATCTTTAATCAACGGTAGCTAATAATAATGATGCAGGGCTGGGGATGTGGCTCAAGCGGTAGCACGCTCGCCTGGCATGCGTGCGGCCCGGGGTTCGATCCTCAGCACCACATACAAAGATGTTGTGTCCGCCGAAAACTGAAAAATAAATATTAAGAAAATAATTCTCTCTCGCTCTTTTAAAAAAAAAATGATGCAAATAACAATCAAGTCACAGAGTGGCCCAGGAGTAATAGCCAGAGGAATGTGGAGACCCTGAGTGAGTGCGGGCAGATAAGTGAAAGCCATGTTTGGGGGTCTCTAGGAAATACATCTTGCTATTCTGAGTAGACCATTGCTCTGTGGCTTAGGCACCTGGAAGGCATGGGAAGGCAGGGAAAGAACCAGCAGTGGAAAGCCTCTGACACTGTTCCACATGTGGGACACCTTCAAAAGGGGGAGGGGAGGCTCCGCCTTGTAGTCTGGGGGGTGCTGACCAGCTGTACAGTAACAGGTTCTGTTTCAATTCCTCCCCCTTGGTGTCTAAGCTTGTTTTTGTGGCTGGAGAGGAAAGGCATGGGCGGGGCTCTGCTGCACAGCACCAGGAACCACAAACCCGCACGGAGCAAGCGAGCAAGCTAAGGTACACAATGTACCCAGACTGCAAACCACACCCTTGTGGCCTGGGGAGGCCCCTGGGGCAGGCTGAGGAACTGTCGCACCACATTGTTTGAGAGCCCAGTGCTTAGCAACCCGCCTGGGATTCCGCAGGGCAGCTCATTGGCTCAAACAATGGGATGTCCCAAGGGGCCAGGACTGCGTTAAATGGTTAAATGACTGTGTGTGTGTGTGTGATATGTATGTATCACACACACACAGTCATTTAAATATATATATATATATATATATATATATATATATATATATATATATATATACTGGGAATGGAACCCAGGAGCACTCTACCACTAAGCTCCATCCCTTAGCCCTTGTTTATTTTGAGATAGCGTTTCACAAAGTTGCCCAGTCTGGCCTCAAACTTGTAGTCCTTCTGCTTCAGCCTCCTGAGTTGCTTAAATAGGATGTTGTGGCAAAGGATCTTCCAAGACCAAAGATCTCTCTCACTGGTAAAGGAGTCCATGGGCCTTGACACCTTCTTGGGATCACATTAGCTCTGGAGCTGGCCCTAGGAGAGTTTACGACCTAAGGCCACCAGGAGGGGACATTCCCCAGGCATAGCCAGATATACCTCTTTAGGGGAACAATTTCTGCCTCCCTCCACCTGTTTCCACCATTTCCCAGAAGGCCTAACTAGGATTTCCAGAGCAGTGAAGGGAGCATACCAAATGGGACATTTGTGGAGGATGGAAATGAGTTTCCCAAAGTTTGAAGTGACTTGCAAACAAGGGAAGGTTGGGAAGGGGCCAAACCCACAGGAGATACAAGAGGGAATTCTAGATGAGCAGGTCAGAGGAAGAAGGTTCTTTGAAACCAGGATGAACTCAGTGGGGACAAATGCAAGAGGTTTGTTAGTGACAAAACCTAACAACATAATTTGGCTCAGCACAAATAACAAGAAAAACACCAAGTAAAGGAGGGAGTTGACCACAACTGAATATGAATCACCCTCAAAATAGAGCACAGCTCATTTATGTGGACCACATTTTCCAAACCATAGATCAGGACACATATTGGACAAGGATGAGTGTACTTATGGGGAAACAAGCCTAAGTGTTTCAAATTGAGACTCCACAGCAAACATAGATTCTAGGCTTTCCGAGACCACACTCTGAAAGTCTAGTCCTCACCAGACAGCTATGGCCAGAAACTGGGGAAAACAAAGAAGGTTTAGAATAGAAAGAAAGAAAGGCTGGGTACGGTGGCCCATGCCTGTAATCCCAACGACTCAGGAGATTGAAGCAGGAGGATCACAGGTTCAAAGTCAGCCTCAGCAATTTAGCATAGGCCCTAAGCAACTTAATGAGACCCTGTCTCAAAATAAAAACTAAAAGGGCTTGGGGTGTGGCTCAGAGTAAAGCATTCCTGTGTTCAATCCCCAATACCAAAAGAAAGAAAGAGAGAAAGATAAAATATGGAGCCTCTGGGCAAAGATTAGTAAAGGCAGTGTGGTAAGGTGAAAGGAGCTCAGGATTTGTCACTTAATGACTGTGCAACATCAGGAAAGTTACTCAACCTCTCTAAGTTTCAGTTTACTTGTCTTTAAAACTGGGGTGATAATATCTGCCATAAAGGCTATAGTGAAGATTTAAAAAACAAAGCACCAAGTACATAGTAGGTCCTCAATAAATGCATGGCTGCCTTTTTGGAGAAGGGAAGAATAAGATACAAGAAGATTTTAGAAGGAGGCTACTAAGCAGTTATTTCCCCACATTTTAGGAAATTGAAATAAGGAAAGAGTATGGCTGGAGTAGGGAAGGATATTGATGGGCATGGGTGAGAACCTGGTAAACATCAGAAGTTGCAAACGGGCAGCTAACAGGCAGAATCTAGCCCCAGGCAGGTTTTATTTGGCTCAAACAGAGTCTCTCAAAAATTTGAATTAGTTGCCAAGCTTTTTTTGAAAAGTGCAAGATTTCACATAAAATCCAGATTTTTGGCTTTTGAAACAAAAGCCCAACATCTAGCAAGTCAGGACCCTCATGTCCACAGGACAATGATTGTGGGAGGGGACTGAGGTAGTCTTTCATGTTGGTGTTGCTAAAACATAGTGTGTGAATGCTCATATCCAGAACAGGCAAATCAATAGTGACAGAAAGTACAACAGTGGTTTCCCATGGTTGAGGGGAGGAGGGAAATAAGGAGTGACTACTAAAGGGATTGGGGTTCCTTTTTGGAATGATGAAAATGGAAACAGATACGAGTGTTGGTTACACAAATTGTGAATGTTAAAATCTGCTGGATTGTGTATTTTAAAGGGTGAATTTTATGCTGTGAATTGTCTTAATAAAGTTGTCATTTAAGAAATGCAGGTACTGAGTCAGTAGGTTGGAGCTTGAGATCTGTATGTTTTTTGTTTGTTTGTTTTTGAGGTTTTGGGGATTGAATCCAGGGGTTGGTGCATGTGAGATACTGCATTTCTGACATGCTTCCAGGTATAGTCCTGGGTGCTGGTCGGCTGGTCCAGGAACCTGCTCTTGTACGCTCTTAAAAGTCTGATTTTCAGGGCTGGGGATGTGGCTCAAGCGGTAGCGCGCTCGCCTGGCGTGCGTTCGATCCTCAGCATCACATACAAACAAAGATGTTGTGTCCGCCGAGAACTAAGAAAAAATAAATAAATATTAAAATTCTCTCTCTCTCCCCCTCTCTCTCACTCTCTCTTTAAAAAAAAAAAAAGTCTGATTTTCAAACTCTGTGCACAGTGGAACCACCAGGGGAGTTTCAAAAACTACTTGTGCTTAGGTCCCACCCCTAGATAGTCCTTTTTCTTTTGTGGGACTGGGGATCCTGATCATTGGTGCAAGGCGAGGCCTGGGAATCAGGATTGGAGAAGCTCCCTGGAACGGGATGATTCTAATTTGCAGCCAAATTTGGGAACCACCGACTTTCTGCGTGACCACTTTCTCCTTTCCCAGTAACTGCTTGGGCGGCCCCGAGGCATTTGACCCTAGCGCTGCTCCCTGTCCCTCTGCTTGGTTTCCGAAGCCCTGCCTGCCTCTCCACCGCACCGTGCCTACTGCCTCATCCCACTCTAGTTCTGGTATTCCGGGGCCAAACACTTCCTCCCCCACTTCTCCGACATTAGTGGAGCTTGTTTTGTTTTCTTGGCGCAGCTCTGTGTGAGGCCGTGTGTCAGACGCTTTCGGAAAAATCTAAAGAACTCCCTGCCTCCCTGGTGCCTCTAGTCCCCAAGGCAGTCACCCGGAACTTGCCGCCAGGAGCCCCGCCCGCCCGCGTGTGGCAGCAGCAATGGAGGCCCACATGCCTCCGCTTCCCCAGCCGGCGACCGCGTGGGAAGACATGTGCTGCCAGTCACCGGGGAGGGGGAGCCAGAGGCGAGCGCTGCCGAAGCTCAAGAGCTCAGAAGCCGCCTAGCGAGCAACTGCAGGGGCGAGGAGCTCAGAGGGAGGAGGAGGGGGGCGGGGCGGGGGAGGAGATTTTGCACCGAGGCCGCCTGGGTAATTTATTATTGCGTGAGAGAGTCTTAAGAGCAGCGGCCCTGATCGTGATCCAGACATGGGCAAGTAATTCCAGGGGAAAAGAGGTTATAACCACAAAAAGACAGAACATTTCGTTCTGAGTAAGAGAGAAACAGCTGGGCAAGGCCAGTGGAAAGGCCCCCCAGCCAGCCCTGCTTTTGAAAGGACTGATACCATTTCCCAGATGTTTTAAGCATAACATCTCTTACCCCCCCTCCATTTACTACCTGTCCCCCCCCCCACACACACACACACGAAGTAGGTTTGAATTTAACTATTTGTGCCCTCTTTTTCTCAAGAGCTTGCTTGTCTCTTTTCCTAGAGATTGGACAGGAACTAATGAGATTCTACCTAGAAGGTGCAGTAAAAGTTGGGCAGTGAAGCTAGCATTAAATCAAGGGCTTGATTGCTGAGGCCATCCTAATTGATTTAGCACTAGGGACAGTTTCACACTTGCTCTCTGAGGTGCTGGGACAAGTGCTAGCAGAGCCCTTGGAGATCTGTGTAAAGTTTAAAGATTAAACAAATGTCTCTACCCCAGGACCCCTTCACTTTTCAAGCCTAGCTTTGTCTCTTGGATTTGGGGTGCATAGGGTGAATTGGGGCACATGGGTGCCTGCAACAGAGCAATGGAGTGTGGCATTGCAGGGCTGCATAGAGGGGAGCCAGAGGGAGGGCTATGTGGGAAGTGATCTTTTGAGTTTCTTGAGCTGCTTCTTCCTTCCACCCAAAGGCCAGTGAGCCTCCTTGGGAGGGGGCCTTGGCCCTGGGGCAGCCCAGATTTGGACAGGATTGGGGTTGGAAATTCTCAGAGAATTCAGGCCTTATGCAACTGTCCCCCCACAAGGGACTGGGGTCATAGCTCAGTGGTAGAGTGCTTGCTTAGCATGTGTGATGCACTGGGTTTGATTCTCAGCATCACATAAAAATAAATAAAATAAAGGTCCATCGACAAATAAAAAAGTTTTAAAAAATGCTGAAAAGAAAGATACTTAGCATCTTCACTACCCTGCCCAGCCCAGCCACAACCAGCTTGTTCTGTGCCCCTTCACTTTTCCCTTTGCATCTGCTCCTTCTCCAACAATGATACCAGAGAGAAAAGATAAAAGGTGCCAGTATGGAGGCAAATGACTATGAGTTAGGATGAGAGGTCCCAGGAGAATAATCATCTCTGGAACAAGAACTGAGAGCTTCAGAGAAGGACCCTTGTTGAGAGCTCTATGGCCAGACAATGGTGGCCTAAAGGGGTGGTCCTGGACTGTGTGACCTTGGGTAAAAAAATCTGATGAAGGATAACCAAAGGGGAATAATTATAATAGCTAACATGTATTAAATGCTTACTAAGTGCCAGATGCAAAGCCAAATACTTTACATGATCTCATTTAATCCTAAATACCCTTATTATCACCAATTTACACTTTGGTAATGGAAATTCAGGCTCAGGGAGGCTGAGTAACTTGTCCAAGTCTACAGTTAGTACAGGGAGAGCGACTATGATTCAGATCTATTTGAGTTCAGAGCCTCTGTCCTTAACCACTATACTAGGCAGCCTTCCCACTGACTGCATAATGGTCTCAGATGTTTCCAAGGAAGGTGCTGGCAACTCTGAGAGGGACCACTGAGTTCCACAGATCCTAGCGAAAGATAGCAAGGTTCTTAGGAAAATTCTTGCTTCCCCTCTGCAGCCTGTGGGGAAGAGCCCTTTCTTGCTGTCAGCCTCCTGTCCCTGCCCAAACCATGTGCAGATCCATGTGTAGCCCTGAAGATCTTGGGATAGGGGAGAGACTCACGGTTAGCTTGGAAACCCGCTCTAGAGCAGAGCAAATCAATACCCAGAAGCAGGCTCTGCCTTCTTGGCTCTTGTAACTCCAAGGAGTGTGAGGCTTGGGCTAGGAGAGTGTTCTAGATACTCCTAGCCAGCAGTGCTGAGATGGGGGGTTGCTTTCACTAGCTGTGCTGAAAGTCACCCCAGAAAAGGCCAGCACAGTTTTGACATCTGTTGTTTTCCCCTGTGTGAAGCTTTGTGTTTGGGTTTGCACAGGAGGCCTTTTGGAGTGTTCTTTGGGATTGTCTAGTCTCTGCCCTGGCCCTTCTGGCCAGGGACGGTGAATCATCCAACCCAGAATGCTTGCATCTGCTTTGGAGAACACTGTGTGCTCTGGATGGGTGCCGGAGCCCGAGGGAAAAGGGAAGCGTGCAACACTAACTGGCCAGGAGAAAGTCTGGGAGGGTTTTGGCTATGGCAGCTGCTAGGTGTTTCTCCCTAATCCTCACCTTCTTCCCTAGGGCAGCAGGAGTTTGTGGGGAAAATCCCAGGATGCTGGCCCCATCCTCCTTGGAGGTGCTCCCCTGACAGGCAACCCCCATGCCTTTCTCCTCCAGCATAAGCTTGTCATTGAGGCGGCCCCATCTGATTTGAGCTGCATTGCTCCTGCATCCTATCTTCCTCTCTATGCCCCTACCTCTGCCATGACTCGGGCCCTGATCCTCTGGCCCTGGACCTCATCCCCAGCCTCGAGAGTTGTTCTCCCAGCTGCCCATTTTCCTCACCACTACCTGAGCCATCTCTCCGAAAGGCATATCAGATCCATCAGTACCCCCAGCTAAAAGCTGTCAGTAGCTCTTCATTACCACCAAGACAAAGGTAAACATCGTGGCATGAAATTCAAGACATTTAGTTTGGCCCAACCTTTTTCTCCACCAGGGTAGGGATGCCAGATAAAATGCAGGAATGCCTAGTTACATTTGGATTTCAGAAACATGACAATTTTTTTGTTTGTTTCAGTGTCTTGCATTGTGTCCTGTGGTGTTGATAAATCTGGAAGTTCTACTCCAGCTTCATATCCATTTCTACCTACAGAGCTTTAGTTCAGGCCTTTCTCACTGTCTTGGATGAAGTCACTAGCTTCCAAACTGATTTCTTGGCCCCTAGGTTCTGTGTCTTCCAAACCATCCTACTCTCCACCCCAAGATGTTGCTCAGGCCACTCTTCTGCTATACATTTCCCACTTCTGTCCACATCCTTTCTGACCTTTCCCATCTTCCAGTTCCTCCTGCATGAGCTTACTCTAAGCATCCCAACACCAGTCACTTGACTCTTTTCCTAGATTCTTGACACACCCAATGTTGCATCTAACATTTGATTATGTAATGTTTTACACTGCAGCCTGTTCATTTGTGGAGTTTGTCTTCTCAACTCGATCCAAGCTCCAAAAGGGCATGTGCCATACCTTGTCCATTTTATTCTTTCCCTCCTCCCACCACTGCATAAGGGGACCTGAGTGGATATAGTTTAGGTTGGCTAATGAGTGATTTTGTTTTCTCCCTGAGACTGTGAGCTTCTCTAGGAAAATTTCTAGATTGAGTCTTATACAGTTCTCTTGGGCTAAATAACTACAGGGTCAGGGTCTGTTGTAGATGGCAGGTTACAGAGAAGAAAAAGTGTAGAATTGGTGCCCTCCAGGAACTCCCATCTAGGAAACCAATGCGTATGGATAATTGCAATGCAAGGTGAGGTGTGTCATGAATAGTACATATACAAGGTGAAAAATACTTGCACTGATAGAAGTGGTAAACAGAATTTGAGGAAATGGGATGTTGAAGATGTGGCAGAGGCAATGCCTGTCTAGGGAGAGGGGAAGGACATTCTGAGCCAGGGAACTGCAGGACACAAAGGCATGGAGGCAAGAGAGAATGTTTTAGAAGTTCCAGAGCAGAGTCAAGTGTGAAGGACCTTAAACACTAATGTGAGATGTTTGGATGGTGAATAATGGGAACTGTTCAAGAGTTTTAACTGAGCAATCTTTGCATTAAGAGAGGCAGTCAAAGACCACACAAGACGACATCTTGTATGACTCCATTTATATGAGATGTTCAGAAAAAGCAGCTCCATGGAAACAGAAAGCTTTGTGGATGCCTGAGACTATAGGTGGGAATGGGGAGTGATTTCTAGTGGAATTTTGTTTTTGGTACCAGGAATTTAACTCAGGGCACTTGACCACTGAGCCACATCCCCAGCCCTATTTTGTCTTTTCTTTAGAGACAGGGTCTCACTGAGTTGCTTAGTGCCATGCTTTTGCTGAGGCTGGCTTTGAACTTGTGATCCTCCTGCCTCAACCTTCTGAGCTGCTGGAATTACAAGCCTGTGCTACTGCGCCTGGCTCTAGAGGTCTTTTAAGGGTGATGAAAAATTTTTTTGCTGTGCTGGGGGTGTCAAACTCAAGGCTTGTTATATGGTAAACAAGTGCTCTACTGCTGAGCTCTACCCCAAGCCAGAAAATGTTATTAAATTGAATTGCAGTGATGGTTACACAACTGTCAATATGCTAAATCACTGAATTGTATAGTTAAAATTAGGGAATTCTATGTAAACTATACCTCAATAAAGCTCTTTAAAAATAAGAGATTGGTCAGGGATGGTGGTGTACACCTGTAATCCCAGGGGTTTGGAGGCTGAGACAAAAGGATCACCCATTCAAAGTCAGCCTCAGTAATTTAGGCTGTAAGCAACTTAGCAAGACCCTGTGTCAAAATAAAATATGAAAATGGCTGTGAATGTGGCTTAGTGGTTAAGCACCCCAGGGTTCAGTCCCTGGTACAAAAAAATAAATAAATAAGATATCATCAAATCAGTCTGGCTACAGTTTCAGAAATGGATTAGAGTAAGGCTAGCCTGGATGTAAAGAGAGCAGTAAAGAAACTTCTGAAATGGTCCAGGCAAGAGTTAGTGAGTCCTGGCACTAAGGCAATAACAGGGTGGATGAAGTGGAGGGTAGGAGTCAAAAGATATTTAGAAGATTGAATCAATGAAAGCAGATTAAACAGATTTCTGTTGGGGGGAGTGATTAAGAGAGATGGAACAGTCTAGGATGAATCTCTGGTTTCTGATTTTGACCAGTGGGCAGCTGGTGGTATCTCCTGGCCCTCAGCACCAATTTGTAGAAAGAATACATGACTGAATGAAAGAATGGAATGTTCTCACTTCCTGCTCTAATGCTCCCTCTCACCCATAGGCTAGGCCTGTGGACCCCAGAGTACTTGTTTCCAGCACTGCCTGTTCAGAGTTGTGGAGAAGCCTGGGAATTCTGCTGTTCCTGGCATCCAAGAGAGATCCCTGACCTGAGAGGAGTACACTTCAAAATGGGTGGCCACCAAAGTCCTGAGGATTCTTGTCATGGGTTCAGCATTGCTTTCTTCCACCATTAACTTCCACCCTTACCTGGACTCTGCTGTTCACCACAAACCTGCCCCCTACCATCAATCCATGATGCAGCTAAAGTTCTCAGAACCCAGTATGGAACCTAGGCTTCCAATGAAGTTCTCACTTGCATCAGCCACCTGTCAAATCATGGAATCTGTGTTCTTTTGAGTTTTCTCTTTGGACTACTTGCCTCACAATCATGTGGAGGGGAGATTTATTAAACACAGAATTCACCAGGCCCCACACCTGACCCACTAAATCAGAATCCCCAGGGCTGGGCAGGAGGAAGTCATGGATTCTGCATGTTTCAGAGGTTCCTTGGGTGGTGCCAATACCCAATCATTCAAGAGCTTCTCTGGTGGAGGGTGTTAACGTACATTAGTGTGCTTGAGGTTCTGTCACCTCAGCACTCAGGCCCTGGTGGCCACTTAGTGGACAGAGAGTCTGTCCTGAGATGTTCCTCCAAAGAGGGCATCCTTCCCTCATGTTCATCTTTTCATCAGGAAAGGCATCCATGCTCCATCACTAATCTGATTACCCTCTTGTAACAATCTTTGGCCACTCCTCCTTCTCTATTAAATTTCCACAGGACAATCAGTACTCAGTTGCTCTTTCCTCTGTTCTTCCAGGCACTTATCACAGTTTGGCTCATATGGGAATTGGTTGTTTACATGTGAATTCTTGAAGTGCCCTGACCAAGTCTGGGAAGACCAATGCCTTTAGACTAACAGCATTTTGGACAGGGCCAGGCATACAGATATATGCCCAATAGATATTTGAGGAACTGAACCACTCATGAGGAGCATAATGCCTGAATAACATAAACTGGTCTTTTGTATTTGGCCTTAGGAGAGTGACTGCATTCTGAATGTCTTCTAAGGACAGATTTGCCCTTTCAGCTTGTCTGACAGTGGCATCAACTGGTTAACATTATTGCTTTATAGCCCTAGAGAGGTGGGAACACAGAGACTTGCCACAGTCATAATAGAGAATGTGGATCTGGCACTATGTGCTTCCTGAGCTGCCAGGATGCATCATTCATTCATTTAACCATTTTTTTTTACTGAGCTCCTCCTATGTGCTAGGTACCAGAGATAAACAGATAAACAAGACCAATAAAGTTCCTGCCCTCACAGAGCTTACAGTTTAGCAGGGGAGATGGATGTTAAGTAATTGTATAAAACATTGCAGTTGTAAAATGTGCCATGAAGGAAAAGAAGAACATCTAGTGAAAGTGGAGGGGAGTGGGGCTATTCAAGGAGGGTTTACCTGGAGAAGTGACCTTGAAGTGAGACTGGAAACATGAACAGGAGTTAAATAGGTTGAAGGAGACAACTACATAAGGACCCAAGGTAAGCATGTGGAGAAAGCTAATGTGGCTGGAACAGAGAAAAGGAGGGAGTAAGAGGAAGGAGATGAGACTAGGCAGCCAGCTAGGGGCCAGATCCCATAGGGCCTTGTGGATCATCATAAGGAGATTTCATTTTTTCTAAGAATGGAATGGGACAATTTTAAGCTGGGGTGGGTACTGCAATCTAATCTGAGTTTTTTTTAGGCGGGGGGAGTCCTATCATTTTTTAATTTTTTCTTTTTAGATATACATGACAGTGGAGTATATTTTGACATATTATACATACATGGAGTATAACTTCTCATTCTTGTGGTTATACGTGATGTGGAGTTACACTGGTTGTGTATTCATATATGAATATAGGAAAGTTATATCCGATTCATACTACTGTCTTGAATTTCAAAGACAGTCCCTTGGCTGCTGTGTTAGTAATGGATTGAAGGGGGACAAGAGTGGAATAAGAGAGATAAGTTGGGAGGTTATGATGGTGACTTGGCCTAAGGTGGTGGCTATGGAGACCTCAATGAGAGTTCAGCCCACACTTTTTACAGATGAAGAAACTGAGGCACAGAGATGGGGAGTAACTTGTTGAAGATCACCCTGCTTCCCTAGTCCTATTCTCCCATTAAGTGGGAAGTTAATCAAGGTCCAAGCAAGGATTGGATTCTTAAAGATAAATTCCTTGGCATACTACAGCAAATTTGGAGTTTGAGAAGCTGATGCTCAGAGTAGGGAAGGAAAAAAAGCCATGTTAGTATCTGTTATTTAAATGGCTCTGTGCTCCCACTGTATAGGGGTGCAGTGAAGGCAGCATCAGCCCTCAGTTACACATCCCAACCCTGTTTAGTCTGGCCGTTGCTCAGACAGGAGCTAAGTAGTTACAGGGCGGGACAGTTCCTTCCTGCCTGCATAGTATAGCAAAGTGCTGAGCTGGGCAGAACTCCCAGTGCTCCCTGGGTCCCAGAGCAAGCAAACAGAAACCTCATGAAGGGCCACGTGAGGTCAGGTGGGCGGGCCAGTGATGCCTGAGCTTTAATAGGATTGGCTGCTCTTTGACACACCACACCCATGGATGGCCAATCACAAGAGCTACAGCGTCCTTGTTTCTTCCTTCTCCCCCTCCTGCCCCCCTTCACTTGTCCTTGCAAAAGCCACAGAACTTCCCGCCACATAGTGATCTGGGCGGAGAAGTTCCTTCCCTCCTCTAGCCACACCCGGTCCAAAAGATTTTGTGTAGACTGGCCGGAGGATGAAGGTCCAGTCTCACCAAAGCTTGGGAGAAGCAATTGTTTTCTGGGGAGGACTAGGTTGAAGACCAGTTACGGAAAAATGACAACAAATAGATTTTCTATTTTTTTTAAAGAGAGAGTGAGAGAGGAGAGTGAGAGAGAGAGAGAGAGAGAGAGAGAGAGAGAGAGAGAGAGAGAGAGAGAGAGATTTTAATATTTATTTATTTATTTATTTTAGTTCTCGGCGGACACAACATCTTTGTTGGTATGTGGTGCTGAGGATCGCACCCCGGTCGCGCGCATGCCAGGCGAGCGCGCTACCGCTTGAGCCACATCCCCAGCCCCTAGATTTTCTATTTTTAATACTGTTTTTTAATAGTTGATGAACAACACGATACCTTTATTTTATTCATTTGTTTATTTATTTTTACATGGTGCTGAGGATCGAACCCAGTGCCTCACATGTGCTAGGCAAGTGCTTTGCCACTGAGCCACAACCCAAGCCTCACTAAATGGGTTTTCAATCAACGTTTTGCTGAAATCTTCTGGGGTATAGGTAATCATGGAAACAATCCTAGACAGGAAAATTCCTCATCTCATAAGCCCTCACCTTCAAGTTGGCATAGCTGCCAGCCAAATACTGTGCCAGCCAAACAGGCGTTTGTCATCTCCACAGCCTGGACTTTAGCTGGTCAGCCACTCTGTTCACTGCCTACTCATTGCTTTGGACAGAGAAAAGCCATGGAGATTGAAAAGGGACAGGAAACCTTTTGTAATCCTGATTATTTTGTTAATGAATTATATACCCTCTCTTCCCATTTTTACCATCTGGAAAATGAGAGAGTCAGAGTAAATGTTCTCTAAGACCTCTTCTAGTTGTGACGCGCTAAGAGTCTAACAGCTCCTTAGCACCAGATGCCAGGATATGCATTTTGTGTTTTTGTCTCATTTAACTCCCACCACACTTCCTGTGAAGTTGATATTATGCACCCCTCACAACACACTTTAACGACGAGGAAAACAAGTTTCAGAGAGGTTAAGTGATTTACCAAAGAACACAGAGTGGGGCACACCCTATGTTCATAATTGCTTTCTTACACAGCAAGTTGTACGGGCTGTATTGTTCCAAGATTGTTCCTGAAGCTCAGACAAACTAGGACTGCCTATCAGAGAAAATTACCCCTCCTCCCCACTTTACATTTTGAGTGCCAGCCTCACATGTTGGTGGAAGCGGGTAGACACTTTGATTATCTGTGAACTGAATGGTCAAGAGAAGCTCTGTTTTAAGGATCTCCTGGAAATTATCTACTTTCATGCAGTGGGTGGGGAGTCCTGGGCATCCAGGGAGAAGCAGAAGGGCACTGGCACTGGGAAAACTGGCAGGAGCACAGCCTCCTGATGTGTCCCTGAGGTTCTTGGATGTCTGACCAATCATGAATGGGTTCTTAGTTCTGTACTCTAATGATATTAATGAGGGCAGGGCCCGCCGAGTAAACATTTAATAGACGAGTATAAAAAAATTTCACAGACTCTGTCTGCAGAAGTTCTTTTGAAGGTCTGTGCAAAGCCGCAAGGGCTGCTTGGAATTCTTTGTCCAAGGAAATTATTAACCTTCCTCATTTCTGGAGAACGATGCAATCTGTTTATTAAATGCCTAAATTAAAGGGAGAGGATACAGTGCAGTTGGGGGTTTTCCACCATAATTCATCTGAAGCTCTTGGTCAGGGAAATTTGAGCCTGGGGCCCACTTGGCTTCCTGACCACTTCCTGCTCCCAGGCTTCCTCCAGCCCTGTGCCTCTAATAAGTCCAGGTTGTCTAGAGTTCAACTCTAGTTAACTCTTTGAAGTCTGGGTGGATAAATCACAGTTAAAGTCTACGAACCACTTAATGTACATCAAAGATTGGCCAGCAAAGCAATTGTTCCAGCATGGATACTTCCATTGTAAGGATCAAATGAAATAATACATGTGTGTGAAAGTACTGTGTGATCCTTGAAGCGCAGTAAATTAAATCTATTATTATTTTTCTCAATAGGTTAGCTTATTTATTTACAAGATGGATGCCAGTTCTTATTAGAGGCCTTCAAACGAACCAAATTGGTACTTATTGAGCCCGGAAAAGTATTAAACTTTCCTTGTACTTCTTCCTCTGTCCTTCAAGCTAATTGATAGTGGTTTAAGTACCTTCCGATTGGCCTGTAGCCTTGGGCACTCCAAGCCAGTGGAATTTGCTTATTGTTTCTCCTCCACAAAGAATGTGAAAGACAGAAGATGCAGGTGCATTTCTAGAAATGTACAGCTTTTTTTCCCACTGCTCTCTGAAGGATGTGGGTGCTCAAGAGGCAGGGTTGTGTGCTGAGTGTTTTCGGGGCTTTCTTGTGCACCAGTATGAATCAGTCAAAAAAGGGCAGCTAGGAAATGGAGCTAGTTAATGTTCTGACAAAACCAGCTTCCAAAATGTCTGAGGTGATTTTCATATGAAAGAAAACTGATATAATTCTTTGGAGGGGAATTTGACAATATCTCCCAAAAGTATCAGTGTAATTATTTGACTCACCAATCTCATTTCAAGGAATTGACTTCCAACCATATGGAAATGAATAGGCACAAGGTTATTCATTACAGTTTTGTTTATGATTGTAAAATAGTAGAAACTACCTAAATGTCTATACATAAGAGAGTGATTGAATAGATTACAGAATAGCCATAGGGAGAGTATTATGTTGCTATGAAAAAAAGAGTGATAGGGAGTGATTTGTAGAATATATTGTTAATTAAAAAATGAAAAAAAGAAAGAAGGGGAAGTTAAAAGTATAGATGCATCTGCTCATTTGTATAGAAAGAAACAGAAGAATAAACTAGGAATGAATAGAATTGGTTAACGACAAGAAGGGGGTGAAAATAGCACTGTAATAGGTGCTTATGAGCCATTTCTTGGTGACGAATTCCAGGACGCCAGGAATGGAGTGGTTGATTCAGCCTAGGACTACTGGGAAAGGTTTCTATTGCTGTCTTGAAAGATGAGTATGTGGTCACTAGGTTGGCTGACTGGAATGGGAGATTATTTCAGGCAGAGGGAACAGTTACCAGCAAAAGTCCAGTAGAGCGAACAGTATGCTCTGTAAGGTGATAGGAGTATTGAGTGGGAGAGGTCTATTGTGACAGAAGTCTGGAGAGGGCAGGCAGGAACCAGAATGTGGACTTTCTTTTATGCAATGGTATGGAGCCTTAATTTTAATCTGAATGAGATGAGAGGCCATGGGAAGATTTTGAGCAGAGGAGTGATACAGGCCAATTCATGCTGCAGCAATCCCTGTGGCTCTAGGGAGGAATATGGACTGAAGGTGGTGAGAACACGGAGGCCCCTTAGGAAGCTATTGCAAGCACTCTGGTACAAGCAGATGGTAGTGTGGACTATGAAGATAAGAGGAGGTGTTCTGATTAATTGTATATTTCAAATTAGCTAGTAGAGAGGATTTTGAAAATCTTCAATGCAAAAAAATGATAAATGTGTGAGATAACGGATATGCCAATTACCATGATCTGATCATTATACATTTTATACATGTATTGAAATGCTATACTGTACCCCATAAATATGTATGATTCTATGTGTTAATTAATTTTTTTAATTTAAAACTTGTTTTTCAGTAAAAATACTTTAAAAAAGTGATTTCTTGCCCAGTGGTGTACACCTGTAATCCCAGTAGTTTGGGAGGCTGAGGCAGGAGAATTGCAAGTTCAAGGCCAGTCTCAGCAATTTAGAGAGGGCCTAAACAACACAGTGATACTCTGCCTCAAAATAAAATATAAAAAAGGGCTGGGGATGTGGCTCAGTGGTTAAGTGCCGCTGATTCAACCCCCAGTACCAATAAATAAATAAATAAATGTGGCCTCTTGCAATCCTCCTGCCTCAGCCTCCTGAGTTGCTGGGATTACAGGCAAGAGCCCTGTTCCATGAAATCATTTTCAATGGGAAGGAAGCAGTGAATATTGAATCATTGAGAATCTGGGCTCTTTACTAACTTGGATAGTGCTGGATGTCATCCTGTCTTTGTTCAAACATGTTGAGAGCCAAAGCTGAGTAGGGATGGCGCCTGGCATTTTTGCCAGAAGGAGTGGTTGAGAGCCATTAAGATGATGATAATTAAGTTAAACTGTGTATAATTGCTGTGACTGGATGATGCTGGATTGAAACGGGCTGTGTATTCAGTTGTATAAAGACTCCTGCTGTCTGGCAATAGGGAGGCTCCTGCTGCCTTGGGAGCCCGCTTTTGAGTTCTCCCAGAGTTCCCATTGGGTTCTAGCTGAGCCCCGTTGAGGGCTGGGAGAGTTCCCGGGAGTGCCGGTAGAATTCCGGCAATAAAGGAGTTCCTGTTTGAACCTACAAGTGCCTCGTGGCAGCTAGGTTATTTTGTGCCCAGCCAGACTGCGGCACAAACAGAACCCTGGGCCTGGATCCTAGGTATCTGGAAAGGACAGAGCTGACACAGAATGGGAATTCTGGCTCTGCTCTGGGAAGTGTAAACAGTGCCTGTATCAAATGTGCTCACAATTCAAACACATTTTAATGTATGCATGGAGCCTATGGTGTTAATCAAAGTACAAAGTCTCCTTTAAAAAAATTATGGGCCTTTACAAGGAATAAATAGGACCTAATGAATGGGTTCCCTGATTGTTCTATCCTGCTTTGGACTTTGACCAGGATCAAGAAGGCTGAGAACCGGGAGAAAGGCCTTAGGCTACTTCCCTGGTTCTTACCTTTGAGGCCACCCCTAGCCCTAAAGGTTCAGCAGAACTTAGGGCAGCAGGGAGACTTGGATGTGGTAACAGTGGGATCTTTTGGGGGTTTTGGGGGGAGGAAGGGGTTATTCAGGATTGAACTCAGAGGAACTCAACCACTGAGCCACATCCCAGCCCTATTTTGTATTTTATTTAGAGACAGGGTCTCACTGAGTTGCTTAGTGCCTCACTATTGCTGAGGTGGCTTTGAAGTTATGATCCTCCTGCCTCAGCCTCCCAAGCTGCTGGTATTACAGGTGTGTGCCACCACACTCAGCAACAGTGGGATGTTTTATGAAGCAGAAAGGCCCACTTATTTCAGAATCTTCTCAGGAAGATGGGCTTTGGGCTAAAATGTTCTGTACCTTTGTGGACAACATAACCTGTATGTTCCTTCAGAAGAGCTCATACAAAACACTAACTGAAAAATAATGGGCTGCCAGGTGCAGTGGTGCATGCCTGTAATCCCAACAGTTTGGAAGGCTGAGGCAGGAGGATAGAGAGTTCAATTCCAGCCTCAGCAATTTAGCCAGGGCGTAAGCAACTCAGCGAGACCCTGTCTCTAGATAAAAAAATAAAAAGGGCTGAGGATGTGGCTCAGTGGTAAAGCACCCATGGGTATAATCCCTGGTACTAAAACAAATAAACAAACAACAAACAATAGGCTGACCCTTGATACTTGGCAGCATGAGTGATAGTGGACAGAGAGGCAAGATCCCTGATTGTAACCCAGGCTCTGCTAGGAGCTTGCTGTGTGACTTTATGCAAGTATCTTCTACTTGCTGGGCCTTGACTGCTCCATCTGCCAAGTAAGTGGAGTGGACAGATGATCTCTCAGGGACCTGAGACCCCAACTTTCTACATTTAAAAAAAAAAGAATGAACGTGTTTTTTTTTTTGTTGTTGTTGTTGTTGTTTGTTTGTTTGTTTTTTGTACCAGGGTTGAACTCAGGGGCATTCGACCACTGAGCCACATCCCCAGCCCTATTTCGTATTTTATTTAGAGACAGGGTCCCACTGAATTGCTTAGCACCTCACCGTTGTTGAGGCTAGCTTTGAACTCTTGATTCTCCTGCCTCAGCCTCCCAAGCCACTGGGATTACAGGCCTGAGCCACCATGCCCAGCTGAATAAACTATTTTTAGAGCAATATGAGGTTCATAGCAAAGTTGGCCAGAAAGTACAGAATGTGCTCAGGTACTCATGTCCCCACACATACACAGACTCCCTCCCTGACGGTCTACAACCACTACTAGAGTACAACAATGATCGTTATAACCCAAAGTCCATAAATTACCTTAGGGTTCACTCTTGTTTTGTACACTCTATATTTTTCTAGCATTAGGAATTGAACTCAGGGGAGTTCTATGACTAAACTACATCCCTAGCCCTTTATATTTTGAGACAGCATCTTGCTAAGTTGCTGAGGCTGGCCTCAAACTTGCAATCCTCTTGCTTCAGCCTCCCGAATCACTAGGATTATAAGTGAGTGCTACAGCACCTGACTCTAAATTTTCATGCATGATAATTGCATGTCTTTACTATTACAGTATTATACAAAAGAGTGTCACTACCCTAAAAATCCCCTGTGCTCCACCTATTCCTCTGGTCCTCCTTAACTCTTGGAAGCCCTGGCCTTTTTTCTGTCTCTGCAATTTTGCTTTTTACAGAATGTCATATACTTAAATCATAGTCTATAGCCTTTTCAGTTTGGCTTCCTTCACTTAGTAATATACATTTAAAGTTCCTCTATTTCTTTTCATGATTGGATATCTAATTTCTTTTTAGCATTGAAAAAGTGTTTTACTCTCTGGATGTACCAAAGTTTATTTATGCATTCATCTGTTTAAGGGCATCTTGGTTGTTCTCAGGTTTGGGCAATTATGAGTCAAGCTCTGTGTAAAAACCAAGGGGTCCTATTGCTGGCTCATGTGATATGAGAACGTTTAATTTTATAAGAAACAGCTCAACTGTCTTCCAAAATGGACTGTACCATTTTGCATTCCCAACAACAAAGAATAAAAGTTTGTATTGTTCCACATCTTCAGCAGCTTTTCATTTTGCCAATGTTCTCGATTTTGGACATTTTAATACATGTCTCATTGTTTGATTTGCAATTCCCTATAGACATATGATGCTGACCATCTTTTCACATGCTTATTTTTCATCTGTATCTATTTTTGGTGAGACTTCTATTCAGGTCTTGTGCCCATTTTTTAGTCAGGTTGTATATTTTCTTATTGTTCAGTTTAAAGAGTTCTTGGCATATTTTGGTTAGCGTTATCAGATGTGTGTGTTTTGTAAACATTTTCTTTTTTTTTAAAGAGAGAGAGAGAGAATTTTAATATTTATTTTTTAGTTCTCGGCGGACACAACATCTTTGTTGGTATGTGGTGCTGAGGATCGAACCCGGGCCGCACGCATGCCAGGCGAGCGCGCTACCGCTTGAGCCACATCCCCAGCCCTTGTAAACATTTTCATTATCTCTTCATGGTGTCTTTTGTAGAGGTGTTTAGTTGTTTTTAGTTGCAGACGAACACAATAACTTTAATTAATTAATCTATTTAATATTTTTTAGTTGTAGTTGGACACAATACCTTTATATATATATATATATATATATATATATATATATATATATATGTGGTTCTGAGGCTCGAACCTAGTGCCTCACGTGTGGAAGGCAAACACTCCACCACTGAGTTACAACCCCAGCTCAAGGTGTTTAATTTTAATGAAATCTAGTATATCAATTATTTCTCTCATGGATCATGCATTTAGTGTTGGATCTGAAAAGTCGTCACTATATCCAAGGCCATCCAGGGTTTTTTCTATGTCATACGGGGTTTTGTAGTTTGTGTTTTACATTTAGATTTATGATTCATTTGAATTAATTTTTTGTGAAGGGTGTAAGGTTTGTGTCTAGATTTCATTTAAAAAAAATTGGACCTTTATCTTATTTATTTATTTTTATGTGGTGCTGAGTATTGAACCCAGTGCCTCACACATGCTAGGCAAGCGCTATACCATTAAGCCACACCCCAGCCCTCTAGATTGTATTTTTGTGTATGTGTGAAAGTTTCCATAATAAAAGCTCTCTTGAATAGTTTGAATTCATTAGTTGAATGAATAATTCTTCTCTTCTATGTTCTCTTGGCAAATTGCGTCTTCCAAGGAACTGGTCCATTTCATCTAGGTTTTCAAATTTGTGGGCATAGAGATGTCTACCATATTTCTTCATTATCCTTTTAATATCCATAGGATCTCTAGTAATATCCCTTATTTCACTTAAGATATGAGTTGTTTGTGTCTTCTGCATTTTTTCTTAGTCTAACAAGAGCTTTATTGATTTTACTGATTTTTTTCCAAAGAACCAGCTTTTAGTTTTCTTGATTTTCTGTTTTCAATTTCATTGATTTATGCTCTAACTTTTCTTTTTTATTTTTATGCTTACTTCGGATATAAATTGCTCCCTACCTGTTCCCTAAAAAGGGAGCTTAGATGATTGATTTTTAGAAGTTTATTCTTTTATAATACATGCACTCAACTATAAACTTCCCTGTATGCACTGCTTTTGTTGTATTCCCCAAATTTTGCTAAGTTGTATTTTCATTTTTATTTAGTTTGAAATATTTTGAGTGTTTTCAAGATTTTTTTTGACTTGTGCATTGTCTAATATCCAAGTATTTAGGGCTTTCCCCACTATCTCTATGTTACTGATTTCTTTTTTTTTTTAATTTGTTCTTTTTAGATGTACATGACAGCAGAGTATATTTTGACATATAGTACTTCTGTTGTTAATTTCTTGCTTAATTCTCTTATGATCTGGGAGCAGACATTGTATTATTTCTAGTCTTTTAAATTTTAAGGTGTGTTTTATGGCCCAAAGTGTGATCTGTCTTCATGAATGTTCCACGTGAGCTTGAGAAGAATGTGCATTTTGCTGCCATTGAATGAAATAGTCTATAGATGTCAGTTGTATATCCAGTTATTGATGGTGCTGTTGTGTTCAACTATATTCTAACTGATTTTCTGCCTGATGAATCTTTTTGTTTTTGATATGGTGGTGTTGAAGTCTCCAAATATAATAGTGAATTCATCTATTTCTATTTGCAGTTGTATCACACTTTGCATCATGGATTTGAACTCTTTTGTTAGACATGTCAACATTGAAGTTCACAATGATTTCTTGGAGAATCGACCCCTTTATCATTAAGTAATGCCTCTCTTTATTTCTGATAACTTTCCTTGCTCTAATTTCTGCTCTGTTTGATTAATGTTAACATGGTGTATCTTTTTTCCATGCTTTTACTTTAAACCTATATGTATTTCTTTGTGTGTGTGTGTGGGGGGGGGGGTACTGGGGATTGAACCCGTTGGCACTTTACCACTAAGCTACATCCTCAGTCCTTCTTCTTCTTCTTCTTCTTTTTTGAGACAGACAACCCAGTTGCCCAGGCTGGGCTTGAACTTGCAATCCTCTCTCCTCAATAGGAAATTGAAGAATTTCTACTCAGGAAGAGTAGCCAGGATTCTAGGCTTGAGTCACCATATATGTCTATATTTCAGGTGGGTTTCTTGTACACAATCTATTGTTGGGTTTTGATTTTTTATCTACTCTGACAGTCTTTGTCTTATTCCATTTTTTTTTGGGGGGGGGGGCGGGTAGCAGGGGCACTTGACCACTGAGCCACATCTCCAGCTCTATTTTATATTTTATTCAGAGAAAGGGTCTCAATGAGTTGCTTAGCACCCCACCTTTGCTGAGGCTGGCTTTGATCTCATGATCCTGCTCTCTCAGCCTCCCAAGCAACTGGGATGATAGGCATGCACTACCACACCTGGCCATTGTTACTATTATTTTGAATACATTTCTATCTGTTAGGTCAATCAAGAATAAGAAAAATAAAATTCTTATATTACTTTGACTTATTCATTCCCCGATGCATTTCCTTTATGCTGATCTGAATTTCTGACCTTCATCATTTTCCTTCTCTCAGAAGAACTTTTTTAAAATCATTTTTTATTTGTTCTAATTAGTTATACATGACAGTAGAATCCACTTTGACACATCATATATAAGTGGAGTATAATTTCTCATTCTTCTGGTTGTACATGATATAGAATCCCACTGGAGGTGTAGTCATATATGTACATAGGGTAACAATGTCTGATTCATTCTAATATCTTTCCTAGCCCCATACCCCTTTCCCTCCCTTCACTCCCCTACACCTAAACTAAAGTAACTTTGTTCTTCAGTTAGCATCTGCATATCAGAGAAAACATTTGGCCTTTGGTTCTTTGGGATTGGCTTATTTCACTTTGCATGATATTCTCCAGCTCCATGTATTTACCAGCAAATACTATAATTTCATTCTTTAAGGCTGAGTAAAATTCCATTGTGTATATGTACCACATTTTCCTTATCCATTCATCTGTTGAAGGGCACCTAATTTGGTTCCATAGTTTAGCTATTGTGAATTGAGCTGCTATAAACATTGATGTGGCTGCATCACTGTAATATTATAATTTTGTGTATAAACCGAGTAATGGGATAGCTGGGTCAAATAGTAGTTCCATTCCAAGTTTTCTGAGGAACCTCCATACCACTTTGAAGAATGGTTGCACCAATTTGCATTTCTACCAGCAATGTATGAGTGTACAATTTCCCCACATCCTCCCCAACATTTATTGTTGTTTGTATTCTGAAGAACTTTTAACATTTCTCTCAAGGTAGTTCTACTGGCAACAAATTTCCTCAATTTTTATTTGAGGAAGTCTTTTTTCCTCATTACCTCTGAAGAATTATTTTGCAGGCAATAGAATTTTAGTTATTTTTTCTCTCTCTCAAAACTTTACATATTTCACAGAACTCTCTTCTTGTTTAGTTTCTGAGGAAAAGTCAGATGTAATTCTTATCTTTTATCCTCTATAGGTAAATTATTTTTTCTTCTCACTTCTTTAAGATTTTTTCTTTTTTAAAAAATATTTTTAGTGTTGGACCTTTATTTTATTCATTTATTTATATGTGGTGCTGAGAATTCAACCCAGTGACTCACGCATGTGAGGCAAGCACTCTACCACTGAGCCACAACCCCAGCCCCGATTTTTTCTTTATCTTTGATTTTTTTTCTGAAGTTTGAATATAATATTCCAAGGTGTACATTTTTAGGGGTATTTATTCTGCTTGGTGTTCTCTGAGCTTCCCGGATCTGTGATTTGGTATCCGGTATTAGTTTGGGAAAATTCTCAGTCATTATTGTTTCCTATTTCTTTGGCCCCTTTCTCTCTTCTAGTAAACCCATTATATATATTTATACTTTTGTAGTTTTTCACTGTGTGTGTGTGTGTGTGTGTGTGTGTGTGTGTGTGTGTGTTTGGTTCTGGCAATTGAACCCAGGGGTGCTGAACTACTGAGTCCTCTTTGTTTTTTTCTTTTGAGACAGAGTCTCACTCAATTGCCTAGGCTGGCCTCAAACTTAAGATCCTTCTACCTCAACCTTCCAGATAGCTGGGATTACAAGTATGCACCACTGTGCCTGTGTTTTTGCAAAAACACTGTGCAAGTGTTTTTGATCTCTAGCACTCATGTTTTATTCTTTCTTAGAATTTCCATTTCCTTGATCACGTTATGTATCCATTCTTGCATGTTGTCTTCTTTATCCATTAAAACCTTTAGCATATTCATCATAGCTTTATAAAAATTCTGGTCTGATTATCTTACATGCTGCCACATGTGATTCTGGTTCTGATGCTTACTCAGTCTCCTCAAACTGTACCTTTTCCTTTAAATAGGCCTTGTAAGTTAAGTGGAAACATGTATGTGATATACTGAATAAAAGAAATTGATGTAAATAGACCTTTAATGATGTGGTGATAAGATGTGAGGAGGGGAAACTTTGTTATTTTTTGTTTTTGCAGTACTAGGGATTGAACCCCTAGGTGGGGCAGGGCAGGGGGCGGGGCTCCACTACCAGCCCCCTACCTCACCCCCTACTTTTTTTATTTTTTTCAGACAGGATCTCTTATATTGCTGAGGCTGACCTTGAATTTGCGATCCTTCAGCCTCAGCCACTGGAGTTGCTGAGATTGCAGGCATGTGTCACCATACCCAGGTTCTATGATCTTATGCTTAGGTCTCTCTTTTGGTGACCTTGTGCCTCTGCACTTTGATTTTCACCGGACTTTTCATTCCCTGTGCCCCTGAGGCAGGACAGAATAGCCACAGTAGGCTGGAGTTGTGTGTTTTCTTCCCCCCTGGGTGGAAGGCTAGAGAGAATTGAGTTGAACATGTCCTTGTCCCAGGATGATGAGGCAGGTTAAGCTTTAGTTTAATTTAGTATAATTGTTTTTCCTGAGTCGTTTTAAAGAACAGAATGCTCTGGTATATTTCAAAATATATTCCCCCTCCTCCTGCTAGAAGCAGGAGTGAGTTTTTCTGACCAGTGAGGATCTGGTTGAGCTCCTGGAGGTAAAACTCACAAAAGTGCTTCCCCCACCCTTCATCCCCACCCCCCACCAGGTGGCTCCTGGAGTTTTTAACTCCCCAGCTTGTTTACACTGAGCCTGCGGCAATTTGTCAATTACAGTTCAGGTTTTTCTACTCTGGCCCTGGTGCCTGCAGCAGGTTTTGCTCTGCAAAGTTGTGAATCTCTACATCTGCCTTTCTCTCCAATTTTGGGGATAGCAGTTTGCCCTATGACCTAATTTCTCTTACAGATCTAAGAAGTGTTGTTGATTTTTCAATTCTTTCAGCTCTTTACTTGTTGGTAGGACAGTGTGCTGAACCAGAAATCAGAAGTCTCAATGTTTTTTTTGTGTGTGTTTATTCACACTCTGTCTCCTGGACTATACTATGAGTTCTGCAAGAACACAAACCTTGTCTGTCTTATTTATTTTACATGCTCAATGCCTAGTGTTATTCCTGGCACATGGTAGGGCACTGAATATATTCAATGAGGAATGGAGACACTGCCAGTCAGAAGAGCTGCATATGTGACCTTGGGCATGTCCTTTCTCCCAGCCTCAGTTTCTTCTCTATCAGATCTTATTTGTTTCTCTGTTGTCTGTGTGTCTCCCTCCACTGGAAGGTAAATTCCATGAAATTAGGAACCTCATCTTTCAGCCTGGTACCAAAGAGTTTCTCCATAAATATTTATTGCCTGAACTAATGAATAACTAAATGATTGAATCTACAGGAGGAGGGGACTGACCTTGGTCATTTGATGGCAGATATTTCTAGTAACTTTCCTTTGCCCATACCATAATGCAATGCCTGTCTGGGCTAATTTTAGGCATTCCTGCTTCTTCCTTTTCCCCTTCCCTTCTTTTCTTTCACTTTTCCATTCCCTTTCCATTTCCCTTTCCTTTCCTTTCCTTCTGCTGGAGAATGACCCCAGTACCTCACCCATGTTAGGCAAGCACTCTACCATTGAGCCACAGCCCTAGCTCTTAAGTACTTTTTTTCTTCTAAAAATACAGTTGTGATTTTATCTTATTTAATATCATTTCATAATTCCCTGAATTCTAACACCCTTCTAGAAGAGGAAACCAAATAAATCCCATGGGCTAAAATGATCAGGAGTATATAGAAAAACAACTTAACAAACCTTACCAAACTTTGGAAGTCAGCAGCTTTCCTTTGTGTTACCCAGGAGAAAAGGGGTTGTGCTCCAATATGTGTCGGACAACAATTCGAAGCTTGATGTTCAGCCCTTCAAAACCACATAGACTTATGTAATGTGACCCAATTCTTTGGTTTTGCAAAGAAGGGGGTGTGTGACTGGGAGAAGAGAATGCAGTTATTTACCAGTTTCTTCCTAAGGGCAAAAAACAGAATGTTCAGCATTCATGGGAGGGGCAGGCATCGTGTTTTTAATTCTTGCCCGAGTATTTAATTCTTGCTTACTGGATGGGCAGGGTCAGGTGACAAACTTCCATAGCTCTGCTTGGCACCAGAATGGACCCTGCCCAGAGGCAGGAAAACTGTTTTCTTTAAGTCCTAGTTCCCTCAGCCCTTTGTAACAATGCCCTGGTGTCCCATTTCCCAGACTCCATGGGAGAGATGGAAGATAATCAAGCTGTAGGGCCTTCAAAAGAAACTAGAAGTACAAGAGTTCTATTCGGTGTGCCCAAGATCAAAGTTCTAAAGAGGCCCCCCCTCTTTGCAGTACTGGAGATTGAACCCATGGATTCTCTACTGCTCTACCACTGAGCAGTTCTTTTTTTCTTCAGATGCAGGATCTCATTAAATTTCTGTGGCCAGCTTTGAATTTATGATCCTCTTGCCTCAGCCTCCTGAATTACTGGGATTATAGGCATGTGCCACTGTGCCCATTGCTGTGTGTGTGTGTGTGTGTGTGTGTTTAAAGCTGAACCCAAGGGCAATTAACCACTGAGCCACATCCCCAGCCCTTTTTATTTTAAATTTAGAGACAGGGTATCACTAGGTTACTTACAGCCTCACTAAATTGCTGATGTTGGCTTTGAACCTGTGCTCTTCCTGCCTCAGCCTCTTGAGCCACTGGGATTACAGGTGTGCACCATTACGCCCAGCCCTGTGGCTTTTTCCAAAGGCAAAAGAAACGTATGTGTTGAGCCTCTACAGGGCAGAAGCTGTTGAAATAATGTTGATGCCTTTGGAGGAGGAAGTAGAAGGCAATTGCAGGGAGCTATCTGACTTGGTGAGAGTTGTCTGTCATTCTCTGATATGCTGGGTTAGGGACTGCTATTCAGCAAGGTTGGAGTCTGTTGGAATGGCTCCTGTACTTCTAGGTTTGAGGAACTTGGTGATATTGGGTAATTTTTACCCACTAAACATCCACAAGCTCTGCAAAAGGTACATCTTAATTGAAAATAATCCCCTGAATTTAACATCTTCCCAACACAACCTGCCTGTCCTGAGCATGAGGTTGCAGAGTGGAAGTAAGTGTGGCTGCTGGGTAGAGATTGGACTCCATGACTCTTTTTTTTTTTTTTAAGAAAGGCTTTTTAAAAAAATTTTTTTTTAAATCAATGATAAAAGAAGGAAGGAAAAATCCTACATCACATGGAAAATGAACAATATGTTACTGAATGATCAATGGGTTACAGAAGACATAAAGGAGGAAATCAAAAAATTCTTAGAGATAAATGAAAATACAGACACAACATATCGGAATCTATGGGACACAATGAAAGCAGTTTTAAGAGGAAAATTCATCGCCTGATGGTCATTCCTCAAAAAAAGAAAAAAACAACAAATAAATGAGCTCACACTCCAACTCAAAGCCCTAGAAAAGGAAGAGCAAAACAACAGCAAATGTAGCAGAAGGCAAGAAATAATTAAAATCAGAGCGGAAATCAATGAAATTGAAACAAAAGAAACTATTGAAAAAATTAACAAAACTAAAAGTTGGTTCTTCGAAAAAATAAATAAGATCGACAGACCTTTAGCCATGCTATCGAAGAGAAGAAGAGAGAGAACTCAAATTACTAACATACGGGATGAAAAAGGCAATATCACAACAGATGCTACAGAAATACAGAAGACAATTAGAAATTATTTTGAAAACCTATATTCCAATAAAATAGAGGATAGTGAAGACATCGATAAATTTCTTAAGTCATATGATTTGCCCAGACTGAGTCAGGAGGATACACACAATCTGAACAGACCAATATCAATGGATGAAATTGAAGAAGCCATCAAAAGACTACCAACCAAGAAAAGCCCAGGACCGGATGGGTATACAGCGGAGTTTTACAAAACCTTTAAAGAAGAATTAATACCAATACTTTTCAAGTTATTTCAGGAAATAGAAAAAGAGGGAGCTCTTCCAAATTCATTCTATGAGGCCAACATCACCCTGATTCCGAAACCAGACAAAGACACCTCAAAGAAAGAAAACTACAGACCAATATCTCTGATGAACCTAGATGCAAAAATCCTCAATAAAATTCTGGCGAATCGAATACAAAAACACATCAAAAAAATTGTGCACCATGATCAAGTAGGATTCATCCCTGGGATGCAAGGATGGTTCAACATACGGAAATCAATAAATGTTATTCACCACATCAATAGACTTAAAGATAAGAACCATATGATCATCTCGATAGATGCAGAGAAAGCATTCGACAAAGTACAGCATCCCTTTATGTTCAAAACATTAGAAAAACTAGGGATAACAGGAACTTACCTTGACATTGTAAAAGCTATCTATGCTAAGCCTCAGGCTAGCATCATTCTGAATGGACAAAAGTAGAAGGCATTCCCTCTAAAATCTGGAATAAGACAGGGATGCCCTCTATCACCACTTCTATTCAATATAGTTCTCGAAACACTGGCCAGAGCAATTAGACAGACGAAAGAAATTAAAGGCATAAAAATTGGAAAAGAAGAACTTAAATTATCACTATTTGCAGATGACATGATTCTATACCTAGAAGACCCAAAAGGGCCTACAAAGAAACTACTACAACTAATAAATGAATTCAGCAAAGTGGCAGGATATAAAATCAACACGCATAAATCAAAGGCATTTCTGTATATCAGCGACAAAACTTCTGAAATGGAAATGAGGAAAAACACTCCATTCACAATATCCTCAAAAAAAAAAAAAGATACTTGGGAATCAACCTAACAAAAGAGGTGAAAGATTTATACAATGAAAACTACAGAACCCTAAAGAGAGAAGTAGAAGAAGATCTTAGAAGATGGAAAAATATACCCTGTTCATGGATAGGCAGAACTAACATCATCAAAATGGCGATATTACCAAAAGTTCTCTATAGATTTAATGCAATGCCAATCAAAATCCCAACGGCATTTCTTGTAGAAATAGATAAAGCAATCATGAAATTCATATGGAAAAATAAAAGACCCAGAATAGCAAAAGGAATTCTAAGCAGGCAGTGTGAATCAGGCGGTATAGCGATACCAGATTTCAAACTATATTACAGAGCAATAGTGACAAAAACAGCATGGTACTGGTACCAAAACAGGCGGGTGGACCAGTGGTATAGAATAGAGGACACAGAGACTAATCCACAAAGTTACAACTATCTTATATTTGATAAAGGGGCTAAAAGCATGCAATGGAGGAAGGATAGCATCTTCAACAAATGGTGTTGGGAAAACTGGAAATCCATATGCAACAAAATGAAACTGAATCCCTTTCTCTTGCCATGCACAAAAGTTAACTCAAAATGGATCAAGGAGCTTGATATCAAATCAGAGACTCTGCGTCTGATAGAAGAAAAAGTTGGCTCCGATCTACATATTGTGGGGTCGGGCTCCAAATTCCTTAATAGGACACCCATAGCACAAGAGTTAACAACAAGAATCAACAAATGGGACTTAATTAAACTTAAAAGTTTTTTCTCAGCAAAAGAAACAATAAGAGAGGTAAATAGGGAGCCTACATCCTGGGAACAAATTTTTACTCCTCACACTTCAGATAGAGCCCTAATATCCAGAGTATACAAAGAACTCAAAAAATTAGACAATAAGATAACAAATAACCCAATCAACAAATGGGCCAAGGACCTGAACAGACACTTCTCAGAGGAGGATATACAATCAATCAACAAGTACATGAAAAAATGTTCACCATCTCTAGCAGTCAGAGAAATGCAAATCAAAACCACCCTAAGATACCATCTCACTCCAGTAAGATTGGCAGCCACTATGAAGTCAAACAACAACAAGTGCTGGCGAGGATGTGGAGAAAAGGGTACACTTGTACATTGCTGGTGGGACTGCAAATTGGTGCGGCCAATTTGGAAAGCAGTTTGGAGATTCCTGGGAAAGCTGGGAATGGAACCACCATTTGACCCTGCTATTGCCCTTCTCGGACTATTCCCTGAAGACCTTAAAAGAGCATGCTACAGGGATACTGCCACATCGATGTTCATAGCAGCACAATTCACAATAGCTAGACTGTGGAACCAACCCAGATGCCCTTCAATAGATGAATGGATAAAAAAATGTGGCATCTATACACAATGGAGTACTATGCAGCAATAAAAAAATGGCAAAATCATAGAATTTTCAGGGAAATGGATGACACTAGAGCAGATTATGCTTAGTGAAGCTAGCCAATCCCTAAAAAACAAATACCAAATGTCTTCTTTGATATAATGAGAGCAACTATGAACAGAGCAGGGAGGAAGAGTAGGAAGAAAAGATTAACATTAAACAGAGACATGAGATGGGAGGGAAAGGGAGAGAAAAGGGAAATTGCATGGAAATGAAGGGAGACCCTCATTGCTATACAAAATTACATATAAGAGGTTGTGAGGGGAATGGGAAAATAAACAAGGAGAGAAATGAATTACAGTAGATGGGGTAGAGAGAGAAGTTGGGAGGGGAGGGGAGGGGGGATAGTAGGGGATAGGAAAGGTAGCAGAATACAACAGCTACTAATAGGGCATTATGTAAAATTGTGGATGTGTAACCGACGTGATTCTGCAATCTGCATTTGGGGTAAAATTGGGGGTTCATAACCCACTTCAATCTAATGTATGAAATATGATATGTCAAGAGCTTTGTAATGTTGTGAACAACCAATTTAAAAAAAAAAAGAAAAGAAAGGCTTTTTTAAAAAAAAAAAATTTTGGGGGGGGGGCGGGGATTGTGGCTCAGTGGTAGAGTGCTCACCTAGCGTGGGCAGGACCCAGGTTCGATCCTCAGCACCACATAAAAATAAAGGCATTGTGTTGTGTCCATCTACACCTAAAAAATAAATTTTAAAAATATTTTTTTTCTAGTTGTCGATGGACCTTTATTTTATTTATTTATATGTGGTGCTGAGGATCGAACCCAGTGCTTCACACATGCTAGGCAAGGCTTTACCACTGAGCTCCAACCTCAGCCCTGGGCTCTATGACTCTTCAGGCCTCTTTAAGCTCCAAGATCTGAAGATTATGTACTTGTGCTCCATTTACATCCACAAAAAAAATGAAGAGAATCTTTTCTTGAACTTTGACTTTGAATATCTGGCCCCAGATCTTGACCTGGGGCCTATTTTAGGGAGTGGTATCCCCTTCGCTTCAAGAAAAATATTTAAGAGAATAGTCTGGGATCCAAGTTTTTGGAATTTCTCTGGTGAGAGGTCTCTTGGTTTATTTCCTGAGGGCCTCTTGCCTGGGTCATTCAGGGAAAACCTTCATACCCAGGACTCTGTCCTGCTTGCTCTGTTCCCAAGATATATGGCCTCAACTGCCAGCCAGCTCTAGTCCACGGGGGTAGACACATCCCCTTATATGGAAATCAGTGGTCTTGGACCTTTTTATGAAACTTATTTTTATTTTCTTTATTTTTTGGTGTTGCTGGGGATTGAACCGAGAGCCTTGTATATGCAATGCATGCACTCTATACCAACTGAGCTATATCCCCAGTCCTATAAAACTCTTTTTTTGTGCTTTTTCCCCCTATTTCTTCTTTCCTGTCCTTCTCTCTCAAAATTTCTAAATACCTGGGCAGGGGTTATGGCTCAGTGGTAGAGCACTTGCCTAGCATGTGTGAGGCCCTGGGTTCAATCCCCAGCACCACAAAATAAATAAATAAATAAATAAAATAAAAGTATTTTGTCCATCTACAACTAAAAAATAATGTCTAAATGCCCAAAAAAGAAACTACTGGTTGCTTACTCCGATGTCTACTCTTCTCTTCCTGATTAATAGAACCTGTGTTTGCTTGGAAGTGCAATATACTCATTAAAGAAAACCTTTCTTTTTAATTAGGAGTGGACAGATTAAGTTCCATCCAATGAGATGTTAAGTAGAAGCATTGTGTAGTACTTCTGGGAGGTTTCTCAAAAGGAAGGAGCCATTTTCCTTCTCCTTCCTCCTTTCTGCCACCTAGATTGTAGATATAAAGGCTGGAGCTTGAGCAGTCATCTTGGACAGTGAGGCAATATGCTAAATATGGGGGATAGCAACTTGGAAGTAGTTGGAGTCTCTGGTGAAATTCCATATCAAGCCTGCACTGCTTGCCTTCAGATTTCTCTTATGAGAGATAAATACACTATTCTTTCCCCTGGTACAAAGGATTGAATCCAGGTTGTTTTACCATTGGGCTACATCCCTAACCCTTTTTATTTTTAATTTAAATTCCTGAGCCTGGCCTGGAATGTGCAGTCCTCCTACCTCAGCCACCTGAGTTACTGGGATTACAGGTGTGTGCCAAAATGCCTGGCTACACTATGGTTTTTTTTTTTTTTTTTGTACTGAAAATTTAACCTAGGGGTATTTTACCACTGAGTCACATCCCCATCCCTTTTTATGTTTTATTTTGAGACAGGGTGTCACTAGATTTCTTAGGGTCTTGCTAAATTGCTGAGGCTGGCCTCAAACCTGCCATCCTCCTGTCTCTGACCCCCAAGCCTCTGGGATTACAGGTGTGTACCACTGCACCTGGTTACACTATGTCTTCAAAGCAAGTGTTATTTTTTCTGTTATAGACAGAGCTAATCCTAGGTAGTATTATACCTCCTCTCTAAAATGAGTCTGTGCCTTGATAAACAGCTCCAGATAATGGGCTGGAGTTTTATGGGTTAAAGTGTGGCTATGGGGAAAAGAAAACATTTAGAAGGTCTTAAGGGTACCGGCAGGAACTTTCCCTAGGCAAGAGTCACAGGAATAGCAACAGGCTGCAGGTATATTTTCCCTTCACAGTAAGCCCTACGAGGATCCTGAATGCTGTCTCTCAGGTTTACTCCAATATCCAGTGCTAGCCTGGTGCCTGACACACAGAAAAGGTCAATTAAAAGTCACTGACAGAACAAACAGTTTATTGCATTTATAATTGACGTGATCAACAGGTCAGTTTACTTGTGCGATTTGGAAGATTTTGAAAAAGTTCCCTCCTCACTCTGTCCTCATCCAAAAATTTCTTCCCCAACCCACCATCACCTGCAACAGTATCTGAAAATTCCAGAAATTTCTTTGTTGTTCAGCACGATCCAGTAATGTGTTTAGTTCTGAGGACATCACAGTACATGAAACAGGTTATGGGTCCTGACCTCAGAGCTTCCAGAGTGGCAAGGCAGAAATGAACAACAACAAAAATGAATGAATCCTTGCAATATGGAGGGAAGTGCAAAAAGAGAAATGATAACAGGGAACATTTCTTTAGACAGAGTGCTGGGCAAAGATCTCTAAGAGGAAGGAAGAGCCAAGGGATAGGAACAAACCACAGAGCAGACAGCAGGAGTGAGGGTGCTGCTGGAAGCCACATGCACAATGGCATTATATGGAGTATTTTATTTTATTTTACTTTATTTTATTTTTTTACTTTATAAACTTTTTTATTGTTATACATTACTGTAGAATTCATTTTGACATAATTATAAAAGCATGGAATATATCTTATTCTAATTCAGTCTCTCCTCTCCCCCCATTGCCTATTTCCTTACCACTACTCTACTGAGCTTTCTGACATTTACTCATAGTTATTTTTTTAGTGAGTGTCTGTGAATGTGCACGAAGATGGGATCCATGGTGGTGTATTCATACGTGTACATAGGCAATTTATGTCAGATTCATTCCACTGTCTTTCCTTATCCCACACCTCCTTCCTTCCCTTCATTCCCCTTTGTCTATTCCACAAAACTTTTATTCTTTTTTTGTCCCCCACAATATTCAAATTTGACTTTTGGAGACTGACCTATTTCACTTAGTAGAATAGTCTCCAGCTCCATCCATTTACCAGCAAATGTTATAAAGTCATTGTTCTTTATGGATGAATAATACATACTCTATTGTGTGTGTGTGTGTGTGTGTGTGTGTGTGTGTGTGTGTGTGTATCCATTCATCTGTTGAAGGGCACCTTGATTGGCTCCGTAGCTTAGCTCTTGTGAATTGTGCTGCTATTAACATTGATGTGGCTGTGTCACTGTAGTAGGGTGATTTAAAAGTCTTTAGATTATACCTACTAGTAGGATAGCTGGATCTTCCAGTGGTTCAATTCCTTGTGTTTTTTTTTGTTTTGTTTTGTTTATATTTTTTTATTGGTTGTTCAAAACATTACAAAGCTCATGATATATCATCTTTCATACATTTGACTCAATTGGGTTATGAACTCCCATTTTTACCCCAAATACAGATTGCAGAATCACATCGGTTACACACTCACATTTTCACATAATGGCATATTAGTGACTGTTGTATTCTGCTACCTTTCCTATCCCCTACTATCCCCCCTCCCCTCCCCTCCCATCTTCCCTCTCTACCTCATCTGCTGTTGTTCAATTATCTCCCTTGTTCCCCCCTCCCTTTCCCCTCACATCCTCTTCTATGTAATTTTGTGTAACATTGAGGGTCTCCTACCATTTCCATATGGTTTCCCTTCTCTCTCCCTTTCTCTCCCCCCACTCGTCTTTGTTTAATGTTAATCTTTTCCTCATGCTCTTCCTCCCTGTTCTGTTCTTAGTTGCTCTCTTTATATCAAAGAAGACATTTGGCATTTGTTTTTTAAGGATTGGTTAGCTTCGCTTAGCATAATCTGCTCTAATGCCATCCATTTCCCTGCAAATTCTATGATTTTGTCATTTTTTATTGCTGTGTAGTACTCCATTGTGTATAGATGCCACATTTTTTTTATCACTTTATTTTATTTTATTTTATTTTAGATACTGGGGATTGAACCCAGGAGTGCTTGACCACTGAGCCACATCCCAAGCCATTTTTATATTTTATTTAGAGACAGGGTCTTGCTGAGTTGCTTAGGGCCTCGCTGAGATACAGAGGCCGGCTTTCAAATCATGATCCTCCCGCATTGGCCTCCTAAGCCAGGCTCTGTGGAATATTTGAGGAATGAAAGAAGCTCAGCAGGGGAAGGAGTTTGAACTTTGTTCTAAGTACAATGATAAGCCATTGATAAGCTCAAAGCAAGGGAATGCTATGATCTGATTTTGCAATAAGAAGGTCACTCTGGGGCTAGGGCTGGGGCTCAGTGGCAGAGCACTTGCTTAGCACATGTGAGGCACTGGGTTTGATCCTTAACACCACATAGAAAAATAAGCAAATAAAATAAAGGCATGCTGTCCATGTACAACTACAAAAAAATTTTTTTAAACAAGGTCACTCTGACTGCTGTGGAGAATTGGTCAGAATCCCATGTGTAAGGAGATTGTCCGATGTGTGAGGCTTTTGCTTTCCCATGAGAGAGGAAGGTGAGTTAGACCAGCTAGTGGAAATGGGGCTGTACAGAGGTGCTTGTTGGAACTTGAGTGAATGACATTGGATGGTGGATTAGGTGTGGGAGCTGTGGGTAGTGGTGGGGAATCAAAGCTTCTGGTTTGAGCAGCTATATGGATTCCATTGTGGGAGGCAGGAGTCAAGACTTTGATCTTGCTGGGCACCATGGTGCACACCTATAATCCCAGTGGCTTGGGAGGCTGAGGCAGGAGGATCAGGAGTTCAAAGCCAGCCTCAGCAATTTAGTGAGACACTTAGCAACTCAAAGAGACCCTATCTCTAAATAAAATATTAAAAAGTACTAGGGATATGGCTCAGTGGTTAAGCATCCCTGGTTTCAATCCCCAGTACCCCCCCCCCAAAAAAAAAAAGCCAAAAATCTTTGATTTTGGTCACATAGGTATTAATATACTTGTGAAATATACAAAGGAAGCCTGGAGCCCACGGTAATGGGAGCTGGTAATAGCACTGAAGTTAGAGTCACTGACATAGTGACATTACTTAAGACTTTGGGAATAGATGGAACCAAGCAGGGAGGAAGGACAGAGAAGGCAAAACTGAGCCAGAGGTACTGCAAATAGAAGAGGAGAAGCCTGCGAAAGTAACTGAGAAGGGGCTGTAGGATTATCTGTGTACTGCACGTCATGCCCAATAGAGTGTTATGGAGTTTGAGGAGGCTGATAAATAGCACCTCTTTTCTTCTGCCTGAAATGAGAATCAGTCAAGAGAGACACACACGAGTCATGCAGGAGATAAAAAATGTCACCTTTATTAATCATAAAGCTATTTGGGAGAAGAGGAATTGAATTGCAGCCAAACAGCCTTGCTGATATGCAACCCCGAGTCAGCCACCCTGTCCCTGCCACAGGTGGACAAGCACAAGTGGTCTCCACGGGGCAGAGCCTGTGCTACTCCAGTTACTGCTGGGCTGGAAGAGCAGGCCAGAGCTGGTGTACTCTGCAGGCTGAGAGAACACAGAAGGGGTGAGGCTGTGTGCCCTGTTCTACCTTTCCAACTCTGCATCCCGCCTCATCTGTTACCTCCTTGGACATACGTGATACGAGCCCCAGGAGCACAGAGGCCACAACTGACCTAAGCACTGGTGCATCCCTCGTGTCTTTCACACTGCCCAACATGCAGTAGATGCCACTGTTTGTTGAATGAATAAATGAATCTAGATGTCAAGATTGGAATCATTGCTGCACATGGTGGTGCACGCCTGTAATTCCGAAGGCTGAGGCAGGAAGATCACAAGTTCAAAGCCAGCCTCAACAACTTAGTGAGGCCCTAAGCAACTCAGTAAGACTCTGTATCAAAAATAAAAACACCAGAAGGGCTGGGGATGTGGCTCAGTTGTCAAGCACCCCTGGGTTCAATCCCTGGTGCTGAAAAAATAATTGGAATAATCCTCACAGATCACCCAGGAATCACTTATACCCAGGTCCCAACACCAGACCAGTTTTGGGAACATGTCTGGGGATGGGACATCCAGATTTCTTTAAACTCCCCTCAGGTGACTTTCATGTGCAGATAAAGCTAAGAACTATGGCTCTGTCCTGGGTGCTATAATTCGAGCTACTCAGGAAGCTGAGGCAGAAGGATTGTAAATTAAAGACCAGCCTGAGAAACTTAGTGAGACCCTGCCTCAAAACAGAAAATGAAAAAGAGGTGTAGCTCAGTGGGAGAGAGCTTGTCTAGCATGTGCAAGGCCCTAGGTTAAATTCCCAGCAAACAAGTAACAAAAACTATTGCTCTTTTTCAACTGCTCTTGCTCAACCCCTCATTTTACAAATGGGAACACTGAGGCCTAGGGCCTGCTCATCTGCAGAGCATCATCACCACAGGGGATTCATCCTGTCCCTGCTAACTGACTGAGTGATTGGAACAGCTGTTTCTCCCTCTGGCCATCAGTGACGTCATCTGGGAATTGAGGAGGCTGGGACAGATGATCTCTAGAGCCCTGTCCAGCCCTTAAGGGTACTCTGTGTTCTGATCCCAGGTGTGACTTAACTCACTTGTGCATAAAGATGGCTCCATACATGATCAGATTAACTTTATATTTGTAAACAACTGGGTCCTGGATTGCAATGAGCAGCAAGGTAGGCATGTTTGAGAGAAATCAGGACCTATAGATCCAGTCTTTGGTGGTGAATTCATCCCATTTTCTCTTAGGTAGAGGCATCAAGTTCCTCAGTGGAACAGCAGGAAAATAGTGGGGGAACCCAGCTAAGGAGGCTCCAATGGGCTGGGGCCACCGTTTTTGCTCCTACTCTTTCTCTTCTAGTTCTCTCCTGCCTGGCCCCTCCACCTCATCTCTTTTTTTGTTCATTTGCTCTCCTCTCCATGTAACTGTACCAATCACAGGTCTTTCTTTCTTTCTGTACAGAGACTGGCCCAGGGCCTTGAACATGCTAAGCAAGTGCTCTGCCACTAAGCAATCATAAAACATTCAATTACAAGCCTGTTCCCTCTGCCTATGCAAGAGATTCTCCCTCCCGTTCTAATTTGGTGACCCAGAGTTTGAAAGTGTGTTGTCACAATATAGTCAACTGGAAGTAGCTCATGAAATGAAGAAGGCTGAAAAATAAGGCTGTACAGATGATTCCTTCCTCTACAAAGTGACATGGAGTGTGGTACACACTGAACCATGTATTGGCTTATTAATCAAAGTCTCTGTACATTGATTAATTACAAAGTCGCTGGCCTCAAATTTGTAATCCTCCTGTCTCAGCCTCCAGAGTTACTGGGATTACAGCAACTGGAATTGGGAGTCAAACCCAGGACCTCATGCATGCTAGCCAAGCAGTCTATCACTGAGCTCCATCCCCAGCCCATGTATTAGTTCTTAAGAGCATCAATTTCCTGCTCTTAAAAGTGCAACTTGATAATATCTAGATAGGAGAACAAATAGAATTTGAGGGCCAGATGGGAAACTGAGGCCTAGACCAATGAGGTGACGTGAACAAGCCCAGAGGGATCCTTAGCACAGGCTTAGAAACAATCCTGTGGAACCACTTCGTTTGGCAACTTGGAAAATTGATATCTAGATGTGACATGACTTGCCTAAGGTTATAGAATTTACTAGTCAAAGACTAGGACTACAATCCAGGACCTTTCCCCCCAAGTACTGGGGACTGAATCCAGAGGTGTTCTACCACTGAGCTACATCTCAAGCCCTTTTTTAAAATTTTGAGTTACGGCCTCGCTAAGTTCTGAGGCTGGTCTCCAACTTGGGATCCTCTTGCTTCTGTCTCCACAGCTGCTGGGTTACAGGTGTATGCCATTTCACCCTGCTAAAACTCTAATTTTTTAAGTAGAATTTAAAAAACCCTGTAGTTTCACAAGATGGTTTGACAACTTTGAATAACCACCAGTCCTTTTTAAAATATATGCTGAGTTCACTTTTTAAATTTTTTTGGTAGTAGGGATCCAACCCAGGCACTTTACCACTGAACTAAGTCTCCAGTCCTTTTTATTTTATTTAAAAAAAGTTGAGATAGGATCTTACCAAGTGACTAAAGGCCTCACTAAGTTGCTAAGGCTGGCCTCAATCTTGCAATCCTCCTGTCTCAGACTCCAGAGTCGCTGGGATTACAGGCATGTGCTCTTGACTACCTCTTTTTAGAATATCCAGCTGTCTCAGCCTTGCGCCAAAGTGACATTTAGAGACTAGTTTAATTTTATAAAATGGTAGGGATTATGGTAAGGACTCTGACGAGGAAGCATGGAAAACAATACACCAAAAGATTAAAAACAGAGAGGAGATCAACAAACCTCAGTGTTCTGTTAGAGCTTTCCCTAGCTCTTTCCTCACAGCTTTTCTTGGTTCCTGGCCTTGTGCTCACCCTGCTCTGGAGCTACTTCTCTGGAGCATATCTCCTTATGCATCACTTTGGTTCTCATGACATGAAGGCACACACACATCTCACACTCTAACCCTTGACTTCACCTTTCTTTTTCTACAGCTGGTATATTTCTATATGTAAATATGATTAGCTCAGCCAGATATCAAAATTGGAATTCATCTCCCTTATGAAAAATCACATCCTATTTCTAAATCCCTGTTTCTTTCAGTGCTACCATGGCCTCCCAATCCTCCAGATTCAAAATCTTCCCTCCCTGTTTCCCTCTTTCCCTCCTTCCCTCCCTCCCTTCCTTTTTTTTTTTTTTTTTTGTACTGGGGATTAAACCCAGGGGTACTTAACCACTGAGCCACATTCCTAGCTCTTTTCATTTTTATTTTTCAAAACAGGATCTCACTAAATTGCTTAGGGACTCGATAAGTAGCTGAGGCTGGCCTCTAACTTGTGATCCTCCTGCCTCTGTCTCCCTAGTCACTGGAATTACAGGCGTGCACCACCATGGTTGGCCAGATTTAAAACTTTCATAGCACTAGAGGCTGGTAGAGGGAAAGAAGAGTTAGTGTTTTATGAGTATAGAACTTCAGTTTGGGATGATGGCAAAGTTCTGGAGATAGGTGGATAAACAGTAGGAATATATTTAATGCCACTGGACTGGAATATCCCTAATGCCTCAACTTCTGATTCCATGAAAAATTTTGAGTCTACAGGATTGGGAGACCATGGAAGCACTGATAGAAACAGGGATTTAGGAAAAAGCTGTCATTTTTTTCAGAAGGGAGATGAATTTTTTGAAACTGCTAAATTCACCAGGCATTGTGGCGCATACCTATAATCCCAGTGACTTGGGAGACTGACACAAGAGGACATCAAGTTTGAGGCCAGCAACTTAAGCAAGACCCTGAGCAACTTAGTGAGACCTGGCTCAAAATGAAAAAAAAAAAAAATGAAAAGGACTGGCAATATGGCTTAGTGGTAAAATACCCTGGGTTCAATCCCCAATACCAAAACAAATTAATAAATAAGTAAATAAGGCAAATTTCATATATATATATATATATATATATATATATATATATATATATATATATATAAAAAACACAAACTTTCATGACATCCTTGACTTGTGGCTATTTTGCTCTCTCCTCCTCCTGACTCACTTTGCCATCAGGTCATGCTGAGTTTTTTACTTCGTGGAGGGTCCTCCAGCTTTCCCAAGTTACACATCACCAGGGATATATTAGAGTTATGGATTCCTGAGCCCTACCCACCTCTGTAGTATGGGGTTAGGAGCTGGCATCTACACTTTAAACTTCCCATCAACCCGATGCCAGTGGATTGCAGACCACACTTGGAGAAATACCACTGTTCACTGTCTTTGGGCCTTGTTCTTTCCTTTCCATGACCCTTTATTCCTGCCCCGGCTGGCCCTCATCACCTCACACCTGGATTACAGCAGCAGCTGGCTGCCTGCTAGCTTTTCTCTGTTCTAGCCTCTCCAGCTGCCAGGACCCATCTTCTACAAATATCTTTCACATCACATCACTTCCTTGCTCAGAAGCCTACCATGGCTCCCTGAGACCTATTAGATGCTATCTCAAGTCATTTGGCTGGGAGCCATTCAAAGTCAACTTCCTAACCTCCCCTTTCCAAATCTGTGTTCACCCCCACTTCTCCCAGACACATTGATCTTTTTTGTTGTTGTTGTTGTTGTTATGCTAGTCCCTCTACTTGTCTGGAGTGGTCTCCTTTCTTGCCCACCACCACTGGAACACTTCTGGTTACATAGAAGGAATTAATGCAATGTTTCAGATTCTTTATCCTGTGTCTCCATGCATCCATCTCATCTTCCCCCACCTCCCACATAGAGGCCATGCCATTCACTAGCTGTATGACTTTGGGCAAGCTACTTAACCTCTCTGTGCCATAAATGCTTTCATTTTCTCATTTTCATTTTCTGTAATATGAGGATTTTAATAGAATATTTCTCATATGTTTGTGGAGAGGAGTTAAAGAGTCAAGAGATGTAAAAAGCTTAGAATTATGTCTGGCATCAATTAAGTGCCTTGTAAGCGATAGCTAGCATTATTGTAAACAATTTTTTTTGTGGTACTGGGGATGGAACCCAGGGCCTCATATATGTTAGGCAAGTGCTCCACTACTGAGTGATAGCCCTGTGATCATTGCTCCTTCCAGCCAGCTCCTCTCTGGAAACCATTCTGCTTGGAATAGCTAACTGATGGGGTTCTCTGTTAATCCTTTCCTGATCTAGTGGAGGTAGTTAAGTATTGTTTGTATTCCAACAAGCTTCTCTGTATGAGAAAACCTGAGGACCTGAGCTGTCTACAAAGCTCTAATTAGTCCATTAACTTCTAACCAACTAGGAGGAGAAATGAGATTTAAAACCAATATTTTCCAGATTAAGTAGGATGATGTTAAGATAACTTCCAAATACCAGAGGGTCATGCATCTTCCTTCCTATGGTCTTTCCAGAGGTCCTTCTCCTTTCACTCCTGGCCCCAATGGCCCTGTCTCTTCATCTGCTCTCTCCATGACTTCTCTCTCAGGAGCATCTTCCCCTGTGGTTGTCTCCAGCCTAAAAGTTCTTTTTTTTAAAATATTTTTTAGTTGTAGATGAACACATAACTTTATTTAGTTTATTTTTATGTGGTGCTGAGCATGGAACCCAGTGCCTCACACATGCTAGGCAAGTGCCCTGCCACTGAGCCCAGCCCTGGTCCTTTTTTTTTTTTTTTTTTTTTTTTTTACACAAGTATTCTATCCCCGGATTTCTGTTCTAGCTTTGTCTTTAAAAAAAAAAAAAAAAAAAAAACAACTATTAAAATTGTATGTATTTATTTAAAACATCATGTAATTTAAAATATCATGTATACAACATGATGTTTTGAAATTGTGTGTGTACACACACATATAGCTAATGAACGTATGCATTACTGTTTTAGTTTTCAAACCCATGTCTATATTTTTGTGACAAATGCAATCAATTCTTTTAAAAGTCCGACTGAATTCAGTCACTTTTTGTCATGATGTTCTCTCTCTCTCTCAAAAAACACTAAAAGTTCTACTATCATGGAGTTGGGGGAAGTCTGAGGATATTTTTGACATTCAAAAGAGGAACCATTGCCCCATGGGATCTGTGGGAACGATGGGATCTGGCTCTCAGTTTTCTTGTCTGTCAAATGGAAGTAAATCATAACTGCCTCATTCGAAGGGCAAGAAACAGAATGTTCCACATTGGGGGTGGGCTGCAAAGAGGTGCTCTTTCCATCCTTGTCGCTATGCTTGGAGGGCTGCCTTTGAGATCCTATGAGGCAGTAGATTAGAGGGCACAAGGTGAGGTGGCATGCCCAATGAGGGGATGATTACTGCTATAGGTCTCATTGTTCTTTTTCTTGTTCTGCGTCCAGCAGAACCAGCTGAGCCCAGAACCCCAAAGGCCACAAAAGTCCAAGAACAATATGTGTTTTTGGCCTTTCTCCATGCCTAGTCATTTTGTGTGGAAAAACAACAAGGACTTGCTTCTATACATGAACAACAAACATCTGAAGTTCCTCTTATCTAGTCATGCAACCGCTGTGGCCTCAGAAGTCACAGTGTTTGTCTCTGTTTGGTCGGGGTTGCCTAGGAAACAAAATTGTTCTCTTTACCACTATGTGACTATGGGACATGTTTTTTCCCCTTTCTTGTACAGAAAGGACTTGATGTCCAGAGAGGTTTGGAGTATCGCTGAGTTATTTTCTGGGTTTCCTTTTTTCATCTGTTCATTGTTGTTCAGCTGGAAACCAGGTGTAAACAGTGCACAGATCCCTGATCTTAGTTGGGGGGGTGGGTACTGGGAGAACCTGGGCAGATTGGGCGTGGCTGCCTGGGGGATTCCAGTGCACTAGACCAAAGTTGGTGAACTTTCAGTAGCTGTGCAATCTGCATGCCGTGATCAAATTTGCAGGTGTAGATGACAAACTTGGCATCATGAGTAGCAGCATTGGAAATGGGTAGGGAAACTGGGATTTGATAGGCCAGCAACCAAGGGTTTGCAAAATTATAAAGAAGGGTCTTGGTGATTGGAAAAGAAAAGGCCATGTGGATGAACCTGACAGGAAAAAAAAGTGCCATTTTGATTACATTTAGGCAATGACTGGTGAAAGGGAGGAGGCCAAGAAATCTTGGTTACCTTGAGGTTTATGCTTGAGGAAAATCAAGGAGTGCTGATCAGTCACAAGTGGCCAAGGGTTAGGTAGCAGGCTCATGCTACAGGAAGCTCAGATTGAAGGGAATCACTAATAGGGGTGATGGTCTCCCCTGGGAACACAGTGGACTTACAAAGCTCAGGGACCAGGGTGGGTCCATTTTGGGGCATGATAGAGGAAACACTAAATGCTCATCCATAGCCAATCATAGAAACAGCAAGAAATGGTAGAGAAGTAGGGCCAGGAAATGGTGGTGGGTGATCATGAACCCCAAAAAGAGGTGAAAGAGGGAAGCTGGGGTCAGAAGCTACTCTTCCAACACTGCCTGTGCGTTTGGTGAATGAACTTTCACAGTGGAGAATCGGGGATTGAAGGCTTCTTTCTTTGGGCAGGGTGGGAGGAGCAGGGAACAGTGATGTGGCTTTGTCACCTCCCAATTCCCTGTCTTTTTCTAAGACCCTCTAGCCAAGATCAAATGTCATGTGTGGATTGATATTAAGGAGAATGCACTGTGGTATGGTGATTTTAGAAGGAAATCCAGTCATTATTTATTTGGTTCCTCTCTCCTTGCTCTTTCACACATATATCCTGCTCTTTTCTTTGGGTCCTTCTTGGGGGATATCCTTCCTCCCAAATCACTCCCTGAAGCCGAGTTTGGGCATCAGTAGACACCTGAACACTCACTCCGAAGCTCTAATATGAAAGCTAGACCAGGACAGAGGGACAGCTGGGAGTTTGAGATAAATTTGCATAGCAGCTGTGTTAGTTAACTTTGGGCAAGTCACTTCAACTCACCAAGTCTTAGCTTGCTTACCAACAGTGAGAACATGTCCTTTATATGGAGGCTAGGTGGATGACACATGACCATGAACGTAGCATAGGCCTGGCCCTTAGGGGTGCTCAAGAAATATTTGCTTGATCAGAAAAACAGCCTCCCCCACCCCCACTGGATGAGGGCCTCCATTGCCTCGTCTCTTTATACTCAGACACCAAGTTTATTTTTAGAAAAAAAAGAGCAAAGTTTATTGAAACTTCAAGCTACATTTGAAAAATCAAAATCCAAATCCTGGAGACATACATCAGGATAAGGTGTCAGAAAGTGGAAAGTTCACTGTCACAGAACCCCCTTGGAAACAAATTTCCTGGGCACATCCCTCAGGCCCCAATGGGATCAAAGTCATTCCCTCATCCACCCCTCATCCACATCAGGATGCCATCTATCTGTTCAATTGAAAATGTTCCACCAAAATTAAAAAAAAAAAAAGTTCTCAAATGACAATGTGAAGTCCAAGCTGATCTTCTCTCAACCCCATTCTATGTAGTCAGCACCAGTGAATGGTGGGTTTGGCATTCGAAAAAGGATTTCACATGTCTTCAGTGGAGAGTTGGGGAAAGAAAGGGTACAGCAGCAAGGCATCTGTGGCCACATTCTGAGGGCTGGCCCTCCTCTCCCTGCCTTTACTCTTGAGTTTTACTTAATCTAAAGGACAAACTGGATCGACGTGGTAAATGAGCACAGTCAAAGAATTAGCTTTTAAGAGATAAGGGACCAGTCAATACTCCCAAAGCTGGTCAGGCCCTTCAACATGTAGGTGTATGTATATATGGATACATCGCTACACTAAGATATAGATCTAGCCCTATAGGTATATATACGCATTTATGGCTATATAGAAAAACTATGCCAATACTAACCAAACAGAACTTTGTAAGTGCTCATCCCAAAGCTGTAATCCCACACAGGGCTGTGCACAAAGCCATGCATTAGACCATATTAACCGACAGAAGGCTGACTTGGCTCAATCTCTCCCATCTGTGCCCCCTGCCTTGGCGAGGCAGGGGAGAAGGGAGAGGTTGCCTCTGCTTAAAACACAAGTGGCTTCTTCATAGAACAGTCATCAGGTGAAGCTGTTGAAGATGTCCATGGAAATGAAAAACAGACCCCTTTATACATTCTGGAGCAAACTGGCATCACATGTCAAACTACCTTTCTCCTTTGCCAGTTGCAGCTAAGTTGCCCAGGCCCTGGGAGCCCCCAGGGCGCAGTGGCATTAGAGGCTCACTGGCTTGGGGTTTTGAAGCCCCATGCAACTCAGCCTCCAGAGACCTGCTCTTTGTCAGGGGTCTGTCACTGGAGTGGACCCAGGTGGCCATGTCCTTGGGACATCTCTTGGCACCAGCTATGCTAGGTGTAAAGTTCTCCACGTGAGATGATGCTTGGGGAGCCAAAAACAAACCGGAAAGAACTAGGTAGAACAGGTTTCGTGGCTCTGCCCACCCTAAGGACAGAGCCACTTACACCGCAGAACCACCGGGGGCTTCAGGTGCTTGTGGGGATTGGGCAGCTGGCTCTTCAGGACTCAGCCGAGACTGGAACTTCTCCAGCTGTTCGGGGCTCGCCAGGGTCTTCAGGAGGGTATTCTCACGCTCCAGCTGGGAGTTCTTCTCCACCAGCTCTCGGATCTGCTCCTTCAGTATCTCCACCTCCTCTCTCACAGCATACATCAGGTGATTCTTCACCAGATCCTGCCAAGGAGGAACCCACACAAAGAGATTCTTAAGCTATTGAGGCCCCTCTGCAGCACCTTCACCCTGCCATGGGGCTGCCTGCCTGCCCTAGCTTTCATGTTACTGCCTTGAAGCCTTCCCTCAGCATGCCGCTCCTGAAGCCCAATTCCTCATAGCTCCTCTCTGAAGCACTTAAACCTTCACACAGGAGTACTGTAGAATTTGGGCCTTGCCAGAGTTGGGAGCCAGGTTTTGAACAAGAAAGGTCTACCTTCCTGCAAGTTCCTAAAGATTTTCAAGACTGGCTGTTGTAGGGACTTTTGGAGTGAGAATTCTACTGGTTGCTGGTTTGCCCAGCTGCTGGTCTAAATCAGGGGTCCACGGGGACCTGCAGCACACCCCATCTTGTTGGTCTCCTTTACAAATCTTCACCAAAGAAATAAAAATGGCTATTTGGGAGTCTTTTCCCCTTCACACTAGAGTCGCAGCTGGCCTGCAGCCTGGTTGGACAGGCATTTGCTGGTGGGGGGTGTAGAGATTGCTCCATCCTCTCTGAATTTGATGACTGATTACACTAGGGGTGGGGAAGTGTGTCGTTTAGGCTTCAGAGCACAATTAAGGGGCTTCTAATTGTGAGAAGCCCCGAGCCCCTATAGCCATTTTGCTTGCTCAGTGAAGTCTGACCTCTACCTGGTAAGCAGAGGGAGATGGTGTGGGGTGCTTGGCTTTCTATTTCCTCCCAACTTCTGACCCCAGCCCAGTCTCTGCAGAGGCACTGCAGTGCAGTTGCATCCAATGAGCTCTGGCCCCTGCCAACTGCAGGATACAAATACAAGAGTCTCAGCTCCCTGCCCAGGAGGGAGCCAGAGGCTGCAGCAAAGCCCTGGGATGGGGGGGGGGGGAGAGAAAGGGAGCCCAGCAAGGGTAGACTGCTGTCACTCTAACCAGACTTTACTAAATGTCTCCAGGGAGGATAGGAATCTGGCTTTGGCTTTCTCAGGCCTTTGGCTAACAGCTTTTGTGCCCACCCCCTCAGTTCTGCCCAGAGTTACATAAGCAGCAGCTAAGTCTGGGGATGGGAATGACGCAGTGATGCCACTCACCATTGCCTGCTCAATCTTGTTGTCTATGGCCACCACGCTGGCTCCGGAGGCACTGTCAAGACAAAAGCAAAGCGACCCGTTACCCTCTCGGTTCCACTCTGAGTACCTGGCAGTTGTGACCAAAGTCTTCCATCTGCCCTGGGTCTTCCTCTCCCCTGCCTCCCCGGCCTGGAGTTCCAGGCAGTTTGGCAGCGGGTCCTTCTCTGGCCCCTGCAGGAAGCTGCACCTCCCCACCCAGGCTAGCTCAGCGCTGCCGCCCTGAGCAGCCCGAGTCCTGGGGCGCATGGGCCAGCGTGGCCCAGGGATACACAAACAATGAGGGCGCCAGGTCTAGGAAGGCCCCCGCCGCAGGCCCAAAAGGTCACAGGCAAACCTACCAGGCTGAGAATCTAGCTAAGAATTTCTTCTCTGCTCAGACACTTCCGGCCTTCTCCCCGGTGGTGCACCCCTGCCCGCTGGGGATCCCTCTGCCTCTGGCTGCCTCTGCGGCTGCAGCAGCTGGTTCTCAGGGCGCAGCAGCCGCAGGGACGCTCAGACGGCGGATCCCAGCGCGGTGGTGGTGACCCCCCTTCCTGCGTCCCCTACCCCCGCCCCTTCCCAGGATGCTGCACCACAGGGAACTGGGGCCGGCAGCGCAGGGCTCGCTCAGAGATCCAGCTCCCAGCCCAGCCCCCGCCAGCGCCAGGCTGGAGCTGGGGCCAGTCGTTACCTGTTATCCAGCTTAACGGAAACCACATCCCCTCCAAGCAGGGAAGAGAAGAAGGAGATGGAGAAATTGTGCAGCTGATAGACCGCCACCTCCATGGGGGTCTGATACATTTCGGTGTTCATGGCTCGGATTGCCGGGGAGCTCGCTCGGGCAGTGCTTCGGGCCTGCCTGGGCGGGCTGGGCAGCCGCTGGCTGCTGGCAAGCTGTACGGGGCTGGGCTCCGCGCTGGAGTCTGGCCCCGGAGCTAGGAGGGGGGTGAAGGCAGCGGAGCGGACCCAAAGCCAGACAGGCGCTCCAGCTGGAGTTGAAGGGAAGTGCCTCGGGGTGTCACCTAGTGTGTCACAAACTCCACTGCCTCCAGTCCAACCCAGACTCAGAGATATTTCGGCTCCTGCTTCTTTATATAGGAGGAGCTGGCTGCGTCACATGGCGTCAGGGGCCATGCAAATAAGTCCTGTACCGGGCTTTGTGGCCCAGTAAAACCACATCCCCTTCCTGAACCTTAGACTGGGACTGTAAACAGTTCAGCACTTTCTTGTGCCAACTGGCATCTCCAAAGAGGACTCTGGAGATTGGTAAAAACCAAACTGGAGCTGTTTTGCAAAGAAATGAGAAACAACAGCCTAACAGGAGGCAGAAAGCACTCAGTAGAGGGCGGTGCTGCTTTTAAAAGCACTTCTCCAAGGTGTCAGCCAGAGTACCCTGATGGTTTTGCAATGCTCTCATTGTCACACTCCACACATGCCCACCCTCACCATCAGAAGCCTTACTTTCTCCTTCTGACTGCTCTTTCAGTCTCCCCCCAGTACATATACTGTGTCACCTGCACACTCACTCTTACTAATGCAGCTGTCCCCTGACTTGGCTACCAGCCTGCTCCAAACTCCAAAACCCATCCGTCCATTTCTTAGAATTTACAGGTGTGGGAGTATCTACCTGTGTACCGACAGGTTCACAGATTGGTGACATGCAAGGAATGTACACAGAGGTCTGCATTAATCTGTTTATGCATGTGTATGGAGGAGAGGGTGTACAAGAGTGGATGAACATGTATGGGGGAGCAGCTAGGTTGGCAATAGAGGAGGTGGAGAAGAGATAGGGTATGAGGGTGGGCACAGGAATGACCACAGATACTACCCCTTTTCTCTTCGGTTTCCCCACCTTACTCTGTAAATAAAATACATTCAACATAACCCGGGATCTCATGTCCCTATTTTTAAAAAGTAAATCTCACCATTATGTTCATCTACAAGGCACTAATTTTAAAAATTAAGTAAAGGGAACAGGGTGAGTGCATAAGGAAGGGAACAGAGAGAGGGTATAAGGGAGGGAAAAGGGAAGTACTAGGGATTGAATTGGAGCAAATTATATTCCATGCTTGTATAATTATGTCAAAATGAATCCTAATGTTATGTATAACTAAAAGGAAACAATTTTTTGTTACTTTCCTCCACCATATATCAGAATGAACCTCAATATTATGTATAACTATAATGCACAATAAAAACATAAGAAAATTTGTTACTTTCCTATGAAGAGCAAAGGATAAGAAAACTACTATATAAACCACCCAGGAAAACACCTGCTATGTGATGGATCCAGCCATGCATATAGCAGTAGAAGGTATTTCATGGAAAGAGGACTCTGGGCCACAAGGAAAATGATATGATTGTTGCCTAATAAGAGTTATATATGTTTCCATCAAAACATATTTTCATTCTTTTCAGCTTCAAACTTAAAAAAAAAAAAAAAAGGCATGGGAGACTTGAGGTGTTTCTAGCTCCTTTCGCTCCTACCTAAGTGAGGCCACCTGGTGGACAGAAGCAGAATTACATCTACAAGGGCAACCTAGGCAGGAAAAGGGATAGGTGATGCAACAGCACATGTTATTTATACAAACAGGGGACCACAAGGAGAACACTGGGTTCCACCAAATATACAATAGTTTGGATAAAGTTAAGGCCAGTACCCATAAATCAGTGTTCCACAGGCTGTGATCCAAAGAAATATCCTAATGCAATCACGCTACTGGAAAAGTACTGGGCCCTCTTATCAGCAAAGAAGGTAATTATTATTTGCTTCAGGATATTTCTCTTAACCAGGTACCTGGCACCAACACCCTAGCCAAAGCTCCAGCCAAACCCAGTCTGAAGGCCTTGATTGCATCTGGGTTTCCAGTACAGTTATGCCACCAAATAGCCAACATCTTTGGCTATTGCGTGGGGCTCCACTGGTGGATTTCAGTGGTGGTAACATGTATACAATGCCCATTATTATTTTCAAAGGGCTAGCCAATAAAACTATCCTATCCAAGCAAACCCACTCCCTTAGCCCACTTCTTCCTACTTTAGGTGGGAGATGATCCTCATCAAAGTATATTGTTAACTTTATGACACAGGCTCTCTGAACCTGGTGTTTGCACTAAGCTGTGTGCAGGAGACTGAAAAAAGGGGCTATATTTATAGGACATCAGAAAAGTTATCTGAGAAAAAAATACTTGAATAGCTTAATTGATATTGGAATTCCCTGACATATTAATCTGCTCTTTGTGCCACCCAGAGCTTTCTTGGTCCAGGAAGAGTCTGGGTTGATCTTTCATTGCCTTGTTAATTTTTCCTAAACTATTGTTACCCATCCCAAGATTCCAAGGGAGGATGAGGTAAAAAGGGGAGAGAAATAAGCTGGGTTGGCCAGGATTGGGAGGACACTGCCAGGAAAACAAGGTACAGGGCAGAAGTAAAACAGCTCTTTTGATGGGTGAGTCCCTTAGGTGAAAACAGAGGCAGAGAAATCCAGGCAGTTTGAAGAGAGATGGGGAAAAAGGGTTAAGATTACTATCAGAGCTGTGTTTGAATTGTTCACTTATTATACTTCAATTAAAAAACAAGCTGAAGCTGGGCATGATGGTACACGCCTGTAATCCCAGCAGCTTCAGAGGTTGATGCAGGAGGATCTCGAGTTCAAAACCAGCCTCAGCAACGTAGTGAGGCACTCAACTGAGCAAGATCCTGTCGCTAAATAAAATATTAAAAAGAGGCTAGGGATGTGTCCCAGTGGCTAAGTACCTCTGGGTTCAATCCCTGGTACCAAAAAAACAGAAAAAGCTGAAGCTGGGTGAAGTGGTGCAGGCCTGCAATCCCAGGGACTTGGGGAGGCTGAGGCAGGAGGATTGTAAGTTTGGGGCCAGCCTCAGCAACTTACTGAGATCCTAAGAAACTTAGAAAGACCTTGTCTCAAAATTAAAAAAAAAAATAAAAATGACTGGGGGTATAGCTTAGTAGTAAAGTACCCTTTGATTCAATCCCCAATACCAAATAAATAAGAAAAAGAAAAAAAACAAGCTTAATTTGAGACACACTGACCATAATTGCTACAATTAATGGAGCATCAGTTGTAGGCAGACACTGTGCTGGCTGTGTCATCATTTCACTTATGAAGAAACAGGGTCTGAGAGGCTACCTTGCCCAAGGTGGCAGAGCTAATAAATTGCAGACAGGTGTAGTGGTGCATGCCTATAATCTCAGTGACTCAGGAAGCTGAGACAGAAGGATCACAAGTTTGAGAATAGCCTGGGAAGCTTACCAAGACCCTATCTGAAAATAAAAAATTAAAAAAAGCTGGGATATAGCTCTCTGGTAGAGTATCTCTAGGTTCAATCCTCAGTATCTATTTCTCTCTGTCTCTCACTGTCTCTGTCTCTCTCTCTCTCTCTCTCTCTCTCTCTCTCTCTCTCTCTCTCTCTGTCTCACACACACACACACACACACACACACAGCTAATAAATTGCAGATGTGGGACTTCAGTTCAAGTCTTCCTGATCATAGTACACTGTTCATAGTACACCCACTTGTGTAGTATTTTAAACCCACTTGTGTAGTATTTTAAACATGGAATCATGCTAAGAAGCATCAAGAATTTCCCATATGGAACATCTTAAGTCAAAACATAAATTATCAGCACAGTGGAGCGGGGAATTGATTTTTTGAATGAGGGGAGACTTGAATGAATGAGTAGAGGCAGTTGGGGGATGGGTTGAGGTGTCAAAGAGTGGCATGGAGGAAGAAAGGGTGAGGGGCAGGGGAAGTGTCCCTAGGATGCTGGCTGCACTAGTATTTGAGAGGCCAGAGGTTGACTTTGAATTCTGTAAGCACAGATAGTTTTCTGACCAGTTGGGGACTGAAGAATATCTAAACTGTCCCAATGGGCTTTAGAAAAGGCACAAGTTCACTCACATTCATTCAAAAGGCAGTCAAATAGTCCTCAAAGAAAGCTCTCTCTCTAGAAAATATTCACCCAAATTCCAGAATGGATATATAGTCTTGGGGAATACCCAGTATTCCAAATAAGGTGTGCAGTCTTGGAATAACAACCACAGTGCAGTCAAACCTCAATTTCCTTAGGCCCTACTCACTGGAACCCTTAACTAATTCGTCCCTGCCTTTTTTTCTTTTTCTTTTTTTTTTTTGGTAGCAGGGATTGAACCCAGGAGCATTTTACACTGAGCCACATCCCCAGCCATTTTGATTTTTGATTTCCAGACAGAGTCTCACTAAGTTGCTTAGGGCCTCTCTAAGTCGCTGAGGCTGGCTTTGAACTTGCAATTTTCCTGCCTCAAACTCCAAATCTTCTGGGATTACAGGCATGTGTTACTGCTCCCAGATCCCACCCTCTCTTCTTGCTATGCTCAGCTTTTGGGAGAAGATCAACAAGAAAATAAGTTCATATCTGGGATTTAGTTTAAAAAAAAAAAAACTTCAAAAAGATGCCTGGTCCCAGTCCAATTAGGGCCAATCTCTAATCCACATATCTACCTTTAATTCTGTTATGTGAGAAATGATCACCCTGAGGCCTTATGATCCTCTATTACTAAAATGACTAGATCCCAGAATCCAATAGAAGATGACAATGGACTTAAATGTCTCTGTACAAAGATTTTCTAACAACAAGGACAAGGGAGATAGAGATAGTTAGTAGGGGTAGGAGGAGGAAGAGGAACCCAAAGTTTTTTTAATTTTTTTAATTTTTTTAACCCTTGGCACATCAGAAAATTCCTCTGCCCTTGGCTGTGGTGCACACCTGTAATCCTAGTGGCTGGGGAGGCTGAGGCGGGAGGATCATGGGTTCAAACCTAGCCTCAGCAAAGGCGAGGCACTAAGCAACTCAGTGAGACCCTGACTCTAAATGAAATACAAAAATAGGGCTGGGGACGTGGCTCAATGGTTGAGCACCCCCGAGTTCAATCCCCAGTACCAAAAAAAAAAAAAAAAAATTCCTCTGCCCAGAAGGATGATTCGAAGTTCAAAGCCAGCCTCAGTAGCTTAGTGAGGCCCTAAGCAACTTTGTGAGACCATGTTTCAAAATAAAAATAAAATAAAAAAGGGCTGGGGATGTGGCTCAGTGGTTAAGTGCCCTTCAGTTCAATATCTGGAACTAAAAAAAAAAAAAAAAAAAAAAAAGAAAGAAAATTCCTCTGCCCAGAACAGCTGCACTAAACCTTAGAGAGTACAGAAGTTTGTGCTATACATGATATCCATTATCCAATCTAATATTTCTGAATAATGTGCTGATCCTTGAAACTTTAAGTGTCCTTGTCCTATGAAGGTGGGCCACATACAGGAAGCAGTGGCCTAGCTTCAATAGCCCTGCAACAGCCAGGCATGGTGGTGCATGCCTGTAATCCCAACAGCTCTGGCGGCTGAGGCAGGAGGATTGCAAGTTCAAATCCAGCCTCAGCAATTTAGTGAAGCTCTAAGCAACTCGGCGAGACCCTGTTTCTAAATAAAATATAAAATAGGGCTGGAGAGGTGGCTCAGTAGTCAAATGCCCCTGAATTCAATCCCTGGTACCCTCCTGAAAAAAAGGCTCGGGATATTGCTCAGTGGTTAAATACCCCTGGGTTTAATGGCTGGTACACTCCCCCACCTGCAAAAAAAATCCAAAAATAAACAAACAAAAAATAGCTCTGCAACAGTAACATTCATAAATATTTTCAAACTCTCCTTCTTACATCCCAGAATTTACAACACAGGCTAAATCCAGAGTCAGTGCAGCAAAAAGCACCTAACTGATGAGCGAGGCCCTTCACTGTCTCTCGGTTCTAGCTTTAATGCCATGGGACTTTGTGACAAAACAGACATTGCTGACTCTCTCTCAGGGGCAACCTTCTAGCAGAGGAGAACATAATGAGGATGGAGCCAACTCCCCCCATTTCAGGAGATTCTAGAAGCCAACTTATTCTCTTTGAGCTGGAAGAAGAGTCTAAGCATCCCCGCTGGTCTCTTCTACTTCAAAAGCCACCCTCTTCAGGACAAGATCTCTTCTAACTCCCGGTTCCCACGGGACAGGGAAAGGGTGATTGGGCAAAGTCTGAGCAGCAGAAGCCTCAGGAAGACTCTCAACATGCTGACAAGGGGTGACGAGCAGGCTCAGGGAGGGTGCGGTTGGATGGGGGAGGCAGTGAGGAGGAACATCTCACTTCCCCCTTTGTCACATTTGAAGCATTGTGTACCACATAGCCAAAAGTAAATTATTTATAGGCAAGTCTTCCTTATTTTCTAGAGGGAATGTTCCACCCAAGGTTTCAGCAACATTGCCAGCAAAACACAGGGTCCTATGTCGGGAGAAGTGGAAAAAGACACCATGCAAGAGGTGTGGGACAAGCCACAAAGCAAACACTGGGTTAGGAGCTGGAAAAGGAAATACAAAAAGGATATTGAGCCCTAGAGCGCACAGTGCTGATGAGACAGGTTGAAAAACACCCCCCACACATCCTGCGGCCCCCTTCCAACTGAGGCTCTGTCTAGTTCTCATTACTTACTTGTCCCTTTTTCTGAAGAGGCTTGGGGAATAAGGAGGCTGAAATGCCATGGTTTAATTTTTCCTTCCTTCTCTCTTATCTTCTCTCTTCCCCTCTGGTTCCACTCCAATGTGGGAGACTACAGACAGGAAGGCCACTGCCACTTACATAGTTATTTTGTCTTCATGGAAAATCCCCAAAGTCCAGAAGGAGGGAAGCAAGAAGGAAAGACGATGACAGAGAAAGTGCCTTGTTCTCTGTGGATCATGTGAAGTGCCCTGCATGGACACGGCTGGGAGTCCCGACTTTGTAGGGGGCAAGAAAATGGGGAGGAGGGTATATAGAAAGTGATGGGGGATGGGAGGGAGCCCAAGGAGAATCCTCATAGAGAGATGGATACTCTCTTGGAGAAGCAGCTCTAGCAAATGATTTTGGGCACACCCTGGTACTAGATGATGGCAAGAGCAATGAATTGTGCCTTTCAGCTTCCTCCTGGACAGGGTCCCGTGTGAGCTTCACAAACAAACTCTGAGTGACACTAGGATGGCAGGCGGCAGAGCCATACCCTGTTTTAGCAAGGGATTCTATCCCCACCCGCCCGTATTCAGAGAAGCCCAAAACTACTCTTCAAATCATCTTTATCACCCCAACTTTGATGACTTACCATGGTGGGGGGCTGTCCAGGCATCTCATCTGGACTAGAAGTATTAGTGATTTATCCAAGAATTTAGTCAAAAGCTTAGTGGATCTTAAATTTCATGAACCTGTGTCAATTTTTATGCCTGTCTCCTTTCCTCTTATGCATTTCAGCTGGGAAAATTTACCTCCATAATTTTTTTAAACCTTCTCATTTTATACCCTCCCCATTATCCAGCTACAAGTACAAAACAGATATTACTAAAAAAGAGGTTTGTAAAATTAACCCTGGTAAATGGAATCACATTCCTTTCTCTTCTCCATACTCGCTGTCATTAATATTCAATTCAATTCAGTTAAGTTGACTGAATACGTATTCAAAGCCCAAGGCACATTTCAGAAAAGCATTAAAAAGCAAACCAGGAATACAAGCCCCGAATTGTGCATCCTTCCAAAATATCCTGAGTTTGTGGTGAGTTCAGAAAGATTTCCCTACTTGTTAGACCTCAGTGAAAGGCTTGCTTCAGGAAAAAAATCTGGGGCTTCGAGGTGCACAGTACAGTAGCTTGGAGTTCAGGAGGATTACACCACTCCCATCCCTGAACACTACTTCACTCCAAAAGATGGGGTGTGTTTTTCTTCTTCCCACTGTGCCCTTCGGCCAATGCCTTCCTGACTGAGAGTAAAGCAGCGGTCCTGAAGCTTAGGGTTTCTATAGGACCTACAGCCCCTCTGACACTGTGGCCTGTAGTGCCAGGAAGCGTCCCTTACCCTGATTCCCTTCCTTAACACCAAAAGTTTGTTTTAATTTTTTTTTTTTTTTTTTGGTGCTGGGGATTGAACCCAGGGGTGCTTAACCACGGAGCCATATACTCAGTCCTTTTTATTTTTATTTAGAGATAGGGTATCACTGACTTGCTTAGAGCCTTGCTAAATTGCTATGGCTGGCTTTGAACTTTTGACCCCCTACCTCAGCCTCGGAGTTACTGTGATTACAGGCATGTGCCACTGCACCTGACTCAACACCAACGGTTTGTAAAGCAAGGGAATAAGGTACAGGTGTTTGTTTTCTGAGTTGCCAGCCTGTCCTTCTGAGAAGGGGCTCTTGGCTTTCCTCCTTTGGTCAGCTATCTTACCCTTGTGCCATCTCCTTGTCCTTCCTTACAGACCAGTAAGCATTGTCAGGTATGCAAAAAGCCCCCTTCTATGGGCTGGGGGATATAGCTCAGTTGGTAGAGTGCTTGCCTCACATGCACAAGGCCCTGGGTTCAATCCCTAGCGCCACCACACACACAAAAAAAGCCCCCTTCTCACAGACCACCCTCTGCAAATCCTGGTACACTGCCTTTCTGGGGCTGGGAAAGAAAGCAGCAAAAACATGGCCACTATCCACATTAACTGTTCTGCAGAAGCCCTCAGCCAGCCTATCCCCACCAACAGGACACTGGCAGGGCCTCTTCCCATCCCCTCTGCTCTGTAGAGCCATCCCACTGGCCAAAATTCTAAGTAATTTTCTCCGGCAGTTGCCAAGGTTACTTTGAGGAAAGACTTAGGGCTATGGGCAGTGCTTGGAAAAAGCCAGGAGTCTTGTCAGGGAGGCAGAGCCAGAAGACAAGGGGCCTGTGGAGAGAGCAGGGGCCCTGAGGTGGAGCACCTGGCTCTCCACTATGGGCCCCACTGTAGAATGTGTGACCTTTGAAGTGGTACAGGTTCACTAAGGAACAAAAGGATGGTTAATAATGCTGGGCCTCTTCAGGGGCTCCAGCTCCTCAGCCACTACGGGTAAGCATTATGAGCATCCCAGGGCCCTCATATTGTGCTCTTGAGGCCTTGCTTACCTCACAGTAATGCTCTTCATTGTGGGCTCACTTGAGGTGGCTCCTTGATCCTGTGTTGCAGTACTCTATGACTTGTGAAGAGCAGCTCTGCTGATTGCAAAGGGCCTCTGGCTCTGCAGATACCTCTCCCCGCTCCCCCCCCCCCCCCCCCCCCCCCCCCGTCCCCTGGGCTTCCTTGATGAGAGAAGACCGCCCAAAACAGAAAAAAAAGGAGAGAAACAGGGTGAGCTTCTCTTTGGGCAGGGCCCTCCAACCATGGGAACAGCGCCAGGGAACTCAAAAGAGTAGTGGGCGGGGTTAAGGAAAGCCTCCCGCCTGGTTTAAGAATTGCTGACAAGGAATTACATACACCTTATCAGGAAGAAAGGGAAGCACAAAGCACTCACACATTTAGGCAAACACCTTCTCCAGCCTTTTGCACAGTCTGATTCTCAGAGATAGATAGTGAGACAGATAGGCCATCATATCTCTTTCTCTCTCTTTTTGCTGTTGCCAGCTTCCCCGTGACCCCAAAGGGGCAGTAATGCCACAAGGTGTGGCAAGATGGCAAGGCAGGATACTTTAATTTAAGCTAGAGTGTCGAAAGTCATGGCCTCTGCTTTCTCTAACATCCAGAGTTGGCTGCATGTTGTACAGGGGTCATAGGTGGCAAGGTCTTAAAGAGAAACGTGGGGGTGGCAATCAGGTGGGCACAAGGAGAACCAGCTTGAACAGTCACACTGCACCCTGTGAACAGGAAGTCCCGGAACTGCAGTTTTCAAAGATGTCAATCATACATTATAATGGACTCTTTTAAATGAGGGAGAATAAAAGACAAGCACCATTTGTACACAATCAATCACATGGATGCCTAAGGCAACCCAGAGACTCCTCCTAAGGACAGTTCTAACTAGAGCCAGTCCTGGAAAAGGTGCCCTCTGTGTCTGGCTACCTCAGAAGTATGATCTCAAGGGCAATGAGAAAAAAAAAAATCCCTCTCAGTCAGAGCTGTTTCCCAGACTTGCTACTGAGGTACCTAGAAAGGTCACCACCAGAGTCATGACTATGAGTTCCAGTGATCTGTCCTGCAATTCTATACACTAAGAGGAAGAAAAGTTTCTTTTTCAATGCAAAAGCCTTGAGAAGGTGCCACCTTCAGTCACTAACAGTTCAAGCACTTCAGTATGAACTAAATTATCATATTACTTTCAACAGGGTAGTGAGTGATGAATCAGAGTCAGAAGATAACTGGACACACAGCAAGTAAACCTTGAGAGTGGATTGGGGAGAGAAAGAAATGGATCTGGATGAGATTCTTAAAACTAGAATCACCTGAGAAGGTTTGTACAGGGCTCTAGCTCTAGCAAGTCATGCGGGATGGGTCTGGAGCTGGGGGAGGGTATTTTTCAGGTGATTTCAATATAGCTCTTTTTGCACCAGTCTACAGAACTCCTTTTAAGAATTGCTGACACGAGGGGGTGGGATATAGCTCAGTGGTAAAGCACTTGCTTAGCGTGCACAAGGGCTCAGGTTCAATATCCAACAAACCCACCCCCATCCCCTGCAAAGAAGGCCGGGCATGGCAGTGCACACCTGTAATCTCAGCAATTTGGCAGGCTGAGGTAGGATGATTGCAAGTTCGAGGCCAGCCTCAGCAACTTAGTGTAGCCCCTAACTCAAAATAAGAAAAAGGGCTGGAGATGTAGATCAGTGGTAAAGTGCCCCTGGGTTCAATTCCCAGCAGCACCCCCCCACACACACACACACACAAAGGAACTGCTGACAACAAATACACACTCCTCTTCAGGAAGAAAGAGAAGCACAGGGCACAGGGCATGGTCTTTTCATTGAACCTACTCTGATTTATATCCAAATCTTTGGCAAAATTTGTCTCTCTCTTATGAGAAACAAATTTCTTCTAAGACACTTCACAGTTATCAGTGGGAACTCTCCACCTGGGAGGTTGGGGTTTGGGGGCACATCACAGTGGGGAAGAGAAAAGAACCCAGGCCAGAGAACAGAAAGAGGCTAATATTTTTCTTGTGTTTAGTCAATGAACCAGCCCTACCTCCCTTCTACAGAAGCCAGCTTTCCTGTAGCCCAGTGACTGTCACCACCCAGTCAAATATGGGTTGATTCCCAGGTTAACTGGAGGGGTGTGACTCATTCCCCACCAGGAACCTGCTGAGGCTGACTACAAACATACCTATCACCACCCTGATCCAAGCTTGGAGCTCACCTGCCCCTGAGATCACCCCATTCCATGGCTTGTGAGCTTCTCCCTGGCAATGAGGCTGCCTCTACTGCTCACAACTCCCTTCTGCCAAGGGGGATTGAGAAGGGAATTCACTGTTCTTTGTGGTACCATCCGGCCTGTGCTTGGGTATTTTATTTTTATGTTTAAATTACACTGCCTGCTAGGTTTGGGGCTTATAAATAAACAAAGGCTATGCTTCCCTCCAAGGTGTGGACTGCCTAGCTCCCTACCAGCAGCACAGTGACACTTTTAACCTCTTCTCTCACTCCTTGAGTCAGTTCATGTTGTGGGTAGGGTTGGAAAAAAAAAAGATATTTTGAGTTGGGTCAAAAGCCTGGAAATTCTTACTACCAGCCTAAACTATCATCGCCGAACCATTCCTGATGACATGAATACTAAGCACTGAAGTAACCTTACCAAGTACAAACTTCTTTGAAAAGCCATACATGACTATGAAGATAAAGCACAAAAATGGAAAATTCCAAGTATCAGAGTTGATTATTTTTGAAAAATCTACTTACAGATGTCTTTATGCCACCAAGTAAAGACCGAAGTGCCCAGGTCTTTGTGGGTGGAAACTTTGTGGGCATGAGAGGCATTAAAGACCTATGGACAGCAGAGCATGGTGGGCCTGACCAGGAAAAGCTTCTTGCCAATGCTCATACACCTTAAAAAATAAGAGGAACACTAGCCCCTATGTCCTGGGATAGGACTCTAACAGCAAACTACCGAATCCTGGTCAACAGTTCTGACATCCTGTTATTTGCTAAAACTAATAATACTGTGGAGTTTGTTGACAGAGTTGCAAAAGAGCTAAAGTAAATATGGAAACTGAGGAACAGCCAACTGTAGACAGTTACTAGCTCAGCAGTTGGGAAGAAAGGAGTCTTAGAAATCTTCCTTGGACATCTTGGGGAACCAAGGCCTGAGCACAGTTGGGAGATAACCTAGAGGCATCTGTCATGTCACCAGGTGAGTTCTCTCCAACAATAGGCTGCTGCAATGATGAGTTTGATTCATGTGGCTGATACTGATCCTTCAGACAAATAGTTGTGATAAGGAGAACTGAGAGGGATGCTCCTGATGCATATGTGAAGGGAGGGACTCCCTGAGGACTGCCCTAGCACCATTCTAGATGAATTTGATCAAGTGAGAATTAAATTAAGTCAGGAGGCCAGAATTCTTTTTCCACATTGGCCATTAACTAGTTGGAGGACTGCACAGAAGCTTCAAAACATCCTACAGGGTTTGATCCTCATCCCTGAAATGAAAATCTTGCTCTTTCTCTCCTATAACATATACATACATGCATGGTATACATGTTTATAGATGCTCTAAGGTTTGGAAACATAGGTAATTGCATTTTACGTTTTTAACAGATTAAAGATTATTTTTATGGACCTAGTACCTTTACTTTATTTATTTATTTATTTTTATGTGACGCTGAGGATGGAACCCAGTGCCTCAAACATGCACACAAGTGCTTTACCACTGAGTCACAATCCCAGCACAGATAAAAGATGTTCTTGATGGCATTATATATATTTGGTTTATGTTTCCAAACTTATGGATATCCTGTAGGCAGCATTCTTGAGTTCTTCGGAGAGTGAAAAAGGGCCATATTAATATGATAAACTCTGTGATGAGTAAGGGTCCTGATCCCCAAATCACCCCTGGTAAAATGGCTCTCCAAATGTGTAGCACTTTCAAAGCTGTTTGAAAGTCTAACACTTCTAAACTTTTGTCCAGTTGTGATTTTTGTTCCCATAGTTTCACAAATTACCCATACTACCTATGGGGAAGGGTGGTTTGTGGAATTATTGTTAAAATGAATCAGTATTTAAATTATTCTTTTGGAGTTCATAGCAATCTTTCCAGTACAAAGGACTTCTAACTTGCACATTATTTTTCTGTACTTGGGATTGAACCCATGAGTACTCTACCCCTAAGCTATTTCCCCAGCCCTTTTTATATTTTGAGACAAGGCCTCACTAAGTTGCTGAGGCTAGCCTCAAACTTTGAGATCCTCTTGCCTCAGCCTCCTGAGTTGCTAGGATTACAGCAACTCAGGTGTGTGCCACCATTGCCTGTCCTGACTTATACAACTTTTTGACCTTGAGAGCCTCTTTGATGGCAAAGTCAGTCATCAGCAGGACCTCTATTGCTTCAGGCACAGCCAGAGAGGCCCATGATTAAAAGTGGGCAACAGTCAACAAAAAGACTCAAGTAAGCATCCATTGGCTTCCTAGATTAGAATGTATGTTCTGTGAGGGCAGGGGCTTGTCTTATCTATCATTGTACCCCCATGGCATGGACACAGGGCAAATGTGGTTAATAAATAAATAAAAGAACTGGCTAAGTGTTAGAATTTTGCTAAGGGCCCCAGTGGAGAAGAACTAGGCAAATTCATGTATTAGCGTTTTGTTAACACTTGAATTTGGGAACAGTCATTGTTTGAGAGAAATTCTGCAGTTAAAATATGAAAGACCTGTGAAAATCAAACATACTTGGAAAACCCAAACACAGTTTAATTGAATAAATGGTCACTAATGACCTGAAAGCAAGGTCCTACCTCTTAAATAAAAGGGATAATTTACCCAGCTATGTGCTCCTGATTCTCCAGTAATGCTGTGACTTTGGTCACTTTCCATCTTTAGCTAAAGGGGCTGGGTCACTTACGAACAGGTCACACACAGGGAGCAGTAGAGGGTGATAAAGCCCAGGAGCAGGGCAGCCAAGTCTCAGCTGGCACCAATATCAAAGAGGGATTTAGGGCTAGCAGGCCTGATTCTCTGAGTGACAGCCATGTAACTAGAATGATGGGACAGGGGTGGGGAATGACAAAATAATCCCAAATAAAAATATCCTGATGCTTACCAAGAGAAAGGAAATCCTAATCATTAATGTCATCCTTGGGTTTGAAATTTTGAGGTGCCCTATTAAAATGAAAGGTCTTTCTCAGAGGGGGAACTACTTAGTTTTTCTCAGGGAAGGAACATGATGACCTCTTCAGCTTGGTCTGAACAGTAGGGGGCTCCTGGGAGAAGTGACTCAGACTTGCTAAATATAAATTGGTGGTGTGCTGGGGGCTTATCACAATGGGTACTTGTTACCTGGCGGCCTTGGGCTTTCTGGTGACATGCAAATGCTCCCAAACAGCTGTCAAAAAAACCAAATTGCTTGTGAATGGGCAGCTTTAAGAGTAATAGAGTTTATGGGGCTGTGGTTGTAGCTCAGTGGTAGAGCGCTTGCCTAGCATGTGTGAAGCACTGGGTTCGATTCTCAGCACCACATAAAAATAAATAAATAAATAAATAAATAAAAGGTATTAAAAAAGAGTAATAGAGTTTATGGCTCCTGAGCACAGTTGGGAGATAACCTAGAGACATCTGTCATGTCACCAGGTGAGTTCTCTCCAACAATAGGCTGCTGCAATGATGGGTCTCACCCATGTGGCTGATGTTGATCCTTCAGACAAATAGTTGTGATAAGGAGAATTGAGAGGGACTCTCCTGATGCATATGTGAAGGGAGGGACTCCCTGAGGACTGCCCTAGCACCATTCTAGATGAACTTGATCAAGTGAGAATTAAATTAAGTCAGGAGGCCAGAATTCTTTTTCCACATTGGCCATTAGCTAGCTGGAAGACTGCATAGAAGGCTTCCAGATCCTCATGACTGAAATGGCAATCATACTATTCCTCTCCTATAACATATACACCATGCAAGGTGATTGCTTTTTTCTTCTCTTCTTGGTAAATAAAAACAAACTGTTATTGCTGGGCACAGAGATGGGCAACTATAATCCTGGTAACTTGGGAGGCTGAGGCAGGAGGATCATTTAAGTTTGAGGCTACCCTCAGCAACTTAATGAGACACTATCTCAAATATTCAAAAGGACTCAGGGTCTGAGGTTGTGCTCAGTGGTAAAGTGCTTGTCTACCATGTGTGAGGCACTGGGTTTGAGCCTCAGCACCACATAAAAAATAAATACCTAAAATAAATTTTAAAAAAAGGGCTCAGGATGTAGCTCAGTGGTAAAGCACCCCTGAGTTCAAACTCAAGTACTAAAAAAGATTAAAATAAAAAGAGCAAGTTGTTATGAAGATGCTGTGCAAAGCAGCAATGCTGCCTTGGCCACGTTGGGGACATTTATCTGCCTGGGAGACCCCATTTGCTTGCTCACCAAAACATCCTTCCTGGATGAGTCCTCCTCAAACTCTACTACCTCATTTATAAGGTGGCATAGCTGAGAAATTGACCCTGGGAAAGTCTGTGGCTGAGAGGTTAGATGGATTCTCCTTCCCTGGGGCAATTTCCTTCTACCAAGAGCCTCAGGATAACCTAAAGGAATGAGTCCAGTGAGGGAAATTCCAAGCAGAAGGGCAGGGGAGCTTTGTTTGGCCATTTTCTGCCATTCTCTGTTAGCTGTGGTCTTCTATACCTGTGCACCAGGTGGCCCTGGAAGGAGACATACTCACAATACAGCTGGTGAGGGCAGCCCTTGTCCCTCATTATCTCTCCTTCTTGCTCTTGTAAAACTCTGGAAAATCCTCAGCCCTGGGGCTCCCTCTAGCTTGACCAGGTGACAGCCAACTGCCTGACACCAGGCAGAGCCTGCCTCAAGAGGGTGAGGGGAGTAGGACTGGGCATCCCCCCACCCCTGTGGCCCTGTTGTGAGGTGCTGACAGCTGGGAGAGGACCTGAAACCAGTTAGCCTGGGGCTTCCAGCCAGCAGTGTATTTTCATCTTGTTTTGACTGGGACTGACCTCCCCTGTGTAAACACATCCACATCAGGAGGGAGAAAATGTAGAACAGCTTAAAATAGGTGCGTGGAATGAATCCCACCCATGAATCACCAGAGCAGGGAATGCCCGGCAGGTGGGCCTCGCTTTAAGGAAAACTGACATATGAAAATCTCCATTTAACAAGAGGGCAAGGATGGATAACTGTGAGGTCTTGACCTTCCACTGGGAGATCTCAAAGCCTCATCTGGTACAAATAACAGCAGCAGCTCCCGAGTACTGAATGTTTAGAGGGCACTTGGCTAAGAATAATATATACATTAGCTTTTTAAATTTTGTCCACAGTCTTAGGAATTAGATATTGGGTTTGAAAGGAAAGTGACCACAACACTCGGAGCAACCAAAAGATCTTTATTGCAACAGTGCAACAAAGAGAAAGGAAAGAGGGAGAGGGAGAGGGAGAGAAAAGGGAAGAGGGGAGATGAAGAGGGAGAGAGCAAGAGCAAGAGAGAGAGCGCACGCAAGAAAGATAAAGAGCAAGAGAGAGAGCAAGAGAGAGAGCAAGAGAGAGGGGGGCCTGGCAGGAGGGAGTTTTTATAGCCCAAATCTAATGGGGCCTCTGGGTCTGCAAGCTGCCTTGTTGGCCCAAGGGGGGGGGGGGTTAAGTGTTCAGCCTTGAGCGGGGTTGAATGTTCAGATTTGAGGCAAACAGGTGATAAAGGACTAGATAGAGGGGGGTTTGAGTGTGTGGGCTATCTGCAGCCAACATCTGTTCAGCCTGCCCTGCAGACAACACAGTTCAGCCTGCTCTGCACCCAACAGGGTTATCATCAGGCCATAGTATGGATGAGGAAACTGAGGCACAGAGATGTTCAATGACTTACCTGGGGCTGCACAACTAGTAAGGAGCAGAGGCCAGATGAGAATCCCTGGTCTATGACTCCAAAGTGCTGGGCTGTCTCTAGCTGGGTATTGCACTTTGTTTTGAGTTCCAGGCACAACTGCATTCTAGGCAATGACTGGAACTTGCATCATTGTGACTTCTCACTGAATGCCCCTTCACAGCAGCTGCAGCTGAATCTGATGAGTCCTTAAAGGAGCAGGGTCATGGTAGGGAAGACCTTGGTTGGAAGCTGGCCCTTTCCATTGACTAAAGCAACAACAAGTCAGATAATTTCCCTGAAGAGTGAGCACCCTCTAGAATTCTAAGATGGGATGAATCTGCATTTCAATTTAGGGATTGGCAGATTTTTGAAGGGCAGCTTCTTGCCCATTCTTAGGGATGGGCCCTTCAGAAAGGGCAAATAGGTACAAACTACCCAGACATCAGGCTGGAGAAGGGACAAAAGACTCAGTATAATCCAGTATAAGGAAAGACCAAATGTAAACATGTATTTTGAAACAAAATGTCACCCATCACTGTGTCTGTGCAGGACAGGCCCCCAGGCTAAACTGTGAAGTAGGAGCCTGTCTTCAGAACCTTCCTGCTTCCGTTTGGTGCCTTCCTCCTACCTGTCCCCTTAGGCAACCAGTGCCCTCCTGTTGTCTGGAGTTTCGGGGGCCCACCAATGCAGAGGTAGGGGGGTTACTTGCCTCTCCAGCAATGCCCTCTTTAAGTGACACTCCCAGCTTCCCTCCCACAAATCAAATGTATCTGGGCCAGCCCTGAAGCACAGATGGAAGAAATTTGTGTAAATGGCAGGTAATGGCTTAACAGGTTTTCCTTAGTCAGATTACAGGGGCTTTAATCTAAAGGATTCAGTCAATGATATAATTTTAGTCATAGGTGGGGGGTGGCAATTGTTGGGGGAGATTGCTTATCAATGCTCTTCAAAGCTTGCCAAGAAGATCACCCTCTACTCTATTGGTATGTCTGATTCTATGTATGGGGTAAATACTACCCTCTTTCACCCATGCTGTATTCTTTTAAGAACACAGAGGAGCCTGGAGTGGTGGTGCACACCTGTAATCCTAGTGGCTCAGGAAGCTGAGGCAGGAGGATCGTGAGTTTAAAGCCAGCTTCAGCAACTTAATGAATCCCTAAGCAACTCAGTGAGACCCTGTCTCTAAGTAAAATATAAAAAAGGGCTGGGGATGTGGCTTAGTGGTTAAGTGCTCCTGGGTTCAATTCCCTGTACCAAAACCAAAAACAAAAATACAGTCAAGCCAGGTACAGTGGCACATGCCTGTAATCTCAGCTACTTAGGAAGCTGAGGCAGAAGGATTACAAGATCAAGGCCAGTCTGGGCAACTTAGTAAGACCCTGCCTCAAAATAAAAAATAAAAAGGGCTGGGGTGTCACTTAGTAGTAGAGTGCTTGCCTAGCATGTGTGAAGCCCTGGGGTTCAATCCCCAGAACTAAAATAAAGGAAAAAAAGAACACAGTGGAAAGAACACTGGAATAGTAATTAGGAAGCCTGGGTTCTGGCCTGCTTTTGTCACTGGCTACCAGAACAACCTTGAAAAGCCCCATAAGCATTCTGTCCCCAGTTCCCCCTAATTGTGAGATGAGAAGATTGTGGATGGAAATATATATTTATTTGGGTGCTTCTTTGAAGAAAGATACAGTTATTCAAACTGAGAGCTTCATGAAGCCAGGAACATGTCTCAAGTGTCTGGCACAGGTATGTTGAATAGCTGAATTGAATGAATGGACAGCAAAAGTGACTTCTAAAGTTGATGCCAGTTTTAATAGGCTCTGCCATGATCTTCTGAGACCCAGCTATTTGCAGCTCTATCTCAGAGTCAAGAGGCCTAGGCCAAGGGATAAGTGAGAACTTCAGGCCCTTGTCCTCAGGTCCAGGATGCATCTGCACCACCAGGTGCAGGGGCACCCTGCAATGGGGAGGGGCAGATTTGAGACCAAAGGCAGAAAGCAAGCTTCCATGAGACCCAGGAGGTTTGCAGGATGCTGGATTGGGGTGGGGGCAAGAGGTTTGTAGGAAGGGCAGGATTGGTCAGGAGGAGGAGCCAGTAACGTTTACACAGTTTTCTGTAAAACGGGAAGCCCAGATAACAGAGACCTGATGGGTGTCTGGGCTGAGGTAGGAAAAGTGCCGAGTTGCATGGTGACTCAAGGTCAGGAGCTGGAATGGGGCCCAGAGCTCTCAAGCCTCCCCTCACCCCCTTGGGACTGGCCCCTGGCTCCAGGCCAGCTCCATGAATAGCTTCCCCCACCCCCACTCCACCCCTCCACAAGTCCAGCTTCCTTCTCCAGCCACCACCATGGCCCTCCCCCTCCCTGTTCTTCCAAGGCTACATGGAATTCCTTCCCTAACCTCCCTCCAAGGACTTAGCTGGTGTAGTCACCCATTAGAGTTGTCCAACTTCACTTCTGGGTAGAGCCGCCCCCCTTACCAGGGTTGCCCACATTCGCCCTGACATCACTCCTTTCCTCCTTATGCAAAAGGGTGGAGGTTTGCCAGCTTTGGGTCCCTCCCCCTCTTACATACCCCCTGCCCTGCTCCATTGCCCAGGCCTTCTCCTAGGAACACTCCCAGATTGTATTCTGAGTTACTGAGACATTCTCTCCTGCCCTCTCTACTCTTGCCTTAAGTAGCACCTTTTGTTTGTTTGGTACCAGGGATTGAACCCAGGGGTACTTAACCACTGAGCCACATCCCCAGCCCTTGTTTTATATATATATGAATTTTGAGACAGGGTCTCTATAAGTTGCTTAGAGCCTTGCTAAGTTGCTGAGGCTGGTTTTGAATTTGAGATCCTCCTGCCTCAACTTCCTTGGGTTTCTGGGCAGCAGCACCCTTTCACATTATAAGAGGGGCCACAGTTTCAGTCCCCCCCCCCCCGCCAAAAAATGTCTTAAGAGTAAAAGTTGTAGACATTAGTGAGTAGGGAGAGAGAGATTTTTGAGGGCAATGGGCTTTCTTAGCATTCCTGAAATAATGCCATGGAGGAGGTTACCTACTCTGGACATTCATTAGGCCAATTCAGGCCTTCATCTGACCAAAATTCTGGTCCCATCTCAGCCATTAAAACAGTCTGTAAAACTCTGGGTAAATTAATCTCTCTGTGTCTAAGTTTCTTCATCAGTCAAATGGAGGTAATTATACCTCCCCTACCATGCCAGGGCTGTTAGGAAAATTAGAGACTCTGTGTGTGTGTGTGTGTGTGTGTGTGTGTGTGTGTGAGAGAGAGAGAGAGAGAGAGAGAGAGAGAGAGAGAGAGAGAGAGATGTGGGTGCTTTCCAAATGGCAGAGAGGAGGCTTTCCAAATGGCAATCAGGAATTATGATGCCTCTCCCTGCCCTGCTGTACTTGAAGGACTCATTCAGGTTCTATGGCAGTATATTTACCAAAAATGTCCACATACCCTAGGCCTGCCCCTTTCCTCTCCCCTAACTTGTCTCTTCTCCAGGGCTTGGCCATTAGCCACATTCGATCTCCTGTGCATCTCCACCCTTCTTTAAGAACATCCCCACCCTTGTCCCCCCACCACCGCCCATCCTGCCACCCTCAGGCCTTCCTTCACCATGCAAGGGCCTCCTGCCATGCTCTCTCCCTCTCCAGCTTGTCCATGACCCTCTCCCAGCCCTGACTTCATTCAGGCTCTCCCCATCAAAGCAGTAAAGAGGAAGGGACTCCGGAGGTAATACTGGACTTGACAATTTTCTCCAAAGGCTAAAAGACATTGCAGAATACTCAACATGTGTTCAAGAGACACACCATTGTTTGGTTACATGTTCTGGAGGAGATGTTTGGGGTGGAGTCTGCTTTGGGGGCCCTGAACTCTTGCCAGGTAGACAATTGCCTGCTTCACCTCTAGGTTCTGCAGGCCCTGCCTGTCTATTCTTCCTTCCCATCTTCTCCTTCACCTCTCAACCCAGAAAATGGGCTAGGCCATTTGATCTCTAGGACCTGCATGCTACAGTGTGATTTCAATTCTCCCTGGCCTAGTGCCATTGAGTTTCTCTGATGCCCCCACTTTTCCCTCAGGGAAGAGAGGCTGGGAAGCAGTTTGGGAAACCTTCTAAATATCCCAGCACTGACAATCAGCTCCCTCTGCAGGGCCACACCTGAGTATTCACATCTGAAGAAACCTGGTATTCTACCCCAGAATTAAGAGCACTGGGGCTTTGGCCTAGGGGTGGGAGAATGAGGCCCACCATAGCATAGCATGGACCTTTTAGTTCCGCCCTCTGTGCAAGGTGACACCATTCCTCTTGTCTGGAACATCTCTTGGTCTAGAAAATATTAGAGAGGGAGTTTCTCCCAAATTGTGAAGACAAAGCTCTTGCTTTTATCTAAATGCTCCCTCCAGGGCTAGGGATGTAACTCAGTGGTAAAGCATTTGCCTAGCATGCACAAGGCCCTGGGTTTAATCCCCAATACCACAAAAAATAAAAATGTTCCCTCGTGTTGTGTCTCAACCCTCCTCTCTCCAAAGGAGGAAATTAGAAGCAAAAGGTGACCTTGGGTAGGCCTTGCCAGGGAACTGGTGACAAAGTGGTAATGCATGGCTTCGTTTTGTTGGCCCCTGCCACCTGTCTCCCTCTTTCTGCCTGCTGCTGGGGCCCTTTATTGGCAGACAGATTGGGGAAAGCTGGGACTTCATGGAGAGGCCATCTTAGAAAGCTGTTCTTATAATGGAGCTAAGGAAGGTGATCTTGGAGGTTCAAGGCTCCACAGATGTACTTTTGGCATGGCAGGACTCTGAAGTCAAAGAGGGAACAGGGAAATGGGAAGCTGGCAAGAAAAGTGGCAAACTGTCATATTTATTACCAGTAGTGGTAATAGTAATAACAATCACAATAATAATGATAGCTACCATTTACTGAGAGTTTATTATGTACCAGGAACTGTGCCAAGTATTCTTCATGCATTATTTCACTTATTCTTCATAACAATGTTATGTTTTTAAAAAATGACATGCCAGATGCCAGACAAGGAAGGAGAAACCCAGGGAAGTTGTGATCAGTTCAAGGTCACACAGTAGAAACTGGGATTTGAGGATTCAGATGACTCTCAGATCATACTCTTCCCCCCTCACCCAGCCCGCACTGCCTGTGCCTTAAGCATGGGCCCTACCATCAAAGGTCCCATAAGATACCAGAAAGTAGGGTTTGGCCTCCTAAGCCCTTAGAGCTCAGTTATATGGGATTGTTTTTCCCCTCTAAGGGGCCAATATTACAACTAGGGATTTGTTTAAGATCATCCAGAGGCAGAGGTCACGTAGCAGACAGACCAACCTTTGCTCTTGGCCCTGACAAGAAATTGTCATGTCACTTCTGGCAAGATGACTCTACGCCTGCATGGACTCTATCTCTGGTCCTGGGCAAGGATCAATAATGTGTCAAATCCAAGAGTATCAAACACTTAGTGGTGGGCCCTTGACCACACTTCCCAATGGAAGAATATCTGATAGTTTGAAGGTGTTCTAGTGGGGGCCATTGTTTGGCCAGTCTGTTGGAGCTCTCACCACCTTCCTCAAAATCTTATTTTGAAACCTGCTTAAGATCTCCATGCTGCAGGGTGCAGTAATGCACACCTGTAATTCCAGTGACTTGGGGAGGTTAAGGCAGGAGGATCACAAGTTCAAGACCGAACTTGGCAAGACTCTGTCTCAAAATAAAAAAATAAAAAAGGACTGGGAGCCAGGCATGGTGGCACATGGCTGTAATCCCAGCGGCTCAGGAGGCTGAGGCAGGAGGACGGCAAGTTCAAAGCCAGCCTCAGCAATGGTGAGTGATCCTGTCTCAAAAATAAAAAAAAAAACAACCCACAAAATAGGGGTGGGGGTGGGGATATAGCTCATTAGTTGAGTGCCCCTGAGTTCAATCCCTGGTATCCCCCCCTAAAATAAAAGGACCGGGGATGTGGCTCAGTGGCAAAATACAAAAATTTCCATTCCATGGTGGCTCCTCACCAGCATGCCCTCCAGCCAAGCCTTCTCTCACCAAATATTCATGAATGCCCTTTCTAATCACTCCTTTGAAATGACCTTGCCTTGCCTTTTCCTTTTCCTCCTTCCTCGATGTCCCCATAATTGCTCTGAGCATGCCATCCTTCTTTGCTTCTGTCATAAATGCCCGATCCACACTGACTGGCTTCTTCCCTGAACACATAGTTCTCCCCTTTGGTTGATTTAGCATCTTCTAACTTCTTTTTCATTGTGCTTTGTTTTCTCACATATTCAAAGAGATGAAAGGAACCTTAACCTGCCAACCACCATTACCTTCCCCATCTCCAGATGTATCTATTATCCATGTCACACCACTACTTGTTTGCCATGTTTATATCTAGTTTCTCCAAATACAAAGTAGTCCAGGTGGCAGGGGGCTAAATCCTTCCTCCCACTTGAATGACGTACACAGGGGAGAAGTTACCTGCCTTTTGTCATATAGCTTATTAGTGATAGAATTGGGAATAAGATCTAGGCCACAAAGTCTCCAATCAAGGCCTCACTTGACCAAGATGCAACACACTTCTTTCCCAGTATTCCTCTTCTGTACTGCCTGTAATTTTTCATTTTTGTCCCTTCTTCTCTTTTTCATATTCTTCTCCTTCCTAATGTCTGCATTTTCATAAGTCTGATGGATTTTATTTATTTATTTATTTATTTAGGTACCAGGGATTGAACCCAGGTGCACTTAACTACTTAGTCACATCCCTAGTCCTTCTTTTAAATATTTTAGAGATAGGGTCTCACTGAGTTGCTTAGGGTCTTGCTAAATTGCTGAGGCTTGGTTTGAACTTATGATCCTCCTGCCTCAGCCTCCTGAGCCACTGGGAATATAGGTGTGCACCACCTTTCCTGGTCATAGGTCTGCTGGATTTTCAAACCTCTCTACCTATCATTTAACAGATGAGAAAACTGAGGCCCAGAGAGGAGAAATTGATGGCCTGAATTCAGATGATGTCAGAGCTGGGATGCAAGCCCAAAGTCACCAACTCCTAGTTCAGTGCTCTTTCCACCACTTTCTTCCTACCTGTGTTTTATTTCTCTGGTCATTCTTGATTGAAAAGCCTCCTTCCTCTAACAACTAGGTCCTGGAAAACCTGAGAGTGTATGAGCTCAGGGTCATATAATGTCCCTGGGGAAAGGTAGAAGTTGCTGAGAGGCCTGGAACCACCCACATCCTCCTGCATCCCACATCGGGAGGCCCAGCTTGGCCTTCCAGAGAGTGGTGACTATCAAGTATGTGTTGAGATAAAGCCATAGCCTCTCAGATTCTCAGTTCATGGCCTAGACAGTGGCGTCAGAGTCCAAGCCTGCTGCAAAACGAGGTCAGTTCACTGTCCTCTTGGTGGAAATATTTTGTACAATCAATAGCACTTATAACGTCAACAGACCCTGGGACCTTTCCTCTGTTTGTTTTTCCCTCCTGGGCCACTCTTTCTTACCCACCCTGCTGTGAAGGCACAGACAACACAGTAATCCAGCAAGGGAAGCTGCAAAGTCCAGACTTTTAGAGTTCCTGAACCAACCGGAGACAGGAGGCATACTGAAGTGAGTGATTTGTGAAGACCCTGGCCAAGGCCCTCCCAGTTCCCTCTGGCAATGCTCTTCAGATTCAAGGTGCTCCCTGGCAACTGGCACCTAGCTGGTAATAACCAGGAGCTGCCCAAAGTTCACTAGACATTCTAGAAGCTCAGTCCTGACCCTGCTTTGCCACACAGGTTCTTTTCATTCAGAGAGCAACCCAAAAGCCAATTAGACACCACCATGGGGCCTTCCTGTGCTAGGAAGTGTCTGAGGCTCTCAGACTGGAGTGGATATTGGCCCTTTGCCCAGACATTCTCCCCCTTTACACATCATGGGTGTATCCCACCTTCCCTCCATGCACACAGAGGGTGACTACCCCCATGCTGTTTCTTGGATGGTCTCAAACAGGCTTCTTCTTCCTGCCCCTGAACTGGTCCTACCACAGACCTTGGAATCCGCTGTTAAATGTAGTCCTTTATATAAGAATATTATGAGTTCAGTCAAGCCTGGATTCATTTGACAAATATATATTGAGCATCAACTCAGAGTCAGACACTGGTGGCTTCTATTAACGGTGTTTTGTGTGATTGAATGCTACTATGCCCCATGAGTTCCCATTGAGCACACAGGGCCAGATAAATAGGAGATTTGTTGCTACCAGGCAGAGGAAGTCCAGGGATGATAAGTGAGATGGGTCCTGAGAGTAAGCATGTGTCATAGTGTGGATCCCTGAACATCAGGGTATTGAGGCATGGGTACCTCATGTTGTAAGCCTAGAGAGGTTTCTTCTATAAAAACTCCTAGGACTAGGGACAAACTTCACATTCCCAGAGAAGTTGTGCTGGGTGGCTGCAAGGGGCATAAGTGAGAACAATCCCATAGACTTTTATAGCTAATGGTCAACTTTGCTCTCTGCTCTCAGTCTTGGCAGCAGGGATTCCCTGCCTGTTGGTCTCCCAAGCAAATCAAAGGAAAGGCATTTTGGAAGAGGCCACCTTCTTTCTTCTCATATGTCCTCTGGGCACCTAAGCTTGGTTCCATTACTGGTCAAAATGCATACAAGGCATTTAAAGGCAGTGAGGTGGGTGTTTGGTGAAAAGTTTCCTGGTTAAACACCCCACCCCCAACTCCCAAGTGTATGAGCAAGATTTTGCAGCTCATCTTCTAGGCAAGGTCTTGGCCCTGTGCCTGCTCCCCCAACCCTGCCCTCTGGGTGATCTTGCTCAAGGACGCCAAGGGAGTTGGTGGCAGAGGCTGGGAGCAGAGCCCAGGTTTCCTGGATCCTGGCCTGGCACTCTTGCCACCAGACCCTGCTGCCACTCCCTCTGTTTCCTTGCCCTTTGTGCTCAGTCTGCACCCCCTGGAGGCACACGTCCCATACCCCACTAACATTCACTGGGCTAGATGTTTCTGTCCAACACCCGTCAGAGGTCTAGCCATATGGGACATAGGGAGTCTGGCTGGCTGCTGCCCATGGGGCCAGGACTAGGGCAGGAGAGGAGGATAGCCAGCAGCTTTGCTGGGCTGAGACCAGCAAATCTGGATCCCTGAGGCTGTCATTTTACCCAGGGGTCCTAAGGGTGGCCCTTGAGCTTGGCTTACCGGAGCTAGGACTGGGTCACTGTGGGGGCCCCCACCCCCAGTCTTGTTGCTATGACACATGGCTCTACAAGTGCTGAGCGGCATTGTCGGGGCCGGATGCAAACGGCACGCAGCAGGGTCTAGCTGTGAGCCAGTTGGCCGGCTGACATTTCAGGGCCCAAAGAGCTTGTGTGTACTGGACAAGCTGTTTATTGTGGTGTTGGCACTGCCCAGCCCTTCAAACAGCAACAAATGCTCCCAAACTGGGAAAGGAGAGGAAATAAGGAATCAGTCATAGCCAAAGAAGACCTGGAATCTCTTCCCTCTCACCATTTGCTCCCTGCAGCTGACGTGCTGCTGGTGCCAACCATCGGAAGTACCCCTGTGAGGGAACTGAAGGGGGCAAACCCTACAAACCTCCATTCGTGAAGACCTAAATCACAGATCGTGTCGATACCCATGTCAGCCTCCTTCTGACTGCCAGTGTTCAGAGGCCACTGCTGATGGCAGGTTGAACAATCTGTATTTGGACTAGGAATGAGAAATCTTGATGCCACAAAGTTTAACATACAGAGGAACTGGCACCCTAAGGCTGCAGGTTCTACATTAACACACACACACACACACACACATCCTCAGGGAGAAGAAGATCATAAACAGGCCATGATAGAAGCAGTCCTTTCAAGTTCTAGCCTGGTCTTTTAAGATACACTGAGGGTTGACCACACACTAAGAAAAATGTGGCAAGAACATGTGTGTTAGAGCATGGGATAGGGAAGAGAGGTGGGACAAAGAAGACCCCAAATAAGGGAAGTCAGAAAATCAGAGTCCAGAGAAGTTGGGGAAGGTGGAACTTTCCAGAAGACATTTGGCCTATGCCCAGGAGCCAGTCTGGTGTGTACTATGGTCTGAGAGGAAGCTCTGCTTGGGAAGGATAGATGTAGGAATAAAGGGTTGAGTTGTGCCTGTCTCTTGACTTCTACACCTTGTTCTACTCAGCATTGTGGCTGTTAGGGCTAGACAACCAGAATTACTAAGAGGTTTTCTGAGAGTCCCGGTCAGGATCTCTAGTCTTTCTATGGTTTATCACATAGTCACTCTTATCAGCTCAGTTGTATGTGACAGATACCCTTAATTATCACACAGACACAGGGCTACAGTAATGGACACTAGCATCTAACAGTCATTGTGTGCCTACTTTGTGCCAAACAGTGCTCAAAGCACTTCACATACAATAGGTATGTTATCTCAACTAACCTTCCTCAAATCATGGGATTCATATTATCCGTATCATTATCAAGTTTACAGAGGGGAAATCTGAGGCTCAGAGAAGTGGAACAATTTAAGTATACCATCAGTGATAGGAAGAGGCTGACTAGGGATTCAAATTGAGGTCTCTCTGGCTCCAAAGCCTGTACTCATTATACTTCAGTGCCACCCACGCGTGACAAAGTGCATGAGTGCACCCATTTGTACAAGAAGCCTCAGGGAAGGAAGGAAGAGAGTGCTAAGTGGGAAGATCCAAGAGCTCAGCAAGGAGAGAAGAACCACCTGGTAAGAGAGTGGGAGTGAAAGAGAATGAGGGTGGGTAGCAGGGTGCCCACCAGATGCCAGAAGCTAAGATAGATCTAAGTTTTTGGTCTCACCCCTCTTGGAAATCCCCATAGCAACCAGCATGGTGCCTGCCATCTCATCAGTAGAACTCTGTTAAAGAAGAAATAAGTACTGGGCATGGTGGCACACACCTATAATCCCAGTGACTCAGGAGGCACCATAGTGACAGGAGGACCACAAGTTTGAGGCCAGCCTTGGCAACTTAGTGAGACCCTATCACAAAATAAAAAAATTAAAAAGTGGTAAAGCACCCTGGGTTCAATCTCCAGTACACAAAACAAACAAACAAAAGCAAAATAAGCTCAACATGGCAACTTTGGGGAATACACATGGCCAAATTTTGCCTCCCATTCATTGAGACCCAAAGTTCAAAGTTTCTCCAAGTCCAGATCAGCAGATAATACTTAAGCCCCTGGAACAAGGCAACCCTTGGGGATATAGAGATGAACATAGTAAGGATCCTGCCCTTGACATATGGCCAGGCTCTTAAGGGAAATGTTAGCTTTGCCTAGGCCATCCCCAGGGGCTGGCTGAGGCAAGGGGCTAAGGTTATTTGTTCAGGGGATAGAAAGAAGCCCTTGGATCTCTTCAGGGATGGGACTGTTGCCTTCAGCTCCTTGAGTCCAGTCCACTGACCTGGGCAGCCTCTGCTGGCCCCATTCTCCATTCCATTGGGTTGCTTCTACAAACACGGCTCAGGGCAGCCTTACAGGGCTGTGCTGGCCACTTTAGCTGGAAAACCAGGAGTCTTAAGTGGATGCAGGCTGGAAGAAGGAATGAAGCCACAGGAGGTCCCCCTTGCCCTTTCTCTCCTCAGTGTCTGGCGGTAGACCTGCCATCCCCAGGAAAGAGAGAACACTTTTCTTCAGAGCTCTCCACTGTCCCCACATTGTCTCCTCCCCCATTGGGAAGCCCAAGGCTTAGGGAAATGAATCCAAGTAATTAACTAATTAATGAATATGGATGGCAAAGTTGCTGAGGTTGCTGGAAAACACCCTGCTGCTGCCAACACACTGCCCAGCCAGGTACCCGCCTCCCATGGTGGGTGACAGGGAGGCTAAGGAGAGACTCTTGGACTGTATCTCCCCAATGATCCAATTGCAGCAGAAGTGCCTGAGACCCAGCACCCCTCACTCAATGCCTAGAGCCCAGATTTTGGGCAACATATCCCCTCACAAGGCAGCCTCCCCCAACCAGCTGGGACAGCAATTGACTCAACTTATTTAGCATCAAGGGTATTCTCTGTGGTCCAAGGAAGTCTGTCTGTGGGCTCAAGAGATGGATGGATAGAGATAGGAGAAGGGGAGAGAAAAGGAGAAGGAGAGACTGAGAGGCACACACAGCTGGCAAGAGCCCATCTCCAGCTGTTGGGCGGGCTGTTTCCTTTGATAAAGCACTTGGCAGTACTCCCAGTTCTGTAGTTTCTGGCCTGCGAAAGCACACCCGGAGCACGAGCCTGCCTGTGGGAGGACTTCAGCCTGTCTTTTCTTTTCTTTTCTTTTCTTTTCTTTTCTTTTTTCTTTTCTTTTTTCTTTTCTTTTCTTTCTTTCTCTCTTTCTTTCTCTCTTTCTTTTTCTTTTTCTTTCTCTCCTTCCTTCCTTCCTTCCTTCCTTCCTTCCTTCCTTCCTTCCTTCCTTCCTTCCAGCTTTCAAAAATGCTCCTCCCCTTCTAAGGAACCCTGTCCCTCCCCCACACCTGAACAAAGTGAAGTTGTACCTGCAGGTGGTATGGGCTGGGCCACTGGCATCGCCACAGAAAGTCAGTGTCACAGAGCTATGTTTGAGGGCCTGGGATGAGTATGCAGTGAGGCCTCTGTGTTTGTGAGGCCTCTGTGTTTGAGAGCACATGTATGTAAGTGTGTGTGTGTGTGTGTGTGTGTGTGTGTGTATGTGCATGTGCACATGCACACATGCATGCACATACACACGGATGGGAGAGAGAAAGACAGAATGCGTTCTCAATACTGTGTTCATTTGTCTGAGGTTGTGCTTGTTTGTTGTAGCCGACACTGCCTTCTGTGTGGCACATCATCACTGTTCTGCCTGCTTAGGCTGTTTCCAACTCACTAATGCTTCCCTGGAAAAGGCTGGAAATAGGGGGAGTCCCAGGATCACATAATCAGATAGAACAACAAGCTCTCCCTTCTTCTAACCCCTTGTCCCATGTATTTATGAAGGCCTTTCTCCCCTCCTTTACTCCCCACCCCCAGAAAAAGAAGAGTCAGGCCTGTGGAAGAACCTGAGTGTATAATGTCTGGGGTCCCCTGCCCAGTCCTATTTACAGTTTAATGAAAAGACCCTCCAATCCCACAGTTTGACCAGCTCCCACGGGGCCTCCATGTGAGTTTCCCAGATTCCTGAGGAGAACCTGATCCTACCCTGGGATCAACACTGGCTCTTCGCATCATCCCCGAGAAATCCCCACTCATCAGGAGCCCCAAGAACAGTGTCTGTTCCCACATGGAATCAGCCCCACAACACTGTCTGCCTGCCTGCGAGGGGCTCCACATGACCTCTTGGGGTCAGTGGCAATGTTATTGAAGTAGGGGGCTCCAGCAGCTGAGCTGAGCTAAAGCAATAGTATTCCCCTGCTAGCCCAGGCTTCCAGGGCCTTGAACCACTGACCCAATGGACATTCTGCCCTGCCACACCCACCCACAGCCCAAACCAGAGTGGCCCTTAGCCCTAAGCAATGCAAGAAGCCAGTTGGGAAGAAGCAGACACGACGGAAAAACAAACACAGCCTGGGAACTTTGCCCCAGCTTCCAAACTGGAAGTCCTCAAATGTCCCTTACTCCCCCCAAAATGTTTACCTCATAAAAAAGGGAGGGCACTTAGACCCAGAACAGACATCGGAGCCAGAAGAACACCTTAGGGATTATCTAGTCCAACCCTTTTATCTTACAGATGACAAAACTGAGGCTCATGGTGAAGAAGAGATTTCTAGATAGCAGAAGAATTGACACTAGAAGTCAGGGCCCTGCCTCAAACACTTCTACGTCCTGACCATGGTTGGAAGAAGAAATGCTGACCCAAGGCCCAAGCCAGAATTTCAGGAACCAGAAGCAGTAGACCCAGCTCCAGAGTTGAGGTGCATGGCATATCCTGGCAAGCTGAGACTGACCAAGATGTCAGGGTGGGGCTGGGGATACTCTAGACCACTTCATTTGTAAACCAACATGTCTGTTGACACTACTAGGCCAGGTGAGCAGCACACTCTGGGCTTGACGTCAAGCCTGAGTGGAAATGTGGACCCTTGCCCTTTCTTGCCTTGACCCTTTCTAGACAATTCCTACTCAGGGGTCAAGCTCTGGAATAAGGGAGAAGCTCAGCCCTAGTTTTCCACTGGATGGCAGTGGGAGCAATGTGGGGGCAAACCCAGGAATGCAGCCCTTAGCACTCCTTTGGGATTCAGAGCCCACCTTTCTCCTTCCCATGTATTGCTCCAGTTGACGACTATATATGTAGCTGAAAATTACACAGAAAAGGAAGTGGGTGGGTGGGAGTGTCTACCAGCTTTGAAAAGGTGGTAAGCCATAGAGAACTTCTTCAACTTTGAGCAAACTCTGGAGTCAGATTATAGGCAGATGGCAAAGTCCACAAGGCTGACCCCAGTATTCCCAGGCCAAAATTAAATCAATTAGGTTTGTGCTCAAGTCAGGGACTGGGCTGCATCAGAGGTCAATGGTACCATTGCCCTGCTCTCTCTGATATGGCCAACCTTCCATTATTGTAAGCTGCCAACCCTTCACTTTCGCCAGTGGGGAAATTTTGCATACTGTTTTCTGAGATATGGTGACCTGGATATCTGGGAGACATTCCATTGAAATAAAGAGCTCAGCATGAAAGAAAACCATGCCAACTTCATGACTATTTCAGTTTAAACACATGCTATGGAACCCACCCTAGCCACTTCCATTCTCCTTGTTCTTGCTTGGGACTGTGGTGCACACATAAGAGTTAGAACAAGGTCTTCCTTAACCTTCCACTAATGAAGTTCTGTACTGGGATCCTAGACAGCTGTAACTAGCACCTAATTTCACCTAACACAAAAGCCCATCATTTTGGCTCGTACTATTTTGCATCTGCAGACATATAACTTTGTAATTGTCCTTGAGTGACTTTTCTGCATGTATCCCATCTCCCCAACATGACCCACAGCTTCAGAAAGGTGGGGAGCAGGCCTTTGCATTTTTTTCTCCCCCCTCCTCCTGTAGCAACCAGTACAGTGGTGCGGGCAAGAGGATGGTTTCAATAGTGCTTGTTCAACTCACTAACAACAATTGGGGAGGCCAGTATAATTTCTGAATTCATCTGCAAGTGTGGCCAGTGATGACGGAAATCTGCAGCTGGATGTATCCGTTGCAGCAAAGAAAGAGCTATTCTTGCAGGGAGGGCCACCCAAAGCCAGCATGTCAGTTGACTTAACCAACTCCTCCCTGTCCCATCTTGATGAAATAACAAATAAGCAGTTGGGACAAGGATGGGTGCCTCACACCAAGCAATGATTAAGCCCAGGAGCTGGACATTCCATTTTCCAGCACTCTGCTTTATTCATCTCTTTGGCAATAGAGCTTTAGGTCGCTCTTTAGGTTTCTTTCCAGAAGTGGCAGTCTATCTGAATTTAGTCATGTGACTACACTGGATCCACAGTGTATTTTTGATAAGAAATAATTTGAAATTAGATGCCTAGTCATTAAAGTGCATTAACATATACCTTGTTTGTGAGTTTACCTATGAGAGGTTATAAAGGGACTGTTTTGTTTTAGTATGGGGGATTGAACCTAGAGGTACTTTAGCATTGAGCCACATCCCTAGCCCTTTATTTTTATTCTACTTTTTAAAATTTTGAGACAGGGTCTCACTAAGTTGCTATGGCTGGCCTCAAGTTTGTGATCCTCCTGTCTCATCCTCCTGAGTCATTGGGATTACAGGTGTGCACCACTGTGCCTAGCAAGGGACTGGTTTTGATAATGGCATACATTTATGGATAGGGACCCTGAGTATTTAGGAATCCTTTTCCTAAAATATACTTCAAATCAGAACTGTCTCTAGGTTTTACTTCTTGCCTGCTTCTCCAGCTAATCACAGACTGAATAGCTAAAATTTTTAAATTTCTTAACAGAATCCAAAGGTAGCCTGGAGACACAAATAATAGCTAAAGGCTGAGAATTTAGCTAATATCTCTAAAGGCTGAACAACTTATTATTAACCAAGACATTAATTAAGGGTCATGTTTGCACTTCAATTGTCAGTTCCAAACATCTGTTTGTTTAAACGAGGTCACTCTAGTTTATTACAGTTATAGCCACTGGTGAGATAATCTGCTTAGATTTCACAAGTACATGTGAATTGCCTACCTCAGCTCTTATTTTCACAGAATAAAAGTTCCTTGAAGGCACAGGGTCAGACTAAAGATAACAAATGATTTTCCTTCTGAACAGAACTAAAAACAAGGCTTTAATTAATTCACCAAAATTCAAGGATTGAATATCTATATTACATTTCTTGATGATGTTAATCTGTCCAAGGGTGACCCGCAGGATTCCCACTGATCCAAGAACAATCTTTAAGCAGACATTTCATTGGCTTGGAGATTGTTTCCCCATTGTTGAGTGCCGCCTTTCCCCCTGGTGTAGCTACCCCCACTTTGTTGGAAGACTGCGAAGAGGCCTGGAAGAAAGGGTGCTAAGGGGGATGATAGAGATCATGAAACAGAGAAATGGGGAAACGTGGTAGAAAATATCTCCCTAAGAAGGAGAAAGAAGAAGCAAAGAACTAAGAGGTCTGGGAGTGCAGAAAAGACAAGATGGTTCTCTCAGGTAGGCCTATAATTTGAAGATAGTCCAGACACATACACCCTCATAGATGGACAGGCAGGCAGGCAGGCAGGCAGACAGACAGACACATGCTCACACATAGACTCAGGCAGGCAAGCACATATACCTCCTTCACATATACCCTCGCCATCCTGGCTGTCAAGTCTCATACAGGAGTAGACTCAGATGGAGTTACATGCATATGTCACTCACACGAGAACACCAACCCTCCCAGATGCTGTCCTTCTAGCTGTCCCTTCATGAATACAGGTAACCTCCAACATAAATATGTTTACCATACATTTTTCTAACCTTTTGCATATAATATAAACAGATGTTGCTTTTTACATCCATCCTTATTCCTCAAGTCCTGACACAGTATATAGTTACAAATACATTCTTTCCCCAAAAAGGCAAAAATAGTCCATGCTTAATAAAATTCTTAGTGCTTTCTTCTTTGATAGACTAGATTTGAAGAAACAACGGGATAGCTAGGTGAATTGGATAAGTACTTTTACTAATGTTACTTAGCATGGCGGAAAAGTCCATCAAGGACATTTGAAATCCCTTGCAGAGTTCACTCCCTTGGCCTATAGACAAGACACCAGTGGTAACCTTTAGTGGCTGCCAAAAGCTTCTACAATTCTCTTAGTCTTGCTATGTTAGCTGACCTTTGCAAGGAATCCTGGGTATTTTGAACTAGGAACATTTAGTATAAGAAACAAAGCAAAACAAAAACAAAAATCTTTCCCTGACATTTAAGAACAATATGAAAGTGCCTATCCAAATGAACCTGGCAGGTGTGTGCTCTGGCAAGATGGTGAAGAAGAAAAAATTGATTTTAAAGCCCACTTTCCCCCCAAAAAGCCACTAGAACTGGAAAAAAAGGCTTTTAGATTCAACTATGGAAGTCATGGGCAAGCTCAGAGGGAGCAGTGAGTCTCCTCCACCCAAGCAGAAAGTAATGCAACATCTAAGCAGTGGGTGCTGTGATCTGCACAGTGTAGTCTGCATAGGAAATCTAGACTCTGGTGAGTTTTTCCCTATGTCCCGCCAGCCTGCCCATTAAAAAGTTCAAATGTGGCTCAGCTGAAAAGCAATCAGATCTGTTATTGACACTGTTTCATTCTGAATAGCACAGAGGACTAAAGGCTTTCTTTACTTAGTTCATTAGTTAGCTAACAAGCATTTTTCAAGCACCTACTGTGCATGAAGCACTGTCCCAGACACTCGGCTCTTGCCGTTGCTGCTCCTGCTATTGAATTTCTGAATACAGACTGTTGCCAGACATCCAATTTTCTGAGTGCTTGCTCTGACAGGGAACAATGACTAATGAACCAAACATCAGGGAGGGCCCTCTGATCTCCAGCACAGAACATGCCCATAAAGGCAGAGTCTAATTTGTTCAGCAAGCAGCTGCCAATTCTTCTGGGATCTTAATTACCTGGAGCAGTTTATATGGGTGAATCCCCTTGGGAGAGAAACCCTGAACCCTGTCTTTCTCACACCCTATCATACCCCAGGCCCTATAAATGGCTTTAACCCCTAGTCACTGCATATGTATGCAAGGTCCAGGCCACATCAGCTTACCAGACAGGCATCCTGGGCACTGCCCATGGGTCTTCTTCACACCCCTCCCTGCACATATAGCGCCCCCCCCCACACACACATGCACACATACAAACACAAACACAGAGCAGTGTGTTATAGAGGAAAACTCTCTAGAATGCCAAGTTAGGAGTTGCCTCTGCTTTTCTATGTGACATTGGGCAAGCTTTTTTTGATGTCTCTGGCTTTCTGTTTCCTCTCCTAAAAAGTGAAGGGCTAGACTAGATGGTCTCTGTTGGCCTTTCCAGTTCTAGAACTTGAAATTCTGCCCCACAAGCTGCTAGAGAGCTATGTGACAAGATCAGGTTTGTGGAGTGGGGATGAGACAAGGTGGGTTAGTGGCCTGTTCCAGAGCCCCATCAACCACTGTCATGAAGAAGAAATTTTTGCCTCCTCCAGTTGGTTCCTTACTGCTTCTGAAATGATTTGCAAATAGGATTGATGGATCCAGGGCACTGTAGGCTCTTCCTCCCTTCTGCCTCATCTCCCCCCTTGTCATTCCTTTCATAACCCTTGTTCCAACTCTTGTTCCTTTTAACCAGCCCTTTAGCTCCCCCAACTAGTCCCCTTTAGCGAGCTCTTCAGAGAAGCCAATGATTAAATGGTCTCAAGAGTCTCTGTGTCTGTAAAATGTAAATAACAGTCCCTGCCCTGGCGGCCTTCACAGGCTTTCCAGAGGATCAAATATGATAAAGTCTGTGAAAGTGCTTTGGAAATTGTCAAGTGCTATGCAAATGTGAGGAATTATTATTAATGATGGGTGGGGAGGCAGCCACATGATGTGAGAAGCAGAGTGCCAATCTGCCTGCTCTCCTCACCATCTTAACTGGATGAAAGTATTGGCATTGTCAGCCAACCTCAGCCAGAGAGCCCATTGGCGGAGATTGTTATTTGATTAGCATTACCCCCACTGTCTGCTAGCAGAGTTCAAAGCCAGAGGGGAAACAAGAGGTAGGTTAATTTTGATAAGGAGGGAGAAAGGCCAAGAGTAGTGGCTTTAGAAAATTAAGAGACACCTTCTTTTGAACAGAATCTCACATGGAAAATTAAAATTATAAGAGACCAAAGCAGGGCTACTTAGGTTGACATTGGGGGAAAGGGCCTAGGTCCCTCTGGCTAGGCTCTCTACTTGCCCTTGAGATCAATCCAGTGGCTCCCTAAGGCTCCAAAGGAGCATACCTGTCAATTGGGAGTACAGAGCAGAGCCCTTGCTTAGTACCTGATGCTCTTGGGCATCCAGGGGCAGCCTCAGCCTAGGCACTGGAGGAGGTGGAAGACAGGGCATGGAGAAGAGGGGTGAGAGAATGTTGCAGAAGACAAAAGAGTTGGGTACAACACTTTTTGTCTACTCAGATGCTTTGTAGCTTTGTATGGAGTACAGTCCTGCATTCTCAGTCACTGTAGAATGGGGCTGCAGCTTTGGCAATTCAAGTCAGAGGCTTATTAGAAATGTAGACCCAGGTCTGGTGCTGTGGCGCACACCTGTAATCCCAGTGGCTCAGGAGGCTGAGGCAAGAGGATAATGAGTTCAAAGTCAGCCTCAGCAAATTATTGCGGCCCTAAGCAACTTAGCAAGACCTCTTATTAAATAAAATATTTTTTAAAAGGCTGGGGATGTGGCTCAGTGGTTAAGCACCTCTGGGTTCAATCCCTGGTATAAATAAATAACAGATAAATAAACAATTACATAAATAAAAAGAAAGAAAAAAAAGAAATATAGGCCCAGAAATGGGTTTTAAAAAGCTGTGGACCAAGTGAATGTGAGCAGTATCACTGATTTTACACGTATATTTCAGAAGGAAGCAATTATTCCCTAAGGTCTCCTAAAGCAATGCCTTCCAACCATGGTCCCACCATGAATGAACATCCCTGTCATGGTGAGGAGAAAAAGCCAAGAGGAACTGGCCAAACATCTTTAGGTGGGCTCAGTGGCCAGGCAGGCAGAAACCTGCTACCAGCCCAGAGGCTAAGCCAAGTGGTGAAAGTGGCGGAGGAGATGGCAGACTGAGTATGGCAAGGAAAACTGCAAACCCAGCATTACAGGCAAGGGGGATTGGGCCTGACCAGGATGGAAGCCCAGAAACAGGAGACACATAACAAGAAGAAAGAGCTGGACAATCAGGGGTGGGGAAACAGAATCTCTCTCTCCTGGAGTACCTGCCCCATTTTCCCATCCTCCCCAACCAAACAGGCTCAGCAACAGGGCACATCTGACTGACTAGGCATAAACTGATCAGATACTGCAGGGACAAGCTGGAGGCTCCAAGACAGATAGGGGTATGTGTGCCCAAAGACTTTCACGAAGCCAAGAGATGGGTGGTAGCTGACTCTTTGAGGCAGATGGAATAGTGTCAGGGATTTTGTTAAAATCCCTAAAACTGGGAGAATATAATAATCATTTAAAAATCACCTTAGAGTAAATTATGCTGGCATCCTAGAAACATCCGGTGCTGGTATTTCTATATTATTAGAGCTACTGACAAAAGCCCAGCATCTTTCTCTAGGAGATTCTTATTCCACATGTGTCTTCCCCTGATTCCTTTTCCACATGTGGTAGCCTAGAACTGCTTCTCAAATTACCCCGAGGTAGCTGCTACAGAGACATGTTTGCTGTGCCAGGGCTGAGCAGGAAATGGGTAACCCAGAGCAGAGGATCAGCAGCAAAAGTCATTTGTGCTAGAAGGAAACAAGAGCATTTGGAATTCCGGTGTGCTTGGGCGGAGGGGAAGAGGTCGTTATGTCGGCCCAGACAGTCTTTGTCCCTGCTCTTCTGGAAGGAGCAGTGGGACCATCTCGGAAAATGTGTTGGATGAGAGAATCACTTGGCTAGGGGTTACTTCCCCTGCGTAAGCTGTGTGAGCACAGACACTGGGAAGGAGGTGGAGAGAGAGGCTCCTGAGGGGCCTAGAAGGGAACAGAACTCAAGGAGGAAAGAAGAGCAAATGAGCCAAAAATAGATTCAGAGCAGACCCTTCAGAAGGAGTGTAACCCTTGCTCTCTGTATGTGGTCAGAGCTCCTCCCTACAAGCAAGAATGTTTTTGCTATCACAAGTAATTGACTTACTCTTGTGTTTTCAGATATTTAAAAAGTCAACGGAGTCAGGTATGCATGAGGGAGAATTTCTGGTCTCTTTCCTGTGTCTTCTAAAAGTGTCTACCTGGCTGGCCAGAGGAGCGACCAGAGGCCTAAGCAAGATCCAGCTACCCCCTTCACTGGTTAAACTGGGAACTTCACCTAGTCAGGTTTTCCCAGTTCCTTCTATTAAGGTCAACTGCAATATCTCTGTTTAAGCCCATCAGGGATGGCCTTATGCACAGATGGTAAAGGTGGCTGCCCACATGGTCTGATTTGAGGAGACAAAGGTCGGAGAGACTATGACCCAAAAGCTCAATTCACTTGCCCTCCACTGAACATATGACTCACTCTGCTTACTCTTTCTGAAGGTCCACACTTAAGCAGAATTGTGATCTGGGAGGGAAAGCATATTCAGCTACTGTCAGCTGTTCACACCTTACCTGGTGTCATTGTGTCAAGTAGCATTAGCAGAAAGCAAGCCGGGAAGGCCCTGGTTAACAGGACAGGGGATGAGGGAATTTTGGTACCATCAGCTATATTTCATTCCAGAGTTGACAGCTCTGAGTAGCATAGGGTTGTTTGAGTGAAGGTAGAACAGAGCAGAAGGGAGAATGGGGGTAGAAGGGAGAAAAGACAGTATCAAAAACAAATACTATGCAGTTCAATGTTTTCTGAGGGATGGGCCTGCTTCTTCTACCTGGGCTGGAAATGATTGTAATTTAGCAACCAAGTTTATAGTAAGGGAGATAAAATCTCTTCTCGACACTGAGACATTTCTCCAGTATTTACACTCAAATCTTCCCATGTCATATAGGGGCCATGTGCTGGTAAGGAGAAACTAAATCTGGAGCCTGGGTAGCATTGACTTTCTCTACTGAGCTTCAAGGCCTGGAATGGCCCACCCCTTGCTTCTGTGAAGAGGAGAGGTAAAAATAGTCATTAGAATAAAGAATAGGCAAGGATTGCACAAAAGCTGTGCCTGAAATCCTGGGCTTTTTCTTGTCTATCTCTATCAGTACAGGTCACAGACCTAAACAGAGTGGGTGCTCCCCAAGACAGCTGGATGCAACTTTTCAGGTGGGGGTACCTTTGCATTAAAGAGATTAGAAGCCACCAAAGAATGATAAAGTCCTGAAGATGAGTGCTGCTGCCCAGCTTAGATTCCCAGAGACACCACTGGAGTCTAATGAGGTTGCCAAAAGGGCAGGTCCGGTAACCTCACAACAGGGGGAAAGGAACTGGAGCAAAGATTCAGTTCCTGGCACAGCAGAGGGCCCATAGCCATGATATGCATGGCAGGCAGAAATGCAAAAATCAATTCACAAAGAGGGCAAGAATTAAGACTAGATAGAGCCCAACTAAGTGAGCTGAATGGTCGCTGTGGACTCTAGGAATGTAGGAACCCCATCCACTCAAGATGCCATTAGTGCCAGCCCTGGTGACATGGCATCAGCCACAAGCCTGCTGTGGCTGGCTCAAGGGTCTGGGGTCTGTTCCCTTGGACTCTAACTGCCAGGCAAAAAGCAGCAAAAGCCCTTGCTGTCCTTTCTTCACTGTCCTTCCTTCACCTACTGCTTGGCTGCTGGCAGAATACACCTGGCCAATTCTGCTGTTTTTTTTTTTTTTTTTTTTTTAAGTGAGTGCTGAGCCAGAGAGGAGAGATGGAGGGAGGAAGGGAAAGAGAAGGGAGCAAGGACTCAAGGAAGGGAGGAAGGGCCAGGATGCTGGTCTCCTGAGGTACCATGGATTCCCAATGAATACACCACTGACTGTGAAAGGTAGCAGTGCTGCCTCTTCCAATTCTAGCACTTCTGGGAGTCATTTCTCAGCTCACACTTCCCTCCTGTGACAGATACATAAATCCTTGGCTGAAGAGGCTTCCTTGCCCCTTCCTGTCTCAGACATGATTTTCCTCAGACAAATTGCACCACCTCCTGCAGACTCACACAAGCCAGTTGATCAGACCAGGCATAGTGATACAGCCATTGGGCTGTGGTGAGGAGGGCAAAGGGAACTACTGATTTCCTGGGAACTCCTTGGCTCTGCCTCCTCAAGTCAAACTAGGTCCCAGTGGGCAGGCCCCTTAGACTTTTGTGTACAAATCCATGGTGTAAACAACCATATGACACATTCCAAAGATGCACAGAAATGGCTTCTTGGTGTTGGAAAATCAACTCCCAAGTGTTTCTGGGTGGCTTTTCTACTTTGCGAAATACCCTTGGCAATGCTTGATGTCAGTTTAGCTTCTCCTCACATCCAGTTTCTCCTCCTAGTTTCTCTATACTCCAGGTATAAAAGCTCATTTTTCTATCAGCCAAAAAAGGAGGAAGGCAAAACTGCTGAAAGAAATAGGTAGCTATACATGATATCCCCCATATTAATCTTATACTTTGGATTATCTATGACATATATCCTACATTACTGCAGCCACATGAAACTCAAACATACTTGGGTTTGGAATCCATATGTGAGTGGGTAATTGAATTTCACCAGATCTTTCTTTATTTGTGTTTTGCTTAGACTGGTGTTAAAGTGATCTTGTACCCCTGAGTTCCAAGAAACTAGCTAGAAAGTATGGGGGGATTTTGTGATTGCCATGGATGATCCACAAAGTAGATAATGAATATAGGGATAATCCAAATGTGATTCTACTCAGATATAAGAAGGGAATCTGAAATCTGACATAACTTTCCTATATTTATATATGAATACACAACCAGTGAAACTCCACAGCATGTACAACCACAAGAATGGGATCCTGATTAGAATAAGTTATACTCCATCTATGTATAATATGTCAAAATATGTTCTACTATCATGTCTATCTAAAGGAACAACAACAAAAAGAATGAGACCCCATGGATGGGCAGCTAAAAGGCAGAAGCTGCAATGAATTACTAGCACACAATTTAATATCATTAAGGAATAATCATTATCTTGGATGCTCTAAATAGAAAAAAAGCATGTAGAAACCATGAGGTCATCTTCCTTCTCTATTCCATGATCATCAGCCAGTAATGAAACCCTACACAGCTCCAGTTTCCTATAGTATAGCTTGCTGAGGGTGTTAGGACAGGTGACCAGGTCCTCCACTATCCAGTTACTCTTGCTCCTTTCTTAACCTGCTGTCTTGCAAATGTGTGTCACTGATCAGAGGTGGGATTGGGATGACTGGCTAAAGGCAAAGCTGTTGATGCTATGCTCTCAGCTTTTATAGAAGATGGAATGAAATCTCTGATGGGGAATTTGGAGAATATTTAAAGGATGAGGAAACAAAACCTGGTTCAAAGTTTTCTTTAAAAAATAGATTTAGCTAATTTTTAAAAAAAAAGGTCAATGAGGTAATTAATGACTAAGCATATATGGGAGAGCTGGAAGACTCTAGAACTAGAAGGAACAATCTCAGGGAACAGCGGTTGTCAACCATTGGAATGTATGGCCAAAGGACACTGTGCTATTTCCTTTCTTAGAAATGTTTGAAGATTAAACTGTGTGCTAAAGCCAGTTCAAGGGAGTGGACCATATAGGAAAATCACACAATATGTGCTGAAAAATACAACCAAGCCAGAAGGCAGGAGACCAGTCCCATGATGTTCATCACCTGCCGCTTCCCCTCAGAGTTCTCCCTCCTAATTCACTAGCTGAGTCCCAAGAGGAGGCAGGACTAAGAATCATGTTTTCTACTGTAGGCAACAGAAGGAGGAAGTGGACCAAACTGATTGACACTAGCTCATCAAAAACTCTAAGCAGAATTGGGAAGCCTCTTTTACAGTTTGATGTTATGCACATTTCCCATGAAATCTTGTCCCAGTCTGTCTGGAAATGGGTGCACATCCATGCAAAATTGGTGCAGTGACGTATTTCCTATCCTTCTCCTCTAGTTTTGTTCATTTAGAGAAAGATTGGAACTTCTTGCCTTGCTTCCCAGAAACATCTCTTTAAATTTGAGTTGAATATGCCCATGAACAATGCTGAGAAGAAATCAGTGGAGGCTGGTAGGGACAGCCCCACTGATTCCCCATGTCTGACCAAGTGTGGTAGAGACAGTGCCCTCGACCAAGAGAAGGGCCTGCTGCTAATCTGGAGTGTTGAGTGTCAAGGGGCAGAGCAGGACACCAGGGATATAAAAATAGCAGGTTGTTCTTACACTTGGAATAAGGCTGTCAGAGGAGGACTTCAAGCTAGGTACACATGAAAAAGACAATCTCAAACCATACTGTATGACTCCTGTCACTTATCCTCTGGCTCTTCTTGCCCCACCCCTGCTTACACACAATGCAATGGCATGTCCCTAACTCCAGTTATTTGTCTACCATGGTCAAGATATTTTCTCTAAGTTAACTTTAAGTAGAGTCACCTTTTAAAAATGCCTCATCCTTAGAAATAATATTTTTAAAATCATAGGGTGTATGTGCTAGCCACATTTTCCCCTAATACATGTTAAATAAATAAGTAGCTATAAAAATAGAAAAACAAAGTTAGTCCACATGCCACCTAAAATCATCTTGCACACCACCAGTGTATGTTTACCACACTCAGGGAAACAGTGCTCTCTGTATAACATGTGCAGATGGTTCCTGCCACCAACAAGCCCAGCTTTATTTTCTTCTCTAATGTAAAGCTGTCAGAGCTTTAGACTGCCCCAAATGGCCAGGATACCATCCTGAGCCTAGCTCCCTCCCTCTTTCCTTCCAGGGACAGGGTCCTGGCTGTTATTATTTTTCTCCTTTCAGGTGACAGCCCCAGCCAAAGCTGGATTCGGCAATAGAACACTGGGCCCTTATTCCTGGTCAAGTGTTCCTTCCCTCGAGCTATTTCCCAGGCCCAGAATTCCACACTAGACTTCACTTAACTCAGCCAGTGCCCTTGGTGGAGTGGACTTCCTCCACCTTGGCCCCAGGGGCTGCATCGGCTGGAGTGCTGCAAGCCCACATCAGTAGCCTGCCTGTCTGGCCCTGCGCACAGAGGCCACACAGAGCACGTGGTACCCTTAGCAGGGAACACAGTATTCCCCCAGGCAGCCAGGGCCACCCCTCCCCTAAGTCTGCTCCCCGGGTGGTCAAAAGACAAAGGAGGCCCCGCAGCAGGAACATGAGAGGAGGGGCCAAAGCATTTTGCAAGCAAGAAGATGTGTGCTGATTTGGTCTGGACTAAACAGATGGACTGTGGATCAACCAGGGAACCAGTTCATACTAGATGCCTTTAAGCCCAGGCAGTATGTCTACTTCCTGGGGATGTTTCAGAAAAAATTCCTGTTCAGCTGGGGGGCTGGGGAGTTAAGGTCCTTCAGTGGTTTACAACATTTGTTGTTGTTGTTAAACAATAATCTTCTCCATCCTTACTTCCCTGCCCTGTCCCCACCAATCTAACCTAAAAGCTCTTGTGGTCTTTGGACACAAAGTTTAAGAAGGAGCAGGACTGCTCTAAGGGAGGCTGAAGTGAGGCTGTGAGCTCTGCCTCCCTAGCTCCCTTGGGGGTCCATTCACCTCCTAATATGTACCATCTATGTGGAGACACCTTCTAGTTTAGTGGAACTCAGCTTCAAAACCTTTTGGTGAAGAAATGCAAGTAGATTGAGGACTAAAACCCTAAAAACTTTAAAACAACACTTGTAGATTCTTATTTGTGACCTTTTTTTTTGGGGGGGGGCGTACTGGGGATTAAACCCAGGGCACTTAACCACTGAGCAATATTCCAGCCCTTTTAATATTTTATTTAGAGACAGGGTCTCACTAAATTGCTTAGGGTCTCCCTATGTTGCTGAGGCTGACTTTGAACTTTTGATCCTCCTACCTCAGCCTCCCTGCCGCTGGGATCACAGGCATACACCACTGTACCCAGCTATGACCTTATTTTGAAGTGTAATCTCTATTTGGTGAGAGTGGTGGTATAATCTACCTCTCCCCTTTCTTTTTGTCCTCCTCCAGTCTCTTCCTCTTCTTTGCTCCCTCAAAGTCACCTCTGCCCTTACCTCTCTTTTCCTCCCCTCTCCACAGTCTCTAAGGTGCAAGAAAGACTCTATATCTTGCAGTAATCTTTGAAAACGATTATCCTGTGGAAATATTAAGATCCCTTCCAATCTCAGGAATCTATGATTGATTACGATTACCTATGTGGCCAGAAATCTGTCAGGAAATTATTGTTGAACAAATAAATGAAGCCAAGAAGGGGGGTGGGCAGCAGCAAGGGCACAGTCTGTGTGATAATAAGGGCACTAGGACTGTGGGCAGGTGTCTGAACAGGTGGAGAGAGGCTCCTCTTCTACTCACTGTCTCCACTGTAGTTTCTCTTGCAGTGGAGACACTGGTGGAGATTGGCAGAGGACATCTTAGATGATCTGCCATTTAGGGAGCCCAAGTATCATGGCTGGCCTGGCAAGAGCTCTTTGGTTAGTGAAACTCCACCTGCTATGGCTTACAGGCATTCATCCTATAACCCAGGGAGGGATAAACACAAAGTTAAAGGAATGTGAATGCAATGTTATGTATCAAACACTAACACCCACCAAGCATATTGAAAGCATATCTGCACACTATTGGTGGGGGTAGCCATATATATTGGCCTTCAGATTTCCAAAAGGATCTGAAATGAGTCATGCAGCAGTGTGTCTCATTTCAAGAAAGTAGGTTTTTAAGACAAGTGGTCAGTTTCATCTCTCTTCTTAGGCTTTTAGATCTGGCTGTGAACATCTGAAAATCACCCACATCCCCAGAATTCAATTGAGAATTTATGCAAAGACACACATGAAGAACTCAAGAAATGCAGTTTGGTTCAGCAACTGCATTTGGGGACTGATGGGGTCACTGGGAGACATTTGGTTGAGGGGTTCATTAGCAACTGCATATTAATGAAATCCCCAAACACTCTAGTTCTCATCACTAACCTGCTTAAAGTGTATCATCCTTGAATTCTAGAAATCAAAACTAATACTCTGTTCATTAATACTCTGCCTGGATCCCCATTTGAAGCTCATGAGTCTTACATATTTATTGCCTTCTTCTTTTTGTTTTTTGTTTGTTTGATCTTGTTTACGTGAACCCTTTGCCCCCGTAAAACTATTCTGACATTCAGGTGTTCAACAGCTAATTCCAAATTTCTGTGCATCCCATTCCCACACATCAAGATTTTTAAAAAAATATATTTTTAGTTGTAAATGGACACAATACCTTTATTTTGTTTATTTAGTTTTTATTTTATGTGGTGCTGGGGATCGAACCCAGTGCCGCATGCATGCTAGGCAAGCACTCTATCATTGAGCCACAACCCCAGCCCACACATTAAGATTTTAGAGGCATAGTGTTCCCAAATGAATATCTGAGTTGGAAGAAACCCTACAGACCATCTTGCCTCTCCCTCCCCCATTTTTAAGGAGGAAAATCAGCCCACAGAAGGGCAGGGAATTACTTACTCAAGCTCATGCATCAGATTGGTGGCAAAGTCTGGACTCGAACCCAGATCTTCTGGATCCAAATCTGACCCACTCTCTACCACCTCGAGCTGTAACTCCTCCAGGAACTGTGCCTCCTCCCCGGGCTCTGGGTCTTCCCCGAGCTGGGGCTCCTCAAGGAGCTGGGGCTCCTCCAGCCTTTCCACCTTCATCTCACCGCTGCAGAGGGACACCTGGATTGCCTGGCTGGCTGGGGTTGGTTCTTTCCTCTCTCTTACTTGAATGATCTCTCTCTCTCTCTCTCTCTCTCTCTCTCTCTCTCTCTCTCTTTCTCTCCCTCCCTCCCTCCCTCTTTCCCTTCTTCCCTCCCTCTTTCCCTTCTTCCCTCCCTCTTTCCCTTCTTTCCTCCCTCCCTCCCTCTTTCCCTCCCTCCCTTCTTGTAGCTGCCAGGCTAGGGCGGGAGCAATTGAAAACTCTTTCCCAGGCTCTAAAGAAAAAGTGCTCAGGGAACCTCAGGGCCAGCCTGGGCTGGCTCGCCAGTGGAGGCGGGAGGAAGTTCCCGGCCCTTAGTGCCTTGGGGGCTCCCAGGCTCTGAGCGAAAGCTGGAGCTCCTGGGGCGAGTGCTGCCCTGGGGATCTTCTGCGGAGGCCGGGCCAGCTTCCTAAACTAACTCCCAGACTGAAGGGGAGGGCCGGATCCTCTGGGGGAGCCCAGACAGCAGCTCTGCCAGCCAGCCCCTGTGGTTGGAACTTTCAAAAAGACCAATGTTTCAGCAACTGATTTCTTTTCCAACCCGAACAGCAGGCCTTTCTATCCCCCTAGCATGACTGTGGCTGTGGCATGCAGCCCCAGCCTGAGCAGAAGCAGGATTCCAGGGCTGGGGCTCCACAACACCAAAACCACTGGTCAATTCTATTAAATAAAATCAAATAAAACACTGTTTTTGGCATCAGGTGGGCCTGAAGCTGGTCTCCTGGCATGGAGATGTTGTGTACCTACTGGGATGGGATGTGCACAGCCATGGGAAGTTGGAACACCATTGGATCAGAGAATCGGGAGACATGGTTTCTCTTTTTAGCTGCTCACTAATTGGCTGTTTGGTTTGGGCAGATACAAACCCCACTTTGAGCCTCAGTTTCCTCATCTGTAGTAGGAAGGGTTCAGACCAGATGACTAAGAAAGTTTCTACCAGTTCGGAGCCTCCATGTCTCTGTCAAGGTGCATGCCCAGGCAGCCAACTTTGGGAGGAGAGAAGCTCAGGTCTTGAAGAGGCCTTCCTCACCCGCATTGCCCTCAGAAATCCTTTCCCATTTGCCAGCAATACCAGTAGGACACCCTTATGTGTACATAGGTTTTGATCTTTGGTAAGAACGTAAAAGCTCTTTCCAGTTCACCTCCTTCCCCAGCAGGAGGGAAACACAAAGTGTTCTCAGTCATTTATAACTGAGTATGAACACAGAAGGTTCAGAGTGCAAGCACTGATAGGGGAAAGTCTTGCCAAATGGGTTTTCATGCCTGGGCTGGCTTGAGGCTGGAGAGGGTATGCGACTGACACAAAAGGGAAGGTGTCAGAGGAGTAAGGATTTAGGGAGAGAGGCAGAGGCAAGGCAAGCCAGATAAGGTGTTCTGGCACTAAATGTGACTTGCCTAATGATAATCTAAGGATGCTGTATACTTTCTAGAAGTATCCTCTCACTTAACTTTCCCAGCCACATTGCCATCAATTTCTGGATGAGGAGACTGAGATGCAGAAATGCTATCACTTGCCAGGGCCACTGAATCTATCAATGGTTGTCCAACAGATGTGAAGCCCCCGTGCTTCATGCTAATGCCCTATGAGCCACTTTGTGGCCCCTCCAGGTCCTTTCAAGGGCAGAGAAGCCCATCACAGATCCTCACAAGTACCAGAACCCTTCATCCCTCTGAGAGAGGGAAAGGGAAAAACAGCTGGGCCCTACCTCTCTAAGATCCTGACTTGCCAGGACCAGGCTCAACAGCACCAGATACAACTTGTAGTTAAAATTAGAAGATACCAGCAAAACCTCCCATATTTAAAGAGGAGACTTGAGGACACAGCATTTTGGAGACATGGTCATTTCTAAGGGCCAATTTCAAATGTAATTTTCTGCACATTAGTTCTTTATTCTCTTCATTGACCTCCATCCTGTTCATCTGGCAGGTGATAAGCTCTTCAAAGTCTTCCTGATCTGGACTTTCAGATGATAGGCCATTATGGCCCTTAGAGAATCACTCTGCCTAAATTGAGGCTGCCTGATTTTGGCAGTAAGAAAATTTCCTTGGGGGTTTGCTCCTATCTGACAGGGCTTCAGACAGCCGGAAGAGTTTCAAAATCTACATATGAGGGCATTAGTAGTTACTGGGCTCAGGTTGCCTTTTCTTGCTACTGATTTTGGGCAAGACTCACTCACAGTGGGTCACATGTAGTGCCCAAGGTATCAATAAAGTGAGTTTTCTTTCACAGATTCTTTAATCCCAGGTGAAGCCCCTTAGCCTATGTTCTCCCAGCTTCTTGCACTTTTCCTTCACTACAATCAATTATCATGATATTGTTATTTGTGAAATTATTATTTGACATCTATCTGTTTATGCCATTGAATTGTAAGTTTCCGGTGGCAGGGATTGCCCATGGTTTGTGTTTCCCACTGTATCCTGTGTCTAATCTTTGTTGTGTGCATTAAAGAGAAATGTTTTTCCCCACAAGTAGCTGGGGTGAGCAGTCTTACTCTACTGTTTCCAGCATAGGGGTGCTCCCCAAAAATGTTAGAGTAGGGCATGAGATGCCCTGTTGAGACAAAGTCTATGGATTCTGGGGAAGACCTAATGAGTTTACTCCATTCCCCCACACCATTCAGAGAAGAGTGCATGCTAGCTTTAATGACTTGCCTCCCAAGGAAATTTCATTGACATTTTTATTATGAAAGTATTTTCAACATCTTTCACACATGCACTTGCCTTTTCCTTATAAGTACTTGTTCCTGACCCTTTTGTTTTCCCAACTGCCTGCCCCTTTCTGTCCATGGTCCTTATAAAACCAGTCCCCTTACTCTTTTATCCAATTATTAATGGCTACTGTCACCATCTTTCCCATATTTTAAAATTATATATAACATTCCTTGATAATTTTGTCTAGTTTCTCTGAACGCTTGAGTCAGGAAGTTCTTTCTGCTATCTAATCTCAGTTCTTCATGCTACTGTGTAGACCCATTTCCTCTTGTTCTGTTCCTAGTGTGGCTGGGAAATAGCTAGTCACCCTCTCTGAGTCGTGACTTTTTAATATTTGAAAATCAACCTCTCTTCTCTCTCTACACCATCCCCATTCCCCACCACGCCCCAGGAACCCTAAATTTCTCTATAATCTTAGTTTCTTTAGCTTTGCTCAACATGTCCCTCAAGCCCAGGCTTACCTCCAGTTGGCTAAACAAGTCTCATTTCCTTTATCTGCACCCATCACAATTAGATTCACTTGCATCATGCTGAGATCTCAGCTCTCACCTGCTTTGCCTGTGTGGGGGTTCCTCAATCAATTTCTCTGCTCTTCTCAGAGTGTAGTCTCCCTTCCCTTCCATATTCAGGCTATTTTTCAGCCTGGCCAAATATCTGACATGTGCAGCCCAGAGAAGTTGCACATTGGGCCCCAGAAAGGAGTGCAGCCTGAAGTTCTGTGCCCTTGCTTCTGTCCAATGAGAAACAGTCATTGCTCAGAAGGGAACCCCGAAGGGGAAAGAAAACCCAGCCCACCTCCCCCTTTCTTTTATTCTGAACAGAAAATAATTTACAAAAACAAACTTTCCTCCCCACAGGCTATACCTACTTTATCACTGATCCCCAGGGCCAGCCTTTACACATTTCCATACTGTCACAGACTATTTTTAGCATAGAATGACATTGAATACAAGTTGCCCCATGGGCTTCAAACTTATCTCTTGTCAGAATGTTTTTAGTCCTTTCCCTTTGGACCTGCTGGTTACTTCGGTCCTAGAGATATTTCCAGAGGAGAGAGAGCTACCTACTTGGCATGACTTGATGGATCCCTTAGAAAGTCCTCTGTTTGAAAATGTCTTCTGTAGTCTGGGTTTGATGATCAAAATTTCAGCATTAGAGATTCATTTCTTTAGTTCAGATATCACTTCCTTAGGAAATCTCTTTGCTATATTCTTTGACAAAGATTATTCCTTTTCCCTCTTGGCACTTAGTTTGTGACTATACATTCATTAATGGGACCATTTGGTTAGTGACTGTTTCCTCCATTCCACTACCATTCTAAGATGGCTTAAACCACGCCTTTTGTACACTTCCTATTGTATCCCCAGTGCCTGGCACATGGAAAATGTGTAATGAATATCTGTTGTTGATTGAAACTGATATTGAACCTGAATATGAATTCTGTAGACCACTTGTAAGAAAGGATTATGGGCACGTGAATCCAAGACACTAACCGAGGGAGAGGATACCAGACAGCAAAGATGGAACACTTTAACCTTAGACAGCACACTCTTTCCCTAATTTACCTGAAGTAGTCCCTTTTGCTACCCTAGCTCCCTCCCACTCCCTGCCAGCTTGAGTTTTCCCACTTTTCTTAGCCCTACCTCAGGAACTTCACTTAGAGGGCATCAGGGAATAAGGGTTTGACCAAGTTGCAATCAAGACAAAAGGACATCCTATGGGGCCACCAGCACCCCCGCCCCCCAAGCATCCTGACACTGCCATACTTCTGTTACCCACCTCAGAAGGGGCCTTGCAGAAACTGAGGACAGAGATGCACAGACATGAAGCCACAGTATCTTCTGGAGTGTCCACCTTTAACTATACCCCCAAGCTCATCTCTCCTGGTTCCAAGGAACTTTCTTCCTGTTCCCAGGCCCTGAAGACCTCCATTTATGCAGGAATAGCCCAGGTTCCTGAGGAGAGGATATAGAGTAAATCTGCCCCAAGGCAGAGAGGACATCGAGGAAGAGGACTGGTTCTCTCGTTCCTGAAGCTTGGTGACATTGGGTTCATCCCAGAAAGAATCAAAAAGTGTTCCTACCAGGAATCCTGCTGGACTGGAAAGGTTCTTCTCCCCTCTCCCAATCAGAAAGTCTCTCAGCCAGCTAGTCAGCCAGCCAGCTGCTTCCCACCTGCCAAAGCCAACCCATTCTTTAAGGCTCTGCTGGAAGCCGCCGCCATAAAGAGACTCTCCCTTCTTAGTTTGCTTTGGCACCGTCCAAGTTCCACTAAGCTTAAGGTCTTTCCCTCAAGGAGAAGGAGCCCCAACTTGGCTCTCAGAGACCTGTGGCTGCTCCAGTGCTCTGTTCCCCATGGGCCTTGGGTGCAGCTGCTCCACTCCCCTCAGCTACACCCTCGGCTCCTCACACCCTCATCTAGCCTCTGATGTCCCCAGGGTCCTCTAGAGTGCTTAGCACGGTAGGTAGGTATTCAATAGATCCACAGTCAGTGCTCAATAAATAGCAGACCCTTGGTCAATAAATGATGGATTGATTAATTGAAGTGTTTGGTGGCTCAGTACAAGGCCGAATGAGGTGCTGCCATCATTCATTTCTCTGTGCATCTGGCCAGGCAGATTAAGTTGCCTAAAAACTGAGCAGTTCTTTTTCTTATTCTTTCTTTTCTCTCATTTTTTTTTCCTCCTCCTTCTCCTTTTTTCCCTGCAAATTGACTATGATGAACCAAAAGGGCAAAAGGGACAGGGAGAAGTAAGGTGCTAGAGCCTAGGAGGATTCCCCAAAGGGAAAATTCTGTACCTCTATCTCAGAGACTTGGGGTGCCCATCTCTCTTAAGCCCTGGGATGGTGATCTTGAGCTTGTTCAAGGACTCAGGAGTTGGGCTACAAACTATATCTACTGATAATTCCCAAATCACTTTTTTTTTTGCTTTTTACTATCTTCTTCTTTTTCTCTCTCTTTCTCAGACTACAGAGCAGTGTCCCCACCTACCCTCATGGTGTTAGCCGCTTATGGAAACATAGCAGAACAGGCTAGGGCAAAGACAAGAGCTTAGTCACAAGCTTTGAGCCCAGTGGGATATTTGATGGGAATATTGTGTGTTGTAGATAGTCAGATTAGTTTATTAGAGAAATATGTCAGAGACTCCAGTAATCCTGGCTTCATGGGGGCCTCAGTTGCATCAAGCTGGTGACGTAACTGTGAATAGGAAAAGCTAAGAATCATTGTGAATTCCAATTGGCCTTGGGACTTTGAGATTCATGACGAATGGATTTGGAATTGGCTGCTGGTGCAGAATTGAACCCAAGGCCTCACACATACTAGGCAAGTACTCTACCACTGACCTTTATCCCCAGCCCCTTGAAGTGCCTTCCTTTAAACAGGCTGTTCTAACTTCCAGTAAACCCTTCCACCTGCTATCAGTCAGCCTGGGGTCCCTAAAACAGTACCTGAATCAACAAACAAAAGGAAGAGGGACTCCACAAACCTGTTCTGGGGCCCCTCCATGCACTAGGCTGGCTCTTTAGTGGTGCACTATCGGGTTAAAGAAGAGCACCCACCAACCCCACAACAAAAATGCCTCAAGCCAAACTAAGTCCACTCTAGTTCACCAGTATGCTTATATTTGTTGCTCAATGGGGGCTGAGGAGGCTCACCTTTGCTGTCTGGCACTTATTCTGAGCAGACTGTTTGCCTGACAATGGGGATAGTAGGCTTTTCCTTGGAAAGTATGAGCTCCACATAGACCCTCAGCAGGCTTCTGACTGCCTGGCCTCAGGGAAGCCAGCCACTGAGCAAGCAGAAGCTTGATGCCTCAGTAACCTGGCTGTTACATAAGGCACTGCCTGTGAGATATGAGTCAGGGCCCTCAGGCTGATATAGGCTAGGAGCAAGGCTAAATGGCAGCCTTGAAGGAGGGGTTTCTGGGGGAGGGTGAGCCAGGAAGGAGCTACTCGAGCCACTTCCCTTCCTCTCATTTCTCACTCCCTCCTTCTTCAGGGCTAGCTGGAGCCAATCACACGCCTAGATAGCACTGAACAGTGGCAATACAGGCAGACCCCTAAACTGTGAGCAGCTGCTCTCCATCTCTCCTGAAGAGAAGACATGAGGAAGTGGATTAAATACTAAGGCTGTTTTGTGAGAATATTCTTCCTTCAAGGAAGGATGGGGAACGTCCCTGTCATACTTTGTCTATAGGCTGGGGCCTGATTTCAAGCTGGACCTATTTGAGGAAAGCAGCTCCCAGGAGAGGAAGGCTGATAGCATGCCTGGGTCATCACTGACCAAGCCTGCTTCTAGCTTTTTTTTTTCCCCCTTGGGCTGGCATCTGCACAATGGGAAGCTTCCCATTCATTCTCCTATGTTGGGTGGGATCTTATACCTCCTAGATGGATTCCGGAATTTCGACAGCTAGTTGGGGGCAGGGATTTCTAGCTGGAAGGTCCAAGCAAACTTGCCTTGTCTACTGATAAGATTTACTCCTTCCTGAAAAGTTTGCTTTCTGCTCTCAAAGACCACACTTTATTCCCACTCCAACTCCTTAGCTAAGCCGGATTTCGGCATGGGAGACAGTGGCATCCAGAAGCCATTTTCTCCATGCTGAGTCATCATCAACCTAGGTTGCTCTAAAGCTAGGCTCTCTCCTTCTGGCTTTCCCAGGGCTCCTGTTAGCCCATGGGGTTCTTTGGAGGGTTTGTCTGAGAAAGTTGTGGCATTACAGTGAAGCCCTAACCTTGTCCCATAACTGTAGGCAATGGGACAGCACAGTATGTCCTGGGCCATTATTGCTCTCTTTATCTAAAAGGGACATCTTTCATCTTTCTGACCCTTATGGTCATGAAATGCTCTCCTCCCTCGAGTACACTGAGCACACAAAGTGCCCCACCAAATGAGCCCAAGCTTTAGTCTCATTTGGCACATTGGTTTCTTCAGGGCTCAAGAGGCTATTGCACGACACAAACCAATTTGTTATGTAAACCCAGCCAACCATGGCAGATTATGGCTTTGCAGTTATCTTGAGAGACACCTTACATAAGAGGAGAAAGTTCAGGTAGAAGCAGAATCACGATGAGCAAATAATGCAACTGCCACTACCAGGTGCAAACACAGTGGCCTTGGTTCTCTCAACCAACCCAGCAGGTGGGGTCAAGAATTCTGCTGGGCTCCATCACTCAGGGGGCCTGGAGACCCTGGCAGCCTTGGCCAGACACATCAATCTCCATTTACCCAGACTCTTCAGGGCCAGGTCTGGAAAGAAGCCAACACTCCACCTGGAATTGAGAGCTTGTCAGTTTATCTGGAAGTGTAAATATAAGCAGGAGTGTTAACCTTCTCTTCAGTCAGGGAAGAAAAATAAGGTCACCGGGGAAAGAGTTATTTTCTAAGTTTTGGACTCACAGGGTCCACTCTGGGCGAAACTGAGGAGTAGATGAAGTTCATGTTCTGTTCTTACCACCTTTCTTTAAGAGCATGAACCTTCTAGCCAGGCCTCTTGAGCTCTTGTACTGCCCAGGGCCCCATGCTGCAGCCTACCCAAGCTAGGCCTTTCATGGTCTCCAGCTGTCGCCCTACCTCTCTTCTCTAAATTTTACTTTCCCGTGTTCCATTCCCAAAGAACCCTACTCCCAGTGAGCTGGTACCCTATCTGAAGTTCTGGAAAAAAAATCACACAAAGTAGTTAATGGCCAGTCATGGTGTTCCATGTTACCCTTTTAAAATGTATATCAGATCCTGGCCATTCATGAGAGATGCACACTAAAACTTTTTACCAGTCCATGACTCATGAATATTCTGAAAGATTATCATTTCCCCAGCTGGCACCATCACTTCATGAAACTTGTAGGTTCCTTTTCATTGTCATCACTAGTACCAGCAGATGACTCAGGGTGGGGGTATTCTTCCCAAGGAAACAGACATTTCTTCATTTCACTGAGAGTTATTATATATGTGTAGGCCGACTATGAGCAGAGGACCAAAAGTTGTATCAAAAGTGACATTGCTGGGCAATGTCACTCTATACCTAAAAGAATTGAAAACGGTGACTGGAACACATACTTGTACACCAGTGTTCATATCAGCATTCTTTTTTTGGAGGGGACATGGTGGATTGAACCCAGGGGTGCTTTGCCAATATGCTACATCCCCAGATCTTTTTATTTTGCGTTTTTGACAGGGTCTCACTAAGTTGCTGAGGTTGGCCTTAAACTTGCTATCTTCCTGCCTTAGCTTCCTGAGTTGCTAGGATTACAGACCTGTGCCACTGTGGCTGGCCATAGTAGCAATCTTCACAATAGCCAAAAGGTAAAAACAACCAAAAAGTGTTCACTGATGGATAAATGGATAAACAAAACGTGTTATATCCACACAATGGAATATTAGTTGGTCTTAAAAAGCATGTTACATGCTACAACATGGCAGAACCTTGAAAACATTATGGTGAGTCAAAGAAGCAAGACACAAAGGCCATATATTGTATTACTCCACTTTGTGAAATATCTAGAATAGGAAAATTCATACAGACTGAAGGTAAAATAGAGGTTTCCAGGGACTGGGAGGAAAGGGGAATAGGTTTTCATTTTAATGGGTACAGAGGTATGTTGGATGATAAGAAGATTCTGGAAATGGTGATGGTTGTACAACACTGTGGATGTACCTGATGCCACTGAACTATAAAATTAAACATTATTAAAATGGCAAATTTTATATTATATATGTACATATACATATATATATAAATTATTGTCTATAATATGTATATAGTAGTAATGTATATATATATTAAAGACAATACATACATATATAACACACACCCAGATATAACAGTAGGTGCTATAGGGTATCAGACTCATCAACAACAAAAGGACTGCCCCCCCACATCCTAGCCTCCTAGCATATGCACTTCCACGTTGCCTTAGGAAAAGAATTTCTTAGACATTGGGGTTCACATGAGGAATCCAAATCATGAATGTTAAGTTTGTTAAGTTTGCAAAAGCTTTTGTGTTTTCAAAAGAAACTGTCCCTTAATCCAAGAGTGCCTATTCTTTGTCAGACCACTAGACCTCAGGAAATAGTTATTTTAAATTACCTTGGGTTAAGAGGACTTTTGAAGCTTGATACCAAAACTAAAAATCACAAAGGCAAAGAATGACAGGCTTAACCACATAGAAACTCAAAACCTCTCTATGGCAAAGAATTCCATCCTCGAAATCAAATGGTAAATTAGTTGACAAAGGGTTGCAATCTCTAATTCAGGGTTTCTCACGGTGTGGTCCACATACAACTGACGCTATGGGAGAGAAGTTTTAGATAGTGTGGGTACAGAGAACTGAATCTTAAATAGTATGAATGTATGCACTATAGCAAGTAGACCCTCATATCACACCACATAAGTGGCTACTTTCTCAGAATCCAGGTCCGGGAATATGTGTTATGAAATTATTAGTATCTGTGGAGATAGTGGGGATGGAACCTAGGGACACTCTAGCACTGAGCTACACCTCCAGCCTTTTAAAAATATTTTGAGCTGGGCACAGTGTTACATGCCTGTAATCCCAGAAATTGGGAAGCTGAGGCAGAAAGATTGCAAATTCAAGGCCAGCCTTAATGAGACCCTGTCTCAAAATAAAAAATAAAAAGGGTTTGGGATGTAGCTCAGTGATACAGCACCCCTGAGTTCAATCCCTAGAAACACACACACACACACACACACACACACACACACACAAATATTTTGAGACAGGGTCTCACTAAGTTGCTTAGACTGGCCTCAAATTTACAAACCTCCTGCATCAGCCTCTTAAATTGCCAGGATTACAGGCATGCAACAATGTGTCCAGCTTCAAATCATTAATTTTAAGACTCAATTAAAGCACAAATATTCTTATGTAAAATTTTCTTGAAAGCCTAATCTCTAAATTTATTTCTTTCCCCATGCTACTATATATTAGTATTATAGGGAATATTAAATAAATTAGCACACATAAAGCAACCAGAAAGATATGCTACCTTTTAAAAAATATTTTTAGCAGTAGATGGACACAATAACTTTATTTTTGTGTGGTGCTGAGGATCAAACCCAGTGTCCCCCATGTGTTAGGCAAGCACTCTACCACTGAGCCACAACCCCAGCTCAAGATATGCTATTATTATTATTATTATTATTATTATTATTATTATTATTATTATTTTAGCATCTATGTGTGAGAACCAGTTGGTGCCAGGTCAGAAGCTTAAAGATAGAATACTAAGACTTCAGGAACTGAAGGGAAATTCATGTACAGAATAGTTTAGATTACACTGGGGAAGGATTCTCTGGGATTGAAGGCAGAATGGAGTTGATTTTAAAGTTTTGGGTAAAATCCTAGAAATAAATTTGAGGTTACAATAACAACAATCACAACAGCAGACTATTGCCAAACCTCTCATTCTAGCTTGGTATATCACATTGGTGGAAGAATTAAAGTTCTTGAAATTTCAAATTAGCAAGGCTTTTCATGTGTTTATGCTACATTTAAACTGGAATTTACAGCTAGGCCTCGGGGGCACATATCTGTAATCCTGGTGGCTCTGGAGGCTGAGGCAGGAGGATCACAGATTTAAGGCCAGCCTTAGTAATTTATGGAGACCTTGTCTCAAAATAAAATAAAATAAGCCAGGCACGATGTCACATACCTGTAATCCCAGCAACTCTGGAGGCTGAGGCAGGAGGATTACAAGTTCAAAGCCAGATTCAGCAATTTAGTGAGACCCTCAGAAACACAGTCAGCCCCTTTCTCAAAATAAAAAATAGAAAGGTCTGGAGTATGGGTTAGTGGTTAAGCATTTCTGGTACCAAAAAAAAAAAAAAAGAATAAATAAGGAATGCATTAGTTGAAAACTTCAGTTGTTCCCAGCTTATTTTGTCTCCCTCCTAAGTTTTCCAGCCGTAGAAGCATACTCAAATCACAAGGTAAAATCCCCTAACAATAGGGTAACTAACTGTCCTAGTTTTCCTAGATTTGTCCCAGTGGGATCAATAAAGTCCTGTGTTCCAGGACCAAGACTGTTGGTCCCCTTACCTAACAAGGACATATTGCCCATTTGGAAAAGTTGTGTGCTCACATTTACCTCTTCTTCATAGACCCATCTTTAGTGTTTTAACAAAGTCTCTAGTGTTAGTTTATTCTTTAAGTTTTTTTTTTAAATTGTACACAATACCTTTATTTCACTTATTTATTTTTATGTGGTACTGAGGATCAAACCCAGGATCTTGCACATGTGAGGCAAGCGCTCTACCGCTGAGCCACAACCCCAGCCTGAGTTTATTCTTCTTTAGTGTTTTTTGTACTGGAGATTGAACTCAGGGCCACTTGACCACTGAGCCACATCCCCAGCCCTATTATGTATTTTATTTAGAGATAGGGTCTCACTTGGCACCTCGATTTACTTGGCACCTCGATTTTGCTGAGGCTGGCTTTGAACTCATGATCCTCCTGCCTCAGCCTCCAAAGCTGCTGGGATTACAGGCATGTGCACCCAGCTTCTTTAGTGTTCTTAACAATTCTTTCTTCATAGGCAGAACATAGACCCTAGAATTCATGCTCTCAGTCACAGTCTAGGTTCTACTCTTCATTGTGAAGCACTGGGCACGTTACTTAATTTTTCTGAGTCTCAATTTTGTTCTTTTTAAAAATATTTTGTTTTAGTTGTAGTTGGACACAATACCTTACTTTATTTTTATGTGGTGCTGAGGATCAAACCCAGCACCCTGCACATGCTAGGCAAGCATTCTACCGCTGAGCCACAACCCCAGCCTTCATTTTGTTCTTTATAGAATGAAATAATAGTGACCATTTCATTGGGTTGGTATAAATATTAACTGAAATTATGCAGATATGATATTTAGTATACATTATAAAATATGAAATAAACATTAGCTATTAAACCTTTATAGTTGTTAGTTACATAACAAAAGACTGAGGGGATGGTGTTTAAAACACACATCTTCCACCCAATAGTATAGAGGCACCATTTACAGACCAAAAGGCTACATACCCCATTACCACAGATTTATATGTGTATACACAGAAGTGTCTATCAGGACTTCTACCAGGGTACTAGAAGCATTGCATGTGGTGTTAAAAAATGGGGAAAAAAAAGAACAACCATATTTAAACTTTAATAAGGATTTTCCAGGACAAATTTAAAGTTGTAAAATCTTTACATGGGACTGCACCAACAATTAAGTAGTCACTCCTCCACAAAAAAAAAAAAAAAAACTGTATTAAGTACTGGCTGTATAAGTAGAAGCTAAGGGAAACCAAGTGAGTCAAATACAGCCCTACCTGCAAATTTCTTACACTCTTTTGTTCCAAGGAAACCAAGGGCTAAGCTGGGAAGCAGGGACAGGTCAAAGCAGGCAAACAAGATATAAATCAGGAGTGTGCCCTGCCCTCTTCCTAAGAATGCGGGAGCCCTCATAGCAAGGGAATAGGCTACGGGATGAGGGATATGGAGCATACTTTCTCCAGCAGGACAGGCAGTCTTGAAAGTTGGCTAAGGAAAAAGACACTGAAACAGGAACCTGAAATGTCTAATCATGAAAAGGAACAGGAGTGAAAATGGCAGCTGAAGTATGGTGATAGAAACCCAGGAATTAAATGAAGTAATAAAGTAAATGTTCACTTAGGAGAAGACTGTCCAATCCAGACACTGGAAAAGCCTCATGACTAGAAATAATGGTCTCCTGGTTTGCTAATGAGCATGTCATTCTGGGCAAAGCCTAAACTGAATTCAGTCCTCACCCCACCCCCATTTCTTTCCAGTGCTGGGGATGGAACTCAGGGTCTCTTGAATGCTAGGCATGTGTTCTACCACTAAGCTATACCCCCAGCCCAGTATCTGTGCTCTTTAAGGTCCTAGTTGTCAAGAAAAATGAGAGAGAGACTATAAGATTGTTACCACAGGACCCTGCCATTCACTCCTCAAACTCAGGGAAGCCTGACAACTTGCTGGTTTGCTCCTCATCAGTTTAGGCCACTGAGTTGCTCTGTTTCCAGGAGACAGGGTGCTCAGGTGCACCTTCCTAATAGTTCACTCTCCTTTCTCAACGAGCGCCATCAACACCTCCCCTCTTCCCCAACTTGTAGCATTTCCAGGTTTTAACAAGAATCAAACATCAATAATGTGGATAACAAAGGAGGTCTTTTCATTCAAGAAACCCAAACCAGGACACACTGAGGTGTGGCACAGGTGAAAATTTTGATCCTCAGGCTCCCAACTTCACACCTTGCTCACTTAAGTTCAATCCTCCTAGGCCCAGAACCAGAGGAAGTTCCCCCTTTCACGCTTTACCAAAGCCCTGGAGGGGCAGTTTCTCTCCCAGCTGAAAGAACACAAATGCTACAGACACAATTCCAGGTTTCTGCACCACCCCTCCCCCTCTGCCACTCTCCAATAGAGATGAGTGGATCCTTAGGAGCCAGTTAGGGATTTTGCTCTGCAGGGTTTCAACGTCTGTGGAATGAATACACTTGTAGTAATCTTTCACCAGAAATGAAGATTCTCTCAAAACCTGTTCCATCCATGGCCTGGTTTATTTTAGAAAATGAGATAATTTGACACCTAAAGTGAAATAATAGATGACAAAGGGCTTGAATGGCATCACAAATGCCTGAGAAATACAACTTGTTACAGTGATACTAACGAAGTTGGCAGCCTTGCTTGTCCCCCTCTGGAACCACTGGGAATAGAGTGAGGGAGAGGCAATGGTGGATTTGTCTTGGGACAAGGGAGGCAAAACTGATCTTAGCATTAAGTGAGGGTCGCTCCTGCCTTTCTCTATTGTTTTTTAAAATTTCTCCTTTCAGCCTCACAGGCACCCAAGCATTTTGTGAGTGCTCAGTATTTCTTATCACTTTGTCTGTTCACACCACCTACCCATGACCTAGAAACTCAGAGCTAGAAGGAGCCTTAGAGACCAGAGAGGTAAGGCAACTTGCTCAGGCTCATACAGAAAGGTAGAACCATAACTTGTACTACCATCCAGTCTCGCACAACAGGGATGGCTTTCACTTACATAACCTGTGTCATTGAGCAAGAATAAAATCCATCCCTGTACATACACACGCAGCCTGCCACTAAGAATGCCAGACCCATGGCAAGGTTTCCTAAAGTTGCCTTCCTTGTCTTTAAATTAGCTTAGTTGTATTGGGAGTGGGGACAGGAACAGGAAAGACAGTGGAATGAACCTCACATAACTTTCCTAAGTATATATATGAATACAGCATAGTGAATCTCAACATTGTGTACGTCCACAAGACTGGAATCATAATTAGAATACCATATACTCCATGTTCATATAAATATGTCAAAATAGACCCTCCTGTCATGTATAACTAAAAAGAACAAATACAAATTTTAAAAAATGACCTCAGTTGTTAAGTCATTGTTACCAGATCATCTCACATTGGGGGACAACAGCTGCCTTGGGTATGCCCACTGTGTTTCTCTCCTCTCTCTTCCTTTCCTCCCCAACAGGATTTCTAGAAAGTCTAACCTACGCTCTCAAACACTGCTTGCATGGATATGGATTCATCCACCTTACAGTTCTTGAGGCACTCAAGGAGATGTCCTAGGGTGCTCTCTGGGGTTCCTTTTGCCTACATTTGAAATCAAAGGCTGTGATCCATGGAGGGGGTGGAGTCCCCCCATCCAGAGTCTCAAGAAAACCTAACCTGTCTCTGGTTTTTCTTATTCCCAACCGTCCACCTTCTGCCACCAGCTGCAGCCTAATTTGTCTTGACATTTTGCTTGTCCTCACTGTCAGTTGGGGCCACTCAGTAATTTAAAAGCCCTTGCAGTTTCAATCCGAGCTTGTACATTTAGAAATGGGCTTTTGGATAGAGTAGAACTCAGATTCCAAGAGGACCTCACGGCAGAATGTCCTAAGGGGTCTGTGGAAATGTATGCATTTGTGAAAATGGGTACTGAGAGCTCTCTCCATACCTATGGGGTCTGCCGACCTTCTGGGCCCCAGAGTTGTCCTGGTGAGCCTTTGTAGGCCCCTTCAAAATATTCGCACCTGCCAATCCTCCCCTGAGTTCTGTGGGATTCCAAATAACCTCAAAGTCCAGTTACCAAAGCCAGAGAGCCTGATCTCCCCCCTGCCCCTAATGAACTTCCTGATTGCCCCTTTTGTCAGAGGTGAAGGTCCAGCAGAGGCTGGTGTGAACCTGGACTCGCACCCACCCGTGTGCCCAGCCACCCACCTGTGGAAGAAGAGCAGGATGGAGAGCATGGTTTGGTCGATGTTGCGGTTGCAGATGCCCTCGTTAATCAGGTAGCAGGGGTCCCGCAGCACTGGCTCTAGCGAATCCTGCCGCATTATGCTGTTGAGCTTGTCAGTGTTGAGGTTCTCAAAGATTAGCTTCTCCTGCAACTGCCGAAAGTTGCTCACTGTAGGGCTGCCCGGGTTGTTGTTCTCCCCGCTACTGTCGCGCTGGAGCCCGCTCCGGTGGGCCAGGTCCAGGCAGCAGTTGCAGCAATCGAGGCCGACAGGTGAGCGGCAGTCGGTCTTGGACTGGGCCATCTTCTCAGGCTCGGGGGCCGCCTGGCCTTCGAGGTCAGGGGCGGCTGGCAGGTGCGCGCCCTCCGGGCTGGCCTTAGGGGACTCCAGGGTGCCTGGAAAAGACAAGCTGTGAGGAGAAGAGTTGGAAATTAGCGCCCAAAGCCAGCCACCCTAAGCTCAGCCCCCTTCTGGTTGTAACTGCTCGGGGTGCGAATAGAAACAGCTGGACAAACAGCTCTGAGCGGATCCTTCGGGCTCACTTCCTCCTCCTCCTCCCCCTCCTCTAGTGGCCGGGGCCGCCCCCTCTGAGGTGCCACACACGGCCCCAGCGCAGTCCCAAGTTTCCCAAGTGTGAGCAGGGCTCGGGGCGGACCTGTGGCGGCAGGAAGGGCGGGCAACAGGGCAAGAGGGAGAACCGGGGCGCGCCCTCGCTCCCTCCCTCCTATGCTCCCTCCCACCCTGGCTCACAGTCTCTCTTGGGCTGTGCCGGCTGAGCGGTGGCAGGAGCGGAGAGAGAGCAAGCAAGCGAGCCTGCCGCACGCCTCGGAGTCAGCGCCCGGCTATGACAGCATGTAAATAACCCCAGCTGGGCCGGCGGAGCACGCTCCGCCGTCGCTTCCCTGGCAGGCGCGGGCCCCAGGTCGGGCTCAGTCTGGCCCCCTCGCCCCGCCCCGCCCTCACCCTAGCGCCCACGCAGCCGCTCGCACTCCTATGGAACACGTTCCGGCTCTCCCTTTCTCCGAGCGCCTAACGCCACGATTCGGGCTCCCTCAACACTCATGGCGCATCCTCTGCCAGAAATCTGCCAGCACGCCGTCTGGAGCGCCGCGCCTCCCCTGTCACCCCGCCTAGCGGGTCTGGAGCTTGGCGGGAGGGCAAATGTTTCTAGTCCCACCGCGGAGGAGTCCCCCTACAGGAGAAACGCCGCGTTTGGGTGCCCCCGCGTGTCGTGGCTTTCAACCGTCGCTCTCCACAAACCCTATTTGGGGGGTGCGGAGAACAGGTCGTCTCTGCAGAGTCAAGAGAGTGCCAGATACACGTCAGGGATACTCAATAAATGTCTTAAGCCAAACTCAAAGAAGCACGGTCAAACTCGTCCTCAGTTTCTGTCCCTTTCTTCTCACTTCACTTGTCTTCTCCCCCACCCCCCTTACTCTCTCCCCTCTTTCCTGAATCCTATTTGAATAACCTCTCCTGTTTTTCTGGAACGCCAGCTGGCTAGCGGACTTACCTCAGCTCTAACCCTTCTCCCTCTCCACAGTCACCTACTTTCTTTGAACCTTCCACGCTTTCCAGTTTTTCGCTAATTTTTCTCTTTTAGTTTTTCTTTATCTGTCTGTTTCCTCTATCTCCCTTCCAACCGCAGTTCCTCTCTTTCCCCTCTCTCTCTCTCTCTCATTTCTTTTTCTCCACTTTTCTCCACTCCTACATTTCCCCTTTCCTCTTTTTTCTCTTTCTGAATTCTTTCAGCTCCCTTAATTTCCCTCATTTAATTTCCCCCTCACTTCCTTCACTTCAGCACCCCCTCTTTCCTCTCATTTATCTCCCTCTGTTTTGTAAACTTGCTCTCCTCAACCTTTTCTCACTCCTACCTGCCACCTTGGGAAATCTCCGGCCTTCTTACCCTTTTCAGAGATGTGGTGATTAAATGTTCACGGACCTGAGGGGCACTGGGGAAGCAATGCGTTCGGAAACTGCCGGCGGAGGGATCTGAGAGGATGAATCCGGTGCTGAGGTACAGTGAAAGGGCAGATATGTGGAGAGGGGGCAGTCTGGTGCCCTGGGTCATACCCCAGCTTTGTGAGATGTAGGGATGTGCTGGGTGGGCAAGTGGTAGGCTTCTAAGATGTCTCAGGACTTGGAGACTTGGAATATATTGAACGTGTAAGATTCAAAAATTACTGGTTCCTGGAAAAATTAAAAATATTTGCAATGTTCAGTTTCCACATAAAACTCAAATAGATTTCAATTTCAGTCCCACTCCCCACCCCCTTTTCACTCGATTCATTCACAAGCCCATGACTTTTGAAATAAAGCAGTATATACTGCCATCTTGTGTTCTAGACATGAAACAGTCTATGTCTGCGTCACCAAGTTAGATGTTTGGCAGACGCCAGGGGTGCCTCCTGGTGGAATCCACAGTGCTTTGGTTCTCAGTAACAGACACTGGAGGAGGAGGAAGAGGTAGAGGAGGAAGCAGAGCTCCTGCACCAAGAGAGTGCCCAGCCCAGCCCGCCATTGCAAAGCTGTAGACAGGGACCCCAGTCAGGGCCAGAACCACACCTTTTTGTAGTAGCTGCAGATTGGATTTCATGGTTTGAATTTTCTTCCAGGTGCCATAACCTACACCTGTGATTAAGAGCAAACGGTAGTCAATAAATTAATTCCTGTTCCTAAAGCCCTGTGGGTCTTATTTGGAGTCCCCAAATTTAGGGGAATAAGAATGGGGAAGGTGTACTCTCTGCTATAGTGGCCAGAAAACCAAAAACAATCTATACCTCTGCTCCTGATAGGATTCTAAGGTCAGGGATGATTGATGGTCACTGACAAGACCAGCAGAACTGAGTATGATCCCTGTGTTCTTCTCACAGACTGCTAAGAAGTCTCCATTTCTTCCCTCAAAAGCCAATCCTTTAGATGAATTATTTTCCCTTTTTCTTCTTCCTTGTCTTTTTTTTTTTCAATGTTCTTGGGTAAAAGCCAGAGGAGGTAGTAGAATATGAAATTTCATCTGCATTGTGTAAACTTTTAGCCTACTGAATTAAAAAAGTATTTATTTTCTAGTTATAGGTGGACACAATATCTTTATTTTATTTTTATGTGGTGCTGAGGATCAAACATGCTTCACACATGCTAAGCGAGTGCTCTACCTCTGAGCCACACCCCAGCCCCTTGAATTTTTTATTATTGTTTTTCAGTTGTAGTTGGACACAATACCTTTATTTTATTTATTTATTTTTATGTGGTGCTGAGGATTGAACCCAGGGCCTTGAAAGTGCTAGGTGAGTGCTCTACCACTGAGCCACAACCCCAGCCCCCTGAATTGTTTTTTTTAATTACAGTGTTTATTATTTTTCTTCTTGTTTATAATTATTTTATGTTAAATGTTATAACAAAATATATTAGATCCATAAATGTTTACTTAAATTGTGTTTTGAGAACTGCTAGACCTTTTGCTTCTAATATTTGCCTGAGTCCTCTTATCTTTGTGCATAGCCTTGGGAAGAGGCCCCAGTGGAAGTATTTCCTTCTTGGTATTTGGCACCATTAAATTCAAGATTTTGTCCCCTTGACATTTTCCTCGTTGTGGTCCTTGTTCTCAAGCAGTATTATTAATAATTCAGTACAGCTTTGCATACCATATCTAGGCTGATCAAGAAAAAATATAATAGAGATATAGAAAAATCTAGATAGTTCAGAGATAAAGTTCAGAGAACTGTCACATGTTTGCATACAAGTCCAGCTCATATTGACATACTGCATACCTCTGCAAGGGAAGGCTGACTGGGCAGGGCCACCTGGCTCCCCTCTGTGGAACCTTGCTTTGCTGACATATATTGTGTTAAATGGAAAAACTCCAAGCAGAAAAATGTTATTGCATAAATTCAGAAAGCAGAGAGAGAACTCACTTCTAGAAAGAGCTAGTGGCTTTCTGAGTGGAACAGAGAGGGACTAGCAGGAGTACCTCCTTTTCACGCTTGCCCTGTGACAGGTACTATATTAGTGGGAATTCAGAGGTAAATAAGACACAGCCTTAGACCCCAAAGAATTTGTGGTATAACTGAAAGAACAGATTCATAGAAAAAAAATTCATAGGCAAAAAGAATAAGAACTGGGAGCCAGGCGTAGTGGCACATACCTGTAATCCCAGAGACTTGGGAGGCCGAAGCAGGAGGATCTTGAGTTCAAAGTCTCAAGAAACTTAGTGAGGCTCTGTCTCTAAAAAAAAAAAAATACAAAAAAGAGGCTGGGGAGGGCTGGGGCTGTAGCTCAGTGGCACTTGCCTAGCATGCGTGAGGCACTGGGTTTGATCCTCAGCACCACATAAAAATAAACAAATAAAATAAAGGCATGCTGTCCATCTACAACTACCAAAAAAATTAAAGGTGGGGACTGGGGCTGGGATTGTGGCTCAGCGGTAGAATGCTCGTCTAGCACGGGCGGGGCCCAAGTTCGATCCTCAGCACCACATAAAAATAAAGGCATTGTGTTGTGTCCATCTACACCAAAAAAAAAAATTAATTAAAGAAAATTTAAAGGGGGGGATGGGGATGTGGCTCAGTGTTTAAGTGCCCCTGTTTTCAATCCCCTATTCAAAAAAAAAAAAAAAAAAGGCTAACAAAATTGAGGATCAGTGATATAGAAACAAACTTGCCTAAAAATCACTTGTGTGCCTTGTTTTAAACCTAACTATTGGTAAATGCTTAAAGGGCAGCTACATATCCTCTAGACATGCTATATGCCCTCTCTGAATCTCAGTTTCCTTGTCTATTAATGGGGATGATGATAGTATCTAACTCACAGGGCTGCTGAGATAATTTAATGGCACGATGTCGTGCAAACCACTTAGCACAGTGCCTGGCACATGGTAGGTCAACAAAAATTCAGCTATTATGCTTGTGCTGTCAATTTCCTTCTTGGTTCTCTACAGTACAAATGAAAATCTTTAAACATATTAGTAAATCATTGATTACATGGATTTTTTGAATATGCGATCTTGTTAAAATAGATGCTACACTTTGTAAATGTTTGATAAATTCATCATTTAAAATGTCACCTAAAGGGTAAAGGCACAAGCTCCAAAGACAGAAAGTTGTGGGTTGAAATCCAGACTCCACCACTTACTCTTTATGTTACCTGAGAGCTTCTTTATGTTTCCCAAGCCCTTGTCATCCCTGGAATCATAATACCTAATTCATAGGATTGTTGTGAAGAGTAAATGAGACTTGCTAAATTGCTCAGGCTGGCTTTAAATTTGCAATCCTCCTGCTGTAGCCTCTCAAGCCACTGAGATTACAGGTATGAACCACCATACCCAGCTATTAGGCATTCTTAACTGGGTGAATGAGATTAACTTTCTCAAACACTTTCAAAAGTGCTCATCACAAATTTGTAGACTGTTAAAGCTGGCAAAGTTATAAAATCTAGATGAGTGGTTCATAATCCTTCTTTTGTGCCTTGGGCCTTTTTGACATATAGGGAAGTTTATGGATCCTTTCTCAGAATAATAGTTTTAGATAACACAAAATAAAATATTTAGGGTTACAGAAGAAAGCGATTATATTGAAGTGTAGTTATCAAAATATAGAAACAAGAAAATTGTGGCATAGTTACATAAGTGCTTATTATTAATGCAGTAAATAGCAAGATTTAGAGGCAGCTTTGATAACCATGGTAACTTCAAAGTAACAAGTGTAAATATATTTTAAAATACTGGTATTAACGATATTATGACATAAAACTGTTAGTGATTTCTATTGATGGCAAAGTCACAGATACTGTTAATATTATTGTGATCTGTTATCTGCATTTTTAATTGAAGGAAAATAAATTTCACTTACAGTATGGTGAAAATAATGATGTAATATTTTTCCATATAAGTTCATTTGTTCCCTGAATTTTTAAGAGTCCCCATTTTAGACCAATCCCTTAAAATATTAATAATAATAGCTCACATGAATACATCTTTGCTATATGCCAAGTATTGTGCTAAAGCCTTTACAATGATTTTCCATTTATTCCTAAGGAAGCTGTCTGTGAGGCAGCCTTGTTTTATAGCTTTCAGAGATATGAAATTGTCTTCCAAGGTTACAGCTGGCAAATTGAAGAGATGAGACTTGACCCTAAGTCAGTGTGATTTTAAGCCCCACCCTTGCTCTTAACCAAACTTCAGACATTTGGATTGGCACTGGGATGGTTATATTAGAACCACCTGGGAAGGTTATTTTGAAAACCCAGGTATTTTGGATCCTGTGTTAGTTTATTAGGACTGCCATAACAAACTACCACAAACTGGATTATGTAAAAAATTTATGTTTTCATAGTTCCAGAAGCTAAAAGTCCAAGATCAAGATGTCAGTAGAGCAAGTTTCTATTGAGGCCTCTCTCTTTGGCTTGTAGATGTCTGTCTTTTGTGTTTTCACATGGTCTCCTGTCTGTAGGTCTATGTCCATTCTTCTTCTTGTAAGGACACTAATCATATTCACTAGGGCCCCACCCTAATCAGCTCATTTTAACTGAATTGACTCTTTAAAGACCATCTCTAAATATAGTCACATTCTGAGGTACTTGGGGGGTTAGGATTTCAAAATATTAATTTTGGGGGTGAGGACACCATTTATAAGTTATCCCATATTAGACCCCAACCACAAGAATTCTGAGTTAGTATGATTGGGGTAGGGATCAAGGAACTATATTTTTAAACACTCCCCCAGGTGATTCTGACAGATAGCCAGGTTTGGGAGCTATAACATCCCCAACCACAAGTTTATTTCTTTTTTTTTAAAAATATACATATTTAAAGCATACAGTGTGAAGTTTTGATGTACAAATACATAGAATAGAATTATGCTAACACATCCATCTCTTCACATAGTTACCTTCCTTTGTGTGCATGGTGAGAAGTATACAATACAGTTTTATTAACTATAGTCACCATTCTACAAAACTGAAGTTTTTTACACTTTGACCAACATCTCCCCTTTCCCCTACTCCACTTTCCACTGGTAACCACCATGCTACTCTTTGCTTCTACGAATTCACCTTTTTTTAGATTCAACATATAAGCAAGATTGTGTGGTATTTTTATTGTTGTATCTGGATTATTTTACTTAGCATAGTATTATTGGGGTTCATCCATGTTGTCTTAAGTGGCAGGATTTCCTCATTTTAAAAGGCTGGATGATATTCCATTTTGTGTATACACAAAGCACATTTTTTCTATCCATTAATGGACATTCAGATAATTTTTGCAAGCTTTCTTAGCCCAGTGCTTGAGCAAGATGAATGTTCAATAATTTTTTTGTAATAGTGGGTATTGAACCCAGGGTGCTCTAACACTGAGTTATATCCCTAGACCCTTCCTTCCTTCCTTCCTTCCTTCCTTCCTTCCTTCCTTCCTTCCTTCCTTCCTTCCTTCCTTCCTTTCTTTTTTAAAAATATTGAGACAAGGTCTTGCTAAATTGCTGAGGCTGGCATTGAACTTGTGATCTTCCTGTCTCAGCTCCCAAGTAGTTGGGATTATAGATAGGCAAGTGCCATCACACCCAGCAGTAAATGTTTGTTGAGTGGTTGACCAAAGAAAAATAAAATGTGGAGATGGGCAAGTGGAGGAAAATTTTTAAGTTGTCCATGGGGGCCATCAAATAAAAAATAAGTCAAAGATCTCAAATAGAATAAACACCTCTGCAGATGGAAGCCTGAACCAGATGGTCTCAATGTCCATCCTTCTTCTTTTCATGTTTTCTTAATACAGTTCTTTTTAAAATTTTTTTATTTGTTCTAATTAGTTGTACTTAACAGTAGAATGCACTTTGATACACTTTTATACATAAATGGAGTATAACTTCTCATTCTTCTGGTTGTACATGATATATATAGAGTTACACCAGTCATGTAGTCATATATGCATATAGGGTAATAATGTCTGATTCATTTTACTCTCCTTCCTACCCCTATGCTCCCTCCCCTCCCTTCACCCTCTATACCTAATCTAAAGTAACTCTATTCTTCCCTATGAACCACCACCCCTTATTGTGGATTAACATCTGCATATCAGAGAAAACATTTGGCCTTTGACTTTTCTTTAGATACAAAAATGACAGGGGGGCAGGGTTGTGGCTCAGAGGTAGAGCGCTTGCCTAGCATGTGTGAGGCACTGGGTTTGATCCCCCAGCACCACATAAAAATAAATAAATAAAAGAAAGGTATTGTGTCCATCTACAACTAAAAACATATATTAAAAAATGACAGGGTACAAACTTACTTACTAGGAACTGATTTAAATGGGATAGAGTTAATGAGAAAACAAGGGTAAAATTTTTGTACATAAAGGATATATACATTTTTGTCATTGTGAATTTATTTCTATGTGGAGCTTTGGCTGAGAGTGGATATTGTATATGTGGGGGATGGTTTGAGGGGTAATTGTATGGAGGACATGTAAATGAGCAGTTGTAGTAGGTTTCTTCATCTCTGTCGAGGCCCACTTTCTCTTCATTTTCCTAATGGGGATCAATAAATGGTTACCATTATGATATTTAAAAAATGACAAATGTAACAGTAGTAGTAGGAGCAGTATTAATCATGTTCTTATCTTTAAGAATCTCTACATTTTCTAGATCTTCCTTTTTTCTTCTCATTTTCTCCCTCTTCCTCCTGTTCTCAAGGAAAAGTAGACTCTGGAGAAGTCACAAAGTCTCAAGAGAGGTCAGTCCTCATATAGCCCACAAGCCTAGATCTTCTATAAACACGATTTTATTTTAACTAAAGTTGGGGGTTTCATTCTTCTATCACATCTGAGATTTTAGCCAGGCATGATGGAGCACACCTGTAATCCCATTTCTGGAGGCTGAGGCAGGAGGATTACAAATTCAAAGCCAGCCTCAGCATTGTGGTGAGGTCCTAAGCAACTCACAAAGACCCTGTGTCTAAATAAAATACAAAAAGGGCTGGGGGGCTGGGGATATGGCTTAAGCGGTAGCGCACTCACCTGGCATGCTTTCGGCCTGCGTTCAATCCTCAGCACCACATACAAACAAAGATGTTGTGTCTGCCAAAAACTAAAAAATAAATATTAAAATTCTCTCTCTCTCTCTCTAAAAAAAAAAAAAGGGCTGGGGATGTGGCTCAGTGGTTAAGCATCCCTGGATTCAATCCCTGGTACACAAAACAAAAACCAAACAACAACAACAGCAGCAAAAAACCCTGAGATTTTACTTCAGAATTCACACATTTTTCTGTTGCTTAAATTAAAATAGATCTTCCTGGGCTGGGGTTGTGGTTCAGTGGTAGAACACTTGCCTGGCATGTGTGAGGCCCTGAATTCAATCCTCAGCACCACATGTAAATAAATAAAACAAAAGATCCATTAACAAATAGAAAAAAAAATAAATACATAAAAAATAAAATAGATCCCCCTGTAGAGGGATTCCACTTAAAGTGTTGATAGTGCTTACCTCCAGGGAAGGGAGGGATGAGGTGTTGAAGGAAAAGAGTGAAGGAGGGGGCCTTTCTAGTTTTCACATTTGCTAAAAAATTAACATATTTTACTGTAAAAAAAATTAAAAAAAATATTTTTTAGTGAAGATGGACACAATACCTTTACTTGTTTATTTTTATGTGGTGCTCGGGATCAAACCCAGTGCCTCATGCATGCTAGGCATGCACTGAGCCCCCAACCCCAGCACAAATATATATATATATATATATATATATATATATATATATATATATATATATATATATATATATTATACAAGTAACAAAGATTGAGACTGGGGCTGTAGCTCAGTGGCAGAGCACTTGCCTAGCATGAGTGGAGGCACTGGGTTCGATCCTTAGCATCACATAGAAATAAACAAATAAAGGCACTCTGTCCATCTACAACTACCAATTTTTTTTTCAAAAAGTAACAAAGATCATTTTAAAAAATTGATGATGCGGGAAGATGTGATGAAGTTTTATGACTTACCCACAATTCTGCCACCCAAGAGCAGGTTTCATCTCAGTTTTCCCCTTTTTATATGTGCCTATTCATGGTACAGACATAAGAGCACAGAGAACATTACTTACCCCTCTGCTTCAGGTAATCATTGTTGACATCCTGGTGCCTATAGTTCCAGCTCTCTTTCTCTTCTCCGTAGATTATGTAGAAGCCACTCCTTTGGTGACAAAGTGCTGAGACTCCTCCAGTAGGTTAGCATAACTCAAGTCACCTCAGAGCTTCAACTCCAATGCCTGGGGCTGGTGCAAGAGACCATACAATATCTGCCTTTTGTTAAGTACAGGATGAGTTCTGGGACTGCGCACTCCCTTTGATAGATACTGCAAGGGGAGGAGACAGGCTGTTAGAATAAGCTGCTTGAAGAAGCAGCCTACACATTTGAAGACTTGGGATAGCTGGGTCCCTAAAGGCTCAGAGCTCATATCCCCACAGAGACTTCCAAGGACAGGGTTCAGCAAAAGTTTTCTTTTGTGTTTTTCTTATTTTAGTTCTCCTTTTATTTATTTATTTCCTCTAGCTTTATTTTGGTATAATTGACGAATAAAAATTGGTGGCAGTTGATAGTGTTGTCACTGCTATTATTATTTTTAGGTTCTATGGGACTGAGATGAAATCTTGTCTCTGACCTTCTGGGTTGTCTGACTCTGCAGTTGATTATATTACATTATTTCAGATATTATATCTCCAAGCATGCATATATTTGGAGCTTTTCCTCATGATGATCTCTGTCCCTGACCACCAGTTCCACCAATACTAGACACATGGTATGCTCAAGTTCTAGTCTCCAAAATCATATGGAAAATAAAGCAGGTGATAATAGAAGAAGTGGAGCAGAACTCTGGTTGCCTCCAAAAATATCTTTGGTACAGACTGCTTTGCTCATCAGTGCAGTCTCTATATTGCAAAGCTGAAGAAAGTTGGTAGAAGTGAATCAGGAGCTATCTCCATTTTTCTTGGGCAGTTTAACTATTCTGATCAAAGGGTAGAGTTCTATGTAGACCATAAGTATGCTCCTAAATCTAACCCCATCTCCCATGATGGTTGGCCCAAATTCCTTCCCCACTAGCAAATGGTGGTTATTCCCCCCTCCAAGTTCCCTAAGCTAGTGCAAATTTTAATGTTTTTGCAGGTCTCTGTGGATATTTTAATGAGAATTTATAATGTTGCCATGATAACCCAGAGTTCCCTTGGACACAGTTGATCCTCTTGCTAATGACTTCCATAAGAAGGCACAAAATCCTTTTCTTTTTCCTCCTCCTCCTCTTCCTCTTCTTCTTCTTCCTCCTCCTCCTCTTCCTCCTCCTCCTCCTCTTCTTCTTCCTCCTCCTCCTCCTCCTCCTCCTCCTCCTCCTCCCTCTCCTCCTCCTCCTCCTCCTTCTTCTTCCTCTTTTTTTTTTTTTTGTACCAAGATTGAACCCAGAGGTGCTTAACTAATGAGCCATATCCCCAGGCCCCTTTTTATTTTTCATTTTGAGACAGGGTCTCACTAAATTGTTTACAGACCTGCTAAGTTGCTGAGGCTGGCCTTAAACTTATGATCCTCCGGAATCACTGGGTTACAGGCATGCACTACTGTCCTGGCCATCCTTTGCTTTTTCGTGGTCTTTTGTTTCTAACTTTCCATATCTCTCCATCCTGGGGACCTTGTCTTCACTGGTCATCTTATTTTATCTTCCCTTTTGTGTACAAAAACTATGTTGTACTTTTTGACACCATGATTCCTTTAGGAAAAGGGAGGAGGTTATTATGTTTGGGATCTGGAATGATTTACAAAGTCTCATGTTTTGAAGACTTGGTCCTTAATGCAGCAATGTTCAGAGGTTGGGATTTTAGGAAATGATTGAATCACGAGGGTTCTAATCTCATCAGTGGATTAATCCTTTTGATAGGTTAATAATTTGAATGGAGTGCTGGGAGGTGGTAGAAATTATAGGTAGCTGGGGCATGGTTGGAGGAAGTCTGTCACTGGGAGTGTGTCCTGGAATGTTATTTCTTGTCTCTGGTCCCTTTCTTCCCCTCTCTCTGCTTCCCATCTGCCACGAACTGAGTAATTTTCCTTTGCCATGCCCTTCCACCACAATATTCTGCCTCACCTTAGGCCCAAAGGAATAGAGTCAGCTTATCAGGATCTGAAATCATGAGCAAATATAAGCCTTTCCTTCTTTAAGTTGCACTTATTTTAGTCAATGCAGTGGAAAGCTAACAGAGAGGTTAAAGGCACAGGGAAGTTGGCTGAACTTAGGGATGGGGTGTCAGTGTGTGTGGATAAATAGGATGGGAATACTTCTTACTATCTTCCTTTCTGAGCGAGAATCAAGGCAAACTGCAGAGAGTGGGGCAGGAGGAGGGTGACCATCTTGGAGAGTTAGCTTGTAAAGGCCATGATATTGCTCGTAGATCCCAAGATACTGATTAGTAGCTCCTGACATAATATAGTAGAAAAATGGTTTGTGTTGTCATTGTTGCTGTTTTTTAATATCCTTCCCAAGGTATATCTCCTTTCCTGTATTAGCTTTCTAAATCTTGATACTGTGCACTCAGATTGATCTTTTTGCACTGCTTTCCACTTCTTGTACTATTTCTCATTTGCCTTTCAGCCACCTCTGGAATTCTGGACTTGGTTTATCTAGTCTTTTGTGACCACTCCATATGTTGTCATACAGGCAGTCTCCAACCTTAGAGACAGGCTGAGTTTTCAAAGTTCATTCTGAAGTCAATTGTTTGGAAGGTGAATGCATTTTTCCATAGGAGAAAAAAAAATGTTATAAGTGGAATTACATTTCCAGGCCAACCCACAGACGATTATCTTTTAGTTTTAATGTACTAGAAGCATGGGTCATTTGCAATGAAAAAGTAGGAAATCTTGTAATTCAGCAGAAACCAGAAGCAAATCCAATGGAATAAGAAATATTTTAGCTTGAATCCTGGCACTGTCATCAAGGAGGTAGAATCAGATGAAGTAGAAAGGGATTTCTGGAAGCTCTTCAGAAAAAAAAAAACTTATAGGAATTTTGGAAGACTGTAGAGGATCATAACATAGTTCTTCAGTATTTCTAATTTCACATCAAAACTATTTTTTTTTGGTTTTGTTTTGTTTGTTACCAGGGATTGAACCCAGGGGCATTCAACCACTGAATCCCATCCCCAGGCCATTTTGTTTTTATATTTTATTAGAGACAGGGTCTCAATGAGTTTTTGAAGGCCTCACTAAGTTGCTGAGGCTGGCTTTGAACTCTCAATCCTCCTGCCTAAGCCTCCTGAGCTTCTGGGATTACAGGTGTGCATCACCATGCCCAGAAAAACTAATGTTTTTTTTTTTTTTTTAATAATAATCACTATCAGGGCTGGGGTTGTGGCTCAGTGGTAGAGTGCTTGCCTGGCATGTGTGAGGCACTGGGTTTGATTCTCAGCACCGCATATAAATAAATAAAGCTCCATCAACAACTAATAAAATAATTTTAAAAAATCAGTACCATATACTGAGTACCTACATTGTGACAGGCACCGTGCTAGGCAGTTTGCATAACTTTTCCTCATTTTATCTTTAACAATAGTATTATGAAGAAAATCTTATAATGGCCTTCATTTTTCAGATGAGGAGACTAAGGTTCAGAAAAGTCAAAAAGATTGAAAAAAGCATCAGAGATGGCACACAAATAATACATCAGATCAAGTCAATGATTTCCTATTACTCAAACCCGTGCTTTAGAATATGTATGTGGCCACCCTTTTCTTTACCTGAGTATTTTAGGAGCCCTACTGTTAGGGTTATTATCTGTGATTAGAGTTGTTTGCTAGCTCAGTAGGGAAAAAATCAGAAAACAAGAGAGGTGGAGCAAAGGGAAAGAAAGAGGAGGAAGTTAGAGTTTTGCTAGGCAAAAGCTCAAGTAAGAAACCACATATGACAGTGCTTCTCGAACTGAACTGTGCATACAAATCACCCAATGCTTGTTAAAAGGCAGATTATCAGTGAGCAGGTCTGGGGAAGGGCCTGAGATCCTATATTTCTAATAAGCTCTCTGGTGATGTTACTCCTATTAGTACAAAGACAACACTTTGAATGGCAGGGCCATGTAGTGCAAATAATAAATATCCATGAATACCTGCTTCTTAATTCAACTGAAATCAGCTTCTACACAAAACAGTCACTTATTCTCTTTTCCTCGGCAGGCTACTCCAGGTCACTGTCTCTGCTTTGGATCTGCTAGTCTGTTTCAGTTTATGTTCAACTGCTCACTTAAATACAGCTGTTAAATATGTATGAGCATCTTCTCCCACTCTGAGCTCCAAGAAGTCTCAAATAGGCATTAATTTCTCTTGGCACAAGCTAGATCTCTAGCCAAGGGGTTCCAGGCTGCAACAGCTGCTTTTAGCTCTCTCTCTACTACTAGGATCCCTCTGACAAAAGTATAATGCATGTAACACTACTATCCCAGCTCTTTCTAATTTCCTTCCTCAGAAGAGGAAGAACTACTGGCTCCCTATTAAGCAAGCAACAGTCTGGCTTTTTAGAGTCCAAAATCTTATTCCCTCCACATAGTTGAAACAATACAGGCATTAGTTTAAGGCAGACATTGAAAAGGTTCTTTGCAGAAACCTCTGGCCAATTCCAGAAGCCCAGTAAAATTTGTTTCCTGGAAAGCTATTTGCTTTTTCTTGCCACCTTCTCTCCTTCCTCCCCTTAGGATTTTGATTGTGATCATTTTGAGCTACTTTTCATTTTTTTTCCTATTTTTAGAGTCTATGACTAATTCTTGCCCAATAGCAATAGTCAGGAAGGACCTTCTATTTCAGCCAAGCTCTACTTTTTTTGGGTAGGAAATTGTCTTTCACAATATCTACAAATTTGCTTGATGATCTGTGGGTCCTGACAACTGGACTGCTTTTCCATTTTCTCTTTAACCATTGGGGTGGTTAGCTTGGGGGGCAGCCTTTCTGACACCATTAGTGGATAGGTGTTTAATCAGCCTTGAATAGATTAGGTAAGTTCACATTTCATCACTGGATGAATTAAAAACTGTTCTGAAAAAAAATTGCAATCTTCTCCTATAACTTCTATCCATTAATCTTACTTTTATCACATGGGGCAGAAATAGCCCATCAAATGTTTCATAAAATCTGTCATATCCTCCTTTAGTCATCTCTTAGCTAGACTAAACATACCCAATTCCTAATCAGTTCTTGGTTATTCCTTCATTCCTTCTATATTTTTCAGGATCTTATACATGCTAGGCAAGCATTTTACCATTGAGCTATTCCCTCACCCTTTGGTGATTTCGTGACTCTTCTCTAGATGCACTATGGCTTATAAATATTCACTTTCAAATATGTCCCCTAGAAATGGACACACTTCCCCCTATTATGACTTGACAAGTACTGAGTAATTTGGGGACTGTTACTTCCTATGATCTTCTTAAGCAATTTCATAATTGTTACAGCTTAAAAAAGAGTAAGTCTCTTCTTCATATTTATTGAACACTTGCTTTGGGTCAGGTACCTAATATCTACCAAATAACCAACCTATCAAAAATTTCAATGGTAGAGGTTCTCTGTTCTTTCTTATCATGTGGGGCCAGGGAACGGCACAGCCACTCTCTTCTGATCCTTTCCACTGCCCTCTGCTGCTCTCTAGTTCTGTTACATGTTGAGTACCTCACTACCTCATTTATAGTTTCCCTCTGTACTCCAATTCTGACCACCATTTTAAGTGAATTTACTTTTCTTTAGATGACCCAGGCATAAGCTATATCTTTTCAATCATTTTCACCTCTACTCCACTTTATCATCATCTTTCCATTTTCCACTTTATTCTAAGCAGATGACCTTACCTTTTATTTCATTATAAAAATATAAGCCATCAGATGCTAATGCTAATTTTTCTGCTCTCACCTTGCCCTGCCACATAGCTTCATCCCTAAATGTCCTAGCCTCTTTTTGTTGTCTTGAAGGAATAAACATAGCTCTTTAGTTCAAAGCTAATCCATCTACGTGTGCTTTGGAGCTCATGATCTCCCACCTCCTTGGGGAACTTTCTTTATCAGCAATCCCATTTCTCATCTGTCTTTCAACCACTTGTCCTTTTTCTGGTTACTTCCCATCAGTATTTAGACATATTCAAATTTCCTTTCTTTAAAAACAAGCAAACAAACACAACTTTCCTTCAAGTGTATCTCCAACTGGCACTTGCCCTATTTCTCTTCTTCCATGACCATGGAAGATTTTCTAAAGTGTAGATATATGTTTCATCTCCTCACCTCTTCTTCAAAACTCAGCCCAACTCCAGTTTTTCTGACCCACTGTTATAAATGAGAAAAAGCAATGACATCCTATTTGCCAAATCCAATGAACAATTTTAAGTCTTTATATTACTGGCAGTCTCTCTGCTGTGTGGAACATAATTGATTGCTCTCATTCTACTTCTGTCCTCATGCCTCTCTTAAAACTGTCTACTCCTTGGCTTTGGTGATTCTGTACCTTTCCTGATTTTCCTCATTCCTCTATGATTACTCCTTCTCATGCTCCTTTGTGGACCCTTCCTTTGCCACCCCTTAAATGGCAGTCTTTTCCAGGATTTTTTAAATCATTCTATACATTTCCCCTAGATCAACTCATCCATCCCTATGGTTTTGTCAACCATGCTATTAATCTCTAGATCTTTATCTGTAGCCTGAGATCTCCCTTGGAGCTTTAGGGCCTGTATACTAAATTAGTACTAGACATGTAAAATATGATACATCCCATAAGTAACTTCAGACCAAACTCAGTATGTCCCAAATTCATCTTCTTTACTCAAACCCAGCCCTTCACCCCTATCTATCTCACTGCCAACATTTTGGTGACTTAATCTCTATCCACACAGTTGTCCAGGCCTGAAACTTGCAAGTTCTCCTAATTTTTTCATTCAATCAAACATTGAGACCTATTAAGTCTGTCTTCTTAATATCTACGTGATATGTCTCTTCCTGAAGTTATTACAACATATTAGTCCTGGCTTTCCATTATTTCTTTTTTGAACAATTCAAATAATTTCTTAACTGGTCTCCCTGCCTCTTGGCCTACTTCACTTTAGTTCTTCCTCCATATTGGTGCTAGAATGAGTTTAATCTAATGTGAATCCAGTCACACCACTCCTGCTTAAAGCCCTATCATGGTTCCCCACTTCTTATTAGTAGAGTTCAAACTGCTCACTGGGACTAACAAGGCCCCTCCAACCTAACTCTGCCTACACTTTCAATCTTATCTCCTGCTATCCTTTCTTATTTTCATGCCCAAATGATATCAAGCTGAACACCCCATAGTGCCTCTGTCCTTCAAACATACTCTTGTCTATGCTGATAATGATCCCTTGTCCTATAGCCATACCCTTTCTTGGCTTTCAAACTTGGATTCAATATGTCTGGATAGATTCCCAAGAAACTAACATAGTGATTTGCCTCTGTAGAGAACTGAGTATCTGGGGAACAGGAGTGGAAGAGTTAATTTGGTTACCATTTTGTACTTTGTACCAAAAATCTGAATTAACTTCTTAGTATGTACAAGGCCCTCTGTATTCAGATACAAGCACAACGGGGGGAAAAAGAAATAAAAAGAAAAAAAGTATGAGTTACCTATCCAAAAATAAATATTTTTTTAAAAAAAGTTCAAGGATCACATCCTATAGAAAGTTCTCTTCTCCTTAATCTCTTCCTCTATAGTTTTGCATTCCCTTCTGTGTACTCTTTTTGGGTCCATTATATGCTTTTATGATTAGAATAATCACATTTTGTTATAATTGATCTTTTAAGTTGTCTTTGTTCTGATATTGTGGTGAATTATTTGATGGAATGGGTTGGATCTTATACTTATTGCCTCAGAATATACCACAGTGCCCCATACATGTTTATGGAATGAATGAAGAAATGAGTGAAGAAATGTTAATATATAGGATGCCCCAATTGTAAAATAGAGCTCCCAAGCTTGACTCTTTTCATATCTACCTCACTCCATCCTTTTTGCATGCATTTAGCCTAAAACAATAATTAAACTTATAATTGTTGAGTATTATCACATTGTCATTTTGGGCTCAGCCTCCTCCATGACTACATAGATCAGTTCAAAGTCCCTCCTACCTTTGTGTCGTTGGTAGATTTGAGATATATTTATATTTCCTATTCTGAGTCACTGAATCAGAACAATTGGTATAAGATCTACCATTTATTGAACACCTACAGTGTGTCAAGCTTTTACATTTGATTTTGTCATGGCATTTGCTTCAAGGTAGGTATTTTGATCCCCAGTTTATAGAGGAGGAAATTGAAAAAAGTATAAGTGCCTTGCCCAGGATCACATTGCTAGCAAGTGGTGACACTGAAATTTGAACCAAGGTTTTTTGACTTCAAAATTCATGCTTGAATCAGGCATGGTGGCACAGGCCTATTGTCCCAGGAGGCTAAGGCAGGAGGATCACAAGTTTGAGGTCAGCCTCAGCAACTAAGCAAGACTCTGTCTCAAATAAAAAAAAAAATTAGGGCTGGGATGTGGCTCATTGGAAGGTGCTTCTGGTTCAAACTCAAGTACAAAAAAAAAAAAAAGTGCTGGCAATGAAACTCAGTGACCAAGTTCTGCTGCATTCAATCCCCAGTATGCACCCCCTAAATTCATCATTGATTCATATTACCACACTGATTGTAAGGGGCCTGCCTACTGCTTGACTGCCATTCAAGAGGTTCTCCAAGGTTGGCATGCATCCCTTGGTGCCTAGTGCTCACTGCTCTTCAAAGAAGCCATTTCCATCTTTGGACTGCACAGACCATTTAGAAAACTCTTATTTGTATTATGTAAAAGTTATAAATGAACCAAACAAGATATGACCAGGAACAGGGCCTTTTGGCTGTCTTCTATAACTTCCCTTCCAGTCTGACCAAAACATTCTTTTACTCCTTTGGCTACAGTGATTCAACTAGTTACAGGCTCATCTCAACAAACAGTGTAAGTGTCCAGTTTATATTTTTCTATCTCATCTACAAGGAAATTATAAGAAACTTTGTCCAATGCATGGATGAAATGAAATACCCTATAACTATCACATTCTCTGATCTGCCAATCTAGCAACCAGATCAAAAAAAGGAAATGAAGTCTGGGAGGGATATTTGTTTTTTAGCAGGGCAATTTGTCAATGACTCAAAGTAATGAGTTTCCAGTGACATATTTTCAGGCATCATTGAAAGGCTGTCAGGAAGATGATTTTGGGGGGGGGCAGTGGGCTTCCTACTGTTCTTCAAATGACATGTAAATAGACAGGGCCTCCCACTTTTATTGTTTTGAATTGTACATCACTCTTTGCTCCTGTTTATTTATTTTAGGTTTCCATTTCAATTTTCTTTGCTTGTATTAGTCTCTGTGTTTTGCCCTACCACATCTTTTCTCTCCCTAATTTATTTCCTAAACTCCTATATTTCCTGCCCCAAAAATGTACATGCATATGTGCACATACACCCCACATCCTCTGCTAAGCAGTGTCTGAACCCTTCCTCTACAAGCATTCTCTGTTGTTCCCAACTTGGGCTAACTATTACTCCTCCTGTGTGATGTAGTGGGAAGTGTAGACAATGTCTGTCACAAAGCAGATACTCAATAAATATTAGTTTCCTTCTCTCCTACCTCCACAAATAGCTCTCAAATAGTACTAATCACACTATGTTGTATTTTATTGTCTGATACCACTCAGTTATGAATTCATTCATTCATTTGTTTGTTCATTCAACAGATATTTGTTGCTTATCTACTGTGTTTACAAGTCATATCATGTTGGTATCTGGGATTCTATGATTTCCAAACTATTGCTTTTCACTCTTTCTTTGTATTTCTGTATTCACAGCACCTAGCATAATGTTTGGTAAATAGAGTACTCATTAAATGTGTGTTAAGGGAATGCACTTCCTCAGCAGTTTCTTTAATTGTGGTCCTTATATTACTTGCGGCTGCATCACTGAGGGTTGTAGGTTAATTCCCAGGTCCCTCTCCAAATCTACTGAATCAGAATCTCTTAAGGGTGGGCTGAACGAATCTGCATTTAAACTTAGTTCTGTAAGTGTTTCTTTCACCCTAAAATTTGGGAGCCACTGCAAAATAGGAGAGGGAAAGGAAACTAATGTCTATTTTTGAAAAGTGTTGCAAAACCAATTGAATAATTTTTAGTGCTTCTGTCTTCTGTAAGAAAAATTAGTAAAGGGAGAAAATGGCATTAGTTGAAATTCTCTAAAAAGATTTTAAAAATAGACTTGGAATAGTCAACTAATTAAATGCAAGACTTTCTAAAATTGAAGATGAGTAAGTGGAATTATTGATAATAAAATCTAATCTTAATTTAGGCCAAATTTATTTATGATACCAGAGAGTTTTCATTTTTACAGAGCTGTATAACAGTAATATATATATATATATATATATATATATATATATATATATATATATATATATAAAACAGTATTATATAACAGCATTATATTTTGATTTCCATATTGTGGACTTAGATTACAAATTATCACTATATGTCCCAACAGTATTTGTGCTTTGACACTGATCATAAATGTGATTTACCTAATGCCTAGTCCTTATTCAAGGATAGTAATGCTCATTTTCCATGAAAATTTGATCCATTTTCCTGTTTTATGCCATAATTTCCAAGAGCTCACTTTTATTTAAAGTGCTCTTTGGTAACAGATTAAGTATATAAGATTTAAATCAACCAAAGATAAACAGACTCTATGTAGACTCTTTCAGGAAGATTTTAAAAGTGGGATTTCATGATCATCTTCTTGGGTCTGGAACTGCTCATTTTTAGTTTGCCTTGACATGGTCAAGAGCTGAGGTATCCTTGCATTTGGATATGAATTAAATATCCACAAATTTGTACTTTCATTTCCCTTCTTATAATTTCCTTTTTGTTTTTAATTTTAAACAAACTCAGGCTGCAGTGGTGGTATCACTGTTTCCAAGGGGAACTGAAAACTGCTATTTACACTCTGTCCACTCAATACCATGTCCAGTGACTTGAGATTTCTGAATAATGTCTCCTTTCTGGAACTGAGTGATTACCAGGACCAGCAGTTCAGTGTTGATAATGTTGAGTATGAAAAATTACTGAAAGAGAACTCTACACTGTATGTGGGGAATCTTTCATTTCATACAGAGCCAATATATGAGCTCTTTAATAGATATAATGATATCAAGAATGTATTTATGGGGCTGGGGTTGTACCCCAGTGGTACAGCGCTTGCCTGACTTGTGTGAGGCACTGGGTTTGATCCTCAACACCACATAAAAATAAATAAAATAAAGGTATTGTGTCCCTCTACAACTAAATTTTTTTTTAAGAAAAGTATATTTATGGGACTGGGTAGAACTGGATAGATGTGGTTTCTGTTTTGTACAATACCATAACAGAGCTGATGTTGAAAATGCCATGCAATTCCTAAATGGAACTTGCCTAAATGACCATATCATTGGAACAGATTGGGATCTCAGTTATTTAGAGGGTAGACAGTGTAGCAAGGGCCAATCTGGGGGCCAGGTAATAGATGATTTTCTTGAAGACTTTGATGTTGGTGGGGGACGCTTTAGAAAAAAGGTTCAGGCCCACAACAGGAGAGGAATACACTAGAGAAAACTTTGCAGCTCATTTTTTTAAAATCAATTAAATAACAATATCAGCTCTATAAATAGCCCATTCCACAACAAGTTTAAATCACTTTACTTGCTGAGCAGAAACCCTTGTGATGTAGTTTTCTCTCTGAAAATTTATTAAATGACACAAAATAAACAGAATCCTTTTGTTCCCACCTTTTGTGTGTGTGTGTGCGTGTGTGTATTTGTGCGCTGTGCTGGGGATTAAACCCATGGGCACTTTACTCTTGAGTTACATTCTCAGACCTTTTTTAAATTTTTTTTCTTTTTTGAGACAGGATCTCACTAAGTTGCTGAGGCTGGCCTTGAACTTGTGGTCCTCATATCTCAGCCTCCAAAGTTGTTGAGATTACAAACAAGCACCACCATGGCCTGCCCATCTTAATTTTGTAGGTGGTTGACAAATTGCCAGTTTACCAGTTTGACTACTAAACTGGTCAAAAGTGAAGTATTCTTCAGGAACGAATTAGGTATATTAGATCTGTGTCCTATAAAGTCCAACTTCTCTTCTAGGAAGACTGCAGTTGAATTTTATGAACACATTCCAGGGGCCCCAAATCATCATTTTAAAAGTGCATATAAAATAAAGTCAAGTAAATGGAAAATTTAAAAAATTATCAAAGTAACACAAGAATATTACTTTAAACCATAAAACATCTAGAAGAGTTTATGATTAAATGAGACTCCTCCTGCTCTTCTCTTTCATATCTTAGGCCTATTAACTTTTTTTTGGTACCAGGGATTGAACCTAGGAGCACTCAAGCACTGAGCCACACCCCTAGCCCTTTTTGTATTTTATTTAGAGACAGAGTCTTTCTAAGTTGCTTAGGGCCTTGCTAAATTGCTGAGGGTGGCTTTGAACTCACAATCCTCCTGCCTCAGCCTCCCTAGCTGCTGGAATTAGAGGCATGTTCTAGGAACTTAGGCCTGTTCCTTATGCAACAAGTTAATTTTTAAGCAGTTTTTTTTTTTTTTGGTTTTTCATCCATATCGCTAAATAGCATGACTGCTTATTTATTTTCATTTGAAACATTATCTATTGAATTCCTGCCTTCATAATGGGGATTTAGGTCACTTCTTACTTCAGTTTGCACTTTTCTAATCTGCATCCTCTCAGTATAGTTTACAATACTTTACTTATGTTTTCTATTATTAATTAGTGTAGGCTAGATTATACTGCAGTAACAAATAACCCCTCAAATCTTACTGGTATAACATCACTAAGAGCTATTCCTCCCACTACATTTCCATTGTTAAATACGTGAGGTCTTTGTATCATGTCATGATCATCCTTCCTTTTGGGTCCCAGGATGATATTATAATCACTAAGGGGATGGTGGTAGAAGGAAATTCAGTGGCAAAGCATGAGCTGGCTCTTTGAGCTTCCTCCCAGAAATGATATATGTCGCTTTTTACTCACATTTCAGTTCTCAAAATATATTACCAAAACTGACTTTGAGGGAGTGAGGGGGTGGGGAAGTTTCTGCTGGGAGAGGCCCCAAATACAATAGACATTCTTATATTTTAACGTAGGTACACCTCCATTTTTGTTCTACCACATAGTACTCTCCACTTTGTAAGATGAAGATGTTAATTCCCCTTAGCCTGTATATCATCTTTCCTCTACCCTTTCTACTTCCCAGCTTCTTTCATTGTACTTTTGATTTTACTTTTAATAATTAAGTTGTCCATGCTCTGTCTTTAATTCCAAATGGTTAAAATTAGTAAGGAATATTTTATTATTGTGACTATGTAAATACTATTCTTTAAAAAGCCAAGGAAAATCCAACAATTGTATTTTTCTTGAAATTGTTCATCTTTTTCTATTTTTTAAGGGTGGTGGTTGTTTACTTATTTATTTTCATAGTCATAGTTGGACATAACACCTTTATTTATTTCTATGAGGTGCTGAGGATCGAACCAAGTGCCTTGCATGTGCTAGGCAAGTGCTGTAGCACTGAGCTACAACCCCAGCCCTTTTGTCCATTTTTTACACTATTAGTCTTTATTGCATCCCCTAATTTTCTGCAAATTTCTGTTAAAATCAAGTCTTCTATTCCCCTACTCTTTTCCTGTAATCTGTCTGTCCTTATGCTCCAATCTGGGTTTTTTACACTATTGATATTAAGATCAGATAGTTCTTTGTTGTGAGGGGCTGTCCTGTGCTTTATAAGATATTTAGTGGCATTCTTGACCTTGTATATCCATTAAATATAGTATCACACATGCACACAAATGTATGCACAAGAATGCACATGCACACACACACTCCAACTCTGACAACCAAAAATGTCTTTAGACATTACCAATTGTTCTTGGTGGCAAAACCACCACTGGTTGAGAACTCCTATTCTAAGACAATAGTTGCCATCCAGGGACTTTTTTTCACTATTTTCCTGGGTCTGATTGACCATATCATAGATTTTGTATTTCTCTCTTCTGTGGTTTACTACTTTGCTTGCTGGAACACATTATCAAGGAACCAAGGCAAAACATGTGGCAAATTGATTTTTATGAGTCATCTTTATTCTTCCCAACACTTTCTTGATAGTTTGAATTGATGTATAATTCTAGATGACAATAATTTCCATCAGGAGTGTTAAGTCCCTTGTGCTCTAACATCCAATACCTGTCAGGTTTTTAAGTCTTGCTTTTTCTCTGTCAGAAATCTTGGTTTTCTCTTTATTATTGGTGTCCTGATGTTTCACAACAATGTTTATACAGTTGTATTTTGTTTTGTTTTAATTTACTATGATGGGCTTTCAAGGGGAACTTTCAATCTAGAGATTTGTACCTATTTTTAGAAATTCATTTGTATTATTTATTTGTTTCCTCACCCTCTATTTCCTCTGTTATTTTGTAATCCCCATTAGCTGGATATTGGGCCTCCTGGATTAATTCTCTAGTTTTCATGGGTTTAGCTATGTAAAGCATTATGGTAATCCTCTCCCTCTTGCTGGTGATTGGTTTAGTAGTAAAGACTTAAACCAATCAGAGATTGGCAATCCTGTGATGATAGTTATTATGCTCAGGGATAGATAACAAGCAATGGGAATCCAAGTGAGACTGAAATAAAAGATTTTTTACTTTATGCTTGAAGGAGAGGCATGTGATGTGAACAGGTATACATACAGTGATTACTATAAGCAGCTTTCTTATAATCATAGGAGAAACTAGCCCTAAGATGAATGGGACACTTCAAATGGTGAAAAGAGGGATCAAATATCCCCATGTCCTTCATGAGATAATTCAACTGCTGACTAACTGTATAGCACACATAATGTCTGGATGTCTTATTATGTAAGGAAATACATTATATTTTATTGTTTAAGCCATCTTGTGGCAGAATATTCTGTTGACATGGTAGCTAAAAGCAATCTGATCCCAAAGTTCACACATTTTTGCCTTTAGTTTCATCCTTGTTGTAAAGGAATTGAATCAATGCCTCATAAATTCAAGCATGTATTTCCAGGGTTTGTGATCTTCTGGAAAATTGGGTAAAATCACCTTCTTATTTTTGACTCCTTTACCTTGTAACCTGATGTCATCCTCTCTGGTCAGTAACTTTATTTCCTGAATCAGGAAGGAAAGGGAATGTCCATTTTTATGGAGTGATTATGTGCTAGGCACTTGTGATAATTAATCTGGGTTGTCAATCTGATTGGAGGGAGATACTTTAAGATTCAGAGACTTCTGGGTGTTCATTGAGAGTGTTTCCAGAGATGATTTAGCTTGTGGGACAGCAAACTGAAGGGGGAAGATGTGCACTGAACCTTGGTGTCTCAGTTCCACAGGCCTGGGCCCTGGATGAAAAACACCTGGAAGAAGAAAGAAGCCAAGTGCAGACATAGCTCAGTTCTTGAGTGGGTACTTGGATTCCTCCTGTGATCACCAGAGGATATTGAACTTTAGGTCCTTCACTCTGCCGAAGTGGATTGTGACCATCAATTCTCCAGGGAGTTTCTAGGCCTTCAGTCCTGGACTGAAACTGCATTATTGTTCCTTCTTCTGAAGCTCCAACTTCTTGGACTGAGCAACCCCCTTGGTTTCTCCAGTCCTCCAGGCTTCAGACAGCCATTGTGGGACTATCTGACTTCAGGTCCTATAAACTAATCTAATAAGTACCCTTTTCATAATCATATAATCATTCTCATATATATATATATATGAATGTGTGTGTATATTATATATATATGAATGTATGTATATTTTATATATATATGAATGTGTCTGTAATATATATATATATATATATCTCCTGTTGGTTCTGTTCCTCTAGAGAACTCTGACATACAGAATTTGGTAGCAGGAGTGACTTCTGGAGTTGTTAGGATTCAAGATGCTTCTCCAGCTGGTAGTATGGAGAATACAGATTGCCCATGCTGTGAACTATTTAAAGAGATATGCCAAGTAAATGTTTTTGATGATCCCAATTCACCATTTGAGAGAGGCACAGGAGTTTAGTGACTCTAAACATTATACTTTTGAACATTTCAGGAAAATAATGATGTTGGCCAGTTTCTTCTGGTTTCACAGGACAAAGGAACAAAGGAGAAGGATGAACTTAGAGATTCACCTTCTAGCTCCATATTGTCACAACCAATCTTAAATCTTCTCATTGTCCTCTAAAGGAGAACCTTTTCTCCTGCAGCCATAAGGCTCAGGTTTTTGAAAACCAGACACAAACCCTCATCCTGTGATTGGCTGAACTGGGAGGCAAGTTTAACTCTCAGCCTCAAGGGCTGTCTGTAGTTAATGTGAGGATATTGCTTGGGAAATAATGGGATCCTGTAAATTGGGATGGAGACATGTGGCAGGAGGACACTGAAGAAGCTGGAGACATTGAACACCTATGTTCCAATGTTTCTTTTTCCTTGCCCAAGGAAGTAGCCTCCCCACTGTTACTAACAGAAGAAACATCCCCATCCATATCCTCTGTGGTATTGAACTCTCCACCTCTCCATGAGGGAAGGAATCCTACATTGCCTGTGGAAACAGTAATGACCTCCTATGAATGAAGGGGAGGTTAGGTCCCCTTGAGGATGGACCGTGGTACAATACCAAAGGCTTTCACTGTTAATCTTCCCCCCCATGCTTCCCAAACAGAGGATATGGATGGGGATGTTTCTTCTGTTAGTAACAGTGGGGAGGCTACTTCCTTGGGCAAGGAAAAAAAAACATTGGAACATAGGTGTTCAATGTCTCCAGCTTCTTCAGTGTCCTCCTGCCACATGTCTCCATCCCAATTTACAGGATCCCATTCTTTCCCAAGCAATATCCTCACATTAACTACAGACAGCCCTTGAGGCTGAGAGTTAAACTTGCCTCCCAGTTCAGCCAATCACAGGATGAGGGTTTGTGTCTGGTTTTCAAAAACCTGAGCCTTATGGCTGCAGGAGAAAAGGTTCCCAAATGTGCTGGTTGTACATTTCACATGGAAGGAAAAATGGCCAGATGTGTGACTGTATACTTATTCATGGGCTGTAACCAGTAGTTTGACAGGATGGTTAGGAGCCTGGAAAGAACATGATTGGAAAATTGATGGAAAAAAAATTGGGGAAGAGGTGTGTGGATGGACCTCTCCAAATGGGCAAAGAATGCGAAGATATTTTTGTCCCATGTAGATGTTCACCAAAAGATGACCTTAGCAGAAGAGGACTTTAATAATGATGTAGATAGGACGAATTGGTCTGTGGATAACAGTCAACCTCTTTTTTTAGCCACCCCTGTCATTGCCCAATGGGCTCATGAACAATATGACCATGATGGCAGGAATGTATTTTATGCCTGGGCTCGGCAACATGGACTTCCACTCAGCAAGATTGATCTGCAGCCATTCCTGGGTGTCCAGTATGCCAGCATCAGAGTCTAGCCCAAAGCCCCAAATATGGTATCCTTGCCTGGGGTAATGAGCCAGTGACTTGGTGGCAGTTTGATCCATCTTGTAAGGGGCAGTAGTTCACCCTTACTGAAATAGATACTTGTTTTGTATATAAACTTGTCTTCCTTGCATGTGATGCTTCTGCCAAAACTACCATCCATGGATTTACAGAATGCCTTATTTGTTGTCATGGTATGCCATGCAGCATTGTTCCTGACCAAGAAACTTACTTCACAGCCAAAGAAGTGTGGTATTGGGCTCATGCTCACAGAATTCACTGGTCTTATCATGTTTCTGAAGCAGCTGGGTTGATAGTACAGTGGAATGACCTTTTGAAGATGCAGTTACAGTGCCAGCTAGGTGGCAATTTCTGGCAGGGCTGGGGCAAGGTTCTCCAGAAGGCTGAATGTGCCTTGAACCTATATGATACTGCTATATGATACTGTTTCTCCTGTAGCCAGGATTCATGGGTTCAGAAATTAAGGAGTGGAAAGGGGAACAGTATCACTCACCATTACTCCTAGTGTCCCACTATCAAAATTTTTGCTTCTTGTTTTTGCAGATTTATGCTATGCTGGCCTAGAAGTCTTGTTTCTAAATGGGACAATGCCCCTACCAGGAGGCACAATGATTCCAAGGAATTTGAAGTTAAGATTTCCCTCTGGCTACTTAGGGCTTCTCATGCCTCTTAAGTCAACAGGCTAAAAAAGGAATTATGGTGTTGGCAGGGGTGAGTGATGCAGATTACTAGGGGCAAATTGGACTGTGATTCCACAATGGAACTAAGGAAAAGTATGTGTATATTGCTGGAACTCCCTTAGGGTGTCTCTTAGCATTACCTCCTAGCATTAAGGTCAGTGAGAAACTATAGCAACCAAATGTCTCAGATCCTTCAGGAATGAAGGTGTGGGTTACCCCTCCAGGTAGATAACCAAGACTTGCTGAAGTGCTTCTTGAAGGCAGAAAGAATACAGAATGGGTAGTTGAAGAAGGTAGTTATAAATAACAACTATAGCCACATGACCAGTTATGGAAATGAGGATTATAATTGTCATGAGTTCTTTCTTTCCTATTTTGTTAAGAATATGTTTGTGCATATATGCATATGTATTATAAGCAGCCATGTCTGTTTCCTCTCCTCTCTTATTCCTTTATCTTGTAATAATATTAATTGACTTAATGTCAATGATAAAAGTCATGTTAAATCTACTTTATAGTATTTAAGTTGTGGGATGTCAGAAGAGTAAACACCACCCAAAACTTTGCTGCATATTCTGGGGAAGAAATTAGTGCATTTTTGGTTCTACAAAGGATAGTTATATCATGTTAGGTGAAATCATGACCTTGTTGTTGTGTTTATTTGGAGACTAAGTATGATTTAAAAAGATATTTGGGTGTCAGGTTAACATGGGTGGATTTGTGATGGTTAATCTGCATTATCAACCTGATTGAATTAAGAGATGCTTTAACATTCAGAGACTTCTGGGTATGTCAATGAGGGTGCTTCCAGAGATGACTGGCATGTGTGATAACAAACTGAGTGGAGAGACATACCCAGAATATGGGTGGCACAGTCAAATAAGCTGAAGTCTGGATGGAAAAATGGCGGAAGATGGAAGAAACCAGTGCAGATGAAGCTCAATTCTTCTTGAGTGGGTGTTTGGATTGCTGCTGCAGTTGCCCAAGGATGATTCTTCTGAGGCTCCAGTTTCTTGGACTGAGTAGCTCACTGGTTCCTACAGCTCTTATCTACAGATGGCCATTGTAGTATTCTCTGGCTTCAGATCCTGTAAGCCAATCTAATAAATCCCCCTTTTATAATTATATATATATATATATATATATATATATATATATATATATATATATATCACAACACATATATGTGTACACACACACACACACACACACACACACACACACACCCTATTGGTTCTGTTCCTCTAGAGAACCCTGACAAATACAGCACTTTATATTTAGAACACATTTATTCCTGTGTCCATTACCTAGGTGAGGAAACTGAGGATCAAAGAGGTAAAATAATTTGCTCAAGGGCATCAACTAGTAAGTGACAGAGCTGGGATTCAAACCAAGAGAGTCATTAAGCTGATGCCCTTAATTAGAGTACTTTATTATCTCTTTCCCTTTCTCTCAGGCCACTAACTCTAAAACCTTCTGCAAGTTTCTTTTTTCTCAGGGAATAATTCGACTACATCACATTGGAGCTCTCTCTTTCTCCAGTAATCTTTCTGGCTTGACTTGCAGGATCTCTTAGATCTCACATCTACTGCCACCTAGCCATAGCTATTTTTACATTTAGGGAGAAGGAAGACCATCTGACAGTATTTCTGGCCAATTTAGCTTACTCTGCATACAGCAATAGAGTTTACCAAATTTTCATCATCTCCCTTTTGCAACTTCCCTAAAATAGAAAAAGAAAATTTAAAGTCATTGGAGTAAAATTTGTTTTCATTACAGGGTGCTTTTGGAAGGAAATTTTGAAGTATAACTCAGCTATTCCTTCTAGTGGCTTCCCACTTGGATTGGTCCCAAAGATGTCTTCCTAGACTCAGAAAATGCTTTTAAGAATTTCTTCTGAATGATACTTTTGGTTAAGTAAAAGATTTATTTTTTTACTGTGTGGTTGGAAAACTCCTCCAGTAGCTCTTACAATATGTTCCTCAATATCATGCTGAATGCATCAATAGATAAAGGATAAAACCTACACAATAATCTTAATAGACTCGGAAAAAAGCATTTGAAAAAATGCACTACCCCTTTCCTTAGTAAAAGAAAAATCTCAGAAAACTAGGAATAGAAGAGAATGTCCTCACCCTAATAAAGGGTATCTATGAAAACCCCATAGCTAACATCATCAGTGATGAAATATAAAAAACTTTCCCTTGATGTCAGGAACAAGACATTTCTATTCAACATTGTCCTACAGGTTCTAGCTAGAGCAATTAGGTAAGATAATGAAATAAAAGGCATTCAGATTGGAAAAGAATAAATAAAATTTTAAATTATCTTTATTTTCAGGTGACATGATTATTTATAGATAAAACCCTAAGGAATCCCCCCAAAAGAACTATTGGGATTAATAGTTCCACAAAAATTGCAGTATGCAAGATAAATATACCCAAATCAATTGTGTTCTAAATACAATTAATAAAAAAAATTCCAAAGGGAAATTCAGAAGGCAATTCCATTTACAATAGCATCAAAAAGAATGAACTACTTAGGAATGAATTTACCAAAAGAAGTGCTAAACTTATACTCTGAAAACTATAAAACCTTGTTGACAGAAACAAAAGAAGACTTAAATAAATGGAAATATATTCCATATTCATAGATTGAAAGATTTAATGATTTAATATTCATCGATTTAATTATTTAATGATTTAATAAGAAGATTTAATAAGAGGGTAATACCTCCCATATTGATCTATAGATTCAATGCAATTCCTATAAAAATTCCAGCTGACTTTTTTTGTAGACAAGATGATCTCAAAATTCATATGGAAGTGCAGCAGTTAGAATAGCCAAAACAATCATGAAAGAGAAGAACAAAGTTGGAGGACACAAACTTCCTGATTTCAAAACTTACTACAAAGTTACAATATACAAGACAGCATGGTACTGGCATAATCATAGACATGGAAATCAATGGGATATAATTAATAATCCAGAATAACCTTTCCATTTATAGTCAACTAAGTTTTTTAGTTGTAGATGGACATAATAACTTTGTTTTTTAAATTTATTTTTATGTGGTGCTGAGGATTGAACCAAAAACCTCACACATGCTAAGCAAGTGCTCTACTACTGAGCTACAACCCTAGCCACAGTCACTTAATTTTTGACAAGGCCATTCAATGGGTAAAAGAATAGCTTTTGATAGAAATATGCACAATTGGATGTATCCATGATGGGTGAAAGGACATATATATGTGAAAGAATGAAATTGGACCCCCTACTTCATACCATATACTTAATTGAAAATGGATCAAAGATCTAAATGTAAGAGCCAGCACTATGAGACTCTTGGAAGAAAATAATAGGCATACATTTTTAGATATGGATTTTTAGCAATGGATTTTTAGATATGACACCAAAAGCAAGTCAACCAAAGGAAAAAGAAATAACTTAGATATTATCAAAATTAAAAATCATATCTGATAAGAAACTGTATATATCCATATCTATGATATTTAAATAACTCCTATAATTCAATAATAAAAAGATAAACCAATTTAGAAAGTGAGCATCCAGGCACAGTGGTACACACCTATACTCTCAGGTACTCAGGAGGCTGAGGCAGGAGGATCACATGTTTGAGGCTAGCCTGGGCAAAATAAAAAATAAAGAGGATTGGGAGATGTACTTAAGTGATAGAGTGCCTCTAAGTTAAATCTCCAGTATCAATCAATCAATCAAAATATATATATATATATTGGGTAAAATATCTGAATGGGTGTTCCTTCAAAGAAGAGATACCCATGATGAATGAATACATGTTTCAGCCAGCTTTTTCGCTGCTGTAACTAAAGGACCTGATCAGCACAATTATAGAGGAGGACTCATGGTGTCAGAGGTCTTAGTCCATAGAAGGCTGGCTCCATTTCTCAGGGCTCAGGATGAGGCTGAACATTATGGCGGAGTGTGTAGCAGAGGGAATCAACGGACATCATGGTGATCAAGAAGCAGAGTGTCTCCACTCGTCACATACAAATATATACCCCAAAGCCACACCCCAATTCCCACCTCCCCCAGCCACACCCTACCACTTCCCCTACTACTCAGTTAATCCCTATCAGGGGATTAATTCACTGATTAGATTAAACTCTTACAACTCAACCATTTCTCCTCTGAATCTTCTTGCATTGTTTCAGATCCAAACCATAACAGCACATAAAAAGATGTTCAACATTGTTAACCATTCAGGGAAACTGAAATCAAACCCAAAATGAGGTACAGTCAGGATGACTGTAACCAAAATGTCAGATAACAAATGTTAGTGTAGATGTAGAGAAATTGTAACTTTCATACATTGCTGATGGGAATGTAAACTAATGCAACCACTTTGAAAACACTCTAAATGGTCCTTGAGAAGTCAAACATGGAGGACCATATGACCTAACAATTCTACTATCAGGATACATTCATGAGAAATGAAAACATGTTCATACAAAAACTTGTACTCCAATGTTCACAGTGCCATAATTCATTATAGCCCCAAAGTAGGAACAACCCAAATGTCCATATATTGATTATGGATAAACAAATTATGGTATACCCATACAATAAAATATTATTCAGTTAAAAAGAAATTAAATACTGATACATGCTACTAAATGAGTGAATTTTTTATTAGTTATTTTTAGTTATTCATGACAGTAGAATTTTGAAAACACAATGCTAAGTGAATGAACCCAAACGCAAAGGGCCATAGGTGGTACGATTTCACATATATGAAATATTCAGAGTAAGTAAATTCATATAGACAAAAAGAAGATTAATAATTTACAGGAGCAGGTGGTGGGATGGGGATTTGGGGAAAAGTGACCACTGATGAGTATGAAGTTTCTTTTTGGAATGGTGGAAATGGCATTTAAATCCATGCAAATAAGTTCACCCACTGAGAGAACATAGAGTGAAGACAGAGTATGGGGTGGTTCATCGAACAATGCATTTTTTTTAAAAGGTAAAGGAAGGATGGCAGCATTTAGTAAAGGTGAATGAGAAATAGCTAAGAAGTTAGGAGGAAAACCATGGGATTATAGCATCAAGACAGACAACTAGGAAGTGTATTTCAAAATGGAAGGCATGCTGAATGCTATTGAGAGCATGAGTAAAATGAGGACAGATAAGTGCTCATTAGATTTAGCAAAATGTAGGTCATTGACAACAACAGTTGTTTGGATGAAATGGTTGGGGTGGTGGGCTGATTATAATGGATTGGGAACTGAATGGGAAGGCAGGAATTCCAGACAGCATATTTACACAACTCTGTATATGAGAAGTTGGCTATAAAGGGGATAGGATAAGTGGGATGGAAGTTGGAGGTTTGTATATGATCAAGGGAGAGTGTTTATTTTTTAAGATGAGCAGTATTAGGACATGCTTGAACTCTGAAGGAAACTGCCCAAGGTGAGTAGGGGAGTGGGAGGGAGAGGGAGAGGCAGAGGACTGCAAAAAGAGAAAGGAGCTAATTAAAGGTGCATATTCCTCAAAGAGAATAAATGGAATGGGATTCATAGCATAATGGAGAGACTATTTACTTTCTTGTGGTATAATTGTATGAACTTAAAGTGAAAGTAATCAGCTAAATTGTGTAATATCCCCCTGAACTATTCAGTATCTTGGGTGCATGCCCCAAGAAGGCAGATGGCAGAGGATTAGAGTTTTGCCAGGAGAATAAAGTGAAGGAGAGATGGGCAAGGTAGCTGAGTGTACTTGCAAAGATGAAACATGCATTCAAGTTAGAGATGAAGTGAGGAGGGAGGCTGATGGACAGTGAGAAAAGTAAATTACAATAGATTTGAGGTCTTAGGAAGGCTTATTACATATAAATTTATCTACATACACATAGTTTCTTGGTTTTTTTTTTCTTATCCTAAGTGGGAAATCTATACATTCTACTAAGGCTAATGTTCCATCAATGTTCCTACTGCCAAAAATGACTCCTATATCTTTAGCCCTCTTTCTACTTGATAGTTCCCTTGAGACTATAAACAAGCCCAAATGTCTCCCACCTATACAATAGGCAACTTCTGCAACAACTACCACAACTGGACTTCTTTTCAGTCAAACTTGTTGAAAGAATTTGAAAAGTAAACCAAAACTGATTGAGAAGTTGCTGTTTTCACTTCAAATCATTTGTTTGCTCTTTTATTTTTGCATAATTTTAGATTCACAGAAAAGTTACAAGAAGAGTAGAAGAAAGATACCATTTACCCTTCTCCCAGATTCCCCAAATGCTAATATTTATTACATTTTTACCACATTTGTCTCTTCCTTCCTCTCCCTACACACACACACACACACACACACACACACACGCACACGTACGTATTTTCTCATTACTTCTCAGACTTTAATGTACTAGTTTAAGTATTCACTGATGATTCTTGCCTGATTCAGCTATTATTCTGATGGAGGCCAAATGGTGTTTTATTTTTATTCCATCATTTCTCCTACGTTGATTATTACTGTAAAGATGAACTTTCCCTTCTTTCTCATTTGTTTATAGCAGTGTGGACTCATAGATTCTTATATTATTCAACGAGTTAGCATCTTTTATCATGATTATTTTAATGCTTCAGATTTCCAGATTTGGTCAGTGGAAGTCTCTTCATGCTGGCGTTGTGTCTATTTGTCCACTTGACATTCCCTCATTATTTCTGAATGCAGTATTACTTTCTTACATAAAAACAATATTCTAGGCTTATATTGTATTTCTCTTACCCCAGCCATGAAACCATCCATTTCTTTAATAAGTACTATTTCTTTCAGTTGAGAATAGCACTTAGCAACCAAGGTCTGGATACCTGCTTATTATTATTATTTTTTAATCAGGCGTTGGATCCAAGGGTGCTTAACTACTAAGCCACTTCCCCAGCCTTCTTTACTTTTTATTTAGAGACAGGGTCTTGCTAAGTTGCTTAGGGTCTTACTAATTTGCTGAGGCTGGTTTTGAACTCACGATCCTTTTGCCTCACCCTCCTGAGCCACTGGGATTACAGGTGTGCACCACAGCACCCAGCTTGCCTGCTGTTCTTGTTGCATGCAGAACCTCTCAGTGGATAGAACTAACATCTCTAATCAGCAGCTTGGGTACAGGTTCCAAGAAGGTAGATGGCAGAGTTTATCTAGGATTGAAGTTTTGTCAGTAGCGTACAAGTGAAGGAGAGATGGGCAAGAGAGCTGAGTATAGTTGCAATGATGGAATGTACAGTCAAGTTAGGAGTGAAGTCAGTAGGGAGGCTGATGGGCAGTAGGAAAAGTAATAGGGAATTTCTTTTTGTAATTTCTAGATCCAAATGCCACTCTTTGGTCTTGATCTTCCTCAACTTTTCCTCTGTGTTTGACTCTATGGACACTCTTCCCATTATTATTATTATTATTATTATTATTATTATTATTATTATTATTGTTTGGGGATTAAACCCAACATCACTCTACCATGGAGATACACTCTCAGTACTTTTAATTTTTTCCACATTTTTATTGGTGCATTATAGTTGTACATAATTGTACATACAATTGTACATAATTAACCCCAATAATATGGATTTGTTGTTCCATAATAATATATGCACACAATATAACAATATAAGTTAGCCAATATCATTGCCTAGTATTTCCCTTTTCCCTTACCTCCTCCTTCCCCCTGGTCTGTTTCCTCTATTCTGATGATCTCCCTTCAATTTTTATGAAATCATATCCACCTTTCTTTTCCTTTTCCAAAATGCTAGATTATCCAGGTTGTCCTCAAACTTGTTGATCCTCCTCCTGTCTCAGCCTCCCAAGTAGTTGGGATTACAGGTAGATGCCACCACACCATACCTGATTCTCCTTCTTGAAACATTCTACTTATTGAGGCAGACATAATAATTCCCCCCCCAACAAGATGTCCATATTTGAATTCCTGAAATTTGTGAATATATTGCTTTATGTGGAAGAACAGACTTTGTAGATCTGATTGAGTTAAGGATCTTGAGATGGGGAAATCATCCTGGATTATTTGGGTGGACTTAATGTAATCACAAGGATCTTTATAAGAGGGAGGCAGAAGAACAGTCAGAGAAGGGGATGTGATGGCAGAAGCAGAGAGAGTGAAGGAGATATAAGTATAATATGCTGCTGGTTTTGATGAAGGAGGAAGGGTCCAAGGAGCTAGAAGCTGGCAAAGGCAAGAAAACAAATTATTCCCTAGATGGCAGAAAGGGTCAGTCCTGTTGAAACCTTGACTTTCACTCAGTGAGACTAGTTTTAGATTCCCTATCTTCAGGAGTGTGAGCTAATAAATTTGTGTTGTTTTAAGCTTCTAAATTTGTGGTGATTGGATACAGCAGCAATAAGAAACTAATATGCTTCACTCCATGATACTCTACCATCCTGCTTTTCCTACCTTTCTGGCTGCTCATTGTCTACCTCCTTCTGGGGCCCCTCTTCATCCACCATTCCTTAAATGTTAATGTTCCCCAGGCCTCTGTCTTTAGCCCTACCCTCAACTTTCCTTGGAGCCCTTATCTGCTCTCTCAATTCCAATTCACATGCTCATGATATCTACATCTGGGTATTCAGTGCTCATCTCTCTCCTGAGCAATCCACACACATATCCATTTATCTACTCAACAATTTCACTGGATTGTTTCATAGACTCTTTCAATTCTGCAAGTCCAAAACTAATCTCATTATCCTTCTCCCATTTCCCCATTCCCATTTCCCTTCAAAGTTTCCTTCTTCTTCTGCATTCCCTACCACCATCCCCTTTACCCAAACAGAATTCTGAATAATGTCTATATCCCTTGGAATGTCATGAAGCGTGTTTGTGATCTAGCCTCTGACTACTTGATCAACTTCTCTTCATTTCACTCCACACTCAGCCTATATGTCTAGAATATTATCACATCATGGAAGCTGCTACATTTCCTCTGGCCTTTTTGCAATTTTGTGCTATCTTTCTGAAATGCCTTCTTGCCCCCAGATAACTTCTAGACTGCTTTCAAGACTCCTCTTTCCCTGACTATCCTCTTGCCACTTCCACTGCTGATTATGACCTTATTGTACATGTTCTGTAGCAGTTTGTATTTATCATATCTCAGGACTTTATCAAATTTTTGAATTTGTGTATTTAGCCCCTACTAGATTTTGGGTTCCTTGAGGAAAGGGACTCAATTCATATTGAAAAATTAAATTCTAGAATAATGAGTTTGGTTTATATAAGGTACCCATGGAAATCCATCGAATTGCTTTCTAGTCACAAGTTTTTATCTTATTGTATTATATGTTGTACATTGAAAATTATTTGAAATAAAATATAAAGTTGATGTATTAATTGTCATATAGTTTTTAGATATTTTTAATCATCTAATTCTGTACATCTGGACTGCATTTTCATTACTTAAAGTTTGTATTTCCTAAAAATTTTGTATTTCCTTAGAATGAAAGTTGAAGTCTCACCTAAAAGACTGTCTTCAGTGAACAGGTAAGCAATTTTCTATAGAGCTGCACATAACTGAGTTTTCATTCTTTCCTGCAAATAAATCAGGAATTAGAGACTCTAAGGGTTGAGAAAGACCTTTATATATCTCATTTTCCAGTGATTCTCAACCTGGATATCTCATCTCAGGGATCCTGTAAATATGCAGATTCTAAGACCTTGCCCCAGAGATACAATACAGTAAATCTTAGGTCAGTATTTCTAAAGTTCTCCTCAGTAAATTCAGATGAACAATCAATTTTTAGAACCCTTAATCTGGTCTACTGATCCTTCCAGGGCTTAAATACTCTGGATACCAGTAAACAGCATATACATTTTTTTTCAAAATTGATTATGTAGACTAATTTATAGGAAGTGTCTTTACAATACTGCCTTCCATGTATCTATTTTTTATTTAGGTCTTCTTACATGCTATAATTAAATTAGATGAGATAATGCTTTAAAAAATCTCAAACATCAGGGGGCAGTGGCATACTCCTCAGGAGGCTAAGGCAGGAGGATCAAGAGTTCAAAGCCAGCCTCAGTAACTTAGTAAGGTGCTGCTTTAAGCAGCTCAGTGAGACCCTGTATCTAAATAAAATACAAAATAGGGCTGGGATGTGGCTCAGTGGTCGAGTGCCCCTGAGTTCAATCCTTAGTATCCACCCCCCCCCCAAATCTCAAACATACACAGAAAGGATGTTATAAATGTATTTCCACATATCCATCATTCCTGTTTCAACAATAACCAACATGTGGACAATCTTCTTTTATCTGCAAACCAACTCATCTCTTCTTCCTCTAAATTATTTTAAAACAAATCCTAGGCATCCATATGATTTTCTCCAGGAATACTGAAGTGGTAATTCTAAAAGATAAGTTGTCTCTTCCTCTGCCTTTTTCTGTCCCTCGCTCATTATAATCAATAGACTATTCTTTTCACCTAAAAATTAGCATGAAATCATTAATATAATCAAAATCCAATCAGCTTTCAAAATACCCAATTGTGTCATAAGCATCTTTTAGAAGTTGGTTTGTTCAGATTAGGATGAGGTTTTTAGTTGTACTGTTAATACTAGTATTATCATTACATTCTCTGCCAAACAAACCTCTATCCTATACATTGACCTTCAGTGATGGGGAGCTTGCTGACTTCCATGGCAGCTCATTTTAATCTTTGGATAGCCTGACTATGAAGTTCCCATTTGATTTAAAGTATTTCTGTCTCCCTATGTCTCCCATCTATTGGGTCTTACACAAAACCAATCTGCTCTCCCTGCTCCATGACAGGCTGTATTGGTTTCCTGTGGCTGCCATAACAAAGTATCACAAACTGTGTGGTTGAAAACAACAGAAATGTATTGTCTCACAGTTCTGGAGTTTGCAAATCTGCAATTAAGGTTTTGACAAGACTATGTTCCTCCTGAAGGTTCTAGGGGAGAATCTTTCCTTTTCTCTTCCAGATTTTTTTGGTGGGGGCTCCTTGTTCCTTGGCTTGTGGCAGTGTAATCCAATCTTTGACTATCTTCACATGACTGTCTTCCTTCTATGTTTGTGCTCAAATTTCCCTGTTCTCATAAAAATACCAGTTTTATCAGAGTAAGGGCTCACTTTATTACAATGTGACTTCATCTTAATCAATCACATCTTCAAAGAGATCTTTCTCAAATGAGGTCACATTCTGAGGTTCTGGGGGTTAGGACTTCAACAATCTTTTGGGGGCACACAATTCAAACAGTAATATAGCTATTCAAAACTTGAAGAGAACCATCAAATCCCTCAGTCTTCCCTTATCCTGATTAAACTTTCTCTAACCCTTCAACCATTTCTCAAACTTGGATTTATTTTTTCAAAACCTCTAGTATTTATTGGATAATCCAACTTACCTTGCCAGTCGAAAAGTTGTTTATGTGTAGTTTGACCATGCAGAATAGATCCACAGTATCTCTTTGCTGGTTCCTCATACACTATTTCTATTTCTGCAGTCCAAATTTGAATCACTACACTTCTATATCTTTTTTCCTCTATCTCCCTCACCTTACCCCAAGTTATGTGTCCTTCTTCTGTTTGATTATTTATTTATTTGTTTGTTCAGTTATTTATTTATTCATTTTTGGTACTGCAATTTGAACGCAGGGGTGCTTTAACTACTGAGCTACATCCCAAGCCATTTTTATTTTTTATTTTGACATAGACTCTCACTAAGCTGATCAGTGCCTCACTCAGTTTTTGAGGAACTTGTGATCCTCCTGCCTCATCCTCTCAGGCCACTGAGATTACCAGTGTGTGCCACCATGCCCAGCTCTTTTATTTTTCCTCCTTTATAATCACACTTACTACACTATGTAATAATTGTGTAAAAATAATTAAGGATGTCATAAGTCAACTTAATGAGACAATAGTGTGTTGTGGCCATAAAATAGGTGATTTATCAAGCAGTCATTTAATTCTTAGTATGTGCCAGGCACTGTAAATGGTGCCATGGGTACAACTTTGGATAAGCCATAGTCCCTGCCTTTGAGTAGCTCATAATCTAATGAGGGATGTGAGCAGACAGGACAAATACAGTCAAATGAGAGCTGTGATAAAGGCCAGTTCAGGATGCCTTGAAAGTATAGAAGAAAGCCATCTAACCCAGCCCAGTATGGAACCTATTAAAGGAAGCCTTGTTTGAGGAGATGATGTCTAGGCTGAGTCTGAGAGGATGACAAAAAGTCAGCCAGGCAAAAGGGGAATCAGTAGTGGGGGAGTGGGGGAGCTGGGGATGTGGCTCAAGTGGTAGCGTGCTCACCTAGCATGCATGAGGCACTGGGTTCGATTCTCAGCACCACATAAAAATAAAATAAAGATGTTATTTCCACCTAAAACTAAAAAAATAAATATTTAAAAAGAATAGTGGGGGAGTGGGCACAAAAACAGAGGCCACAGTATGAAGGAATACATAAAATGGAGAATTGTAATGTTGCAAGCAGTTTGGAATTGTTGAAACATTAGCTGTGAGACAGCAGTTGGCAAGTTTCAGGAGATTGGTATGGTCTTTGACGTAACTTAAACTCCATTGTGGTAGGCAATGGGGTGTTACATGATCAGATTTTCACTTTAAAAGACTAATTCTGGTGACTGTGTAGGGAACTAAATAGGGGAAGAACTGGAGGCAGAGAGAGTGGCTAACAGTTGGTTATAACTAATAGGTGTATGATGAGTTGAGAAATATTTGAGAAGTAGAATCACTAAGATTGGGTCAATTGGGGCTGGGGATGTGGCTCAAGGGGTAGCGCACTCACCTGGCATGCGTGCGGCCCGGGTTCAATCCTCAGCACCACATACAAACAAAGATGTTGTGTCCGCCGAGAACTAAAAAAAAAAAAAAATAAAATAAAATAAAAATAAATCTCTCTCTCTCTCTCTCTCTCTCTCTCTCTCTCTCTCTCTCTCTCTCTAAAAGAAAAAAAGATTGGGTCAATGTTTACTAATGGGTGGAATGAGAGTAGTAAGAAGGCAAAAATGACTTTCAAATTTCTAGCACGGGATGAGAGGATGATGCTGTTAATTGAGGCAGGGGACATAGGAAAAGGAATAAATTTGGTGAAAAGATATTGAGTTTGGTTTTGGACATGTTAAATTTGAGGTGCCTGTGCAATATTTTAGGCCTGCAATACACTTTTGGCCTGGAGATGGAGATTGTGGTGTCATCAGGATGAAGGTAAAAGTGGAAACAATGACAGAAGATGGAACCACCTAAGATAATTTGAAAAGTGGGAAGAGCCAAGGGCTGAGGACAGAATTCTTCTCAATACCCACATTTTAGGGGCTGTCAGAGAAGGGAAAAGAGGAGGATCACATAAGGGACAAAGTAAGAATAGTAAGGTGTGCAGGGAACTAGGAAACCAAAAAATGTCATGGAAACAACAACAAAAAAAGTAAACTAGCTGGGGCTGGGGCTCAGTGGTAGTGCACTTGCCTGGCATGTGTGAGGCACTGGGTTCGATTCTCAGCACCACATAAAAATAAGTAAAAATAAATAAATAAAGGTCTATCAACAACTAATATATATTTTTTAAAAAGTAAACTACCATTAAATGGTATGGGAAGTTCCAGTAAAATAAGGGTTTCTGAAAAGATTTTGTGTGATGCTTTGCTAAAATCCAAAGAAATGCAAAACTTTATTCCCCTTTCTTTGTTCTAAATATTAGCTTCACCATTCTTTGTTCTCTTAGCCTAATCAAAGAAGGAAATAAGGTTGATCTGACTTACTCTTAGTGAATACTGTGTTACTAATCAGTGTTTTAGAATTTTTATTAAATTGACAAATGTGTATTGATCACTTATTTTGAGCCAAACATTGTTCTAGGCTCTGTTCTAGTGTCCTCAGTAAGCAACACTGACAGGATTTTTGCTGTTATGGAGCTTGTCATTGAGATATAACATTTCATAATGCTTATGAGCCTTGAACTAAATTCTGGAAAATCACTGGCTAAGCTATGTGACCATTGATAAATTAATTAATCTCTCAGCCTTCATTTCCTCATCTATAAAATTAAGAGATTATGGATTATTGTCATGAGGTTATTAGTGACATTTAAAGAGTTAATTTATATAAAGTGCTTAGAACAATGCTAAGTACACAAAAAGATCTTAGTAAATGTTATTGTGTTTTGTGTGTGTGTGCATGCGTGTGCGCGCGCGTGTGTAGAAGTGGGGATAAGCCAATGAGTAAGAAAATACCAGTTGGTGATAGGTGCAGTGGAGATCATTAAAATGGGAATATTTCAAAGCAAGTAAAGCAAATGTGTAGTTACTTTAGATTGGGTAATCCAAAACAATGCTGTTTGAGTTGAATTCTGAACAAAAAAGAATCCTGGCAGTGCTTACTCCAAATTCAACAACTTTAGCCCTTGAGCTAAATCTGGCTCACAACCTAATTTTGAAAATAAAGTTTTATTGTTTATGTATTGTCTATGACTGTTTCTATACTCAACGACAGAGCTGAATAATTGGGACAGAGATCATATGGCCCAAAAAGTCTGAAATATTTATCACTGGTTTCTTACAGAAAAAGTTCAGCAGTCTCTGCTCCAGTAGAGGGAACATAAAATGCAAAGCCCATAAGCATGGGCAAGTATGACTAGTACAAGGAACAGAAAGAAATACTCAAATGAATAAGAGGACTAGTGGTGTGAATCTTGTCTCAAAACAAGTCTATTGATCCTTACTTTGCAGAATCCACCTTCCTCCTTTTGAAACCTGCCCGTCTGTAGTTTTTGAATCTTTTATTGATATTTCTCTCATTTGTTTGCTTTCTCAAGGAGCATTGACAGTGGTTCATTGATCTTGTTTGCAGGTTCTTAGTAGCCTCAAGGTAATTCATTCAGGCTAGAATATTTGAACTAATTTAGTACTCTCCCTCCACTGTAGGCCAGTACCCTCCTAACAGATCAATATCAACAGTATGCAATATATCCATTCGTTGCTTTATTTTAAACTTGCATCATACTGTATTTCCTCACATAAATGTCTTTGAATTGGAATTTATTGTCATGGACCTAAAGTTAACTCTAATTAATATCTGTGATACAGACATACACATATGTACACACACCTCTATCTCTATCACACATGTACACACATGTGTGATATCTATGGCAGTGTTTCCAAAACAATTTTGAGAGATGCTTGAACCCTGTGAGACATTAATAAGTGAATAGAATATAAATATTCCATGGCCAACTGTGTTTGAGAAATGCTAAATGCAGTTAAAATAGGTTTCATTTCTGGAAGGACTTCTTAGAGCCTTTATATGCTAATGTGTACTGTGAGTCTCTGAGAGAGAGAGAGAGAGAGAGAGAGAGAGAGAGAGAGAAGGAGAGAGCTTCAGTCTGCAGCATTTCCTAAGCATGTTTGATCAAATTTTTTTTCTCAGAATATTAGTTAATATCTTGAGGGATGCTAGTGCTTCTTTAGCCAGTTTAAGAATTGCTGGCATATAGGCAATTGAGGTACTAAGTTATGCATCTGTCCTTCCACCATGAAACTGCTGTGAATGCACTGATCTTCTAAGATCTCCTTTCCATGCAATGTTCTCATTGCAGATTGAAGGTGGGGGTAAGTTCATGTCAGACTTACTCAGATCATCTTTGCACCAAACTCTTTCCTGTTTATTGCTATTCATTCAGAAAATGTTAGTATCTACTGTGATCTAGGTACTGTTCTAGGTGTTGGAGATGTACCTGTGATAGATACAGACAAGTGTCTTGCTCTCATGCAATGTGTATTCATGTGTGTGCATTCATGCATGTATGGGGGCATATAGTAAACATGTTTATGTATGTTTACATTAATTTTAGCTAGTGATAAATTCCCTGGAGAAACAGAATGGGATATTATACTAGAGAATATAGACAGGGTACATTAGATATGATGGTAAGAGGAGGCTTCTCAATGAAGTGACGTATAATCTGAGAGAAGGCACTAGGCAGTCATGTGAATAGTAGAAGGAAGAGCATTTGAGCAGAAGGAAAAGAGCATGCAAATATTATGGGATGGCTAAGGGCATTGTGTAGTTTCAGAGGTATCAGAAGGCCAGTGTATTTGGATTGCAGTGAGCAAGGGTAAGAGTAGAACAGAATGAGGTTGAAAAGATAGGCAGGGCTAGCTAATGCCAGGTCCTGTAGACCATCTTAAGTATTTTGAATTTTATTCTAATGACAAAGAACATTGAAGAGTTTGAAGCTGGGAACAGGTGTCAAATGATCATTTTGAAAAGATAACACTGGCTGCATTACTGATTGTAATTAGAAGTGGGGACGCCAAAATACGGCTTGGTCATAGATTGAATGAATGTTGGGCATTGCAGCAAGGGAGGTGTAAGGTTGACATCCCAGTGTCTGGCTTAAGTAGTTGGATGGTGCCATTAACTGAGATGAGGAGGAGTAGAAACTAAGAGCTCTCTTGTGTCCACATTAAGTTAGTGATGGCTATGAGACAGCCAGGTGGAGATGTAAAATATTTAGGTGGATATGCAAGTCTGGATCTAGGGGCGAGATCAGAGATGGAAAGATAAAATGGAGATCCATCAGCATATGTATTGTACTTAAAATTTTGAGATTAGAGGAGGTCAACTAGGGAGTGAGTGTCGATGGAGAAGGGCGCCAAGGTCTGAGCCCTGGGGCATGGCAACCTTCAGAGGTAGAAAAGCAGGAGGAGGAAGCCACAGAACCTGAGGAACAAGCAGTGAGATGGGAGGAAAACCAGGAAGACGTGGTTTCATGGAAGGCAGGTGTGACTCTGGTTAGAAAGCATGGCCTTAGTTCTAAAGTCACATTAAAACTCCAGAAAAATATTTACCAATGCAACGTAGTTATCAAACATACAACATATATATTGTAGCAAGCACAATTTGGGTAAGTTACAAAATTGATAATAGCAATAGCAGAATATAAATCAAAGGAGAATAAAGAGTACCAGGGGCATGTCATTTCTCCATACTGGGAACATATTTATTTTAAACCACTCTCTCTTAAGCTGCCTGCATAGGCTATTCACAACCAGAGTTTTAGAACAATGTCCTATTGATGAGTCCATGCCAAAAGTGCTTTTCTTCTTACCATTTATTAAGAGTCCCCTGGTTAGAAAAGCCTTTCTTTGGTCAACCTCTGGATTTCAGACAACTAGCTGCTTCTTTTGAGAGCAGTATGAAGGTCCCCTTCTGCAGAAGCATGGATTCTATTGCACAACAGAATCACCCTTCTGTGAATTTTCCTCCTAGAACAGACTGGGCTCTGTGCTTCTCTCAGTAGAAAGTATCTGGAGCCATTCCTCCCTGCTCCACATTCTTAGCTGGAAAAAAGTAGCCCATAAGCTATCCCTTTCATACTGTGGGCCTGTGGTGTGGTAAGTCTGCCTCAGATTAATTCAATTAAACACCTCAAGCTGAATCTGTCAAATGTCCTTTTTTTTCATGGGCCAGATTTATTTTGTTAATAGGATCAACATATGTTATATACAAAGGTAACCATTAAATAATTATAAACAAATAATTTCATCACATACTCCCAGCCAATTTTGCATCTCCTGCCAGATACAAAACATTTACTTTAATAAATTTACAGTGAGTAATTTACATAAAACCACTGAAAGTGAGGATATTTTCAAAGCAGCTGCTTATGTGCTGTGATTAGCAAAAATCTCCCCACCCCCCATTCCCACCCACACACACTATTAGTCATTCCTTTGAATTAATACATTGAAGGCCTCTGTTAAAATTAAAATATTATCTACTAATAGAGAGACAAGTGAAGCTATTAACATTTAGCTCAAATTAGTTGGTTGAATTCTTAATCATTAGCAAGATTCTTTGTGAACAGAACCCAGAAGTGGTTAAGTTTTGAGGAGGAAAAGGAAAAGTCCAGAACATGGGCTGCTGCTGGGGAGGGAAGATGGAGTTGGGGAGCTGTTAACAAAGCTCTGGTGAGCCAGGGGCTATTTTAAAAGCCCTGGAAGCTCAGGTGGAAGGGAGATTGCTAAAACGTGAAGGATAGGATAGTTTCTAAAGGATGAGAAATTCCATTAAAAACAAATATCCTTTATTGTCAGTTCTGTCAAGAGCTAGTTACCTTTTACTGGGAATGTCACTGATGAAAGTGGTCACTTCTTCACATTTTAGAAAATTATCTAGCTCTCTGTGGAGAGCATAGCAGGTGAGATTGAAGGATTCTCAAGGAACTTCTGACTCAATTGGGGGTTCAATTTGGTTTTTGGAGACATACCTTAAAATTTTGTTTGAAAATGACTAAAGACAATCTCACTGCACAATATCTAATTATGAAATGAGTAAAATCAAACACCCACCTCAGTTCCAGGATCACACTGTTTGCAAGGTGCTCCCATCTCCTGAAATGTACAGATATTTGTTTTTTTATGCAGATAGAATAGTCTGTACTTGTTCTGTGAGCTTCCTCTTTCTTTTTATTTTTTATTTATTTTATTGTGATAAAATATACATAACACACAATTTACCATTCTAATCATTTTTCAGTGTGCAATTTAGTGGCATTAAATCCACTCACAATGCTGTGTAACATACTATTTCCAGAATTTTGCATCATCCCAGACAGAAACTCTATGCTTTAAACAATAATTCCTTAGTTCCCCTTCCCATTAACCCCTGGTAACCTCCATTCTGCTTTCTATCTCTTTGCTCCTTGCTCTTTTAAATGGCTTTTGAAAAGGCAATTCATGACCATTACAAAAAATTAAAACAGTACAAAACAGCATATACAATGTTAACTCTTTTGGGTTTGATTTTCCAACCTATGCTTCACCTCCAGACTATCAGCGTAATCAGTTTCTTGGGTAGCTTTACAGAAGAGTGTCAATGTATGCGTACACAGACATATACCTCTTCCTTTTTTACACGAGTACTAACAAATCATGCATAGTTGTTGTTATTGTTGTTGTTGTTGTTCTTCTTCTTCTTTTTTTTTTTTGGTACCGGAGATTAAATTTAGGGATACTCAACCACTGAGCCACATCCCCAGCCCCTACCCGCTTTTGGTACTGGGGATTGAACTCAGGGATACTTGACCACTGAGCCACATCCTCAGCCCTATTTTGTATTTTATTTAGAGACAGGGTCTCACTGAGTTGTTTAGCACCTTGCTAAGTTTCTAAGGCTGGCTTTGGACTCTCCATCCTCCTGCCTCAGCCTCCCAAGCTGCTGGGATTATAAGTGTGCCATTGTGTCTGGCAATGCATGCATAGTTCTTTGCTGTTTTTATTTAACAATACCATATATACTCTAATATATACACACATCCAATGTATGCATATGCATATATGTGATTGTTTTTAGCAACTACATAATTTATTTATCTGCTCTGTTATGGTGAGATCAACAGACTTCTCACCCATTAACATTTTTTTTTGTAGTACTAGGAATTGAGCCCAGGGTATTGCATGTGCTAGGCAAATGTTCTACTATTGAACTATTTTGAGATACCCTCACCAAGTTGCCCAGGCTGGCCTCCATCTTGGGATGCTCCTGCCTTGGTCACCTGAGTAGCTGGGATACAGGTGTGCACCACCATATCCAGCCTGACTCATTAACTTTTTAAAAAGCAATTAACTTTTTTATTGAGGCAAAAAAACACATAACATAAAATTACCCTTTGAACAATTTCCAAGTACACAGTACAATATTGTCAAGTGCATGCATATTGTGCAACAAATCCCCAGAACTGCCCCCATCCTGCATGACTGAAACTCTACACTCATCAAACAACAATTTTCATGCCCCCACGCCCTAGCCTCTGGCAACCACCATTCTAATTTCTGTTTCTATGAATCTGATTTATTTTATCTTTTTAGACTCCTCATATGAGTAGAATTATTCAATATTTGTCTTTTTGATTGGCTTATTTAATGTAGCATAAAGTTCATCTATATTGTATCATGTGACAGGATTTCCTTCTTTTTAAAGGCTGAATAGTATTCCGTGGCATGTATATATCAGATTTTCCTTATGCATTAATCTGTTGATGAACACTTAGATGATTTTCATTTCTTCGATATTTTGAATAGTACTGAAATAAACATGGGAGTGAAGTTGTTGCTTCTATTTTAGAGAAGGATCCATGTGCTGCTGAGAAGAAAGTGTATTCAGTCAAGATGTCTCTTCTATATACAGATTTCATTTCTTTTGGGTACATACTCAGAAGTGGATTTGCTGGATCATATGGTAATTTTATTTTTAACTTTTTGAGGAGACTCCATATTGTTTTCTATAGTGGCTACACCAATTTAAAATCCCTTACATAGTGACTGCACCATTTTTCAACAGTGTGCAAAGGTTCCAATTTCTCTACAACCTTGTCAGCATTTATTATTTTCACTTTTTAATATAATGGCCATCCTAATAGGAGTGAGATGACATCTCATTGTGATTAGTGATGTTGAATATCTTATCACATACTTGTTGGCCATTCATTTCTCTTCTTTAGAAAAAATGTCTATCCTTTGCCAATTTTTAGTGTTTTTGATTGAGTTCTAGAAGTTCTTTATATATTCTGAATACTAATTCCTTATCAAATATATGGTTTGCAAATATTTTCTGCCATTTTGTAGGTTGCCTTTTCACTCTGTTGATTGTGTTCTTTGTTGTACAGATGTTTTTAAGTTGCATGTAGTCCCATTGTTTATTTTTTGCCTTTGTTGCCTGTGTTTTTGGTGTGACTCATTAACTTTTACTTCTCCTAGGGCTGGACTTTCATCAGGGTAGCTTGGTTGTGATTTTTGCCTTTGTTTCCACCTCAGTGCTCTCCAGCACATTGTTTAACAGGGGTGTTGGCTGAATACTATTGGTTCCCTGACAGGATACACCCAGAGCTACCTTAATTTTTCTGGACTTGTTCCCATACACAATAATGGAAGGCTTAACTGAGAGGAATTGTTTCCTCCCATTTTATGGCTTCTTTTCCCTTCTCACCTTTTGCTCCTTATTAGAAATAGTCTTTTCTGGGGCTTCCTCCTGCTTTCCTCTCTCATTCACCTTGTGAGTGGGGCGGTGGTCTCTGAGCCAATGAAAGGTCAGCAGACAGGCCGACTCCAGACCAATGGGAGGCTCCGGGGTTCCAAATGGACCAATCAGCTTTTTAGGGATATTGTATACCTGGATAGCTAGCATCTGCCCCATTGTCCTCCTTGTAATGACCCTCTTGTTTTGCTCATCAAGGATTTGAAGATGCAAAAAACTCCCCTACCCACACACAAACTCTCTGATAGCTTTAATACATCTGCATAACTTCTGCCTAAGGCCAATGTTACAGAGCCATTCTCCCTTTGTAAAAAGAAAGAGGGGTTGGGTTTCCTTCAATTGTCTGCCCTTTTCTGTCTCCTCCACTATTTTTGTTTTACTCTGTAGTTAACTTTGCATAGAGGAGCTTCGTCGGGAGGACCTGTTCCATGGACCCAGATACTCTCTTCTCATTGGCGGGTGCAACAGCCTTTTCCTTGTTCTAACCTGGGGGTTTGTGGGGCTAGGGGGTTGGTGGGTGGGAGAAGAGTTTGGCCATAGTCTTCCTTCTTCATTTCACACACATTCTGCGCTCTTCCCCTCTGTCTCTGTTTCTCTCTCTCTCTCTCTCTCTCTCTCTCTCTCTCTCTCTCTCTCTCACACACACACACACACACACACACACACACACACACACGCCCGCTCGGGCCCCTCTCCGTGTGTCTTCGTTCAAGATGACAGGGCGCTGGAGAAAAGGCTGCTGGAATCAGCTGGTAGGTACAGTAGTAACCCGAACCCCACCCACCCTCTGTCTTTGCTTGCTCAGGTTTCTCCGGTCACTCCTGCCAGGGGAGAAAACATGTAAACGCGTCTCAAGAGGAGGGGCTGGGGGAGCTGGGAGTGGCGGTGGCGGTGGAAGGTGAGCCCAGGAAGGTGGCCCAGCGCCCCTTCTGCCGGGGCCCCTCCCAGTGCTCCCTTGGGGTGTCAGCCTCAGCCCTGTATGCTCCCACTCCACCCCCCTTTTCGAAGGGATTGCCTTTTTTTTTTCCCCTCTGCGGCGGCGGAAATGACAGTGGTGCTGCTGTAGTGTCATGGTGCTGCCCCTGGACTGAGGGGCGAAAACTCTTAAGTTTAGCCCGGGAGATCCAGCCGCGGTAGCGTCACTGTTGCCGTGCAGTCCCCTGCGGGGCGGACAGGCTGGCGGATTCTGCTGGCTGCGCGGCGGCGGCAGCTGAGCGGAGGCAGCGAAGGCGAAGGCGGGCGGCGGCCTAGAGCGGTGGTGGCGGCGGCAGCGACGGCGGCCCGGGAGCTCGCGCCAGAGCCCGAGCCAGCTTGCTGCGGAGGCAGGCGGGCGCCCAGCGCTCTTGAGCGCGCGTAGGAGATGGCTGGCACACGGGAACGCTATGGGTAAAATGCGCCCCCTCGCCGCGGCCCTGGGGGTCCAGTGTAGCCGTCCGCGCAGGGCTCGGCCCCGGTTCCGGCTACTTCTCAGGTGCCACTGGGGCCCGGAGCTGGGCAAGGTCTCCCGGGTCAGCAGAAAGGGGTGACGGGGCCCGTGAAGCCCGGGCCGGCAGCAACAGGGACCCTGGCCTGTCTCTGGCTCCTGCCGCTGCCCTCCTGGGACGGTGTTAGCACTCCTGGGTGCCGGGCGGGGGTGGCTGGAGGCCTCCCCGGGGCCGGGTGGTGCGGGGCAGAGCAGTTAAGCTGCTCTCCCCGGCTCCTGGGCGTGAGTCTGGGAAAGGACACTGCTGCCTTCCCACGCTCTCGCGGCCAGTAGCCTCTTCAGCCCGGGCGGCGCCCCTGGGTCGGCCGTCTGACCAGCGGTGCTGGCGCAGCAGCCTGTGATGCTGCGGACACCCTCTCGGCGGGGAGGCCTGGCGAAACTTAATCGTTTTCCAGCCAGGGGAGCGATCCTCGAGTCTCCGTCTGGGTGGTTCCTTATTTCTGGCCTAGCTGTGAAACCAGCTCTGTGGGGGAGAGGGAAAACTTACATATGTCCACAGGACAGACTGCGACTGAACCGGGGGAAGGTGGGGATTTCCATTTCTGGCTCGTGAGAATTAAGTAAATAACGGCAGAGTAGATTTACAGAAACATTACTGGTGATAGTCCGGTTTAGCATTTAGTGTGCAACACACTATTTTCAGAGGCATTTCTTCTTAGAGCAACAAATTGGGGGTCCTGGGTTATTGGGCTTTCCTCTCTCTTTCTCTCTCTCCCCCCTCTCCCCTCTCCTCTCCTCTTCTTCCTCCCCACTCTCTCCTCTTCCTATCTCTCCTTCTTCCGCTTCTTCTTCCTATCCCTCTGTCTCCCCCACCCATTTTCAAGATCACTCACTTTATTCCTGCCTTGCAACACCTACTTACTCACTCAAACCTCCCACCAGAGCCCCTCATCCCCAGCCTTTCTCCATCACCCTGTGCACTCCCAGCCATACGGCTTCTTGTTTCTCAACCACGTTGCCTTTTTTGAGGATTTCTGATTGTGGGATGGGTGGATGGTTATGGTTGCATGTCTTTGAAGAGGAACCCTTATGAAAGAATATCTTGAAAGCAGCAAATAGATAAGTACACTATGGGGATTAATACATGTGATTCTTAAGTTGGGCCTTTAACCTCATTCTTTTACATTCCTGTACTCCAATCAGTCTCTCTGGCAATGTTCCAATAAAAGGGGGTTGCCAATTTTGGAGTCCCCCTCCTCTACTTCTCTTCTGTTTGGGAGTAGTTTTGCTTTATCCCAGATTATTACCCCCATACACCCCTCTATCGCTTGTACACTCACACTGCCCTGAGGAAGGAAGAGTCTTTGCTATTTTTATATATTCCTGCCCAATTAACTTAATACAGATATATAATGTGAATTAGATTTCTCCTGATTGTTCCTCACAACTTGATTTATGTGGTTGAAATACAGGTCTAGGAGCCAAGAAGATCAGAGAGTTCATCCCAAATCTGATGTTGCATTGGCTTTATGGCCTTAGGACTTTCCTATGACCTTTCTTTCGTAGTTGGTTATTTGTATAAAAGGCACAATATTGTGTACTGGGTATTGTGAGTCTTGGCTTGGTCCTTTGAAGATGAAAGGATTCTATAAATCCTCAGTATTCTACTTCTTAAAGAAAGCACTTCATTTACCTTTTATGGGGTTAGTGGACTGACTGGGTATAAGTAGGGACCCTAGTTTACCAAAATATTAATTTGCCATTATTAGTTCCCTGGGATTCAAGTCTATCATTGTACTTAGGTACTAAGTCTGTTTTTCCCCAGTGAATGTACAACTGTATGAAAACATACCTACAAGTAGGCATACAGAGTAATGGTGATGATTTTAAGTCGAGTCTTGCATCACATATAATGTACTCTAAACAACAATCTGAGTCAGACTCATTCAAAAACAACCTCACCCATTTTTAGCCCATATGGGGGCAGTTAGCTAATTTCTAATGAAAAGTGGCATAAATAATTTTAGGCTTTGCTATATTAACATGATTAGCATCTGGCAGTAGTGAGTCAACAATATTTATTAAGCACCTATAATGTGCAGGGTCCTCTGTTGACTGGACTAAGTATTTGGCCCAGTATTTTGCTCTCAGCTCATTCCAGGCTAGATTTCATACTTGTAGCTCCAGCATTAGGACGGGGAAGTGCTGTGCAGGGTAGGGGCAGAGGGCTAGGTATGTAAAGGGCTTGTCATGTTTCTTCTGTTTACTCTCAAGACTGCTAAAATTCTCATTTAGCATGTTGTACCTTGTAAGGCCACCTCCAGGAAATACTGTTGCAAATCAGTGACTTGGTTGCTTCATAAGCATATCATCTGAACAGTGCAAATTGATTTAAATGAAATTGGTTTAGTTAATCCCTTGTCTAAGAACAGGGCAACTTGCTTCAACTTGCAGAACTTAAAGTAGTGCCAGTGGAGTCTCATAATTGCATCCAAATATTGCTCTGGGTAGTGAGCCTGTCCATTCCCCCATCCCTCCTCCCATAAAATCTGCTGACATCACAGCAATTGAGAAGGAAACTATAGAAGGAATATGTCTTTATCACTCAGAAAAACTCATTGGCTTGATGAAGAGGAGAGAATTCTGTGTGTTCATTTAGTCCCTTAAAACTCAAGTTTTCTCTTATTGAATAGTGACATAGATATGCCCTAAAAAGGGTGAAAACAGGGCTGAGGTGCAGTCTCTGTCTCAAATGGCTGTTCTTGGAAGTACCTGCTTGGTCTTGTGTGTGTCTGTCATCTAATCTTTATGGATCTTGGTAACTCCCTAGCTGTTATGCCCTGGAACTGGGCTCTTGGGTTCTGAGTCTTAGGTCCTTTGCTGCTAAGGAGCTGTAAGAGGCATAAGGGTGCTCCATTTCCATTTAGCATTAAATTTTTGTCCTCTCTTCTGTGCAAAAGAGAAAAAATGAGGCTTTGTGTTCATGAAGTGCCTCCTTACTTAAGCTGGGTTTCTTGACTTGGAGAATTGCATCATCTAAATATGAAGTGTAACATGTTCATACTAGATATCCCATAGTTCAGGAGAGTTTGAAACGCTTCACTTTTTCGTGATTGAAAATTTGATATGAAGGTTGTATTGCACAAAGATTGATATTTCAGGTCTCTCAAAAATCATTGTGTTCTTTGCTGAGCAGTTTAAAAAAGAGACTAGAGAAGTGTTTCTCAACCAGTGTGTTAGGTCACATTAACAAGTCAGAAGATCAGACAAGTGGCATTGATACAAGAAATTCCAACTTTAGTTATCCCCCTGTGCAGATAGCTATTCCCCTTTCAGTTTCCTCTTCCTCTGATAATTGGTATTAGCATCCACTTTCATTTATTAAAAATCTTCTTAGAGTTTTTTATGGGCTCTAGAGGATTGTGGCTCTTCCTGACTGTTACTGTTTTCATATTCCCCTTCTTTGTAACCATAGGCAGATATAATGTTTTTGTTAGTCAATCTTCCAGATTCTGTATTTTTCCTTATAAATTATATATGCTGATAAGACTACTAGATGATATAAGCTGTTTAAAGTATGAGTGATGGAGGGATTTTGAATAATGTGTCAACACCCAATCACTCCCTTCTTCATGTAGAGTTCACCTGAATACACACTAGGAAGTTGGTTCAGGCTAACTGGATTGGCAAAGTATCATTTGTAAAGAGTTATCCTACTTGGGTTCTTGTCTCCTTGCAATGCTCTGACTGCCTGACCTTGGCCTTTGTTTTAGCCTCTTTCCTGCAGGTCAGCCTCTTCTGTCTCTGGAGTATCTTGAAACCAGATGATCTAATAACAAACACATTATATAATCTAAAATCCTCCAGAAATATAAAAATCCCAGTATTTGCAATTTGTCCTGATAGGATCATAATGCAGAGGCAGGGTAAACAATGTTAATTCAGGACAGTGAAATGTCTGAATATATACAACCCAGAGGTAGAAAAATGGTTTATGGTCCAGAATCCTCTATCACTTTGTCTATAGCCCTTTGTTTGTTAAGTGTTGCTAGGATCCATGTGGTTCCCAGGAGAATAGAAGCTTGATTTCAAGTAGGCCTCTGTTCTCTGTCCCTTGTTTCTGACCTGAACTTGGGGTCCTCGCAGCCTAACATTCAACAGCAGGTCTTACATTCATATATATTGCAGAATTTATTCTGTAAAAATAGAGATGACTGGCCCATCCAGGTGGACTGCTGAACTTAAAAAAAAAATCACAAATATTTCATTGGGAAACAGGCTGAGAAAAATAGTCCTGGAATAGATGAAAAGCTGTACTGATAGCAGTAGGTAAATTAAATTTGTTCTCCATTTGTTCTCCAACCTTCAAACCTTGCCAGTGTAATCTGCATTAAGATAAAGGCGTTATGAATTGTACTTAGGATTCCTGTCAATTATCGTGTTACCTTGGCAAATCCGTTTCTTGGTTACTTAGATTAATCTTTTGCATTTGCAGCAGATTCAGGACTATTAGTTCTGCTACTTCCATATTATTTTAATGTTTATGGTGACTATATTATATAAAATACCCAATGGTTGGATTTAATTATTGAAAGGAAAATATCATTAAATCCATATACTATAAAATATTAAGTAGGCTTTAATAACCTATTAGACAGGAACTGGCTGTGGTTTTCTCTGCCAGTCAGTAATCAACCTCCAGTCCTGAGCTCTCCCTGTGTGTCGTGAGAGCTTAAGAGAACAGAGACAGTGTTTTTTCCTTGGGGGGGGGGATCCTAGCCTAAAGGGGGATACATAGGAGAATAAGAAATACCACAGACCCATGCCTTCCAACAATCTTGTGGGGAAGTATGATTATCCTCCATTATGACAATCATGTGTTTGGGATGAATTTCCAAACATTTTCAGCTTGTAAAAATATAACATGTTTTATGTGTATCCTCTATGAAGTGTATGATGAGAATATTTATATTTGTCAAACAGGTTAATTATTTTCTTTTATTCTCATCTGATCCTCACAAGAGCCTGTGAGATGCATAGGACAAGTATTTTTAATCCAATATATATGGAAACTGTGGCCCAAAGAGATGAAATGACTTCCTTTGGATGGTTCTGCTAATTTGGTTTAGATCCTGGACTACAACCAGACTCTATTTGGATGATCAAATAAGATAATGGCTTTGAAATTTGAAAACTATAAAATACTATACAAATGTAAGGTAACTATTCTTATGAATTACAATTACTTAATACCTAGCCCTCTTTTTTGGGGTTTCTTTTTTCTTTGTCTTTTTTTTGTCCTTATCCTCTATGGTAAGAATTCTACACATTTTTTTTGCATAGAATTTGAACTTCAAAGGGTCCTTTGCTAATCATAGTGTCCTGGGATTTGGTTGTCTTCTTTTTTCAGTTGAAAAAGGTGTCCTCCTTAGTTTATACTCACCCGTGACTCCTCTCTTCTTCAGTTGTCTGCTGGAACATTCATTGTAACTTCCTTGAGATACAACAGGCAAAACCATCCACTGTAATTCAGCACCTTGACTTAGCCAAGGGAAAGTCATGCATTTTGTTCATTTTTAGTTCCCTTGATGATGATGTCCATCACTTGTTAGCCATTCTAGTTAAAACTAGAAATAATAAGATTTGTTTCATATTAGCTAATTTACAATAATCTAAGTCATCTTTCCTATTCATCAACAAATAGCAGGAGCTCTATGATAATAAGATGTCAGAGATGGAAAGCATCTTAAAGATATTATCTGATGATTCTAGTACAACTTAATATTTTACCATGGAGGAAACATTAGACTAAGCCATGACTCATCTTCTCATTCCCCTACAGTTTCTAATATTTTAAGGAAGATCTCATGGGAGATTAATGTTGATATTCTGAACAACATTTATTTCATATTAATTTATTTTTAAATAAAACCTTATAACTCAGGTCAATTCTTAATCTACAGCCCAGAGGTCAGGCTTGGTTTGATACTCATGGATTTTCTGTGAAGGAAAAAAGATTGTGGCTCCTCAGGTAGGTTGGTAGGTAGGTAGGTAGGTAGGTAGTGAGAGCCCAGAACCATGCTCTGCAGAATAGAAGATGAAAACTAGATGACATATTAGCTGCTAGAATAAGTGGACATTTAAGTATGTTCAGATAACATTTTAAGTAATAGAACTCTGCCAAGTGCAGATCAGAGTTATCTAGATGCTGTATTTAGAGGGCTATGCTAAAATCAATCTTTCATCTTGTAAGGGTAGAATGCATTGTTTTTTTCTGAAATTTTAAATTTTATATTGAGAAGAATCAAATAATTCAAATTGCCTTAAGGAATAACCAAAAAATATGAATGATAAATTGGCAACTTCAGATTACCCAATTAATAATAGATACATATGTATATATTGCATTTACAATAAATTACAATATACATACATACACACAGACTCATGTGCTGTGTAATGATGCTTCAGGCAATGACAAACTGCTAATATTACAGTGGTCCCATAAGATATCTGTCACCTAGTGATGTCCTGCTCATCAAAACTCCTCTTTTGTGTTTCTACCCAGGCACAGAACTTTCTGATAACTCACTGATGAGTTTATTCTCATTAGTTTTTTTTCATGGATTTTAGCCTAAAGAAGAGAGCAGGATAAAGATAAACCATACAGAAACAATTTTATAATAGAGCAAGGGAAAATACATAAACATATATATTTGACTACACAGCAGTAACTCAATGATTTGGAAGCAAATTAATCCAGTTATATGCACATGGGCATTTGCTTCTTAACCCACTATGCATTTGCATTCTGTATATAGGATACTATAAAAACTTAAATTGAGTTAAAGTTTGTTGCTCAATTTAAGTTTTTATGGATATACTACATACAGGACACCAGGACATATACCAAATGGTCCTACCCTCCCAGGCATTTCCTTAATTTTTATGACAAACCATTGCGTTTTCTGGAATAAGTTTCATGATTACTTGTCATCAGGTTGCACTCTATTAGGTCTTGTCTTTGTCCTTAGCATACCCTTTAATTCCTCATGGATCACTGATGTGAAATCTGTTTGAAGTTGCAACACTATGTTATTGTTTTGTTTTTGTCATACCACTTCCTTCTTCTAAAATTATGTTGTGATGATAGGAGTAAAATATTTTTCAGGAGCTACTTGAATATTTTTAGCTGAATAAAAATTGTGAGTTGAGAATTTTCTGACACCTGTTGATCATTAACAATATCTCAGGGCATTGCAAAACTTAGATAGGGAATCACTGACCTAGAAAAACAATCAAAAGAAGTAAGCAATCCAGTAGAGTTCATAAATACTATGTAATTACACAGTTGGCAGTGTAGTACAGTGGTTAATTATTTCCACTCTGGAGTCAGACAGATTTGGATTTGAATCTCTCTTTTTAAAAAATTGAGCTACAATTCACACACCAAAATATTCACCATTTTAAGGTGTTTAATTCACTGATTTTTAGTATACTAAAAATGTGCAACTATCACCACTATATAATTAATTACAGAACATTTTCCTCATCCCAGAAAGAAATTGTACCTGTTATCATTCCCCCTCCCCCTTTCCTGACCCTTAACAACCACTAATCCACTTTCTATTCCTGTGGGTTTACCTATTCTGGTCATTTCACATCAACAGAATCATACAATACACATGGCCTTTGTGTCTGGCTTCTTTCACTCTGAATAATGTTTTCAAGGGTCATCCATGTTGTAGCAAGTATCAGTACTTCATTCCTTTCACAGTCAAATAATATTCTATTATATGTATAACCATATTTTCTTTATATTTTCATCTCTTAATGGACTTTTGGGTTGTTTTCATTTTGGCTACCATGAATACTGCTACTATGTACATTTTGTGTACAAATTTTTCAATGAGTACATTACATTTCCAATTCTTTTAGGTATATTCCTTGGAGTGTAATTTCTGGGTCTTATGATAACTGTTTAACATTTTGAGGAACTGCTGAACTATTTTCCAAAGCAGCTGCACCATTTTACATCCTTACCAGCAATGTATAATGTCTCTAATTTCTTCACATTCTGACTGACACTTGCTATTTTATGATTTTGGCTTGTTTGTTGACAGCCTTCTTGGTGTATGTGAAGTAGTATTACAGTGTGGCATTGATTTGCATTTCTCTAATGGCTAATGATGTTGCGCTTGTCTTCATGTGTGTTTTGGCTATTTGTATTTCATCTTTGAAGAAATGTGTATTCAAACCCTTTGCCTATTTTTAAATTGGGCCATTTGTCTTTTTTTATTGTTGAGTTATAAGTTTTCTGTGTTTCTAGATGCCAGATTCCTATCAGATATGATTTGCAAATATTTTCTCCTATTCTGTGAGTTGTCTTTTCACTATGTTGATGGCTCTGTTGGCTGCCCTAGAGTTTTAAATTATGATGAAATACCATTTATTTATATTTTATTTGGTTGTTTGTGCTTTTGGTATCATTTAAGAAGCTGTTGTGGCTCAGAGGTAGATCACTCTCCTGGCATGTGCAAGGTCCTGGGTTTGATCCTCAGCACCACATAAAAAATAAATAAAATAAAGATATTTTAAAAAAAGCTGTTACCTAATCTAAGTTCATGAAAATGTATACTTTCCTTCCAAAAATTTTATTGTTTCAGCCTTTACTTTTCCATTTTTGAATTAATTTTATATATGTTATGAGGTAGGGCTCCAGCTTCATCCTTTTGCTTGTGGAGATCCAATTGTCCAAGGACACATTTGTTGAGAAGATTCTTCTTTGTGTATTGAATGACCTTGAACCTCTTATTAAAAATAAGTTGGCCATAAATATATAGGTTTATTTCTGGAGTTTTCTCCATAAGTTTGAATATTAGCATTACTATTTGCAAACAAGTATGACCTTGGACAAATTATTTTCTTGTAATAATATTACCACCTTTTAGAAAATTGAGGAAGCTAATTGAGATAATGTATGTAAAAGTGTTTTGATATTCATGGAGGTATAGAAAAATAGAACAGTTAGGAGGATGCTGAATCACTAAGAGTAACCAGAACCTCATAAATGAGAGTTTATGCATATAAATAAATGTTTGAAGAAGTTAATAAAAGTATCCAGTTCCCCACCATTGGCTAAAGTAATTACTATATGATAATAAAATAGAACAGAATAGAAAAATTACTTACAATAAGCAACAGATTGTAACCATTTTACATTGTTCTTCATAGAGCTGAAATCAGTTAAGTTTGGTTACTTTGAGCCCTGTGCTGCTTGAGTTTTCTGTCAAGGACTCTTAAGAATCCTTTGAAAGTTATGGACAAGGGGCTGGGGATGTGGCTCAGTGGTAAAGTGCCTTTGGGTTCAAACTCCAGTATGAAGGAAAAAAAAAAAAGAACAAGTATTTTTGACCTTACTCAAGGTAATCCTGACCCATTGCACATTTTCCCATGCTCAGTTTCATAGTGAGTTTCAATGGTCACGCTGATTTGGGAACACGTTTTAGGGCTTCAGCAAAATAGGAGAACTTTCCCTCTGTGTAGAATAACTCTTCTAAGACAGGAAAACTGTGGCACTCTGGTAGATTTTATATAGGTTTCAGCCATAAATGTGCTTTCCCCAATGCTTCTGATCAACCCAGGTAGCTTCCAACATAGACGCTGAGGAATGCAGACATGCAGCCTTGGAAGATAGTAGAAGTGTAGTGTGGAGTGGAGATGGCCCTAGAGCAAAGAGATATGATTCTGGAAGTGATCCGAATGAAGGAGACAGATTTGGAGGGACAGAGAGTCAAAAATAGAAGTAGAAACATGCTCTTTAGAATACTCTTATAAATAGTCAAGATAAGGAAGTGAGATGATTGAAATTAAAGTGTAAAGAGCACAGGTATTGGCATTAGATTTACCTGTGACTGAGTATTATGTTCCCAATTGATTTACTTAATAACCCTGAGTCCCACTTTCCTAACTATATGATGAAGATAATAATAATACCTTCCTCACAGGTATTGTGAAAGAATTCAATGAAATAATGTGTGTAAAGTGCTTAACATTGTACTCAGAATACAGGAGGTACTCAATAAATGCTAAACCCTTCTTACTGCTACTTTAAGGAATACTTTATTAACAACTATTGAATACCTAGTTTGTGGAGGTGTCATGCTGTGAATAAAAATATGAAATAATTGATGTCCTGAAAGAGCAGAGAGAGTTCACTAGAGATACAGATATGTAAATGAAATGAAACAGAATGTTCTGGACGTCACCAGTAGTTGAAGTTATAAATGTAAATGAGAGAACTCCTAGGTTTATAGGCTTGATATTTACCAGGCAGAGATAATTGGAAAAGGAGCTGATATTTTTTTCAAGGATAGTGGGGGAATACAAGTTCATTTATGGACATGTTGAATTTGAGCATCTAAATGAAATAAGGTGGAGCTATCTTAGCAATATTTCTGCCTTGAGCGGAAATTGGAATCTTTCTTTTCTGAAACCTTTTCCAATTCTAAGATTCTGATATATATGTGCATATTTTAATTTTTCATCTCTGTAAATGCATGCTGATAGGTTTTATAAGCTATAAAATACTGACCAACAATTTTCAAGTACTTACAGATTGTAAAATAAAAATACATGTCTCAGGTTTTAGTTTTCAGTTTTCTTTAGCACACATGTGCTAGGCATGCACTCTAATACTGAGCTACATCCCTAGATCCACATCTCACATTTCCTTTGAAAAGTGGTTACACACACCTTTGAACCTATTAAACTAACTGAGAGTGGTTGCTTTACAAAGGGTCTTCCATTTTATACCCCACTTTCCTATTTTTAACTAGATTTTCATTAAGTATCTAGCTAGTTCAGTGCACTTAAAAGATCTGATTTAGAAACAGCCTTTGGGTGTACATCTATTGTACATATGCACTAGGCTTAATTGTACTCAGTATTTATGCATCCTGTGAGAGGTATGCAGATATCACTGATAAATATCTGAGTGGAATAAAAAATTCAAGCCCCCATGAGGTTTTGAATGATAATAGTGTGATGATGAACAAAAGCTCAAAATCAAAAGATGCCTTTTTCTTTCCTATACTAATAGAATTAACAATTTCACTCAATTAAAGATGTTTTATATTTTTCCTTATTTAAAGCTAACTTTAAATATTTATGTGTGTGGATTTTAATTAATGGAAGATACATTACAGTAAGATCTGTATAGCTCAGAAATACCTGTAGGAGAATGGCGAGACTGAGAGGCTAACCAGGTTGTTAGTTTCATGTCAATTGGGTGATTTCTTTTACTCTCTGATGCACACTAAAATGAAAGTCCCCAGATCTTAAAATTTCTGGCTGCTCATCTGGCTAAGTTCTATCTTGATCTTGATTTGCATCTGGTTATGTTTTAGGAAGTATTAAAAGACATATGGGAGATAAGCTTCATAACACACTTTTGCTAGTTCAGTGGTGTTTAAAAATAAAATCAAACTGAAGCCACAAGGTAGTATGACTACCATTGATCAGCAACTATTGCTGAATATGTCAAAATTTAAAGTTCATTCCCATTTGACTTGATGGGTTTTCTGAAGGTGAGGAAAGAAAGCAAAAGTGAGAATTCTCATTTTTTTTTTGTTTCTATCAACTCAGTTTACTAGAAATGGGATGTAACAGACATTTCCATGTGGGATAATAGGAAGTAATTCAAGTTCACACTCTGAAGAAGAACTTATTATCCTGCACTGAGAACCACATTTTTCTAAAGTTATCTCTCCTTTTTCATGCAGGCTCTCAGAATGGAATCATTTCAGGAAGTAGAGAGTTAGCTTGAAATATGGGCTTGTTTTCTTTCCACTGGATGTGAAATAGGAGTAGCCCTTATATCTTTCCTTGAAGTGAAATAGAGAACAATATTGGAGAATAGAGATTAAGAATTTTGCAGGGCCTTCAACTCATCATAGCCCTGGAGAAGAGATGTCAGTGGAGAATACGTGAGAGAATGATCATGCCAATATTTTGAGCTGGAATGGTAATGTTAATCAGAAAACCAGAGGTGGCCACTTGGCTCATTTATTAGTGCAAGAGGATAAATGCAGGCATTTGTCAAAAACAAGGTTTGAAGAGGGAAGAAAGGTTTCCCGATTAATTCCCAAATTACTTTCCTATTGCTCAAGCATCCCTGGGTAGTCCAGCATGTAAAGTCTCGATTGGTTAGAATATAATTTTGCAATATCCACTTTTCCTTTGGAAATACTTAATGACTCTTGCTTTGTATTCCTTACAGGTGAAAGCCCAGCCTCTGTGGTTCTTAATGCCTCAGCAGGATTATTTTCACTAAAGATGGAAACACTGGAGTCTGAATTGACCTGTCCAATCTGCCTTGAGTTGTTTGAAGACCCCCTCCTGCTCCCTTGTGCTCACAGTCTGTGCTTCAGCTGTGCCCATCGCATCTTGGTCTCAAGCTGCAGCTCTGGTGAATCCATTGAACCCATTACTGCTTTCCAGTGTCCCACGTGCAGGTATGTTATCTCGCTGAACCACCGGGGCCTGGATGGCCTCAAGAGGAATGTGACCCTGCAGAACATTATTGATCGCTTCCAGAAGGCTTCAGTCAGTGGGCCCAATTCCCCAAGTGAGAGCCGCCGGGAAAGGACATATCAGCCCAGTTCCGCCATGTCTAGTGAGCGAATTGCTTGCCAATTCTGTGAGCAGGACCCGCCAAGGGATGCAGTGAAAACATGTATCACCTGTGAGGTCTCCTACTGTGACCGTTGCCTAAGGGCCACACACCCCAACAAGAAACCTTTCACTAGCCATCGCCTGGTGGAACCAGTGCCAGACACACATCTTCGAGGGATCACCTGCCTGGACCATGAGAATGAGAAAGTGAATATGTACTGTGTATCTGATGACCAATTGATCTGTGCCTTATGCAAACTGGTGGGTCGTCACCGAGACCATCAGGTCGCCTCACTGAATGATCGATTTGAGAAGCTCAAGGTAAGGGATCTGGAAAATATTCCTTACATGACTTTGACTCTTAACACATTGTTATACAGTTAGCAAGTTCCCTAATAAAATGGGTCACTTTTCCTATAGACAACTGAGTGATCTCCAAGTTGTTCTCATGAGCAATAACCTCACCTGCACGCTTTCATATACTTCTGGATAATTCCAGGGGAGTTAGCCCATGGCTCACTCCACCAGTAGTCCATCCAGGGAACCAGCACCCTCTCTCCTCTGTCAGTGGCATATTGCACATTGCATATCTTTGCTATGATCTTTCTACCTCTTCTTTTAAGTATGTGAGTGCCTGTGTAGGTGTACTACAATAAGCATATGCACTGATTTGCATGTTTGGGTGTGTCTCTGTGTAGGTGTGGGTGGAGGTGTCTGAGTGTATCTATATAGATGAGAGATTTTTGTGGAGGAAGTTAGCACATGTTTGTGTTTGCATGTTCAGTGCAGTAAAGAAACAAAAGTATTAGGGCTGGGGATGTGGCTCAAGCAGTAGTGTGCTCGCCTGGCATGTGTGCTGCCCGGGTTCGATCCTCAGCATCACATACAAACAAAGATGTTGTGTCCGCTGAAAACTAAAAAGTAAATATTAAAAATTCTCTCTCTCTCTCTCTCTCTCTTTAAAAAAAAAGAAACAAAATATGCTATTGGCCATTACAAATTGTCATTAAGCACTTAACACTGGTAATTCTAAACCTGCCTTAAGAATAATAAAAAAAAACTCAAAACAAACAACAAAAAAAATTTTAATGTACCACAAAATTAGGAGGGATAATCAAAGACCTGTACTAGCAATTTCAACTAGATGCAATAAATATTTAATTGAGTATTGAATTTTGTGCCAGTGCTTGTTATTGTGGGCTACAGACTGAAGCATTTGTTTGCAGTACCCACCTGGGAAGTTCCAAGTCTTTCATTTGTGTTCAGTGGACAGTGAACAGTTTTCTGAAGTTGTAGCATCTGAAGTTTATGTGCAAGTCAAAGTTCCTATTTTTCTTAAGTCCTCCTACCTCACATTGATGCTAACAAATGTCAGATGTATTGTTTTATTCCCATTGCCTGCTATGTGGTATAATTTTTCTTAAGAAGGAAGCTACAAAACAAAGATTCCATAAAAATAAAATCTTTAAATGGATAGTACTATTATTACCTCAAAATAGGACCTGAGTACAGAGGCCAAGCTAGAATAAAGAGCTAGATAGGGGCTGGGTGGGGTGGCGCATGCCTGTAATCCCAGTTGCTTGGGAGACTGAGGCAGGAGGATCTTGAATTCAAAGCCAGTCTCAACAATTTATCGAGGCACTAAACAATTCAGTGAGACCCTGTCTCTAAATAAAATACAGAAAAGGGGTGGGAGTGTGGCTCAGTGGTTAAGTACATCTGAGTTCAATCCCCAGTACCAAGAAAGAAAGAAAGAAGAAAGAAAGAAAGAAAGAAAGAAAGAAAGAAAGAAAGAAAGAAAGAAAGAAAGAAAGAAAGAAAGAAAGAAAGAACTACATAGCATGTAAGGAGAGCAAGAAGGGAGTGAATATTTTCTTGCTTCCATGTTCTGGGAAATTCTTTCAAACTTATGTAAAATATATAATGTTGATGAGGGTAGCAGAACAGGACACTTTTTCCCTTCTGTAATTTGTTGTAATTAATATTGAGAGTGGTCACATTGATAATGGTTTGTGCCAATTCAGGTTATTATTTATATCTAATGTATATAAAATTCAATGTTTATCATTTGATTTCACTCAAGGTGATACTCTCATTCATATCAAGGCAACAGAGGGGGATTATCTCATTGACTTCAATCCTTAGAATCATAAAATTTTAGTCCTTATATCTGGTCTAGCCGAAATCTTACACTTTAAAGCTGCATAAACTGAGTCTTTGAAAGTTTAAGGGATTTGGCCAAAGTCACAGAATTGTTTAGTAGTAGGAGAGCTGCAACTAAATCTCAGTGTCTAGATCAAATTGACAATTTTTTCCATTGTAGCCTTCTGCCACTTTGTTTTGGATGTATGTTCATGAAATGTGATTTGAAACTTAACTTTATGCTCTAGCAACTGCACATTTCATGGGTCATAGATAAATGATTAGCAGCATCAAAGAAAGGGCATATTATATAAACTTACAACTTCATAGTGGTGATAGATGGCAGTGGGATTGTAGGAAGAATGGGGGATTTGGAGAGGATGGAACAATCTCTGCCAAATATTTGCAGGTGTTAGGACTATAATAAGGCATTGGCCTTGAGAAATTTTCCAAACAAATATCCGTATCCATATGTGCTGTTGAGATAACAAAAAGACTGGAGAGAGTAAGCCTGTATCTACTGAACACCAACTATTTGAAAACATATGAAAACATTGGATGATTGATTAGACATTTGGCATCATACAGCTATATAACTCTTGTCTCAAGGGATAGAGGAAACATGAAAGTATTTATCAAAAGATGCTTCAGTCTGTGACTAGTCAGTAATTTTTAGAGAAAGAAAGAGCAGATTTTTAATAGTTCCCCTTTCGTTTTTTAGGAAATGTGCAGAAAATTTTGATTATAAATTAAGTGGAAACTATTTTTGCTCATTTTTGGACAGAGAGTGGAAACATATGAATCATTCCCAACTGTGTGGTTTGTTATGTTGTCTGGAACATCTTGGACTTTGGGGAGGAGAAGGAGGTGCTGCTTTGTGTGTGTGTGTGTGTGTGTGTGTGTGTGTGTGTATGTGCACGCGCGCGTGCTCATGAGTATGGTGGGGTCATTTTTGTTTGGTGCCAAGTGGAAAATGATATTAGTTCCCCACATTAAGCAGAGAGCAGTTCTGATTTTTAGTGTCATATATACTCACTTCTTTGGGTTAAGTTTAAATTAGAGAAGCATTTAGGATTATCCTCTTAATCTGCTTGATTCCTCCCCAAGGAGAAAAAAAGAAAGCTGGCTAGCAGAAGCTGTGGGGGGAGACTGTCTGAGCATATTCCCCTGGCCCTGAGAGGGGCAGGGAAGTCCTGTAAGAGGAGAGAAGGAGAAAACTGATTTTATTTATGTATATCTCAAAGAGGTTGACTTTCTGTCCTGTAACTAATACAGTATTTATTTTTACTTTTCAACTCTGGAGCTTCGTTTTTAGTGTTTATAACTAACTTTTATGTACTAACCTCTCTGATTAAGATTAGTTGTTTCTAATATTTGCTTGTTCAGCAAAGTACAAACAAACCATTATGTTATAGATGAAAGGTTAGAATAACCAGAAGCTGGCTTGTCTTCTTAATATATACTCAAAATGAATTAGAAAGCTTGGGGATACTTACATAGTATCAGGATCTTATTTAGTTGTCTAGTCTGCCTAAAAGATTGAGATGCAGGACACACATCCTTCAAAAGGCTACCAGTGGTTCAATTAATTCTTCAATTTCAAAGGATACTTGTGTTCTTGATAGTTAGTACAGTTGTAAGGCCTATAAGAGTAATTGTTTTGTTCATTGCTTCTCCTGCTTCTCTTGCTTCTTACTTACTAGTCCCAATATATATCTTAGTTCATGATATGCACTGCATTTGTATAAAACTATTTTACATTCCAGAATTTTCATCATCCCATGAGTTTCTCCCCTTATCAAAGATTGATATTATAACAATGATTGTTGACTTTATAAAAAGTGGTCAAATGTTGGTGGCTCTCTATTGCTGATAGACCTCAACTTGATACTCTGTCCTATACAACTTGGTTTCCATGCTGCTCATTTATCATTTCCCATCAGTACTCTGAAACATTCTACCTTCATTTACCCTCTTGTCTCTTAAACATCCCATTATCTTTTCTCGCTCTTAACTTTTGCTAGTGCTATTCCCTTGGCCTGCTTAGGAATTATACCTATTTTTAGTGCTCAATTAAAACTATGAAAGTCCACTCCAACATACCACAGGTACATCCATAAATTCATTGAGATCAGTTTCTTTAGTATCCTCCTTAGTGCTTAGCACACATAGTATGCTTTTGAAATACAAATGAATTGTCACCTTAATGGATTTGCAGGAAGTATACCATTTTCTGTAGCTTGCTTTGGTTCTCATCTTAGTGGATATAAATTGGTCTTGCCACTATGAATACTTTTGAGGTCTGAAAAGTCTCCTGTGAACTACTGACAATCTTCAAAACCAGAGTGTTAGCAAAAGTATGGCATGTCCTTAATTTTAAATGCCTATTTATTTTGATTGCTGGATTTTCCAACAGCCTAACCCTATGGTGACATCTGTATAAATCAGATGTGATTATTATAATTCTCTTTGCGAATGATGTCTTCACATTTCCATGCCCACAGCCTGCCAAAACTATAGCTGATGAAAACCAGGGGGAATAGAGGAATTTCCTGAAAGGAATAAACAAGCACATTTTCTTTTTCTCATTACATTTCCATAAACTCATTACTACAAATAATTCTTAAATGAAGTTACATTTACATATGAGGGATCTTGTTGTTATAAAATATTACCTGGCACTGGAGTAAGCATTTTGCCAGTGGGAAATACACACACACACACACACACACACACACACACACACCACACATAAAGAGATTCCAAAACAGAGAGAACCAAAGATTGCCAGACAAAGAAAAAGGAGATATGAGACTTGGAGAATGTTCAAAGGAAAGCCACAACAGGAGTTAAAAGGTTGGAAAATATGATATTCTAGAATCTTATCACAGTTGATTACTTGTCCTTCTTCCTACTCAGTTGCTCTGTCATCCACTTATCCATTCTCACTCAGCTGCCACCTTCTCCCAGTTGTCCACTCACCCATTTGACACTCACTTCTGTTGACAAAGACAGATACCCTCTCAACTTATATATCAGTGGGCATTTGACTATTTCTGAACCAGTATGAGTAGAAGATAAAAGTAAGGAAGAAAAATATCTTTATGAGAGATCAGCTTGAAAGAGGATATATTTCTATACATACATATACATCATTTTATATGAATGTGTGTATTCTTGCATGAATGAGTGCCTGAGAATGACTCTGTGGCTGTGTATCCTTGTTTCTTTAGGGGGTGTGTGGCCCATAGTGGTCATGGCACACATGTGTGGATGGGAATAGGCCCAATAATTGTCAAGGGGTTTCTCAGTTAAACCAACTAATGGTCATAAAGTCATTATTTCTTGTAGATTTGGCTTCTTTGCTGTCTCTAACTATTCAAGATTTGCTCCCCATTACATATAATATGTATAAATCTGTACATGTTCCCTGTAACTATATGGGTAAAAATGCATTTTATTTTATCTCTACTCAAAGAGTGTTCTAAGACTACTTTGATTCTTTGTTCTTTTTCCTCCATGATTTATATTGATTTATCTGGCTTTATACTAACTTAATATTAATAGAATCCTGTGTTGAAAGATGTTTTCTGGTTTTTTTTTTGGGGGATCAAGTTTAACAAGTACAATACTCCTATCATTTGTGCTCCTATCTTTCTGTTTTTGTTATTTGTTTTGTACTAAGTCTTCTCTTCATCAACATCTGAAAGGTGCTAATGATCATTAGTTTGAGAATAATTTTCAAATGTTGACTCAGATTGTTTTGGGGTTGATAAAAATCCTGTTTTTTTTTGGGAGGGGAAAGAAACATATTACAGAAACATAATACAGGTAAGGAAAGATTAAAGAAACAAGAATTATTAAACTCAAAGCAATGGGGTTTGAAGGGAAAATGTGATAGTGACCTTTAAGTTCATGAAAGGTTGAAATAATGAAGTAACACCTTGTTCTTTGTCATTCCTAGATAGAACAGCTCCGAGTGCTTGCCTAGTGTGCACAAGGTCATAGGTTAAATCCCCAGTATCTAATAAAAGATGGAATAGTTAATAACCTAAATTATTAGTTTGAGAATAATTTTCAAATTTAGGATTTAGGATAGGGATTTAGGCTAGGGATTCATTCACTCTTTTAACAATTAATGAATACTTGAAATTTACTGAATGCTTTGGACATTGTGGTAGGAGCTGGGGACACAGAAAGACACAGTCCCTACCAAGAAGGGTCTTTGAGTTTAGTAGGGGAAACAGACAAGTAAATGGAAAGTTCTAATTCAGAAAGGTGAATGCCATGACAGAGATTTTCTTTCACAAAATGCTCTGAGGCACAGAGGATAAGTCAAGGCAAGAATGTCATCAAGTCAAAAACAGAGAATCATGAATGAATTTATCAAGAGTAGAAGTCCTGGGCTGGGGTTGTGGCTCAGTGGTAGAGTGCTCACCTAGCATGTACAAGGCACTAGGTTCAATCCTTATCACCATATAAAAATAAGTAAATTAAAAAGGCATTGTGTCCAACTAAAACTAAAAAATATTTTTAAAAGAGTAGAAGTCTCAAACTAGAGAGAGTCTGTGAAGAAAGAATTGACAGGACTTGGCATATAACTCTAGTGGTTATAGATGATGGGGAGAAAGAAATTTAAAAAGATTTTTTGAGTTGCAAATATCTTGAATAATTATATTATTCAAGGCATTGTCCTGGCATTGAGAACAGAAATGGGAAAATTAGGAAAAGGCAACAGTTTGGGTTGAATGTTTTAACTTTAGGTTTGAATTTAATGTGATTGTGAGTCATTCACCTTTAACTTATTCATCAGAATTTACTGGACATCTACTAGATTCCAGTCACTAGGAGAGGTTTTGGGGTTGCAGTGATTAACGACAGGATAGTCTCATCCCTGGTGGAGCTCTCAGTTTAGTGTGGGAGACAGACAAGTAAGGTCATAGTTATAAGACCGTGTAGACATAGGGAGTTGTGAGGGAGCATAGGAGGGGCACTAAGAGATTTGGGGTAAGTTTTTACATCCCCTCCAATCAGGGGATGGGGTGGACTCAGGGAACGGAATGTTCTAGTACAGAGAAAAGAATGTGTTCAAACATCTGGAAATAGAGAAGCATGGAGTAAATATGGAGTGCTCTTAGAAAGGAAAAGGTAAGTATCCTAGACGGAATTGAAATTCAGGCCTTTCCAGTGGCAGAAAAGTCCAGGCTAGAGAAATAGATTGGAGTGGCTTCAGCATGGAGGTAGATTTGTGTAGTGGTGAACCAAGTGGGGGCCAAGAATTTAGCCTTACAGCATACTCATGTTCTAGAAATGAAGGAAAAACAAATGAAAGATACAGGAAAGGATGTGCATGAGAGGCTGGCACAAAAGAGAAAGAGTGCAAGTGGAATACAATCCTGAGGGCTTTAGGAAAGTAGAGTGGCTTTGGCTAACTATTCTGAGTGGTAGCAAACTAAACACTGGATTTAGATTTTTAGTTTATATTTTCTTTTAGAAGGTCCTAATAAGGGGCTGTGGTTGTAGCTCAGTGGTACAGCACTCACCTAGCATGTGTGAGGACTGGGGTTCAGTCCTCAGGACCACATAAAATAAATAAATAAAATAAAGGTATTGTGTCCATCTACAACTAAAATAAATGAAAAAAAGAAGGTCCAAATAATAATTTAATCATTTAAGTTAGATAATTAATTATGCTCTGTGCCTGATGATGGGAAAAATGCAGATGGTTAGGGTAGCATTCCTGATGAGGGGAAATGAGTAGGTGTGTGTCTTTGTTTGGTAGTTACAGAGACTTCTGTACAGAAGAGGAATGCAACCTGCTTCACCTGGCTTGAGGGTCTAGTTATTCTCTAACAAGCCTCAAGTAGAGTAGGCCTATGTGATATACATCCAGTATATCACCTGCATTTCATTCTGGGATGTAGCCTGTGTCTATACAACAGCAAATAAATGTTTGGGGAAAGAATAAACTCTGGCATAAGGGTGTGGGCTTCAGTTTGTGGACCAGATGGTGTGTTCTGTTGTTGAAAGGCCATATGTAATTCATACATAAAGTGACAGACTGAAGCGAAAGCAAAGTAAGTACTTTAAGACAAGCAATTTAAAAAAGAAGGCAGAATGTGACCCCCAAAGCATGTGAAGATTCTGGCTTCTGGCTTTTGGAAGAGCTAGGAATATCTGTGTGTAGACAGGATGTCTAAAAAGAACATGTCAACAATAGTAATGGGGTCACTGGCTCAGATTATTTTTAAAGATGAGATTGTCTTCTGTCAATTGGGAAGAGTCAGGCTTGGATGTATTATCCTTTCTTCCCCTCTTCACTTCTCCCTCTCCTACTCACCTCAAGGTTCAATTTCCACATCAAAACTCCAAGATTGGAATCTTGCCTAGGTTTAGATAATGTTCCCCTTGTACCTGTTAGAAAGCCAGATAGATACAGATATTCAATGGCAATACTAGATGTTTCAGTAGAACAAACAGAAAGGCTGCATCCCATTTTAGTCTTTAGAATTTACTGTGTCAGGTTGGTGCATGTAAGCGTGCTCATAAACGTGTGAATACATCTGCCTTCATAGAGTATGACAGATGGAGATCAGAGTCCAGTTTGTCCTGTAACAATAATCTCTTGCTTTAATGAAGAGCTGGTGTTTTGATGCATGGCCAGGTTTTTTGAGGGAGCACGTAAGAAAGTTACCTGAAATAACCTGTGACTAGAGAAGCTAAAAAAAAAAAGTAATTGTTTTTATAGGGTTAGACAAGTCATTTTTTAAAATTGGATGGATGCTTTCTGGAAGAATAACCTGTGCCCACCTTTCTCAGATGGCAAAACATGTTCATCTTTGGGAAAGGTACTATGGAGCACAAAGAGGCTGTCTATATAACACAAATGAAGTGGAACATGGGTAAAAATGGAATCAGTGTAGACTGCCAATTTAGCTAACTTGGGCCGTTTGAATCTCAATTATGCAAGCCAGCCAAATCTTCTCCTTGCTTTGTGTTGTTTAGACACATGTACAGTTTTGTAAGAGCTAGAATGATATAGACATCTGGAGGGAAAGAGGGTCTCCCAGTTTCATAAACAAATTGGTTTCTCTAACCCTCACAAAGGGGAAGCACAGAGGACCCAGAGGTAACCTCCTGCAGCAGGAAATGGGAGCTTCATCCTGCTCTCCCTGCCAACCTCCTGTCCCCATTTCCTCCCAGCAGATATCTCCATTCCAATCTCCTCTGCCACTTTGGCTCTCTTGCTGTCATGGTTCAACTATTCTGAGAAAGTTGTACTAACTGAGTTTAGACAGAGGGAACCTGGCCCAGTCATTAACAGGACTGCACAAGAAAAGAACAAAACAAACCAATTCTTCAAACTAAATGACAACAAAGCATGTTTATTTTTACCTAAAGAGAATTTATACACTCATGTGCACATACACACATGTATACACACACACACACACACACACACACACACACACACACACACACTTTGTTTACTCAGCCAGAGTACAGACAAGATAATCTGTTGGCCAAATCAATCAAATCATTCAAACCTAGAATGGCCCAGAATTTTTAGTTCTAAATCATTTGTCAGTGCTAGGCTTGATAAGGAAAGGGTGAGGAAACAGGCTGCATAATTGCTTCAATTCTCTGCTTCCCTTTGCATATGTTCATTATTGAGAATCAATTCCAATTTGAGAGGAGGCTTTAATTCTTTGTAAATGAATAGGAAGTGAGTAAGTAAATGTTCAGTGTTTTCCTCAAATTATGTCTCATAATGTAAGAAAACAGTGGCAAAAAGCCATCAACAGATGGTGTTTTCATTAGCCAAAGATTTATTTTTCAAAGCATTTTCATATTAATGAAGCAAGGTTGAAATTAGAATCATCTTGTCATTTCTAGTTTGGTGTTGTTAAAATGCACTAGCATTCTGCAAATTGCTAGGGGGCCAGAGCAAACTAACCATTTACCATAATTTTGTGATGGTAACCCAAGGCCCATAGCCTAACCAGACCCAAAATTATGTGTTCATTTCTAATTTTTGTTTTCAGTGGCTTTATAGAGAAGGCGTGATCTCAGTTTGGGGCCATAAATGAGGAACACACAGCAGGAATCTTAGTCCTGCTCTGCACTATGAATTATTTATGAGTTATCAATTTCAGGACCAGTGTTGCAACAGGTCACTTATGATTGTTAAAAAAAAAATTCCCCATGGAATCCTATGTTTGAATGGAAATATTTCACAGTTGGAAACAGATTTCTAATACTGTTTCTGCTCTGCATTTATCAATACATATTATATTTACCTAATAGGTTGATATATTCATTTGTTGATACATGGAATTTCCATTGATTTAAGAATTTAGACCACTTGTAGAGGAAATTGTTGACCAATTGGATGTATTACCAATTCCCACTCTCTAATTTAAGTTAGATCTTTTGACCAAACTGAGCTCTGTCACAGTGACCTTACAACAAAACTTTTGAAGAGGAGTCTAGACTTGTAGCCTCTACTATGTCACTAATGACGTACTCTTTAACCCTATGATTTGGCATCTGTTTAAAAAACCCTACTGAAATTCCTTTTTCAAAGGCTATCTGTGATCTCTAATTAGCGAATCTAGCTGCCTTTTACCAATGCTCATATTTCTTGTACTCTCTGCATATTTGACAGTGACAAATCTTTTCCTCAAATGTGTTTCTATTCATTATCCTCTTAGCTTGGCTCAGACCTGCATTAGCAACTGCCTAATATTTCAGTCTTCTAACTAGTGTCTCTTTCCCCCAGGCTTTCCTGTTTCAGTCTGCCCCACATACTGCTGCTAGGTAAATGTCTTAAATGAAACCCTGATTCCATTAGCTTGCTCAACAGCCTTTGGTAAGCACTTTATACTGGAAAAAAATGTATGTACAAATTCATCTACACACTTCATAACAGGACTTTGATCTCCATTTCCAACCTTGTCCCCTACTAATCTCTTTGTACCCTCTGTTCTAGCCATCTAAACTACCATTCTCTGAACAGTATCTCTATCCCTTCCTCCTACCTTTCTTTTCTTTCCTTTACCTCCCCCTCCCTCCCTCCCTTCCTTCCTCTCTATATCTCTGTTTCTTCCTCCTTTCCTCCCTCTTCACTGCCTTCCTTTCCTTTCTTTTTGAGATGAGATCTTACTTATATTGTCCAGGCTTTCCTGGAATTTCTGGGCTCAGGTGATCATACTGCCTCAGCCTTTCAAGTAGCTAGGACTAGAGACATGCACCACAGTGCCTAGCTACTTTATTCATTTTTGCTTTTGCTCATGCTATTCCTTGTGCCTGGAACACCCTGCCCTCTCCCATCTGTCTGATAAAATCCAACATATACTTCAAAATCCATCTTAATTTCATGTCCTATCTGTGAAGTCACTGTACTGAACAGAGTAGATGCTCAATATATTTTTGTTATATTAAAAATCCAAACTGGGGCTGGGGTTATAGCTCAGCGGTAGAGCGCTTGTCTCGCACTTGTGAGGTACTGGGTTCGATCCTCAGCACCACATAAAAAATAAATAGATATTTTTAAAGTTACCATTTAAAAAAATCCAAACTGTGTTTTTCCCCTATCTGGTATCTATTTAGCTTAGAGATCATGCCCAAATCAATTGTCAATACTCTGCCTTTTTCCTTCTTCCCTTTCCTTGTGCTTACTAAGGAGACCACAGATGGAGATGTTAGTAGGATTAAATAAGGTCAGGGAGGAAACCCTCAAGCCAAGAAAAGTGTAATAAATGTTGAAAAACCACTTTTATGGAAATAAAGCTGAAGAAAATGAGGCACTTGGCAAGAAGGGAAGCAATGGTTAAGGTGGTCTTCAAAATCCAGTTTGAGGGCTAGGGTTGTGGCTCAGCGGTAGAGTGCTCACCTAGCACGTGCGAGGCCCTGGGTTCAATCCTCATCACCACATAAAAATATATAAATAAAGGTATTGTGTCAAACTACAACTAAAAAAATAAATATATATTTTTTTAAAAATCCAGCTTTAGAACAAGTGAAATCAGAATATCCAGCCTAGAAATACATGTGTCTGTGTGAATATATCCTCTGAGATATATTCGTAGGGACAGTGCCCACTTAATGAGCTATGATACTTAGTAGATAGGAAAGGGCCAAGAACACAAGCCCCCTCTCTTCCTCCATGTCTGCTCACTGCCCACTGTTATTCTTATCCTCTCTTTCAAAAGTGCGAACTTTGAACAATTAGAAACCATTAATAACCACAGAGACAGCAATGAAGCAGTTAATAAGACTGACAGAAGGAATAATATCATGACAAAGGCCAACAAGTTGGGGTATTACATTTGGAACAGACTTTGCGGTATGTTGGTATGTTGGATGAGAAGGTATTGGGACAGGTCCTAGAGGAAAAATAGCCATCAAAGATAAAGACTTGAGGAGAGAAAAGGATTTAAAAACCCATAATTCATCTAGAGTAAAATAGCACTCAAATCTTCACATAAGGAATAGGAGAGAGTTGCCTGCTCAACTGAAAATATACCGGAGTTCCAAATACTGTTCTAGCTACTTTATTTTCAACAAATATGCAAAGTACTCTCCTAATGTGTACATAAAAGAATGCATGTGCTAATAAATGATGGTAAGCAACGGATGTCCTCTAGACATAGTTGAGGCCTTGTGTTTGAAGCTGAGCATATCTGTGGATGTTGCCTTAGTTCCAAAGAAGGAATGTTGTGAGATGCAATGCTTGATTTTTATGAATTTCTCTTTGATGGAGCCTACAGATAAATTTATAGTGTCATCAACAAGAAGACCAACAAAATAAAACAAAACACAAAAACCAGAGTACTGAGTCAAAACTGTGTCTAGGGGATAGAGATCTGGGTTCCAATCCTCACTTTGCTGCAAACTTATATGACTTCAAAATGCTTTACACTCACTCTGAAGTTCAGCTTTCTCATCAGTAAAATACTAGCATCTCCTTTGTGAAATTGTTACAATATATTAATGGTATATATGAAATTGCATGGAGTATAATCTGGCAAGCAGTAATCATTCAATAAATTATAGTTTTCTTAGTTTACTCATTGGTAGAAGAGATGCTACCAATTTTTATATGCTATAAAATTACTATGAGGGAAAATTGAGATATTTGCTGTGAGATATTTTGAAAAGTTCCAAATATTATAATATTATAAAATATTACATTGTTTAATGTTAATAAATCCCTACATCTACCTACAAAGTGAGGAATATTGTCTTTTGCCCAATAATTACACTCTGGAACAGATGGACAGCATTATTAACTAGTATCTAGAACAGGCCGGCCTGTAGCAAGTGCTCAATGAATCTCTGAAATATCTATTTATTGAATGATCTCTACATGATATTGGTTCTTGGTCTCATTGTTCTTTTCCCCCCCCCCCCTTCTTCCCTGTTTCCCTCTGGCTTCACATTCTCTGCGATGACAGCAAACTCTGGAGATGAACCTCACCAACCTGGTTAAACGCAACAGTGAACTAGAAAATCAAATGGCCAAACTAATACAGATTTGCCAGCAGGTTGAGGTATGTAACAGAAATATTTGCAATTTTTTCAGAGGACCTGGATTGGGCAATCATTTGGGACTTGTATTTTGATAGAGTATAGCTCAGTCATTTGGAACAAAGGTCCGAATGGAAGTTTTAGAAAGTCTCATTCCTTTAGGATGTTTGTCCTAAGAAGAAAAGTGACAGATATCTATGTTTTTAAAAATGGGTAATGGTGATGAATTGCGGGGATAGCAGTCAAAGAGGGCATCCCTCTCCTTTCCAAAAAGCAGGTAGTATGAGAATCAGAGATGAAATGTGCTTCTTCTTTCACCAAACTGGACATTATCACTGCCTAAAGATTTTACTGGGGTATCATAAGGAAGTTGGGAACTCTGAGTCCTTGAGGTAAGGTGAGGGACATTAGTGTAATATTGTTTCTGTAACAATATGATTAAGACTGCTTGCCTGTCCTCCCTTCATTCCCTGCCTTTGGTCTTAGCTATACCATGCACCCTACCTGGCCCTCACTCATCGTCTTTCCTCTTATTCTTTTCATCAACAAACAATGTCTACATTGAGGTTGTCTGTGTATTGTAAAGTGCTGTACAAGTATAAGGATTTTTTAAAATTGTTACCTACATAGAATATTAGAGCATAGCTTAAAAGAGAAGTTGACTTCTTCTTTATTGAGCATCATGAAAGAAAGATTTTATTCCTTTCTCTTTCTCAACAACATGCACAAAACTTCAGCTTTATCAGTGTAGTTTTGTTGTTGTTGTTGATGGTCCTTGATTTTATTCATTTATTTATACACAGTGCTGAGAATCAAACCCAGCGCCTCACACATGCTAGGCAAACACTCTTAACACTGAGCCACACCCCAGACCCATGTATCATTTAGTTTTGTGTTGCTTTTGTTGAAGAACTGATCATAGGCCTTAAAATCTAAATAGGGCCATATAAAAAAATAGAGGATTCCTCATGGGTAATGATGGATAAGAATGTTTCTGATTCTATTTAGAGCCTGATTTTCTAGTTCTAATCTTACTTGTATGACAGATGAATGTTAAGTGTTCAAGTTTATTTTATTTTAAGTAGTTAAATATTTTACTATAATACCACCTGGGTATTCCTATTTAAGAGACTGTAGAGACTTTGTTTCTTATAAAGCAAAGACTTGCTCTTATTATATGAATAGCGCCACATCTTCCAGTTGTTTGGACTTAAAGTCTTGGGTTTCCTGGAGTAGAGTGTACTTGTATGATGAGCATACCATTGCAACTTAATCCCTGTGTGGCACTCTGTGGAACAGAATGGTACTTTATGTAGGTATATATGGTACTGGTTAAACTTAGGTGTGAGAGCATAGAATAGGATAGGGGATTAGAGAAGAAGCATAAGACATAAAAGAAAAAAAATTGGAATGTGAGTTGGAAAATTGGGTTCTAGACTTGGCTGTTCTGTTAACTGGCCACATAAATGTAAGTAATTTAACCGCCCAGCTTCAGCGTCCTTACCTATAAAATAAGGAGTTAAAACTGACTCTACAGCCTTCAGTGTATTTCCAGATTTCATATGTCACAATTCTGTAAATGGTTACTTTATTCTGTACTTTTTCTCTACTGTCTCATCCTTTCCAAGAGGAGAGAAACAAAATAGTAGTTCAGAGTGGTTTTCAGCTAGTCAGAATCCCTCTGTGTTCTGTTCTTTCAAAGCTTCTGATTATGCTGCTAGATTACAGCATAAGAAATCCACACTGGTGAAGGGACAATGGAGTATTGTGAATAGGAGACTAGATAAGTGATCCTTTGGTTTAGAACTTGCATGATTGAAGGTGGAGTAACACTTAATAGTGAATAAAATATGGTTAGAAATTATAATTATCACCTTCCTCATTCTAATCAAAAGACTATTAAACACAGAGCAAGTAGTAGTCAAAATAGCAAAGTAAGTGGTTTATTTCTATTGCTCATTTATGTTAGCACCTCTCTAGTGTTTCATCTCCTCACCCCAGGGAAGCTTATCACTGTGACCAGCCTTACCCAAACACAGCCCTATTCCAACCTTTCCCAGCTCTTGCTGCCAACCAAGCCTTTACATTCTGTGCCCTACTGTTTTCAAGTGGCAAGGAGCTAGTCTCCCCTCCCAAATTAATTCATCATTGTTTTGGTAGGGGAGGACTCACTCTGACCTTTTGGATAACAGTTGATGCTTTATCAGTGCTTTTCTGAAGTTAGCATTACACCCTGAGCCTTAAGGAGGTGGCACTAGTATAAGTAAAATAAGAGGGGAAAGTAGCCCTGTGATGAGCTAGCAAAGTAAGTATTCAAGGAAAACTCTTAAGGATGTTTGTTAAATCCCATCATGTATGTACTGTCTGTTCTGGCTACACAAAAAGTCACCTTTTACTAGTACTTCTGTATGCATGTCACCATACCAGATCCAAAGAAAACAGTGCAGATGCAGTGTCTACTTTCTGAGGGTTTACACTACAAAAGCCTACCCTGATGTGGATATCCACATGCAATAAATATGGACAATGGGATAAAAACATTAACTGAAAACTAAGAAAGAATAGTGAGATAATATGATAAATGTTGAACATGAAAGTATATTTTTCTGGTTTAACTTAAGAGTTTTTCAGTTTAGGATTCTATCCTTGATAGGGGCCTTATGGGATAGCTTGTGGAAGGCTATGTCTGTCCTCTATGACATCATCCTGTGTGAAAGGTTAGGGCTGTGCCCTTACCTTCCCCTTAATAATAGGGTGAATCCAGGCTACTTATTATATTCATTCAATGCAAAGCCTGTGTGTCCAAAATGCTTCAGGACAAGCCCCAGGATTAGAAATGGAGTTAAAGGAGGGACTTGAAATTTCATAAATGCTTATAAATACTTTATAAAATGAAATAATAGGATACTGTCAAACTTGAGAGCCAGACACTTAAGGATGGTTTGGTTTGTTTTCATTTTAACTAATCCAGATTTGTCTATAAGGAATAACTATATTCACAGTGCAAACCAGGCATTTTACATTGGGTGGGGGTGGAGGTTTCACATCTAAGGCACTTCTGAGAAAACTGGAATAGGCTATTTCCCTGCCAAACCTGTTCCCTTCCTTATTGTCTGCAAATGTTTTTGTCACAGATTGACTTTTCATAAAGAAGCCATAAATACTGCCTCCCTATCCTAGTTCTTTCTCCCTGTTCTCTATTCTCTTCAGAAAGTAAACAAAGCTGCAGTCTTCCTATTATTACAGAAACAGAGATTAAGATCACCACAGATTTATTAGCTGAATTGTAGCTTGTTATACTTGCTGCTCAGCTTTCAGAATTCAGTAAATAGGCAGTTGAAAATAATTTCTTTGGGGTCATGGGAAGGAGGTAGAAGCAGATCAAGACTCCCTTTAATCTGGTTAAGGAAGGGCATGCCTTGACCTTGCTACTCTGGCCACTTGATCTCTATATATAGTTCTTTGTCCTGGCTCATCAGGCATCCTTTGTTTATATTTCCAAAGGAAATCTCTGTATAATGCATAGTCAAGGAAAAATGTATACCAACAGATGGATACTTCCTTTTGGCTTCCAAGATTCCATGATTCTGTGAATAACAAGCATTCCTGAAAAATAGCAAAGGGAAAAATAAATACTTAGTAATCACTCAGTCAACAGTACTTCTTGGAGCATACACGACATGCTCAATATGATGATCATCTTAGAAGCTACAAAAGAAATACACATGGTTGATGACCCCCAGGAGCTTTTAGTATAGCTGGGGAAAGCACAATATCTAGTGGAAAATTATGCAGTACAGTAAGTACAAATGAATGTAATAGAGCCCTTACAAGTTTACTTTGTTTTGTTCTTAGCTTTTAGGACACTGAACACATTAAAACACTTTCCTGGAAATTTAATGTGCCATCTTCTTTTTTCCTCTCCAGAGTTGCTACAATATGATGGGTTAATCTATCCCAGAAGCTGCATGGGCAGGTTGCTTTTTTATGGCCCTTCACAAACCTTTTAAGGAGCTGGGTGGCCCTGCTTTTTCAGGCTTAGGACAAAGAAGAAAGAAAGAAGATGAGTTGAAAGAGAAGAAAGAGAGGTTTCCCTTAATTTGGGGAATTTCAGCTTTCTACCTAGCACTGGGTCTCAGCTTCAATCACTTTTGGAAATATTTCTCTTTGGAGTTCACATTTTAGGTGGCTTGTTCCTTTCCCTTTTCTGATGCTATTGCTCCCTGGAAGGGTATTAGGTTTGGGAAGAGCAAAAATCTTGGGGCCTATGTACTAGCGGTTTGACCTCTTCTTCAAGCCCCAAAACAGGTCTTTGAAAAGCAAGTAATTTAAAAAGTGCTGCTATAAATGTTTTCGGGAGATGATCCCTAAATGTTTTAGGAAGATTGAGCTAGAAGAAGGAATGGAATGTAAACAATTCAAGTACAAACATGTTTGTTGGAGGAGCCCTCTATAAGCACTGAAGACATGATAAAATTCAGGTGTGATTAGGGTGAAACAAGTGTAATCAGGAAAAATTTAGTGGAGATAATGCATTTCGGTCAAATGTCAAAGAAGAAAAAAATAAATTACTTCTCTTTGCTGGAGAGGCACACAGCAGAAGTATTAGTGAGGATGGGAATGACAAATCATATGATTGAAATGGTTCCCTAAGCTTCTGGGTGTATAACAGTAAATAGAAAATGATTCCTGCCCTCGAGGAACACAGATTGGTTGAGAATCTTACTGGCAAAATGGCAAATAGAATATGAAGTGATCATTGTTGTAATGAAGGTAATTTCAAGATGACAAGCTAAGATAGAAGAAGAAACACCTAATTCTGCCTGAGGGACTTGGGAAAGACTAAAAATTGGAAATATAAATGGAATTATCTTGAAATATGAGTAGAATTTTGCCAACAAAAATGAGATAAAGGAGAATAGGTGGTGATATGCAAGAAAATAGAACGGTGATAATCCTAGAGATATGTATCAGAAGTTTGGTTCAGCCAAAATGTAAGTTGTAAGAATCATTGCAAAAAGTGAGTCTGATGATCAGGTAGATGCAATGAGAGAGACTACTAGAATGATCCATAGCTTTATGCCTTGGAGGGCTAAATGGGTCTGTTGCCTTTACCTAGGTTAGGAAATAGAGTTCTTTTTATACATGTGAGGTTTGTTGTGCATGGCTCAGAGAGTCAGGTGGGAAATGCCTGCTAGGCAGCTTGTTGGCTGTATCTGCAGGTTAGGAGAGGGATCTGGGAAAGGGATAAACCTGGAAGTCATCAGCATCTAAGTAGCACTTCAAGCCGTGGAGAATGTGCAGGAGAAGGGGAGCTAAGATGGATTTCCAATAATTGTTTGTTGCTCAGAATACAACAACAATTGATCTTCTGAAAATAAATATAAAGACTGTGGTGCTTTAATGAGATTACCAAGGTATGGTATATATTTTTAAAGTTAAATATCAGAAGTAAACTCTTCATTTGTGGAAAGAATAAAAGTTTTAGGTTTCATGTTTTAAAGAGTACGATAAGAAATAACAGTGAGTATTTCCTCTCCACCAGGTGAACATTTTATATGTGTTAACTCATTTAATCCTCACAAAAATTCTATGATGTAAACACTGTTGTTATTCTTGCTTTGCAGTTAGATAAATGGAGGTACAGAAAGATGTAAGTGATTTGCCAAGGTCATGCCACCAGTAGGTAACGTAGTGGGGATTTGAATCCAGATTCTTTTTCTTCAGAGCTTGTACCCCTAATTGATCTATTACACATTCTTTTGCAAGACTAATGTATATACTACTTGGATGTCTCCTTGTCACTGGTGGTTCCTGGACCCATTTTTCAAGATGACTTGTAGTGAGTAAGAAATATGAGATAGGGATGTGGGTTCTGGAGGAGAGCAAAGGAAAGGTGGAAAGAACAGTTAAGGGAAGAGGAATACCATCAGAAACCAAGGATCAAAATTTCAAAGGAAAAGAGATCCTTATGGTATGAAAGTTTTGATAGAATCCATTGGTGCAGAGAAAACATAGAATAAAATATCATTAGTGATCTTTGAGGGACAAAGTTCTGTGCAAAGATGAAAATAGAAGATAGATTCAAAGAGGTCAAGAAGAAAGTAAGTTGTAAGGAAATGCAAAGCTACAAAGAGTTGGATCATGAAAATGAGAGAGAAATAGGGTGGTAGTTTTTATCCTTTTGAAGTGGAAAACAATTGGAATTGCAAATAAACACATGTGTAAAGCTCTTGGTTATTATTTTGTTACTGAGTAACTAACAATAGAACTTACTAGATCCACTACTTCCAACCACACATGCTCCCCTTCTTTTCCTGACTTGGTGTTCAGGCACCTCTCCAAGGACTCTCTTGCCCATTTCCAGAGCTTCCCTTTCTCACTATGGGGGATTGAACCCAAGAGTGCTTTACTATTAGCTTCTTTCCCAGCCCTTTTAGTTTTTGTTTTTATTTTGAGAAAGGGTCTTGCTAAGTTGCAACCCTGGAACCTGTTATCTTCCTGCCTTAGCCTCCTGAGTGGCTGTAAATACGAGCATGCGCCATTGTGCTCACCAAAGCCTTGTTTTTATAACTTGGTTGCCCTAGAAATGATATGTAGGTTCTCAGATGCAGTGTGATATGGTAGCTTTGGAGGTGGACAGACAGGAATCATGCCAAGTGTGTAACTGAACATCTCTGAGCTTCAGTTTCATCATTTCATCATCCATAAAACTTGGACTGATATCTTAAAAGGAAAAGGTAAGACATGGAAAACTCCTGTTACTGGACCTGGCATTATAATCAAGGCTAAATAAATGGTGGTGTGGGAGAAGAAGGGGTGGAGGGAAAGGTAGAAAAGGAGGAAGAAGAAGCAAAATAGTAGTAGGAACAGTTGTTGATAGTAGTACTTATGGACATCATACCTTTTGCTAGAGATTATCCTATCCTTGACCTTAGGACTTCCAGAGGATTTATCACTATCTCTGAGGGGGGTGGAGGAAAGTCATTCCCAAAGGTTCACAATTTCAAATATAACATATATGAACCAGAACTTTCTTTGGAAAGAGGGAGGTGTAATGAAATTGCAGCACGAAAAATGCTGGCAATCCCAGTCCTATGGCCTTATTCAATAACCCCCTGTAAGTTTGAAAAGGACATAAACTAAAAAAAGATTCTGTGCTCTATTAGCTGCTAGTTGTCAGTTACTAACTTAAACAAATTTTATTTGGTAGGCGAAAGTTCGTTGCCCTTCTGCAAGAATATCTAAGGAATTCTTTACATTGATACTTCAGTAAACTTGCCTTTTATCCTGCCCAAAGCCCTCTGGGTTACTGCCTCTAAGAAAAGGCAAAAGAGAAATTTTAGGGAGGGATGCATCTTTCATTTCTTGACTTCTTTGGGATTTTTAAATGTTTATTAGCCAAAGTATTCTGTTAGTATTTTTTTGTGAGAGATGGAAGAGTAAGGGAAGCAGACATAATAGCTCCCGAGAAGGACTTGAGCTACCAGTGCCTTATGAGAATAAAATACCTATTTTGAAACTACGGTGGGATTATAGGAGAAGAACATGGTTTCCATGGACAATGCAAGAATAAGTGCCTATTGACCTAGTCATTCTATTCATTTATATTTGAGTACTGACTAATTCAGTGTATTTCATTCAATATATTAAGTATATAGCAATTTACATTTAATATAGGTGAAAAACTTAAATCAGCTGCAATCTGAATGTGGGCATAGCCTATTTTTATACTAGAAAAGAAAACACTTTATAATATTTCAGACACCTAAGGTGTTCAGTCCTTTTTCAAAAATGCTTTGTGACAATTCTTGATGTATCACAGTGAAATAACATCTTCGATGCCATTAAATGTTGCAGTTGAAATATATGGAAGAACATATAATATGGATTAGGGATAAAGTGAGTTGGGATTAATATTGTTTTCCTTCCCCACATATATAGGATAGGAAGGTTTCAGGTATGGTCATGTCTTCTTAGCCAAAATAGTTCATATAGGCATGCATTATCATTCTGTTTTTACATTTTGCTTGGGTCCAATGAATCCCCTCTTGTAACCCCATTTATAATCTGCTGAATCCCTTTTCCATTACCATTCCTCAGTGTTCAAATTCCATATGACACTAAATGACCAGAACACTTGCCTAATTTTTCTCCCCTCCTGCTTGCTCCACTCTTCATGATCTGCCCAAGTTATGTATTTCCAATGAGCTCTTGGAAAGTTGATACCTAATAAAGACCTATCAAGCCTAACTTGCACCTTTGAACATTTTTGGTCCTACTCTTACCTCCATTCTCTTCTGCCATCAACCCAGCCAAAAACCCAAATTAAAAAACAATTTCAAACCTAAACCAAACATCCATTACCACAACAGACACGCATACAGCTGTTGAGACATCCTTTCTGTCTCTGCCTGTCAAGAGGAGTCCAGCTGTGTGGTATGGTTAAGCAGGGACTGGGAGGGAGAGAAAATCATATTTGAATAATTTATTCTGGGTACTGTGCAGCAGGCATTCTTGTTTCCAGTCTCACTTAATGTTTATGACAACTCTGTAATATAGTTGATATTCCCATTTTGTAAAAGAGAATTGGAAGTTTAGAGAAATTAGATGCCTAACTCAAGGTCACACATAGGATAAGCTGGGACTCCACTCTATATCTCTCCTACCCCAAAGCCCATGTTCTTGCCATTGCACTAGGCAGCTTTTCAGAGAAGCTGTTTGTTTGCTTGCCACTGATTAATTTGTGTTCAGAAAGGAAGGAAACAACTCTGGAATTCCCACTGTTTTTCTCCCCCAAATAGTTCTAGCTCTGGAAGAATAGATGGTCTGTTTGGGGACTTGACATTAAGGATCCAAGGCAAACCTCTTATGTATCCCTGCCTTTGGCCTATCTTGATAATCCAGAGTGGCTCTATCCTAAGAGTCCTTCTTGGGTAGGGAGAAGGAAACTGCTAGCATTGGCAAAAGGAAGCAGTAGTGCCTAACATCAAGAAGTTACTTGCTCATATTATTTTTCAGGCAGGTGGGAGGTGAAAATAGGATGGGTAGTTCCAGGTAGCAGCATTATTCCTAGCCATATAGTCAGTTTATTATAGAATCTGCACTTTGTTTTGTCAGACTACTTAGCTAGGTCCTCCTTTTTAAGGCTTTGCATGACCATGTTGCAGGGTAAAAGTTGTCTTGATGAGACACAACTTTCATTTTTTTTTCCAGGATTCATTACCATCCCCCAGCTTTCTTTCTTTTTGTTTCTTTTTATTGTCACATTATAATTATATATAATAGTCTGATTTATTGTTACATATTCATACATGCATACAGTATAATAGTACAATATGGTCAATGTTGTCCCACTTTTTCTTCCCTCCTCCCTCCCCCTGATCCCTTTTCTCTGTTCTATTGGTATCCCTTCTCTTTTACTGAGTTGAAAAGAGAAGGGATTTTTAAAAAATCTTCTCTAGTTTCTACATAGGCAAGAAAACATACTACTCTTAACTTTCTGAATTTGTCTTATTTTGCTTAACATAATGCTCTCAAGCTCCGTCCATTTTCCTGCAAATGACAGTTGCATTATTCTTTATGGTTGAGTATAACTCCATTGTGTATATATATCACAT